>NW_028318110.1:0-1362500 GCF_062004578.1 Staurois parvus | reverse complement strand
GCAGACCTTCTTCTTGCCGCCCCCCTGACTGTACGCCATGAAGATGCCGCTCACACAGGGACTTCGCAGGACTCGAGACACACCGGATTTCCCCGGCACCGACTATTCACACCCACCGCAGCCCGTTATTCGGTGATCAATGGAAATTTCCCGCTCGGCCGGGGACGCGCATAGACATACACAGACACGGTGCAGACAGAGGTGGGAGGGGCCAGGTGAGGCTGAGCAGGCGGTGCTGAAGATGGAGTGGGCGTGGTCCAGCGCTTGCTGCATAGACGAGCTATAGAGCTTGCCGCCCATAAGAGGCGGAGTTACTGATAACATACCACGGGGAGGGCGGGTCTTTTTTACATAGTAGGCGGGATAGAACCGCCTCAAAACATCAGCCACATTAGGGCAGGCAATGTGCGCGCAGCCGTCTGGGAGAAACCAAGCAAGCTTGGTATGGGAGGCGTGACAGGAAGAGCTCTTTGCCAGAGCGCAATGCGTGCCCGGTCAATGGGAAATTTCTAACGTACGGTTCCCCCAGATACATGGTGGATGGTACAGACCGAGCTTCCTACTGGCCTGCTGAGGTGCCGGGACCGCCCATATCGGAGGCTTGTGGTCATGTGTTGCTGTGCAGTGTGAGAGCTGTGGTGAGTGAGTGAGGGAGGTGCTATTATACAGGAACCTAGAAAAAGTTGGCTGAACTGGTTAAAGCTCACTGAAAGTTTTATTAAACCTCTCAATGTAGAAAGCAGTCGGTGCTACAGACATTCACCATACTTATTTTGTTTTTATAAAGGCTTTGTTTCTCTGGTCCTGATTTTCAGGTGACTCCATACTCTTACAGGGTCCAATGTGAAGAGTGGGTCATTCACAGAGGAAAGCAGGGGTGGTAAAAGCAGTTGGTTGAGACACTAACCATTGGTTCACACCTATGCATTTTTAATACGCTTCATAGTACATTTTATATGGTTTCCTATGCAACTAGTTCACATCTGTGTGTTTTGAGCTGGTGTGGTTTTTGGAGAGGGTCAGAGGCTTTTTTTTTTTTTTTTTTGGGGGGGTGGGAACTAATAGGAAAGTATGACCGTTCTATTCATGTAACCACCGCTCCCATTGTTCTCTGAAACTTCCTGCTCTGCCTGCAACTGATGTCTGCCTTCCTGTTACCCTTGGTAACCACCAATCCCATTGCTCTCTGAAACTTTCTGCACTGCCTTCCTGTTGCCCTTGGTAACCACCGTTCCCATTGCTCTCTGAAACTTCCTGCACTGCCGGCAACTGACGTCTGCCTTCCTGTTGCCCTTGGTAACCACCAATCCCATTGCTCTCTGAAACTTCCTGCACTGCCTGCAACTGACGTCTGCCTTCCTGTTGCCTTTGGTAACCACCAATCCCATTGCTCTCTGAAACTTCCTGCTCTGCCTGCAACTGACGTCTGCATTGATGTTGCCCTTGGAAACCACCGATCCCATTGCTCTCTGAAACTTCCTGCAACTGACATCTGCATTGATGTTGCCCTTGGTAACCATCGATCCCATTGCTCTCTGAAACTTCCTGCAACTGACGTCTGCCTTCCTGTTGCCCTTGATAACCACCGATCCCATTGCTCTCTGAAACTTCCTGCTCTGCCTGCAACTGACATCTGCTTTCCTGTTGCCCTTGGAAACCACTGATTTCACTGCTCTCTCAACCGCTACTGTGGATGCCTGAAATTATCTGCTTTGTTAGATTTTTTGTAACTACTGTCCATGCTTGCCTGTATTAAGTGACCTTAGCCGCATAGTGCCTTAGCTGAGATCAAACACCTTGCCTTATCTTGTGTCCATCTTGCTTGCAATTTAAGGGCAGAACCCCTCTGCCATGTGTCATTTATTAGCTCTTAATTGAGTGATTGCCTAACCTCCCCCAGTCCATTCAAGTATAAATTCAGTACAGTCCTTGGGACGGCTGGCGAGGGGATAGGCTGGCATTTCCTGTGCAAAGTGTCATTATGGCGCTAAGTGCACGGCACTTTAAACACGGCACATACAAGCATTAGTGCTCCACCCCAAGTAGTCTGCAAGTGCTCTTCCTTCTCTTTCCATCAGCCTGCCTTTACTATTTCTCCTCTCTCCAGCATGTTCTTGCTAACTCTTTGTTGCTATAATGCCCTCTCTTGTCTACCCCTCCTCCCCACCCCACCCCACAACCTGTACATATCACCCTCACTTCTGCCCTCTCAATATCATTGCATTTATCTCCTGCTCTCTCTTAGTTCACATAATGTCACCGCTACAAAATCACTGCGGCATTTGCCCTCATATAAAACTCGCTCCCATCTCACCTCCCTCAATTTCCTATTACTACTAACGTCCGGAGACATCGCCCCAAACCATGGACCTCCACCATTATACTCCAACCCACAGAAGCAGCAGCCTCCCCTCTCTGGCGGCAGCCACAACCCTCACTCTCTAATCTCAATTCCCCTGCTTCCACGCACCAACCCCTCCCTCCTATGTGCCCTCTGGAATGCCCGCTCAACCTCTAACAAACTCTCTACTATCAATGACCTCTCCCACTCCCTCACCCTACATGCTATTACTGAAACCTGGATCCAGGATTCCGACTCTCTTCAGCTGCACTCTTCCATGGTGGCCTCCTCTGGACTCGCTCAGACCCAGTGGATGAAAAGGGGGCGGAGCCGGACGTCTTCTTTCCCCACAAAGCACGTTCCAGGTTATTCCTACCCCTCTGTCTGTGTCCCTCTGCTCTTTTGAAGTGCACTGTATTTGTCTCTTTTCTCCTGTTTGTCTGAGGATCATAGTCATCTACCGGGCCCAGTTTCATGCTTTCTTGATGATTTTTCAGCATGGCTACCGTACTTTCTCTCCTCTGAGGTGCCTGCCATCATCCTCGGTGACTTTAACATCCCGTCAATGTTCACACCTCTACCACCTCTCAACTACTCAACCTAACTTCCTCTTTTAACCTAACACAATGGTCACAATCCACCACCCACTCCAATGGCAACACCCTTGACCTTGTATTCTCCCACCTATGCACTCCCTGTAACCTCTCTAACACCCCTTTTCCTCTCTCTGATCACAACGTTATCAGCTTCACACTCTCCCTACCTCCCATGCCTCCAACTAGCAAACTGTTACCTGTAGAAACCTCCACCACCTCAGCCATGACCTTCTTCACTCTGCTACTGAGCACCTCTATGATAAAATTGCACCCTTGTCCTGCCCAGAACTAGCCACATCTGCCTACAACTATCTATCATCCTCCCTGGACGCTCTTGCTCCTCTTTCTACACATAGAACCAGGCCTCGCCTGTCACAGCCCTGGCAAACAGATGACACCAGAAGTCTCAAGAGATGCAGCCACACTCTTGAGCAACCATTGCATAAAACTAAATCCCTGAAAGACTTTACCCTCTACAAATCTGCTCTTCTCAAATACAACTCCAGCCTCCACGCTGCTAAGCAAACATACTACAACACTCATCAAGACCCTCTCATCCAATCTCGTCAACTCTTTTCTACCCTTAATGCCTTACTCTATCCCCCACTGCCTCCACCCACCAACTTACTGCACAGGAGATTGCCAGTCATTTCAAGAACAAGATCGAAACAATTGGTGATGAGATCTCCAATGTCAAGCTTCCTCCTCCAACCAACATCCCAGGCCCAACACCACACTCGGCACTCTCCTCCTTTAACCCTGTTACCACCGAGGAAGTTACCGAACTCCTTTCCAAAGCCCACTTCGCCATTTGTCCCCTGGACCCTGTCCCCTCACGACTGTTGCAGCCTCCTTCCTGCTCTTTTCTAAACTCTCTAACCCACATCTTCAACCTCTCACTCTCCATGGGCACCTTTCCATCCCCGCTCAAACATGCACTGGTTACCCCCATACTCAATAAACCCTTGCTGGACCCCACCTGTTTGAATAACTTAAGACCCATCTCCCTGTTCCCATTTGCCTCCAAGCTTCTCAAGCGCCTTGTTCACAAACGTATGAACTACCTCACCGACAACAACCTTCTTGATCCCCGACAGTCTGGCTTCCGCCCTCAACATTCCACTGAAACTGCCCTACTAAAACTCACTAACGACATGCTACCTTAACCACTTGAGCCCCAGCCACTGCATTAAAACGTTCGCAGGGCGGCACGGCTGCGCAAAACCACGTTTTAAAACGTGGTTTTGCAAAACAGGTAGGGAGCACGCGGCCGCCCTACCTGTCCCGCGGGTGTCAGCAGCGGGTCTCAGCCGCTGGGTCACGGCCAGTCATTACCGGCCGTTTCCCGGCGATTAGCGGCAATCGCTGACAGAGAGCAGTGCTGCATTGTTTACACACAGCCCTGCTCTCTGTCAGTTGCCTGTCAGCTCCTGACAAGTGGAACCGGAGAGAGAGTTTATCTCTCCGGATCAGCCTGTCCCCGTCCAGCACACACCCCCTCCCCCTAGTAAAACACTCCCCTCACACAGTTAACCCTTTCAGTGAATAAAAATGTTAACTCCTTCCTCCCCAGTGTCATTAGTACAGTGTCAGTGGGGGTTTTTTTTCACAGTATTGGTGTCACTGGGGATATCAGTGACCCCAAGTCAGTTCCCCCCCAGTGTCAAAATGTCCGCCGCAGTCCTGCCATAAGTCGCTGATCGCCGCCATTATTAGTATAAAAAACAATTAAAAATCCCAGTATCTTTCCCGCCATTTGTAAACGCTATAACTTTCATGTAAACCAATTAATTTACACGTATTGGGATATTTTTTAGCAAAGACATGTCGCAGAATGCATTTGGGACAATTTGATTTTTTAATTTTTTTACTGGACATGTTTTATAGCAAAAAGTCCAAAATATTGTTTTTTTTTTTCTCAAAATTGTCAGCTTTTTTTTTTTATAGCGCAAAAAATTAAACGCACAGGCGATCAAATACCACTGAAAGCTCAATTTGTGGGAAAAAGACGTAAATTTAATTTGGGTGCAGTGTTGTATGACCGCGCAATTGTCAGTTAAAGTAACGCAGCGCCGTAACACAAACCTCTTCTGTAACCGCTTCCTGACCACCCTACAGCAGAAATACTGCTACAGGGCGGCATGGGTACACAAAATCACATATATATGCGTGATTCGCACTCCCGTGGTTTTCACACCCCTCTCAGATAGCGTCAGATTGCCCATCAGTACACCAGTCATCACATTTAACCCCTTGATTGCCAGGAACACGCGCATGTACAATAATCCTCCATTGCTAGTATAGTGTCTGAACTGGTCAATATCTTTGATCAGGTCAGCACTATACCAGCGTTCACATTAATATATCATCCCCAAAAACGCAGCATTAGTGGGATCAGCCCCGACACCTGCCAGCCCCTGCGTTTAGCCCCTACGCTTACCCCCCCTTCTCCCCAAGCAAGTGCAGTGTCAGTAGGTCACTGTCACTTGATACATTGCACACAAAACCGCAATGTTCACAGAATCAGACCTGATCTCTGTTAGCACTTGTCGGTAAATTTTGATGACTCTCACATGCAGCAGAGTGCCAGTACTAATGCCGCTCTACCTTTTGGTGAACTGTCGAGTACGAGCGGTCTAGTACATCTTGGTCTTTCACATACCTCCTTGATTTTTGGAGCTGTTTTTCATGGAATATCTGTATGCGTTGATTGTGGATCAACGCAATTTATATGCACAACAATTTATCGCTGCCAACCCAAATTCAAACCTTGCCAGACCATTCGCATGGAAACTCATTACGGTTTTCAAATTTACATTTTTTTTAGGCCTAACCCTCAACATGGACATTACTAAAATAAATTAATTGCGGTTGTGTTGGTCCGCAGACCCGATTCATCATATGCTGTGTTCTCTGCTGCCATGGCCAGGCATAGATATGAGAGTATAATGTGTTTTATACATTTCAGCGACAATACACTCTGTCATCCTCGGCGTGACCCTGAATTTGACCAGTTCCACAAAATTCAGCCCCTCGCAAATCACCTTAACCTAAAATTTGCAGATATAAATATAAATAAACAGCGCAAATTTAGATGATTAATCAATATAATAAATAATAAAAAAGGTGCATAAATTAATCGTGTTTGTCCTTAATCTTAAACAAAAACACCCAAAAGTCCATGTGCTGAAAACATAATTAGGCGTTATCAAGACCATGGGAGGGGCGAAACGCATTGACGCATTTCCGGTCCACACTCCATGCGCCTGACGTCATTTCCGGTGAGTGGAGCGCACGCTGAGTGGTGCGTTCCAGCGGCCATCTTGGTTCACTGTTTGGTCTAAGAGGAGTCCTGTCTTTGTTCCACTGTGGATGTGAGAGTCCTGGAAGGAAAAGTTTGTATATCTGCTGGAACTGAAGCCTATTATACATAATAAACATGCCTTTAGCAAGTGTTTAACATGTGAGTGGCCTTAATCTCCATTTGGAAAAAGTTACTATTGTGTGACAATATTAAGCTATGTGAGTTTTTTTTCTTTTGGTTGGATGGTGGAGTCTATTCGGAGGGTGAAGATTTTCCCTAGTGTGGCACCAAAGAGGGTTTAGGATCCCTAAAAATTCCTTAAAGGTCTTTCACTCATCAAGTTCTGGTGAGTGTATTCGATGTTGGTTTGTGCACGGGTGGAAGGTGAAAGTATTTTTTGAAGAAAAGACGTTTGCACTTTTATTTCAACAATTTAATTATGTTTTCAGCACATGGACTTTTGGGTGTTTTTGTTTAAGATTAAGGACAAACACGATTAATTTATGCACCTTTTTTATTATTTATTATATTGATTAATCATCTAAATTTGCGCTGTTTATTTATATTTATATTGTTTGTGTTTTCACGATTGGCACAGCAGCATTTTTAGAGTGTTATTTGGAAAGTTTTGGCGCAGGAATAAGTTTTCTTGTATAAAATTTGCAGATGTCTATACTCCCCAGCAAAACATCTGCGTTGAGGAATCCCTCATTCAAACAATTTCTCCCCTGCAAGCGTGCCAGATATGGGGTCAAGATGGAGAAGACCTGTGAGAGGACAACAGGCTATACTTATAAGTTTTGGATTTATGAGGGAAAAGATAGTCACGTGGAGCCCCCCGGATGCCCAGACTACATGGAGAGCAGTGGCAAGATAGTTTGGGACTTGGTGTCATCATTTCTCCATATGGGGTACCACTTATACGTGGACAATTTTTATTCAAGTGTGCCACTATTTAGATATTTATTCAATCTTGGAACTGGCACTTGTGGCAAAGTGTGACCTAATGTGTGCCCACCATTAGAAGTGGGTGGATGCAGGGTGGTATATTCTAATGGTGGGCATACCACACACTTTCTGGAAGAGATTTCTTCTCATTTTTTCATTCATTCCACAGACTGCATACAAAATAAAAAAAACATAGCATATATAACCAACAAGGACCAGCGATGTATTGGTACATCACTGGATTTGAATGGTTATACCAGGATGATGCCTACAAACAAAAACATATTTTTTCTATTTGTTTTATATTTCAAAACCTTGTGAGAAAAAATGAGATCTGCAAAATACTCACTATGCCTCTTTTTAAATTCCTTGGGGTGTCTATTTTCCAGAAAGGGGTCATTTGGGGGGGTTTGGGGCTATCCTGGCATGTCAGGGCCTTTGAAACTGTGATAGGTAGTGAGGAAGTGTAATGAGGAAGTTACGCACCTTCAGGCTTTCAAAGTGGTCATTGGATTTCAGGCTCCTGTATGTGGCTAGGCTCCCAAAAAGTCTCACATGTGGTATCCCCATACTCAGTAGAAGTAGCAGAATGTATTTTGGGGTGTAATTCCACATATACCCATGGCTTGTGCGAGACATAAATCATTTAAATGACAACTTCGTGTAAAAAAAAAAAAAAAACAAATTTTGTCATTTTCCAGAAACTTGTGGGAAAAAAAATAAATCTTCCATGGACTCAATATGCCTCTAAGCAGATAGCTTAGGGTGTTTAATTTCCGAAAAGGGGTCATTTGAGGGTGTTTGTACTATCCTGGTATTTTAGCACCTCAAGAAATGTGATGGGCAGTCAGAAAGTAAAAGCTATGTAAATTCCATTATCTATACCATAGTTTGTAGATGCTAAAACTTTCACAAAAAGCAATCAATATACGCTTATTGGGATTTTTTTAACCAAAAACATGTAGCAGAATACATTTTGGCCTAAATTTATGACAAAATTTTAGTTTTTTTCTAGATATTTTTTATGACCAAAATGAGAAAATATTGTTTGTTTTCAAAATTTTTTTTTTCTTCAAAATTTTTTCTGGTTATAGCGCCAAAAATAAAAAGTGCACGGGTGATCAAATACCACAAAAAGAATGCTCTATTTGTGTTAGAAAAAGGACATAAATTTCATTTATGTACCGTATTGCATGACCGCGCAATTGTCCATTAAACTAGCGCAGCGCTGTATAGCAAAAAAATGGTGTAAATTGCAGTATCTATACTATAGTTTGTAGACACTATAACTTTCACACAAAGCAATCAATATACACTTATTGGGATTTTTTTTTATCAAAAACATGTAGCAGAATACATTTTGGCCTAAATTTATAACTAACTTTGAGTTTACTATATATTTTTTATAGCTGAAAGTAAAAAATATTGTTTTTCTTCAAAATATTTGGTCTTTTTTTGTTTATAGCGTGAAAAATAAAAAGTGCACAGGTGATCAAATACCACTGAAAGAAAGCTCTATTTGTGTGAAAAAAGGATGTAAATTTCGTTTAGGTGCAGCATTGCATGACCGCGCAATTATCAGTTGAATTAGTGCAGCGCCGAGTAGCAAAAAGAGGCCTGGTCATTAAGGGGGGTAAATCCTCAGGAGCTCAAGTGGTTAAACTCAAGCTTTCCAAAACCGAGCTTGTAATATTTCCTCCCCCTGATCCCCCACTCACAACTTTACCATTAAGATCAACAGCACAACCATTGGGAGGAGGAGCCTAATCATGGCGGTGTGAGAGAGGGCGATGTGAGCGCTCTCCGCAGGATAACCGCCCTCCTTCCCTTGATGTTCCCCATGGAAGCTGCTAAAGTTCCCGGCTAAGAAATTACGGATGAGGGGGGGTCTCGAGAGTGGAGCGGAGGAGACGGAACTGCGGGAGTCCTGGACGGCGAGACGGCTGGGAACCTCTCGCTTGTGATTGCTGGGAGTGCGGGTGACGGGAGGCAGTCACGTGACCCGCCGAAGGGCAGTACTGGGAGACAGAGAAGCCGGCTGGCTTCCTGAATCAGGGGGAGACGCCGGCTTTCCGACTCAGCAGGAGAGGAAGGAGAGAAAAACGGCTGGATTTTTTTTAAATCGAAGCCGCTGTGGTAGAGAGGTCCACATGAATGTCGGTATCCAGGAGTGAAACGGAGAGAGAGAGAAGAAAAGGGACTCGGAGAAGCTCCCCCCCCTCCTCTTCTACCCCCTCTCCCCCCCCTCCTCTTCTACCCCCTTTCCCCCCCCCTCAGTCGAAGGGAAAAGGAGCAGAGCCACACCAGAATGCTGACAGCCTCACCGGAGTGAAGCAGCTGGAAGGAGGGTGAGTGAGAGTATCTGGACTATGTATTAAGCTTGTTCATGGATAGCTTCTTGGCGTGGCAGAAGAAATATATATAGAGAAAAAGGGGGAACCACCAAATAGGTTGAAGAAATTAGAACTCACCTAAAGGACTTATTCTCAGCATATATCTTAAAGTTTAAAAGAAGAACCTGGATACATTTAAAAATATGAAGAGCAAAAATAGTAAAGGGAATGCCCCCAAACACGCCCAATCAGGAACAATTAGAAAATTTACATCTCAAGGTAATGTGACCCCAGAAAGAACTCAGGGAGCAGGTGAAAAAAGTATAACGGAGAACAGTATGGATAAAAGTGCCAGATCTTCAGTGGAAATGGATAATAACCAACAAATATCAGGGGAAATAGAGTTAAAAGAAAATGAAGGAGAACTACAAATCCCAAATAAAAAGGAGATGGCAGAAATGTTTAGAAATCTGGAAAAATCAATTAAACAGGAAATGGGAATTATTCGGAAAGATCTGGGACATCTCTTGACTAGAGTAGAAGAAACAGAAGAAAAAGTCAATAAACATGCTCAAATACTTTCTGAACTGAAAAATCAGATATTGGAGATTAGGCAAGAACAGAAAAAACTGGGATATAAATTGGAGATACAAGGTAACATACACAGGAAAAATAATCTCAGGATAAAAGGAATTCCGGAGCTTACACAAGATAAAGATTTAAGAGAGACGATACAAAAAATCTTAAACTCCATTATGGGTAGATCTAGAACAGAGACATTCCTATTAGACCATATATATAGATCAGGAAAGGCCCAACGAGATCGGGCGGAAGAGAGACCGAGAGATGTAGTGGTTCAATTTAATAAAAATGGAGAGAGAGAAGAAATATGGAAGAAGATAAAAGGAAGATATAATATTGAGTATGAAGGAAAAAATATACAAATCTTTGCAGACTTTACACCCGAGACATTATGGAGAAAGAGATCATTGAGACCTTTAATAGAACAGATGAAAAAACAAAATATACAGTATAGATGGAGCGGCTCAATGTGTCTAATCGGATGGAAGAATGGAGTTACTGCATACCTGAGATTTCCTGAGGATTTGAGAGACTTTTTTGACAAACTTAACATTCAAAGAGTAGGGGTTCCAGGTTGGGAGGTAGAGGGAGGGGAAAATGCCGCGGGAAAAGAGCAATGGCAGCAAGTTAGAAGAAAGAATAAAGAAGGGATGGAAAGGGGAACATTGAGGGAAATGGAGGGACGGTGAACCGTACAAGGTTAGAGTTCTACCTCAGGGCTAAGATCCAAATGTGACAGTAAGCTCACAAAGGATTAGATAGGAGAGGGGAGGGATAAGAGGGTTGCTGAGGGGGGAGGGGGATGCTGGAGAGGGGGGAGGAGAAGAGGGAGGGTTGTGGTGGGGGAGGGGGTGAAAGATGGTATAGGGGGAAGGTTTTAAAAATACTCTGCAGAGGGATGAGATGTATTCAAGAATTATGGAAGATATAAAATTTATAACATATAATGTAAAAGGGTTGAATAGTCCTGGGAAGAGATTTAAGCTATTTAAGGAGTTGCAACATAGAGAAGCCTCGGTAGTTTTTTTTACAGGAGACGCATTTTGAGATTAAGTCAAATATCAAATTAAATACTAGAAATGATCCAACATGGTTCTATGCAGATTCCCCAATTAAGAGAGCCAAAGGGGTGGCAATTGGGTTCGCTAAAAATGTAAGGTGTGAGGTGGAGGAGAGAGAGACAGATCCTGAGGGGAGATTCTTGTTTTTGAAAGGTAGATTGCAGGAAATAGAGTGTACAATAGCGAATATTTATTGCCCAAATAAGAGATCAGAGGTATACCTGAAAGGGATATTAAGAAAATTGAGGGACTTTAAAAAAGGAAGACTGATAATGGCGGGAGACTTGAATTTATGTCTGGATCCACAGATGGATACAACTTCTCGTGTGCAACGAGAGGGAGGTAGGTCTATGAGGATCTTGAAGAAGGAGATATATGAGGGTCAACTAGTGGATATATGGAGGATAATGCACGGAAAGGAAAAAGACTATACCTTCTTCTCTAATGCACACGAGATTTATTCAAGATTGGACTATATAATTGTAGAACATCAACTTATTGAGAGGGTGGCTAAAGTAGAAATAGAGACAATGACTCTCTCAGACCATGCCCCAGTTATAATGAAAGTAAGATGGGGGAGACAACTGACAAGAGGGGTAGGATGGAGGTTAAACGAGGCCCTTCTATTAGATCAAGAGACTGATCAGCAGATCAGACGGGAAATGGAAAGATATTTTCAGGAGAACGAAACAGGAGATGTCTCAATGGCCACTGTCTGGGAGTCCCATAAGGTATATATTAGGGGTATATTGATTGCGTTAGGGGAAAAAAAGAAAAGAGAAAGGAGTAAGAAAATGACAGGGCTCTTAAAAGATATAAATGACCTGGAACAGATCCATAAAAATAGAATAACATGTGAGATAAGACAGAAGATAATAGGAAAGAAGAAAGAATTGGAGATATTAATGGAAGAAGAGAGGAGGAGAGTACTCAATAAAGTTGCAGCGGAGAGGTATAGATGGGGAGATCGTCCAGGAAAATATTTAATGAAAGCCCTGAGAAAAAAGAAAAATAGAAATTGCATAGAAAAAATAAGAAACCCCAAGGGAGAAATGGCTCACTCTACTAAAGAGATTGGGAAGGTATTTAAGGAGTATTACAATAAGCTGTATAATATTAAGTCTCAAAACTTAGTAAATAATAGTGAAAATGAGAACAGAGAAAAAAGAAAGGCATATTTAAAAAATGCAGGACTACCAAAGATAGATGAAGATCTATTGAAATCCCTGGAATTAGAAATCACACAGGAGGAAATAAAAATAGCACTAAAAGATACTAAGGTGGGGAAAAGTCCTGGCCCAGACGGATACACCGTGAGGTATTATAAAAAATATAGCGAACTATTAATACTAAAGTTGAAGGAATATATGAATGCCCTGGGGGGAGAAATGGAGATTAGACAGGAATCCCTACAAGCCCATGTAACACTTATACACAAGGAAGGGAAGGATGCTACTCAATGTTCAAGTTATAGGCCAATTGCACTCCTAAATGTAGATACAAAGTTATATGCAAAAGTCTTAGCAAATAGGATCCAGGGAGATCAGGTTGGTTTTGTATCAGGGAGGGAGGGTAGAGATAACGGAATTAGAACTCTGTTGTTGATCCAGAAAGCTAAGAAAGGGAAAACCCCGGCAGTGGTTCTCTCGATCGATGCTGAAAAAGCTTTTGATAGAGTGAACTGGAGCTTTATGATGGACACCCTAGAGATCATGGGGGTAGGTAGTAGAATGAGGGAATGGATAGGAAAATTGTACAAAACGCCATCCGCGGTTATTTTGGTCAATGGTGAAAAATCTGCACCTATAAGGATGTCAAATGGGACTAGACAGGGATGCCCACTGTCCCCATTATTGTATGTGTTAACATTGGAACCTTTACTAGAAACAATTAGGAAGAACGTAGATATAAAGGGAATACAAATAGGGGAAACGGAACATAAGGTGGCAGCTTTTGCAGACGATCTGTTGTTTTATGTGGGTAATCCTAGGATAACACTCCCGAACTTAATAAAAAGCTTAAAAGAATATGGAGAAATATCAAATTTAAAAATCAACCCGACAAAAACCGAGATCTTGAATATAAATCTCCCGAATAGTGAGAAAGAAAAGATAAAAAAAAAATTCCCTTTTACATGGAGAGATAGAGAGATAAAATATTTAGGAGTTAAACTTACTGCTTCATATTCAAAATTGTATAAATTAAATTATATTTCCCTTTTAAACAAGATTAAGGAGGAATTGAAGAAATTGGGAGGAGGAATCCCTTCCTGGTTAGGACGAATAAATCTGATAAAAATGATAATTGTACCCAAAGTTTTGTATAAATATCAAATGATCCCAATAAAACTTCCAGAAGCATTTTTTAAAGAAATTAAAAAGATGATAACAAAATTTATATGGAAAAATAAACAATCTAGAATATCGTATGATTTGATGAGTAGAGGTAAAGAGAGAGGGGGACTGGGAGTGCCAGATTTTAGGAGATACTATAATGCTGTAATTTTAACAAGAATTTATGATTGGACATACAATATAAGGGGGGAAAGATGGGTGAAGATAGAGAATGATCTGAGTGGAGTTGACCTGAGTAGAAATATATGGGCACCAGCACAATATAGAGGCTTAAAAGAAACCACGAGTGTGTTTACATTGAATGTCTTAAAGGTTTTGGATAATTTACACAAGTATATGCATTGGGATTTTAATTCACAATTAATGTCACTAAGGAATATGGAGTATTTTCCACCAGGTATTGAGGGGAGTATGGGAAAATGGATCAAAAAGGAAGACATTCAACTAAGGGATATTATGGACGGAAAGAAATTGAAAACATTGAAAGATTTAAAAAAAGGTGGAAGGGAACTTTTTATTAAGATTGATGAGTGGAAATATCACCAATTAAATCACTTTGTTGAGGGTCTTCCGAAACCCATAAGAGGGAGAAAGGAGTGGAACTTGTTTGAGAGGTTGTTGGAATCACGGGGAGATGGAAAACGGGGCACGGCAAAAATTTATAAAATTCTCACCGAGTTAGTCACGGAACTAAAACCAAGCTATATAGAAAAATGGGAAAGGGATTTGGGAGTGGAGATAGATGAGGATAAACAGAGGAAGATATATAGACTCACACACGAGAACATTAGCATGAGAGAGGTGGAGGTAAATTATAAGAGTTTAGTAAGATGGCACATTACACCAATTGTGGAACACAAAATGGGTATAGAGAGAACACAAGAGTGTTGGCGTAGGTGTGGAGAGATTGGTACATGGTTTCATATTTGGTGGGAGTGCCCAAGGATACAAAACTTTTGGGAGACAACGGTCAACTTAATTGAGAAAATCTCAGGAATAAAGATAGGATTAGACCCACAAGTGTGTTTATTACATAAAACAGATTTACCAGTGAATAAATATAAAAACTCGGGTATATGGTACTTTGTGAATGCAGCGAAGGGTTTGATACCTAAATTCTGGCATAGCTTAGAGGTTCCGAGAGAGAAGGACTGGGTAGAGAGAGTAAATCAGATTAGTAGGATGGAGAAACTATACTATATCCAGGAAGATAAGATGGAGATATATAATAGGAGATGGGAGAAATGGGAAGATTTTGTACACCAAAGGAGTATGTATGAAGTAATGCTAAGAGAAGATTCTTAATTTTATAGAGAAGGAAGTAAGAGAAAAATGCAGAGTGGGAGGGTGGAGGGATGTGGTAGGGTATAGGGGTAGAGGGAAGGGAAAAGAAGAAAAAGGAGGTAATAGAAAGAGAATAAGAGTAAGAATTTTATATGAGAATGTAGATGAAATGTATTATGTTCTTCTTTCATGTTCCTCTTTTTTTTTCTTTTTATATTTAATTATAAATATGAAAATTTAATAAATATTTGAATTAAAAAAAAAAAAAAACAGCACAACCATTGGTCCTTCCCCTCATGCCAGGGTGCTAGGCGTAATCCTAGACTCTGACCTCTCCTTTGGGCCCCACATCCAATCACTGGCTAAATCCTGTCGCCTCAACCTCCGCAACATTTCCAAAATCCGCCCCTTTCTGACCAATGACACCACATAACTTATCCACGCCTTGGTTTCATCCCGCCTTGATTACTGCAACTTCCTCCTCACTGGTCTACTGTTACACAGGCTATCCCCCCTTCAATCGATTATGAATGCTGCTGCTAGACTTATACACCTTACCAACCAATCAGCGACTGCTGCCCCTCTCTGCCAATCCCTTTACTGGCTTTCACTAACCCAATGTATAAAATTCAAAATGCTAACCACAGCTTACAAAGCCATCCACAACACTGCCCCTAGCTACATCGCCAACCTCATCCGCAGATATCGCCCACTCCGCTCCTCCCAAGATATCTTCCTTTCTAGCTCCTCCCTCATCACCTCCTCCCATGCTCCCTACCACAGTATGTCCAGTCAGCCCCCACCCTGTCTGCCTTTTAGGCAATCTTTGAAAACTCACTTATTCAGGGAAGCCAACCAACCTCCACCTAAGAACTGTACTTGAATCACCTCCACCAGATCATCCCCTGCAGCTATCACTTTTTGTATCACCTCCCCCTTCCTTTAGATTGTAAGCTCCATGAGCAGGGCCCTCCTATTCCTTCTGTACTGAAATGTATTGTAATTTTACTGTCTCCCTTATATTGTAAAGTGCTGTGCAAACTGTTGGCACGATATAAATCCTGTATAACAATAATAATGTAATGTGACTTTGATGTAACTTTGCACTCTGTGGCGCTCAAGTAACATCAAAGTAGTGCAGATACCTTTTGTGTCCAAAGTTGCATGTTAGGGTTAGTGTTAAGGGCTAGGGTTAAATGTAAGGGTTAGGGTTAGCAATCATTATTGGGGTTAGAATGCTAACCCTAACAATGAGTGCTAACCCCAACCCTGATGTTTTCCCCTAACCTTGGCCCTTAAGCCTAACATTAAACCCTAGCCCTTAACATAACATTCAACCCTAACATGGAACTTTGGACACATAAAGGTTCCTGGACTACTTTGATGCTGATAATTTTATACTACTTGAGTGCCAGAGAGTGTAAAGTCACATCAAAGCTGCACTACGTGAACAGAACTGTCATACTTTCCTATTAGCCAAAAAATTGCAAAATGCATAAAAAACACACCACAAAACGCACTGGGAAAATGCAAGCTGCATAAATGTGAACCTAGCCTAAAAGACATACAGTGCCCTGAAAAAGTATTCATACCCCTTGAAAGTTTCCACATTTTGTCGTGTTACAACCAAAAACATAAATGTATTTTATTGTGATTTTATGTGATGGACCAACACAAAGTGGTACATACTGGTGATTGTGAAGTGAAAGGAAAATGATAAATGGTTTTCCAAATTTTTTGCAAATCTCTGAAAAGTGTGGTGCACATTTGTTTTCAGCCCCCTTTACTCTGATACCCCTAACTAAAATCTAGTGGAACCAATTGCCTTTAAAAGTCACCTGATAAGTAAATAATGTCCATCTGTGTGTAATTTAATCTCCGTGTAAATACAGCTGTTCTGTGAAGCCCTCGGAGGTTTGTTAGAGAAAATTAGTGAACAAACGGCATCATGAAGTCCAAGGAACACACCAGACAGGTCAGGGATAAAGTTGTGGATAAGTTTAAAGGTGGGTTAGGTTATAAAAAAAATATTCCAAGCTTTGAACATCTCATGGGGCACTGTTCAATCCATCATCCAAAAATGGAGAGTATGGCACAACTGCACACCTATCAAGACATGGCTGTCCACCTAATTTGACAGGCCGGGCAAGGAGAGCAATAATCAGAGAAGCAGCCAATAGGCCCATGATAACTCTGGAGGAGCTGCAGAGATCCACAGCTCAGGTGGGAGAATCTGTCCACAGTACAGCTATTAGTTGTGCACTCCACAAATCTGGCCTTTATGGAAGAATGGAAAGAAGAAAGTCATTGTTGAAAGAAAGCCATAAGAAGTACCATTTGCAGTTTTTCAAGAAGCCATGTGAGGGACACAGCAAACACGTGGAAGAAGGTCCTCTGGTCAGAAAATACCAAAATTTAACTTTTTGGCCTAAAAGCAAAATGCTATGTGTGGTGGAAAACTAATATTGCACATCACCCTGAACACACCATCCCCACCATGAAGCATGGTGGTGGCAGCATCATGTTGTGGGGATGCTTTTCTTCAGCAGGAACAGATAAGCTGGTCAGAGTTAATAGGAAGATGGATGGAGCCAAATACAGGGCAATCTTAGAAGAAAACCTGTTAGAGTCTGCAAAAGACTTCAGATTGGGGCGGAGGTTCACCTTCCATCAGGACAACAACTCTAAACATACAGCCAGAGCTACAATGGAATGGTTTTAGATCAAAGAATAAATAAAATAAAGAGCAGCGCTAGAATATGTCAAAGTTCGTTCTTAAAAAATTTGTTATCAAAAGTACATGAGATATTTCAATTGATATGACAATCAGATGGTAGACACAGCTGTGAAGGATCCAGTAGAAATGACAGAAATGCGCACTCACCGACCGAGCATAGGAAATGCGCATGTGTGTATTAAAATCCACAGGTATCGTTCTCCCTCAGGAAGGGGTGTCATCAGGTGATGATCTGCTGGGCTCTCAAGACCTCCTTAGGATCAGGATAAAGCGACCAGGAGAGGGCTCCCTCCTCTTGGTGTGGCTGTGTCTGCTGGTCTCTTCCGAGTCCTGAGCTGTCCTGTCCGCTCTGCACGGACACCCAGCGCAGATCAAAGCATATTCATGTGTCAGAATGGCCTAGTCAAAGTCCAGACCTAAGTCCAATGGAGAATCTGTGGCAAGACTTGAAAATTTGCTGTTCACAGACACTCTCCATCCCATCTGACATAGCCTGAGCTATTATACAAAGAAGAATGGGCAAAAATGTCACTCTGTAGATGTGCAAAGCGTGTAGAGACATCTCCAAAAAGACTTGCAGCTGTAATTGCAGAGAAAGGTGGTTCTACAAAGTATGGACTCAGGGGGGCTGAATACAAATGCACACCACACTTTTCACATTTATTTGTAAAAAATGTTGAAAACCATTTTATCATTTTCCTTCCATTTCACAATTATGTGCCACTTTGTGTTGGTCTATCACATAAAATTCCAATAAAATACTTTTTGTTTTTGGTTGTAACATGACAAAATGTGGAACATTTCAAGGGGTATGAATACTTTTTCCAAGACACTGTACAGTCGCCCAGGGCTTTACACCTGCTCTGGCTAAAAATAAACCCCCAGTCAAATTTGGCGGGAATTACCAGTGCCTGTATTTGTAAATTACTGTTCCTTGTTAATAGTAATGGTGGTTATACAAGCTTCAATAAATGATCAATTTCTTTTCTGACTGGTCTCTCTCAATAGAAATAATGAATTGATAGTTGACAACCCATTTAATCACTATGACACACTCAGGTAAGTGGATTGATAATTGAAAGATATAACTGTAAGTTATCAATTACATCCCTGCATCCTCATAATTTGTTCAATAGAAATACGATCATATTCATGAACAAATCATCTCAGCACTGTCAATGCAAAACAATTGATAACTTTCTACCCTGGATGATTGATTCAGTTTACTTGCATCCAATCTAAATTGAGTCTAAATCAATCAGAAGTGCAGTTGTCTATTTGATTGTTTGGCAATTAGATTGGTTTGATCAAATTGCACAGTGATCAAATAATAAAATCGAAGTGTGTATGACCACTATTAGCTGGTTGCTGGAAAGCATTAACTGGCTGACCAATGGCAAAATTACATTTTTTGCAGTGGGGAAAAAATTGCCTGGAATATCTAAGATAAAGGGATTGGAAGGTAGGGTCCAACCCTGAAATACAAATCATTTGCTGCCAATTCCTATTATATGCAAAAATTGCCACTGTGAGTGTATAACAGAATGTCAATACTTGTGAAAGTAAAACAGGTAACAAAAAATTCAGGGTCCAACATGATATTAACAGTCCATGATGAAAAAAAGGAAATCAGTATGAAAGTGCTACTTTACCACACAGTGATGAGTAGGGATGGGCTTGACGTTCAAGTTGACATGAACCTCGGCCGTTTGCGTGTTCGCTGAACACACAAATGGTAAGAGCTTTTTACCTTTGGCACCCCACAATGCACTGTGCTATCACAGTGCATTGTGATTGGCCAAAGCAATGCACCTGACCACAGTCCAGGTGCAATGCTTTGGCCAATCACAGCACAATTGGGCAGAGCTAGCACTGACCTCACTGCTATTTCCACCCAATTGTTTACATGTCACCACAAATGTCAGATTGTGGCGGGTGCAGACGGCTTTTTTTTTATTTATTTATTTTTTATTTTGGCGAGCCGGCATCGTAACAATGCTGTACGGCATGATTGATGATTGATTAGAATGATGGAACCATTTATTTGACTTTTTTTTTTTTTTTTCCTTCCAAATAAAGGACTCAAATTGTTTTTTTTTTTTTTTTTTTTTTGTTCAGTAAAGGAATTTTTCAAAAGTCTGGCGTCTTTATTTTTTACTGAATTTAACCCTCGGGGAGGGGGTGCTTGTTCGTCCCCCCCCTTTCCAGCCCTGCCAGGCCTGTGGTTGGATCAAAGGTCCGGTAGGAATCTAGGGGGGAGCACATGCGTTTTACCCCCTTAATTTTTTGGGTTGGGGTTCCCCTTAAAAGTCCTACCGAGCCTAAAGGGCCTGGTATGGCTTTTAGGGGGAGATCTCATGCATTTTTCCCACCATTTTTGGGAGGTGGGGTTCCCCTTAAAAGTCATGCCAGGCCTAAAGAGCCTGGTATGGCTTTTAGGGGGAACCCCATGCACTTTAAAAAGAACAAAATTACTGTGGGGTCCCTGCTACCCTTTCTACCACACCTAAAGGGTCTGGTATGGATTAGGAGGGGACACCATTATTTTATGTTTTTTTAATAAAAATGTGTTGTTTTTTTAAATGTCAGTCCTGCTGCAGCAGGTTCTATACATTGTACAGATGTGCAACTTTACAGGTAGTTTAAGGGGACCCCCCCCCCCAGGCATAATATTTAAAGGAAGTTTTCATTTTCTTTCACTTTAGGCAATGAAAAAATGACTGCCCCTTTAAAAACTACTTTTTTTTTTTATTTTTTTTTTTTTCACTGACATGTTTCCCAGGGCAGTACCCGAGTTCTCATACCCCTTTTATGGCCAGTAATGTTCATAGAAGCGTTCATACTGGGCATTTTTGAACTTAAAAGTTTGAGTCCCAGCTCTTATCCAGAGATCTCCTTCTGAAGAAATGGCCTACATTGATCTTAACACAATGGATGTATAGACAACTCCACCATTTTGTCCTCAGCTCACCCCCACCTAAAAGCATACACTAGACATTTGACCCCCTTTGAGAAACTTTGCGCAACGGACTCACCTCAGAGACATTATTTCCCAACTTTATTCCTGTCTCGAAACCACCAATGACCTCGCAACGAGGAAAGCTTGTAAGGCCTGGAGTGCAGACCTACAACTCCAACTATTGCCGGAAGACTGGGATCACATATATGAACACATACATAAAGGGTCTATATGTGTCTCCACACAAGAAAATAACTTTAAAGTGTACTCTAGATGGTATAGAGTTCCATCCCTGCTTCACCGCTTCAACCCCAATGTCTCAGATTTGTGTGGGAGATGCCATCAAAGGACGGGCACACTCCTACACATTTGGTGGGACTGCCCATTGTTGCAACCTTTCTGGGGGAAAGTTCAATCTACAATTGCACAAGTTACCATGTACGCCCTAAAACTTTCCCCAGCACAATTTCTGCTCCATCATACTGTACTTCCATTTCGGACATACCACAAATCACTCGCCTTGCATATGGTAAATGCGGCTAAACAATGTATCCCAGTCCACTGGCGTTCAACACGTTCCCACTATACGAGAATGGTTTACCCGGATTGACAAAACTGAGGAAATGGAGGAACTGATTTCTGTAGCTAAGGAACATCCCAAGAGATTCAGGAAAACATGGGCATGCTGCAGTCATTTCAAATCCACCCCTAACTATCACCTAATAGTACACGATCAACCAAGACCATCTGGCTGAATGTGTAACTACAATGCTGTAGGGGGATATACTCTAATAACCGAAGACACGTCTCTCATACGCAAGGATGGTATGTTCGTCTATATCTCAACATGCTTTCTGGGGTTTTTGATACCTGCGTTACCCTACTGACCGATCCTTCACACATCATATTTTCAGCTCTAGCAATACCTGTCTGGCTGGGCCAATACATGAGGATGTAATGCCTTCTCCCCCCCCCCCCTTTTTTCTTTTTTTTTTCTCTTCCCCAACATCTCACCCTATAATTCTTTCTATGACGGTCTTTCTTTCTAACCTCTTGTCTTCACACCTGTTATTTCCCTGTATCATTGCTTCTCTACCAACCAAATAGAGCATTTACCTGCACACAGATATGACTAACTTCAACCATAGCACATACGCTAGTTATAAATATGTAAACAATGACCATCACCGTACCCAACGCTTTCCCTACCCTTACCCCTAACATCACACTACTTTCCATTAAATAATTGATGAGAGTCAGGACGAGATAACATTCACTAACATCATTTTATCCATTTTCCTCTTGGTATCGACCATTTTACTTTTTATGATGGATGTACTGTTTTACATGATTTCATCTTGCACAACTGTCTACAATTTGTCCCGTCTGCGAAACGGAAAGCAACATGTCATGTCTATGTTTTGACTGTGATCTATGGCTGTACATGCTCTAAATGCTTTTGTCTTCTTTTAAAACAAAGTATTTTTTGAAGAAAAAAAAGTTTGAGTCCCATAAACTTGCATTAGGTTCGATGTTCACGGTCAAACATTCATTAGGTTCGAATGTTCGACTCCAAAATGAACACAGGAGTGTTCAGCCCATCACTGGTGATGAGAAGCTTCTTTTGCATCCGCACATCTCCAACACCAAAGTGCACCACCACCCTAAGTAATAGAGACTCTTACCAGAGCATATGGACTCATTTGGTAGGAAAGAGTCAAATAGGCATATCAGGGGTGGACTGAGAACGCATGGGCCCCCCGGACAATAGGGGATCATGGGGCCCCTGTGTCCTTGCCCAAACTTAAAATAGCCTATGAAAAAGGTACCAGGGAATCTCATGGGGCCCCCTACTGACCCCGAGTTTCCAAATGGTCAGTCCACCCCTGGGCATATGGTTAATCTTCTAAACCGGACATTTATCTCATCCACATCATCATGAACAGCCATCAAGGATAGATAGCATGTTCTCCAATCGCCTTCACAATGCTCCTCATACCCAATACCATACAACATGCAGTATAAGAGAGTATTCATTTGTAGCATGAAAAGGAAGCAAGGGAGCTCACGTAGCGTAAAAAACGACATGTTCATTAAAACTAAGAAATGTATCCACTCACATTATCTTCTAGGGTCTCTGCTAAATACAAATATATAATGTTTGCAGGTTCTAAGTAATTTTCTTGCAAAAGATACTTTTTTTTACATGCAATTTTAAGTGTCAGAAAAGACTGGGTCTTTAAGTGGACACACTTGTCAAGACTTTCGGTAATTTTGCACAGGACTTTAAATTGTAGCACCTTAGAACATATTAACCAAGCAATCCAAATTTACAAAAATATCAAATTTATGGGTAGAAAACATTTCACTAGTTTTAATAATCTACATACTGCCTATTTCCCACAGTCCTGATGAAGCATGGGAGCTTTTGAAACACCTTCAACATACTGTAGTTTAAATAGTGCTAAATGATAGAAAAGTATGTGATTTTCTGATTATGTATGCCGAGTCTATGATGTATACAATATTTACATAATACATGAAAAAATGAACCAATAAACAAAAATGTGTACAAAAATGTCACCTTTATTGGTAGATTCATCCATACTGTTTATTTAGTGCCTTTGCTAAACCCGGTTTTCTATCTGATGAAAGTCATTTGGGCTGCTGTAAAGCTGCTCAATCTCTTCTACAACCTTCAGACTTGCCGACTCCCTTGCTGTGTACCCTGAGCTTTGCTGCCCCACCGGTCAGTCACAGACGAGCATGGAAGGTGTCGCCTGATACAGCAAAGAGATACTGTAAGTGAACATTGGTGTGCTGATCTTCCCCGATGGTGAATGAACCTGGAATCTGCATGTATTATGTAACTTCCTTTTCAGAGCTGTCTTCCCCTGGCTGCTGTGGCCAGGGATGAAACTGATCAAGCATGATCTGTGCTTGATAAGCTTTATGAGTTCATAGGTAATGTTTTATTGGTGCCTCCTTGATGAGGACCTTTCATCAGCAATATGTTATCACAAGTGATAGTAATAAAAAATTAAAGTAATAAAAAACCCACCAAAACATTTTTTAAAGTCCCTGCCCCCACATACTTGCACATACACTATATTATCAAAAGCATTGGGACGCCTGCCTTTACATGCACATGAACTTTAATGGCATCCCAGTCTTAGTCCGTAGGGTTCAATATTGACTTGGCCCACCCTTTGCAGCTATAACAGTTTCAGATCTTCTGGGAAGGCTGTCCACAAGGTTTAGGAGTGTGTCTTTGGGAATATTTGTCCATTCTTCCAGAAGCACATTTGTGAGGTCAGGCACTGATGTCAGACTAGAAGGCCTAGCTCACAGTCTCCTTTCTAATTCATCCCAAAGGTATTCTATCAGGTTGAGGTCAAGACGCATGTGAACTTTAATGGCATCCCAGTCTTAGTCCGTAGGGTCCAGTTTTGAGTTGGCCCACCCTTTGCAGCTATAACAGCTTCAATTCTTCTGGGAAGGCTGTCTACAAGGTTTAGGAGTATGTCTATGGGAATGTTTGACCATTCTTCCAGAAGAGCATTTGTGAGGTCAGGCACTGATGTCGGACGAGAAGGCCTGGCTCGCAGTCTCCGCTCAAATTCATCCTAAAGGTATTCTGTCGAGTTGAGATCAATCACTGTGCAGGCCAGTCAAGTTCCTCCACCCCAAATTTGCTCATCCGTGCCTTTATGGACCTTGCTTTGTGCACTGGTACACAGTCATGTTGGAACAGGAAGGGGCCTTCCCCAAACTGTTACCACAAAGCTGGGAGCATAAAATTGTCCAAAAATGTTTTGGTATGCTGACACCTTAAGAGTTCCCTTCACTGGAACTAAGGGGCCAAGCTCAACCCCTGAAAAACAACCCCCACACCATAATCCCCCCTCCACCAAACTTTACATTTGGCACAATGCAGCCAGGCAAGTACTGTTCTCTTGGCAACCACCAAACCCAGACACATCCACTGGCTTGCTAGACAGAAAAGCATGATTTATCACTCCAGAGAACACGTTTCCACTGCTCTAAAGTCCAGTGGCGGCGTGCTTTACACCACTGCATCTGACACTTTGCATTGCACTTGATGATGTAAGGCTTGGATGCAGCTGCTCAGTCATAGAAGCCAATTCCATGAAGCTCTCTATGCACTGTTGTGCTAATCTGAAGGCCACGAGAAGTTTGGAGGTCTTTAGCTATTGACTCTGCAGGCAGTTGGTGGCTTCTGCGCACTGTGCCCTTCAGCATGCTCTGACCCCACTCTGTCATTTTAAGTAGCCTTAAAGTTGTTGTTTTTCCCAGTTGCTTCCACTGTGTTATAATACCACTAACAGTTGACATTGGAACAGTTAGTAGCAAGGAAATTTCATGGATGGACTTATTGCACAGATAGCAATCTATCAAGATACCATGCATGAATTCACTGAGCTCCTGAGAGCAACCCATTCTTTCTCAAATGTTTGTAGAAGCAGTCTGCATGCCTAGGTGCTTGATTTTATACACCTGTGGCCATGGAGGTGATTGGAACACCTGAACCCAATAATTTTGAGGGATGTCCCTCTTTGATTGTAATCTCCAAGGAGCAGGGCCCTCCTAACCCTCTTGTATTGAACTGTATCGTTGCTGTATTGTCTCCCTTTGTATTGTAAAGCGCTGAGCAAACTCTTGACGCTATATAAATGTATAATAATAATGTCCCTATACTTTTGGCAATATAGTGTACATACATAAACACATGTTTTGGATGCTACTATGTACAAAAGCAATGATTGCGCTATACATGTCACATATTGCCATGCATGCCCAAGTGAGAACAATAATTCTAGGGCCATCACCATGCTTAACTCTAAGCCGATGACCTTTTAAAGGCTTTAGTGTCTTAACGCAAGTGTCAGCTATGGATTTTGGGTAAGGAAGTTTGTCACCATTTAATTTTTTTTTTTTCTTCACAAAAACATTGGTTAGCATTAGAGATGAGCGAATGGAACCAGGCGAAGTGGAATTCGTTTCGAATATCGGGAAAAATTCGATTCGCATCGAATCCGAATTTTAGCCAACTTCGGGAGCACGAATCGAATTTTTCCCGATCAGCCGGCAAAAGTGTCACTGCAGAGAGCTCCGCTATTTCTGACAGTTCTGAGAGTTCATTTACAGCGGTTGAAACATTGTATCTATTTGTTTCCATTTAGGATACAGATGTTTTTATTCGGAAATAAATAGATACAATGTTTCAACCGCTGTAAATGTGAAGGAACTGTCAGAGAACTGTCAGAAATAGCGGAGCTCTCTGCAGATACACTTTTTGCTGTACTGGAATACTTCTTCTTTTCATTCTTCTTCTTCTTTTCATTCTTCTTCTTCTTCTTCTTTTCATTCTTCTTCTTCTTCTTTTCATTCTTCTTCTTTTCATTCTTCTTTTCATTCTTCTTCTTCTTCTTCTTCTTTTCATTCTTCTTTTCATTCTTCTTCTTCTTTTCATTCTTCTTCTTCTTCTTTTCATTCTTCTTTTCATTCTTCTTCTTCTTCTTTTCATTCTTCTTCTTCTTCTTTTCATTCTTCTTTTCATTCATTCTTCTTCTTCTTTTCATTCTTCTTCTTCTTCTTTTCATTCTTCTTTTCATTCTTCTTCTTCTTCTTTTCATTCTTCTTCTTCTTCTTTTCATTCTTCTTTTCATTCTTCTTCTTCTTCTTTTCATTCTTCTTCTTCTTCTTTTCATTCTTCTTCTTCTTCTTCTTTTCATCTTTTCATTCTTCTTCTTTTCATTCTTCTTTTCATTCTTCTTCTTCTTCTTCTTTTCATTCTTCTTTTCATTCTTCTTCTTCTTTTCATTCTTCTTCTTTTCATTCTTCTTCTTCTTTTCATTCTTCTTCTTTTCATTCTTCTTCTTCTTCTTTTCATTCTTCTTCTTCTTTTCATTCTTCTTTTCATTCTTCTTCTTTTCATTCTTCTTCTTCTTCTTTTCATTCTTCTTTTCATTCTTCTTCTTCTTCTTTTCATTCTTCTTTTCATTCTTCTTCTTCTTTTCATTCTTCTTCTTCTTCTTTTCATTCTTCTTCTTTTCATTCTTCTTCTTCTTTTCATTCTTCTTTTCATTCTTCTTCTTCTTCTTTTCCTTCTTCTTCTTTTCATTCTTCTTCTTCTTTTCATTCTTCTTTTCATTCTTCTTCTTCTTCTTTTCCTTCTTCTTCTTTTCATTCTTCTTCTTTTCATTCTTCTTCTTCTTCTTTTCATTCTTCTTCTTTTCATTCTTCTTCTTTTCATTCTTCTTCTTCTTTTCATTCTTCTTCTTCTTCTTTTCATTCTTCTTTTCATTCTTCTTCTTCTTCTTTTCATTCTTCTTCTTCTTCTTCTTCTTTTCATTCTACTTCTTCTTCTTCTTTTCATTCTTTTTTTCATTCTTCTTCTTCTTTTCATTCTTCTTCTTCTTCTTTTCATTCTTCTTTTCATTCTTCTTCTTTTCATTCTTCTTCTTCTTTTCATTCTTCTTTTCATTCTTCTTCTTCTTCTTTTCATTCTTCTTTTCATTCTTCTTTTCATTCTTCTTCTTCTTATTTTCATTCTTCTTTTCATTCTTCTTCTTCTTCTTTTCATTCTTCTTCTTCTTCTTTTCATTCTTCTTCTTCTTTTCATTCTTCTTTTCATTCTTCTTCTTCTTCTTTGCATTCTTCTTCTTTTCATTCTTCTTTTCATTCTTCTTCTTTTCATTCTTCTTCTTCTTCTTTTCATTCTTCTTCTTTTCATTCTTCTTTTCATTCTTCTTCTTCTTCTTTTCATTCTTCTTCTTTTCATTCTTCTTTTCATTCTTCTTCTTCTTTTCATTCTTCTTTTCATTCTTCTTCTTTTCATTCTTCTTCTTCTTTTCATTCTTCTTTTCATTCTTCTTTTCATTCTTCTTCTTTTCATTCTTCTTTTCATTCTTCTACTTCTTCTTTGCATTCTTCTTCTTCTTTTCCTTCTTTTCATTCTTCTTTTCATTCTTCTTTTCATTCTTCTTCTTCTTTTCATTCTTCTTTTCATTCTTCTTCTTCTTCTTCTTTTCATTCTTCTTCTTCTTTTCATTCTTCTCATTCTTCTTTTCATTCTTCTCATTCTTCTTTTCATTCTTCTTTTCATTCTTCTTCTTCTTTTCATTCTTCTTTTCATTCTTCTTTTCATTCTTCTTCTTCTTCTTTTCATTCTTCTCATTCTTCTTTTCATTCTTCTCATTCTTCTTTTCATTCTTCTCATTCTTCTTTTCATTCTTCTTCTACTTTTCATTCTTCTTTTCCTTCTTCTTTTCATTCTTCTTTTCATTCTTCTTCTTCTTCTTCTTTTCATTCTTCTTCTTCTTTTCATTCTTCTTCTTCTTCTTTTCATTCTTCTTCTTCTTCCTCTTCTTCTTCTTTTCATTCTTCTTCTTCTTCTTTTCATTCTTCTTCTTCTTCTTCTTTTCATTCTTCTTCTTCTTCTTTTCATTCTTCTTCTTCTTCTTCTTTTCATTCTTCTTCTTCTTCTTTTCATTCTTCTTCTTCTTCTTCTTCTTCTTCTTCTTTTCATTCTTCTTCTTCTTCTTCTTTTCATTCTTCTTCTTCTTCTTCTTCTTCTTCTTCTTCTTTTCATTCTTCTCCTTCTTCTTCTTCTTCTTTTCATTCTTCTTCTTCTTCTTCTTCTTTTCATTCTTCTTCTCTTCTTCTTCTTTTCATTCTTCTTTTCATTCTTCCTCTTCTTTTCATTCTTCTTCTTCTTCTTGTTTTCATTCTTCTTCTTCTTCTTCTTCTTCTTTTCATTCTTCTTCTTCTTTTCATTCTTCTTCTTCTTCTTCTTCTTCTTCGTCGTGCCCCGTGACTGCCCAAATGAGTGAAGTGTGCGGTGATTCTAAGATCGACGGCACTCATCTGCATGTCATACTGACTGACAGTATTATTTCTCTTCCCCAGCAGACTCCAAGGGCATTTAAATTAAAGGTACAGTGTTCTGCACTAATATAAAGGCTCTCTGAAGCCTAGAAACCCTTTAAATAAGTTAAATTCGCGGCAAATAAATTCGCATAAATTTTCATTCTTCTTCTTCTTTTCATTCTTCTTTTCATTCTTCTTCTTCTTCTTTTCATTCTTCTTCTTCTTCTTTTCATTCTTCTTTTCATTCATTCTTCTTCTTCTTTTCATTCTTCTTCTTCTTCTTTTCATTCTTCTTTTCATTCTTCTTCTTCTTCTTTTCATTCTTCTTCTTCTTTTCATTCTTCTTTTCATTCTTCTTCTTCTTCTTTTCATTCTTCTTCTTCTTCTTTTCATTCTTCTTCTTCTTCTTCTTTTCATCTTTTCATTCTTCTTCTTCTTTTCATTCTTCTTTTCATTCTTCTTCTTCTTCTTTTCATTCTTCTTCTTCTTCTTTTCATTCTTCTTTTCATTCTTCTTCTTCTTCTTTTCATTCTTCTTCTTCTTTTCATTCTTCTTCTTTTCATTCTTCTTCTTTTCATTCTTCTTCTTCTTTTCATTCTTCTTTTCATTCTTCTTCTTCTTCTTTTCCTTCTTCTTCTTTTCATTCTTCTTCTTCTTTTCATTCTTCTTCTTCTTCTTTTCCTTCTTCTTCTTTTCATTCTTCTTCTTTTCATTCTTCTTCTTCTTCTTTTCATTCTTCTTCTTTTCATTCTTCTTCTTTTCATTCTTCTTCTTCTTTTCATTCTTCTTCTTCTTCTTTTCATTCTTCTTTTCATTCTTCTTCTTCTTCTTTTCATTCTTCTTCTTCTTCTTTTCATTCCTCTTCTTCTTCTTCTTTTCATTCTTTTTTTCATTCTTCTTCTTCTTTTCATTCTTCTTCTTCTTCTTTTCATTCTTCTTTTCATTCTTCTTCTTCTTTTCATTCTTCTTCTTCTTTTCATTCTTCTTTTCATTCTTCTTCTTCTTTTCATTCTTCTTTTCATTCTTCTTCTTCTTTTCATTCTTCTTTTCATTCTTCTTCTTCTTCTTTTCATTCTTCTTTTCATTCTTCTTCTTCTTCTTTTCATTCTTCTTCTTCTTCTTTTCATTCTTCTTCTTCTTTTCATTCTTCTTTTCATTCTTCTTCTTCTTCTTTTCATTCTTCTTCTTTTCATTCTTCTTTTCATTCTTCTTCTTCTTCTTTGCATTCTTCTTCTTTTCATTCTTCTTCTTTTCATTCTTCTTTTCATTCTTCTTCTTCTTCTTTTCATTCTTCTTCTTCTTTTCATTCTTCTTTTCATTCTTCTTCTTCTTCTTTTCATTCTTCTTCTTTTCATTCTTCTTTTCATTCTTCTTCTTTTCATTCTTCTTTTCATTCTTCTTCTTCTTCTTTTCATTCTTCTTCTTCTTCTTTTCATTCTTCTTTTCATTCTTCTACTTCTTCTTTGCATTCTTCTTCTTCTTTTCATTCTTTTCATTCTTCTTTTCATTCTTCTTTTCATTCTTCTTCTTCTTCTTTTCATTCTTCTTTTCATTCTTCTTCTTCTTCTTCTTCTTTTCATTCTTCTTCTTCTTCTTTTCATTCTTCTCATTCTTCTTTTCATTCTTCTCATTCTTCTTTTCATTCTTCTCCTTCTTCTTTTCATTTTTCTTTTCCTTCTTCTTTTCATTCTTCTTTTCATTCTTCTTCTTCTTCTTTTCATTCTTCTCATTCTTCTTTTCATTCTTCTCATTCTTCTTTTCATTCTTCTCATTCTTCTTTTCATTCTTCTTTTCATTCTTCTTCTTCTTCTTTTCATTCTTCTTTTCTTCTTCTTTTCATTCTTCTTTTCATTCTTCTTCTTCTTTTCATTCTTCTTCTTCTTCTTTTCATTCTTCTTCTTCTTCTTTTCATTCTTCTTCCTCTTCTTCTTCTTTTCATTCTTCTTCTTCTTCTTCTTCTTCTTTTCATTCTTCTTCTTCTTCTTCTTCTTCTTTTCATTCTTCTTCTTCTTCTTTTCATTCTTCTTCTTCTTCTTCTTTTCATTCTTCTTCTTCTTCTTCTTTTCATTCTTCTTCTTCTTCTTTTCATTCTTCTTCTTCTTCTTTTCATTCTGCTTCTTCTTCTTCTTCTTCTTCTTTTCATTCTTCTTCTTCTTCTTCTTCTTTTCATTCTGCTTCTTCTTCTTCTTCTTCTTTTCATTCTTCTTCTTCTTCTTTTCATTCTTCTTTTCATTCTTCTTTTCATTCTTCCTCTTCTTTTCATTCTTCTTCTTCTTCTTCTTTTCATTCTTCTTCTTCTTCTTCTTCTTCTTCTTCTTTTCATTCTTCTTCTTCTTCTTCTTCTTCGTCGTGCCCCGTGACTGCCCAAATGAGTGAAGTGTGCGGTGATTCTAAGATCGACGGCACTCATCTGCATGTCATACTGACTGACAGTATTATTTCTCTTCCCCAGCAGACTCCAAGGGCATTTAAATTAAAGGTACAGTGTTCTGCACTAATATAAAGGCTCTCTGAAGCCTAGAAACCCTTTAAATAAGTTAAATTCGCGGCAAATAAATTCGCATCGAATCGAATTTCTCCCGCAAATTCGGCGAATCAGCCGAATCGAATTTTTGAATAATTCGCTCATCTCTAGTTAGCATATTCATGGGATTCAAAACAGCCATAAAACACTGTTCTGGTGGTAATTCCCTTAAGAACTACCTGATCCTGATTCGAGCAAGCAATTGTACCAGTGTAAGTAATATTACTGACACCTGAAATTAAGGTAGTTCTTACTAAAAAAATTGCTCCGGCAACGAAAAGGTTAAAATTATACATTTAAAGATTTACTAATGGCTACAAAGGGGCATTCATTTGTGCTTTGTATCTGGAGTTCTGCTTTACCCTCTTGCAGATTCACCCACAGTAATTTGAATGCAGGCAGGTGGCATGTACAGGCACAGTTACATACAGTACCTGTACTTGGGAGCTACACATGCACATTAGCACGTCCTCTGAGCGCTCAGCGGCGCACTCTCCTGACTGCTGTGTCCATTGGACGGAGCGGATCACATTGTTTGGTACCCAGATATTCATGTTATCACTATGACCAATCATAACAATCACATGGTACCAATGTAAACTCACTGTCATGAATGAATTTCCATTCATGAACGGCTTGTTTATGGATGTGATCTGTGATTGGCCCATAGCAAAAACATGGTACCTGGCTACCTGTACCATGTGATTAGCTGCAGCCAATCACAGATCACAACCATACACAAGTTGTTCATGAATGTTAACTCATTCATGACAGCTAAAACTATTGATTCTACAGCTAAAACTATTGATACTAGTGATCATCACTGTATAAGCAACACTGTACAAAAAAACATATCTGATCCCCTCCAAAGTAGTACATTGTAACTGAACTACTCTGATGAAAGTATGAAAAAAAAAAAATGACAAACGAAAAAAAAAAAATTAAGATTAAACAATGGAATTAAAAAAAAAAATTTTTTTTTGTTACATGCTGTCACCAGTCATATGATAACACTGTACTGCACTGGTGACAGTATGTAAAAAAAAAATAAGTGGAAAAAAAACCCCAAATTGTATTTATTTTCTTTATTTTTCAAAACATTGTGACGAAAAATTACAACTGCAAAAAACTTGCCATACCTATTACTAAATACTTTGGACTGTGTACTTTCCAAAAAGGTGTCATTTGGGGGGGGGAGGGGGTATTTATAATGTCCCGGCAGTTTAGGGTCTCAAAAAGTGATAAGCCCTTAGTACATCAGGATTGATAAATTTTCAAATATACTGTATATGCCCTAGTTTGTAGACTCAGAGTAAAATGTACATTAATTTTGATTATTTTTACCAAAGAAATGGAGCAGATTACATTTTGTCCTAAATTTATAAACAAATATTATTAATTTGCAAAATTCTATAACAAAAACTAAGACAGATTTGTTTTTTCTTTCAAAATGTTCACAATTTTTTTGTTTTTATAGCAAAAAAAAAAAAAATACCACCAAAAGAAAGCACTATTTGTGTGGAAAAAAATTATATATGGTAAATTTCATTTGGGCAGAGTGTTGCATGACTGAGCAATTGCCAGTTAAAGTAGCTCAGTCTTGAATAACAAAAAATGTCCTGGTCATGAAGGGAGTAAAACATTCTGGAGGTCAAGTGGTTAATCCAACTTTATGGTGTCTATATCAAAAGCTATGGGGGTTATTTACTAAAACTTGAGAGTGCAAAATCTGCAAAAAGAAAATTTTTTTTTTGCAAGGCAGAATAAAACGCATTAAAATGCACTGCATGGTGTTCTGCAGCATCTCCATTGAAGTCTATAGAACCAAAAACGCAACATTTTGCATTTAAAAAAGTCCCGGACCCTTTCCAAAAAATGCACCAGCTGAAAACGTGAAGATGTGAACCTGTCCCTTAGGAAATCATGTTAAATGGACTGCTGTGTGTTTCTGCAAAATGCAGCAGAAAATGCATAGGTGTGAACCTAGACTAAGGGCCAGTTCACACTATAGAAACGCAGTCTAGTTGCATTCTGAATGCGTTTTTGCATGCACGGTTTTTACTTGTTTTTGGCTCATACCAGTGCATTTTTGATGTATTTTTGAAGCATTCCATTGCGTTTTTTATGCATTCCAGTTCTTTTTTTCCACCCTCTCTTTTTCTTCAATTTAAATAAGGACATGTGTGTTTTTGGTGTGTTCCATTGCGTTTTGGTGCATTTTTGATGCATTTTACTGCGTTCCAGTACAGCTCTATGCAGAAAAAATGCAGCATGTTCTACTTTTTTTTTTCTGCAACTGGAATGCACTGGAACTGCAAGCTCTGATGTGAACTATGACATTGACAACCATATAACCTACTTTCTGTGCATTTTGGATGCAGAAAAAAAGCAATTGAATTGCATGTAGTGTGAACTGGCCCTAACAGTCCCCTGCTTTGCCTGTGTCAGTAGATGGAAATGCTTAACCGGTTCCTGATGACCTGGCGCATATATGCAGCCTCTTGTTGGGTGGGCTTTAACACCGCATATTTGAGTCTATTGGTAAACGCATGACTGTGCTGAGAGGGTACACCCAGCACAGTAACAAATGGTTAATGAAAAACTTCCGATGCATACTTGAAATGGGGAGCTTGATCACAGCGTCATATGATCCGAATGCGCTCCTCTGCCTTCCGGCATTTAGATCCAGTTAATGGGACGGGAGTTGGTGCCGGGAAAGGGTTAATAACAATAAGCTTCATCTAAATGTTGTGGGATGGTGAAGGCTTCTCATGAAGCACTGCTGATATACAGATGTCTGAGTATACTGATGAGAAACCATGGGCTCAATTCGCTTGCTATATTTGTGTTTTTTGCTGATTGTTTGGAAATAACACATTAAATAATAACAGAATCAATTCATCAAAGTAAAATATTGAATGTGAGGGCGATACATTAAAAAAAATAGAATAAATGATTTAAAACAATTTTTACTATTAAACACACATTCGTTATTTAGTATATCTCATGATACTGGCAGTTGACAGCTTAGTAAGGTAGAAAATAACAGAAGGAAACTCTGCACTGGTCAGCAAATTAAGTATATAATGTATCAGTGTGAGAATGTTCTGCCCTGAACTCAGAAATGAAAATAAATTGTAACATTTCATCAGAGGGAGATCGTTCTGTGAATGAAAACACACTAGAATGTTTTCATAGTTTCAAATTCTGTGAGCAACAGAGGATTTACTCAAAAAATGGCCTAGTAAGGAAGGGGGTCCTTACTAGGCCATTTTTTGAGTTACGGCGCTGTGTTATTTTAACTAACAATTGCGTGGTCATGCAACGCTGCACCCAAATTAAATTTACATCCTTTTTTTCCCACAAATTGAGCTTTCTTTTGGTGGTATTTGATCGACTGTGCGGGTTTTATTTTTTGCGCTATAAAAAAAAATACTGACAATTTTGAAAAAAAAAAGAATATTTTTGACTTTTTGATATTAAACATGTCCTGTAAAAAAAATTTTAAAAATCAAATTTCGTCATAACTTTTGGGCAAAATGTATTCTGCTGCATGTCTTTGCTAAAAAATATCCTAATACATGTAAATTAATTGGTTTACGTGAAAGTTATAGCATTTACAAATGGTGGTATATATACTGGGATTTTTTTCGTTATTTTTAATTTTTACTAGTAATGGCGGCGATCAGCGACTTATAGCGGGACTGCGGCAGGTATTCTGATATTGGGGGGAACTGACTTGGTATCACTGACATCCCCAGTGACACCAATACAGTGATCAGTGCTAATAAAAACTACTGACACTATACTAATGGCATTGGGCAGGAAGGGGTTAACGTGGGGTGATTAAAGGGTTAACTGCTTTACATACTGGGCTGTATTTGTGCTTCACTGTAAGCACACTGCTTTGCATGGCTGTGCTATGCAGAGCCATGCAAAGCAGTGTGCAGGAGCTGACAGGGGACAGAACTGTTTACAAACAGTTCTCCAACCCCCCCTCCCCACCACTATTGGAGATACTCGGCAATCACTGGGCACCAGCGAGTAATCACCGGCTAGGACCCAAGGATTGACAGCCGAGGCCGCGAATGACTGCGCGGGTTGGGCACCTGCGCAGCTCACACATGCCCCCTACCCGGAAATGCAAAATCACATATATATACATGATTTTACACACTCGTGCTACCCTGTAGCAGTGACACAGAGCACAGCTGCATTGTTTTCAATGCAGCTCTGCTCCCTGTCAGTTTCCAGCACACTGTCCCGGAGAGCAGAGATTAGCTTTCCGGATCAGTGTGTTCCTGTGAAGTATACACCCCCCGCCCATTAGTAAAACACTCCCCTCACACAGTTAATATTTTTTTTTCTCAAAATTGTCGTTTGTTTTTTTACAGCGCGAAAAATAAAAAACACAGGCTATCAAATACAACAGAAAAAAACTCAATTCGTGGGAAAAAAAGATGTAAATTTTATTTTTGGTGCAGCATTGCATGACCGCGCAATTGTCAGTTAAAGTAACGCAGTGCCGTAACACAAACCGCTTTATGTAACCGCTTCCTGACCGCCCTATAGCAGAAATACTGCTACAGGGCAGCACAGGTGCGCAAAATCACATATATATATATATACGTGATTTGTGCTCCCGTGGTTTTCCCGCCCCTCCAAGATGGCATCAGATTGCCCGTCAGTACACCAGTCATCACATTTAACCCCTTGATTGCCAGGAAGATGCTCATACATACACAATAAACCTCCATTGCTAGTATAGTGTCTGAATGGATCAATATCTTTGATCAGATCAGCACTATACCAGCGTTCACATTAGTATAGTGTCCCCAAAAATGCAGCATTAGTGGGATCAGCCCCGACACTTGCCCGCACCTGCGTTTAGCCCCTACGCTTACCCCCCTTCTCCCCCAGCAAGTGCAGTGTCAATAGGTCACTATCACTTTATACATTGCACACAAAACCGCAGTGTTGGCAGAATCAGGCCTAATCTCTGTTAGCACTTGTCGGTAAATTTTGATGACTCTCATCTGCGTTCGTGAGCTTTGACCCTGTGCCAGTATGGAAACAGCGGTTGCACCATGCATGTGAGATATCGCCACGAACGTCAGATCAAGGGCAGTAATTCTAATACTAGACCTCCTCTGTAAATCTAAAATGGTAGCTTTTAAATCATTGCCTATGGATATTAAAAACGTATGCAGTATTGCACGGGGCATGCACAGTTTTAAAGCATGTCATGTTTGGTATCTATTTACTCAGCATACCATCATCTTTTATAATTTACCAAATAATTGGCCAATATTTAGTGTTTTTGTGCATTAAAAGTAAAAAAAAAGTTTTTTTTTTTTTTTTTAAATTGTGTGTGAAAAATCGCTGCGCGAGTACTATGTGACATAAAAAATTGCAGCACCCAACATATTATTCACTAGGGTGTTTGCTTTAAAAAAATATATAATGTTTGGAGTTTAAATTAATTTCCTAGCAAAAAATAGATTTTTTTTCATGTGAACAAAAAGTGTTAGAAAAGGCTTGGTCTTCAGGAAGTTAGAAGAGTGAATGATGTGTAGCATAAACTTTTAATGCTGGGCATAAAATGCCCCCACCTCCCAAAACGACCCATTTTTGGAAAGTAGACACCCCACACTATTTGCTGAGAGGCATGTTGAATCAATAGAAGAATTTATTTTTTTACCACAAATTTGTGGAAAATGACAAACGAAAATATTTTTCTTTTTTTTTTTGCACAAAATTGTCACTTAAATGATTTATTGCTCACACATGCCATGAATATGTGGAATTACTCCCCAAAATACATTCTGCTACTTCTCCCGAGTATGGGGGTACCATATGTGAGAGACGTTTTGGCAGTCTAGCCAAGTACAGGACCCTAAAATCCAATAAGCACCATCAGGCTTTTAAAGGGCTTTATTTCTTCATTACACTTCCTGACTACCTATCACAGTTTCAGAGGCCCTGAAATGCCAGGATAGCACCAACCCCCCCCCCCCCCCCCCCCAAATGACCCATTTTTGGAAAGTAGACACCTCAAGGAATTTCATCAGAAGCATGTTGTATTTTGCAGATCTTGTTTGTTGCCACAAGTTTTTGAAAATTGAAGAAAAAAAACAAAAACATATTTTTCCTTTTTTTATATTTCAAAACCTTGTGAGAAAAAATTAGATCTGCAAAATACTCATCATGCCTCTTTTTAAATTCTTTGGGGGGTCTACCTTCCAAAAAGGGGTCATTTGGGGGGGGGGGGGGGTTGGTGCTATCCTGGCATTTTAGGGCCTCCGAAATTGTGATAGGTAGTGAGGAAGTGATAAGAGGAAGTTACGCACCTTCAGGCTTTCAAAGTGGTCATTGGATTTCAGGTTCCTGTATGTGGCTAGCCTCCCAAAAAGTCTCACACGTGGTATCCCCATACTCAGTAGAAGTAGCAGAATGTATTTTGGGGTGTATTTCCACATATATTTCTTGTGTGAGAAATATATAATTTAAATGACAACTTTGTGTAAAAAAAAAAAAAAGTTTTTGTCATTTTCCAGAAACTTGTGGAAAGAAAATAAATCTTCCATGGACTCAATATGCCTTTCAGCAGATAGTTTAGGGTGTCTGCTTTCTGAAAAGGGGTCATTTGGGGGTGTTTGTACTATCCTGGTATTTTAGCACCTCAAGAAATGTGATAGGCAGTCAGAAAATAAAAGCTGTGTAAATTCCATTATCTATACCATAGTTTGTAGATGCTATAACTTTCACACAAAGCAATCAATATACACTTATTGGGTTTTTGTTACCAAAAACATGTAGCAGAATTAATTTTGACCTAAATTTATAACTAACTTTGAGTTTACTATATATTTTTTATAGCCGAAAGTAAAAAATATTGTTTTTCTTCAAAATGTTTGGTCTTTTTTTGTTTATAGCGCAAAAAATAAAAAGAGCACAGGTTATCAAATACCACTAAAAGAAAGCTCTATTTGTGTGAAAAAAAGGAAGTAAATTTTGACTGCGCAATTATCAGATGAATTAGTGCAGCTCCGAGTAGCAAAAAGAGGCCTGGTCATTAAGGGGGGTAAATCCTCAGGAGGGCAAGTGGTTAAATAAAGCTTGTTTTTTGGTGAATTTTTTTTTAGATAAATTCTGCATGAGTTATTTTGATGGAAAAAATGAATGCGGTATTTATCTTTTAGTGAATTGAGCCCAATGTAACTAGTAGTGAATGCACTGGGTAGCATTGCACCATTACATCATCAAGGGTTAGTTCACCTTTACAAGAAAAAGAAACTTCCTATGCAGAAAGGGGCAGCTGTAGATAAAAACAAAATGTTAAGCTCTGACTAAAGTTAACCCTTGGCGCCAGTACCTCCCGGGCCTTTAAGGGGTTTCAGATGTTGGGAGGCAGGGCAGGATTTCTGATCATGTGACCACCATGATTAGCTGTCACAGCATTCACATGATTGAAAAGCTCCTGATCCAGTAGAGATCGGGAGCTTTCCATTAGCTGCCGTAAACAGGAGTGCGCACTGTGTGCTCGTGCCACAGTTCTGTTTATCTTTAGGTATGCACATATGTGGCCTCTCAGCGTTAAGGCCCACTCACTGAGAGGCCACATATATGCATACGTAGAGTTGCCACCTCATCCCCTTAAAAACGAACACATATTAATTACAAAGGTTCTGTGGCTGATTAAGGTGGTAATGAACTCAATTCGTGCCTTATCTGCATTAAAATAGCCTCAGAACATTAATATGGGTTCTGGTTTAAAGGGATGAGGTGGCAACCCTTTGCATACGGCTGGCAGGAAGGAGTTAAATTATGCCATTGCTATAGGTGTAGGTCTTTTATGTACCTCTTGAAGCCTGAGTGGAATGCTCTCAGGACATTTCTAGGATCTTACTAAGTGAGGCCTAGTCAGTGCTGCTCACCTCTTTCACCACAGGAGCGACCTCCCAAACTGAGTTCAGAACTACTGTATCAGGGGAGATAAAGAACATTTGAGGAGGTTTGAATCAGAGAAAGAGCTCACTGTGATGGTGGAGGTGAGCAGGAGGGAGAGCCCACAGAAGACAACACAGCTCACCTTCTCCGTGCACTTTCATTGCTTCTCTCCCTGCATTCGCCTGGTCCTGGCTCATCAGCTGCTGGAGGGAGAGGTACATGATCGTCGCTCTGCAACTGCCCTTCCCCACATTGATCTTCCTGCTGTCTGCTGCTGTTCAAAAGGTCCCTTCTTCCGGGGGACAGGGGGGGTTTAGCCCCCCTAAAAATTGCCGCCCTAGGCAAACGCATTGTTTGCCTCACGGTAGATACGCCCCTGTGTCCAGGCCCATCTGAAGTTTGCCACTAAACATCTGAATGATGCAGAGGACTGGTTGAAAATGCTGTGTTCAGATGAGACCAAAATTGAGCTCTTTGGCATCAACTCAACTTGTCATGTTTGGAGGAGGAGGAATGCTGCCTATGTCTCCAAGAACACCATCCCAACTGTCAAATATGGTGGTGAAAAAATTCTGCTTTGGGGTGTTTTTCTGCTAAGGGGACAGGACAACTGCACCGCATCAAAGGGACGATGGACGGGGCAATGTACCGTCAAATCTTGGGTGAGAACCTTCTTCCCTCAGCCAGGGCATTGAAAATGGGTTGTGGATGGGTGTTCCAGCATAACAATGACCCAAAACACACAGCCAAGGCAACAAAGGAATGGCTCAAGAAGAAGAAGTTCTGGAGTGGCCTAGCCAGTCTCCAGACCTTAATCCGATTGAAAATCTGTGGAGGGAGCTGAAAGTTCAAGTTGCCAAACTTCAGCCACCAAACCTCAATTACTTGGAGAGGATCTGCCAAGAGCAGTGAGCCAAAATCCCTCCTGAGATGTGTGCAAACCTGGTGGCCAACTACAAGAAACGTCTGACCTCTGTGATTGCCAACAAGGGATTTGCCACCAAACACTAAGTCATGTTTTGTGAAGGGAATCAAATACTTATTTCCCTCATGAACATGCAAATCAGTGCATAATTTGTTAGACATGCATTTCTTTTGAATTTTTTTGTTGCTATTCTGTCTCTCGGTGTTACAATACACCTACCATTCGATTTTTAGACTGATCATTTCTTTGTGAGTGGGCAAACATTCAAAATCAGCAGGGGATCAAATACTTATTTCCTTCACTGTATGTTTTATATATATATATATATATATATATATATATACGTGAGTTTGCATTACCAGGTAGGGAAATTCACGGCTGCGGCTGTCAATCACCGGGTCCTGGCCGATGATTACTTGCCGGTGCCCGATGATTTCCAAGGATCTCCAGCGGGGTGGAGAACTGTTTGTTTACTAACAGTTCTCCTCCCTGTCAGCTCGGGCACACTGCTTTGGATGGCTGTGCACAGCACAGCCATCCGAAGCAGTGTGATTACAGTGAAGCACACTGACACAGCCCCCTAGTAAAACACTCCTAGCACACAGTTTACCCTTTGATCGCGCCTCATGTTAACCCCTTCCTGCCCAGTGCCATTAGTACAATGTCAGTGCTTTTTTTTTTTTTTTTCTTAGCACTGTTCACTATATTGGTGTCACTGGGGATGTAAGTTCACCCCATTGTCAGAATGTGCACAGCAGTCATGCAGTCCTGGTATAAGTCGCTGATTGCCGCCATTACTAGTAAAAATGTAAAAAATACCGCCATTTGGAAATGCTGTAACTTTCATGTAAACCAATTAATTTACACATATCGGGATTTTGTTTTAGCCGAGACATGTAGCAGAATACATTTTGGCCTAAATTTATGATGAAATTTTATTTTAAATTTTTTTTTATTGGACATATTTAATAGCAAAAAGTCAAAAATATTGTTTTTTTTCTCAAAATTGTTGGTCTTTTTTTTATAGCGCCAAAAAAATAAAAATGCACAGGCAATCAAATACCACCAAAAGAAAGCTCAATTCATGTGAAAAATAGGACATAAATTTCATTTGGGTGCAGCGTTGCATGACAGCGCAATTGTCAGTTAAACTAATGCAGGGCCGTAACGCAAAAAATGGCCTGGTCGTGAAGGGGGGTAAATCCTCAGGAGGGCAAGTAGTTAAAGTGATTGTAAACCTTTATTTTTTTATTTAAAATAAAAAGGAGGTTTATACTTACCTGCTCTGTGCAATGGTTTTGCTGGCGCTGTCTACCCCTCCTCTTTTGTGTATTCCCTCATTGCAAGCCACTTGCTATGGAGGCACAGGTGCTGGCATGCTCCCAAGCCAGGCTGTGTGAGTCCATAGAAACACACAGTACAGCTCAGCCCTGCCCCTGCTCTCTCCTCAGAGGATTTGACTATTAGCAGAAGGAGCCAATGACTTTCACTACTATCAATGAAGATCTGCAGCACTGGATCAATGGAAGAGTCAGATGGGGACAAGGAAAATTAGTATTGGAAGGTTTCTTACCTTAATTCAAAACCACTTTAAGGTGTACTTTAACTTCTTGGCGCCGGCGCCTCCCGGCCCTTTAAGGGTTTCAGAAGCCGGGAGGCGGGGCAGGGTTTCAAGGTCATGTGACCGCCGTGATTCGCTGTCACGGCGGTCACATGATAGGGAAAGGTCCCGATCGAAAGAGGAGATCAGGACCTTTCCATGAGTACTGGACATGTGTGCTGGGAGCGCTCAGGGCACGCACTCTCAGCACATATGTTTTTCTTAATTACACGCAAATGTGCAGCCGCTCGGCGTCATGGCTCAGATGCTGGGAGGCAGCACATTTGCATGCGGCCAGCGCCAAGAGGTTAATATACATGTGATAAATTTGGATATACGTAGGGTGTGCAAAATCCAGTATGTGGGGAGAACCACCAGATTAAGAAACAGAGTAGACAATCAATCAAGTGACATTGGGAATAGAAAATGACCAAATGTGTTGAAACCCTTCAGGGATTATCACAGCTCAGAAGTGTAGTCGCTTTCAATACAGGGGGCTGAGAAAGTGTTTGTTTCCACATGAGGTAACAATGTGTTTTCGCAACTCTTTAGGAGAGAAGCCTTGCCAGCCGCATGGCCTAAACTCAAACTGGGATGTGTATTATTTTTATGGCATATTCTTAGGCTTAGTTTTCTCTCCCTACCAAGGTTTAGTTACACGAATACATTTACCAAGGGTTGGTTCACACCAGATACAGCCCAGTGCAATTTTTTCTGCATCAAAGATTCATGGGCAGTAGGTGAAATAGGTTCCAATGGCATCGTTTACACCAGTGCAGTCAGTTCTAATGTGTTCCAGTGCAGAAAAAAGTAGAAGATGCAGCATTTTTTTCTGCACAGAACTATGTCAGAACATAGAAAAACACATCAAGAATGTCAGGTCCACAAAAGCAAAAATAGAGAAGTGGCCCCATGGGATTGTCACCCTATCACCCATCTGTTTTTTATATAAATTTCGCTCTTATTAGAGTGCTATGATGATTGTTAATTCCATGTCTCTCTATGGCTGCTTTGCTGGTTCTTTCTAATTTGTGTTTCAGGTAACAAGCTGCCTGCTGTTGCTAGGAAAATTTACCTCAGCTGTTGAGCACTGGATTGATGACAAATCTTTAGGTGGGAAACATCTATCCAATGAGTGTAACCTTTCACTTATATCCTCTCCCGTCATTGGGCGGAGTCAACATTTACCTCAGGTCTGTCAACTGGAATCAACTCTGGATTCTCCTCAGCCATCCTTTTGGATCTTTTGACCTGCTCTCCCACCCTTTCTTCCCTTTGCTAATTTTTCCCTCATCGCAGTCCACCTTTATGTGGGGTAATGTCGCCCACTTTGTGGGTGAACAGTGGTTGGTACACTGTTATTTCGTTGGTACAACATTGCTGCTTGAGTCTTAGTGACTAAGCATGTTGGTCCGTTATCGGTTAACAGTTCTGTTTGATATCGAAGGTCCATCTTTATGAGGTAATGTTGCCCACTTTGTGGGTGAACAGTGGTTAGTAAACTGTTATTTGGTTGGTATAAGATATTGCTGCTTGAGTGTAAGTAACCAAGCATGCTGGTCTGTTATTGGTTAACAACAGTTCTGTTTGATATCGAAGGTCCATCTTTATGAGGTAATGTCGCCCACTTTGTGGATGGACAGTAGTTAGTAAACTGTTATTTGGTTGGTATAAGATAATGCTGCTTGAGTCTTAGTGACTAAGCATGTTGGTCTGTTATTGGTTAACAACAGTTCTGTTTGATATCGAAGGTCCATCTTTATGAGGGAATGTCGCCCACTTTGTGGATGGACAGTGATTGGTGAACTGTTATTTGGTTGGTATAAGATATTGCTGCTTGAGTCTTAGTGACTAAGCAAGTTGGTCTGTTAAAGGTTAACAATGGTTCTGTTTGATATCGAAGGTTGATCTTTATGAGGTAATGCCACCCATTTTGTGGGTGAGCAGTAATTGGTAAACTGTTATTTGGTTGGTATAAGATATTGCTGCTTGAGTCTTAGTGACTAAGCATGTTGGTGTGGTAAAGGTTAACAGCGGTTCTGTTTGGTATTAAAAGGTCCATTTCATAATTAAAATTGATTTAAGCCCAATAAAGGGGCTGTAGCCTAAACCTTTCCACAGTCCTTGTTGCGTGTTCATTTTATTATTTAGGTATGTTATTTTGGTATAATGGGTGTTAATGGGGTGTACAATCCTGTGCACTGGAATGCACCTAAACACATCAGAATTCCCCTGTCTCTATTTAAGATGAAGAAAAAAATGGGAAAATGCATAAAAAATGTACTGGAATGCAAAAAAAGTGTCAAAAGTGCGCTTTGCAGAAACACATTCAGATTGTGTTTCTGTGGTGTAAATCAGCCCAAAATATGTCTAATATGTTAACATAATAAACTGTGTGAAGATTCACCTAAAGTAACCAATCATGAAAAGAAAATCCGTTTAGTTATCTCATCTGCACATGATTGGATAATTGAGGTGAATATTGACAAAATTGGCCGAACATAATCAATTATGTGTAAGCATGGTTAGAAGCCACTAGATGTCCTCATAGTCTTTCATCTGAAATCTTTTGTGAAGTCGAAATCGCTACATTGTCATTTCTAGCTACTTTAGATATAATAGAGGTCTGACGTTTTTACAATCAATGGGGACTATACTGAGAGACAGGGCTGTTGATAAAGGGGTACCACCAGTCCTACTGGGCCCAGGCAGCTGGGTGAATTGGATGTGGGCATAGAGGGTGATCAGCATGGCAAGGTGGGGGGCAATTACTGGAGCTGATACCCTGTATGGCTCTCTCTGCAGCAACTGAAAGCTGGCTTCTTCATCTCTCCCTCCATCCAGCTTTCAGCTGCTGCAGGGGGAGCCATACAGGGGATTGGTTCCAGTAATTGCCCTCAGTGCACCCATTACCCTCCCTGTGCATCATACATTTCCCCCTGCTGGCCATGACCCCCTGTGTTCCAGCTTTCCTCCTCCCCTTTCCACCAGCAGCTTCAAGCGCACAATAGGTTCCTTCAGGATGGAGAGAAGGGGGGTCCTCTAAATATGTCACATTTACCAGTCCCTTCCTTTTCTGAATGAACACAGTGAGTGATTGGTACAGATCACTCACTGTGTTCATTCCTGAAGCATAGTAAACTGTGTTGGTTTTTTTTTAGGGGGGCCCTGTCAGGTCGGCTGTCTGGGGCCCCGTAGTCTCTAACAGCAGCCCTGCTGGGAGAGTAGGATAGACGTCCGCTGTTATACACTTTTTACAATGTTTTAAATTGATGTTTGTGCCCCCTTAAACTTGGTCTCTAATCTTGGGGTTCATTTAGGAGTAAGGCCAGGTTAATATCTGTGTGTTTTTGTGTTTTGCAGGAATGCAGTGTATGCCATTTATCATGATTTCCTATGGATCATGTTCACATTTATGCTGTTTTTGTGGGCGTGCTTTTTGGAAAGGATCAGGGATGGTATGTGTGAGGCCAAGGAGAGGATCTGTACCAGGATTGGCAGTGTGAGCAATGAAAAGTGTGTCCTCTCACATACCACACTCAGCCATGCCCCCCTTCTGTGGATACACTGCATCTTGACTGGCTGATCATGGTCCTTTTCCCACACTGCACACAGCACCAAGATCTCCCAATCCTCCACTGTCATACCAATACTGAGTGAAGCACAGAGGAATATGGAGGGGTGACAGGGAGAGCCTGGACTGGAGGTGGGAGGAGGATTGGGGAGAAGGAGAGGGAGGGACCGCACAGAGCACAAGGAAACTGCAACATGGGGAAAAACTGTGATTTTTCTTATATTTATTTTTTTTGTTTTTTTTGTTTTTGTTTTGGAAGGGAGGATTGTACATGGAGAAAAATCTTGGGGTGAGAAGCCAGTGACAGATCACAAAGCCTGCTGTAATCAGCGACAGTGATCAGTGATAGCATGCAGTGATCAGCAACAGTTTATAGTGACAGTGATCAGTGACAGTGTATAGTGATAGTAATAGTGTATAGTGTATAGTGACAGTGATCAGTGACAGTGTATAGTGACAGTGATCAGTGATAGTGTGCAGTGGTCAGTCACAGTGTATAGTGACAATGATAGTGTGCAGTGATCAGTGACAGTGTATAGTGACAGTGATCAGTGGCAATGTACATTATAGTGACAGTGTATGGTGACAGTTGGAGGCTGACCAATTGGGCAGACACTTGGGCACTGCCCAAGGGTTTGGGGACAGTAGGGGACCCCATGAGAGGCTCCTGGTACCTTTATTGGGTCGCCAGCTGTAGCCTCCCTGACGGTATTCCTGAGTGTAGCTCGGGGTAAAGTTTCAGTACCACAAGCGGTAACCCCGAGCTACATTCGGGCTTACCATGCAGCGCTGCTCCAGCATCTGTTCTTCACTTACCTTGTCCTGTGCTCCCGCGATGTCCCTCCTGCAGTGTCCCCGGCAATGTAATCCGGCAGATGCCGGCATCTGTCATCTGGGTTCCATCCCCTGCGACGTTGGGACATACGGGGGACGGAACTGGCAGGAAATTTGAAAATGACAAAAAGTGACATTCACTAAATACACTAAAATCACATAGTAAAACATTACTGTATCAAACCATTTCACATACATTTTGTCCCTAGTGCTTTGTCCTGTGCCCTGCCTGCATTTTTACTGTTCTTTCTGCCTGGAAACTGAGAAACGTCCATGGCGTCCAAAAAGCGTCCCTTTAGGTCAAAATCGGTTTTAGACCAGCTAGAGAACAGCGATAATAAATTAGAACCACTTGCAGAATTGAGTGATAATGATTCGTGGGGAAATTCGTCATCAGACACTGAAAACGATTTTGCGACTTTGCTCAGTGATGTGCGAACTTGGCACTATATTTCAAATTTCAGTGTTTTTGGTTTGATTATATTATTGAATTAAATTTATTATTATTATATTATTATTTTTTATGATTATTTATTAAATTATAATTTATGATTTCTTGTTTCAAATTTTATCATACCCGGGATGTTTACTAGACTCTTGTTCGGACAGATTTCAGTGAGTTATTCCTAAAAATTACAGGCCTACAATAAAAAAAATACATATTTCCATGCAAAAAAATGTACCGCTTTGAGCACAGAAATATGGACATAATCAGACCGCTAGGGAGGTTAAAGTGTTACTAAACCCAGGACCCTGCATTCACTATATCTGGTCTCCCACAGTACACAGAACAAGGAAATGCAATTATTTTAGTAAATATAAACTGCTAAATACCTTTTCTCATCAGTAGTTCGAGCAGTTTTGTGACTTCTATCAGTGTCCAGCAGAGCACTGGTTAAAGCTTGTAGGAAGAGTTTTCATTCTACTTTAGCGTTCTGAGGAAGTCCTTCCTGGGACGTAATGCACAAAGCAGCGCGGCCTTTATTGACATTATCACATAGGTGGGCAGAGCTTTTTGGAAAGCCCAATGAGCAAACGGGAGTGATGGATATACCACTAAGAATAATAACCAAAGAATAAATCCAAAGTATAACTGTGATACCAGTTAGAAAAAACTTCCAAAACAAAAAAGCAGCGCTAAAATCAATAAATAACTTAAACAATTAAATGAAAAAATATGTAACTCTATAAATGATACAGTCAAATTATAAAATACTAAATGTAAAATAATACTAATAATAAAATAAGTGCCACAAAAAATGTCAATATAGAAGTGAGAGCTGCAATACGTGATACATTTAGATAATAAAATGCCACAAAAAGATTCCACAAAAGGATCAAATAAAGTGAGTTTTCTTGGAGAAGAGGAGTCTTCAATAGAACTTTATTTGATCCTTTTATGGACACTTTTTGTGGCATTTCATTATCTAACTGTATCACGTATTGCAGCACTCACTTCTGTATGGATACTTTTTGTGGCACTTATTATTTTAGTGTTTGATCATTTTACCAGTAAGAATGCCACTGATTATTTACACGGTTATACTCTACCTGCTTAATGTAAATGCAAGTTTGAGTGGCTCAATAAATAATATTTTAAACAGAGAACACTAGATGTTCCTATTTTTTCATTTATGAGGATTATTGGTCCTCTTTGGAGGCAGTTAATGAAGTGGAGGTGGTGCTGGCTGAGGAAAGTTACTGTGCAAAATCCTCCATCACATTGGTCTTTGCAGACTGGGAATTGATGCTATCCTTTATAAGCTGACTTAGGCTGGCCATACATTATACAATTATCTGCAGATTTTTGGTTTAGATTTACCAAAAACCATATAATAGGAAGACAAACCTAAACAACACTTTCAGTTGTATCCAATTAGGCAGGCCCTTGCACTACATAGTTGAAGGTAAATCTAAAGGAAATTGGGCAGAAAATCTGCAGATAATTGTATAATGTATGGCCAGCCTTAGACCTCCTCTAATTTAAGATGTCCACCGTTGAGGGTAAGCTTCCTATTTGTAAACACAGGTGTTTTGCTGAAAAGAGGAGGAATTGAGTATCATACCTGGAGTAATCATTTTTAGATTTATGCAAATGGGCACAAGTTAATTTTCTTCATAATTTTATGATTCATATCTTTTTATGATTTATTCATATGGACACAATTTTATTATTTTTATTTAAATTAAACATTTTTGTTTTAATGCAAAGAAGATCCAATGTTCTATAGAAGACCCACTGCAATATATTGCTATTGTTATTTATTGGATGTCTAGCACTATATAATACATTTATTAATATATTGTTATTAATTTATTTATAATCATTTATTGTTTTTTTTTATCACATTTAGAAGTGAAAGTGAGGTGGTTAGGGGTGCTGTACATTGTTAGTAGTTTTTAAGATTCTTTTTTAGTTGCTGTGTGATGAAATACATGCCCTCACATTCCTTCTGTACTGAAATGTATTGTAATTGTACTGTCTCCCTTATATTGTAAAGCGCTGAGCAAACTGTTGGCGCAATATAAATCCTGTATAATAATAATAATGCTTATGTTAGCTCTCAACCAATCTCTCAAGCCATCAAATGGCTGGTGTCATAGCTGATCACATGTGCAGCACCATGGTAAATGCAGATCAAACAGATACTAAGATGGCAGCTTACTTGGCTGTAAAGGATAGGAGAGTGTAGTTCTGCTTTAAGACAAGGAACAAGTATAGTAAACCATATCAGCTAGGAATATTGACATATAAGCAGGGCCATGGATAGGGGGGTACTACCAGTCCTCCTGTACGGGGCCCAGGCCAGCAGGGGGGCTCAGGCAGCTGGGTGAATCGGATGTGGACAGGGAAGATGATTGGCACAGCAAGGGGCAATTACTGGAACTGATCCCCTGTTTGGCTCTCTCTGCAGCAGCTGAAAGCTGGCTTATTCTTCCTCCTTTCTCTCCTGCTGACTTTCAGCTGCTGCTGAGAGAACCATAAAGGGGATTGTTTCCAGTAATTACTAAGGCCCCCCAGCTCACGCATCACACTCCGTGTGCACCATATGTTTCCCCCTGCTGCCCAGGCCCACTGTGTGCCTCCACCTCTGCAGTGCTGCTGGTTTCCCTCCTCTCCTTCCCACCAGAAGCTGTAAGCACACAATAGGATCCTTCATGATGCAGAGAGGGGTAAGAGTCCAGTAAATATGTCACATTTACCAGGCCCTTTCTTTTCCAAATGAACACAATGAGTGATTGGTACTAATCACTCACTGTGTTCATTCATAACTGAAGCATAGTAAACTGTGTTTTGTTTTTTTGAGGGAGGGAGGGAGGGGGGCTGTCAGGTTGTCCGTATGGTTCCCTGTGGTTTCTCACAACAGCCCTGCATATAAGTGTCACATTCCATTGTAAATTTGTCTTGGTGTTTTATTTAATAGCCCATAGAAAAGCTGCATACATGGGGGTTTATTTACTAAAGCTGGAGAGTCCAAAATCAGACTCCCTTCTGCATAGAAACCAATCAGCTTCCAGGTTTCATTGCCAAAGCTTTATTGAACAAGCTGAGGTTAGAAGGTGATTGGTTTCTATGCAGAAGGGAGTCTGATTTTGGACTCTCCAGCTTTAGTAAATAAACCCCATGGTGTCTCCACCCGAATAATCTTCATTTCTATATGCGTTTCACCTCTAATGGGCTTGCTTGCAAGGCTAGAATAAACACAGCTGTGTTCTGTACCCACTCTAGCTTTGTAAGGAAGCCCATTAGGGGTGAAACATGCATAAAGAGTATGGCTATTTGGGTGGAGACAACATGGATGTAGCCTTTTTATCGACTATAAAATAAAGCACCAAGATGAATTTACAGCAGAGTGTGACTCGTATCTTTCAATAGTCCTTGTTGGAGCAGACACAAGTTGCATGGAACCTGCACCTAAATGGCCTTTTAATATCAGAAGGCAGAGGTTGGGAGCAGTGCCGTGTATGTAGGCCTGCTTTTACTAAACCTTATTAGCTATCTACCAATAATTTTCTATTGCTCAGACTGCCACGTAATATTGAAAGGTACAGTTTAGTTGATTGCTCTTGGTTACTACACACATTTGTTCCTCACTCTTGTACAGAAAGGCCATTCAGTTCATTAAAAGACCACAGTATTTTTCCTGTGTCCCTTGTTTATTTTTAGCAGTGTCTATAAAAGAAATACAATACAATGAAATCTACACGTAGTGATTTAATTCATTCCATTTTAAATACCCACAATAAAACTTTTCACAATAATTTAAAGAGTCATACTTAGTTTTACAAAATATAATTACTTAATGTGAAACTGGTATGTACAATAAAATTTACAATATATACATCATATTCTTCCAGTAGACAAACACGTGTTGAGGGGAATGATATGTCTTCTGATATAGTCAACATGCTACGAGTGACAGGTACTTGTACGATGAACTACTAGTGCAAATTCACCACAGGAACTTTGGAACAGGAAAAGACACACACTGTTTGATTAATATGAAAAGAGTATTATCTCTTCACTGCAAATATTTACCATTTTTATTTTAAGGTGCCCAAACACATGCAGATCATCTGCAGGAAAGGCTGGTGTTAGACATTATCTGCTAGTATTGAGCACTTGGATGAGCTGCCAGCAATTTTACCAATCGTTATCTGCTTGAATATTGGGAACTCAGGAATAAAGATGTTTGTGGGCTCAGTCAGCTTCCAATCAACCATTTGGCTTAATTTGCACAGATGCTGAATGGCCATAATATTGCAGTGGCATTTGAACTGCTGCAATGTGACATATGCATTACATTGGCATGACCATGATATGGACATTCAAATAATGGTTGGCCAACTCAAACACTCCCCCTGACATCTGTACAGTAGTTTAGGCACTAGGCAGCAGTTAGAACTCCCTACCAAGGTCCCTGTTACTACATATGTGAATTCAGCCTTACTATCATCATCTGCAAAGTTAAAGAGGCCACCACTTGTTTGGACTTATGCATTCTGCAAATCAGACTGCCTGTTGCCACAAAGGGTAAAATTCAGGTAACCTGATCTGGGGGTGTATAGACAGCTAAAGGATAGCTGTATTTTTATAACACTTGAACTCTTTTAATATACCCAGGAATAACAACCAACTTTGCAAACACAGGTTTTGACCTCTTAGCCTGTGCTTTGAGAACTATCCAGACATTGCACTTTGGGTTTATAGATAACTCCATCATTTTGACCCTGTTTCATGTTACACCCATATTTGGGGTGTAATATGAATCATGGTCAGCATGCACAACCCCCCCAAACTGCCTCCACTTCCTTGCAAGATTGTGGGGTTCTAATCCCAGCAGCATTTTGTCAGATTTTTAGTGGGACTTGTGAATGAAAATACTGCCACCACAGCAGAGAGACTTGTAGTTCTCAAAGGAGCCCAGTGTAAGTACAGTGATGCCCATTGATACTTCCTCCAACTCTATATCTGAAGACTCTTTCTCCAGCATGTGCTAGAGAAATAGTCTGCAGGGGTCAGAGTATTGCACCCATGATCTACTGATCGTGGGTGCAATGCTTTGCAGGTTCAAATGCAAAAAAATAAATTCTCATTTTCTTTTTGTCAAATAGGAGCATTTATTTATTTATTTATATGTATTTATGTATTTATTTTCAGTGGAAAGTGGAAATCTAATTTAAATTTGCCTACAGAGGAAAGCATCCAAATCACAAGCTGCTTTGAATCAATGTCTAAAGTGTCTGAAGCCAAAATGGCTATTTTTATTCTGCAGCGCACTCATGTAATTGCTGGAGATCACAAATTGCTGAGTTTAGCCACAGGATAAAAAAACATGTCTCCAGACTAGGGCTTGGAACATGGAAGGCATCAGCACGCACTCTAGATGTGCATTCTATTTTCCATAATTGAGTGTCCAGAAACAAATGAGGCAGAACAAAATTCATGCAGAAGACTTGGATCTCCATGTATTAGAGTATAATGCAGCATAAAAATCCTATCATATGTAGAGTAGAAGCCTTTTTCAGTCTGCAGTTACGGTGCAGATGCATGCAATCTGAGTATAAATAGAGTAATGTTTACACTGGCCTGGGTTTGATAACTGATAGATCTCAAATCAAACGGAATAAAGGCAGAGTTAAGAGTTTTTATATGCAAAGTTGCTTCATATCACATGGTATATTTAAATGGAAATAATGTATTTTGAGAAGACAGTTTTTCATTAAGAGTAAGTAGATGGTTGCAATTTAAGTGTTTAGCTTCTAGATTTGATCACAGTGTGAAATAAAGGTCCTGTATACACAGGAAACTTTCAACGATAAGAATGCAATGTATATAAGTCACTTCCTATTTTATAATTCTTTTTGTTTGATTCATAGCACATGCACTAAAACATATGATCAAGGGACTTATTTTTTATTGTATTAAAATGGTTCTATTTCCAGACCTTCATCCCTGAACGCAAAGACCTCTAATCACTGGTATAACTTGGTACAAAATTCAGCCCTGTCCACTGTCCAGCTGCAATCTTTTATAGACATTGACAGGAGGCCTGCAGTGAAGGGGGGGGGGCACATGAGGACATAACACGCCGTGAGGAATTTACTGCAGCTGGGTGACCTGTGTGCAAGGAGCCTAAAGATCCTTTCATGCCAGAGTCTTAACTAAGAACAAATCAATGAATACTGATTCAGATTGCATCAGTTTACATCAGTTTGCACAGCCCTGTTCGGTTCAGTTCAGTTTACATCTGTTTTTTGCATGTCTGTGTTTGGATTTTGAATAAACTAGTCATAGGTGACAAAAGTACAAACAAAAAATATGCTTCTTGCCTAAAAACGGACATAAACATACTGTACCGGATGAAAGCAAACATTTGTTTACATCCATCTATTTTCTTCAGAGATAAACTGACTTAGATGTAAACAGATGTACACTTTACATTTACCCTACCTATCTCACTCCATGTGAAAATGCAGGACCAATCAACAACCACTAGCACTGTCAGATGAAGAGAGTTTTTAGTCCCATGTAAGCTCATACTAAATTAGTTCAGAGCTTACTTAGGACTGCCTTTCTTTGCTTCCAGTAGCAAAGGAAAGTAGCTTCCAGGAAGAAAAGGAAAGGTCAGCATATGACCCTGGGAAGGGATGCTCAATGTGACCCTGTGAAAGCACTGGTTTACTTGAAGAACATTGTACCAGTGTATATGGGCATTTTCCTTTGTTACCTAACAAAAGATAGGTACGTAGAAATACATGGAATTGTTTCCAAGAAGCAAATGCATGTGTACAATGGGTGTGCTGGTCTCAGCGTTTAATTAGAGCAACCAAATGAAGATGAGGCATAAGTCATTGAATTGGCACCCAAGTACAGGTAGCCAAAATTTGGACTTACGTGGAGAGTGCATCAATATAGAGGTGATGGACAAATGTTCACCTAGGGTACACACTGCTTTTCATAGTGCTTCTCATTGTTTTAGGACTGTTTTGATTACCTGTGAGAAACATTCAGTTGTGCTTTATTGCTTGTCTTTATGTCCTTAAAATAATCTTCTTCCACAATAAATTCTATCACTATTCTTCAAAATATAGTTAGTAGGTATGATAGGATTAAGACTAATGCAGGGTACACATGGGCCGATTATTGGCCAATATTAGCCATTCCAGAAGAAACTAGATGACTTTCAGCCAGTGTGTACAGATGCCAACAGAAGAAGATGTAATTCTGTTGAATGAGCATGCTGGAAAACTAGCAGCCAACCGGCGCTTTCAGCCAATGGCTGTGAACTCTGACCGGTGTGTTCTGGCAGGGGCAGTGCCCGTGTCAGAACATAATAGCACAGCAGAGGGGAGAATGCTGAATTAACATTGTTTGTGATCTGTAATTTTTTTTTTCATTCAGCCCACTGGGTTGAACCAAAAAAAAAATCCCTGTATAGTGTGTATCAGGCTTTAGGCAGAAAGTACTTGGATAGAAATAAATTTACCGATGTATAAACACTTGAGTCACAGAGCCTTTGCTCCCTTTACCCTCCTTTAGAGCCAAAGTGTTTTTTTCTTTCATTTTGGAGATATCTCAGTTCCATACCTTATCATTTTTTGCGTTTGGAGCATTCCCTAATATATGTAATTTCTGGTACAGATAGGGATTTAATTTGATTGTAGACTTTGATATATATTGTTGGACACTGGCTGTCAGGATTTTGGATGGAGCACACATTTCAGCTAGATTAGGGGCTCCAGAATTTGTGTCTGTTGTGGAGGAAAGAAACTTTGTTGTGTTCTCAGATCCTAAGTTCTGAAGCCCAGAGGCTTTGTAGATACTTGTGTGGGATAAAGCATCTAGTCTTAGGTCCATGTCTTACCTGGTCGTCAGACCTTATTAATTAGTAATCTGTTCACAGGATGTTATACTGTATGTATGAGCTGATTAATTCTAGAGTCTTGCTCTTTAACTCTGTCTCTGCTTTGGAGCCTTCTGCTGGGTGAAAAGGCTGAGAGCTGATAACATGCATAACAGGTATTAGAGTTGCCTGTTTGTTTTGGGGAACCCATTAGGGGGCACCTTATTAGTCAAGAACTGACATGCAACACTTTAGTTAATTGCTTGGACGAGAATATGTTTTGTTGGTTTTATGCTATGGACTTGGTATTAGCCTCTTGCAGTCCCTGTGTAGCAGAGCTCAGACCAGGTTCAAGAGAAGCAGTACAAGGAGCCAATCAGCTGAGCTGTCGTGCAAATAGCAAGCTGATAGGAAGAGCTGGGAAAAGTGACAGAGAGATGTGCTCATCAGTCTGCTGAATCTCCTTTTGCTGTCTAGTCACAGGATGGGGATGAAAAGGAGACCTGTAAAAATTACAAAATGGCATGAGAGCAAACTCACATCTTCTCCCCTGCCAGACAGGCTGCGTGGTTTGGCAGAGCTGTGTAAATATTGGAAATGAATATACAGAAAAAATATCCTTCATTAGATAAACCAGCTTCCATATATTCATTTTATTGTGTATTTGGCTGTTTACCTGGAGTTCAACTTCATCTAACATTAAATAGAAACAAGTCAAGTTTGTGTAGATGCAAATAAACAGCAACATTTTCACAATTTTGCAAAATTCCAATTGATGCTCACGTGAGCATTTTATGCTCAAGTGGTAAACACAAACCTATTTCAGAGCCTTCAATGTCATTCTTGAGATTAAAGGGGAGAATATTTATTTTTCTTTTTGTATTTATTTATTTTATTTATTATCTTTTAAAATTTATTTTCAACACTTTTTTTTTCTTCCTTACACCTGGTCCAGCCCCCATGAAATGTTGACGAAATGCTCAACCAGCAATAGACAAACATTCCATTCATATGTTTCTGCAAGGTGAGGCATGGCAAAGCTGAATCCAGCTCTACCCTAAGTATAGATGGTTGCTGGACTGAAGTGCAGTAACATCACTGGTCACATCACAACACTTCATCTTCAAAGATGATGTGAAGGCATTGTGCTGTGCTGCTATGGAGCACTCTTACTGAGCCTCTGTAGCAGGGTCTCAAGGCCTAATGCTGGATCATGGCTGTGACCAACATATTGTGTTTCTATTATTGATTGCCTCTAGAACCCGATGAGACCAGGTACCATTTAGAAATGGTGCTATCACAGGTAACGTCTAGCACTGGGGACTTAAGTGGTTAATAGATGACTGTGTTTAGAATGCAGAAATCCATAGCAGCCAATCAATTGTATGGTAACAGCATACAACAAAGAGAATGAGAGCAGCTGTCGTTTACTGCTTGTTGCATAATTACTACTCTTTGCATAATCTGACATTCCATAACTTCATGGCCTAGCCATACCAACTGCTTTTATACTGTGCAGTGAAAGTGCCCTTATTGGGCTCTAGGCAGTTAGGGGGGTGGCTGACCTTGCCATGAAGCCATAGAAAACCAAGCCTCAGTAACAAAGTGAAGTGAAATCAGAGAGGGGCACCATAGGAAGCTTTTATGGCTAATAAAAGTTTAAATAACAGACATTTGATGGCATCTGCTCTTCAGTAAACATTAGGCAGGATGCTAAAAACATTCCCTGATATAAAGATGACCAAAAGATGGAGCAGAAAAAGTTACCGTAGTTAAATAAATTATTCAAACAATAGAACAGCAAACAAATTGAAACAATGTGGGTTGTGTCCAAAACCTTTCAGTTAAACAATACAGTCATAACTCAAAGAGTATATTTACAGAAAATACACAATAGTTTAATAAAGTGTCCCCAGGAAAGTATAAGGAAAAGGGGGAAAACAGGTTGTAAGGCCCCCTTTTCCACATGGGATTGCAGTAGCGGCAGTTTTAAGTCTCACCGCACCATTGGGGTTTGCGGTGGGGTCTTGTAACTGTCAAAAAAGGGGAATCTTGAGATCTGTCAGGTGTCTGTAGAATATTCTAGAACCCATTTGGGGACTATATAAAGGGGTGCTTGTGACAGTTAATTGCCAGTCGCCACTGGAGGTGGACCGCAGTTAAGCCTCCTTCCCTGCTTCCCTTGTCTTGGCCTTTAGATATGTGGTAGGTCACCTTTTCTGAATGGGGGACATTAATAGTAAGGTAGTTATAGTTGTTAAAAAAGGCAGCTCCAGCTGTCATAGCTGAGCTGATCTGGATAGGGATGTCTGGTTTAAATTGATTTATTTTATAATTTTATGAGATGATATACGGGTATGTATATATTAAAATATGGGTAAACCAATAATAAAGGCCACGGCCAATGTTTTCTCCAAAATTGCTGTTGTCTTTTTTTTATACAGGTATATATGCATGACATTATAGTATATACTGTAGCTGCTTGCAATCCTATAGAAATATGGCAACTGCACCCGCTGACTCTGAAAACATTTATCCTGATCCTGATGCTCTACCTAGTGAGTTAGGAACCTGCAACAAGCAAGCAGCCACTGAAGTCTGAACTTCTATTCTGTAATACATCTTTCAGATCAGATTCAAGAGGTGGGATAGGGTAGGACATGTCAACTTTGGAACTTGCACTTTAAAAATATTTCAGCAATAGCAGCTCCAATATATTTGTTATGTTTGTCTAAATCTCAAAATAAAACTGTAAGTTATATTAGCTTACCCAACCATAGATATAGTGACTACATTAGTTTTCGTTCTTCAAGCTTTTTTTTGAGGGATTCATTTTCATTTGGTAATCCTCTGGATAACACACTTCCTGTCTGTTCATGTCTTTGCTTTTTTTCTCCAAGTAATTGATGAGGACAGCCATGGTTTTGCACACAGGCTGTACTTCACACATATCTGCCCTTGCTCATACTCATTCCATTGTGGATCAATGGGGACTAGTAGTTTACACAAGAAAGAAATGTTTGTGCTTTCAGTTAAACGCATAGGAAGTGATTAGGATACAGCAATTCTCTGCAGATCAACAGGTATTTTTGTGCTTGCTGAAACTGTTCCAAAATTAAAATGAATGCAGCCTCTACATCTAAGGACTAGTAAGATGCAACAGATTTTTTGTTTTTGGGTTTAGACACGTTTTACAAAGCAACAAATATTTATGTGAAAATATCCAGAATATTTAATTTAAAGTGAAGTTGCAGTTCTGAGGTGACATTAATACATACAGCAGTCCAGCTTTTGAAGCTATGATTGAAGGTCACTAATAGTGTTTGGTTACCAGTCTTTAGTCGAAAATGGCTTGTAACATAAAACAGACTGTAATATGTTTTGCAAGATATACTAATACACAGACCAAAAAATTTGCAAATATATGCATATTTTTGATTGGTTATGAGTAGCTATTTTGCATAAAGCAGTTGATTTCAATTGCTATGGTGCATGATCCACTTTAAATAAAATAACAGATGCATTGGACCATATATCTCTGTATTCACTTTTACTCTGTAAAAATTAGGACCTAAATCCAGATGTAGCTTTCTGTTTTGGTCCCTTTTTTCACTCCTCTCACTGGTCTCATGCTGCCTGTACAGCTTTCTCTACTGCTGCCTTCTCTTTCTTGGTTTAGCTGACTTCTTTTATTCTCTGCACACCTACATTATTTTCTCCTATTCCATGCAACTTCAGACCACTATGTTCCATCTCCAACTCACATGCTTACATACAACCACTTTGTTACCAACTGTTCTTCATCCTTTGATTAGTGACCAGAGCCTACTGCTACTTAGCTTACATTCACATGACGCTGTATGCAGCAGAGTATCCATTTTATAATTTTCACTTGGCTAGTGTTGTTTATGTAGAACAATTGAAATGAATTAAATGCAGCCTGAACATTACATGCAACATTCTGGTCAGTGTGGTGTAAGAGAATAGGCCAATGCATGTGGAAGTGCACATGGAGTATGGCCTTTTAGAGTAAGGGCTGGGGGTAGGTTGCTTGAAAGTTATGAAAAGATGTTCTAAGGGTCCCTTTTTTAGCTCATCTGAATGCAAATGTCCTAGGGGCCTGGTGGCAACTGCACAAACAAACTTGTGTCCCACCTCCATGCTACCATGAGCCACCAATGACATCGCTGCCATCAGCTGAATAGGAAAGATGACTAGAAAGCATCAGCAATTCAAAGAACACTGTTTGAAATCTATAAACATAGCAAAAGTTTGGCATGAGAGGAAAGCCCAATGGATGTGGAAGTGCATACGGAGTACACACTATTAGAGTATGGGTTGGGGAAGAGTTACTTGAAAGTTTTAAAAAGATGTAGCAAGGGATCCTTTTGAGGCTCATGTGAATGTAAATATGCTATACAAAAATGGATCCTCCCTACTATTGTATTTGGTCTTAGGGACTGGGGGCAACTGCACAAAGTTGTGTTCCTACGCCTTGCTGCCATGTGCCACCATCACTGCCCTCAGCTGAATAGCACAGATGACTATAGAGCACTGGTGATTCAAAGACTACTGTTTGAATTCTATAAACATAGCCTAGGTTTGGCATAAGAGGAAAGACCAATGGATGTGGAAGTGCACACAGAGTACATCCCTTTGGAGTAAGGACTGGGGGTTGGTTGCTTGAAAGTTGTGAAAATATGTTCCAAGGGTCCCTTTTGAAGCTCATGTGAATGCAAACATGCTGTACAAAAAGGGATCCTCCCTACTGTTGTATCTAGTCCTAGAGACTGGGGGCAACTGCGCAAACAAAGCTGTGTTTCACCTCCTTGCTACTATGTGCTACCAATGACATCACTACCTCAGCTGAACAGCACAGATGACTATAGAGCACCAATGATTCAAAGACCACTGTTTAAAATCTATAAACATAGCCTAGGTTTTGTGATCATTTTCAGAAAGAAAGGAACCTGTTTCTGGATATCCACTGGTCTTTTTTCTCTGATATCACAGTACTAGACATTCAGAAATATGTCGCTTGATGAAATCTACCTCTTCTGCCCATAAATTTAGAGCCAGCAACTCCCTTATGCAAAGCAGCTATGAAAATAAAAAAATACAGTATGTAAGTCAACTGATGCATCTGTGTGTTAGTAATGAACTAACACAGTATGTTGTATTTGCTAGTAGCGATTAAGTGTGTTGCCAACAGAGGACAGTGCTGGGTTTGGGAATACATTGTTTTTATGTTGTAGAACACCTTTATTGTTTTCAACAATATATCCTTTTAAATTCAACCTGACAGTTCTGCTTTAATAAGCTTTATATTGAAACATCTCCCCTTATAATAGTTATAAGGATTTTAGCTAAAACTTTGGGAAAAGTACTTATTTTATTACTTCACAGTAGAAACTGATCCCTTTTAAATATTTGGTCACATACATAAATTACATTTATTCAAGAAATAAACAACATATATTCTAATAAACGTGTCAATGAAAAGTGCATAATTGTCCTATTATAGACTTTACTGAAAGCATTGTGCAACACATAGTGTTGTAGACAGTAGTAATTAGGGCCAGTTAAATGTCCTGCCAGTGATTTGGAAAAACTTCTGATTGAAAGGATGAAAGAATTTGTGCAATTTGGTAATAACTGAGGGGTCAACCTCAGGATGTATGCGTCCCTTGCTACCTGCCAGGCACTTATTAAAGACAATGTTAAAACGCAAGCAGTAGAACCCCCTGGTAGCATTAAAATACAGGTTGTATTGACTTATCCTAGGTGGCAGGTTCAGAAATTTTTCCACCAGCTGTAGTTCTGGCAGCGGTTCTGTAATCAGTCGATCCCCGTCAACAATGTGAAACTGTTCAATGGGAAAATACTTCAGCCACCTTTCTAAATGCTTTGTGTAGATACTGGTCCTCACTGCTTTGTATTTAGTGTTCACCTCACAGGTGTTGGAATCCATGGCCATTTTTTCAAACTTATAATAAGTCTTGTTCTTCCTCTCTTTTCCCTCCAACACCTGTGTGTAGTCAGAAATGGCTCTTGTCGTTGGTTCCCTAACAATGATTAGTAACTTAATAGAAGAGTTCATCTTATAAATCCTTTCTGGAACCTCATCTGTGATGAAGTATGCAGGGCTTTTTTCAATAGTAATTTGGTGTGGGTGAGAGAAGGGCATCTTTTTTCTGTACCATTCAATACCCTTTGCGTAGTTCTCATCATTATCAAAAAAATGTATTTCTTGAGAGGCCTTGACAACTGCAGGATGGAGATTAAGCATTTCAAGTAAGGCTCTAGTTCCTCCTTTTCTCACTCCGATGATAATTGCCTTTGGTAGCTGCTGGACCAAATTGTGAAGGAGGATTTGTTCTTTAGTTGCATTGCCTTTACGAAATTCATGTAAGAGTCCTCTCTTATACTGCATAGCACGGAGAGTGGCCACATCCTGATTTTGTGGACTGAATCGACCTTCAATTGGGCAAATGGGTGGTAGCCTGTAATGAAAGAAAGATGAGCAGGACTAATTACATTTCACAGTGGCAAAAAAATGATGCATGTTGAAATGATGTCTTGGCAAGCATCATTTCTCTACATTGCAAATTGCATTACACTGGCAGTGCTGTAATTCTCTGTTCTTCTGCAGATAGTTGCATGAAAGAATACTAGTATCCACTAGAGCTCCTGGCTGCTTCCTCCTCCCAAGTGCCCCAAGAGCAATCTGCTTGCAATGGGGGTACCCAAGCAGGCTTGCTCACACACAGAGCCACGGCTCGGCCCTGTCCCCTCTCTCTCCCCATTGGCTTACTGGCTGTGATTGACAGCAGCGGGAACCAATGGCTCCTGCTGCTGTCTCAGCCAATGAGGAGAGAGAGTCCCCAGATAGCTGAGGCTCTCAAGAACATCACTGGATCACAATGGGGCTCAGGTAAGTATTTTGTCGGGCCGAGGGGGAAGCTGAACACGAAAGGATTTTCTACCCGCATAGAATACATGAAGATAAAAAACCTTTAGCCTTTACAACTACTTTAAAAATTGTGTATATTTAATATCAGTGGTGAGCAGTGGGGACATTTGGTATAGAAGATGTGTGAGATGTATGAATTGGCAAAGCTGCGATGGTTTTATACACAATTATTTTTTGAAAGTTGAAAATGCTGTTTAATTCATTTTTTAATATTCAAAGCAAACTCACCCATCCATGCATGTCTCCATGCTTTATTTTGCAGATAGATCACTTTAAAAAACCTAGCATTTCTAGCTGCTGCCAGAATCAGAGCAGATGATTCATGTAGTATTTACTTTCTGGAATCCATCTACCTTTAGCTCAGGTATACAGGCAGCAGGATGAACTTAGCTCAGAAAAACCCTCCTCCCCTCAAACCCTCGGCTTATAGTTCTCATGAACTGCCACAACGCTGTGGAGCGCAGTGGTAGTCCATTGATTCTTCCTGTCAGTGTGTATCTGGTTGCCTGTGCGATGTTCAAGCACACATATACATTTACAGGTCTGCAGGAGTCCTGCATGACACCAGCAATTTTCTGATCACTGGTGCAATGCTTTACAGGCTCCCAAAACAAAAATAGTAAATGCACATATTTTACCTGCAAAAAAAAGTGCACTTATTATTTTTTGTTAAAAGGTGAACTTATCCTTTAATGCTGATGGAGGGAGTAGAGTTCCACTTTAAAGTTTGTTGTGGTATGGTTTACATTTTTCGGCAATGTCTTATTGGATATATATGTTGCTCTATGCGACATGCAGCATCGTGTAAAGATCATGTTCTAGCAAACATCAGGCATTTTATAGCAATCATCAGTCAGAAATCATAACATGCCAGCTTCCATGACTATAAAGAGAATAAAAAATGTGTGAGACTTCAGTTGGCCTTTACCACATTTGTTATGAACCAGCTCTCAAAATTTATAACGTAAAAGAATCAAACACCTACACAATGTGTCTCAGCATGTTTTGGTGTTCAAATATTAATGCTAAAGTATGGTAGTACAAAAATAGCTCACTTTGGTTCTGTGCAGTCTTTGATTTAAAAAATAAAAGCATACTGTATACAGCCTATTTAAAAAAGTGGAATAAAAAAAAAAGTGAAATACAAGTGGTGTTGCCCATGATGCAAAATTACAATTCCTATATGATTTTCTCAGAGAACAGAATATTACACCTGACTGGACATTATGGGCAAAGAAAGCATGTTACTGTTTTCTTTTCTCCAATTTTGGTAGTCTTAACCTGGGTTTAATGATTAGCACTCTTGACAGCAACTGCTTAATAACAGTCTGATGTACCATTTTGGTACAGCATAATAAAATCCACAAATGGAGAATCTTATCAACTAGGCAATACAGTTCTTGGATTGGAACACTGAGCATGAATTGTTCATACACAGGAGTGGGAATAGTATGATAAATCATTATTTAAAATATGGATAGTCAAATACCAATTCTAGAAAGTGAAGACACAACAGCCTGACTATACGTAGACAAAGTAATAAATCTTGGCCAGTTTAACAAATTAAAGTAGTAACACAGAAACTTTTCCCACATATATAATTTTTATAATATATATAATTAGTTAATATTGATTCTTAATCAGGAAAAGAGTTGATATTTTACAATACAGATTGATGCAACTGTAGAAAAAGAATCATAATATAGAAATTCTAAGATTTTTCCATATGACATGTTTCTAATGTAGCATTTTATTTTTCCCTGTAAAATAGTAATACAGTTATAGGAGCTGTTAATATCATTATGAATGGACATACCTGTTTTATACAAATAACATAAATGCTATGATGTTCATCATTGTAAATAAGAATCTGGGTAAATGGTACTCACCTATCCAAACTCCCAACTCTGGCAACTAGATAAAGGAGACTTCCAACAGCAAGGCTGCCTAGCACAAAGAGCTTCTGTCTCAGCAACGCCTGCTGTTTGAATAGCATGGCCCTCCATCAATCTTCAGGACGTCTTCTGTCTGTGGAGAGCAGCACATACAAACCACTCATCAGCAAGTGGCAATGTACAAGCTAATGTTTATTAACAGGCAGTCAATCAATCCTTAGCTACAAGTAATTAAGATCCACATGAAAAAAAATGCAAGTGTGATCACAATATGTCTGGAAAATGAAAAATCCAATCTTTTAATAATTAAGCTGTGCCATTCCAGTTGTAGATTTTAAAATGTATTAAATAATATTTGCACACTATAACAAAACTATAATACATGCTTCACTCATTTAATGCTTTGTTATAGCTGTAATCTAATATATATATATATATATATATATATATCTGTGTATATATACAGTATATGTGTGTATGCTTGACATTATGACATTATGACATCCTTAAGCAGTCATAGCCATTTTTTAATATTTTGGATAGGGTAGGTGGAAAGATTCACCCACTATTATTGTCTTGTTAGCCATTTACACAGAAAGTGAAGGTAAACCCAAAATTTTACAATTGTCATTGAAACAGAAATTGAATGGAAACCTGTTCTGACGACAATTTCCAAAAAGGGTTTTTTCCTTCTTTTGGAAAAAGTCTAACAATTCCTATCTTTATAAAAACAGGCATTCTAATCAAGACTATACAGTATATTATTCACTCTTATTACATAAAAAAGAAAGAACACAGACGGATTGGTTTCTACACAAAAATAACATTATATTGTTTTATGATGACTTATAATATTTTTGGATATGTGTTTGTTCGCCTCCACTAATACAATTAAGAAAAACATACCAAGGCATCACTGCTGACTACTGTAAATAGTTTTTGCTCAATTTTTTACTTTATATATTTTTTTAAGGAAAGTAACACACTGCTTAATTAATGTAACAATCCTTAATTAGTGCTAATATATTTATGTCAAGCCTATTATGGTTTTTCACATGGTTGTTTCCACAGCCACTGTTTCCTTACAATGGGGACCTTACAATTATCTGGGTATGAAGTACACAAGCCTAGCTTGAAACATAGATTTGATTCAAGTGAAAGGAATGTTGTTCCTTATAATAGTTACATATAAATAAATAAATAAATAGAACAAATGTGATAGTGCCGTACTGAATAAATATCTGCTAAACTATGCACGTATTTCTGGAAAAGGAGAAATATTTTAAATCAGACCTGGGAATTGTATGGCCCCTGGGCCACATCTGGCCTTTTGGCTGTCCCTGTCTGGCCCTGTGTGAGGTCAATCAGAATTTAGAAATCAAAGGTAAACAAGTCTACGCCATGTATGCAATGCAACTTCATTGCTTTTATTTTGAATGTGGCTGCTATGGTTTTATTTTTCAAATTTACATATCTGCGTACATGCCTATGCACCTTCACAGTAATGTGCAGGAGAACAAGTGTCTACAAGAGATTAGAACTTCCACCACCCCAGGGCATGTGACACTGCTCCATGGCTCTGGGGGAGGAGTGTAGGTTGCCTGAATCCAGGCTGGCCACTCAAGAAGATGGCAACAGCTGTGCTTTCACTCTTGCTTGTCCACCAGTTGCCAAGATGGCAGTGATCACACTTTCTAAGTGGCTTTGGAAGGGTGGCAGAGCCCCTCAAGCTACTGGAGCAGACCATGGTAGGTGGGCAACAAGAATATGACGTGGATGAGGGCATGTAGGGAGGTGTTGCCAGGTCCTGCTCTCCACCCCAAGGTAAGGGGCAGAGACTATGACCCCACTAACTTCTGCCTAGTTGCCGAAGGTGTGTATAACAGTGAAAGGAATATACAAATACTTGCCTTATTGGTTCAGCCCACCACAACAGTCCCAGTTTCTCTTGGGAAAAATTATTTTCCAGCCCTACTTTAAAATAATCTGGGTGGTCATTTAAAGTAAAAAAATATAGCTGCATTGATTGTAGACATGTTGTATACAGGCACCTACAAATCCAGATTATCTTCTTCCCTGGAACTCTTCCAAGTCAGGCATGCAGAAAGTGACTTTCTGAAAGTTACTATTTTCATTAGGATTGACATGTCCCCTCACATGATAATATCTGGGTCAGTGATAGGTTGCTATTGTACTGTGATACAAGGTTGAGGTATGTACCGGTACATTATTTTCACCTGACATAGGTTGTCAGGGTTAAAATTCCTTAAATGTTCTTTAAAAGGTTAGAATTCCTGCTTTACATACTTGAGTCAGTGGTTCAGAAAGCATTGTAGACACAGGATCAGCATGACAGCCAGGCAACTAGTCTTCCTATACACAGGCCACATTTTTTTCAGCGAAAACCCAACTTCAGGAGACCTGAAATCTCTCCCTGGCAGTGGGGCTGTACTTGCACTGCAAGGGTTACCTGGTCATGTAGTCTAGGGGCTGCAAAAAACACTTTTATTTACCTGTTTCTCTGCTCCCCCAACAGATAGTGCTCTCCCCTGCTCTGGCCATGGACTGGCACTAGGCATCCTCATGCCCAAAGCAGGGCTATAGACCCTGCACAGTCTTGATGATGTCAGGACCCAAGACTGCCGAGCATGGGGGAGAGGACTGATCCAGCTGCATAAAGCAGCAGGGGATTGGGTAAATAAATCTACTTTTTCATAACTAAACAAGCAGTTAAACCTTGCAATGCATGTGCAGCCCCACTGCAAGATAAAATATTATGGTTTCCTGGAGCTCAGCTTTAACCGATTGCCAACTGTGCTATAGCCGAAAGATGGCTAGAGTGCCGTACTGCAGATCTGGGAGGGCGTCTATGGTCCATGCGCCCCCTGCATGCCATCAGCGGCAATCAACCAGCGCTGTCAGTAATCGCTGTGTTCTACGGACACAGATGATCACATGTCAAGGTAATAGGCCAATCACAGCAGCTTTTTACCATGTGATCAGCTGTGTCCAATGACACAGCAGATCACAAAGTCAATAAAGTTGTTGGTTATTGGCAGCACTTTCCTCACTCTATCTTATCGGGAGCAAAGTACTGCCAATAACCGGCAAATGTGACAGAGGAGATCTGCACTGATAATCAGGGCACTGATTATCAGTGCCTCCCATAAGTGCCCATCAGTGCCCAGAAGTGCCACCCGCCAGTGCATCCCAGCAGTACCACCCATTGGTGCCCATCAGTGCTGCCAGTCAGTGCCGTCAGTTAGTGCTGCCTATCAGTGCCCATCAGTACCCATCATTGATGCATATCAATGCAGCATCATTAGTACCTCCTCAACAATGCCCACCAGTGCCACCTCATCAATGCCATGTCATCAGTGCTGCCTATCAATGCAGCCTCATCAACGAACCTCAGTGAAGGAGAAAAATTACCTGTTTGCTAAATTTTATAACAGAAACAGTTTTTGCTTTTTTTTTGTTTATAGTGCAAAAAATAAAAACCCCAATGGTGATTAAATAATTAAATACCACCTAAAGAAGGCTCTATTTGTGTGAAAAAAATTATAAAAATTTCATGTGGGTACAGTGGTGCATGACCGCGCAATTGCCATTCAAAGTGCAACAGAACTGAAAGCTGAAAATTGGCCTGGACAGGAAGAGGGTAAAAGTGCCTGGTAGGCAAGTGGTTAAAACAGAACTACACTGCATTTGAAAACCACAAACCAAATACATTACTTCATTTATTTTTAACATTCAAAGCAATCTCACTCATCCCATGTCCCCATGCTTTATTTGGCTGAGAAATCACTTAGAAAAACACCACCTAGCATTTCTGACTATGGCCATCTTAAGTAAGGGCTGATAATTCATGTAGCATTTACTTCCTGGAATCCATTTGCCCTTAGCTCAGACATACAGGCAGGAGGGTGTGCTTATCTGAGAAAACCCCTCCTCCCTTTTGAAGATTCCTGGGATGTATGACATCATTTGCCTAGGCCTGGAAACCAGGAAGTAACTGAAGAAATGTAAAGAGAAAAAGATTAAAACAAGTAAATATGATATAATTTCTATTTACTGATGTAGCAGCCAGCATAAGGATTACAAATAGTCAATGTTGATTGAAAAAATGAAGTTCTGCTTTAATCTTTTTCATTTCCACCAATATTTCTAATCCGTACTAGTCATCTCAGATATTGGTAAACTAATAAATGTTTTTCAGCATTAACAAATATAGCATAAATGCCTAAAAAGTCTCTGTATTTCTCTGAAAACTTCTGAGACCGTTAGGTATTGCATTTATTAATGATAAAAATATCTTCAGAAGAGTTTACTGAAAAGCAGTTTACAAAATGTTACCAGCAGATGTCACTAGTTACCCACTTTTCTGTATGTACATTCACGTAAAATCCGTAGTCCCACATAGAACATTCAGATATTTCTGGTCACAGTTCGAACTTCCATGAAACTTAAAAATGAACTAAAACTGAATTACTTATCAATCTCAGACGTGTTCACTGCAAGATTGACAAGGTTTGGGCTGCATATTTACTAGACACTGATACAAAACATAAATCAATAGTCCTATTGCTAACAAAAGGAAAGCTTGAAAATTGTAATGTGTTGAAAAGCATAAATGACAATTTAAATCCAGATCTGTGCTGATTCAATGGGCAATGTCCCAGCAAAGCTATAGCAGAATTTGGTTTTCATAGAAAGTAATTTTTTTCGGTACCATTGAAAGCTAGGTGGGCAGCACAGTGGCTAAATGGTTAGCCCTTCTGCCTGGCAGTACTAGGGTCATTGGTTCAAATCCCAACCATGGCATCAGCTGTCTGAAGTCTGCATTTTCTCCCTGTGCCAGCATGGATTTCCTCCGTGTACTCCGGTTTCCTCCTACACTCCAAAGATATGCTGGTAGGTTAATTGGATCCTCTCTAAATTGGCCCTAGTATGTGTATATATGAATGTGAGTTAAGGTACATAGATTGTATGCCCCTTGAGGGTTAGGGACTGATGTGAATGTACTATATATATATATATGTAAAGCACTGCATAAATTGACTGTGCTAAATAAGTACCTATAATAAAATAATATGGAAGCCGACATTTGAGATTTTTCCTTCTAAAAATACTATTTTTCTGGCTGTTACACTGATGTAATTGCTTTGATACTTTTTATGTCACTGACCCCAAACAAGTATGAATTGAAAGCACAGAACTTAATCTGGCTATCATGGTCAGCTTAATTGTTCTAGGTGAATGGCTTAAAGTGGTGAAGACAAAGTTATCCAGGCAACTAGTATTTTCAGAAGAACATCAATGACAACATCTGTATTTCTCTTACTACAGGTTGCTTTGGATATATATACTGTATATAGGTTCATATCTATCTATCTATCTATCTATCTATCTATCTATCTATCTATCTATCTTATTATTTCAGGTACTTATATAGCGCCATCAATTTACGCAGTGCTTTACATATATATTGTACATTAACATCAGTCCCTAACCTTCAAGGGGTGTACAATCTACAGTCCCTAACTCACATTCATACACATACTAGGGACAATTTAGACAGGAGCCAATTAACCTACCAGCATGCCTTTGGAGTGTGGGAGGAAACCGGAGTACTATCTATCTATCTATTATACACACACATAGACAGACAGGGCTTTTTTTCAGTGGGAATGCAGTTCTGGCACGTCCAGCACTGAATGTATGTAATGGCAATGAGTGCTGGGCTGTACTGGAGGGTCTATTTATGCTAACTCCTGGGGGATCTATTATCACTGGCAGGGATCTATTTTTGCATGGGGGTCTATTGTTGCCGTAGAGGTCTACTGTTGTAGGTGGGGGATGTATTGTTGCTGGGGGAGGTCAATTGTTGCTGAGAGGGATCTACTGTTGCTTGCTACTGGAGGATCTATTGATCCTTGCTGCTGGGAGTCTATTGGTGCTGGGGTGGAGCTATTGTTGCTGGGATGGTATTTTGTTTGGGGGGGGGCATTTTTGCTGTGGGAGGGTCTATTGTGTAGGGTTCTATTTTTGCTAGGGGGGCTATTGTTACTGTAGGGGTCTTTTGTTGCTCAGGGATCATTGTTCCTGGGGGTCTTTTGTTACTGATTGCAAGGGATCTATTTTACTGCTTTTCTTATTATCATTAACAAATTCCATGCAAATTACTTAGCACCACAAAATGATGCTCGATTCTGTAAAAGAGATGCTACTGGGAGGTGGGTAGGGGGTGGAAGCAAGGGGTGACTAAGAAGGGGGAAGTTCCTGCACCTATTCTCTGAGAAAAAAAAGCATATATATATATATATATATATATATATAAATGTTATTTCTTTTAAGATTGTATTGTACACTCCAAAGCTTTTACTGTGATTGTAAAGGTAATTAAAATAAACCAAAAAAACAAACATGTTATACTTACCTGCTCTGTACAATGGTTTTGCATCCTCTTCTTGTCAGGTCCCCAGCCTGCGCTCCTGGCTACTCCCCCTGATGGGTGCCCCTATAGCAAGGCTCTTGCTCTTGGGAAAGAAGAAGTCTGAAAGTGACAAAACGTGTCAGGGGACTTGACGTCTGACGTAATGGCGCAAACCAGAAGTGGCGGAGCGGCCATCTTTACTATTGGAAATAGCATTAGAACGTTCCAGGAAGCTGCTCAGGCTATGTCATGGGAATATGCGGCTGACAGATAAGATCCCTATGTAAGATTTTTTAAATAAATGTTTATGCTCTTTGATACCACATTACATGGGCTTCCTTTTCTATTTATGAGGATGAGGAGACATTAGATGCTTGCCTAAAAGTGGAACCCCACCTGTATTTACTGTGAGAACTGAGAGTGAGAATCCAGGAAGTGACTACAACATTGGCGTGAGAGTCCAGGGTGTACTCTGCAAAGGCTTGTTATTACTCTGAGAGGGTAATTGTATGCTTTTCAGCTATAGAAGTGTTCAGGGAGAGTGCACTATTTATTTATTTTTATTTATCCTTTTATTTGTTTGTTTATTTTATTTATTCATTTGTTTATGAGTGTACACTGATTATTCACATTTATTTATGGTGTACAGTGATTTCACGATTCACGTGTTGCTCACGATTTGAATCTTGTTTCAATTCTTACACATATTTGTGTGAAGTATATACTTATTGTTTGGTAAAGTATATATCAGCTGTTATTGAAGGTAATGCACTATGTAGTTTTTTTCATTTATTTGAGGTACACACTTTATCTGGATTTATGTGGAGGATTTATGTGGAGGTGCAAGTTGGACACGGAAGAGTCATTTTTTGTGAACTTTATTTTGAATTATAAACATTGACTGGCACAAAAAAGGTTTTTGATTTAATGTTACTGGGCAGCCTATGTAACCTAACGATCTCCTTGATGAAGGTAAGTGCAGTTTCTGGCGCAGATGGAGTACCCACCATTGGTAAGAAGTGGGCCATCTTGGATAGCTGATCCACTACTACTAGAATGGTAGTAAACCCCTCAGAGGGCGGCAAGTCCACAATAAAGTCCATTGCCACAATCTCCCAAGGACGATCAGGAATGGGCAGGGACCTCAGTAACCCCCAAGCCTTGGTTTTGTCTCCCTTGCTACGCAGACACACTGTGCAAGATTTCACATAGGCTCTGCAGTCTTGATTCAAGTTGGGCCACCAAAAGGATCGCTGGATCAGTTCCATTGTTTTACGGGCTCCAAAGTGTCCGGCCAGTTGATGATCATGGAAAGCCCTGAAAACTTGAGATCTTACTTGTTGCCAAAGAAGACCATCCTGCCTTCTTAACGAGTCTTGTTCGGGTTCAGAACATAGTGCATAGGCTTGCTTGATTGAAGACTTTAGGCTGGGTTGAATCAGCAAACAATTTTGGGCCAACAAGATGGTGTTAGGGGGAGAAGGCTCCACTGGGTCCGGGAACATACGGGACAGAGCATCTGCCTTCCCAATCTTGGATCCTGGGTGGTAGGTTATGTGGAAATTAAATCTATAGAAATATAGAGCCCATCTAGCCTGCCAAAGTCTTAGGCGCTTGGCAGATCTTAGATATTCCAGATTTTTATGATCGTGAAAATCATAATTGGGTGGCTAGCTCCTTCCAAGGGGTATCTCCATTCTTCAAAGGCTATCTTGATCGCTAGAAGTTCCCTATCACCCACATCATAGTTTCTTTCGGTTTGACTCAGTTTTCTAGAGCAAAAGGCTATTTGGGCCCTGGCACTGAGAGAGCATGGCTCCTGTCGCAACCTCGAATGCATCCACCTCCAGGATGAAGGGAAGTGTTGGTTCTGGATGTTGTAACACAGGAGCGGACGTGAACTGACTTTTTAATCGCTCGAACGCTATTTGTGCTTCCTGGCTCCAGCAGAAACATGTATGCTAGCAAGTGAGTTGAGTAATAGGGGCAATGATGGTTGAAAAGCCCTTAATAAATTTCCGATAGAAATTGGCAAAGCCTACAAATCTTTGGACCCCTTTCCTGTCTGAAGGTGCAGGCCATTCCAGGATAGCAGATACTTTCTGAGGGTTCATGAAGATTCCCTCAGTAGAAATTACGAGCCCCAGGAACTGGATGGACTGCTTTTCGAACTCTCACTTCTCCGCCTTTGTGTGAAAGCCATGCATCCTTAGAGTGGTTAGCACTTTCTTAACATGATCTCAATTGGAGTTCCAGTGAGGTAGAGAAAATTAGGATATCACCCAAGTAGACAATTACAAAAAGATCAAGGTATTCTCTAAAGATGTAGTTTACAAAGTGTTGAAACGTAGCAGGGGCATTACATATCCCAAACGGCATCACCAGGTACTCGAAATGTCCAACTCATCACCTTATCTTATGTGGACTAAATTGTAGGCCCACCGTAAGTCCAATTTAGTGAACACTTGGGCTGGTCAGAACCTCTGAAACAACTCGGGCACAAGAGAAAGAGGATACCGATTCTTAATGGTAATTTTGTTAAGTTCTCTGTAGTCGAAGCAAGGTCTGAGAGATTGATCTTTCTTTTCAACAAAGAAAATACCTGCCCCGGTAGGAGAGGAAGAGGGGCGGATGAATCCCTTGGCGAGGTTCTCATCTAAGTAATGCCGGAGGGCTTCCAGTTCAAGCTCAGACAACGGGAACATTCGCCCAAACGGTATTTCTGCCCCTGGAAGCAACTCAATTGGGCAATAGTAAGACCGATGGCAAGGCAATGTGTCGGCCTTCTTTTCATCAAACACATCAAGGAACTCATGGTAGGTAGAGGGAACTGATTGACTGGCCTCTGGTGAAGGTTGGACTGAGAGACATACGGAAGAATTGGTGGGTGTAGGGGCACCACAGTGCTGCAAACAATATTCTGATTAAAAAGATGATTTCTTTCTTGGGCCAATTGATCTGTGGGTTGTGGGCTTGCAACTAGGGTATTCCTAGGATGGCTGGAAACATGGGAGATCTGATGACATCAAAACGAATGAACTCCTGATGGCCGGAGTCAGTTGTTGCTAGGACAGGAATGGTTTCCTGGGCGACAGGTCCTGAGCTCAAAGTAGTGCCATCCGCTAGTAATACATCAAGTCTCGGTTTCTTTGGCAGAAGAGGGATGTGTAAGTCCTTGGCAAGTTTGATGTCCAAGAAACAGCTACAGGCTCCTGAGTCAACGACTGCCCGTAACTTGACGTCCCTTCCAGCTACATGCAATGATGTGGGGAGAATAACATGGGTGGATAAAGTTCCCGGTAACTGAAGGTACGAAGGATGGGGCTGGCTGGACTTACTTGGTCGCACTGGGCAGTTACGCAAGAAATGGCCCGTGGCCCCACAGTAAAGACATAGATTGCCTTGCTGTCTGCGTAGCCTTTCTTCCGGGGTTAAAGCAGGTCGGAGAATGCCAATTTGCATTGGTTCTACCTCAGAAGCGCTGATGGGTTGCGGAGTAGGGGCAGGAGCCGTTGGTCCTGGAATCTTTGGCAGAACCCATGTGGGTTGAAAGGTAGGAGTACGCTCAGCACGTCTTTCCCGTAGTTACCGATCCAACTGGGTAGAGAGCAGAATAAGGTTCTCCAAAGAGGAGGGAGCTTCCACCCTAGCTAACTCATCCGTGAGTGATTCGGACAGGCCTAGACGGAACTGGTACTTTAATGCTGTGTCGTTCCAACCGGTATCCGCTGGCCATTTGTGGAACTCCACTATATAGTCCTCCACAGGCCGTCGACCTTGTTGTGGAGCATGGAGGGCGGACTCATCAGTGGAGGTCCTCTGGGGATCATCATAAAGGGCAGCCATGGCTTCAAAAAATTCACTCACTGAGTTGAGTGCTGGGTTCTTTTGTTCCAGTAGACTATGTGCCCAAGACTGAGGTTCTTCAGATAAGAGGGAGATGATGAATCTGACCTTGACCGCTTCCAGTGAAAAGGTTCTGGGTTGTAGAGCAAAATACAGTTCCCAAGCATTTTTAAAAGCTCTGAATTTATGTTGATTTCCGAGGAAACGTTCAGCAGTAGGGACCCTAGGTTCTGGAGGTGGTAACACCACAGCAGGAGTGGTAGCAGGAGATGGACTTGTAGGTGCGGCTACAGGGTTAGAACTGCCGGAAGGATTCTGGTCCGCAGAAGTAGTGAGGGAGTGAAGACACCCTTCCAGCTGGAAGTTTACTTGCTGTAGATCTTTAACTGCTTGAGTAAGCTCCGTCATCTGTTGGCACAGGGTTTCTAGTGCGGAAGCGCCTCTCTTGGGCTCGGACGGACATAGTGGCTGGATGATACTATCAGGTACCTGGTGATGGAGGCCAATGGAGGGAGGGCTTCCCTTGCGGCTAAGTTCCAGACTCCCCTGAGAGTGGAACAGCGGGAGTCAGGCCCAAAGTGGCACAGGTCACCTGTAGGTGTGCTTGTTGGTGGTCCACCCAGGAGCACAGCTGATGCACGGAGATGAGGTCTGCAGACAGATGGCGCCTCTGCGAGGTATGCAAGCCCTTCCGGGAATAGAGGATTACTGGATAGCCGGTTCAAGCCAAGGTCAGGTACCAGGTGGGAATCAGAGCAGACGTAGTCAGATGGGATAGCCGAGGTCATATACCGAGGAGCGAGAGAGAGAGTATCCGTTAGCCAAGCCGAGGTCAGATCAGGGGTAAAGCAGAGTAGACAGGTCCAAGAGCAAGCAGAGTTGGTATCAGAAAATCACAGGCCATGATAACTCAGGAAACAGAAACAAGGTACGGGGAGTTAGAGATCTTCCAGCAACTTGAGGGAGTGAAGAGCCTCCTTATAAAGGCTGTTTGGCGCCAAAACTGGGCCTGATGCGTGTATTTCTGTGACCTTGTAGGGTACTGGTGGAAATGCTCGGTCTTCCAGGACTTCTGCCATGGATAGGACCCTGACAGTAGGAGGTTTTATTTTATCTCTGTGTATCACCTGAAGCCAGTCACTTCATTGGGTATATGTAAAGGTTTACAACCACTTTAATATTCATAAAACACATAAAACACATAAATTATAATTTTGTATTAAGCTTGCCTCTAAGCCACCACTTCTAACTGTGTGCATACTTATCAAGTCTACCTATATACACCTAATTACAACATAAGCAGTGCTGAGAGTCCATTCCATATGTGGTATACATAGGCAGTGGCTGTATTCATACCATGTTTTGCTCTCTGCTTCCTCAGGAAGTTGACGAAATATGAGAAGTATATTAGAAAATAGAAAGCAATGTAGCCAAGAGGGACATAAGCATCATGCCTGCATAAGGGCAGTGGTGCTCTCCTCGGGTCACCAAGAGGAAGAGGAAGCACAGGAAGAAGGCAATTGTTAGATTTCTCAATTATCTACTGATGTTTAAGTTCAAATCTTAGGTTGTTAATTCCTTAATAAAATCACTTGCTACTTTCAAGCAGATATGCTTGATTTCTTGCTCCATGTAACATTACTGATAAACTATCTTAAAAAGCCTCCAGCAGATGCCTTCTTGGCTGGGGACCAGGTAGATTACATTCCCTGGGCAACATTCCAGGGATTTTTCTGGGACACTGGGTTTTTGCTGACCCAAATGAGGGCATGTAATCTAAAGTGTGTATAGGTGTCAGGAACATGTCAGCAGTCAGAGGGATAGTGCCAGGTATAAGGTGCAAGTGCATGAATGTGGACAAGAGTGCATATGTTCATAGGAACATGCACACAGTGGTGTGCACGTGGATGCATGGGCATGTCCATCACAAATACTGAAGCCTAGTGGCCTATTTAAGCCTGGGCCCTGCATGGGATCATTGCTGGATGCTCTTTTCGCTTGTCTCTCTTATCCTTGGTCCTGAATTCTGCTTGAGTTTGTTATTGACCTAGCTCTTTCATCTGACCTGTCTCTGGACTACAATTACCTGTTTATATCTACCGCCTGCCTATGTTACCCACCTTGGCCTGATCTCTTGACTATAACTTTGATTCTGTACCTCATTGTCTGCATGTTGCCAACCTCTGTTCATTTCTGAACTTGATCCTGCTTGTGATTTGGTGCCTTCCTGCCTAGGTGTTACTAACCTCGGGTTCGGACCCGGATCTGCTCTCTACTGCTTTGGGTGAAGTCAGTGTGCTCTCATTGCTGTGCTACTGCCTACCTGACACCAGAGCTCCCAGGTTCAAGTCCTAGGTTACACCTTCCTGGTACCTGCACCCTTCCATCGCTCTAGCAGCTCCTGTCTCAGCTTTCAGGAGCGGTCAGCCAGGGATTGTGCAAGAGGCCACCCTCATAATTTCAAGCTACTTCTACAGGTACGTGACATTAGAGATTATACAGAGCTCCCAGGTTCAAGTCCTAGGTTCAAGTCCTAGATTCCACCTTCCTGGTACCTGCACCCTTCCATTGCTCTAGCAGTCCCTGTCTCAGCTTTCAGGAGCGGTCAGCCAGGGATTGTGCAAGAGGCCACTCTTATCATTTCAAGCTACTTCTACAGATACGTGACAATAGTTAGAGATTATACATATATCCACATTTAGAAGTGATGGCTGAGAAGCAAGATTGTTAAAATATATATACAGTACATATATATATATATATAGCCTGAATTTTATAATTCTTAAATATTTAAAGTTACAATATAGCAATTGTAAGAAATGCAATTGCTATATACATATATATATATATATATATATATATATACATATATATATATATATATATATATATAGTAAAAGCTTTACTATATATTGTAAATCCTTAAAGTAAATTATACCATATTTAAGTTATAACATAGTAATTGTAAGAAATAGCTTTTTTTTAAAAGGTCTTGTATGTGTTTGTAATAAAGCATATGTAAGTGCTTTTAATATGTTGTTTGTGTCATATTTGGCACCCAAAAGTCCCATTCTATTTAAGCGTGCGAATGTACAATATGATTATATGTGGATATGGTGTCTTTCAAGTACCCCTTACACCACAAAACTTTTATTTTTAGATTGTAGGCTTTCACAAGCAGATCTCTCGTGATCCTCTTGTATTGAATTGTATTGTAACTTTACTGTCTCCTTTTATTTTGTCAAGCACTTCTAAATTGTAGGCACTATATATAGTAAATCTTGTATAATAATAATATATTCTTTGCAAAAAACAAATTAGTTGTGGAATTGCTTGCAGCAACACTTTCAGATCAGCGGACCGCAACAATGTTATATCCAAAAAGCTATACCTTGGTTGAAGCACTAATTTGCCCTCAATGTATGTGACAAGCTCTGCTTACCACAGAAGTGAATGGGAAAAGTCTCATAGCATTGGAAAATGTGATGTGCCTCTTCCTAATACAGCATATCTCAATTTTAACAACAAAAAAATATTTTTCAGGGCTATGAAAGAATTTGAATATTCTATCTTAAATTATTATAAGGGCTCATGCACACTGGTGTATTGGGGCATATAATGTAAAATACAGCTGTATATCAGTATCCAGGAGCCACAAGTGTTGCACACAGCCTTCTGTATGAAGGAATTACAGGATACCGCTGTATGTGGGTATACTTAAATCCAGGATTAAACATGTACAGGGTAAGCTGCTGAGAGATTAAAGAACTTTGATGCTTTTGCTGTGAACTTTAAGAACACAATGAGGGCTATTTATCAAAACTGGAGAGTGCAAAATCTAGTGCAAATCTAAATAGAAACCAATTAGCTTCCAGGTGTTATTGTCAAAGCTTAATTGAACAAGCTAAGGTTAGAAGCTGATTGGCTACCATGTACAGCTGCACAAGATTCTGAGTACACCAGTTATAGTAAATCTCCCCTATTGTGTTGCAGCTACAGAGGTCAATGAGGGCCTGTTAGAGTAGCGATGTCAGGGGTCGTTGAGAGAAAGCACTGAGCACAGTGAGTAAAAGGGTAGGTCCACCCTCCTGGAAGCGTCATTTTGAAAAGAAACTACACTTGGGGATTTGTCTGCATTAACAGTGATGTTTGGTGGTGCAGACTGCACGTAGGTTAGTAGTCATTTGCTTCTGTGCAGGTACTTCTGTTTTTAAGCAACTTTGTTTAAAGTCCAATTCCAGTTTGGGCATTAAGCAAAAAAGATTTTGAAAGTAAAAAGACAGTGCTGGGTACTATACTCTGATTTCTGGTGCTGTTCTCCACAGACTCCCCTGTTCACCAATCCAACATCTCTCATCATAGGGGCTGAATAATCCTGTAGCCTAATTAACCTATTTCCTGTGGGTCCAGAACATCAAGGCTCCTCGCCCCCACCCTGGATTTGCGTTTATCCTTTGGCCACTGCCGGAGTAAGAAGAGGGAAAAGAGGACCTGTGTACACCACTGGATTTCTTCTGTTGTAAATTTTGAGGATTAATTTTTCCACAGTGCATGTAGCCACTGAGGTCACTGAGTATTTGTGTTAGTTTTTTTAAATTGGTTGTTAATACTGTGATGAACTGTAGTGTAGCAGCACAATGTTTGTTATACTATTGTCTAGCTTGGTGTATCCAATGTAAAGGGAACAAAAGATCACATGTAAAAACGTAAAACAAAGCACTATAATATATTAAATAAACAAAGTGATAGTAAATAAAGTCACAATAGTGACAAACTGAATGTGAGGCGCTCTGATTATTCATTTTATATTGGACTGTTCATCATTGTCACTTTATATTAACTTTTTGATATCACTTTCTTGCTGTCATTTAGCGTGGCACATATGCATCATTATTCACTTTAGTGCTAAACTCAGAGCTCCTCACATTCAGTTTGTCACTATTGTCACTTTATTTATTGCACCTTGGTTATTTAATATATTATAGTGCTGCATTTTACGTTTTTACATGCTTTTGAGGATATAGGGGTTTATCCTTTCATGCTAGCTGCTTTGTGTGAGTCCGTGCGCTTGCTTCATTTAACAAAAGATCTCATGAATGCAGCTTATGACTGAAAATAAGCATGACATTTTAAATAAAAGAAAACAAACAAGTTATGTGTATAAACCAGGTGAAAGAACACTGATAAATGTGACTTACATCATGCTTAGGATTTAGCTGTATATTAACTTTTGAGAATAGGTCCACTTTAATTGTAAGTCAAACTTTTTGTTTGGATAGCATGGGCAGTGCTGGGACAAGGTAATCTAGTGCCCAGGGCGAAGATGCCAAATGGTGCCCCCCCAAAAAAAAACGTATGAGCATTATGTGTCTGCAAAAATCTCCCCCCCTCCCAAATAAAATTCAAGAACTATAGGTGGGCTACAGAGTACTACAAGACTGAGGAGTTGGGGCCCCACACTAGAGATGCCACTGACTGTCAGATTGTCACTGCGCAGTGTTTGCTTACCCACACCCTACCTACATCCTTTGTTGGGAGAAGATGAGGAAGGGTAAACAAACACTGCACATTGGTGATCCAGCAGTCCTGATCCAAGAGAGCTGCAGTGGCAGGAGGTAGAGCTGGAGGGGAGAGATAGCAAAACCTGTCCCAGCTCTCAGCTCTCTGCTCCTCTCCAGATTTGGCTTGTCTCCTCCAGAGCTAAGCTGACAGGAGTAATGAAACTGCCATCACTACTCCTGTCAGCTTGTAGGTAGGAACTCTCCATGTGGTGCCCCCTCCACGTCACATGATGCCACTGCACCCAGGGCAGCCACCCCTCCTGCCCACCCCTTGTCCCGGCCCTGAGCATGGGTAAGCATACAAATCTCTGGCAGATTTTTTACTGATATTTTTCCCTACTTGGGAGATTTCCTCTCACTTCCTGTCCTCAGGATTAGTGGCATCTGAGATAGTAAGTGAGGACAATCTCTACAACAGGGACACTAACATTGATTAAAAACACTGCAGGGGACATTAATACAGGGAAATACATATTTTTTAAGTGTAAATCTCAGTGCATTTCCTATGCCTCAAATCAACAGTGCTATTACAATTGTTCTATGTATTGTTGTGCCGGCCTTGCACATCACTTTCAAAGTCTAATAACCAGTCTAATCCAGCACTTGAACCAATATTCCAGGTTAAAAATGGTTCTAAAATGTATACCACTGCAACAATGGTGTGAATACCCTAGTGAGGATCAACACTGCAGAAGGAGGAGAGGTGGGGGAGATTAACAAAGACTGGTACATGACAAAAAATGCACCAATGTCTATGATGCTTTATTAGTGCTTCCTGCAACAAATTCATAAAAGTGACACATGCCAATTAATTAATTTGTCGAATGGTGGTAAGGTTGTACCAGATTCCAGAACTCATGCTCCAGCTTTTTGACACAAAAATGAAGTTCTCTTCACTACAGTATTTACACCACTCTGGTAATGTTGTATATTTTTAGAACTTTTTAAAATGAGAACTGCATTACTTTGGCGCACATAATCGAACATCTATAGAAGATGTTGCATAGCACTTTTAACATACTTTGGCACAGGCTGCTGAAACACCAAATAAAACTGTCTAATTTTGTCTTGCACATAGAAATGTTTCCAATATTTACACCACAAACAAAGGTATTTCCCTTTGTTATTTCCCCCTAGGACATTGTTATTTGGTGCATTGAAAATTAGACGATATTTAAAACCACAAAACTGTATTCTCCCCCATGAGTATGGATAAACAGCAAATCACTATCATGCTACAAATTACTGAATTATTGTGTGACATTTGTTTGGAACAAAATAGGCTAAATAAGTGTCCATATAGAAATTGGTGCATATTTTCCCTGTGCCAATCTTAGTTAACCCCCTTGTTTGTTTCTGTGTCAATGTCTGAGACAGATTTCCTCACTTACTAAAAAATGGTGATACTAGGGATGAAAAGTAAAGGGAAATCTAAGCTGTAGATACACAGGCAGTGATTAAAATAATGACAGATGTTCCAACCCCTTCCCCAGTCTATCCAAAATTTAAAAAAAAAAAGTTTTGGTTTGGATTCCATTTTAACCACATGCCCCCCAGAGGATTTACCCCCCTTCCTGTCCAGGCCATTTTTTTGTGTTACAGTGCTACGTAACTGACAATTGCACGGTCATGCAACGCTGCACCCAAAGAAAATGTATGTCCTTTTTTTTCCATGACTTAAGCTTTCTTTTGGTGGTATTTGATCACCTGTGTGTTTTTTTGCGCTATAAAAGAATAGTCCGACAATTTTGAGAAAAAAACAACATTTTTGACTTTCTGCTATTAAAAAAATTTTAAAAATCAAATTTCATCATAAATTTATACCACAATGTATTCTGCTATATGTCTTTGCTAAAGAAAAATCCCAAATGTGTAAATTAATTGGTTTATGTGAAAGTTATAGCATTTATAAATGCCGGCATATATACTGGGATTTTTTTTTTTCATTTTTACTAGTAATGGCAGCGATCAGCAACTTATAGCAGGACTGTGGTGGGCATTCTGACACTGGGGGGACCTGGCTTGACGTCACTGACATCCCCAATGACACCAATACAGTGATCAGTGCTAAAAAAAGCACTGACACTATACTAATGGCATTGGGCAGGAAGGGGTTAACATGAGGGGCAATCAAAGCATTAACTGTGTGCTGGGAGTGTTTTACTATTGGGCGGGATGTGTGTGCTTCACTGTAATCACACTGCTGTGGATGGCTGTGCTATGCACAGCCATCCACAGCAGTGTGCCCAAGCTGACAGTGAGGAGGACTGTTAGTAATCACTGGGCGCCAGCGAGTAATTACCAGCCGGGGCCTGGTGATTGACAGCCACGGCCGAGAATGGCACCACGGGTAGGGCTCATGCGCGTCCCCTACCCAGAAATGCAATATCACGTATACAGTATATACATGATTTTGCACACCCATGTCACCCTGTAGCAGAATTTCTGCTATAGGGCATCCAGGAAGTGGTTAAGACTGAGAATATGACAAGTTTTTATTGTTTGGGAAAGTAGGAGCAAAAATGGAATTTCTATAATTATACCATCAGCTACATACTTGATCTATAAACATACATAGCCAGAACAGATTGTGTTTCTAGAGATAGTGTGCCATATGAAGACAATGAATCCAAAATTTCCATTTAAATACCGTCTCATTGATATATCTGTGCTAATCTTGTTCATTACATTAGCATAGGGAATGCTCCAAGATTTACTCCCAGCAAATCTCCCCAAATACCATGTGTAGTGCACATCCTTCTTTTGATTCTGTGTATAAAATATTTATCATATGTCACAGGCATCCTCTGGCACAATATTTGCAGAATAATTTCCATTTATTTTAAGCATGTGGTAAATTGCACAGAAATGAGAGCCATTACAGCTGCCGTAGCTGATTACAAGGTTTTGTTTTTCCTACCTAACTTGAGCATTCATAAAAGTCAGCCCTGGCTAAGCATTAGCTAGACCCATGTGAATGCTTACTGGTTTATTTTAGTCTAAACCTATCTCATGGTAACCTGAATCTTGTATTTTCCTGTTTCTAAAGCTATGTACTAAGTGAAGGGATTACACATGTATTATTATCATAGGACTTTCTCAACTTGCTTTATAGGTGTTAGTAATGGCTTGCATACCGTGTTTCTTTCTACATGCCCTCTACTTCTTTCCTTCATATGATACTTTTGTCTCCACACACCAGTATATAATTGGACATGGCATTGAAGCCCATCAACACACCAAAATTGGAAAAGAAAAAGCATCTACAAATCCCAGACTGTACAGGTGGAAAAAAAATGCGCACAAAACATTTTTACAGGCTGAGGCCAAAAATCTAATAGATTTCTCCATCCATGCTATACATGGATGAATCTTCCGTAGTGGCTATTGCATTTTGACAGCCAGCTCTGAGGGTATCTGGTTGTATACAGCCAATGTTTGGCTGATAAATGTCCACTTGCCTTCTTGGATTTTTCAATGAAAGAATGTTGAGCAGGAGGGGGCCAACAAGGTAATCCGCTAAGCGAATTCCTGAACCGGTTGAAATTCGGACAGTATATGGCCAGCTTAAGTTATAAGAGCTCTAGTCCTTTACATTGCTCTGTCAGTCTTACACTGTAAACATGCTAACAGGATAACAGAGCACAGGACCATTTCCATCAATGTGCTGACATTTCTTCATTGTTAAGCTAACAGGTTGGTGGAAGAGAAATAAATGGGTATTTAGAACATTTGAAGCTATATGAGGCACCCATAAGATAGGTGAATACTAGTACCATCTTAAAACAGAAAAGTGTTGAACTGTGCACATGGAAACATTCTGTACATATAGAGTAATGCAGGACATCTATTTGCAACATGTAATTAAGATTATAATCTTAGTTGAAGTTCTGATTTAACATGGACCATAAGAAAGAAAAGAGTTGCAGCGTACTATAATCACTTCCCAATATTATAAATAGCTTATCATTTTCTTTCATCGATAGTTACATTTATCTAATGACAAACATCATTATATAGTAATAAGGGGAGGTTCCTCATAGCTCTGGCTAAGAAATAGCTTAAGGTTAGGTTCACGTCTATGCAGTTTACGGGTGATGCATTTTTCTGGTGCATGTTGTGGTTTTGTGTTTTTGAACACGTGTTTTTGATGCGTTTTGCATTTTTTTGGCTAATAGGAAAGTATGACAGTTTTGTTCATGAAATGCAGCTAAGATGCTGCATTACATTCTTTGGCACTCAAGTAGCATCAAATTAGTGCAGGAACCTTTATGTATCCAAAGTTTCATGCTAGGCTTAAGGGCTAGGGTTAGAGTTAAATATTAGGGTTAGAGTTAAGGGCTAGGGTTAAATGTTAGGGTTAAGGGCTGAGGTTAGGGTTAAATATTAGTGTTAGTGTTAAGAACTAGGGTTAAATGTTAGGGTTAAGGGCTAGGGTTAGGGCTAAATGTTAGGGTTAGGGTAAAGGTCTAGGGTTAAGGCTAAATGTTAGAGTTAGGGTTAAGGGCTAGGGTAAATATTAGGGTTAGGGTTAAAGGCTAGGGTTAAAGGCTAGGGTTAAATGTTAGAGTTAAGGGCTGAGGTTAGGGTTAAATATTAGGGTTAGTGTTAAGGGTTAGGGCTAAATGTTAGGGTTAAGGGCTAGGGTTAAATATTAGAGTTAGGCTTAAGGGCTAGGGTTAAATGTTAGGGTTAAGGACTGAGGTTAGGGTTAAATATTAGTGTTAGTATTAAGGGCTAGGGTTAAAGGTTAGGGTTAAGGGCTAGGGTTAAATGTTAGGGTTAGGGTAAAGAGCTAGGGTTAAAGCTAAATGTTAGGGTTAGGGTTAAGGGCTAGGGTTAAATATTAGGGTTAAGGGTTAGGGTTAAATGTTAGGGTTAAGGGCTGAGGTTAGGGTAAATATTAGGGTTAGTGTTAAGGGCTAGGGTTAAGGGCTAGGGTTAAGGGCTAGGGATAAGGACTAGGGTAAAGGGCTAGGGTTAAGAGCTAGGGTTAGGGCTAAATGTTAGGGTTAAGGGCTAGGGTTAGAGTTAAAAGTTAGGGAAAATGTTAGGGTTAAGGTTAAGGGCTATGGTTAGGGTTAAATGTTAGGGCTAAATGTTAGGGTTAAGGTTAAGGGCTATGGTTAGAGTTAAATGTTAGGGAAAATGTTAGGGTTAAGGTTAAGGGCTATGGTTAGGGTTAAATGTTAGGGCTAAATGTTAGGGTTAGGGTAAAGGGTTAGGGCTAAATGTTAGGGTTAGGGTTAAGTGCTAGGGTAAGGGTTAGTGGTAAACATTAGGGTCAAGGTTAGCAGTAATCATTAGGGTTAGCAGTTAGGGCTAGTGTAATAACCCAAACACATATTGCTATCCCTAACAATTACTGCTAACGCTAATTCTAACCATAACACTTAACCCTAACCCTAGGCCTTAACACTAACCCTAACATTTAACCCTAACTTTATCCCTTAACCCAACATTTAACCTTAACTGTAGCCCTTAACTCTACCTTTAAAATGCAGCTTTGGACACATAAAGGTACCTGCACTACTTTGATGCGACTTTGATATACACTAGATCCATAGGAAACAATTATAAATGGACTGAAGTACGTTTCTGCAAAATGCACTAAAAACGCATAGGTGTGAACCAAGGCTAAACCATAAAGGCCCTTTTTTCTTTTTTGGGGGGAGGGGGCAGTTGTCAACAAATCAGTTGAGAAACAAGTGAAAATAAAGATATGCAGATGTTTCATCAAAGACCATGGCTGGCAACTTGTAGGAAGAGTGATTTGCTAGGACCAGCTACAATCTTAATCCCAATTTGGCTGGCTAATGGATGATTCCCCTTTTCTTCATGGTAAGTGATTTCCTGTTATGTATTGTTTTTAGCCTATTATTACATACACATTAAGTAAGTGATTAAAAAAATGTACATGTTTTTCTACCGCAGTTAAAGCAGAACTAAAATTGATTTAGCATTTTCCCAAAATAGTTAAATTCAAGACATGCTGTAAATGAAAACTGTCACATTTACATTTGCCCTCAACTGAACTGTCAAGCCATCATATGTCTGGTGTCATAACTGATCACATGCACAGCCCCTTGGCAACTGCGTATCAAGCAGAGGCTAAGATGGCAGCTTCCTTGGCTGTAAAGTATAGCTGGGTTTAGTTGCTGCTTTAAACATTGCAGGGTGGTCATCAACTCCCAGCCTGTGAATTTACACATGCTGGGGTTGATGGGCTATGAAAAAGCAACACACACTGATGAGGTAGTCACTTTGCTTTCTCCTTTTGTTCAAACTGTTGACTGACAGTAGTGTGCAAGATTTCTGAACAGCTCAGAGTGCCAACCCTTCCCATTAAAGCAAAAATTAAGTCTGCCGAGTGGGGGGAGCTCCTCTACCATATACTTGCACATTATGGCATACTTACCTATCAAAGTGCCCTTCTCCAGGACTGATGTAACTCAAGTACAGCACAGGACTTACATTGTCCCCAGCATCCAGGAATGAGCCCAGAATGCACACTGCCCTGCACATATGCTGTGCAGCATACATACAAATTAAAACTTGCAAGAAGAAAGAGAAGTTTTTTTGGCCAAAAAGACTCTACCTCCCAGTATTTTTTTTATTTAATGAGCTTAGTTCTGCATTAAAGTGTGAGTGCTTCTGTACATTGGATTAAAAGAGTCTGGTATCAGGAAAACAAAATCAGGTACTTACACTATGTGAAGTTACATTTAATGATTTTTAAATGAATATATAAATTACATGAAATTGTGTTTTTCTCTGGCTGGAGTTCAGCTTTTAATCATTACTTTTTACATTGCCTACTATTTATCTATGCAAAATATCACAAAGTGTAGCCACGCTATGCTCAAGAGCCGTTAAAATCAGCACTGTCACACTTTCCACTGAGGGAGTATCTCAATACTGTTCCAAATACTTTAGAATTAATGGAGATGAGGCATAGTGCAACAACTGTTCAAGAGGGTAACATCTGACAGAAAGATGATAAATGATGCACTTGAGCATTAGAGCTCTGATCAATTGAAAAGAGATTATGTCAGTCTGAAAGAAGGCCACATATACTTAGGCCAAAAATCTTGGCAGATGGCGTGCCAAAGTACTCACAGACCCTTGTACATAAAATGACAAATAGCTGTCTGAGACCCCTCTTGTTGTTCATACAGTAAAATATTTCCAAAGTGTCTCTTTATTTCATTTCTGCATTATTATGGCATTAAATAACTGATGGAAATGAAAGAAATCTGCTTTTAGAGATCAAAGGCTAACGATGGAACATAGAGATATTTTCCTAATATCAGTCAATCAAAGTGCCTGTATCATTGTCTCTCTCATGCAAAGTAATACTGCACAGAATAGAGGAGGGAAAACCAAATAATCTCTGCACATAACTAAAATTGGAATTTAGCAAACTTACCTCACAAAACCGAAATGTGCAGTGATCTTTTTAATATTACACATTGTGGGAAAAAGTATATGTGAGCAGAATTTTAAATGTTGTCCACTGTAGTTAACATTGGGCCATCCATTTAGGTAAAAAATGCAGATCTGCCAGAGTAATCTCATTTGTTCACTCATTTAACCCTTGTGGTAAATTGCTGGCATCTAAGATGTGTTTCCTAAATAGTTATTATGTACCAAAAGATCTAAAAAAGCCCTCACTGGTTCCCAGCAATTTACTATCTATGCCCCAACTCCTTGCTCCTCTTTTCCTCCAAACTCCTTGAACATCTGGTCTACAACCGACTGAGCGACCATCTCACTGAGAACAATCCCTTCAGTCTGGATTTCACCCTCAACACTCCACAGAAACTGCTCTCTTAAAGCTCACAATCTACTAATGGCTAAAACCAATAGACAGTATTCTGTATTCCTACTCCTGAACCTCATTCCTGCCTTTGACACAGTAGACCACCCCCTCCTCCTCAAGAAAACTCCACTCCTTTGGTCTCCATGACTGTATTCTTACTTTGTTCTCATCCTACCTATCCCACCACTCCTTCAGTGTCACTTACAATTTTACTCCCTCCTCTTCTCTTCCTTTCTCTGTTGAGGTCCCCCAAGGTTCTGTTCTTGGACCTCTCCTATTCTCGACCTATGCTTCCTCCCTGGGTCAGTTGATAGCTTTTTATGGCTTCCATTACCATTTTTTACACTGATGACAGTGTGCTTACAGTGAAGCACCAACACACCGCCCCCCAGTAAAACACTCCCTGCACACAGTTAACCCTTTGATTTACCCTCATGTTAACCCCTTCCTGCACAGTGCCATTAGTACAGTATCAGCGCTATTTTTTTTAGTACTGATGCCACTGGGGATGTCAGTGACACCAAGTCAGTCCCCCCCCCGTGTCAGAATGCCCTCCGCAGTCTCGCTATGAGTCACTGATCACAGCCATTATTAGTAGAAAAAAATCCAGTATATATACCGCCATTTGTAAACACTATAATTTTCACATAAACCAATTAATTTAAATGTATTGGGATTTTTTTGTAGCAAAGACATGTAGCAGAATACATTTTGGCCTAAATTTATGATGAAATTAAATTTTTTTTATTTTTCTACTGGACATGTTCAATAGCAAAAAGTTAAAAATATTGTTTTTGTTTTTTCACAATTGTTGGTCTTTTTTTTTTAATAAATAAAAAACACACAGGCAATAAAATACCACTGAAAGAAAGCTCAATTCGTGAGAAAAAAAGCACGTAAATTTAATTTGGGTGCAGCGTTGTATTACAACGCAATTGTCAGTTAAAGAAACGCAACGCCATAATGCAAAAAATGGCCTGGTCAGAAAGGGGGGTAAATCCTCAGGAGGGCAAATGGTTAATTCATGCGGTATTTTAGTAGTGAAAACATGCGGTAATGCAACCAGTCATCAGCTGTCAGTGAGGAATCTAAAAAATAAAGAATTGCTGGCAATGAAAAATTAAGAAAAAATGGCGTGGGCCCCCCCCAGTCCATACCAAGCCCTTAGGGTCTGGTATGGATGCCCCAGTTTATGATGCCACAAGGGGTGTGGTCACCCAGTGACAACACTGAATGGCCCTGCCTCTAAGCTATTTAACAACTGTCAGGTGGAGGAGCTCTCAGACAACGACGGCGGAATGGCGGAAGGTATAGTGATTGACAATGGATCTACACAGAGGGACATTTTGTTGTTTTTTTTAAATAGAGGACTCATCAAAAACTGCCTCCTGTGTTTTTTTTACACTACACTTTTTTTTGGTGAATGAGTAGGGGTACCATGTACCCTATACTCATTCGCATGGGGGAGAGTGGGATCTTGGGGCCCCCTTGTTAAATGGGGCTTCCAGATTCTGATAAGCCCCCACACATGCAGACCCTCACAACCACTGGCCTATCAACATTGGGACAAGGTGCTTTGGGGGTCAAAGCCCTCCTGCCCCAAAGCACCCCCCCATGTTGAGGACATGTGGCCTGGTATTGTTCAGGGGGGGAAGGGGCACTCACTCATCCCTCCCCATTTCCTGACCTGCCGGGCTGCATGCATGGATAAGGGTCTGATTTGGATTTTGAGGGGGACCCCATGCCATTTTGTTATAATTTTGGTGTAGGGGTTCACCTCAAAATCCATACCATTGCTTGGTATGGAGTTTTGGGGGGGCCCACTCTGTTTTTTCTTAATTTATAATTGCTTTTTTTACATTCAGCTGTCAGCAGAGAACCCCCCCTGACAGCTGATGACTCATTGGTTGTTAAAGTGTTACTAAACTCACAACAGTAAAATCAGTCTGTATATGCAGTAAAGCATGCTTGTTTTACTCACTGTGGAACTTAAGGGGTTAATCCTCTGCATTGTGTAAAAAGGCTGCTTGATCCTGACTTCTCTGATCCTCCCCTTCTTCCAGTGTCCCCCTGTTATCTCCTGATAAGACATATCGTGTGGAGTCACTCTGCACATGCTCAGTTTGGTGTGTATTGCTAGAGAGGTTTTTTTTTCCCTGGGAGAGTGCATGTGATCAGCACAGGGCCAATCAGCACTGTCCAGACAGAGGTTAGGGGTCCTGCATCCTCCTAGAGTAGAAAGAAAACTCCTCCTACATGCTTTTACCAGTGCTTGGCTGGACACTGATAGAAGTCACAAAACTGCTCTAACTGCTGATGTGAAAAGGTATTGCACTTCCATGTTCTGTGTACTGTGGGAGACCAGATATAGTGAATGCAGGATCCTGGGTTTAGTAAGACTTTAAGGATGCTCCTTAACAACCAGAACATACTGCTTGCCTTAACCACTACTTAATTACTGCATGCATTTAATTATTTATTTCCTTCTGTGAATTGACTTTAACTTCTTTTCATACGATATTTATAGAGCATTTTTGCTGTTTGCAGTAAGTACCGCATACTAGCAATAGTGAATTGACATGTTCAGTATCCCATGCGATATGTGGTCACGTGACCGACATAATGCAAGTGATAGCCTTTAGTGAATTGTCCCCATTGGGAGCAAGTTCCACTGAATACTGGTTACATTTACTTAACAAACTGAAATCTGATTAATTAGCAGTATCATTGCTTCTTGTTGCTTTGTAGGTGGTGCTGTACATATCTGAAATTGTACCTCATGCTCACATGAAAATCGAAACGTGGTGCTACAGGTCAGCCTATGTGAAAAGTAATTTAATACCCAATATTTTTTTCTGCTTCAAATTGATGTTATGTTTATAGCAACAACAATAAAACAATCATGGACTCATTATCATATACATGGTAGTTGCCCTCAGGTAAATGTCTCTATTCTTAACCAAAATGAATTAAGTGTCATTACGTAAACACAATGTAACAATGTATTGTTTTATTGTATTTACTATTTGATTCACATGTAGATCAAAGCTGTGACTCTTGACCAGCATATGACATCATTTAAGCCTAGCTTTGGACACTGCCAGATACTGTATGTGGCATGGCACCTGACCAGGAAGCCTTAAAAAACTTGAGTGAGAGACACTGTCCCTGCTTGAGTATTTGGTCTGAAACCCTCATATCAGTGTATCCAAGTTCCCTGTGATATACTATTCGGTCTACTACAGTTTGTTACCAGTCTGCCTACTACAGTCACTACCAGTCAGTCCACTACGATCTGTTACAAGTCTGCCTGCTAAAGTCTCTACTAGTCACTTGGCTACAGTTTACTTGCCACAGTCACTATCAGTCAGTCTGCTATAGTCTGCCTGCTTCTTCAGCTGGGGCTTAGACTCCATGTCCCAAGGAACCCCCAATTTGGCCTTCTACAAGGGCTACCTCACTAGGAACCTGACAAGTATCTTCTGCTCTACAGGCACCCCATCACCTGCATGTTCTCGAGTACCCGTTGTTCCTCTTCTTTTATAATTTTTATATTTATTTTTTAATTCTGTTTTTACCATTATTTAATTTCTTTTTCCTTTTTATTCAGCAAAAAAAAAGTAACATTTGAAACTTGCTCACATGCTTTTGTGTCAGAAACATAATTGTGGTACTATTTTACTGGGGAAAAATATAGACTAAATGTATACTTTCTAATTACAGTAAAGCTGTTTTTTAAACCAACACTGTTCAAAATAAAAAGCATGCAATTTTGTTTTTTGTTTTTTTTTTTACAAATTGATTGCTGTAGAATACATAAAAAATTATAATTTTTGAAAGGCAATATTGCCAAAAATCTCAAAAATCTATGTACTGTATATAGTACTTTGTTGTTTGAAGGAAAGACAGAGCTATTACCAAATAAACAAGTTCATAGTGGAAATGTTAAACTTTCTGAAGTCCAGAAAAACCAATGTATGTCGTGGGGAAGGTATCTCACTGGTAAAGCATACTTGGTTCAGGTAAATTCACTACTGGAGGCAAAAATCCCCAGAAGTGAAACAGGTTGTTGCAATCTCCTGAATATCATTTCATATTACATAGGATTTATGCATACACATTCCTAATTATTAATTTAAAGTAAATGTGATGAGGAAAGCTGACCTCCTTTTATTATGCTGACCCACTAAATTCAATACTGGTCAGTGAACCAAAATATATACTGTATGCCATGGGTGTCAAACTGGCAGCCCTCAAGCTGTTGCCAAACTACAAGTCCCATGAGGCATTGCAAGGCTGAAAGTTACAAGCATGACTCCAAAAGGCAGAGGCATGATGGGACTTGTAGTTTTGCAACAGCTGGTGGGCCGCCAGTTTGACACACCTTCTGTATGTAGATCAGAAAAAAGCCGGTAGTCCTTAAAAACATACTTTTTCCAGGTCAGTGATTGAAAGTATTAACATAAGAAGGTCAGGATGACAGCCAGCCAACTAGCATTTTTATAAGGAGAGATCAGCAATGCCAGCCTCCATGTTTGTCTCATTACATATTTCCTAGGCAGGGGCGGACTGACCATTTGGAAACTCGGGCACTGCCCGAGGGCCCGGGGTCAGTAGGGGGCCCCATGAGATGCCCCTGATACCTTTTTCATAGGCTTTTTTGAGTTTGGGCAAGGACACAGGGGCCCCATGATCCCCTATTGCCGGGGGTCCCATGAGTTGTCAGTCTGCCCCTGTTCCTAGAAAAGCAAATCTTATTTTGTGTTGTTTTTTCACTTTTATTTTTTAGGACACATTTTTTTCTAAAGTAATATGAAACAGGATATAGACCATGATTTGGTATGGTACATCTTTATTATTGACAACAGCTGCAGATTTCACCTGGATTCACTGGTGTGAATATCATATTTTTAAAAGATGCTGAAAGCAGAATTCTAGTTCTTTGTCACTATTATGAAATTTGCTGTACAACAGACACATCAAACATACAGCCTACAGACTGCATGCAGCCTGTGGCAACCTTCTGTGTAGCACACTAAAGGTCTCATCTGAAGGTGATGGACAGGCAAGGCTTAGAATTACCATCTACCATGAAGACGGTGGGTGGGCAAAAAGATACTAGGCTAGCGTCTAAGTCTAAGAAGGTATTATATGGACTGAGTAATCCTTTGCAATATAACATCATGACAACACAAGAGAAATGGCTAGGTACATGCTATTAAAAATATATAATATCATCGAACTTGTATGTAGAGGTAAAAGCTCCCACTGACTTGTTAACACCTACAAAATGTGGTGTTTTGTTTTAGAAGATATTTAGCTTTGAAGAATTCTAGTGCTGAACTTTAATTACCTTAATTATGGTCTAAATTTTAATTGGGTGATTAACTTGATTAGTGATCAGTTTTTTGATTGATATAATTTGCCTTAAGGTTTACCTTTATTGAAAAGAAGGTTAAAAAAGAACTCCAGAAGCTGTCATTTTTTATTTCAAGAAGCTGGAATTGAGCTTTAAAACAGCCTTCCAAATCACTGTGAAATGTTTGAAAAGGACTTATTCATATGTGGGTTTCCTTATCCTAGGGAAACATGTAGAAGCAGGGAAACCATTTTTTTCTCTGTTGTTTATTCTTTTATTGTGTTTATCCCTACATCTGCATGCATTTTAATGCATTTTAGTGTGTTTAAAGTGTAACTAAGACAAAACGTTTTTTTTTAGTTTTGGATAGAGTGGAGATGGATTAGAACAACTGTCAGTTTTTATTGCTGCGTGCGATACGGAGATGATATGGAGATTCACTCTCTCTGTTTGTCCTGCTAGCTGTTATCACCAAAAGTGAAAGTAAAAGAAAATCCCAAATTTTGGATTGACATCAGGTCATAGAGGAGAAATCTTCCAATGGTGACCCTTGTTCTGGTGACCCTGTTGGCACACAAGGATTCCCTCGCTTTGGAGGGTTTACCTCTAACTTCTTGTTTTGGGGCAATGGGACAGGAAGTGAAGGGAAAATTGGGATACAGCTGGCAAACAAAAAATTGTGTGGATTAAAGCCCTCCCTTACTCTATCTAAATGAAAAAAAAATGTTTTGCCTTTAGTTACACATTAAAATATTACAATTCATATGCATGAAATTTGATTTTTTTTAATTATAAAATGCTTCCCCCTACCCAACTAAAGAACCAGAAACATACATAATTGCCTCTATGTGCAGATAAATGCACTGTACATAGGCACAAGCTGGTAAAGTGTACGTAAAGTAAACTGTTTCAGTTTTGCATAAACTATGGAATGACTAGAACCTCTCCAAGATTTTACTTTTGTCTGTGTCCCTACTGGGAAGATTCACTCTTGCCATTGGTCCCAGTAGCTATAGTTTTGGGTTCAGAAAGTTATGGAAATCTAGATTGTAAACTTGTCAGAGGAGCAGGAGGTGAGGGGTATCAAGCAGTAGTTAGTCACACTCAGCTGGACTTGTTCTTTAATGGTGAGGGCATTTTGTAGCCTATCCAAGCTACTTCTTCATTTTATTTATTGTCAGGGAAAAAAAAGCATTTGTATCTACACATGTAGCGCTGCAAATTTGATCCAATCGCCAAGAAAGGCAAATGTTATTGTCCAAGAACAAAACATCTGCCTTTCGGTGATGATTGGATCAAGGTGTTAGTGCTACATGTGTAGGTGTAAATGCTGTTTTTTTTCCTGACAATCATTAGAAATGAAGAAGTGACTTGGGTCAGTATCGATTTACCACAGAAAGGCAGATGTTATTGTCCTGTTCTTGGACAATACCATTTGCTTTTCCTTGGTGATTAGATCAAGGTGTCAGTACTACATGTGAAGATATAATTGCTGGGGTATTTTCTGACATTCATTGAAAATGAAAAAGTGTCTTGGATAGGCTAGAAAATGAGTTGAATGTGACTTCATATCATATGAGGATAAATGAAAACCTTCACAGACAGGAGGTAAGGGGACATCCATCCACTGAGGAAACCTGATCTAGTAACAGCTGATTTTGGAGGAACTCCAGTCATTTAAACAAAAAAAAAAACTAACAATCAGCAGCTACAAATGCTGCACCTACTGATTGAAACAGACACTCACCAGCAGTACTGGGACAAGATCTAGAACCCAGGGCGAAAACATGCCAAAGGGCTCCCCCCACTCAAGATATATGAGCATCATGTGTCAGCAAAAATCTCCTCCCTACCCCTCAAAAAATCTAAGACTTATCTGCATGCTTACTTCCTAAGCAAAATTCCTCCTCCACGCAGCACAAATCTGCTTCCTTGATGAAATCCATATTTTTAGCACAAATCTTGTCCCCCCATATCGAATGCCTCCAGCAAACCCCCCCCCAAGAAAAAATAATTCCACCTCCTAGCGTAAATCCTCTACCACTCAAATTTCCCCTTTGCGTACAAATCCTCTCCCCCTCCCTCTCCAAATCTCTCCTCCCAGCACAATTTCCCTTTCCCCAATCCCCCATCCTAGCACAAATCCTCCCAAATTTCCCCTTCTAGCACAAATACTGCTCAATCATCCCTTCTAGCACAAATCCTCCCCTCAAAAAAAAGTCCCCTCCTAGCACCAATCCCCCCCACCATATAACCATTTCTAGCACAAACCCCCAAATCCCCTCCTCTTATCATAAATCCTCTTCCCACATCTCCCCCAAATGGCCACTCCTAGCACCACCCCAAATTTCCCCTCCTAAAACAATTCTTGACATTTGCCGCCCCCCCAAATTCCACCTCCCAACACAAATCCCCTTACCCCAATATTCTCATGGTACCCCCTCTGCTGACATGATACTACAGTGCCCAGGGCAGGTGTCAATCATGCACACCCCTTGTCCCAGTCCTGCTCACCAGCCCAGTAGTCCAGCCCTGTCTTCACTTGGTTCAGTTCTTCAACAGTCTCTGGATCCCTGGTAGCACCATCTTGGCTGTGGGAGCCAGCTGTGACTTCCTGCAGTTTCAAAGCCGGTTCCTTACTGCACGCTGTGCTGTCAGATTGGATCCACAGCCTATGGGGACCTGTGACATGTCTCAGGAGGTTGCAGGGAGGGGTAGGTGGGCCAAACTTACGCAGAAAAGAAAAACATTCAAATACTGTATGTTTGGAGGGGGAGATGAAGATTAGTGGTACTTTCACTTTGTGATGATCCATTTTAGGAGGAGTTATCCCCTCATTTTTGAGTTCTCCTTTTATTCCCAGCTGTTTCTCTTGGGCAGAAAGTGACGGGAAATTTTCACAATGAAACACAGTGGCTAATAGGGGAGTCAGCCATTGCCTACCTTATTCTTAAAAAAAAAAAAAAAAAAAAAAAAAGGTTTGGGCTTTACTTGATATAACTGAATCCGAATGAGTCCAAATGGAAACCCATAGCCAGTGTTGTGTTGCTTTATTTAAGAACAAGTAGTTATAAACAGCTTCCCTGCACTGTAAAACACAACAGCTTTATATAAAATATTATGGTCATTAAAAAGACTTCAAATGTTCTTTCACAATTACATCCTTGATATACAAGCAAATGTTAATGAATATTAAGCTATGTTTTATTCTGTTGTAAGTAAAGCTCCTTCAGCGATTCATCAAAATTATGTATTCGTCTAATGAAACCAATAATTGGCAATCAAAAACAAAACAAGACAAACACTGAAGCTGACTGCCCGGCTGTAATGCTTGTGAATAAAATACATATCTTTGTGTTCTTCTGATGTTCTATTTCTCTAACTGCAAACATTCTCTTCTTTCATCATGAAGAAAAGTCACTTCTACATTGTGAATTCCTAACCTAGATTCTCATCCATGCCACTTTTCTTTCACAAAACACTCATCTTTTTAAGCATTATGTCAGTATTGATTCTATCATTCCTGTCACTAATAAGTCCTTTGCGTGAATATATTATATTTCCGTTCTGACATAGCCAATTCAATAGTGTGTCCGATATATAATTTCATGCTCGATAACCACACGAATAAAATGTGCTGAAAACACAACTGAAAAATGTAAGCATCCAAACTCAGGAGACTGACTGGTAAGCGCTATAATATGTCAGATACTTTTTCACCAGTTTTCAGCCTCTGAAAACATGAACTTGGCATTCTCAGATCAAAATAGAGATGAAAATATTTTTAGGGCCTTATTGTGTGACAGATTTTAAAGCATTCATCAAATGTCATGTCTCTCACTCAAACAGAAATGTTTAACTTTTTACCATTTTGAAGCCGTTCACAGCTGATTTTGTGGGGTGATTTTTTTTCTAAACCTTTACTTGGCCCTATATACCTGTACTCACTTCAAGTACCCAATCTTGTACAGGGGGATAATCATAAATTTACTTGATTGGATTTTGAAATAAACACAGCAGCATAGAGCAAGTAATAATTTTATACCTTTAGTAACTCAAACCTATAAAATCAGACAATTTACTAAAGCATTTTCCTTGTAGTATTTTCATTGCCATGTGCACATTGTATCATTGGTTGTGTGGTATTCTTCAGGTAAAAGTCAATTAACAAAGATTATGACATGGTTTCTAGCTACATAAAGTCAAACCTCTCATTTTAACATTTCCACCCTGACCACCCTACTTTGTGCAAGACACCTTCCAAAAACTTCTGGGAATGGGGACAGACCCCTTATTTTTTACAGTGCAATGCTCAGGGTCTGATCAGTCAATTGCTGTTACAAGGGCAGGCTGGTCTGATACTTATTTTTCTCTTAGGCTGGCTGCTTTGTACACCTCCCAACTTTCCCAGCAACTATTTTGAGTGCTGACATGCTAAGAGACACATTCAGTATGAAGCTGAGAGTACAACCAGAAATATGTGCGTAGAGATACAGTCATGACCACTCTGATGCAACCAGTACCATGTGCAGGGGTACAGTTGCTACCATACAGAGATAAGTAGAAAAATGCTCAGAAATACAGTCAGCACCATACTGTGATGGGAGTCACTTTGGTTGGGGGGCCCATGAAACCCAGCTCACTTTGGAGAGGTGGGGAGACCCCTGTCTCAGCTCCCCATATCCCTCTTATGTGTAAATCACCCTGTGCCTGTTAGGGGTACAGGGTGATCTGTCCTAATATTGGGCTGGGGGGTTGTTGATTGTTTAATGTCATGTGGTTAGATCGCATTGTTCTATTGTGTATCTGGTTTGGGAGCAAACTGTTATGGGATGTATGTGTTTATGTGTATTATCCTAGTGGGGGAGTGTCTCCAGCAGCCCTCCCTCCTGATGGAACTATCTGCTGGTGTGAAGTTTGAATACCTGTGTGCCCTGTGTCATTATGCAGGGAGGGGGGAGTGTCCCCTGAGTGTATATATCTTGTATCTGTGTTCAAATAAACTAGTCTACCTCCTGGTTTACTTTGAATCTGGTGTCATCTGGATCTTGGTGTAATAATAGCCAGATTCACTGGTCTCGTGTTCCAGAGTCTGAGAAGCAGCTTCTTGATGGAGATACCCAGTCATGGGTGTCTGGGGTCTGTTACACATACTGGCACAACTAGGAATGTGTGCAAAGATACAGTCAATACCCTAATGATGCAACCAGAAATTTCCACAGAGACATAATAAGTACCTTTTTGATACAACCACAAATGTGTGCAGAGACTCAACCAGAACTGTACTGAGGAAAACAAAAACATGTACAGAATCCTGATCAGTGCTGCCCTGGCACAACCAAAAAACATTCATAGACACAAAAAGTATTGCACTATTAAGACCATCCAGTTCCCTCTCCCTGTTCACCTCTAGTCCCATCACCTCTGTTATAGTTCCCCTCACCTCCAGTTCCTTCACCTCTTTCTATGTTCACTTCCAGTTATCTTACCTCTCTCCTTGCCTAAAGACACAGTAAGTATTGCACTATTGAGTGTATGGCACTATTGAGACCATTCAGTCCCCTCTTTGTGCTCACCTCCAGTCCCCACACCTCTATTAATGTTCAACTCACCTCTAGTTCCCTCATCTTTTTTCTGTGTTTACCTCCGGTTGTCTTACCTCTCTCCAATCCTTTGCAATTTGAGTTGAAATGGCAACTTGTGGTCTTCATTGGAGAGGATTACTCTGTAGGAACACAGTTGGTAGATAGGGACAGAACCTCATCATCCCATAAAAGGACATGCCTGCACAGGAACATTCATGGCAGGATTACCAGTTATTTTAATGAAAACTGCAAAAAGCATGCCAAAGTCTAAATGAGATTTTAGCAGTTGGGTTTACTTTAAGCCATGGATGGCTTTTCTTTTTATCTGGTTACTGAGCTACCTGGTCATATCCAGTAGGGGATTTTTCTCAACATAGGTATCTTCAATTTCTGAATTCCTAGTCTGTATCCTATGCCATGATGTAGATCCTCTAACTGTATTTAAAAAAAGTTGATCTAACTACGTTTTTCAACCTTCTATCTTTAAATCACAAATATAAATTTGGTGTTCTAACAGGAGTTAGGAACACCAGTTTCCAACTTTGCCACATACAGGGGTTAGACCAAAAAATGGAAACACTACATGATTTGCAGGTGTGAAAGTAACAACATGTTTCATGTTGAAAGCAGAAGTGAAGTAACATTCTTTTTCTTCTGCTGTGTGATGAGACACTTAGCTAACAGGCAAAAAGCCTCCTTTTCATCATTCACAGTGTGTGCTAATATGGAGTCATGTCAGAGCTTACTGAGCTTCAAAGAGGGCAAATTGTTGGTGCCCACTTAGCTAGTGCATCTGTGACTGAAGTTGCCAATTTATATGCCGTGTCGCGAGGTACAGTATCGACTGTTATGACGGCATATACAGCCTTCATGGGACTAAGATTAAACTCTGCAGTCACTTTTGCAGAAGTTGTTTTCTTATTCTGGGTCACAAACCTGTGCAATGTCCTTTTGTCAGTTGACTATATTGACTGTGCTTATGCTTATCAGGTTATGTTCTCCCAGAAACTGTAAATAACGCTATAACCTTTGATACTTACCTTGTGACACGGCAAATGAATTGGCAACTTCAGTCACAGAGGCACCAGCTAAGTGGGCACCAATAATTTTCCCTCTTTGAAGCTCAGTAAAGTCTGATATGACTCCGTATTAATAGCAGTGCACACAGTGAATGATGATAGTGAGGCTTCCCATCTGTTAGCCAAGTGTCTCATCACACAGCAGAAGCAAAATAATGTTACGTCACTTCCACTTTCAACATGAAACACGTTGCCACTTTCACGCTTGCAAATCATGTAGTGTTTCCATTTTTTGCTTAACCCCTGTATGTGTCTCACCCTTATGCATCTGGTAAACTCAACAGTAAAATGATGCTGGCCAAGTGTGAAAGAATGGGTCTTCAAAGGCATTGAATGTGAAACATGTAAATCCGTATAGTAGAAGTTGGGGAGCGCTTAGAGCATCAATCCAGTATGGTATGGGGAATGGACCGCAGTATGATATATTAGTAAAAAGGTCCATATGGCAAATGTCATTCAGGTGAGTTTTAAACGGAGAATATATGGGTGTACGGTCCTGAGGGAGGAGGCAGCCAGCTGTAAGAGCTAGTAGTTACTCCTGTGCACAAAATAGAGAAGAGAGACAGTGGCGCCACTCTAAGTGTAGATGGTTGAAAGGCTCACATATTTAGTAGTAAAAATGCACTCACAAAAGTAGAATATTTAAAAGCATGTCATGGTATAACAGAAGGTCCTATGTGGTGCTTCTGGTTGGTACCTGTCACTCCAGTGGTTTCCAGGGCTCGGGGTGTAGCAGAGAGGTGCAGGGAGGCTCAGACAGATCATGTCACAGCACAAGCCAGATTTCCAAGATGGCGTACGTTCAGAGCATGCACACTCCTTCCTCTGGCCATTCCAAGATGGTGGGTGTTCGGAGCATGCATGCTCCGTACGTGCGCCAACTTGGAAATACGGCTTGTGCTGTGACACAATCTGTCTGAGCTTCCCTGCACCTCTCTGCTACCCACTGAGTCCTGGAAACCACTGGAGTGAGGGGTACCAACCAGTAGCACCACATAGGACCACCAGTACAGCGGACCCTTCTGTTATACCATGACATGTTGTTAAATATTCTACTTTTGTGAGTGCATTTTTACTATGAAATATGTGAGCCTTTTAACCATCTAAACTTAGAGTGGTGCCACTGTCTCCCTTCTCTATTAAATATGAAACATACTGTATATATAATGCTAACCAAAATTGGTTGTGACTATCACCATACACCCTCAGCCACCACAGTGGAAATACAGTAAAGAACTATTTTTTTTACATACTTATTTTTTTTTTTTCAGAAACATTAGCAATTGTACAACCAAAGATATACAGAATTAGCGGTTAGAAATGAAGTATAAACAATACACATCATCAGTTATCATAAGTTATCATACACAGGTACTCCTATCCTACTGATTAACAACATCCATATGGGTGGACAGCAGATAGCTGCATAAAATACATGTTTGTGAGTTAGCAGGTGCCCTCTGTAGAAAAGATTTGTGACACTGTCTTTTATGGGTTTATGTCACTATTCATCTTGAGTTCCCTGATAGTCCCCACATAGATAAGTTGCTTAGCATTCAATTCTATTTAAAATGTGATTTAATGCTGTAGCCTCTAATGTTCTTAATACTTAAGTATGCAATGCATACCTCAGTTTTTGCAAGGTGTTTGAGCATCCTAATGCTCTTGTACAATCACGCCATTGCCCAGCATTCCGTTTTCTTAATTACATTCAAAAGATCAATTATTTTTTAAATAAGGTCAAATAATATATGTAAATGTAATTTGTCCACGGCAACTAACATTGGTAATTTACAGTACCTAGTCATTTTTTTCTTCTGTTTGGACCATTCTTATTCTGGCTTGTTTGAAAGAATCTCTTTAGTAAATGCGGACATTTTGTTCGGAAAATGCAATTAGGAAGCAGTACAAGTATATTTAAATATTAATGACGTTTCCTAATGTATTTTTCCTCTAAGGCAGATGGAATGACTGCTGCTTTATATTGCAAGTTTAATATAGCCTCCACCGTGTGCAAGAGCCTTAAAGAGACATTGTCCCCAAAATTAGGAAAAACATTACATTATATATTTACACATCATTGTAATTGCTTTCTCACATGGGAAAAATGCATTTCTATTCTGGCACCGGTTGTGCAATTATTTCTTTGCTAAGATGATGCATTTGGATAACACATAATTATGGAAAATATATCTAAAAGTTCTTCAAATCTCACATTTTAAAAACAGTACCTAGCATCCCTGAGATTTCAAGTTCCACAACCAGCTATTAATCTCTCCCTGAAAGGTAATTTTATGCAGCATTTCCCAGCGTAGTGGCAAATTTACATGCTTTGTCACTGCTTAACTGTTATCATTTCTCATTCCTCAACATGCATGCCAGCTATCACAAGTTTATTTGTTAAACTCTTGTAGTTTACAACCAGCAACAGAAATTGTATTAAGATGTAATAACATATCCACAAACAATTATTTTATTTGGTTGGGAGTTAGAGTACTCCACTTGTACAAGCCTTTCATACATACGTTAACCTTTCCCATCCATAATCTGTAGATTAAAATGTATCTACTGTAATCCAAAACTTTTTTCAACTTTCAGATAAAGAAGGCAATGGTTATCATGGTAGATTAGAGTCTGTATCCCTGATGCGGAAATTTCCCATGCAGGGTGATATGTAAATTTTACGTTTTCGCTGTGTGCGGCTGGTAGCTGTTGAACTCTACTTTGGTTCTTAGTAATGATCAAGAATCAATCTGAGTGGATCCAAGACATGTGTACATTATGACACAGTGATCATATGAAGGCTAAAAGTCTCTTAACAAATGCTTTCAACATACAGAGGCAACGTCAGCTTACAGCGTGCCTCTGTTTTATACTGTAATTAGCCTGATACAATTATAGTATTTCACATAATACATTTATTTTTTTAAACTGAAAATTCTTATCTTCACCAAAAAGCATGTACCAAAAAGGATCCTGCTGTGTAATAACAAGAAAAACCCTATTCAGCATGTATCTCTAATCCTGGATGTATTCTGATTGGGTGTGGTCTGGGATTTACCACATGAGTTAACCACTTCAATACCGGGCACTTTTACCCCCTTCCTGCCAATTTTCAGGTTTCATCGCTCTCACACTTTGAATGACAATTGTGCGATCAAACTAAAATTTTATCATTTTGTTCACACAACTATAGCTTTCTTTTTATTTAATTTAATCACCACTGGGGTTTTTATTTTTTACTAAATTAACAAAAAAAAGGACCAAAAATTTGGAAAAAAAAGTTTTTCTTTGTTTCTGTTATAAAAGTTTGCAAATAAATAATTGTTCTTCATAAATGTAGGCCAAGATGTATTCTGCTACATTTCTTTGGTCAATATAACCCGAATCAGTATTTATTATTTAGTCTGTAGGAAAGTCAGAGTGTTCACAAACTATGGGATATATCTGAAAATTGACCAATCCTGAACTACTAACAGCCAATCTAATTTCTTGAGGCCCAAAAATGTCAGAACAGTACAGATATCCCCCAAATGACCCCTTTTTGCAAAGTAGACAGTCCGACATATTTCATAAGAGGCATGGCGAGTTTTTTGAAGTTGTAATTTTGTCATTTTTTGGAAAATGAAGAAATTAAAAAAAATTTCACAATTTGTTTTACATACTGTCACCAGTGCAGCACAGTGTCAGCATATAACTAGTTTGGCTGTGGTCATGGACACTGACTGGTGACAGTACGAAAAAAAAAAGATAATTTTTTTTTATTTTTTATTACATTTCTCTTTTTTAAGATTTTTATTTTCATATTGCACTATGACCAAAGTAGTATAATGTTACCATAGTAACATTGTACTACTTTGGGGAAGTGATCAGTATTTTATTTTACGCAATTTGATTGATTAGCAAGCATTTAACTGAATGAAATCAATTAATTCAGGTTTTTTTTGTTGTTATTAGCTGTGATTAGCCATGGCTAATCACATGACACAGATGAGCTGTGATTGGCCCAGCTTGTGCATGTGATCGCTGTGACCATTCACAGCTAGACACACTTGTATACAATGGATGGCATGAAAGGAAGCCATCCATTCTATACAACTGTCATGTGACCTGCTGTGATTGGTCTCAGCAGATCACATGGTACTGGCAACAGGGTCGGTATACAGATCTGTCATCAGCCGTGTCCGAGGTACATGGCCGGTGACAGACCTCGTCACAGCTCGGCCCTGCGGGCATGATCAAAGCGCGATCCGGGAAGGACGCCATATGGCGTCCTCCTGGAGGGACAAAATGTTCTCTTGGTTGCCATTTGATCATAGGTCGGGCGCCAACTGGTTAAACCTTAACTACCTACTCTTTCACTAACTATTAACCAATATTAACCCAAAACACTCTTCTAGGTTAGAAAGCTTAAAGAAGAACTCCAGGATAGGCGAAAAAAATCACTCATTAGTACACCCCCCTACATCAAACACTAAGCAGTTATTGACATTCTGAAAATTCTTACCATTTAGGAGAAAAGTCTAATTGAATTTTCATGACCTCATCTCTGTAAGAGAGGTGTAACAGCAGGGATTACATCATATCCTCTAATGTCTGTCTGCAGTAAAAGGAAACTACAGTTCCCAACAATCACAGGAAATTGTAGTGAATGTGGGTGGGTACACTAGGCCTGTAGATTTTGAATGTGTCTGAGAGTCCCTGTCCACCCAACACTGCATGTTGGGCTGAATTACATTCCTGGAGAAAGAACTTCAGAAAGGATGTGTAAAGGCCAGTGGCTTGGGGAATAGGAGGCATAGCAGCCACTAGTCTTGCAAACAGGAAAACAAAGAGAATTGATGGTTTGATTTGAAAATGAATCTGGTATTTCAGAACAACTGCTGAGTGAACCAGAAGATGGATGACATGTTCATTGAAGGTGGGAAATCAGCAACAAGGACATGTAAAGAAGTTTTTGCCCGGAGTTCTGCTTTGACTCCATGGCAGGGCCATGCCAGAAAAGATTAGTCTTTATGAACAGAATAAACCAGGATCAGAATGGCAAAGAGAAAATAGTTTTCTTTGTTAAGGTAATAGAAGACACATTATGGTTCTTTTTGATAGTATTTTTTTTACTTGGCCATTGGGTTCACTTTAATGATTTAGAGCTGTTTCACCTGCTCATCTATAATCTTCAAACACATGAACAACAGGAACGCTACATACTTATCTTGCTTATAAGAGCATTCAACCCAAAAATGGTAAAAAAAAATCTTTTAAAAAGAAGTTATAGTAGCACCCTCCAGCATAAATACTCTTTCCTATTCACCACATGCATACTGCTAATTGTCATTATACATAAACTTGAGTAGGTTGCTTGTGGTGGCTCCTTTGAAAAAAGTATAAAACATTGGGAAAGAAACAAAGTGTTTATAGAATGGAATATTATTGGTTACATTATTAATATTGGTTACATTATATATTACATTATTATTAAATTATGTATTTAAATGGGCAGAAATGTTTCAGTTTCTTCAATTCCTCATGTTCAGGGATAGTGATCTATTTTAAAATAGTAGTAAACTCGAGGGAAAAAAAAAGTTTTCCCCTGCAATGCAAAGGCATAATGTGCTAGTATGCATCGCATACTAGCACATTATGAAGGACTTACCTTGGCGCTGTCATCACTGCAGAGGCTTCCATCTTAACCCAGTCTTCCATCCGGGTTCCCAACTTGATTGGTGCATGCAGGTGGGAGTCTTGGCTGCGGCACAAGCTCTGAAGGAATGGCACGGGTATGCCATTCCTTCAGAGTGCATGCGCTGCTTGCTAGAATATCTCCCAAACAGTGCACGCTTAGGAGATATTTATTTTACCCACAGGTAAGCTTTATTATAAGCTAACCTGTTGGTAAAATAAAATATGAGAGTTTACTACCACTTTAGGTTTGCGGTATACAGCCTGATAAAAGCAGGTGCTACCTAATGCCCCACTGTAATTACTGTGCTGTGTTGAGATTATAAAGGAACAACAAGCACTTATGAGTGACACTTATAATTGTTCACAGAAATTTTTCCATGTTGTAGACCGAGGCCGATAAGCAATTTTTAATCTTTATCTATATAAAATTGGATAATCATCCTTACAGCGTATGTATGCTGGTGCCATAATGGCTAACACAGACCAGTATGGGTCCTGTGCAGTGATTTCAAGGTGGACAGGCGGGTCTTTAACTGCCCCATGAGAGATGTACACAGTTACCATATCTGATGCTTGAAAGCACTTAGAAACTGGACAAACACAGCTAGACTACTCAGTGGTATTGAGGCACTTCACTTTTACCTATTGCCAAGGAAACTGGGAGATGTAGTCTCATGGCTTTATGTACCCCTTAGTGGTAGTTAAACCTATTGTAGTTTTTAGTCTAAAAACTAAGCTAAAATAGTGTCTAAGAAGATAAATACAATATTCAGAATCCTGGCCCATAATACGGGCTCATGTAAAGGTTTGCAAAGCTAGATATTAGCCACTGTGTCTGCATCTCTGACAGTTAGGATTAATTATGTTGCATACTTTCTCAGTAGAGAATGAGGGAAAAATATCTGGAGGAAAAGTCCATGTCTGGACATATGTAGCCTCATGGAAAAAGTCTTATTTCATTCACTGACAAGCACTGCTACAATGGTCAGCAGTATTTCCCATGGGCCAGTCATGTTTGAAAAAAAAAAAAAATCAATATAGACTCTTGACACATTTTCATTTACATCACAGCAAGGCTTTCAGTCCAAGCACAAATCAATAGGCAGCTTTTAATACTACGCAACTGGTTTATTCTATGGAAAGTAAAAAAGGTTTGCTTTACAAAGCTTGGGCTTTTGGAAGATGTTTTGGATGCATTCTTCTCCAACAAACACAAAGGAAAGATAGAAGCAAGTTGTTTCCTCTTTTGTAATTGATCAGAAAAAAAGTCCAAATTGCAACACTGATTGCTGGATATACTCTTATAGCTGTCAATTGACTTTGTACTTAGTGAAAAGAGTTGATGCAGACAGTTTAAAAGCAAAGCGTCAATATAGACAAATATAGAGTGAGATTTTCCTAAAGAAAGCTTTTGCTTTTAAAGTGTTCATATGACCTATTATCTAATTAATGAGATGAAGTGATATGTTTAATTACATAGTGTTGATTTGCATTTGTAAATGTACTTTACATCAATACCACTCGCAGCATCTAAAAAAAGATCTAAATCTAGCCACTAAATTCCCATATAATCTTTTAAAAACTACAGCTTTCATTAAAATAATTCTTCATAATCCTGACATGGAGGTCTTCGTTAAGTCACTGCCTTGTTTTATGGGGGCAATGATTGGTCCCTGTCTCCCAATAGCCCTCCTGCGTTTTCACCCGGTCACACAAGCCCCAGGTGGAGGCTAGAAATGTCCATGCCAAAGCTCATGATGCATCATTGTTTCAATCAGGTAGGCATGCAGTGGCTAATATAGAAAGTACATGCATATAAACATAACATGACTGAAAAAGGTTGGAGGAGATCAGCAGCACTGAAGTGCAAAAAAAGGATGAAATGAGGTGAAAAGTGCATTTGTGTGTGATATACAGTGCTTTAGCAAGCATGTCATCTAGTATACAGTCATGGCCGAAATTGTTGGCACCCTTGATATTTTTCCTGAAAATCAAGTATTTCACACAAAAAAGGTATTGCATTAACACATGTTTTGCTATACACATGTTTATTCCCTTTGTATGTATTGGAACAAATATAAAACAGAGGCAGAAAAGCAAATATGACATAATGTCACACAAAACCCCAAAAATGGGCTGGACAAAAGTATTGGCACCCTTAACTTAATATTTGGTTGCACACCCTTTGGAAAACATAACTGAAATCAGTCGCTTCCTATAACCATCAATAAGCTTCTGACACCTCTCACCCGGAATTTTGGACCACTCTTCCTTTGCAAACAGCTCCAGGTCTCTCTTATTGGAAGGACACCTTTTCCCAACAGCAATTTTAAGATCTCTCCACAGGTGTTCAATGGGATTTAGATCTGGGCTCATTGCTGGCCACTTCAGAACTCTCCAGCGCTTCTTTGCCATCCATTTCTGAGTGCTTTTTGACGTATGTTTGGGGTCATTGTCCTGCTGGAAGACCCAGGATCTTGGACGCAAACCCAGCTTTCTGACACTGGGCCCTACAGTGCGACCCAAAATCCTTTGGTAATCCTCAGATTTCATGATGCCTTGCACACAGTCAAGGCACCCAGTGCCAGAGGCAGCAAAACAACCCCAAAACATCATTGAACCTCCACCATATTTTACCGTAGGTACTGTGTTTTGTTCTTTGTAGGCCTCATTCCGTTTTCGGTAAACAGTAGAATGATGTGCTTTACCGAAAAGCTCTATCTTGGTCTCATCTGTCCACAAGACGTTTTCCCAGAAGGCTTTTGGCTTACTCAAGTACATTTTGGCAAACTGTAGTCTTGCTTTTTTATGTCTCTGTGTCAGCAGTGGGGTCCTCCTGGGTCTCCTGCCATAGCGTTTCATTTCATTTAAATGTCGACGGATAGTTCGCGCTGACACTGATGCTCCCTGAGCCTGCAGGACAGCTTGAATGTCTTTGGAACATGTTTGGGGCTGCTTATCCACCATCCGGACTATTCTGCGTTGCAATCTTTCATCAATTTTCCTCATCCGTCCACGACCAGGGAGATTAGCTACAGTGCCATGGGTTGCAAACTTCTTGATAATGTTGCGCACTGTGGACAAAGGCAAATCTAGTTCTCTGGAGATGGACTTGTAACCTTGAGATTGTTGATATTTTGCCACAATTTTGGTTCTCAGGTCCTCAGACAGTTCTCGTCTCCTCTTTCTGTTGTCCATGCTTAGTGTGGCACAGACAGACACACAATGCAAAGGTTAAGTGAACGTCTCTCCTTTTTATCTGCTTTCAGGTGTGATTTCTATATTGCCCACACCTGTTACTTGCCCCAGGTGAGTTTACAGGAGCATCACATGCTTGTAACATTCTTATTTATCCGCAGTTGTGAAAGGGTGCCAATACTTTTGTCCAGCCCATTTTTGGAGGTTTGTGTGACATTATGTCGAATTTGCTTTCTTTCCTCCCTTTTTTTGTTTTGTCCCAATACACACAAAGGGAATAAACATGTGTATAGCAAAACATGTGTTAATGCAATACGTTTCGTGAGAAATACATGATTTCCTGGAGAAATATCAAGGGTGCCAACAATTTCGGCCATGACTGTATGTTTAATTCTACTTAGCATCTACAAGTTTTAAAGCATTGCTCAAAACTTGTAACCATAGTAAAAAATCTTCTTCTTGCTTGTTCTATGATCCCACGAAAAAGTTTCCCTTTAAGAAACACGTCAAGTTTTGAATGCTATCTACTCTACAATCAAGTATCGATGTTAGAAATGGATTTATAGACTAACATAACTATTAGTAGTGAATTTATAACATGATTATTTTACATGGGTATAGTATATATTTTTCAAATCAGCTCAATATTATTTTTTTGTGTATTTTATTGTGATGAGATATGTACATAGGGTTCAATAAATTCGATATCATATATATATATATGGATTATGCAACCATTTATTGGTCATGTGCTTCAGTCCCAGGTTAGGGTCAATATTTTTGTCTGTCTTTAAGAGATTGTCAGCCTTGCATTTCCTCTCCAGGGAACTTAATACCTCTACCTGTTCTTTGTGTAGCAGCGAGACCAGTCCCTTAAAAACCCTCCATTTGCTATAATGTGATCACACCAGCACTCTATCAATCTGTTGACAGACTTATTAAAATTAAGCTATCTTATACTTTTCAGACTCTACCTGGTGCTGTTCATGACCCAGCTCAGTGTCTAGTCACAATGGAACAGTATGGAGCTTAGAGGTCATAGCCCATGGTACTACGCACCCTAGCAACAGCTCTGCAAATAGTCCACCTATAGATGCTTATGTTGGCTAAAGACGCAGAGGAAACATAGCCCTGTAGCAGTCCCTAAGCAAACCAAAACCAGGAAGTGAGATAGTGAGTGTTGAAGAACCTTCTACCCAGCATTCTGGACATGGAGCATTTTCAGTAACTAATGACAATATTGGCCATAAAAACACTTTACCTAGGAGCAAGGTATAGCAGAATTTAAGTATGGAGATTACTGTGCACATAATTAAGAGTGGGGAGCTAGAAGACTCACTGGACTGGAGTTAGGCTTTAATATTCACCCTAAGGCTGAGGAGTGTAAATGGAGTTAACTGTATTCCCCTCTACAGACGAATGTAAAAAACCTAGAACAATGAACATGTTGTTTAGAGACTTACCTGTTTTTTTTCACAATCAGCATGCTGGTAAATACATAAAGAACAGGACTCTTTGTTGGTTCACCAGGGAGCATGTTGCACCCTACACTCATGAGGGAGGCAAGTACTGTAGGTTGCACTCAAACCCCAGTGCTTTAGGTGGGGTACCCATTTTTGCTTGGAGATCAATCTCAAAGCAAACTCCAAAGTTAAATGGCTCGTGGCCTGCTATCAGCCTTGTGTGCTAGGTTGGTAGCATTCATGAAGGGGAACACTTCATTGGTGCATGGTATTTGTGAACAAGTGATTCAAAATCTTGAAAAGGACATCCCTGGAGCATGCCCCTTAAATAACACATCAACAAAGGCAATTCCCATATGTTTTTCATAGGAGGCTTCCTTGAATTTCAGATGTTGATAATGTCATAAATCTTTCTTTATGTGCTTTTAACTGTCACATTTAGCAAGGTGTATGTAATACCATGGTTTTAGGCATCCAGGCTTTCTGTTCTATATACATGCAGCAAAGAAAGCATTACTTCAGCACATTGTTTCAACAGTTTCCATTAGTTAAAGTTACATTTAATTAATATGTGTATTCTACACCCCGGAGACACAGTAGTGTTTATTGGTTGTTAATGTTTTATACCATATATTCTCTACACTCTGCTTTGGATCTCCAGGGATTGTCTACTAGATGTTTCTACAGGCTGGTCTAGTCACAATTTAAAACAATTATGATGGCATGTTTAGGGCAATGTTGTGTAAATGATATGAACATATTGTAGTTATTGCTAGTTTTCCTTTCCTGACTCATACAGCAGTCTTTTACAGGTCATTATGGCTTGTCACATTTTAAGTGGGATCTTTAATTTGTTTTCCAGCTGAAAGCAGACAATGTCTCTTTATAATAAACATTTTAGGACAACAATTGATGTTTAAACAAACATTTGTAGATTATATATTAACTGATGTATCTATAATTATGTGTCATTTTAAGGTACAGATGGCCTTACACTAAAGCTTTTAAACCCAATATGATGCAGAATTATACTAACTAATTTTTAAACTGATTTCTAAGCACCACAGATATTCAATATTATTTTCTGTTACTCTAACAATTTTTCAGCAAATGGTTTTCTGATCAGAAAGATCTAAAAGGTAATTTTGCTCTAAGGTTGACAGATTCTGAAGTGTTAAACTGACTATTCACTTACATTACCTAATCCCAGTACACATGTATCGAAAGTTGGCCAGTTCAGCATGAACCAGTCGACTTTCGGTACATGAATCACTGTGTGTTCAAACTGAACCCAGCTTAAGGATTCCAATGTGTTTAGGTTCCTATGACTACATGCCTGACATAGCAATTAGAAGAAGGTACCCTTCTTCTCTTTTGCATTTTTTCTTTATCTTCTATTGTGGATTGTGCATAAAGGGAAGTCTGTTTGCCCTCAGATGGGCAAAAACACCCAGCATTCCAAGGCAGAGCTGCAAGAGAGAATGCATAAAATTAAAGTATATCCCAGCACTACTACAACCATCTACTCCATTACCTCACTAAACAGAAATGCTACTTACTTATTTTTTCTTTTGAGAATGTTGTCTACCTACTTCGGTGTCCATGTGGTCTCTGGTATGTGGGTAGGACCACACGGGCACTGCATGTTCACCTAGGCGAACATTTGGGTAACATCAGGCGAGGCTTTAAGGGCCACAGCGTGCGGTTGCGAGCACACAGAATGGTGCCTATGCCCTGGAGGACGCTCTTTATGACAAAATGTGTAGGGTGGATCCTGCTGCTGACATCATCGCATACCGGACATGAGACAGAATTCATCACTGTTTGCTGGCTATTGTGGTATCTGAATGCATACAGTAGTTTTACCTTATGTGAGTGCAATTTTTACTATAATTAAAGTTATCATAAGCTTTTTTACTATGTGGAGTGTTTGTGTGCTTGTCTCTCATGTCTTGCCTGCGTTTGTGCGGTTGAAGACCAGAGGTGGGGACTGAGGAAATACAGATGTGTGAATGATGGACACCTCTTGAAGTCTAAATATGTGGAACATGCTATTCATGACTTTAATTTTAAGTAGGGGGCCATGATTATCTGGTAAGCTTACACCCTACCACTATCTTTTTTAGTGATTTAGTGTTTAGTGATTTGTGACACAATCTGTATTTAGTGCAACACTGTGAATTTCCAAACACAAAAGCTGCTCACACCCCTGCTTAATCACCAACACAAAAAAAAATATAATTCAAAACACTAGTGCAGTGCTTTTTTATCACCTATACCAAAAGAACCAAAATAATAAATATAGTGTATTATTACCCTCTATTACCCTATATTTTAATAAAAAATTTGGCAGATCAGTGTATCCTAAAATGTACTCCAAAATAGTCAAATAGACAGTTAAAGCTGTTTAAAAATAAAGACACATTAATATACCTTCAACAATTCAAAAGAGTATAAAAAATATATAAAAAAGTGACTTTGCTATATAAATCAGTGAATAAAATATTATAGATAGGTCTCGTGATGAAAACAAGTATTGCTTTTAAGTCCAGGGTCACTCCACTCATTTCTCAAAAGTTCACATGTCTTTACACCCTAGTGATATACAATTGCAAAAATCTTCTTCGAGCTTGTCACTTACACTTTTAAAGGTAATTCCACCACCACAGTAAATTGCAGGTGTGCGCTCACCTTTCCTGTTGGACTTCAAAGAGCATACGAGGTCAAACATAGCTCATAACGCTCCAGACATCTTCCACAACAACTTTAAATTCCCTTTTTCCTGACTAGGCTAAGAAAAAAAAACATACTACTCAATCCACCAAAATTGGAAGAGGGTATGAATAAATGGATTATGGTTATACCTCATAGACCAGAAACCCATTAAAAATAAAACTATTTTTTTTTTTTAAATTAAGAAAATACAATTCACATTTATAAAGTCTGACTATATTAGAATTTTTCTTAACACTATCATGAGTTGTATAGTTCCACAAAATCGATATATGACACATTTGATCAATGTGTTTAGCGATATGCATGCTTCTTCGAGATCCATGCCACCGTATATATATATGAAGGTCACTCTAGGAAATATCAGCTATGAATATTCAATGCTCATCAGTATCTATAAATACATTGATTCATTATTTTAATAATAGACCTGTCCCCCAAGCTGAAAATATGAAAAGGAGGAAAGAAGGGGGAAGCAGCATACCAAACTCCTACCCAACCCCAACAGTCCCACAGCTGTTCACCCCCAATCCTCATCAAGACAAAGGGCGCTGCCCAGTCTGTGGGGGGGGGGGGGGGGGGCAGGGAAAGAATATACATCAGAAAATGAAACCCATATTAATCAACTGACCAGCTAATATCCACACTCACATACAATATACTTACCTAGAAGCAACCAATATATACCATCAGGAAATTCTCAGATCACATCACTGAGAAAACTTCAATGTGTGAATAGGGGGCCAATACACATTGTACTTCACCTTTAAAAATAAACCAATGAACCAGCTACATGCTGCATATCTGACTAAAACCTCCTTTCAAAGCAAAACATAACAAAACAAAAAAGTAAAAATTACCCTTACCCCATCTAAAAATGAAGGAGAAAAGCAGTGCAATGAATATGTGTATTAGTCTGATATTGTCCCTGCAACATTTTTTAATTGGAGCTTTACTGTTATGATGATAATGATAAAATGTGAGCTCTCCTTGTACCCTTGGGGGCATTGCATATTTTTTGCCTTACCTTGATATAGGAGATCATGGTATGGGTTCTAATTGTTATTTTATTTGGGGGGGGGGTCTACAAAATGATTTTGGATGGGACAATATCAGACCAATACAGATATTTGTTAGAAGAGCAGTAAACTTGAAACCTAAAAGAGAGGGTGAGGTGATCAATGGCAACAGTATAAAGGTACAATAGGTACGGGTAGGCAGGGGTGAGGTTATATCATATTGCAAGCTGGTGTAGAAAGACATCCCAACCAGGAGGAAGGGAAGGAAAACATTCAGCCAATGTCCATAGGTGTTTTTTGGTTGCATGCTAACCAGACTTTAAACCTTTATGACCAACTCTTAAATATATGATTCTAGAAACCATACAAGTTAGCCCTTTAGGAGGTAGAATCCTGTATAGAGTAAGTTAGTAGAAGTCTCAGTACTGGCACTAGGAATATTGTTCTGATAGAGAATAGAAAAAAGAAAGAAAGTAGGAAGACTTCCTCAGAAGGCTGTCACTCATTCACAAAGGAGGAACTATCTTTCAGTTATCAGGCCCTGTGAAGAACAAAAACAGTGTGGACACAATAACACGGTAAATAGTGTGCAGTGTAAGGAAATAACCCAGTTAGTTACAGGGGTTCTCACATTGGCCTGAAGGAGAAGATCTAGCAGCCTCAAGATGAGGTCTAGCAGTGGCCAGATTGAAAAAAAAAATTACTAGCTGAGGGATCCCCCAATGACTGGAAAGCTGTGCATTCCAAAGAAACAGACTCAAAGAAGTATACAAGAGGATATATCAATTTGGAGAAATTCTCCCCAGATTAGGGAAGGGGATAATTCCCCAGCCCCCCCACTGAAAAAAATATATGTGATCTACAAAGTATTTTGACTGAAGAAAATATAGGAATAAGAAAGCCACCAAAAATATGGTTAGATTTTATTTCAGCAGAGCTGCAGAAAAAGTGTGTAACTTCCCTAGGAAACTAGCAAAAAACTGAGGCATGACAGATAGAGGCGAGGTTACATGATTGGCCTAATGTTTTTAGGCTGCCATTGTCCCAAACTTCTTGAAGGCAGCAGTATAGCCCAAATGTCTAAGAAAGTCTATATTCCTGTGTCCTTTAATAAATACTAATGAAATCAAAGTTGTCTCCAAAACAAGAAAATCAATTCCACAATGGGGGGGACACATTTTGGGGATATTTTCTGTCACTTCCTATGATTTCTCTGGGACAGGAAGTTTAGGAAAATCTACCCTATGGGTCACAGACAGCAAAAAGACTCTCACAGAGGTTTTCACCATTTTCTGCTCTATCCAAAAAAATTGCCTTTGGAAATGTATCCTCTCTCTTAAGACTAATGACCATTGTCACCATGACAGAAAGTGATGGGAAAGCTAAAATTTTACATCACATCAGGAATAGGCATTCGTAATGTCACTCCAATACACCTTGCACTACTGTGCATTGCGATGTGCTGCTTTTCACAGAATGGTGGATGTTCAGCTTTTAATGTGATCTAGTGCATTCTCAGCCCATTCAAATTGGACTGCCTTAGGGATGTTGGATTCCCAAAACAGGTACAGGGGATATTTATTGCTCAACAGCTACAATGATATGAAATGGTTAGTTTAGAAGATATACACTGCTTCACTGCGTTTATATTTTTAATACTATCTTACTTGCTATAGTGCTTAAATCAATTACAAAAGTAGCAAGTAGCTTATGCTGTATGAGAAAAATGTAACTTAAGGTAAAAAAAAAAATGATAATAAGTTAACTTTTTATTGCAGACATATATAAGCACGTCTCCTAGCACTTTTACTGCCTCTGCCTTGCATGTCAATAGATTTGTTTTAAATGTTAATTTTTATGACTTCACCACTACATGTCGATGTAAATATTTCAGCTGCAGAGTGTTGAAAGCAGGAAGTAAATTCTCAGCTTTGCCTCTGGTTTTAATTATTCATCTGGTTATATAACAACTCATTTATTTAACATGATGCTTCATTGCCATCTGTGTTCATTCTCACAGAAGACATGACTTTTAGGGCACTGGAAGAATAAGATCCAGGGTTCTATAATGGTTAAATGTGGTGCACTTACTCTCACTGCACACTAACATGAAAAGGTACTTAGGCCATATAATAAGACATAAAGCTCAATGATTAACCTTAAAAATGATTAATTCTTTTGAAGTCCCTAAATATAAGAGATTATAACATCCACTTTCTTTTCTGGAATGGGAGAACAGCTGATAAGTTTAGTACATGACACATTAATAAACTGTGTGTCTCTGCTTATCCTATTTACTATATAATGCTTATTGACAGTATTAAATAGAGCCATTCTTTAATATAATTACAGTGCTATGGTGAAAGGGGTCTGTAGCTGCCATCATCTCATAAAGCTAACAAAGAAAGAAATATCCCCTATGGGTGGGACTTTTCAAAGGCAGTGCTAATCAACGGGCCAAAAAATGTGAAGCACAAATAAAAAACATGATGGTTTATTCAAAATCCATTAAAAACAAATGTACAATCATAATTGCATAAGGTTGCATATAGGATCATACATTTAGTAATCTGTAGTCAAGCATCCGACGTGATCAGTAAACGTCTCTTCTTCAGGGATGCGATAAATGACTATAGTACATTCTATAATCTAAAAACACAATACACATAAACAACTTTATACTGAATATTTTTTAGCATGATGTTGATTTATTACAAAATTGACTTATTTGGTACAACCACATGAAGCTTTAAAAACAAAGGTACTATAATGCTGCAAGCTGCTGTTGACACTGCCACCAGGATAATCCAAGCCCGTCAATGCCAATGGGGTCACTCCAAGGCACAAGGATGGACAATTCACCAATGCTGTTGGAATTTTATCATTAATCAATATCTTAATATTGCAGAATTCAACCACATATGGTATTTTATTTTTAAAAAATAGGTTTAAACAACAAGTAATTTACTGTGTATGAGAGCAACGTGATGTAAAAGCTCTATTTAGAATCTTAAAGAGGTATGTGAAAACATTTGAATGGATATTATAGAATAGCTGGAATAGGTATGATAAAGTAGCTCACTGCATTTAGGACAAATCAGGAAGGGGCACTTGCAACATAAATCTCCAAGACAGAGGAAGGCATGAGGAACATACCTAATTAAACAGCATTTGTAGACAAGCAGCATGGTGGATTCATGTACAGGAAGGCAAAATGGGCACAGATAAGCAGCTATATAAAGTCCAAGAAGGATTGAAATGTGACCAGTCAGATACACAAAGGCACTGGAGCTAAGTGATGAACCAATCCAGGTCCTCCGTCACTCTCCCCCGACAAAGCATGGCGTGACCGCCCCCGTCACTGCTGATGAATGGAAGGCGGCGCCGTCGGCCTGAGCTGAGAACTAGGCCCGGGCCACAAGTTGTGGTCAAGCCTTGGCCCGAGTATGCAGGCCAGAGATGACACCTAAAGGTTTTTTAAAGCATTCATGTGGTCATACCAAACAAGTCTAAACATACAGGTCAGTATGTTATTTTGTAATAAAGCAACGTCATGCTAAAAAATATCCAGTATAAAGATGTTTATATGTATTGTGTTTTTATATTATAGAATGGACTATAGTCACTTGTTGCATCCCTGAAGAAGAGACGTACACTGATTTTAAAATGCATCAGATGCTTTACTATACATAACTAGATGTATGATCTTGTATGCAACCTTAGGCAATTATGACTGCAAAATTGTCAGTACATTTGTTTTTAATAGATTTTGAATAAATTTTCATGTTTTTAATTGTACTTCATGTTTTTTGGCTCGCTGGTCAGCGCTGCCTTTAAGAAGTCCCACCCATAGGGGATATCTCTTTCTTTATTTTCTTTTTTCAATAAATACTATTTGATAGTTATCCAGTGGAGATAAGTCAAACTGTCTTGCGTGAAGGATTAGGACTTAACCAAACCTTTTTAAGGTCTCAACTGTCTGTATTACATCATCAGTAAGTGTGCACCAACTGTTTGCTAAATAGGAGACTGCCCAGGTACCCCACAATGGGAATACTCCGGGACCATAGTCAGACTAGCATGGTTGCCAGTACCTTGGTGAACCCTAGGGAGCTGAACACAGACCAAATGGTAGGGCTACAGACTGGTACTATTATGCACCTACAACAAAGCTGAGGTAGCAATGATGCACTGGAAAGATGGGGGCACACAGGTGCACATCCTTGATATCCACCGAGGCTAGAAAGTCTGCCTGATGGTGGCTATGACAAACCTGATGGATTCCATGCACAAGTTTTGCACACAAATGAAGACAGCTGGAATAACAACAATGCAATAAAACCTCTGTAAACTTTCTGCTGATGAAACAATCGCTGAAAAGATCTAAAAGAGCACCAGAGAGGTCTGCTAGTCAGAGACACAGGTAGGTTGGTTGGGGCTTGGAGGTAGAAGCCTACAAGGAACTCTTCTTAGCCTCAGAGAGGAAAGTCTTCCCAGATTGTGGCTTGGGCTTCTTCAGCTGGATCAAATTAGTAATTTTACCTCTTGTATGAGAGTGTCCAAAGAAGCACTAAAGAAAAATTCACCATTAAAAGGCATGAGCAGAAAGCACTCTTCACATTGCTCTCTGCATGCTTACAGACAGGGAACTCAGTAGGGAAAGAAGAACAATGTCAACTAATCTGTCTATTCAACAGTGTAAGGCTGAACACATAAGTTCTAAGCACTCTACAAGTAAACGGTCTCTAAGCATAGTAGCTGAATCCTTTGATTTTAGCTTTAGTCCATTCCATTAGGTTTGTCAAACTGACATTGAAGTTGCAGCACCCTCCTAGTTTAGCTAGGGGGAGCTAGATCCTAATGGTTAGACAGGAGTTGAATAGCAGCTCATGTGAAATAGCTAGAGGTGTCAAATTGTGGTCAGGGCTGAAAGGTTCTGCAGGCCAGCCCCTCTGGAATTTCCCCCTGCTGTGAGGCTTTTGGAAGAAGGCCTTGGAGGTAGTGGGTGGCTCTGAGGAGTGGCTGGCTGCACTCTTAAGGGACCTCAGCCAATCCCCAACAGAAGGCTTGGAAAGGGGCTGGGACTCCCTTAAAAGTGTTGGAGCATGCTCAGGAGCAGGCATATGGAGTGGGGAGTTGGGAGTGTGGAGAATTGAGAGGAACATGTGAGGCTGTGAGGGAGGAGGCTGCCAGGAGGCCTAGTGGGATGGGAAATGCCTGCGTGCTGGAGCTGTAAAGGATGAAAACCTGGAACTCACTGGCCCCCTGAGCAAGGACCACCTGTATGGCAGGGAAGGAGCAACCCAGCTGATAAGCCTGGTAACATCAGCCAACCCACAAGCGGTACAGGAGAGGATCTGAGTGAGTACACCTGCACCCCCTGGGCAGATAGGGGAAGGAGCACTCTAGTGGGAAACCAGATTAGCCCCTTACTAGTGACAGTTCACCCATTTAAAGGAACAGGAACCAGATCCCCTGCTCAGGAAAACCTCCAGATTGCTGGGTGAAGAGAATTTCATCTGGGGTTTGGAGTGGTACAACAAGGAGATGCTGTCTAGCTCTCCAACAGAGACTGTGTTGCAGAAGAGAAGCTTGTGAATAATTCTAGGAAGTTTGTCCTCAGTTGTGGATTCCCTTGGGCATCCTATACCCCCCTTACCCTATCCCAGTTTTAAGTCCCCTCAATAAACAACAAAACAAAAGCTCAAGGACTGATTTCTGACTTTGAATGCAAGCTTGTGTGAAGAATACAGATTGCTTGGCTGTGCAGGACTATAGGGGGACCCAAATCTCTTAGCAACCCCCAATGGGGTAGTGCTACAAAGCTATGACAGGTTGCATAGTAGGGTCTGCTAGAGAAAACAATAATTTGGAAAGGGTTTTCAAATGTTTTTCAATCCTGAAATCACTGGTGCATCCTCAACATACTGTATATGGTGTGTTTAGTAAAGTCCTAGTCCTGAACACCACTTCCAAGGGTAAAATAAAAGTTATTATTTAGCACAAACACAGACACTCCACCCAGAAGTGCATGTTCTGAGTAAAAATTCTACCCTTTGGTGTGCAGTTCCAGAGATTTTCCAAAATGGTGTATGGGAGAAACTGACCTCAGAGGAGTGAGCACCTGCAGACTGCAGTTCAACATTACAGAGGTCTTAAGATATGCCTCATCATTTGTGAGGTATGGGTGGTGTTTTGTTAAGGTGGGTTATATCTGGATTCTTGATAAAGGCCTGTTCAAACAAGTACTGGCCATTAAATCACATGGAAGGAGTAAACAGTTTATCAGTAGTTTCCAATCTTTATACAGAACACTTTCAAGTAAGGAGTGTACTGGAAACATTTTGATAGTCTGAACATGGCATAAATTGATCGGAATTTGTCTGGTTCAGCAGGGTCCAGCCAAATTCTGAGCCATCTACAGCTGTTTCTGTTTCTAAGAAGTCAATCTAATGATCAACTTCTTACGAATGGGCTGGTTGGAAAAATTTTTTTCATTCAGGAGGATTCCTCCATACACCTTGCTTGTGTGGATGGGGGAATCCATATAGTTTTTTTGATCAGACCACTAGCATTTGAGTTATGTCAGACACAGTTTTAGGAGAAAAGGGCATACATGTAAGCTTACACTTTCTGCGTTCTGAGTCAGCAAGCATATTTGCAATTTGGCTACTTAAATCTTGCATAGCTATGGATAACTTCGTCCTGGATAAGGATAGGTCACACCTGACAGAACTAAGGAAGACTCCAAAGAGTATATGGACTCAATGGGGACAACTGTTTAGGCTATTTGTGTTAGGTCCCTGAGGAAGGACACTGCAGGATGCCACCAAACTGTTAGTTGTAGGAACTGGATGCAAAAGGGCTGATCCCCTTGTGCTTAGAATCTGATATTTTGCACTGTTTAACAGAGACAACTTAATTGAGAACCTCAAGTAAAAACCATGGTTACTCATAAACCAGTTGTGGAAGCAGGAGAGGTTCACATGGCCAGAGGTAACCAAGTCACCAAAGGTGACAGCCTAACCACAATGAAAGCATGTGTCTTTTACAATTAGAAGCAATGGTAGAATGGTGCTACTTTACTCTGAAAATGTGGTTACAGAGTATGTGCACATGACATTGGAGCTAATGAAGCAGCATTCAGTTCTCCAGCGTTGTGTAAACCAAAAAAAAAAAAAAAGGGGGACAGTAACTCAACCCTTCCAATAAATAGGAGCTCCTGATGCATGACCAACATGGTGTAATCATTAGAGAATCTTTAGGGACTGGGTCATGCTAGAGGCTGAATTATGACTCTGATCCTGAAAAGTGCTCTGCAGCTAACTTACACAGAACACAAAGATCTTAAAAGCATCACCAGCAGAGCCCAATGTCTGATGGTCACATTCTAGGCAGGTGCCACAATCTTCAGTCTAGTGGGGTCCAGGTACAGCCTCCACAGCTACTGCTGAGGGTGCACCAATCTGGATAGCTGCATAAAGACCCCAAAAAAGCTAGAAAAATATTGAAACTTTTCTCAGTAGAGAAAAGATGTTCATATTTCAAGGATACTAGCATAAAATGTAAGTATGATTAGAGTGGGAGGGGTTATACCTGGCTAGCCAATGGATTTTTGTTTGCCAATGTCCAATTCCTCCTTCAGATGGCAGTATAACTAAATTGTCTCTGAATAATTGAATTGAGTTGAGTCACTTCTGATAAGTTCTCCCGACATCAGAGATAAATTTCTTGGAGAGCTCAGCAGACAGCTTGTCTATTCAGAACATAGCTATTGTGTGCTGTGTGGAAGCGGTGTGTCCCTTTCCACCAATCAGATCTAACTGCAGCTCCCTGCCCTCTCCTCTGTGATACTGAGAAATGCAGAAGGATTTTACCTTAAATCAGGGATGTAAAAAATAGAATACTGCAAATAAACAAGTAAAACTTATGTAGGAGGATTTGTTTCACCTCTCTGTATCATCTAAAGCTGTTCACTTCACTGGTTATATGAGAGGATTTACAACCACTTTAAGGAAGAACTTTACCCATAACAATTTGATAAAAAAAAACAAAAAAAAATGTTTTTTATCAAGGAACATGCATTCCACGTTAATTATGCTACCAAAATTAGTGTGTGATATAAATTGCCTCCAGCATTGTTCCTGCCTATTCTTGCTGGAGGCTGCCATTTTGCAGAAGTCCAGAGCACCTGAGCAGCAGTAAATCTTTAGATTGTCAGCAGAGCGGCCTCTGCAGTGCCAGCATAGTGCCAAAAAATAAAATAAAAAATAGAGAGCAACTGAGCATACTCAGAGCCAGGTGAGAGACTGTATTACTTTATATATAGTATACGCACATATTTTTTATGTTTTACATAGCTATGCCTGCAAAAGGGGCCAACCTGAAGTGATCTAGAAGGACTTAATTTTCTGACTACTTTGATAAATTAGAAAGAACATAGATTGGGGAGTTAGGCTAAGATTTTCATTCATATACATATATTTTTTATCCAAAAGTGATGTTTATCAGCAGTTTCCCTATATATTAGAATAAATATACTGCAAACATAAATAACGACGTAAATTGGATAGCAGTTATTGCATGATGACCTCTGGCAGTTATTCAATCTGCTGTTGTTTTTCACTGATCTGTTGCCAGTATAATTACTGTAAATCTGATTAGTTACTTTGGATTATTGTATTTACCATAAAATCATTGCTTTTTGCAATACTTTACTAAATGAACCAGTTTATGTTTCCTTAATATTTATTATATTAACATATAATCCTGCAATAATAGCAGTGTTGTCTGTACATTGTTAAATAGGCTTTTTTGTATATAAGCCTAATTCTGATCTTGCTGGATAAAAACAGAAGTGTTTTCCTCAGGTTATATCTACAATTTTATGGTTCTTGTATTTTATATTCCTGTTATGCCTGAGACTCACGTGATTGCAGTCCACATGCACAATGTTAGCCATTACAGTCTGAAAAATATGAGACGTTTTATAACTAAAGTGCTCACATTTTTTGCTGGTTTGTATCCATTAGGAATGAACTGAACATACCTGGGTTTGGTTCAGGGTGGGTTTGCTAAACATTACTTTTGTTTGTATACAAAGCTGTTGAGGATTCCCTTCATCTATACCAGACTTTTATCCAAGATAAGGTTCTGGAATAAACATACATGAGGGGCCCCACACACCAAAAAAAACAAACAAAAAAGTATGTAGGGTCCCCTCCAAATTCCATACAGGACACCTTGGGTCTAGTATTAATTTCAAGGGGGAACCCCACACAAATATCAAGAAAATGAGGCATTGGGTCCACCTCTAAATCCATAACAGATCCTTATTTGAGCATGCAAGAAATGGGGGGACAAGTGTGCGCCCCCTCCCCTAAACCATATCAGGCCACATACCCTCAATATGAAGGGTACCTTGCGAGGGAGAATCCCCCTTGCAAAGCAAATTCTCCTTTTGTTGATGAGGACAAGAACATCTTCCCCATCCCTGGGCTGATGGTTGTGTGAGTCTGTGAGTGGAGGGCTTTTCAGAAACTGGAAACCACATTGAAAAAAATGGGGCCCCCAGATACTGCCCCCACATGCATGAGTAAAGGGTACATAGTATACCTACTCATTCACCAAAAAATAAATATTAAATAAAGACACCAACAAGCTGTCACCTTAAATATAAACCAAGGGACAGGGTATACCCAGTGATGTAACTGACCAAATTAGGCAATGGCCATACTTGGTCAATATCACTATTTAAATATGGCTATGTGGTCAGGTGATGTGAGCCAATATGTTAATAAGTAAGCAAATGAATGGGGTCGTGTGACATCACTGGTTCCTAGAGTAGTGGCTGCTGCTTCCTTAAAGTGAAATTCAACCCTCCTATCCTTTATAGCCAAAGGAGTGGCCATCTTAGTCTCTGCTTGATCTAGAATTGTCATGGTGCTGCACATGGAATCCGCCATTTGATGGCTTGACAGTTTGGTTGAGCACTAACGTAAGCGCACTAGTATCTGGAGCAGTTATTGCCTAAGGCATGCTTTGAATGTAACTGTTTTGGGAAACAGTTAAATTGGAGGGTTTAGTTCCATTTTAACAACCACTGACAGTGAAAGAAGAAAGCTATCATCTATAATAGTGGTAACAAAATTGCTAATATATACATAACGTTGGGATGAATGCTTGAACGGAACCAAAAGCTCATCCCTAGTAACCATTATGTGAAACTTCACACTGCCCTTTTCCTGGGGAATAACTCTTTGGGTTAAACCCTAAAATCATTCATTACATAGCCTCTAAATCCTTTAACCTCCAACTTTAAACTATACGTAAAGCCTTGTTTATCTAAAGCACTTTTTATAGCATAGGACATTATCTTCACTTCCTGTCTTATAGACAAAACAAGACGTAAAGGAAATTTCTCCAAAATAAGGGAAATCAGTGGTCACAGGAACATGGGTCCCGTGGGAATATTTCCTCCTTTTTCTGTTCTAGTAACAACTGAAAATTTTGCATTTTCCTCACTTTTTGGCCAAGTAACAATGGTTACCTGGTCGAATATAGAAAGTGAATTTCCCCAGTAGGGACACAGACAGCAATAAAAACTTGATGGGGGGGGGAGCCTACTTTATCCAAAAGTAAAAGAAACATTCTTTGGATTTAGATAAGTAAACTCAACTTAGACTTTTGCTCTTCTAAAGCAATAACATTATAAGACCATTTACTAGATCCATAGCAATCTGATACAGGAACCTGAACTATTTGTGATGTTATTGCAAATTTGGCCACATGCTACAGCCACTAGTCTAAATCACTATGCATACCAACTTTTCTGGTCGCCCTGCACTGCTTGACTTTATAGTTCTAAGCAGTTGCCTAGAGTACTGTTACTATAGCTATATACTTTTAGTATGGGTTATATTTCCAGTGCAACTATTCTGGACCCAGGAGAGAAAAGAGACCTGTTCAAGTAATTAAATCCAAAGCTGTTAACATGAAGTCCTATTTGCTTTTTTCTGCACTAGAGGTACTGTACTTGATCTGCTTTCAGTCTACTTCTGAATGAACTTCTTTTCCCTATGCCTGGGGCTTGTTTGTAGCTGGAGTTTTATGTTTATGAAGCTTCACAGTCATCCAGAACAAGCTTTGGCACATTTGATATGAGTGTCATTTTGGCTTACAAAGTCCTAAACAGAGTATCAGAAAAAAAGACATAAAATTGCTTTCTAGTGCCTTTGAACAGTGCCAGCTTTGTATGACTAGAAAGTTTAAACGGTTGATTTTTTAATTAGAATAACCTAAAAAAATACCTTATGACACTTCTTCAAAAATGATTTCATCAGTAGAATCAATCATACTACAAATATTGTCTTACCTCCTCAGCCAAAAAGTCTAATTAGTGGCAGTCATTAATCTTGCTATAGGCACAGATTTTCATGATAAGAAACTACTTTAGAAACAGCAGCCAAAAAAAAAAAAAAAAAACACGTCTAAAGGTCTCTAAATAATGCATACAAGTATAAAGTATCTTCTCTTTACTCTGGGGAAGTTAGAAAACACACTTAAACTTCAAGTACACAAAAAGCAAAATCTTTTTATCTCACAATCGTGGGTTTTCTTGCCCTTGCTCTCTTTTAAAACGAATGTAGCATCGTTAGGTATCACACTGTTCAGATTTAATTGCGCGGCAGTTCATGAAGGCTGCAGAATAAAACATCAAAAATCTGGAGGAGACTGCAACTCACATCAAACCCTCTGGCATTGGTGAGGAGTATTCCTGTTACATAAAGGTGGTTTAAAAAAAATTCTTTGCATTCTGGAGAAAATGAAAGATTTGTGCCATTTGGGTACAAAAAAACATTTCCAGTGCAGAAGCTACAAAGTTCCCTAATTGCTACAGATTCCCACATTACTACAGTTCAGCATGAGGTCACAGGGCAAAAACACAAATGTAACCCAGGGATCTCCATTTTTCAAAGTGACAGCCACATTAATCATGGTCTGGACATTTTGGAAGTATCCATCTTAATCTAAAATGTCCACATGATCCATTTTTTCATTTAATACCTGGCGTGCTTTGGGAATAATGTCATGTTGATCCTAACGGATATATTGTGTTTACATTTCCTGTACTATTCAGCATTATTTACATTAAATGTGAAGAAACCTACTGCCAAATGGAAAACATGTTTAATCCATGTTTAATTAAAAGGTAAAGACAGTACGAAAGTAATATAGTAGTTTAAGTTACAGAACGTACAATACCAACTGAACCAAATATATATATATATATATATATATATATATAAAACTAAATATATATATATCTAATGACTGCCCTGTTACACATACAATATAAACCATCACTAGATCGTGCCGCTGTGTGACCCCGACGCCTAGCATGGGCACAGGATCTGACAGGGTACGGGTACATCAGAAAGGCGCTTGTCCCACCTGCCCGTTTATGTACAATTTCCAGGTGGGAAGCAGTTAAAGACCTGTTGATATACAAGTCCCACATGATCAAGACCTGCATTTTTAGGAGTATTTATGTTCTAATTTTTTAACTACATGATTTGTAACTATAATAATTTTCCATGATTATGCATGGTGTGATAACAACATAATATGTCATAACATAACATCAAAATGATCCAAACTAGTAAAATGTTTTTTGAAAAGTTTTTCACTTGTTTTCTTTGTTTACGTTACTGTTATTTGACTCTAAAAAACATTTTGAAAAATGTAGGCAGTCCTCAATTTTATGTTTATTTATCTTTTGGTATATTTCATTGTTATATGGTAAATAACATGAAATAACAATAGAATCAACCAGAAAACAAGAAAAAATACAATAGAATTTTGGTGCACTGTGTTTTTAAACTTTTCAACTTGCTATTTGGACTCAAAAGACAACAAAATCTACCATAAAAAATAAGCAAAAAAACCCCACAACTTAAAGGTGTGATATTAATGTGTTTGCATAATGGGCACACAATTAGCTGATCAAACAAGGCGATGCTGATCACATACTGTAGCTATTGTTTTTGTCTGTATTAAGCAGTAAATTCACCTACTGCATTGACTTCAGTTTCACTGATTTTGAAAAATGTAGGCAATAACTCAATTTAGCACAATCCTATTTACAGTATAAGGAATGCATCTGGTATTCAATCATTAATATAAAGAGGAGATATTTTGGGGAGCACATTTTGCATCTTGGCCAAAAAAATGGAATCATGTTACTAATTTTATAATTCATTTTATCAGCATATTTAGGACCTTTGTAGTGCTTCAAATGAAACCTTTACTTGTATTCTTCTGTTATGTTTTTTTTTTAAACTTACCCTTGGTGTGCAGGATAAGTCATTGGTTTCTGCTGTTAGGCCACCATCTCGACCATGCTCATAAAATGAGTACCACATGGGCCCATATTTAGGATACACAGGTTTATGGTGATGGAATGTCTCCCCTAACTTCATCCCATTCTAATCTTTTTGCTTCTTGTGCAGCCTTGTTAATTCTGTGTGAAAACTGTAATAAGAAAAAATAAAAAATGATTTTCTCATCAGAACATTTAGGCACATATTACTATTATATTACATGGCATTTGAGGACTTATTTAAAAATAGCTTGGAAAGTTCAGTAACCAATAAGTTTTACTCGCTAAAATGATTGGCTGTTATGAGTTAAAGTGATTGTAAAGGCTATTTTTTTTGGCTAAATTTAAAAAAGAGGTTATACTTACCTGCTCTGGTTGGCCCCTTACCTCCTCTTTTGGAGTCCCCCAGTGGTGCTGTCTACTCCTCCTCTCCTCCAAATGCCCCCTTAGCAAGTACAGCAGTGCAGGGGCCTCCATGTGGGTGACCTCCTAAGCCAGGCTGGAGTCGGTAAGCCCGATCCCCTCTCACTACTCACAGGAGCTTGACTGACAACAGCAGGAGCCTATGGCTCCCACTGCTGCCTCTGTCTCCTAAGAGAGCAGGAAGAGGGTAAAGTGGTGTTGCAGCCGAGGACAGTGCTGGATGATGAGAGGAGGCAAGTAATTGTTTAGGCAGGGGGGTGAGGAAAAAACAAGCACACGTGTGCATATGACTGTATACTAGGGACCTCAGACTGCAAGCTCTCTGGGGGCAGGCTGATTTACAACACACATCGCTACAAAAAATGTTGGCATTATACAAACAGCTCTAATAAATAAATAGACATAATAATGATGATAACGTTTCCTACTATTAATGTGAATTTATAATAATAACAGTAATATACTGTATAACTATTATATTGACGGATTTGTAAATAATATACATGTTCCTAAATCTACTGTATTACAGTATGGTGTTTATTTCTAGTTCCCCTTTATGTCCCTTTGGTGCTAGAGAGTCAAGGAATGTAAAAATCCAATATGTCTCTCTATTATATAATCTGTTAAATTTAGGTTTTACCCTTCCTCGTCCAAAATTAATGTGTGTGTGTGTGTATATATATATATATATAATACATTTACATGCCCTTAACGAGTGGATGATTATATGAGATTGGGATTATTGGGATTTCATCTAAGTGCACTTTGGATATTGGTATCTGTCTTAAAAAATCCTAGTCTGATAGGATATAAGTTTAAAGGATATGTATGTGTTTAGAGGGAGTCCTGATTTGTAAAGTAATGCCAAGCTAGATACTGAAGTGGTGTCATTAAATATTAAAGTGGTTGTAAACCCTTGCATATACCCAGTGAAAATAGTGGCCTGAAGCTATAGGGGACACTGGGCTTTGGCCAGTGGAATGGGGCCACTGTGCTGCATGACTTAAGGATGATCGATCAGATACTCCACCATGTCTCTCCCCTCCCCCGCCCCACACACCCTCACACACACGGCACCAATGGGCATGGAGTGGGGTGCCAGCACCAGGGATGGTCTGGGCACTCAGGCACTGCCCAAAGGGGGCCCCATGACAGGCTTCTGGAAGGATGAATGGAGTAAGCTGGCTCCAAGTCCAAACCTGAGAGGAGAGAGAGTGACTAACAGAGACCGAGAGAACCCAAGGAAGAGGACACAGAGAGCTGTGTGTGATCGGAGAGCTGAGGGGAGACCTGTATGTGTGTGTGTGGGGAAGGGTTCTATATTCATTATATGTAGTAGGGGGCCCTGTGTGTGTTCTGGGGAAGGGGGGGGGCACATTGTACCTAAATGGGGGACCCTCTGTGTGTTGTAAGAGTGGTTTGTGTGCTCCCTCTCCCCTCCCGCTCTCTCTCAGCCCCTCCCTCTCCCCCCCTCTCTCTCTCTCTCTCTCAATCTCTCTCTTGCACCCCTCTCTTTCTCTCATCCTCCTCTCTCTCACACCCACCCTCTCTCTCTTACCCCCCTCTCTCTCACTCACATCTCTGTCTGTCTCTAACCCCCTCTATTTTCCTCTCACCAACTTGTATTTTTATCTCATTCCCTCTCTCTAATGCCCTCTCTTTCTCACCTCCTCTCTCTCTCACCCCCCCTCCCTACTCTCTGTCTCTGTACCCACCTCCCTCTCTCCCCCCTCTCTTTTTCTCTCCCCTTCTCTCTCACCCCCTCTTTCTCACCCCCTTCTCTCTTTTATCCCCCTCTCTCACACCCCTCTGTCTTAGCCCCACTCTCTCTCTCATCCCCTCTCTCTCCTCCCTCTTTTGCTCTCACCCCTCTCTCTCTCTTTCACCCCCCTCTTTTTTTCTCACCCCCTCTTTCTTCTTTTTTGGCTGCACTTCTCCTGTGGATCACAGGAGTACAGTTTGTTCTAAACTCCTGTGACCCGTTTTCAGCTGACAGCAGACTGAAGTCCGCTGTTGGCTGACATCACTCAGCCGGAGCAGACTGGGGAAAGATCCACCAGTCGGGATCCACCCCAGAGTCTGGAGTGGCATCTGATTCAGGCGCTCAGTGAAGCACGGAGATTCTGAGCCAGCAGCTCCCTCCACCTCCACAGTCCAGAGCTCTTGTGAGCTAGGGGAGGGTGATGAGCAGACAGCGGTGACTGAAAGTCCCGCTCTCTGCTCAGAGCGGAAAGAACTCATCGATCAGCAGTCATGTGATTGCTGAATTCTCACACTTATAGCCGACGCTGCATCTACCTAGATAAGTATAATGTGGTGAAAAAAAAAGCTCTACTCTTTTAGTCCTCGTGAATACTGGACATTTTTACAGCTGCTGTGTTTGGCTTTTGACATTTATTTCTACAGCTAGTAAACCCCCCAGCATGTTATCCTATGTGTTTATGCACACAGACTATAATCAATGTTTTTTGTCAGGGACGTATTTTGGCTGGAAAAAAATCCAGGACTAGTGGGTTTCTATAGGAGTTTTTTAGCTGCAAAATGTGGTAAAACACCGCAAACTGGCATTTTTGGACTTTTCTTGATGAAAAAAAAATTTGGGGGTTAAATAAAATGCTAAAAAATGCTAGTGCAAAAATGCTAAAAAAAAGTTGAAAAACTCACATTTTTAACGTGACTCTTTACACAGCTAACATTACCAGCGTTATCAAAACATCAAGTGTGCATGAGGACTTAAGTTACATTCTACAGAGCTCAGTGAGGAGGGTCCTGTGAGCTAATTGTAGGGAAGGGGCACACCTCCACACAGCTCACAGAAACAGAGATGAGGCTGTCAAGCAGCTGGAGGTCCCTGTCCTGTCACCTTTTGTTCTCTTGGTGTCAGGAAAACTTGTCAGAAATGACTCATGGCAGAGGATTGAGGCAGCAGACAGAAATGACAAGTGCTCTGGATAGAGTGTAGCTTTATTTGCTATTTACATGACAATAAGGAAATTATGACTTGGCATGTCATATATTAAAAAAAGTCCCCACTGGAATTTTTCTTATTCTGCAGTGGTCCAGCTTGTTCAGAAATTATTCTTCAACCTTGTATAAAATAGTAATGGAACTTGCTACAATGCTAAAATCACAGCCCTGGATTAACTCCCCTGTAAACTGACAGGAAAGATAAGTATTGAAAGATTTGATACTGACAATAGCAGAATGTAGGCTTTCAATTATGCAAAAGAAGTCATTTCTGCAGAGATAATTTAACTATGAAGACACTCAAAAGTCACACTTGAGCAGGATTACTTCAGTCATATTCCTGCAGCTACACAGCTGATCACTGAAGGACTGTGGAGGTCGTTTGGTCATCATTACATAATCAAACATCATCAAAATCATCAGTCATTTTTATAATGGTGCACTTGATGATGGCGAGATATTAGAAGGAGTTCTTGATTACTTTCATAACTTCGAAGTGAGGTAGCCTTGCTATTCAGATGATTTTGTTGAAGATGAAGTTAAATTTGCTAATATTTTGTCTTCCCTTGCTCATAACGTTCATTACAATGCTCAGTACTTTTAGTGTTGCAATTTGTGCGGTTTCAAATTATCTATTAACCTCCCTGGCGGTATGATTATTTGGTGCTGAAAGTGGTACCATTATTTTGCATGGAAATTTGGCGTTTTATATTGTAGGCCTGTATTTTTTAGGAATAACTCACTGAAATCTGTCCGAACAAGAGTCTAATAAACATCTCGGGTAGGATAAAACTTGAAACACGAAATCATAAATTATAATTTAATAAATAATCATAAAAAATAATATAATAATATTAATACATTTACCAAATAAACCAAAAACACTGAAATTTTAAATATAGCGCCAAGTTCTCACATCACTGAGCAAAGTCGCAAAATCGTTTTCAGTGTCTGATGATGAATTTCCCCACGAATCATTATCACTCAATTCTGCAAGTGGTTCTAATGTACTATCACTGTTCTCTAGCTGGTCTTATACTGCTTTTGACCTAAAGGGACGCTTATTGGACGCCATGGATGTTTCTCAGTTTCCAGGCAGAAAGAACAGTAAAAATGCAGGCAGGGCACAGGACAAAGCACTAGGGACAAAATGTATGTGAAATGGTTTGATACAGTAATGTTTTACTATGTAATTTTAGTGATTTTTGTGAATGTCACTTTTTGTCATTTTCAAATTTCCCGCCGTTCCGTCCCCCGTACGTCCAGATGCTCGCAGAGGATGGAACCCAGATGACAGATGCCAGCATCCGCCGGATTACATTGCTGGGGACACTGCAGAAGGGACATCGTGGGAGCGCAGGACAAGGTAAGTGACCGAGGGATCGCGGAGTGTAGCTCAGGGTTACCGCTTGTGGTACTGAAACTTTACCCTGAGCTACACTCGGGAATACCGCCAGGGAGGCTACAGTGGTTGTAAACCTTAGGCATGAAATCTGAACAAAGCACATATTTCTATTGTGTTTACTTGCTTCTCTCCAAAGCACTAAGTGCCACTTCTCTCTGCTGTCTAGTTCCTTTGTTATGAGTTCTTCTGACAAATTTTCCTGACACTTAGAGCTATAAAGGTGACAGGGGAGGGACCTCCAGCTGAATGAAAGCCTTAGCTCTATTCCTATGTGCTGTGTGAAGGGGGGTGTTTCCCGTTCCTCCAATCACTTCTCAGAGCTCTTGTACAGTGTGCAACTGCTGCTCTCCGCTCCCTGTTCTGTGAGTCTGTGAAAAATCCTTTTCATGTCTGAATTTTATGAGGATGTATAGGAAAAATGGCTGCAAATAAACAGGCACAACTTATGTAGGATGACTTGTTGCACCTCTGCTTGTCAGGCCAGGCTAGTCATTTCACTGGGTAAAAGTAAGGGTTTGCAACCACTTTAAATCAATCACTTATCAAGCTAATGTCCTCTAGTCCCAGGCACTGCCTCCTCTACAAATAAGCACAATCAGGAGGAAATGCATCACAGGGGTATATCTTATGGCACATGCTATGTCTGGAACAGGGGCGGACTGACAACTCATGGGGCCCCCGGGCAATAGGAGATCATGGGGCCCCTGTGTCCTTGCCCAAACTCAAAAAAGCCTATGAAAAAGGTACCAGGGGCATCTCATGGGGCCCCCTACTGACCCCGGGCACTCAAAAGGGGATCATGGGGCCCCTGTGTCCTTGCCCAAACTCAAAAAAGCCTATGAAAAAGGTACCAGGGGTATCTCATGGGGCCCCCTACTGACCCCGGGCCTTTGGGCAGTGCCTGAGTTTCCAAATGGTCAGTCCGCCCCTGGTCTGGAAACTTCTTACATGAAATAAATCCTACAATGTGACTTCATAGAGTGCGACTTCATTTTCTGCCTTGTCAAGCTGCTGAAGCTGGTGCAAAAAGTCAGCTGTTTACTATCGGAGCTATAAATTACCAAGATTGCTGAAATACAGTTTATTTTCTCTTAGCAAACAAAAACAGCAAGATAAGCTATTCTAGATGTTAAACATTGGTGTGAAAATCACTACTGTGACATAGCCATAAGATGATTGAGTGATGATCTGATGTCAATGGGTGGACCACCAATTGGACAGGTTAGAACAACAGTCCTTCTTTTCTTCTTCCTCTTCCACTCTCTATTAACATAACCCTATATGCTTTGCAGAGTGAGATATGCATGTTTATCAAACTCTCAGAAGCTCTCTTAAGTCCTCATGCATACTGGACATTTTTACAGCGGCTGTTTTTGGCTTTTGACGGTTTTTTCTACAGCCAGTAAACTCCCCAGCATGTTATTCTATGTGTCCATGCACACATAGACTGTAATCAGCATTTTTTGGCTGGAAAAAACCCCAGAACTAGTTTGTTTCTAGACGAGTTTTTTAGCTGTACAAACGCTCTAAAATGGAAAAGCGCAGCAAAATGCAATAAAACTTGGCAAACTTGTGTTTTTTGGACTTTCTTTGAGCAAAAAAAAAACCTAAAAAAATGCTAAAAAGGCAAAAATGAAAAAAAGTGGCTAAACACTAATGCAAAAATGCCAAAAAACACTGAAAAACTTAAATTTTTAATGTGACTTTACACAGCTATCGTTATCAGTGTTATTGACATGGCCAGTGTGCATGGAGCGTTATTGTGCAAAGCCAAAACTTTTTTCTGTTTTAGATACAAAACGGAAAGGTGACAACTCTATCAGATTATTTTCTGCTACCTGCATCCCATTGGGGAGTTTTGCCTTCACCTTCTGCCCGCTAAGCACAAAAGGAAATGAGAGGAAATTTCTCCACAGTGAACAATATCCCCATTTTAGAGAACAGGTGTCCACATTGGATAACTGAAGCTCACCTCTTGCTCTGGTGACAACTTACAATGTTCAGATTTTTCTTTCTGACTGAGAAGGTGAATCTTCCCAGTGGGTACACACAGCAACAAACCTTGGCATAGGGTCCAAGCCTTCCCTTCTCTCTCCTAAAGCAAAAAAAAAAAAGATCCCTTTATGCACATTTTAACAAAGAAGTGTGACCAAAGCATTTTTTGGTCATACTTCTACTGTGGGTCATAGGAGTGCACTTATTTTTTTGCTCTCCTGTGCTAAAGCTGATGTCACAGAGCTGCTTCAGGCTCTGGAAAGATCCCAACAATAATGTCGGGATCCACCCAAGTGACCAGAAACTGGCACGCCACTGAGAGCCTGAACTAGCTGCTACTGCTCCTGAAGGATCAATGAGCACTGGAGAGGCAGAGCAGAGAGCAGCAACTGACAGTCATTACTCTCTACTCAGATTGGACCAAGAACTGACCTGGGGGGGGGGGGGGGGTTTGACAGCTGCAGCAGGGAGGTGAGTACAGATGATTGTTTTTTATTTTTTAACCCTGCACTTTTCCCCACACATTTTTATTACTTTGCAAGTGATCAGATCATGCCTATACAGTATATCTAACTAGCATCTGAAGCAAGGATGTCAGACTCAAAATAGGACTGAACTGGGTAGGAAGGACTGCATCAGATGTACTGACATCTGCACCTACCTAATTCCCCTTCCACAGTACCAAGACATTTTGGGGTTGATTTACTAAAGGCAAATAGACTCTGCACTTTGCAAAGTGCAGTTTCATTCTGCAAGTGCAGTTGCTCCAGAGCTTAGTAAATGAGGTAAAGCTTCCCTTTGCCCAGAATACCCAATCACATGCAAGGAAAAAAAAAGCATTTTGCTTGCACATGATTGGATGATGGAACTCAGCAGAGCTTCTGCTCATTTACTAAGCTCTGGAGCAACTGCACTTGCAGGGTGCAATTGCACTTTGCAAAGTGCACAGTCTAATTGCCCTAAAAAAGTGCTTCTAAAGGCATAAATAAAAAAAAATATTTCTATACTTACCTGCTCTGTTTAGTGGTGTTAAACAGAGCAGTCCGGATCCTCCTCTTCTTAGGTGCCCTGCCAGAGATTCTGGCCCCTCCATCCTGTAGGGTGTCCCCATAGCAATCAGCTTGCTATGGGGCACTCAAGAATGTGCACTCCCCAGCCTCTGCTCCGTGTGTTCATTTTCACATGGAGCCGTGACTCAGCCCTGCCCCCTCTCTTCTCATTCGCTCACTGACTGTGATTGACAGCATCAGAAGCCAATGACTCCTGCTGCTGTCTCAGCCAATGAGGAGAGGGAGTCCCGGGATAACCAAGACTCCACTGCTCATCACTGGATCGAGAGGGTGCTTAAGTGAGTATTGGGGGGGGGGATGCTGCACAGAAAAGGTTTTTACCTTCATGCATAAAATGCATGAAAGTAGCAGTCCTTGAGCCTTTACAACCACTTTAAGAAGTTAAGAGTCTACTCTCAAAAAGTTGATTGAAGTTTCACTTTAATTATCCAGTTTTTGAAATACAGGCTCCTGTTTATTTCTTTTATCTGCACATGATTGCATATTCAAAGTGAACACAGCTACAGTTTGTTCAGTGAAGCTGCTGAACTCCATTAGTAAATCAGCCTCAATATCTACTCTTTGTCTTTTATATATACTTGCTGGACTAAAGGAAGATGAAGGTGTTGCCTAAATTTCAGCTGACATTTTACCGCTGTAACTTAGAAAACTTTTAGACATACAATTTAATAAAAAAATATGAAAGTGTGGTGCTAAAATAGTATTGCTTTCATCCTTTTTCTTGCAAGGACTGACTGCAGTGAAAGCCAAACTCTTACTATAAAAACAGGTCACACCATTATAACCAGCACACATTCACTTTTCAAATATATATGCGCACACACTAGGGTACAGATATGTATTACAGTTCCAATAAAGGAAACTTGTCACATGGGAAATATTGAAGCTGTTTTGCTGACATCCTTCTAAAAATGTGAGTTGCCTGGCTGTTATGCTGACTCTTCTGGCTTCAGTAGTTTCTGAGTCACTGACCTTAAACCAAATGAAAAATGCGGCAAATGAAATATTAACTCCTGATCTGCAAACTTCCTCTGATTTTAGTCATTTCAATTTTTTCTAAACAATAAGGTCAGCATGACAGCAAAACAAATAGCATTTCAATATTTAGATTAGGTATAGCGCCCCCCCATATTGTTCTCTTTAACCACTTGCCCACCGGGCACTTTTACCCCCTTCCTGCCCAGACCAATTTCAGCTTTCAGCTCTCTTATATTTTGAATGACAATTGCACAGTCATGCAATGTTGCACCCAAACTAAATTTTTATAATTTTTTTTTAAACAAATAGATATTTCTTTTGGTGGTATTTAATCACCACTGGGGTTTTCATTTTTTGCTAAACAAACAAAAAAAGACCAAAAATTAAAAAAAAATTTTCTTAGTTTCTGTTATACAGTTTTGTAAATAAGTAATTTTTCTCCTTCACTGATGGGCACTGATAGGCTGCACTGATAGGCACTGATGAGAAATCACTGATGGGCACTGATAGGCTGCACTGATGGGCACTGACAGGCTGTACTGATGGGCATTCATGAGGCTATTCTGATAGGTGACACTGATGGGTACTGTTAGGCAGCACTGATGGGCACTGTTACACAGCACTCGTGGGTAGCACTGATGGGCACTGTTAAGGGGCACTGATGGGCACTGGTAGGTGGCACTGATGGACATTGATAGGTGGAACTGATGACACTGTTAGACGGCACTGATGGGCACTGTTAGGTGGCACTGATGGGCAGCACTGATGGGCACTGATAGGCGGAACTGATGGGCATTGATTCAACTGATGGGCACTGATTGCCAGCACACATGGGCGCTATTGGCCGTACTGATGGAGCTACACTGACCACCAGGACTCTGATGATCAGTGCCCCGATGATTAGTGTAGATGTCCCCCTTGCGAAATGCTGCTTACCGGCTCTCCTCTCCTCATGCGCTGTCAGCGTGAGGAGGACTGCCAATAACCGCATTTCCTATTTACCCTGTGATCAGCTGTGATTGGACACAGCTGTACACATGGTAAAAGCAGCTGTGATTGGCCTGTTCCTTAGTCATGTAACCAGCTGTTTCCGAAGAACACAGCGATCATAAATCACACGCAGTGTACACCCCAGGGGGCACGCAGGGGGTGTGGTTCTGGGAGGATGTCCATGGCTGCCCTCCCAAAACTAGCCGACCATGTTGTAGCTGTCTTTTGGTTATTGCACGGTCGGGAACTGGTTAAAGGCTCTAATAAAAAATTGTTGGTTGGCTGGTTGCTCAGCAGCAGCCTATAAGATCAACTTTTTATAAGATTAATTTTTTTATAAGAGTAACTTTTTGGGCTCATGCACATGGGGCTAAAAAATGCTGCTTATACAGATGTTTGGTGCTTTTTTTCTAACGCCAATAAGCGCACCTCTATGTTAGCCTATGTTAGCCATGCACACATAGATGTTTACATTTTCTTTGAAGAGGAGTGTTTACAGGCAGAAAAACCCAAATGTGCTCGGAGAGGAGCTTTTGAGAATATTTCATGCATGCACGGGCACATACTGTATGTGGCTAAATGTTTTCCAATTCATATTCTGCCCAGTAGAATGCATTTACGCTCAACGTCATACGCGTATAAAAGCAAGTACATATACAACATTAGAGGCATCTTTTCTGCCAAGTTCTGGCAGAAACAAATCCAGCATATTTTGAGCATAAATTCATACACCTGTGTTCATGAGGTCTTTCTCCAAAGTGGAAAAAAATGCAAATATCCAAATGTTAAGGGATGTAACTATACTAGACTGTCATCTGCTGTATAACATGAGACAGAAGTTCCCAACAGGTACATGTACAAGATACAAAGTTACTGTATATTCTGCATACTGAAATTCCACTCTAGTAATTTTTTAAAAAGTACAAATATGGATTTGATGCATCTAACTTGATTTATTTATTTAAAGTGGAAATATGTCAGGAATCCAGTTGGGTATAATATATATTAACAATAGAAATGAATGTGAAAATCAGCAAAATATTATTCCCATGCGTAGGCTGGATGTAACAATATTTTACATTAATGAAAAGTTTAAGGAATTATGCATTTCACTATAAAAGAAATTTCTTCACATGAAAGAATACTTGCTTCATTACAGCCATTGGGAAAATGTTGATGCTGTAAGGGAGAAGAACAAAGCAATAGCTTAAAGAAAAAATACCTACACTCTAATTGGAAATCTTAGACTGAACGTTTGCTTACTATTAACAGAGTAAAATGCAATAGTGTGCAGTACCCAATATTTACCAGTCAGAACTCAGATCCCAGAAGACCAATTTAATTTGGTTTACTGATTGCAGTGGTTTAAGGCACACCTTTGCTGGTTCACTGTGTTTCTAAGAAAGCCTAAATGTTTCCAACAGCTTACAGCATTAACATAGAAATCCCTAAATACCCATATGGCAACGTATGTTAATAACTGGTCACATTTAAACGATGACTTATCTAATCCCATTAGTAAAGCATGTACTCAGTACCAGTGTTTAACATTTTTAATGACTTTAGTAGTCTCTTGCTTTCATGGAACTCTCCCTGCAAGCCTGTGTCAAAAAATTTTTTGTATAGCACACAAAAGAAGAAAAGCATAACAAATTATTGTTGTGTATACTTGGTACTATATGTCTCATTATACCAGGGTCGGATCTAGCCAGTCTGATGTGGGGGAGCAGTAAAACATATCGGGGGGCAGAGGATGGAAGGCCAGTAGGGCAGAGGATGGAAGGTCAGCAGGGCAGAAGACAGAAGGTCAGCAGGGCAGAGGATGGGTGATCATCAGGGAAGTGTGTTGTGGGTCAGCAGAGCAGAGGATGGGTGATCATCAGGGAAGTGTGTAGTGGGTCAGCAGGGCAGAGGATGGGTGATCATCAGGGAAGTGTGTAGTGGGTCAGCAGGGCAGAGGATGGGTGATCATCAGGGAAGTGTGTAGTGGGTCAGCAGGGCAGAGGATGGGTGATCATCAGGGAAGTGTGTAGGGGGTCAGCAGGGCAGAGGATGGGTGATCATCAGGGAAGTGCGTAGTGGGTCAGCAGGGCAGAGGATGGATGGGTAGCAGGGGAGTGAACAGGGGTCATCAGTGCACAGGACAAATCATATGTTCTTAAAGGTGAACTTATCCTTTAAAAAGTTTAAACAGAAGCAAACTATAAAACACTATTACGATGGTACTTGGTCCTAACTCGGACTGCGAGGATGCATCCATCTGCTTCACCGATGTGCTTTCGGCGTTGAGGCCAGATGGGCTCTATGTATCACATCTGGTGGCAATGTCCAATGGCAACCAGATTTTGGATCCGCATGTTTAATTTCATCTATACGGTGACGGAGGTGAATATTCGCAGATTTCCGGAGATAGCCCTTTTCATACATTTCCAAATACCGTTCCAAAAAAATCCCTTAAATTGCTCACTTATGTGCTGTTGGCAGCGAGAATTACCATTGCTAGGCATTGGAAGAAATCAATTACCCCGCTTGAATATGTTAAGAATAAATTGAATTGGATTATGATTAATGACAGACTCACTTGTATTCTACACAACAATACTAAGAAATTTGATAAAACGTGGGCTCCATGGATTTAATACATTTCTTTGCCTTGATGTCTCCAGACTTGACCCTCTCCTTTTCCTTTTCTACTTCTTTTTCTTTACTTCTTACTATCCTTTTTTTCCTGTTCTCTGGGGTTAGTTGAGATTAGTCCCTATTTGTTCTAAAACATTTGTCATGTTTCAAACGACACTCATTCTGTGTGTATTCTTAGGTTTACAAATTGTGGTTCTCTTTCTTACCCTTCTGTTACGTCCCCTGACTCCCCCTTTTCCTGCCCCTTTCCAGCCTTCCTCTCTCCTCCCTTACCCCACCACTACCTTTGTCACCTACATATGGTTGGATAAATGATGGAGTCTGTCTATTTGAATTATTCAATTGCTTTTATACAGATTCTCTGGTTTTCTAATGTGTGTCTTATGTTAGATAAACCGTGTTTTTTGTGTTGATTGAAACACACTTATTATGACATGACATCTGTCTATTTGCACTATTTGTTATTTGAAAATTGCTCAATAAAAATGATTGGAAAATAGAAAGTTTAAACAATATATAAACATTGACAATATTAACAATACTCATAACAAGTAATCTGACTGGCTTTACAAAAGTCAAAACAGGACGACAAAATGTGAGCAAGACAAGGATTATGAAAGACATGGAGCACCCTGGGAAAAAACAGAGAAATAAATTCTGTGGCTGGTCAATGGGAGAATCTTAAAGGGAGAATCTTTGCCTGCTGTATACAATGCACACCATTACCACAGTACTAATTACTACTCCACAACTGACAGTCTCACAGACACAAATAAACCTCAGGACAAAGGATCCTTTTTTTAAATTAAATGTTTCCATTGTATAAATTTTCCAGTGTATTCTGGCAGCATGGAAGTCTCTTCGCTGTGTCAGAACACAATACCTCAGTGGGATTGATTCCCCCATCCACATCAAATTTGTGGATGATAGAATCAAGTAATTTTTTGTTTTGGACAATCTGCTGTTGAACAAAAAAAATTATCAATGCATGGCTGCCTTACCAGCAACTGTTGAGACAATGATTACCTTGGTCAGGTCTATGTATATCTATGCATAATGTACAGGGGCCAGGAGTAAGTAATAAACAAAACAAAATATGGAATGCAGCAGTCAGCATGAGCATCACATTCACATCAGATTCCTCCCTTATATCAGTGTCCGATTACATCAGAGTCTGCAGAGTCCCCCTTACATCAGAATCTAGCAGAGGCCCCCCAGTTACTGTACATGAGAGTCCAGCAGAGTCCTGCTTACATTGGAGTCTGGCAGAGGTCCCCTATTACATGAGAGTACAGCAAAGTGCTCTCTATTAAATCAGAGTCCGGCAGAGTTCTCCCCCTAGTCAGAGACCATGACAAAGGGATATTTTACGGGCACTTTTTTCCTGTTCACAGACATTTACGGATAGGAGTAAAGTGTCGGTTTTATACAAACTGTCTGTAAATTTACAGATGGTCGGCAACACAGGGTTGGAATGTACACATACTGCCACTGTTATGTTTTGTGGCCGTAGCAGGAATTATACCTGTGGCTGTTTTCTGGGGGCACAGTGCCTGCTGAATGGGACCTATTCAAGTGAATGAAGCTGCTATGCAAGCACCCCACAACTGTATGCATTGCACATGGTTGCAGTGCTCTAGTGTGGGGTTCTAGGAGTTAAAGCAGGTGGTTAGGGGGTGATACAACAACTCCTCACTGCCTGTCAAATGCTCTCTGAAAAGAGATCTGAATGCAGATCGCTCATCAGAGACCAAAACGCATGTAAACAAGTTCCTAGGAGCACTAAATAATCTTTAGCTAATAGCCAGCCATGGTGTTTGTAATCTACAAAAGTCAAGAACACTTAAAGTGGTTGTAAACCTCAGGTTTTAAATATGAACAAAGCATATACTTTTACAGTGTGTATCTCCATACTTGTCTCAAGTGTCATTTCTGTGCACTGCCTCATTCCTCTGCTAAAGGCATGAATTCTGACAAGTTTTCCTGACACCAAGAGATAAATGGTGACAGGAGAGGGGTCTCCAGCTGATTGACAGCCTCAGCTCTGTTCCTGTGAGCTGTGTGAAGGGAGGTGTGTCCCTTCCCTCCAATCAGCTCTCAGACTCTCCTTACTGATGTAACTTTAGCTCTCCACCCCTGCTTTTCAGAGCTGAGAGATCCTGTGTAAATTCTGCACTTTGAATGGATGTAGAGGAAATAAGGCCAAAGATATTGCATACAGGTACAACCTATGTAGGAGGATTTGTTTCATCTCTGTGTATCACCTGAGACCAGTCACTTCACTGGATATGTAAGGGTTTACAACCAATTTAAGGGTTGATTTACTAAGACTGGAGAGTGCAAAATCTGGTGCAGCTGTGCATGGCAGCCAATCAGCTTCTAGCTTAATCTTGTTCAATTAAGCTTTGACATAAAAAAAAACTGGAAGCTGATTGGTTTCTATGCAGAGCTACACCAGATTTTCCAATCTGTGGTTAGTTAGTAAATCAACCCCTTAGATTTTGTACTTAGACAGGGGCTCTTTGATAACTGTGTGATAAATCTTCATACCTTCACTTTTCTTGAGAATGGGTATGTAGCACTAAAAACCAAGTAAACTGTTGGATGTTATTAGTCCTCCTAGTTTTTCTACTGGTGACCTGACCTACAACTGCCACAAATGCTCAAGGACCCACTAGCATTGCCCTGCTGCAATATTTATTGGCTTAGTGTCCAGGAGAGAGGGTCAGAGTATGTAGACTTTGATCGGGGCGGACTGACCATTTGGAAACTCGGGCACTGCCCAAGGGCCCGGGTTCAGTAGGGGGCCCCATGAGATGCCCCTGGTACCTTTTTCATAGGCTTTTTTGAGTTTGGGCAAGGACACAGGGGCCCCATGATCCCCTTTTGAGTGCCCAGGGTCAGTAGGGGGCCCCATGAGATGCCCCTGGTACCTTTTTCATAGGCTTTTTTGAGTTTGGGCAAGGACACAGGGGCCCCATGATCTCCTATTGCCCGGGGGCCCCATGAGTTGTCAGTCCGCCCCTGTTCCAGACATAGCATGTGCCATAAGATATACCCCTGTGATGCATTTCCTCCTGATTGTGCTTATTTGTAGAGGAGGCAGTGCCTGGGACTAGAGGACATTAGCTTGATAAGTGATTGATTGATTTAAAGTGGTTGTAAACCCTTACTTTTACCCAGTGAAATGACTAGCCTGGCCTGACAAGCAGAGGTGCAACAAGTCATCCTACATAACCCCCTGACCTTGATAGACCAGATAGACAGCTATCTTGCAAGTCTGGACACTTTTACCCCCTTCCAGTCCAGGCCAATTTTCAGCTTTCAGTGCTATCACACTTTGAATGACAATTGTTCGGTCATGCAACACTGTACCCATATGAATTCTTTAGCATTTGTTTGAGACAGATAAAAACTTTATTTTGGTGGTATTTATTCACCACTGGGTTTTTTATTTTTTTGCTATATAAATGAAAAAGTCCAAACATTTTGAAAAAAAAGTGTTTTTCTTATAACATTTTGCAAATAAATAATCTTTCTTCATAAATCTTGGCCAAAATGTATTCAGCTATCTTTTTAGTAAAAAAAAAATAACCAAAATTAGTTTATAACCAAAAATTATAATTTTTTTTACATTTGTATTTAATTTTTTTATATTATTATTTATGTTTTTGTTTTTTAACATACTGTCACCCTAGCAGTACACTGTCACCCTAGTGACACTGTACTACTTGTGGGGGGTGATGAAGATTTTTTTTTTTTACACTGATTGCTTTTACACCCATAAAAGCTGTAAAAGCAATAATTTTTCCTTCTCTCTGGCTGCATTCTTGCAGCCATTGAGAAATACTGTGTGAGCTGTAATTGGTCACAGCTTGTCACATGGTACAAGACTGTTGAGAACAGCCTTGTACCATGGGACCTCTGTGATCATTCACAGATTTCACTAGTAGTAAGCAATGTTGCCAGAAGTGACATCTTGCTTACTACTATTCATGTGATCACTGATTGGCCAATCAGTGATCATATGATCGGGACCTCACACAGATGTCCCGTACAGTGATCGGTGTTCTGCTGTGTCCTCTGGACACAGGGGGCCCTGGATCGTGGTGCTGAGCGCTCCCAGGGAGCCTGCACAGGCAAGAAAGTGGGAGGACGTTTATAAACAGCCAACCACTGCTGCACTGCTCTCGTCTGGCCGTTCATGTACATGGCCCAGACGGGAAATGGTTAATAACCACCTTCTTGTGTTCCAGGGCCCTAGCATAAACCAATTTCCAATTCTTATGCCTTGACTCTGGAAATGTATTCTCCCGGGCAGCAGGCCTGAGAGGCAAAGGACCTATGAATTCTTACCACCCTCCCCAAGTAGCAGGCCTGGAAAGCAATGACTGGATCTCTGAAGCGTGCATCCTATCCAGACCACGCCTGGGAGGGAAAGACACTTCTAGAAGGTCCTTCCACAGCTGATATCATTGGAATAAATATCCTAGTCATTGGCCATAATAAAATAAATATACATAATCTACAACATTGTGTATTCTCACTTATTCACTGGAAAATACTCACCAGCAGTAGGCAAAGCAGACAATGTAATGGTCTTAGGGAAAACCCAGTGAACCTAGATAACAATAAAAATCATAACTTAGGTTGTCTACAGCCTAGCTGCAAACACTAAGTTTAGAATAGGGCCAATTCAGCCCATGGCAGGGGTGCTGTAGGTATAAGAGTGGTACTTTATATTCCTGGTGCAGAATTCCAACAGCATTTCTTTTTTGTTAAAGTGTAGTTACTAATTCATAAGCCATGAAGCACCATCTAGTTTGATGTAGAGCAGGTGAGTAGTTTACATGGAAAAATTACAAGATAGAAGTAAAATCGTCTTCTTTTGACAGATGCATCTCTGCAGGAGATGAGAGGAGTGAAAACAAAGGTCGCGCGGAAGACATTTTCATGCACATGTTCTCATTAACAAACAGCGTGACCTTTAGATAATCTTTCCTCTCATTCTGTTTTTACATTATCAAAGGAAGGCACTAAGAAAGACAGATAAAAGAGTACTTCACATTTTGACTTTAATTATTTTTACTTCAATGCCAGTTTTGATTTTTCATCTTGATAGAAGTTGAGGCAGGTTTTAGTTTAAAGTGAACAAAAAAGGAAAAATAACAATTTAAGCAAACTAACTTCCATAAATATGTATATAGAAGAACTCCAATTTCTTTTTAGAAATTTTTCTTGTGGTTTTTATTGCTGTATGTGCTAAATTAGTAGATTTAATGCCAGGTTCTGCTCTGGACAAATGCTGAAGGGAAATCTAAAATATCATAGTTGTCTTTGGGTCAGGACCTAAGAGGAAATCTCTCAGTGTGCGTACCTCATCCAGTAATAACTGTTATTGGTGGGATTTTCTCTCACTTTGGAGAGATTACCTCTCACTTGGTGCAAGCAAGGAAGCAAGTAGAAATCAATACACTTGAATTATGGGTTTCACAAACCTGACAGAGTTGCTAACCCTTCCCCACTCTGTTCGAAAGTAGAAAAATGTAAATTTACCTAAAAAATGGACGAATAGGTTTTTTGAGTAGATGTAAAACATATCTTAATGATATTTAATTTGCTAAAGCACTGCATACCATAAAACAAATTATCATAAAAACAATGATTCCTTTTCACAATTTTTTTAACCTTTTTTATCTCAATGTTCATAATCCCCTGCAGCCTTTTTGCTGCCACTTCATGTATATAATCCAATTGTATTAAACGAATAAAATATATATAAATCTGCTGTAAAACATAGGAATAAAGTGCAAATATACAGCAGCTCAACACTACACCTTGATATCAGGCAATAAAACAATAACACATATACAGTGCAGCGCTTGACAAAGTGACAAACAATTAGTGAGCAAAAACATGTCATGAAAAAAATATATAAAAAAATTGTCCATCCAAAATATTCAAATAAAGAAAAGTCCCCAGAGGCCGTGATGAAACAGAAAAATCCAAGGACAGCTGATGTGTCACCAACCACTTACATGAAAGGCTTACCAGAGAGATATGACCCCCTGTTAAGAGTTGTCAATCACGCTTTGTTGTAAAACAACCCAGAAGGCTGGACAGCCGGATCCTCCTCCGGACCACCAAGGGAGAAATACCAAAGGTCCTCCAAGAAGTAGACCCTAATTAGGGCAACTATACCACTCCGGATGGGACCCAAATTCATGGTATGAAACATGCAAAAGAAGAATGCTTCACATAGTGTAAAACCATTAAAACAGCATTTATTTTAAATCTGAGTGCAACCATATTTCAAATAAATGCTACTGCTGGACATTAATGAGCATAAACAAGCAAAGAATAAGAATCTTCCAACTTCCAAAATGGCCTCCGGCCGGTCACTCATGTGTGGTAGCCTGTGTGTTGCTCCACCCTACGCATTTCGTCATAAGTAACCTCACAAGGGACACGAAAGATCAATTCAAGGTACCCCTGATGACGTTACTCATTATGCTCATTGATGTTTATACAGTTACTTGTGAGCCACTGGGGTATTTTACTAAAATGTTTGCAGGCACCTATTCACATCCTCAAAATATGTGTATTGAAATATAAATTGGTAAGCAGTGCTGCGCCCTTAAAATTTTTTAATATAAATATTGACTAAAATATATACTCATAATGCTCATTGATGTCCGCTTTTATGTGAGTGCAACCATATTTCAAATAAATGCGGTTTTAATGGTTTTACTCTATGTGGAGCACTCTTTTCTCTCTATCAAATTTTCTCATCACTGCAGTTGAAAACAAACATCAATTTGACCCCACTTACCAATAGAAAATTGAACAAATGTTTCTTAACAAAATTCTGCTAGCATATGGCCAGTTTAGCACCAACTCTATTTTCTCTATAACACTGTTCAACAGGTAAAAAGTTTTGGGCATAAAATTAGCTAATCTTACATAATTTTGGGGTGCTGAAAACGAAAATGGCCCTAAAAAATGTTGATTGGCTCTAGTTTCCATGATATATTCACCCATCTAATGACGTAAGCCATTCAAAATTATGATGCAACTTCAGCTGCATATTGCGCAATTGATACTGGTGACCAATAGAAAATTGCATGTATACTGAGATGATGCAATATTAGCCTTTAATTGCATCACTTCACTGCATAAAAGCTGCAGTATCTGTAGCTGATTGTAGTTCGACAGCGTCTTTACATTTCGTTTTATGCTTATATAGGCTACTCAGTAATGCCTCGAACTTGTGTGAATAAAGCAGATAATTTCTGCTATATCTGCGGTGAAACAACTTTTATCTCACAAAAAAGGAGGATAACAGGAATGATTAAGAATGCCTACAACTTGTATTTTGCCTGCAAGATAGGAGACCAGGACAAGAGCTGGGCACCACATATATGCTGCAATTCTTGTGGGACGGCACTGGAGCAATGGTTGAATGGAAAAAAGGCATCTATGCCTTTCGCTGTGCCAATGATTTGGAGAGAGCCAACAGATCATGTTAGTAATTGTTACTTTTGTATGGTGCCTCCAATTGTAAAAGGGCTAAATAAGAAGAAAAAGTTATCTGTGCACTATCCAAATATTCCATCGGCAATACGTCCAGTTCCTCATGGAGAGGGGCTACCAATTCCTAAAGCACCAGAATCCTTCGTGGTTGAGTCAAGTGAGGAAGAACCTGAAGCGTGTAGTCACGTGCAGTTGTAAGAGATAGCCCTTTCCTCGAATACAAGAGAAAAGCCAAGATAAGCAAAACCGACACAAACTGAAGACAAAACTAGTGAGAATCCTAAGTATTAAAATGATTCAACTTAGCTTATGGCTATAATTTTTCTTGGTAATCCTATGCAATATATTATGCCATTTAGGCTTTGTTATGTAGTCAATATCACTTTATATTTGTGGAAAGACATCTATCTATATAATTATTGTGCATTATGTAGTCATTACGCCTATAGTAGAAAACTTTCCGTTTACAGAAAAACTAGAGCCAATTGACAAATTTCATTGTTATATTTGAACTCAAATGTGAAATTCATTAAGAAATGGATCCTTTTGTTTCCAAAACTGGCAAAAAATAAAAATTTGTTGAACAGTGTAATAAATGCCTAAGATACAATGCAGAGCCTCTACCATTGTAGCCTAGTAACAGATCTGCATGCTACACTAATAGACTAAGTTTGAATCCAAAATTGGGCTCTGCACTTGAGATCAATGCCTAGTTTTTAATTTACCAAAAATAAAGTGATTGTAGCTGTTTTAGTGCACTTGTAATTGAATCGGCTGATTACAGTCCTTGATACTTTATTAGCACTAGAGTTCATTTTACAGGATAAACCTTTGAGAGATGCACTCTTTTCATCAGCAGCAATAATGTTTTTGACCTGATGAAGAGAGAAACTCTTGAAAGCTTGTCCTGAAAAATGAACTAGTGCCAATACAAAAGTATCACATACAGTACTCAATTATTTTACCAAAAGAAATTCTGAGATTGAGACAATATATATATTTTGGGGTATAAAAAAAATCTATATAAAAAATATTCCCAAACACATTGAAGAATTCCCATACTTATGGCCACCATTAAATGGAAACTGAGTGCATGAGTGAACAAAAAAAGAGAAAGTCCATCCATTCAGATGTGAGCAGTCACTGTCAGATTCTAATGCTGTATTGGTTCCTATGTATCACAATCTGGATTTTCTTGCAGGACTTGATTTTAAGTGACTCAGCTAACGGAGTCCATTTCAGCTCTTCTATCGTCCTTTTATAAAACTAAATGAAATAGCCACAATTTCTCCCTGAAATATTATATTGATTTCTTTCTAGGTAGGCCTATAAAACATTGCAAATGGCAATGGCTCAGGCTAATAAATTTCTCTAAAGCATAGCAAGGCAAAAATTGAAGCTAACTCCACTTTGCAAGTTGTTGGTGCGCACTTACAAGTAAACAGGAAAACTAATGGGCTGATGGTTAAATCACTAGTACATTACTCCAGCTAAATCACTTTGCAGGCAATTTGAAGTCAGCTTCTCAGTCTAATCACCTTCTCTGAGATAGACTCTACTGATAATACAGTAGGGATTTAACTGTTTGCTGCCATATCAGCAAAGCTGTAGTTGTTGAAATGTTTTTTAGATATACAGTATATGTCCGAGAAATCAGTTTAACCACTTGCCCTCCTGAGGATTTACCCCCCCTTCCTGACCAAGCCAATTTTTGCGTTACGGTGCTGCGATACTTTAACTGACAATTGCACAATCATGCAACGCTGCGCCCAAATGAAATTTACATTCTTTTTTTCCCCACAAATTGAGCTTTCTTTCGGTGGTATCTGAGTGCCTGTGCATTTTTTTAAAAAATTTTTTGCGCTATAAAAAAAAGACCGACAATTTTGGGAAATCAACTATATTTTTGATTTTTTTGCTATTAGACATATCCAGTAAAAAAGTTTTTAAAAATCAAATTTCATCATGAATTTTGGCCAAAATGTATTCTGCTACATGTCTTTGCAAAAAAAAAAATCCCAATATGTGTAAAGTGATTGGTTTACGTGAAAGTTATAGCATTTACAAATGGCGGTATATAAAATTTGTTTACTAGTAATGGCGGTGATCAGCAACTTATAGCAGGACTGCGGGACTGCGGCAGGCATTCTGACACTGGGGGGAACTGACTTGGTGTCACTGACATCCCCAGTGACACCAATACAGTGATCAATGTTAAAAAAAAGCACTGACACTGTACTAATGGCACTGGGCATGAAGGGGTTACATGAGAGGCGATCAAAGGGTTTACTGTGTGCTGTTTTACTTTTGTCTGTGTGCTTCACTGTAAGCACACTGTTTTGGATGGCCATCCAAAGCAGTGTGCACGAGCTGACAGGGAGGAGAACTGCTTTGTTTACAAACAGTTCTCTTCCCCATCGGAGATGCTTGGCAATCACCAGGCACCGGTGAGTAATCACCCGCCGATACCCGGTGATTGACAGCCGTGTCCGCAAATGGTGGCACGCACGCCCCCTACCTGGAAATGCAAAATCACACATATATATATATATATATCCGTGCCACCCTGTAGCAGTATTTCTGCTACAGAGCGATCAGGAAGTGTTTAATTAACCAATCCTATTGCTATCTGTTCAAGACGATCTCAAGGCAAAGATCTAAACACATATAAGGAAGCAATTTTACCTGCCAGATGAGTGGTTGTAAACTTATGTGCCAAAAGGGGCCTCAAATGAGGCCATTAACATTACCAAAGGGCAGCACTTAATGCTCAATATATGTAATGTTTGGGAGGACTGTCAGAAACTGAAGACCTAATACAGGAAATGAGGGTTTAGAGCGTGTTGACATGCAACATTTTTGGCTGGGGATATGCTACAGGAGACAATACGAAACTGAGAACATGTTATAGGTGGCTAGTAGAGATCAATGCTATTACCCTAATCAATGTTCCCACTACAGACTGCTGAGGTTTGAGGGCTGCACATGATATGCCAAAGGGCTGCATGTGGCCCTCAGGATGCAAGTTGGGTACCAGGGTGATAAATAATTAGCATTTCTGTCTAATCAGTTTTTAAATTTACACAACCTCCATCCCACAGCACAGCCCGGAAGATGACACCATTTATAGTGAAGGAAAACAGTGAACTCTTCATCTGCTGATTGGATGGTGAAGGAGCAGCAACAGAGTGATAAGGTCATTTCTCTGCTCACTCCTGTTGTCAGCATATTTGTGTGCAATACATACGATTGGCTCCCAGTATTGCCTCTCCTTCACCCATTCTGAGTGCTGTTCTGTTGAGGTCTACAAGAGGCTGATATCAAGTCAAAATAAGGTTCTTAAACTACTTCATAATAAAATACATTCAATGATTTATTATAAATTTGACTTTTTATATGTTTAAAGGGCCACTTTATTGTAATAACATGTCAAGTCGAAATGGAAGCTGCATTTTTAACAGTTCTCAACCTTGTAATGATTGTGCTGGAAGTCATGCCGTGCCCAGAGGCGGACTGACCATTCGAGTACTCAGGCACTGCCCGAGGGCCCAGGGTCAGTACGGGGCCCCATGAAATGCCCCTGGTACCTTTTTATAGGCTTTTTTGTGTGTGCTTTGAGTGTGGACAAGGACACAGGGGCCCCATAATCCCCTATTGCCTGGGGGCCCCATGAGTTGTCAGTCCGCCCCTGGCCGTGCCTAAACCAGAGGCAAATATGCAAACATACCAGATGCAAAGTCACCAGCACTCCAAATGAATGCATTTCCCATGTTATTGTGAATAAACCTTATGTCCTATGTGACGTTGTGTTCACCATAAACATGTGAAAGACATTTATTTAGAATGCTGGTGACTTCACATTTCTGCTGCTATGCAATAAATGTTTTTCTGTGCATGGTTTATAAGGTTTTTTGGCAGAGTTCAGGCTGAAATGCTATAATACTGACACTCAGTGGCCAAATGTCTCCTTGCTTTGGGAACTCTGCCAAATTGAAGTCTTTATCTGTCAAACCCAGCTCTGATGAAGAAGTAATCACCCTTCGAAACGTGTTAGTTTTTATCTCCCCTTTGGATAGATCTGTAACCCTGTGTGGACTATGGTTATTTTATTCCTGTTTTATCACTACTCTTGTGAGTATATTTTCTAAATAAAATTATTCATTGTTTACTGAGGTAATGCGCAAGTTTTTTGCGCTCTTTCTATTATCCCCTTCTACAGTTTTATCAAGCTTCCCCAGCTTCATGATAGAGCTGCACAACCTTTGATCAGCAGTGGATGAACACACTGTTCGTTATTAATCTTCTTTTGGTCTGAGTCCTTGAGCGCAGGAGATAGTGGATGTTTGGTGACTGTGTCACCATCAATGTAATCAGGTAAGTGAGGGATACTAGTGGTTAGAGTCAAATTTCTGATAGGCTCATGTGATATTAAAAGAATAAGGGGAATTTATCAAGACTGGCGCACCAAAATCTGAAGCAACTGTGCGTGTTAACCAATCAGCTTCAAGCTTTAATTTTAAAAGCTTAATTAAACAAGGTGACGCTAGAAGCTAGTTGGTTACTATGCACAGCTGCTCCAGATTCTGGAGGACATGTTTGCCATTTCAAACCAGAAATGTCTGCTTAATGTATATTTTTTATTGATTTGTTATGAAAAGCAAAACGTCTTATAGAGTTTTGTTGCAAAAGCAAGAACAATTACACAGGCAGTGTACTTGCTATATTGCAAATACTGTAAGCCAGAGCACATACAGTATGCACCATTTTCATTATAGTCACTAGAGATATGAAAACATTTGTACATTTCCAGGATAACCAAAACTGAAGATTTGCTGTTATAGGAAACATCTAGAAATTTTACTTGTGCTTAAGCAGTACTCTAAAAAAATTCCTTGTCTGGAATTCCTCCTAAAAAATAGGAATATACTTCCTGGTATGTGAACATTCTTAGGTTCTCAGGTGAATACAGACTAACAGTTGAATGTCTGCAGTGTGCAATCTAACGCACTGCTGCTTCTGAATGTTAGTTTAGTGAACTTTGGTGTTGTCACTGCTGTGCTGCTCACTGTTCTTCTTTCTGGAGTCTCTGACATGAGGAAGCAAAGCCCTGCCTCTACCAAGATGGCCACCTCCACACAGACACAGTACAGACAAGGCATTGTAAACGGGGAATAAATGCAGGAGGTCCCCAGGCAATACTGATGACTAGTCCCTTGACCTCTGCCTGCCTTTTTGTGGATACAGCTTCCAGGAGTTTAGTTTTTCTTTCATTTCTTTTATTTCTGTCAATGACATGTATTTGCAAAGCTGCCTTCATTACATTAAAATCTTCAGAAATATGTTAATTTTTATTTGATTCCTTTATTCTGAAGATAAATAATAATGATCAAATCACTAATTTGATTATGTTTTTTTTTGTCTGAATACTATGCTTAGCATATATTTGAGTGACACAAAAATGCACAGTTTACTAGTTTTACCCAATTTGCCAATTGATTTACTCATCACTATTGATAACAAAGCTCACAATGCATTTTGCACCTATACCTCAGCAAGCCTGGCTTATTTTGGAATGTTTCTACTACAAATATTAAGATTTCTTTGGCTTGTATCATATTTTATAGATTCATGCCAAGAAGATTCCTTCCTCTTTCCATGCGGAAGATATGTGCCAAGTCTCAATGCTTGTTAGAGTATTCCTGAAGGAAAATGTGACTGAATTTTGGTGTGTCTCAAAAACGTACACACATCAAATATAGGCATTACTTCCCTAAATCAAACTGAATTATAATTATTGTTTCAGTAACTATAATTCACATGGAATTTTGGGAGAAAATAAAAACTATATAATGCTACAAACATTGTTTGAATCTCTAATTTGAATTCCCTTGGTATTTTATATATATATATATATATATATATATATATATTTATACTCAACTCAATACTGAACTACTGCTTGACATTTTATAAATTAAGACAACCTTCATTGTTATGAAATTACATCATAAGACACTAGTGTGTCAATGCTTAAAGCAGCTACATACCACCACATACTGTATACACCTTACGGATTATGTATCACCAAAAACAATTAAAAAGAAAAAACAGGTGCAGGTATAAAGTGGTTGCAAGCGTTTCAGCACTGTCTGATAGCTTGCCTACCATTTCCTGCCTCCTGTACATTTTTATTGGCCAGTGAGGCAGCCAATTTGTCAAGGAACCACTACTTGTGCAGCCAGATCTTGAGTGCATGTGCCAGTACATAGACGGACTTAAGCTAGTAACCAGCATGCACTGACACATAGGCACATAACTGTGCACCACCAGCATCGGTACGCACTGAGCATTTGCACATGCCCGCGCACATTCCCCAGAATGGCACCAGGCTGCCTATTTAAAGGAGGTCCTGACATATGCTGATTGCTGGATACACCTTCAGCTCTCTGTGATTCTGTTTCTGTGCTTCCTTGTTACCCAGTTGCCTGACTCCCTGTTACCAACTAGGTCTGTTCCTGGATTTCTCTTTGACTCTCTCCTGATTGTGATCCTGGCTTGGTGATTGACCTTGCTCCTGTTTGATCTTCTGCGCTTGACATGGCTTGTCTTCACTCTGTGGTCCTTCTGCCTCTGCTCATTCATGTATAAGCCTGGCTCTTGATGTCTGTCCATGTTTGACCTTGGCTCCAGTTTCCAGACTACTTTCTGCCTGTGCCTTCAGAACCTGGTTATCAGATCTTCCTACTGGGTCCTGTCTGGCATTTCCACACAATCAGTGCATGGACTGTCTGTGCTACTGCTGTTCATGAGGTGCTCTCTTATCTGTATTAACCGCCACGCCTGTAGACCATCTCTACTTCTCATTACCTGCTATCCAGGTGCCGGCACCCATGCTACCCTGAGCCTTGCCTCACCTCCTGTTCCAATATTCAGGTGTGTTTGGACCAGAGCCACAAGGAAAGTCCTCTCACCCCTTCAGCCTCCACCAAGGTATGTGACACAATTATATTAAACTTATGGGGACAAGAGGTAGAAGTAGGCCAACAGTCCCTGAAATTTTGGAGCTTTGCCTGTCAGAACAGCCTGGGTTTTGGAGTTAAAAGCAGGGTATTAGGTAATGTTGCAGGTAGAGGTGCCTGCTATTTATATCAGAGCAGTTTTTTTCCTTTGGTGGGACAACAGTTTTTTTGTTTTATATATGCCTTGTCTAGTCTTACATAGACAATAAGGTACAGTATATAGTATGTGTGTAAGTGAACATCTGTTGAGACCAGTCAAAACGTAACATAAATTCATCCCTTATTTCTAGATCCCAACTCCAGACAATTAATTTAAAATAGTCCCCTAGCAGAGATTTACAAGAAAAAAACAAAATAGCAGCTCTGGCTGCAATGGTATTGTGATGCCCCCCACAATAATTTCTTTCTTCATTAGATGTCCCTCCAACTTGATTCAACTCAGAAAACTGAGGACATCCAGAAAATGAAGGGCATCATGCAACTGCCCCCTGGGGAGGTGTTTGCACTTACATGCAATGATGCAGAGTCAGCACCACTCTCTTCATCATTGAGGACCACTCACAGCTGTTAAGGATCAAAAAAGAAAGATCTTTGTGCTTTGTGTGACCAGCCTGGAGTCATCTGTCTAGGGGGACCTGCAGAGGGTGTGGGGGGCTGAGAATCCAGAGTTGGGCTTTAAAATATTCTTGCAACAATATCCACATAACACAAGCAAAATTCTCTCAAGAGGGCAATACCTTTATAGGTGGTGAAGGCAGCATTTTCTCTAAAGATAGTCCAGCTCACACAGTTACTGTATATTTCAAATTTAAAAAAATGGTCCTTTGTGTTAATGATAGGCTCTTAGTATATTCAGCCATACCTGCAGTAGCATAAGAATGATAACATAGCATTGCACTGATGATAGATAAAATGGTAGATATCGGTCAAAATCATTTTCCACCTTGATGGAAAATTATTTTCTGAAGACAATCCTTTTTTAAACATTTCATCAGTACAAATGATCATTTAGCAGACAGGACAATTTTAGTCTAAAATATATCTGCTACTTTATAGATAATGGGAAAGAGCAACCAATTACCCCAAAATCATATGGTTAGCATAAAACGTTCACAACGTGCTCCTACTGATCGTTCAAAAATGAACTTTCCCATAAAGAGTATTAATCTTATACACATACACATTTTAAGGATTCTTTTTTTCTTTCCCATTTTATTCACATAAATCATGTTGCTCTTATGATCTTTTTTTACCCAAGCACATGCTTTTCTCCTTTCAGTATTTTATCCATTCATTGAAAGGGAACACTTTCTGCTAGCAATATAACTAAGTGTACCTATAAGGTACATTATACAATATGGTATATTGTTCAGTATCAATACAAAAGTTCACTGAAAGTTCCATAATTCCTATCATAAAAAAGATAATAATAATAATCCAGTTTCAATGCCCAAAGAGGTTTCAGTGCTATATAGAAAACAATTATTTACATACTTCAAATAATGTGCTGAATGTTTCCACCCGTGGAATTAAGAAAGGTGTCGTCATTCTTCAAAATGTAAAACATTCTAGATATATTTTGAAAGAAGTATTTGTTTTTTTTTTCTCTCTGAAATAAAGCAATTAAGTTACTGACCCAAAGAGTCATGCAATTACTTCTTCAACCTGCAAGGCAAAATTGGCTTTGTCTGAAAGGATTTAACAAAAGGTGGAGCTCTAATAAGCTTTTCTCAGCAACAACATGTAGCTGTGTCATATAGAATAGGGGAAATTGGATGGCAGCTGGCCGTCACTAACGTGTACACGATAATTGAATACATCCATCATGTGATGCCTCAGTTCAGTTTTTTTCTGCTTCACCAGGGCCGTCAATCCCTGATCAGGCTCTTTAACCTCAACAAGGGTAATAATTTGTTCTAGGGTTTGGAGAAGACATGATTTGGAATGACAAACCACTCTTTTAATATGTCAGACTATGGGGAACTGACTCAACAGTGGTTATTTGAAAAATAATCAAGTAATGTTAACACTTTGCATTTCAATGTTATGTGAACATAACTACATCATTATTATTACATATAACCACTGTATTAAACCAGCTGGTGCTTTGACAGATGTAAAAGAGAATTGTTTCAAATATAAAATGCGGACACTTCCAGCAGCAACCATAGTCTCTTGTTAGGGTAAAATCATCCCAACCTATAACTAGCCTTAGCAGTAAGGTGCACACAGAAGGGCAATGCACACTGCAAACAAACAAAGGATTTCCCAGCAACACTTACCAGACAGCCTGTGAAACAACCAATTTGGCCCTGTCTAACCATTTGCATTAAAAACAGAGGGATTTGTTTGCACACATTTACAAATACTGTACATGCGTAATCCACAGTCCTGCATCAAGGGTCATCTGTATACTGTGGACCTAACTCTAAAATTTCCAAAGCCTCCCCACGGGACTGTGGCTTACGCATGTATTTGCAAATACGTGCAATCAAAACCCTCTGTTTTTAACACAAATTGTTAGACAGGGCCAAGTTCGTTGTTTTGCAGGCTGGCTGGTAAGTGTTGCTGGGATATCCTTTGTTTGTGATGTGCATTGCCCTTCCATGTGCACCTTATTGCTAAGGCTGGTTATAGGTTGGGACGGTTGCCATTTTTTGTGTAGTTGGCTAATTTGGATGCAGGGATGCACTGGATGCCTTTGCTGTCATTTTGGTATAGTTGGGCGTCACGTGCATCCCTGTACCTTTAACGAGGGATGGGCTCCTCCAGGCACACCTGCCCTTAACCTATCCATTGATATATGTGCTCCTACTATGGAGGCTTTTGAAATTTTAGAGTTAGGTCCACAGTATATAGAGGTTCCTTGACGTGGGACTGTGGCTTACCCATGTATTTTCAATGTGTGCAAACAAATCCCTCTGTTTTTACAGCAAACTGTTAGACAGGGCCAAATTGGTTGTCTTGCAGGCTGGCTGGTAAGTGTTGCTTTGTTTGTTTGCAAAACACTGATGTTACCAAGAAGCATCAGAGCTTTGAATATCAGAACCAGCCAGGATTTAGCTGTGATGGGTTCTGGAGGCCGATGCATGTACAGTATGTACAGGCAAAACTAGGTGACTGTGTTTTATACCCGCATTAGATTTTTTTTCTTCATCTTGTCATTTCTGTCATATCTTTAAAGTAAACTTGTGCTTTGCCCATTTAGTGCAAAACAAGTTCACCTCAATGCATCCTTCCATGCAATATATACTTGCCTTCCTTTGCTCCCATTCCATTCTGTTCAGCTGCCAGGAGTAAAAGAAAATATCTGTGCCAGATACAATTCCCCAAAGTTATACCTCACACAGTGCTTTGAACTCCCCTGTGACAGCACTGACTGGCCCAGTAGGGTTGCCACCTCATCCCTTTAAACGTGAACACATATTAATTACACAAGTTCTGTGGCTGATTAAGGTGGTATTTAAACTCACTTAGTGTCTTATCTGCATTAATATAGCCTCAGATCCTGTGTAAGTAAAATGTGTTTGGGTTTAAAGGGATGAGGTGGTAACCCTATGGCCCATAGCAGTCACGTCTGTGAGTCATATGCTCCATCATATCAAGAAGTACCAGATGCTTAATTTGGCTCCCAGCAAGGAAGAAGGAGAAGGGAAGAAGGTAAGTATATTCTAGGGAGGTAAGGCTTAATTCAGACCTGTTGCTTTGCCCTAAAAATTGTAGCTGTGTGTGTCTACAAATGCACACAGCCCAGCTTGGTAACCAATAGGAGCATCCATCTTGCTACAGAAAACTCCCGAAAGAGTGAGGAGCTGACAGTGATACCAGGGACCAGCAGAGTAGGAAGAAAGTGACCTTTGCTACTTTTTTATTTAAACAAATTGCCTTTGGTATTAATTTAATATGTGACCAAAAGTATCTTGAAGTAGAATTCTAGTAAAAACTTGTTTCATACATTTTGGATAGAAAAGGGAAGAGCTGAAACAGCTCCTAGGTTTTTATTACCTGACTGTATTCTACCTACTACCAGGTTCTAAAGCTTTCCCCGTAACCACTTCAAAACACCCAGATTCTATTAACCAATACTTATCAGATGATGAAAGCCAAATTGTTCAATGTATGGGGTATCCGCGATGATTTTGAGAAGCCTGAATAAAGTTAGCAAGTTCACCTAGAAAATTTTACTTGCTTCAGTTTTTGTTAAAATTATTTTTATCAGTTTGAATTATTTTGAAGGTTTATTATACACTGTTATTTTGTATCAATTGTTTAAAGTTCTTACTTTATATATTAACATTCAATATAGGGGTTTTAATGCAAATTAGATTTTAATCTTTTTTTTTTGCTGGCTAGCTGGTAAGTATGCTGGGAAAACATTTGTTTTTTGTGCTCCACAAAGCCCTTCCATGGGCACTTTGAACAAAGTGAGTTATAAATTGGGGTGGCTGCCATTTTGTTTAGCTTGCTGTAAGTGGTGTGAGGACAAATTGGATGCCTTCAGTTGCCATTGTGCTTTGCTGAACTTCTAGTGTGTCCCTGTACATTTAGGAAGGATTGAGCTGCCTGGATACTGCTCTTAATTTATACAACACACATTTTGGTGCTTCAAATGATAGACCTTTTCCTGGGTATATTTGACCTGCTAATCCAAAATATTGCACAGCTTTTTCCGTATCAGCTCTAGTTTTTGAGATACAACAAAATTGCCATATACCTCTAATCACTCTGTCGCCTCTCAAAAATATGGATATTTTAATGTAGTATTTTATTTAATCTCCTTTTTGCATGAAATAAATAATTTAAAAAGTAGCCATAACCTTTACGGTGATCAACCTGGAAAAATTAAATTATATAAGTGGCAATATACACACACCTCCTATACGATCATAACTATAATATAGATAATAACTTATACTTTACAAACCAATGTTTCGGAAGTAAAACTACAGTTGGAAGTATGTAAACACTCTCACTATTTCTTGTAACTTGTATGAAAAAACACAAACTAACTAACAGAAGAACAAGTTGATGAGCAAAAAAATGGACTAAAAAAAATATATAAATTTGACCATATCTAAGAAACTAGAGCTGATGCAGTCTGGCCAATGCAATTTTCTGATTCAGCACCCAAAATAACCCCAAGAACAGGTCTAAAAAGCAAGGCACCAAGAAAAAATAATTCTTTTTTTGTGGGGCTGTGTTAAGCCTAGTACACACGATGAGAAAATCTGATGAAAAATACTGCTTTCAGAGCAATCATCCGATAATTTGATTGTTAGTACACAGCTCTCAAGAGAGTTTATGCAAAATTATCAGAAGGGACCTGCACGAAAATTTTTCTTGTACAATACCAGAACAAACAATTTTAATTTAATCCGTATAGTATACATCCGAAAAAATCGGGTGACCAAGAGCGCGCATGCTCAGAAACAATAACATACATCACTATACAATACAATACATTACATCACTTCTGAAGCTGTTTTCTGTTATAGGAGAATTTTTGTAATTTTAATAACCTCTTCATTTTCAATATGAGACTAACGTGAAATGTGCAACTAAAATCTCTATTTTTAACCAAATTGTTAGACGGTGTAATTTGATTTTTTTTTTTTTTGCTGGTTACTTGGTGTTGGAAAAACTTTTGTTTGTATTATTTAATATAGGTTGATACAGTGCTTTAATGTGAGAACTATATGCTGAAAGATCTAATAAGAAAGCCCAGCACTGGCGGACTACTGCTGCAGATTAATGATCTAGAATGCATCTCCTCTATTTGAAGAGTAGGAGGCGATATGTCCCTTTTCTGAGTCATTTAGCTGATTAATTAAGTGCCTGCTATTTTGAGCTGCATTCACAGCACATCACTAAACTAGCCACCCAATATTGTGAAGTATAAAACATCACTCAACACCTGCTGGATGCAGAGGGGTAAATTTGAATTATGTACAGTATATACAATATTGTATTTATCCCCGATTAGAAAGATTTAAAAAAAATAACTGTATATTTTGCTCGTGAAGAAAATATATAAAGTAAATATATGAAAAAACATACAGTATCCATTAAAAAAGTGATGGTGCTGTGGGACCCAGAGCCCAGAACACATTTGTGCAGTAAGAGAAAACATCTGTATTAGTCATCAAGGAATACTAAAGTCTGACAGCTGCTAGACAATTAGTGTACATCCAATGGCTTTCCAAAGTGTATGACCAGCTTTAAAGGGATCATCTTGTCATCTGACTTAAGCTGTAGTTCTTCTTTGTCTAAACAAAATGGATTATCCTGTTGTCAGTAGGACACTGTCACGAATGAACGTATGCTGGCTTCACAGCCTGGATTATTACAAAAAAAAATGTAAAAAAGAACAATGATGACATGCAGCATTCCAGCATTCCACACTGACAAATTGGATTTCAGTCCACTGATTGTTAACCCTAACTTCATAAAACAACCCATTCAGTTTGAAATAGAAGCGAAAGGCAAAACATTTGTGTATACATATAAAAGAAATTATAAATACACCTTTTTTCCCTTCTTAGAAGTGATCACATATCCTCTGTTCTCAGCTGCATAAGAACTGGAGAAAGTTAAACAGAAGCACACTGATCTTCCCAGTGAAAGGCTGTGCATATGCGGGGGGGGGAGGGGGGGTTCAGGACAAGTCTCATCATTGGAGGAGAGCAGGCTGAGTTCCCAGCACAGCTAGAGAACTGACCACAATGTGTTCTCCTGCTTAGTGTGGTCAGTTTTTAATAGGGGTTCAGGTAGGCTGGCAGGATTTCACACAGAGGGAGCAATACAAAGAGAACAGGATACTTCTTCATACAAGTATATGGTACAGCAGGCACATATCAGGAGTATGAAATGTTGGGCTTACATATTCTTTAAATTTTAGAAGTCAAAAGTATCTCTGATTGTCTATCTATCTATCTATCTATCTATCTATCTATCTATCTATCTATCTATCTATCCATTTATGAAAGTAGGCGCTTTCTGTAATATATAGTAGCTTATTACATCCATAATATGGACAATGAAAAAGAAGAAGCACATTAATGAGGTATTCACTCTGCACTCTCCTCCAGCCAGTGTGTTCACGCTTGGCACTACTGTCTCCTAATGCTGACCCTCCCACCTCCACTCTGAATGCTGGTGCACAGATGAATACTTGATTTTATAAAGACATATTCAAATATACTAACAACAAATTAAAATTACATGTAATTTCTTTTAATGCATGGCTGCATCAATTTATTTTTTTACATACAGTTGTGTTTAAAAGTTCATTGAAGTCCATTTTTGTTCAAATCATCATACTGTTTTCTGGCAGTTGTGGCTGCAATATTTCTTAGTCTACTGACCTTGGCTTGGTATCAAGAGATCCCCGAACTTTTCACTTCTTATTAAGTGATTGAACAGTACTGACAAGCATATTCAAGGCTTTGGATATCCTTTTTATATCCTTTTCCATTAAAGTTCCATTGCCTTATGCAGGTCTTTCTGCTCCCCATGGCTCAGTATCTAACCTGCTCAGTGAATCCACGTGAGAGCTAACAAATTCATTGACTATTTATACACTGACACTAATTGCAATTTAAAAAGCCACAGATGTGGCAAATTAACTTTTAATTGCCATTTTAACCTGTGTGTATGTCACCTTTTGTGTCTGTAGCAAGGCCAAACATTCCAGGGTATGTAAACTTTTGATCATGGCTGTTTGGGTGATTCCTGTTATCATTATGATTAAAAAACAAGCCAAACAACAAAAATGATAATAAATGGCTTCATATGGTCACTATCCCTAAATAAAAGGCGTTTTTTGACATGGTCAGTCATATTTTCAATATCAATGCCAAAACATCATGATTTCTGCCAGAGGATGCAAACTTTTGAGCACAACTGTATTTGCTTGGAGTTCATCTTTAAGAAAGCTAAAAACCATGGTGCCGGAACCACTCCAACTGTTTTCCTGCTGTCAGCTGGTACACTGGATCATGTCTTCCTGCTTATGATTGGCCCATTTAGCTACTTAAAGTGTAAAGCAAGGAAGCTTGGCTTGAAGTGGAGAAATTATAGTGGGAAGAAATGATTAGAATCTAGAGACATTTCTCTCTTAGCCTTGGTTCACACCAATGCAATTTGAGTTTGATCCATTTCTGCAGTGCTATTTGCAGTGCCTTTTGTGTTTTTTGCACACCAATTTTTGAAGCATTTTTCATTAAATTTCATTGGCACCTAGAAAGGTTAGAAAGTGATTGACTACCATGCAAGCTGCAGCAGATTCTGAGTACACCAGTTTCAGTAAATCTACCCCAAAGTGTATGTATAGCTAAAATTTTGTATACAGTTGGGAAGGGTTAAAACCCCTAGCAGCGGCTTTATGTCTAAAGCTGGCCAACAGATTTTTGAACAAATATCCATGTGAATATTTGTTTACACATTTGTGTGAAAATTCTCAGTACATTTGATGATTCGATGGACATCATTTAAAAATTCTTCAAAAATTAATTTTGGAACAAATTCGCCACATAGACTCTTAGAAATTCGCTTGTTTGAGAAAAATTTTTTCATCCCACTCCTTCAAATTTTATTGTCACTCCGCTCAATAATGAAGAACAGTTTGACCCCACTAACCACCGTTGGAAAATAACATTATTAGTAAAAATGTAAAAGTGAGCGCTATCCAATCAGCAGCTAAGCACTCAAGGTAACCAATAAAAACCTTACAATAGAATAGAAAAAACAGTGCAGCGCTAAAATTATGATTCAAAACAAAGGAAAGTATTAGACGACAAACTGATAATAAAAGTTCAATATAAATGACAGTCTATGTGACTATAAGGTGCCAGGTGAATAGTTAAAACTCGATGGTGGTGCTCCGTGAAAAATTGCAGAATTACGCACTCACCAGATGCGTAATAGTTATACGCATTAAGTATCACATCCAGAGGTTTCCTCATCAGATATAGGTCTGGCCAAGGAGAACCACCTAAGCCTTGACCAGACCTATATTTGATGAGGAAACCTCTGGATGTGATACTTAATATATTAATATAACTATTACGCATCTGGTGAGTGCATAATTCTGCCATTTTTCACGGAGCACCACCATCAAGTTTCAACTAGTCACCTGGCACCATATAGTCACGCAGGCTGTCATTTAAATCAAACTTTTTTTATCAGTTTGTCGCCTAATACCTTCCTTTTGAATCATAATTTTAGCGCTGCACTGTTTTATCTAAAATAACATTATTGTTCTTAAAATGAGAAAGTTGTACAAAATTCTAATGCTATATTCAACTCTTGCTCTGGTGACAACTCTAAAATGTTAGATTTGCATCACTTTTTGTTTTGGTGACGGTGCTCACCAGGACAAAAACGAAGGGTGCATCTCTCCAGCTGAGGCACAGATAATAATAAAATCTTGATGTGGTGTCTAAAACCTTCTTATCCCACCCAAAACTAAGCTAAATAAATAAATGAAAAGTCTTGCCTTTGCATACACTGTAGCCTCCCTAGCGGTCTGATTATGTCAGTAGTTCTGTGCTCAAAGCAGTACATTTTTTTGCATGGAAATATGTATTTTTTTTTTATTGTAGGCCTGTCATTTTTAGGAATAACTCACTGAAATCTGTCTGAACAAGAGTCTAGTAAACATCCCGGGTATGTTAACACTTGAAAAACGGAATCATAAATTATAATTTAATAAATAATCATAAAAAATAATAATATAATAATAATAAATTTAATTCAATAATGTAATCAAATCAAAAACACTGAAATTTGAAATATAGCGCCAAGTTCGCACATCACTGAGTAAATTCGCAAAATCGTTTTCAGTGTCTGAGGACGAATTTCCCCACGAATCATTATCACTCAATTCTGCAAGTGGTTCTAATTTACTATCGCTGTTCTCTAGCTGGTCTAAAACCGCTTTTCACATAAAGGGACGCTTTTTTTCACATAAAGGGACGCATAAAGGGATGCCATGGACATTTCTCAGTTTCCACGCAGAAAGAACAGTAAAAATGCAGGCAGGGCACAGGAAAAAAGCACTCGGGACAAAATGTATGTGAAATGGTTTGATACAGTAATGTTTTACTATGTGATTTTAGTGTATTTAGTGAATGGCACTGTTTGACATTTTTAAATTTCCCGCCGTTCCGTCCCCCCGTATGTCCTGACGTCGCAGGGGACGGAACCCAGAAGACAGATGCCGGCATCTGCCAGATTACATTGCCGGAGACACTGCAGGAGGGACATCGTGGGAGCGCAGGACAAGGTAAGTGCAGAAGAGATCCCAGAGCAACGCTGCAGGGTATTCCCGAGTGTAACTCGTGGTTACCACTTGTGGTGCTGAAACTTTACCCCGAGCTACACTCGGGAATACCGCCAGGGAGGTTAAAGCATGTGGTAGTGACTCCCGTGCACATGCGCACTGGAGCACATGATCCTTGAATGAAGACCGGAAGATGGAAGCCCTGTCAACAGTGCCAGAGCTTCTCTGGAGGGCTTCATTTCAAGGTAAGTCTTGCACAATGTGCTAGTATGCGATGCCCACTCAGAGATCAGCACATTGGCACAGCAGTGATCCTGCTGGATCACAAAGTCTGTGAGAGTGGGGAGAGCTGCTACAGACAGGCACATCACTGTATGCAGTGAGGGCCCAGGTAAGTTTAAGAGGGGGTGCATGTATTTTGGTGGTATTTATTCACCACTGGGGTTTTTTTTTTTTTGCTATGTAAATTAAAAAGTCCAAAAATTTTGAAAAAAAGTATTATTCTTATAAAATTTGGCAAATAAATAATATTTCATCATAAATCTTCGCCAAAATTTATTCCGTTATGTTTTTAGTAAAAAAAACCCCAAATTAGTTTATAACCAAAAATTATAATTTTTAAACATTTTTTTAATATTATTTTTTATTTAATATTTTTTTTTTACATACTATCACCCTAGCAGTATAGTGGTGACACTGTGCTACTTGTGGAGGGTGATGAAGATTTTTTTTTTTTTTTACACTGATTGCTTTTACACCCATAAAGGATGTAAAAGCAATCATTTCTCCTTCTCTCTAGCTGTATGAACTACTGAGTGAGCTGTGATTGGTCACAGCTTGTCACATGGTACAAGGCTGTTGTGAATACTTGTACCATGTGACCTCTGTGATCATTCACAGATTTCACACGTAGTAAGCAATGATGTCACAAGTGACATCTTGCTTACTACTCTGCAGGTGATCCCTGATTGGCCAATCTGCGATCACATGATCGGGACCTCGTACAGAAGTCCCGTTCGACGGTCGGTGTTCCACTGTGTCCGGAGGACACAGCAGGCACTGGATCGCAATGCTGCGTGCTCCCAGGGGGCGCACACAAGCAGGGTGCAGGGAGGCCATTTATAAATGGCCACCCGACCTTGCACTGCCATCGTCCGGCCGTTTATATACAACGGCCGGATGGGAGGTGGTTAATATTCAAAGCAAACTCACCCACCCATCCATGTCTCCATGCTTTATTTTGCTGAGAAATCACTTAGAAAAACGCCCCCCCCCCAGCACTTCTGGCCGTGGCCATCATGTCGAGTAAAGGCAGAAGATTTATGTAGCATTTACTTCTTGTAATCCATCTGCCTTAGCTCAGGCATGCAGGCAGAAGGGTGCGCTTATCTGAGAAAACCCCTTCTCCTCTACTGAAGACTCCTGGGATGTAGGACATCATTTGCCTAGGCCTGGAAACCAGGAAGTAACTGAAGAAATGTAAAAATCAGTTGAAAACAAGTAAATATGATATATTTCCGATTTATTTGCTAATGCTAGTAGCACAAGAAATACAAATAGTCAATGTTGATTGCGAGAGTGAGGTTCTGCTTTGAAGCATACAGTAGATCCTAAATTAAAATGAAATGAAGCCTTACAAATGGTGCTACTTAGACACCAAACAGCTTTTTTTACAGCACAACTGTACTTTTAGGTTCAAAATCATGTCATGCATACTTTATCCAGTAGCTATGTTCCAGTCCATCACAAATATTGATTTAAAATACCAGATAACACATTCCTGCATCCAAGACTTGCTTTGTGATTGTGTGTGCCATGTTGCTTTTATTTTCCAATGCATTTTTTTCTTGCTTGGAGTGAATGTCAAAACAAGCCTGCAAAACCAATTAGGCGGCAAACAAACAAGATTAAAAGTGCTGTGTGAATTATGTATTGTTGTGCTGTGGTGCAGGGACTTAAACAAGTACTTCCTGTGCCACGCACTAACTCTGTTAGCTAAACGATTATTTGTTTTCCTGTGCTGGTAACTGGATTGCAGCTCTAAATGTGAAATGTCTGTGTGCCACTTGGGGCTATGCTAAGAAATAAACCAAACTAAGACAAATAGTTTAAGGTGTGCTGTTTGGGGAGTTGAAACTACACATTATTATAGGATGGCCAAAAAAAGCATCATCTACGGTTTTACATCCACATAATGACTCCATATTGATTTACATTGCACGTTCTAAATAATGCACTGAAACATCCTCTGTCTTGGCAATGTACATAGATTTAGTGGAGTAAGATCCCTATGTTTACCACTTGGAGGAGCTATTTGCACCTGTGTAAATTCTGCTTGAAAACATAAAGCAATCGCTCACATCAATATATCTACATACACTAAAATAATGTTATAGTAATGGACTGAACAAGAATTTCCAAAACACATAATACATTTGAACAGTATTTTTGTTATCCTGATGACAAAAATGTGCCTTCAACAGTTGTGCTTGACCAGTATGACCTTGAAACCTGCATACCTGCAGACTTTCTCAACCAGGGTGCTCAGGCACCCTGGGGTGCCTTAAGGTTTCTTCAGGGGTGCTTTGGCAAGATGTCTAAAAATTGCCCAAAACTTGTATAGAAGCCAGCGGATGGAACAAGCCTGCCCAGGGGCGGACTGACAACTCATGGGGCTCCCGGGCAATAGGGGATCATGGGGCCCCTGTGTCCTTGCCCAAACTCAAAAAAGCCTATGAAAAAGGTACCAGGGGCATCTCATGGGGCCCCCTACTGACCCCGGTCCCTCGAGCAGTGCCCAAGTTTCCAAATGGTCAATCCGCCCCTGAGCCTGCCTTTTAGTTACACAAAGCCACAGGTTTTCATTGTGCACCATTATGACCTTCTAGCCACCGACGTCCTGACAACCAATGACATCATCATTTGATAAGGAGAACGTCAGCTGCCTGCACAGTAATCTAGTTTGACTCTTCCCTGCCCCTTCTCCATCAGTGCTGGGGTCACATTAGCTCAGTGATAGAAAAAAACTGAAGGAGAAGAGAAACATGGGAATACTACTCAGTACCAGCATGAAAAAGTGTATTTGCTTTGGAAGAATAAATCACCTTCAATGTTGGGTGTCCCACATGTGTAGATGTTGTGGTGTTATATAGAACTACTAGAATAGTTTTTCACATTTTAGAATGGGGTGCCTCAAGACTGTCTATAATTTGAAAGGGTGCCTTGAGACTGTCTATAATTTTAAAGGGTGCCTTGACTGAACAAAGGTTGAAAAACACTGGTTTAGGGACATATTTAAAAACGGGTGAATTAATGTCTACAAAAATATTTTATGTAAAAAGATTAGTGCAGTGCTAAGTTTAAACTGCCATATAAAAAATTATCAATGCATAAATATGTGCAAAACAATGCATATATCAATCAATATATCACATAGACCAATCCACAAAATTATAAAGTGATAATTAAACAAATATAATAAATTCAAAAAGTACAATCATTGAAGTGCGTATCGGATAATGAGTAGTGTCCCAATAGTGCACAAAGCAAGAGATGGACAAATTCTTCTTCCCAGTACCTCCAGCAATGTGCACTCCTCCACCTATATGAACTAACCAGAAAGTTAAATAGTAACTGCATATATCATAGCCGCCGTGATCATTCCTGTGTCTCAATTCCTGGTTATTCATTCCAAAGACCTAAATGGAAAGAGCTCACACCACAGAGCCCAGACAGAGGTATATAGTGTGGTATGCTTTATTAAAACTGAATAAAACAAACCTAAAACAACCACGTGGATGCATCAAACAAACAAGCCGTCTGGACTTACAGAACAATTATGGTGGCCTATGTAATATAAAAAAAATGGCATTTAAGGTGGTACAAAGGTATAGTACACTGATTTTCTGACCTGTAATACCATGGCTCACAAATGTCCCTTATTTAGAGGAACTGTCCCTCTTTTGAACAATATCCCTCCATCCTTTTTTCTTTCTCAGTTGTCCCCCTTTTTGATCTGATGTGTACACTTCTTTAGGCCCCATTCACACCTAAGCATATTGAAGGACATTTACAGAAGCACTCCAGCACTCAACACCAGATTTCCATTTTGTTCTATTGTGCCTTTTTACATTTGAGTAATGTGTGGTTACTCAAAGTTCTGAAAAAGTAGGGGAGCCTCTTTCAGATCTGATCATACATTTTTGGCTCCGTTTCATAGTTAACAACTCCCACCTCCTTTTAGTAACCAACTCTCCATTGACTAAGGCTGGCCATACATTATAGAATTATCTGGAGATTTTTGGTTTAGATTTACCAAAAACCATATAATAGGAGGACAAACCTAAACAACACTTTCAGTTGTATCCAATTAGGCAGGCCCTTGCACTACACAGTTGAAAGTTGAAGGTAAATCTAAAGGAAATTGGGCAGAAAATTGGAAGATAATTGTATAATGTATGGCCAGCCTAAGGCTACATTCACACTTTCGAATGTGCCGGACAGAATTTACATTAGGAGAACCCCAGCAGGGGTTCTTGGTGATTACCTGCAGGAGGCAGGCCCATTGAAATCAGTAGGAAGATGCTGGCTCCTACAGGTAATTGCAGCTGCTTGCATGGAATTGCTATGCAGCGATCACCTGCAAGTGATTGGTCCTGGATGTAGGCAGTTTGTGTCTAGGGATGGTCACTTGCAGGTGATCGCTGCATAGCCTCCCATTGCCTTTAAAGGGGCTACCTCCTGCAGCTAATCGCCAGGAACCCACACTGGGGTTTTCTCATGTAAACGCTGTCAGGCCCAATTGCAGATATGAACGTGGCCTAAAAAAGAACACTCATGCCTGAAATCATCTAAAAAAAATCATGCAAAAAAAGTGCTCCAAAATCACATAAACATGCTCACGCTCAAGTGTGAATCCAAACTTAAAGTGTACTATTTAACTACCAAGTGATATCATACAGTAAACCCTTCATTTGATCTCCAAATTACTGTATTCGTTAATTGAAAAAAGCCCATATGGGTTTATCCAATCATTTTGATTTTCAAATTATTTTCTGTCTGTCAATTCATCATTGTCCATGTAACTGGGGGCGTGGCCAGAGAGCGTTCTTTGCCTACATGCTCTCTGCTATGATGTGCCCCTCTTTTCTGTATTCGTTAATTGAAAAAAGCCGATGTGGGTTTATCCAATCATTCTGATTTTCAAATAATTTTTTGCCTCTCAATTCATCATTGTCCATGTAATCGGGGGTGTGGCTAGAGTGCGTTCTTTGCCTACATGCTCTCTGCTATGATGTGCCCCTCTTTTCCATCTCAGAAAGTTGGAAGGTATGTGTACTGGTAATAGAATGTCATTTTTTAAATAAATCAGGATTATTTCATAAGCGATTGCAGAAAGTATGTATTGTGAAGTAACCCCTAGCACCCAGATGGCACAATCTCAAGCCAGCATAATGACTTACAAATTACACAAAATGCCACCTAATGCCAGTGGTAATTTTCCGTTAGTCATTTGATGAAACATCTCTTGACAGAATACAATAAAAAAAAAAAAATAATATATTTATATATATATATATATATATATATATATATATATATATATATTAATGAGGAATATGGCATATAGTAACTGTATTTCTGCTAGGCACAAAATTTATTTTATATACTATATATATACAGTTGTGACCAAAATTATTCAACCCCCAATGCTGTAAAGGGGTTTAGGGACTATAGTGTACATTTGGAATTGTATTCAGAATCAAATCCTACAAGGACGTTGTAACTACCCAAATGCAACTAAAATGACATCAATTGTTTATGTAATACAGTAGTAAATGGTTCTTATGTGGTTTCTTCATTGCCACAATTATTCAACCCCTTAAAGACTACCACTCTGAAGAACAGAGGTTCATACAGGTGCTTTCCATCAGGTATTGAAAACACCTGTGGATGTCACCGAGCAGCAATCAAGCATAATAAGCACCAATTAGGCAGCTTTAAAATGACTGTGATACTCAGCTCCTTCTAGACATTTACTGGTGTGGTTACAAACATGGTGAAGGCAAGAGAATGGTCCAGGAAGACAAGAGAAGAGGTGATTTCTCTTCACAGGAAGGGCAATGGCTATAAGAAGATTGCAAAGATGTTAAACATACCAAGAGACACCTTAGGAAGCATCATTCGCAAATTCAAGGCAAAGGGCACTGTTGAAACGCTACCTGGTCGTGGCAGAAAGAAGATGCTGACTTCGACTGCTGTGCGCTACCTGAAGCGTAGAGTGGAGAGAAGTCCCCGTGTGACTGCTGAGGAACTGAGAAAAGATTTGTCAGATGTGGGTACAGAAGTTTCAGCCCAGACAATAAGACGCACACTGCGTAATGAAGGCCTCCGTGCCAGAACTCCCAGGCGTACCCCCTTGCTGTCTCCAAAGAATAAGAAGAGTCGACTGCAGTATGCCAAAAGCCATGTGGACAAACCACAAAAGTTGTGGGATAGTGTTCTGTGGACTGATGAAACAAAATTAGAACTGTTTGGGCCCATGGATCAACGCTATGTTTGGAGGAGGAAGAACAAGGCCTATGATGAAAAGAACACCTTGCCTACTGTGAAGCATGGTGGAGGGTCAATCATGCTTTGGGGCTGTTTTGCTTCTGCAGGTACAGGGAAGCTTCAGCGTGTGCAAGGTACCATGAATTCTCTTCAGTACCAGGAGATATTGGATGGAAACGTGATGCAGTCCGTCACACACCTGAGGCTTGGGAGACGTTGGACCTTTCAACAGGACAATGATCCCAAGCATACCTCCAAGTCCACTAGAGCATGGTTGCAGAGGAAAGGCTGGAACATTTTGGAGTGGCCATCGCAGTCACCAGACTTAAATCCGATTGAGAACCTCTGGTGGGACTTAAAGAAAGCAGTTGCAGTGCGCAAGCCTAAGAATGTGACTGAACTGGAGGCCTTTGCCCATGAAGAATGGGCGAAGATACCCGTAGATCGCTGCAAGACACTTGTGTCAAGCTATGCTTCACGTTTAAAAGCTGTTATAACTGTAAAAGGATGCTGTACTAAGTACTAAGATTGAATGTCACTTGGGGGTTGAATAAAACTGATAATGCTGTGAGCACAGAAAAGACATTTGTGGTTATTTCATTATAACTGTTATGTTATATTTGTCTGACCTACAAGTGCCTCTTTAATGTAAATGTAAGCAAGATGACTGAATGATCAAAAGCAATGTCAAACTGGCCAAAACACTCAATTTCAGTGGGGGTTGAATAATTTTGGTCACAACTGTATATATATATATATATATATATATATATTATTGAGAAATATGCCATATAGTAACTGTATTTCTGCTAGGCACAAACTTCATTTTATATACTGTATATATATCAGGGGCGGACTGACAACTCATGGGGCCCCGGGCAATAGGGGATCATGGGGCCCCTGTGTCTTTGCCCAAACTCAAAAAAGCCTATCAAAAAGGTACCAAGGGCATCTCATGGGGCCCCCTACTGACCCCGGGCCCTCGGTCAGTGCCAGAGTTTCCAATTGGTCAGTCCGCCCCTGATATATATATATATATATATATATGTATTATATAAAATAAAGTTTGTGACTAGCAGAACTACAGTTACTATATGCCACATTCCTCATTAAAGCACTGCATAGATCACACCTGAATGTCACCTGTAATACAACTTGACCTGGCAGGAGATTCTGTGTCAGATGTCAGTAAATTATACTGTAAGAGATCATCCTCAGACTAACGCGGCTAAATGAGCTGTACTAGGGCTTAGGAAAGGAACAGCACATCAATCTGCAATCACCGATATCCATCTATCATCTGATACAGCAAACGTCTTTTGTTCCAAGGAAAGCTGTCAAAAATTCAGCGGAAAGCAGCACACAAATGTTGTAATCAGTTTTCCATGCCCTGCTTGTTTTCTCAGGTAATCAACTTGAAAGACTGTAATGCAGGAATACACACTATTTGGTGAGACTATAATGTAGTTATTTGTAGCTTGAGAGAAAAACAAAAAGCCTAAAAACTATGTCAGTTTTTTGCATAATCATTACTGCAAGGACTAGTGAAAGATAATGGCTAAATGTAAACCCGTGCTGAAAGTTACTTTATAGCTTAAATAGTTGTCCTGTCCTGTAGCACAGTGGGTGAGAACAAGTGGCTTGAACAAAGTTGTTGTGACACAGGGGTCAACAGCAGTAACCACTCAACTCAGCACTGCAGCTTTTAATGCACACTGTGAGATTCTCACAATGTGCTTTACAAGCTGCAGCAAGTCAGATAGAGCCCACATTATTTTCTTTCTTGAGGATGTCCAGCATCATCTAGACTAGAGCTTTCCTTCTCTGCCTGAATGTATATGTCCTGCCCCTTTTATTATAAACATGCCTGCACCTTGTGTTTTTCACCTTCAGCAGTGCATTGATCAGTTTGTGTTCAAACATGAGGCATTCAGCTTGACACTACACAGGTTAACATATGACCTCTGTCTGTAGCCTGAGAACTAACATATCCTGTAAATAAACTATGTATGCCACAATCCCTCACTGTCTAGTGCTGGTGCAGGTGGAACCATGTGAGCCTACTAATACGCTTACTGAGACCTAATTAGAAAAACAAATACATTTGAAAGTGTACAATGTCTTAAAATATATTACCTCCTATATCACTTCCATTTAGAAATTGTGGTCACACACTATTAAAATAAAGGGCTCATGCAGGGCTGCATCTTATCACATATACAGTAGCAACTAGCTCTGTATTTCTTTAGCAGCTGTTTTCAAGAATACATAATAGAAAATAAAAGTCTTTGAAAAAGATAGGTCACGTTCCTGATAGGCAAGGTTGTACTAATATAACAAACTAAGAGAAGAACACTCGGCAGTGTGAATCTCCCAGGATTCCACAGACCATGGTGTGAATCTTCCAGGATTCCCCAGATTATGAGATTCTTTATTTTGGAATTGGGGTTTCAGGGTGCAGAGAGGAGTGTTGTCCCTCTAAATTTAACTTAGTGATTCATTGTAGAGGTCTGCAACTGAATTGGGTAGACTTAAAGAAAATAATATTACTGTTATGTCCATGGAACCTTCTAACGGCAGGAAGTATTACACTTGTACATTGTTGAAGACATTACCTTTCAGTAATAGTTATACGCATTAAGTATCACATCCGGAGGTTTCCTCATCAGATATAGGTCTGGTTAAGGAGGACCACCTAAGCCTTGATCAGACCTATATTTGATGAGGAAACCTCTGGATGTGATACTTAATATAACTATTACGCAACTGGTGAGTGCGTAATTCTGACATTTTTCACAGAGCACCACCATCGAGTTTTAACTAGTCATCTGGCACCTTATAGTCACACAGACTGTCATTTAAATCAAACTTTTTTTTATCAGTTTGTCGCCTAATACTTTCCTTTGTTTTGAATCATAATTTTAGCGCTGCACTGTTTTATCTAAAATAACATTATTGTTCTTAAAATGAGAAAGTTGTACAAAATTCTAATGCTATATTTCAAGCTTCAGACAATGTTCACCCATAGAATTGGTCCACATTGGATGATTTACTCTCAACTCTTGCTCTGGTGACAACTCTAAAATTTTAGATTTGCATCACTTTTTGTTTTGGTGAAGGTGCTCACCAGGACAAAAACGAAGGGTGCATCTCTCGAGCTGAGGCACAGATAATAATAAAATCTTGATGTGGTGTCTAAAACTTTCCTACCCCACCCAAAACTAAACTAAATAAATAAATAAATAAAAAGTCTTGCCTTTGCATACACTGTAGCCTCCCTAGCGGTCTGATTATGTCAGTATTTCTGTGCTCAAAGCAGTAACTTTTTTTGCATGGAAATATGTATTTTTTTTATTGTAGGCCTGTAATTTTTAGGAATAACTCACTGAAATCTGTCCGAACAAGAGTCTAGTAAACATCCCGGGTATGTTAAAATTTGAAACACGAAATCATAACTTATAATTTAATAAATAATCATAAATAATAATAATACATTTAATTCAATAATATAATCAAACCAAAAACACTGAAATTTGAAATATTTATATATATAAGTTCGCACATTACTGAGCAAAGTCGCAAAATCGTTTTCAGTGTCTGATGACGAATTTCCCCACGAATCATTATCACTCAATTCTGCAAGTAGTTCTAATTTACTATCGCTGTTCTCTAGCTGATCTAAAACCGCTTTTGACCTAAAGGGACACTTTTTGGACGCCATGGACATTTCTCAGTTTCCAGGCAGAAAGAACAGTAAAAATGCAGGCAGGGCACAGGACAAAGCACTAGGGACAAAATGTATGTGAAATGCCTTGATACAGTAATGTTTTACTATGTTATTTTAGTGAATGTCACTTTTTGTCATTTTCAAATTTCCCGCTGTTCCGTCCCCCATACGTCCCGACGTCGCAGGGAACGGAACCCAGAAGACAGATGCCGGCATCCGTCGGAGGACATTACAGGGGACTGCAGGAGGGACATCGCGGGAGTGCAGGACAAGGTAAGAGAAGAACAGATCCCGGAGCAGAGCTGCATGGTAAGCCCGAATGTAGCTCGGGGTTACCGCTTGTGGTACTGAAACTTTACCCCGAGCTACACTCGGGAATACCATCAGGGAGGCTACATACCTGTGGTCTAATGCTTGAGATTGTACCAGGAATGAACACTAATCAAGCTGTCTCTGGGACAAAGCAGAAGGAACATGATATCCTCCTGACAATAAGTTTTGGAGAAATAATGATTGGCCAGGTTGTAAATCCAATATTACCTTTGTACTCCTGAATGGTAATAATGAAATTAGAGTCCTTCCATTGGTGTCTGCCTTTGCATACACTGTACTTGGTACATTTATAAGATATGATCATGGATGTCTTTTATAGAAGGTAAAAACTTCTAATCATTGATTATTTTCCCCATACTCTGGCAATTTTATACAGTATCTACTGGACCGTAAAAGAAAATTCCATGAAAAATGTACCCATCTCTTCCCCAAAAACATAGATCTCAGATTTTTTAGAAACAGAGACTAATGCAGGCCATAGATGGGGAGAAAAACTGCAGATTTTTCTTTTAAAAAACGAAAAATCGGTTGTTCAAGTGGCCGACGTTACCATCAATGGTAAAAAAAAATCGGTCGATTTTCTACCCGTCTAGAGCCGGCAAAAAGTGTCCCTGCAGAGAGCTCTGCTATTTCTTTGACAGTTCTCTGACAGTTCCTTGACATTTATAGAAGTTGCAACAATGTATCTATTTGTTTCCATTTAGGATACAGATGTTTTTATTCGGAAACAAATAGATACAATGTTTCAACCGCTGTAAATGTCAAGGAACTGTCAGAGAACTGTCAGAAATAGCGGAGCTCTCTGCAGAGACACTTTATGCTGGACTGGAATTATTCTTATTTTCATCCTACTTCTTCTTCTTCTTCTTCATCCTCATCCTCATCCTCTTCTTCTTCTTCTTCTTCTTCATCCTCATCTTCTTCTTCTTCTTCTTCATCCTCATCCTCTTCTTCTTCTTCTTCTTCTTCATCCTCATCCTCTTCTTCTTCTTCTTCTTCTTCTTCTTCTTCCTCATCCTCTTCTTCTTCTTCTTCTTCTTCTTCTTCTTCCTCATCCTCTTCTTCTTCCTCATCCTCTTCTTCTTCCTCATCCTCATACTCTTCTTCTTCATCATCCTCATCCTCTTCTTCATCATCATCCTCATCCTCTTCATCATCCTCATCCTCCTCTTCTTCTTCTTCTTCTTCTTCATCCTCATCCTCTTCTTCATCCTCATCCTCTTCTTCTTCATCATCATCATCCTCATCCTCTTCTTCTTCTTTTTCATCCTCATCCTCTTCTTCATCTTCTTCTTCTTCATCCTCATCCTCTTCTTCTTCCTCATCCTCTTCTTCTTCCTCATCCTCATACTCTTCTTCTTCATCATCCTCATCCTCTTCTTCATCATCATCCTCATCCTCTTCTTCTTCATCATCCTCATCATCCTCTTCTTCTTCTTCTTCTTCTTCTTCTTCTTCATCCTCATCCTCTTCTTCTTCATCATCATCATCCTCATCCTCTTCTTCATCCTCATCCTCTTCTTCTTCATAATCATCCTCATCCTCTTCTTCTTCATCCTCTTCTTCTTCCTCTTCTTCTTCTTCATCCTCTTCTTCATCGTCTTCCTCTTCTTCTTTTTCTTCTTTTTGTCTTCCTCTTGCAGGTCACTGCTCATGCGCAGATTTTTTATCGGTAAAAAATCGGCCGATTTGCCCACTAATTGCCGCGAAAATCGGCCGATCGGCAAAATCGGCCGATTTTTTTCCAACTTTACCGAAAAACAAAAACGGCCAAAATACCGAAAAACGGCCGACCAAATCGCCCACTAACGATCCGAAAATCGGCCGATTTTATTTTCGGCCGAAAAATCGGCCGATTTTTGACCCGTCTATGGCCTGCATTACAATTACAAATTTTGCAGTACCACCTATTGGATACTAACCTGCACTCTGTGAGAATTGATCTGTAGTTTATAAAAAGCCGCAGGAGGTGCGGACTTTACAATTTACTACACGGCAAAGCCCAATCAAATAATTTTTTTCATGTTCATTTTAAACTAATCAGTACATAAAGTCAGGCATTCATATTTAAAACAAAAAAAAAGTTTTAAATGAATGAGGCTGAGTAGCTTTTTTGATAACAAAATATCTAGCTATAGTTCCTAAAGTATAACACTAGGTTGCATTCATACTACAAAAGTGTGTAAAAGCATACACATAAACTGAAAAAAATAGGTTGCTCTTGCGATGCAATTCATTAATGTCACCCCAAACAGAGCAAGATACATGTTTTTTGTGTTTGAAAAATGTGCAAAGCTAAAAAACATACTTGAGTTTCTTTGCCATGTTTGTCACATGTAGCTCAGGCCATGAAATTAATGGGTTACCGTATGTGTGAAGCGTGACAAAAAATGCATACACAATACATGCTACTTAGCATGAAAGGGGGCTAACCCAGCATTAATGCAGAGAAAAAATACAAAAGACATCTATTTTGGATGTAATATATTAGCTTATTTGTAATATTATCTAGGGCACCTTCTCCTTAGCGTTTACACATTATGCTTTTCCTGAAATGCTGACATGGAAAATAACGGCTTAATAAACTCATTCATCATAATGGGTAAAAAACCTATGGAGTAAATTGAAATAACCTTTCAAGACCAGCAGCTTTTAAAAGTATTAATTTCTACTTGAGATAATTGGGAAGGACACCTAGGTGGACAGGCAATAATTTTATGGGATTGCCCTGTCAGCTGCTCAAATTGTCTTTGGAGTTGGGAACAATCGCTTAGCACTGAATGACAGTGAATCTTGTAAATAGGTCTTAGATGACAGGACTTGCCATAAATTCCTAAACTGAACTCCTCTCCCAAGGTCAGCCATAAAAGTATTCAGGTATTGAGTGGCCTTCATGGGAGCCTAAGGAAAATGGTAGACTTCAAAAATGGCTACTGGTTGTGCTGGATGTCGTAAAATCAGCTTTATAGATTGACAAAATAAATTATAAGAAAACACAGATGTTGTCACCCACAGTATGCAGTAGCTCAGCAAATGTAATTTCTGCTTCTCTAAGAACTGAAGTAGTAGTGCAGAATTCAAAGCCAGCGGAATTGTAGTTTCAGTACTTTGTCTACTGAGAAAGCAGCAAAATGTGTGTATTGCATTGCAAAAAGAACTGTACTCTGTTGAACATGTTAATATAATTATTATTGTTACAATTATCATCAGTATGTTTTAGTAGTAGTAATACAAAAATAATAATAAACACTAATAAATACTGCGCACCCTGCTTTTCACTTCTCATCTATCCCTATCATCCCTTACAAAGGCAAGCTCACCCAACACTGAGCTCATTCTCACCACAACTGATATTCTACTGTTTCTGTCGTCATCTGATACACTGCTGGTTCCCTGTCCATCTGGCACATGCCTTGTTTTCTGCCCATCTGAAAATCTGCTGGTCCCCCCGCACCCACATTCTGCTCCTCTCCCCATCTGAGACTCTGATTTTTCTTTCTTTATCTGAAACATTTCTGGTTCCCTCCTTTCTGGCACTCTGCTTTCCCTATACTCTGCTCCTCACCCCTCCTTTGACACTCAGCTCCCCCTAAAACTTTGCTTTCCCCCTGACACTGTGCTTCTAATTCCCTCTATTACACTCTGCAGCTTCTCTCCCTCTCTGACACTCTGCTCTCTCCCAATACTTTGTTCCTCCCTCTGACACTTTGCTTCTCATTCCCCCTCTGATATCTTGTTCCTTTCCTCCCCCTCTGACACTCTGCTCCCCCCCGATTCTCTGATCATCACCACCCCAACACTCTTCTACTCCTTTCCCACAATACTCTGATCATTTTCTCTCCCGCTAATACTCTACTCTCCCCCAGTCTGACACTCTGCTCTTCCTTCCCCCTCTGACACTCTGGTCCTTCTTTCCCCCTCTGACACTCTACTCCCCAATACTCTGCCCCCCCGACACTCTGCTTCTCATTTCCCCTCTGATACTTTCTCCTTTTCTCCCCCTCTGACACTCTGCTACTCCTTCCCCCCTCTGACACTCTGCTCCTCCTTCCCCACTCTGACACTCTGCTCCTCCTTCCCCCCTCTGACACTCTGCTCCTCCTTCCCCCATCTGATACTTTGTTCCTTTTCTCCCACTCTGACCCTCAGCTCCCCCCCCCCCCCCAATACTCTGCTTCTCCCTCCTGACACTCTGTTTCTTTTTTCCCCCTCTGACACTCTGCCACCCCCCAACATAGGGAGAGTACCATGATGATGAGGACCTCGTCCCTACATCCCTGGCCCAATGGTTGTGGGGTCCTTAAGGGGGGGTGGGGGTGGGGACTCACTTATAAGGATCTAGCGGCCCCAGATATTCCCCTTGACAATGAGTAGGGGATTTGTAGTTACCAATTTAACAAAGAGGTCAGGAGTTGACTGGCATCATTTAGCAAACATAGTTATGGACATATTTGGTCAATTACACAATCCAGGATGCCTGTCCATAAGACACACAGAGGAAGCCTTGGTATTTCCCCCATTCCCTCTTCACTGGCTGTGATTGACAGCAGCAGGACTCATTGTCTCCCATTGCGGTGTTTGAGCCAATGAGGAGAGAGAGACCCAGGAGAGCAGTTGCTCTCATGTACATCGCTAGATCGCAATCGGGTTCAGGAAAGTATTAGGGGGGCTGAGAGGGGACCTGCACACTGAAGGCTTTTACCTTGTATTGAATGCATGAAGGTCAACAACCTTTAGCCTTTAGAACTACTTTAATTACAGATTTTGTTTATGTTTTTAAGTGGACTAATGCATTGCAACAACTACTTTTATAAAAGATGCTCCTTTAATCACATTATTGGTACGAGTTGTTAGTTTTAGTATTACATTGTGCACAGGAAGCAGCAGATTGTTTATAATAGTAGGACAGCTTACACTGTTGTAAAATCATAATGATATGATATACCTACAGTTGCAAGAAAAAGTATGTGAACCCCTTGGGATTACGTGGAGTTTTGCATGAATTGGGCATAAAATGTGCTCTGAACGTCATCTAAGTCACAACAATAGAAGAACGCAGTCTGCTGAACATAATACTACACAAACATTAGATATTGCCATGGTTTAATTGCACATAACATGTAAACATTCACAGTGCAGGGAGGAAAAAGTATGTGAACCTTTGGACTTAATAACTGGTTGACCCTCCTTTGGCAGCAATAACCTCAACCAAACGTTTCCTGTAGTTGCAGATCAGACCTGCACAACGATCTGGAGTCATTTTGGACCACTCCTCTTCACAAAACTGTTTCAGTGTAGCAATATTCTTGGGATGTCTGGTGTGAATCGCTCTCTTAAGGTCATGCCACAGCATTTCAATCGGGTTGAGGTCAGGACTCTGACTGGGCCACTCAAGAAGGCGTATTCTGTGCTGTTGCAGCCATTGTTTTGTTGAATTACTTGTATGCTTTGGGTCATTGTCCTGCATCACCCATCCTCTGCGGAGCTTCAGTTGGCGGACAGATGGTCGTACGTTTTCCTGCAAAATGTCTTGATAAACTCTGGAATTCATATTCCCATCAATGACAACAATCCGTCCAGGCCCTGAGGCAGCAAAGCAGCCCCAAACCATGATGCTCCCTCCGCCATGTTTTACAGTGGGGATGAGGTTTTGATGTTGGTGTGCTGTGCCTTTTTTTCTCCACACATAGTGTTGTGTGTTCTTCCCAAACAACTCAATCTTGGTTTCATCTGTCCACAGTATATTTTGCCAGTAGTGCTGTGGAACATCCAGGTGCTCTTTTGCAAACTTCAAACGTGCTGCACTATTCTTTTTGGACAGCAATGGCTTCCTCCGTGGTGTCCTCCCATGTACTCCATTCTTGTTTAATGTTTTCCTTATTGTAGATGTGTCAACAAAAATGTTAGCATGTGCCAGAGATTTCTGTAGGTCTTTAGCTGACACTCTGGGATTCTTCTTTACCTCCTGAAGCATTCTGCGCTGTGCTCTTGCAGTCATTTTTACAGGACGACCAAGCCTAGGGAGAGTAGCAACAGTGCTAAACTTTCTCCATTTGTAGACAGTCTGTCTTACCGTGGACACATGAACATCAAGGCTTTTGGAGATACTTTTGTAACCCTTTCCAGCTTCATGCAAGTCAACAATTCTTGATCGTAGGTCTTCTGAGAGCTCTTTTCTGCGAGGCATGGTTCACATCAGACAGTGCTTCTTGAAACCAGTAAACCCAAAACAGGTGTGTGTTTTTTAAGGGCAGGACAGCTGTCAGCAACACATCCAATATCATCACACTGATTGGAGTCAAGGTTGGCTCACTCCTGGCTCCAATTAGCTCTGGGAGAAGTCATTAAGCTAGGGCCTCACATACTTTTTCCTCCCTGCACTGTGAATGTTTACATGTTATGTGCAATTAAACCATGGCAACATCTAATGTTTGTGTAGTATTATGTTCAGCAGACTGTGTTCTTCTATTGTTGTGACTTAGATGACGTTCAGAGCACATTTTATGCCCAATTCATGCAAAACTCCACGTAATCTCAAGGGGTTCACATACTTTTTCTTGCAACTGTAGATCATGCAGTGGTTTACATACAGGGTAAAGAGACACTAACACAATATTACATAGTTACATCTGGTTATTCTGGTTGAAAAAAGACCAAGTCCATCCAGTTCAACCAACAGAGAAAAAAAAGACACACTCAAATAGAAAACCTCCATATATACTGTCCTATACCCATAGCTGATCCAGAAGAAGGAAAACAAAATCCAATTTGCTCCTGTAGGGGGAAGAAAATCCTTTCTGATCCTCCAAGAGGCAATTGGATATTCCTTGAATCAACTTTACTTATAAATATTAGTGTCTAGTTATATTATGTGCAATTAGGAAAGAACCCAGGCCTTTTTTTGTAAACAATCTACTGAGCTGGCCAGAACCTTCACTTGAGGGCATCTATTCCACATTTTCACAGCTCTTGTTGTGAAGAAGCCTTTTCATATTTGGAGATTAAATCTCTTTTCACCCAAATGTAAAGCATGACCCCTTGTTCTCTGTGATGGCCTTAAGGTGAAAAACTCTACACTGATTTCACTATGTGGACTACTTATGTATTTATAAACGTTGCTCATATCCCCCCTTAATCTCCTCTTCTCAAGACAGAATAGATCCAGTTCCTCTGATCTTCTCTCATAGGTGAGCTCCTCCATGCCTCGTATCAGTTTGGTTGTCCTTCTCTGTACTTTCTGCAGCTTGGCATTGCATGCCATTATTGAGCTTGTGATCTACCAGAACTCCCAGATCCTTCTCCACCATTGATTCCCCTAGCTGTAGTCCCCCTAGTATGTATGATGCATGCATATTCTTAACTCCCAAGTGTATAACTTTATCATCATTAAACCTCACTTTCCACATAGTTGCCCAATTAGACCGTGCATTGAAGTTGGCTTGTAAGTTGGAGATTTCCTGTAAGGACATTATTCCACTGCATAGTCTGGTGTAATCTGCAAAGACTGAAATGGTACTTTTAACCCCAAATTCTATATCATTTATACGTATGCCTTAAAAAGTTAGGGTCCCAACATTGAACCTTGGGGTACACCACTAATAACCTTAAACCATTCAGAGTATGATTAACCACTACTTTCTGAACACGATCTTTTAACCAGTTTTCTGTCTATTTGCAAACTGATGTTTCCAGACTGTAGACTTTCCCTTACACATTAGCCATGTGTGGGGAACTGTGTCAAACGGTTTTGAACAAATCCAAGCATACAACGTTTTTCTACTAAAAACTAATTTTTGTGGCCTTTTTGAAACTGTCTAGTATCTTCCCAACTATGGAAGTTAAACTAATAAGTCTATAGTTAGTTATAGTAAAGACTTTGACCCCATTTTAAATATAGGCACCACATTGGCCTTACACCAATCCAGAGGTACTCTACTAGTCATTAACCACTTGCATACTGGGCACGTATACCTCCTTCCTGCCCAGGCCAATGTTCAGCTTTCAGCACTGTCGCACTTTGAATAACAATTGTGCAGTCATGCAACATTGTACCCATATGAAATTTTTATCATTTTTTTCACACAAATAGAGCTTTCTTTTGGTGGTATTTAATCACCTCTGGGTGTTTTATTTTCTGCACTATAAACAAAAAAGAGCAAAAATTTGAAAAAAAAAAAGATTTTTTTTGTGCATTGATGAGGCTGCACTGATAGTCAGCACTGATAGACGGAACTGATAGGCAGCACCAATGATGCAGCACTGATATGCAGCAATGATGGGCACTGATAGGCGGCACTGATGGACAGAACTGATGGGCACTGATGAGTGGCACTGACTGACGGCACTACTGGGCACTGACTGGCAGAACTGCTGGGCACTGATGGGTGGCACTGATGGGTGGCACTGATGGGGGGTACTTCTAGGCACTGGTGGGTGGCACTGCTGGGCATAGGTGGGTGGCACTGCTGAGCACAGGTTGGTGGCACTGGTGGGTGGCACTGCAGGGCACTGATCATCAGGGCACTGATGATCAGTGCCCTGATCATCAGTGCCGATCTGTTTTCTGTGACAGTGTGAGGAAAAGTGCAGCCAACAACCGGCAACTGCATTTACCTGGTGATCTGCTGTGTCATTTGACACAGTTGATCATGTGGTAAAAGGCCATTGTGATTGGCCTTTTACCACATCACGTGATCAGCTGTGTCCATAGGACATCGCCAGGTGCGTGCCGATGGGGGCGCGAAGGAGGGCACGTTCTGGGAGGACGTCAAATGATTCCCTCCCAGAACTTGACAACCGCACTGTAGACATCATTCACCTATAGCCCAGTTGTCAAGTGGTTAAAGAGTCCCTAAAAATTAGAAACAATGGGTTTGAAATGACAGAGTTCAATTATTTTAGGACCCGTGGGTGTATGCTATCTGGTCCAGTTGCTTTATCCACCCTTATTCTAATGTTAAGGGCTCATACACAGGGAGCAACTTTATGGGCACCAGGTGCTTTTTTTTAACAGCTTCCAAACGCCATTTTATCCAGTGTATCCTTGCACACATAGCTTTTAGGCTACGTTCACACTAGCTTTGTCAGCAGGCATCAGACAGGCTTTTGGGAAGCATTTTTAACACTTCTCAAACGCCTCTGAAAATTCTGCACATGGCAACACACAGTGCTGTTCTCACTGAAGCGTTAGCATCGCGTACGTGGAAAAACTGACGTTTCGGGTCAAGTCTATGGTGCCGCTCCGCAAATGCCTGGCAGGCATTTGCATTGCGGTTGCGACGCGGTTGCGGAGCATTAATACCATTTAAACTTGTGGTGTGGTTTTAACGCTTGGCAAACGCCTATCAACCGCCCCAAAACCACGCATAGGGCGTTTTGGGAGCGTTTGAGGAACGTTATAAACGCTTCGAAAAAACGCCTGTCTAACTCCTGTCAAATGCTATAGGGGCGTTTGGCAAGAGTTAGAAATAAAGTCAAGTGTGAACCAACCCTAAGTGGCAGGGGCTTTTAGGAGCTGTAAAAAACCCACTGCCAGTGCATCCAGGAGCAGCAGCATTAATTCATTTCAATATTCATTTCAAATTATGATTCTGGCCAATGAAATGAATTAATTCCCAAGCTTGATACCTGTAAAATGCCTAAATGCTTGTAAAAAGATTAGATACTTTTTACAGGCATCAGGCATTTTTTCTTCCAAAACGCTGCTGCCAAGAGGAGAATCATTTTTAAAATACAGTAATGCAAAATACTTATATACTACTTGTCATCAATGTCATCAATGTCTCCCTTGAATCCAATCTTTGCTCACTGCAGAGCTACAGCTTCCAATAGAAACTTCTTCTAACACTTTAGGTTGTGTTGGATTCCTGCGTCTCCTTGCTGCCCACTGTGGCCACCACCGCCCCAACCCAACAACTTTGTCACTGGAGCGTTTCTGCAGCTTTGAATTGACGCAATAGTGAAACACCAGAAGGTACCCTTTTTCCCCTAAAATAAGACCTACCCCAAAAATAAGACCTGGTTCTGATCATGGCTTTTTTTTCAGCCGGAACATGGTATTGGAACACCAATATCTACAGTCTCTTATAAACACAGAAGCGTGGCTGTAGTGACAGCACCATCCGCTCTCACAGAACCTTCCTACCTCTGTACCTCTGTACTCACTGTGAGACAGGGAAGGAACAGATATCTGCCGGGTGCAGTATGCAGTGTGTTTAGTGGTGGGGCATCTCCTCTTGCAGCCTAATGCATGGAAGCCAATGCCTCAGGGGTGATTGCCGGCCAGTGGGGAAGAGGTGGAGCGGTGAGTAAGTGCGCTTAGTGCACTGTGTGGGAAGATAGGATCCAAAACGGGAGTTACTATAGAGAGGGGCCGGCTGCTGACAGCTGTGTTTTACAAAGCTAGCTAACCATATGAGGGCAGTGGAGGGGGAGGGAGGGGATGTGCAAAGGTGAGCTGCAGTCAGGTGTTGCAGAGGTAAATTGAGTTAGGTGAGTTGCATAGGTGAGCTGCAGCTGGGGGGGGGTGCAGAGGTGAGTTGAGTTGCAACCCTTCTCTGTGCCCCCCAGCCACAGCTCAGCTCTGCACCCCCTGGCCACAGCTCAGCTCTGCACCCCCTGGCCACAGCTCAGCTCTGCACCCCCTGGCTACAGCTCACCTCTGCATTCCCCATCTGCAACTCACCCCTTCACCCTGTCTGTGGCTCATATCGGCACCCTGTCTGAAACTCACCTGTCAAGTCACCCTGCAACACCTGACTGCAGCTCACAACTGTCATCAACCGGCCCTCTCCATTGTAACCCTCATCCACAACTGCCTGCAGCTCACCTCTGCACCCCCTGTCCACACCTGGACATTTAAAAAATAAGACCTACCCTGAAAATAAGACCTAGTGTGTTTTTTTGAGCCCAAAAAAATATAAGACAGTATCTTGTTTTCGGGGAAACACGTTATAAGTGGGGAGATACAGACACTACACAGAAATGGATGCTCAAGATTCTAATGGCAGCTTTAGCTCTGCAAAAGAGCACATTATGGATTCACTGAATGGCAAGGATGGTTTGATTTGTTTAAATGTTTCAGTATATCTCTTAATTGTGTGTATTTTAAATTACATTTGTCATATTAGCAAGAGTTGGGTACTTCAAATAAGATGCCTCTTACTTTGTTGTTAATAACATACATAATTACCATCTTTTCATCTTTGAAATATCTGAGCAGGATGGTTATGCCAGAGTGGATAATTCGCAATGAAACTTGTTTACTGTACATGGAAGGTAAAAAAACAAAACAAAATTCACATGCTTAAAAAAGAGAAAAAATACATGAAAACTAATGTAATACGCCATAGTATGAAAAAATTGTGAGAATACTGATAGAAAACAAAATTGCTCAATATCTGTGTGATGTAGAGCAGTTATTTCTGTACCCAGTTGTAATTCCTAAAGTGGAACTTCACTTCATCTGAGCACCACAAAGCAAAAACGCTATTAAATTCATTTTCAAAGCAAACTCACCCATCTATACATGTCCTCAGGCTTTATTTTGTAGAGAAATCGCTTTGAAAAATACCCCCTAGTATATCTGCCATGGTCATCTTGGGTAAGGGCAGATGATTCATGTAGCATTTACTTCTTGGAATGCATCTGCCCTTAGCTCAGGTATGCAGACAGGAGGGTATGCATAGCTGAGAATACTCCTCAAACTTTCTGAAGATTCCTGGGATGTGTGACATCATTTGCTTAGGCATGGAAACCAGAAAATAACCGAAGAAATGTAAAATATTCTAGCAGTATAAGCATAATTTTGATTGAGAGACTGAAGTTCTGCTTTAAAGAGATTTTGATACCAGCAAAATTGAAAAAAGGTCCCAGTTAATGGAGGTTGTTTATACTTACCTCCATGGCTATGGCCACCAAACATTCGTCAGCATTTGACACACTTCTTGGGTTCTTAGGATGCATGTCACCACCTGTTGCCATGTAGCTGCTGTATTGTGTAGTGAAGTACGGATGAGACCACATCACACAGTTGGGAGTACAGGCATTTGACACTTATGGATGTGATGAATGAGAAGATAATCTTGGAAGCTGTAGATCTTCAGCAAAGTGAAGATCTGACTCAGTGCCCCTTCGTGACCATGAAGATGAGCATTTATTTGCTATTCAGCACTGTGCTACTTTAACTAGCAATTACTCGGCCATGCAACACTGTACCCAAATGAAATTTATATCAATTTTTTTCAGACAAAAAGAGCTTTCTTTGGTGGTATTTAATCACCACCGGTTTTTTATTTTTGCCATACAAATAAAAAAATTCCGAAAACTTTGAAAAAACCCCCACATTTTTCTTAGTTTGTGTTTTCACATTTTTCAAACAAATAATCTTTCTTATATCTAAAAAGGTGAAAAATCATCAGTGTTAAAGTGTTACTAAACCCACAGCAGTAAAATCAGTCTGTATATGCAGTAAAGCATGTTTGATATACTCACTGTGGAAACTAAAGGGTTAATCCTCTGCATGGTGTAAAAACACTGTTTGATCCTGTCTTCTCTGATCCTCCCCTTCTTCCAGTGTCCCCCTCTTATCTCCTGACAAGAGATACAGTGTGTAGACACTCTGCACATGCTCAGTTTGGTGTGTATTGCCAGAGAGGTTTTTATTTTTCTTGGGAGAGTGCATTTAATCAGCACAGGGCCAAACAGCAATGTCCAGACAATGGTCAGGGGTTCTGTATCCTCCTAGAGCAGAAAGAAAACTCCTCCTACAAGATTAACCAGTGCTCTGCTGGACACTGATAGAAGTCACAAAACTGCTATGTACTGCTGATGAGAAAAGGTTTTTAGCAGTTTTTTTCATAGTTTGAGAGCCAGAGAAAGCTGGAGTTGGAGGTTGAGTCTAAATTCCTGAGATGGAATCTAATCACCATTACATGCGGTATTGCCAGTGATGAGAGAGTGGCAATTGGGTCAAGGGAGTGATACCCAGAGGGAGAGCACTCACTTTGGTGGTGGATTTATAGTTATTGCTTTTAGAGACAAAGCACTTTTCTGGCACTTCATGAACATTTTTTAAAGAACTTATTTATGTTTGTTTATTTATTTATTCATTTAATTTTTTCATTTGTGCTATTGTGGAATGTTATTGGGTGTTTAATACTGATGATTTTTCACCTTTTTAGATATGTGTTTGATTATTAAGTAGCAGTAGTGAGCATATTATTCACATTGGAATCATTATTATTGTGTTCAGAGTGTGGTAAATTTTATTTAAAATAATCTTTCTTCTTAAATTTAGGACAAAATTAAATCTGCTACATTTCTTTGATAAAATTAACTCACATCAGTGTATATTATTTAGTCTAGGTGAAAGTTATAGAGTCTCCAACATGTAATATATATTTCAAAATTGATCAGTCTTGCCTATCTCATTTTTTGAGGCTCTAAAATTTTTTGGTAAGTAGATAGTCCAAGGTATTTAGTAAGAGGCATGTCGAGTTGTATTACGTTATAATTTAAATTAAAATTAAATAATTTTTCTTTCACTTTTTTTTTAACATACTGCCACCAGTGCACCAGTGACTGGTGACACTATGTAAAAAAAAAGAAACATTAAATAATATTTTATTTAATTTATTTATTTTACAGCAATCGTTTGAACTGTCATGAATGGCTTTCATTCATGACTCATTATATACTATTGTGGTGCAGTGATTGGCCCACAGCTATCACATGGTACAGGGTGTTGTGATTGGTCCAGGTACCATGTGGTCACTGCTGAACAATCACAGATCACACCCAGTAGTAAACAATGATGTCATGAATGGATTCTTGTTTACTATGTGATATGTGATCGCACAGTGATCATGTGGTATCTGGGCCATTCACAGCAGCCCAATATTGAGCGCTGTAATCCGCTGTGTCTGGCATGCCACTGAGCACCCCAGGGAGCACGCACAGTGCGCATGATCACTGGTACATACTGAAACGTCTCAATGCCAGGGGAAGCTGATGACCAGCAGTAAATGTACTACTGCTGGTTGACAAGTGGTTAAAAAAATCCTGGTGACAATTATGAAATTACTAAACAAAAAATTGAATTTCCCAATTGGATAATTGATGTAAATATTTACATTTAATTGTTATGTGAGGATCCTCAACCCTTTTAATAAATCAGCCTCACTATATCAAACATGACAAACATCACGATGTGATGCTATTGTGACTTCCAAAAATGATGTATTGAAATATATTAGTTATAACATGTTTTGGCCTTGACACCTGTAATATCCACAAAGCAGCTTTAAAATGAGTCCACTCTTCCTTTAGAAGAGTCCATTTTTTCTAGACTTCTGGTTGTGACAGTTAGAATTTCCTGAAAAAAAAACTGCTATCAAGTATATAGGGTGTTTGCTATGGATAGCTGCCTTATGTCTTTGCTTTCTTTCAGGATTTATAAATCAGGCTCAGTGATTGGACGATATAACATGACTCCTCAGTCTGTTATATACAAATGTAATAGAATACATGTCTATTATTCATATGGTATATGATAGGGTGCTGGCAGCTCCCCACGTTAGGTAGCATTGTCCATTTAAGAGCACAGGAGGATTACACCATAAATGTAACAGAATGTTAGGGAAAATAATTTGTGTATTAGATAAATTGAAGTCTAATACATATACAAATGGTCTAAGATATAAAAACACATATGTTGCCTCCTCATGCAACCAACTGTTTAGGAATGAAACATTCTGCTATAGAAGATTTACAGGGGACAAGCATTTTACAACATACAATGACACGGTGCTGAATTGCCTCATTTTCTCCTGCAACTGTAGATCAGACAAAAGCCTGCAAGCTTGAAAACCTGCAGCTTTATACCAGTTCACTTAACTCCATTCAGAGACATTTATTTGTCATCTTAACTTTAATCCAAAGGAGGAGTGACCCGGAACAGCAGAAAGGTAATTTTGTCTAGCACATCTTGATACATCTCATGCCAACTTTCTCAGTTGGCTAGGATTGCATTGATTGTTGCCAGTGAAGCTAAATAAAACCTGGGTTGGAAAGTGAATAATGGCCTATAAGAACAGACTTTACATTGCAATTGTTAATGTAAGAGTCATGTAATTACTGTCAAAGTCTTTATAATATAATGTCAGAAATGAACACATTTTAATGAAAATAACCTTTAGGAAATACATTTTGTGCATATATTCATTAAAGCATACAGAACTTCGTTAATATGTATTTAGTACGTGTACACTTGACCTCCCCAGATTGGTAATTTGGAGGTTTTTTTCAAAAGGCCAAGTCCAATCAAAACTGTTATGAAACTAGAGGAAACCAAACCAAAAAATGATACTGCACTAAGTGCTAAATATAAATATACACATCACACAGCTGTACTCTGAAGCATAAATACAAATGCACACTATATAATATAAGATAGTTGTGCTGTGCACAGGCAACTAAATAAAGTGATAAAATAAAATCCAGTTCAAATAAATCCCACACAAGTGCTGTGTGAATCCTATTAACAAAGTCCTCATAAATTTTCAAAAGTGTATTTGTAAAAACATGATAATGTCCATCAAATCAAATAGTGAGATCCAAGGATGTGTACCAGTGAGCCCACCACCTCAAACACACACAGCCTCTTACCAGATCATTAGACCCCAAATTACGGGAGGTCCAACAAAGCGTGAAGCTGTGTGGGTCTCGCACCATGAATATCCAACACAGGAACATAAACGGCACCTCAGATGGAAACTCCTCTGTCCCTCCTGCTTCGCAATTTAGCTCAGCAAGAAAGAAGAAAGCCTCTGATAGTGTAGTATTATTTTTATTATTATACAGGATTTATATGGCGCCAACAGGGTGCTCAGCGCTTTACAATATAACGGGAGACAATATAGCAACAATACAGATCAATACAAGAGGGTTAGGAGGGCCTGATCCTGGGAGCTTACAATCTAAGAGTACCATTAGTATGTTTTATTAACCACTTGCCCTCCTGAGGATTTACCCCCCTTCCTGACCAGGCCATTTTTTGTGTTACGGTGCTGCATTACTTTAACTAACAATTGTGCAGTCATGCAATGGTGCGCCCAAATGAAATTTATGTCCTTTTTTCCCCACAAATTGAGCTTTCTTTTGATGGTGTTTGATCCCCTGTGCGTTTTTAATTTTTTGCACTATAAAAAAAAAAAGACTGACAATTTTGAGAAAAAAACAGTATTTTTGACTTCCCAATACGTGTAAATAATAAAAAATCCCAATACATGTAAATTAATTGGTTTACGTGAAAGTTATAGCGTTTACAAATGGCAGTATATATATTGGAATTTTTTTTTCTTTTACTAGTAATGGCGGCGATCAGCGACTTATAGCGGGACTGTGGTGGGCATTCTGACACTGGAGGGGAACTGACTTGGTGTCACTGACATCCCCAGTGACACCAATACAGTGATCAGTGCTAAAAAAAAATCACTGACACTGTACTAATCGCACTGGGCAGGAAGGGGTTAACATGAGGGGTGATCAAAGGGTTAACTGTGTGCTTGGAGTGTTTTACTGGGGGGCAGTGTGTTGGTGCTTCACTGTAAGAATGCTGTTCTGGATGGCTGTGTTGTGCACAGCCATCCAGAGCAGTGTGCCTGAGCTGACAGGGAGGAGGACTATTAGAAAAAAAAGCAGTCCTCCTCCCCATCGGAGATCCTCGGTAATCACCGGGCGCTGGCGGGTAATCATGGGCTGGGACACGGTAATTGACAGCCGCAGCCGCAAATGGCAGCCCGGGTAGGGCAGGCACAGCGCCACCCTACCCAGAAGTGCAAAATCATGTATATATATATATGTGTGATTTTGCGCACCCATACTGCCCTGTAGCAGTATATCTGCTATAGGGCGGTCGGGATGTGGTTAAGTATTGGTCAAAGAACTGCAAAAAGAGCAAACAGGAGGTGCAAACCCCTAGTGCATTATCCAAGGTTTATTAAAAGTAAAGAGGATGAAAACATACTCACAAACATGGCATAAATGTAAAGCTTAGTAGAATGGTAGAGTCTGTCAGTATGGCTGGCTTGTTGACGCGTTTCCGGGATGAGTCCCTTTCCTCAGAGCTGGTCACCCGCCACTGTTATGGCCATCTCTACTGTTCGAAGCTTTACATTTATGCCATGTTTGTGAGCATGTTTTCATCCTCTACCTTTAATAAACTTTGGATAATGCACTAGGGGTTTGCGCCTCCTGTTTGCTCTTTTTTCAGTTGTTGATTTCCCCATCTGAGGAGGGCAGCATCTCCAAAAGGCTATCCATAGGCGATTTTGGTCCTGGGTCCCTGGCTTTCCTTTGGCATTTGATCCCTGGAGCTCTGGTGAGTTTATTCTGTTATTGGTCAAAGAACTACTTACAAACATCAGAGGAAGATGAAAGAAAGAGCGCACAAACCTTGCACATTACCTCAATAAATAGTGACTAATTTTATTAATAAGGAAATATACTCACAAAATGATTGTATAACAGGCATAAGTAACCATAATCCAAACAGGGTTACAGGTAAATCAAAAAGGGGGGGGGGTGAAGGCTAACGCGTTTCGAAGGGTGCTCCCTTCTTCATCAGAGCTGGGTTTGGCAGATAGAAACTTCAGTATGGCAGAGTTCCCATGGCAAGGAGATATTCAGCCACTGAGTGTCAGTATTACAGCAGTTCAGCCTGTTTAGTGTTTAGTGGATCTTTGGTTACTTACAAACATCTCCAGATAAAAGTGTGACACAATGAAAAATTCCACTGGTGCCGGCTCCAGCCTAACGTGGGTGACGTCAGCACAAGCTCTGCTCTGCACCGACGTACGTTTCATCCAAACAGACATTGTCAAGGGGATTAGTGTTGTTTTATATGTAATTGTATATGCAATTTTTTTTTTTGTCACAATTTCTTTGAAAAATAAAGAAATTAAATACAGTTTTTAATTCACAACAGCCTTGTTGAAAGTGAGAGCATGTGAATGCATAGCGGTCACACGATCCCCTGGCCGCTCAATGCAGACAGGTACCAAGAAACATAATCCACCTCCAGTGAGCATGTGCCAGGCAATGTATTTTTATGTTGCAGAGCATGGCTAAGCCACCCGTCTACAGTAAAAGCACGGTGGATGGGCGGCAAGTGGTTAAAGGAAGACAGAACACTAGATAATATGTATGACAAGGAAACATGTTTCACAGGCTTACATTTTTTATCCTACTGATTTAATCAATCACTAGTATAAGTCTGAACCTTCTGCTATAATCAAACAACAAAAACCTTTATGACAGCATTTCAAAACGTACCTGCTGTATATCAGCAAACTAGATTTTATTTCTTTTCCCATGAAAATGGAACAAAAAGAATAGCAGGTCAGGTTTAAATGAGACCCTCCTACTATTAGAACTCTATTGCTGTTACAGTCATGGCCGAAATTGTTGGCACCCTTGATATTTTTCCTGAAAATCAAGTATTTCACACAAAAAAGGTATTGCATTAACACATGTTTTGCTATACACATGTTTATTCCCTTTGTATGTATTGGAACAAATATAAAACAGAGGCAGAAAAGCAAATATGACATAATGTCACACAAAACCCCAAAAATGGGCTGGACAAAAGTATTGGCACCCTTAACTTAATATTTGGTTGCACACCCTTTGGAAAACATAACTGAAATCAGTCGCTTCCTATAACCATCAATAAGCTTCTGACACCTCTCACCCGGAATTTTGGACCACTCTTCCTTTGCAAACAGCTCCAGGTCTCTCTTATTGGAAGGACACCTTTTCCCAACAGCAATTTTAAGATCTCTCCACAGGTGTTCAATGGGATTTAGATCTGGGCTCATTGCTGGCCACTTCAGAACTCTCCAGCGCTTCTTTGCCATCCATTTCTGAGTGCTTTTTGACGTATGTTTGGGGTCATTGTCCTGCTGGAAGACCCAGGATCTTGGACGCAAACCCAGCTTTCTGACACTGGGCCCTACAGTGCGACCCAAAATCCTTTGGTAATCCTCAGATTTCATGATGCCTTGCACACAGTCAAGGCACCCAGTGCCAGAGGCAGCAAAACAACCCCAAAACATCATTGAACCTCCACCATATTTTACCGTAGGTACTGTGTTTTGTTCTTTGTAGGCCTCATTCCGTTTTCGGTAAACAGTAGAATGATGTGCTTTACCGAAAAGCTCTATCTTGGTCTCATCTGTCCACAAGACGTTTTCCCAGAAGGCTTTTGGCTTACTCAAGTACATTTTGGCAAACTGTAGTCTTGCTTTTTTATGTCTCTGTGTCAGCAGTGGGGTCCTCCTGGGTCTCCTGCCATAGCGTTTCATTTCATTTAAATGTCGACGGATAGTTCGCGCTGACACTGATGCTCCCTGAGCCTGCAGGACAGCTTGAATGTCTTTGGAACATGTTTGGGGCTGCTTATCCACCATCCGGACTATTCTGCGTTGCAATCTTTCATCAATTTTCCTCATCCGTCCACGACCAGGGAGATTAGCTACAGTGCCATGGGTTGCAAACTTCTTGATAATGTTGCGCACTGTGGACAAAGGCAAATCTAGTTCTCTGGAGATGGACTTGTAACCTTGAGATTGTTGATATTTTGCCACAATTTTGGTTCTCAGGTCCTCAGACAGTTCTCGTCTCCTCTTTCTGTTGTCCATGCTTAGTGTGGCACAGACAGACACACAATGCAAAGGTTAAGTGAACGTCTCTCCTTTTTATCTGCTTTCAGGTGTGATTTCTATATTGCCCACACCTGTTACTTGCCCCAGGTGAGTTTACAGGAGCATCACATGCTTGTAACATTCTTATTTATCCGCAGTTGTGAAAGGGTGCCAATACTTTTGTCCAGCCCATTTTTGGAGGTTTGTGTGACATTATGTCGAATTTGCTTTCTTTCCTCCCTTTTTTTGTTTTGTCCCAATACACACAAAGGGAATAAACATGTGTATAGCAAAACATGTGTTAATGCAATACGTTTCGTGAGAAATACATGATTTCCTGGAGAAATATCAAGGGTGCCAACAATTTCGGCCATGACTGTATGTATTTAAACAATACTGCTATGAATATTAGTTACAAAAAATAGATGATGTCTTGGTATGCCAGGATGTCTAGGAATTTGACAAACGATAGGATTTGAAGTAAGCATTGGAAAAAAAACCCTGTATATACAAATGATTTCTTAAGTGCAATGCTACTGCGTATGAACCTACCGTAATTTCATCAATATTAGTCATAAAAACGTAAAAAAAATATTTATACAGTCTTTTAAGCCAGTCAGAAATCTGTATGTATGCCTTTCTTCTGTTATGCAAACATTGCATGTTTTCAAAAATGTCAGCTATGCAGATAACAGGGCCCTGGACACATAATACATATTGACAAAGGAATCAAAAACATAAGCAGACATGATTAAGACATCAGCAAATGTTTGCTTTAATCTTATGTTTTATTGGGCCTCTAAAGAACTGCAGAGAAAAACAAACTATTACACAAACAATCCACGTACACAAGAGATGCTAAATGTACCAATGAACACTTTCTAATTGGCATGAACTTGTGATGCTGAACCCTGTTATCAGGTACATTGATGACACAACAAATCCCACATTCCCTATTCCTTTCCTTCAAGGGGAGGACATATTTAGGTAAATTTGCTTTTAGGAAATGGGAAATCATGAGAGGGATTCAGCTGTATGATACTACAGAGACACGGAATGGCAGAGAGCTAATTCAGTCGAAACAAGGCAATTACAATTTACTGTTCATCTCACGCAGATTGCTGATTTCTTCCAAAAGTGTTATCTACAGCAAAGTAACATTTTGTCCAAATAGGCATGACATTAAGCAGTGTAACAAAATAACAAAGTAAAGTACAAGTGCAGTTGATTAAAACTGGTCACACACTGTATGATTTTCAGCCAGTTCCTAATAAAAGTTGCTAGACCCAACATACATTGATTAAAAGACCAAAGGAGCCAAATGGAAATTTGGTGGCCAAACAGGGGCTGAATCCAGTCAGACGCAGCTGCTGTTTAAGTATTTTGACAGCAGGCATGGCCAGCTTTCAAAATATCGTAACAGCAGAAGGAAATTTATTCATATGTGGTGTTTAGCGTGGATGGAGAAATCTGTAAGCATTTTTTGTTACACCCACAGGCTGCACAAAAGAAATCTACATGTGTATGGTCATCTTTAGATTCCACAACCTCTGTGGGTAGCAGAAGAAGAGGCGCATCCCTCTCCCATCTTACAATGCAGTGTTTGGGGCCTAACATACCTATTGGAGACGTTTTCATTAATACAGGCCCGCTCTTGGACTTCATGACTTAAATTACAGCATCACTTGTTAGAGGTTTTCTCTAGTACAGGTATACCTCAAAGAAACAGTAAGCCAAATAATTAGCTGCTCTCAACATTAGTAAATATACAGTATATGCAAAAAATATCCATGCATAGAAAATACAGTAACAGAAAATACAATAACTTCCTTATAATTCTGTTATATGGAGTTCAGTTTTGTAATGGTAGCCATTTTAGACTTGATCGTACTTTGTTAGTTTTCTGCTATTGGATTATTAACTAAATTTTATGTTAGAAAATAGAATTCCTGAATATAAATATACATATTTCCTCTCAATCTCTGATAGACACTTGTAACGTTAATATGTGTATGTCCATTTCATAAAACTTTTAGGAGTTTACTTTTTTCACACATAATTCACACATTTCTAAAGGAATTCAGTTGGGAAAACATTTATACAGTAAATACATGTCTTAAAGTCTAACTCCAGCCCACGGGCGGACTGACAACTCATGGGGCCCCCGGGCAATAGGGGATCATGGGGCCCCTGAGTCCTTGCCTAAACTCAAAAAAGCTTATGAAAAAGGTACCAGGGGCATCTCATGGGGCCCGCTACTGACCCCAGGCCCTTGGGCAGTGCCCGAGTTTCCAAATGGTCAGTCCGCCCCTGCTCCAGCCATAATTTTTTCAACCAATGACACTACCAAGCTTACTTATTTACTCTCTTGTTATCTTTCACCTCTATCATGAATCACCCCTTATCAACCACTCAGCGTCCACCACCCCTCTCCGCCATTCCCTCCACTGGCTTCTGCTTGTCAAATGAATATAATTCGAAATCCTAACAACACAAAATACATATCTGAAAATATCATCCAAACAGCCCTTTTCACTTCTAGGATCTCCTGCTTGCTTGTCACATCTTCCCATGCTTGCCTGTAGGACTTCTCTGGAGCCTCTTTTATGCTCTGTACCTCTATACCTCAATCTGTTTTGCAATCTCTTACTCTGTCTGTTGTTCCCTGAAAACCAATCTCTTCAGGGAAGATTGTTCTACCTCTTAAATGAACTTTTATCTTTTCCACACAGTCATTACCATTTGTATCACTTGCCCCTTCCTTTTAGATTGTAAAGTCTCACAAGAAGGGTCCTCCTAACCTTCTTGTGTCGAATTGTATTGTAATTGTACTGTTTCTCTTTAAATTGTAAAGCTCTGTGAAATCTGTTGGTGCTGCATATGGCCTAAATTAAAACTAATAATCATTTTTAAATCATTTTAAGTTCTGCAAACAATGAAGAAGAATTACTAAAATTTGAGCACTCAGAATCTGGTGCACCTGTGCATGGTAGCTAATCAACTTGTAACGTTCAGTTAAGCTTGGCAATAAAAATTAGAAGCTGATTGGTTTCTATACAGAGTTGCACCAGATTTTGCATTCTCCAGGTTTAGTAAATAACCCCCAATGCATTATTATAGGTCTCTGATTAAAATAGAAATAAACCAATCAATAAAATCTAATATAACCATATGTTAGTGTACTTTTAACAGCAATTTCCATTCTTTTTAATAGAAGAAAGATCGGCAGTGAAGAATTGTAGGAAAGACACCAGAAATGGAAAGAGAAGTGAAGAAAGGATAAATGGGAAAGAGCACAAGGGCTAGGTAGAGGAGAACCCCAGAGGTTGGCTACATTTCATCTCTTGTCCTTTAAAACTGACATCAACCTCCCTACCAGCTGCAGTTTCATGTTTAATTTAAGCAATGTGCAAATATGTGTAGAAGGCTCTGGAGTGTTTAGAGTTAAAAAAGGAATTTAGAAATTTCATTATTTGGAATGTTTGCTGGGATAGGCTTTGCTAAAGTCATGCTGGGAATATGTGTTACTTTTTTGACAAACATACTTCCTTACAGTTCAGTAAAGCTGTATGTTAATCTGAAATGATACCTTTATATAAGGTTCAAAGCACCTGATGCTGAATAAAATACCAGACAATGTGTGGCACCCCTGAGAAACTGACATGACACACCAAGGTAGCACCTTGGTAGAGAAATGGTGAAATGGATAAGAACTCTGAAAAGCTATTTGACATAAAATCACCAAGTGTTTATCAGGCAGGTAGCATTTTTATTGCTAATATAACTTCAGCCTGGGGCATTTTTTTAAAAGTTGCAGTAGCAAAGTTTGCGTGCTCTTTTTAACAAAACATAGCAGACCTCATAATAAATAAGGATGAAATATGGATTCAGTCATAGTTTTCTTGTAAATGTCACCTATTCACCTATCATCGAGTCTGCATTTAAAAAAGTAAAAATCATAAAGGGTCATTTTGTTTTCTTGACTGTGTTGCTGTGAGCAATGAACATCAAAACTGCGCCAAACTTTTGCCTTCAAAACCCTCCTGTTTAAACAGACAGTCCTTTATGCTTACCTTCCTCTTTTTAGGTAAAAAGCTAAGGCACATTATTTGAAGAATAGGAACAGAAGAGACAATGAACTGGTAGTGAGACACTGCAATAGCAATAGCAATAGAGCAATAGCAACAACGTGGGTACACTACAGTCCCTGTTGCTGGTCACCACGTGGGGGAAAAGTGAGATTCAGGAGAAAATGAGAAAAAGTGAAAGTAATAGGTTTTTTATACTGACTCTAGGTTTACAGGTATTTTTAGATAATCAATGTACATTGCAGGATTTTAACTTCTTTTGAAGACTCCTACCTGTTTCTGCTCTGAAGAAATAACTGTTTGTTTGAACATGTCCAGTGCAGAGTGATTCTGAAGGGAAGGGTCTAGTTCATTATGATCTGCTGGTGTACTCTCAGTTTCTAATGAGAACATTTGAAGTGTCTGCATTCCTTTAGAAGTAATTAACTCTTATCGATTTAAAAAGTTAACCCTTTGAGGACCAAGGGACGTATTTGTCCCATGTTTTTAATTGCCTGTATCATCTGATTAAGAACTTAAAACTCTTTTTTTTTTTTTGGTTTAAGTCAAAATATTAGTTCTTATCAACAAACAACAAATGGATCTAGCTTTTTGCCAATTATTTTCATGAAATGGCTTAGTTACAGCAACTGAAGTGTACGAACTTTAAAAACAAAAACATTGATTCTTTTGGCATTCCAAAATCTTACGGTCCTCAAAGGGTTCAATTTCTGTTGAAGAATATCCCTAAAATCTGTGTGCAGATGTCTGGGAAATGAATGAGCCACACAAGCAGAAAATGACCAGCAGTGTACAGAACGCCTTCACGTTACCATATTGCATTGAATTTTACAAAAAAATTACTGTACTGCAAATTGAAACAAAAAGGTAATTTTTGATAACATTACATTACAATATGGCGAGAAGTATTTGTAAATGCTATATTATCTTTTCTTCATTTGCTAAATTTTTTTTCCACGAAGTGGAGTTACCCTTTAAAGTAAGTGATTATAAACAACTCTTGCCCATCCCTAGCCTTACTCAATGCCTTGTGTGTCCTAGTACTTTCAAGGAAGCTTATTTTTATTAACTTCTGAGAAAATAGAATTGTCTCTGATAAAAGATACTGCCATCACATACATTTTTTTAGCTCATAGTGCAGGAATTACAGTTCCTTTAACAAAAGCCACAATGTGGCAATTATAACAGCATTACTGGCTCATTAAGGTTCTTTAATGTAATGGTGACATTTCATTCTGTCTTCTGAAAGCCATTCTTTAGCAAGTGAATAGCACTGTGAACGTGATCTTTTAAAGCACATACACTAAACACATTTCACCATCAGGAGACACATTAGCAGGATGCAGTTACTTAATAATGTGAGCTAGTAATTACAATCTCATCAAAATCCATTGCCAACTACCAACGTTACATGTTTATATACTGTAAATTCGGCAATTTTCAGCTACATTTAAACTTTGGAAAACATGTCCAAACAATATAAGTACTTTTGAAAGCCACTATTTTCATGCTGCCTATAGTAGAGAAGTTGTACATTTTAAAAAAAGGATGTAAAACACAACATAGCAATTGCTTTATGCCTCTTTTCATTTAGAACATGGTTCTGTGACAATAAAAAGAAGCTGATTACCACCATATTACTTTTTTTTAATAAGTTTATTCCACAATGTCCAATATACACATGGCACACATGATGCCAACCCTACCAGATCCTGCTGCCATTGCTGCTTCTCCTCCTCTAATGCATTTTGCCCCAGAAGGGTCCTAATCATGGAGGTGGTCTATGCCCGTTTTATGTTCTATACATATTCAGATATAAATTTCCTATTGTAAATGGAGAACGGACCTATTTTCAAATGGGCACCACCGCTCCCATGTGCTTTCCTATACCCATGGGTGTACATAGGATTAAACATATATGCAGGTATATAAGGCAGGGTTTATGCTTCTAAGGTTGCAGGGTTTAAATCTATTTTTTTTTTGTCTAGGGTTGCACGAGATAGACAAGTGTCTTTTTTAAGGATGTATATATTTAATATATAAGTATGGTCATGCAGACCAAACTGCTCATGATGCCAGACTCAGAGCTGATAGCATTTGTTCCTTATCCCTGCATTCTTCTACAAATCTGCCTTTCCTAATTTCTGAGGTCAGTAGTGCAAACACTATAATGATGTGGAAATAAAACATGTTTTTTCCAGAATTCCTCTGGTCATGAAAGTGATGATCATAAGTACTCATAGCATTGTATTTTGCCTGGAGCTGATCCAATTATGTCTGCCAAAGAGCTGATGATATCCACTATATCAGATCATAATAAATGATCAAAGTTCAAATGCAGACAATATTTTTAGGTTTGAAAAAGAGTGGTTTAGGGTTAGAACGTCTGTCAGTTTTCCTTGTGAACCTTTAATGAGGCATGACGCAGCCTCCAGGTATTCTTGCTTTCAGTTTAGTGATTGCCATATTTTTTACAACATTTGTAGTCCAATAAATTGGAAGAGGACCATCCTTTACACACCATGAACCTTGACATGTTGATTTCATGTGCGTTTGCTGGTTTCTTCATCTGAGAACCTGTTTTCAAAAAAATTATATAAACAGAAGTCTTAGTTGCTTTCTAATTCTGCTAAAATGATACAAATGATCCATGGAGTGGTATTTTCTCTAAAACAAGAGAGATAATCAGTAAATTAGCTTCAAATAACTTATTCCACCAGGATAATTGCCTTTTCTTTGCATACCATAAACTCTTGCTATATGGATAAAAGGGTAATAGCAATTCTGTTGGTTTATTGCTAAAGTTCTATAATAAGAGCTGCTTCATATGAATAAAACAATTTACATATGTTCTGAAGCAGTACTTCAGTAAATATTTCAATGATATGTATTCTTTAAACCTGTTAGAAAACTAATTTACTTCTTTGATCGGTCTTGAACCATAATGTCCCACTGGGACATTCAAAAAGGCTCTAGTATCAATTAGGTAAATGACTACCAGGTGCAAATAACTAAAGGAAATATTAATACTTAAGTCTAATAAATACTAATGTGTTAAATATGGTGGAAGTAAAATCAAATCGTTAACTGTCCTTAAGATAATTTCCCTCTCTCTACAGTCTACTGGCAAAAGGCCAAAAAGTCATTCACATGGTAGATGTTTCTCAGTATTCTCTCAGGTAATATGCCAGACGCTAAGTAATCTAGGCACAGAATGCTAGCAAGCCTCAGTACAAATTATGTTTTCTAACTAGAATACATAAAAGGGGGGGAGGAGCAGCGCTAACTTAATATATACACACACATATAAACCAATATTAAGGTGCTGATAAAGTGCATAAAAAGGTGACTATAGATGATAAGTATAGTCCATAATGTGATCCAAAACCCAAGAGAGTCTTCAAAGAACCCCAATGGCTGGATTCATGGGTGGGGTGATAAAGGTATAAAGATTGCGCACTCACCAGATACGCAATCCAAATGCGCATTCAGAACAGATAATCCTAGGGTCCTCATATGGGTCTGGTCAGATCTGGTCAGAAAGCCCCTCGCCACTTGATAGTGTTGCCACACATAGATGAAAAAGGCCGCTCTGCAGACGTAAATGGCTCCCACCGGAGCCCAAAGAACAAAAGGAGGCCAGATAGTGTGATACCTTAATGGCAAGGGGTATTTATTCCCAAAGAACTCACAATACAGGCAGGAGCAGGAAAGATACTGACCATACATAGATTTAGCAAATGGCCACCGGGGCCCTCTTGGCGCCGGTCGGCGTGATGTCACACCGCTGTAGCCGCTCTCTGACGCGTTTCGTGCGAAGGCACGTAGTCATAGGGGGTTAGCTTAGGTAAATGACTACCAGGTGCAAATAACTAAAGGAAATATTAATACTTAAGTCTAATAAATACTAATGTGTTAAATATGGTGGAAGTAAAATCAAATCGTTAACTGTCCTTAAGATAATTTCCCTCTCTCTACAGTCTACTGGCAAAAGGCCAAAAAGTCATTCACATGGTAGATGTTTCTCAGTATTCTCTCAGGTAATATGCCAGACGCTAAGTAATCTAGGCACAGAATGCTAGCAAGCCTCAGTACAAATTATGTTTTCTAACTGCCACATTTTTTCAATAACAATCCAATTCAAGTTAAAGATGGCAGCTGGAGACAATGAAGATACACCATTTTCCTTTTATATTTACATTTTTAAAATCTTCTTTGAAAGTAATTTTTTTTTCTGAACTGAAACAAAAAAAACTGTATTAAAAAGGAAAAACATTCTAAGCAGACTTACTCATAATACTCATAAAGCAGACTCATAATCCCCTTCCTCTTTGTGACTTTCGAGCTCCCATACATGTTATTTTTTTAAAAGAGGTTGTAATATATCTAAATTGGAACATCTCTCTCTCATTGAATATTTTTAATCCTTATGCTGTTGGCATTAGTAAATAGATAGGAATGTATATTATATTTACTTGTTTTAAACTTTTTTTTTTAATTTCTTCAGTTAAATCCTCCAGGCCTAAGTAAATGATATTATACATCCCATTAGTCTTCAGGAGGCGAGGAGGGATTTTCTTAGCTAAGCACACACTCCTGACTGCATGCCTGAGCTAAGGGCAGATGGATTCCAGGAAGTAAATGCTACATGAAAAATCTGCCCTTACTCAAGATGGCCATGGTCAGAAAAGCTAGGGGGTGTTGGATGGATACATGGATACATAGATGGATGAGTTTGTTTTGAATATTAAAAATGTAAATAGCATTTTTGGTTTGCGGTGCTCAAATGCAGTGTAGTTTTGTTTTAACATTCTTGCCCATATCCATGGTCTGGACTGCATCCGATGGTGGTCACAGGACCAGGTGGCAGGTGGCATTAGGCAGATGGTCTCGGCTGATGATGCATACAGCACTGCAAATTAGGTTGAGCTGACCAATTAGTGAATCTGCTGAACCTTCTGTTTAAAAGGGATCCCATGATCAATGGTCATGTGACTGCCATTAGAGGGAGCCTGAAGCATATATGTCTGGAAGAAAGACAGTTATATCACTATGTTAGCTTTTATAATCTAAGGGAGCAGGAGGACGGAAAATGTACCATAACAGCATACATTCATTTTCACTATAGGTTCACTTGAAACTAAAGGTCCAAATACTGCCATTATGTAGATGTGTTTAGATACCATCAGACCTTCAGAGACATCCTTTGCTGATAGTTCTAAGCACAAAAGCCTTATGGACTAATGCACCTATGAGATAGAGGTCACAAAGCAGTCCATAGAGATGTGCACTTGATATTTTTAGATGCTATTCTAATAAAATTTAACAATAGTGGCACAAATTGTTTTGTTGAATGTTGGACTAATATTGGTAGCTGGATTGTTGGTGTGTTAAGTGCCACAAAGCAAAACTCACACACACAAATGGGCAAGCTCATCCTATGTAAGAGAGGGACTGCCTGTTCCCATTGCTATGATTTCAGTACAGATCTACAGAAAAAAATATTTTTTCTTTTTTTCTTCAAATACTAAGTTGCTTGATATCTCTCAATTTATGTTTACTAATGCACGGTAGATTACAGGCAAAAGATCCCACTGCTGACCGATAGTATGTAGAAGTGATCATCATATTAATGGCTTGTACAAGCATCCAAAGTGCCAGGCTTATCTACTGCTAACAATAACAAATGCAAGGGAAAAGCCAACCATTTCCTTCCCAGTAACTGGTTGGTGAAGGCATGTTTGCCCCATCTTCCTAATGTTCATAAAGATGCAAAATGCTGTCTGAGTACAATTAATTATTTTAATGTTACATTGTTTTATTTACATTTTTTAATTTAATATTTTATTTTGTATAATTCAACTTTTTTCTAGTATCAAACACATTTGAACATGTTTTTTCATTTTGTCATGCGATGTTTGTTGTTTCCTTCCAGAAATACAGTATATGTTGTGTGACACAATGTACTGTGTCTCAGCACCATTCAACAGTCTGTCACAGAATGTTCTTGTAGGGGTTCCAGATGAATACTAAGCAGAATTCTTAGAACTACTGAAAGTGAACTTGCCAGCAAAATGAAAATGACTGCAAAAAGGGAATATGTGCATAATTATGACAAAAAAGTATAAACATATAGCTTCCAAAATATTCTAGATTTGGTGTGTCAGATCTTTTGACACCAAATCCTCCAGATAGTCTTTTGAGTTTTAAGTCTAAGTCTAAGAGATAAATTATTTCAAATAAGAAAAGGTACATACTGCCTTCTGCAGAGGAAATTTTCACTGCCTACCATACCTTAAAACATGAGTGATTGCTCTGACCAAATCTGTACTGTGCTTAAGTAATCGATAGAGATTATTGATATCAATGGTGAAGGAATCTGGCAATACCCATTGTTGTGCGCTCTTTAATAGGTGCCTAGAATACATAGAAGGGTGACAATCAGGGGCGGACTGACCATTTGGAAACTTGGGCACTGCCCGAGGGCCTGGGGTCAGTAGGGGGCCCCATGAGATGCCTCTGGTACCTTTTTCATAGGCTTTTTTGAGTTTAGGCAAGGACACAGGGGCCCCATGATCCCCTATTGCCGGGGGCCCCATGAGTTGTCAGTCCGCCCCTGGTGACACTATATACTGGCATCGTTGGTAACAGTATGCAAATGTTGAAACACTGCTGTACAACTTGTTTTACACATACAAGTGCAAATTGTCTATCACATAAGCACCAAAGAGTATGCCATGCTGGTTCCCTCCTTCACTGCTGATCACCAGGTACTCCCTTTCATGAGATCAGAACAAAATCAGGAAGAAGATATTAGTTTACAGTGGCGTATGTCCCATGTAAGGAACAGGTACACAAGAAGTGTGCTGAAAATAGAAATAACTTTTAGTTACAAAACAGGTCTCCAGTACTTTTATGGCAATTAGAGAATATGGCCCATTGACAACATAGTAAGAATCAGCAACTTGGAAATAGAGTTTGTGCAAAATCAGAGAAACATTGATTAAACAAAAAGAGGTCTCACACTTAATTTATTACAAATATTGAAGCTATTAGAGCACAGTACGCATTATGTTTTACAAAGAAGAGTGAATAGTATTGCAGATAATATGGAAACATAAAAACATTGGAATGACCAGCAGGACTACCATAATAACCATAAGTCAAGTGGAAGAGTTGCTTCAATCCTATCAGTGCAGAGGAGGTGTTAGTAGGCCATTAAATATTACACAAAACCATGCAAGGGCATGGATGTCCACAGGATAAAAAGGATAAACAAGACAGGCAGCATAGATAAGGCCTCATCAACACTGGAAATATTTAATGCTGCTCTTATGGGTGTCTGGCATTTCTTTTTGCCTCTAAATGTCCCTGCATGTTAGCCTATGTGTCCATGCACACATAGGGCTTTAGAGGAGTTTAGAGCCAGGGGCATTTAGAGGCAGAAAAAAAATCCACTGTTAGCACTCATTTTGGTAGAAAAAATAGTTGACGCGTGTAAATGTGTGCAAACACTTGTTAATCCTAGGTGTGTTAACTCTTAAGTGTTAATTCATCTCAATGGTCAAATTAAATTATTATTCTGCACAATGAAATTAGTTAATGCCCAAGCACCCATTGGGCCTAAATGTGCCTAAACATGCAGCATACCTTTACAAGCATCAATTGTTTTTTATGGCAAAATGCCACTGCCAGGAGGAAAGATGTCTAGGAGAGATGGCCAAAGAGTCCAACGTGCATGATTCCTTAATGTAAACCCTAACAAGGAATTTCTCTAGTTTAATAAAATGACCATGTGATCTTTTCACTTCCAGAACAATTTTGCATCTTTTCCAAACACATTAAAATGCACATTCCAAATAATTTTAGTGCACACAAACACAATATAATACCCATTTTTTTTTTGGTAAAATATAAAAAGTGAGGTTGGGTTAAGGAAATAAATAAAAACATATTAAACCTCTAAATTGCGTGTGCATGTGAAATGGCAAAAAAGCATGGCACCCCAAATTGTTCATAGAGGATAATAGCCTTTACAACTCATCAATTTGCAGATGGCCTTGAATTGTGGTTCTCATGCCAGAGTGCAGGACAATAACTGAACATACAGTATATGGCAAGATCATACTTTTTCTACATAAGTGAACCTGATGCACACCTTTAAATATGCATGTATGTGGGGGCAAGGGAACTTTAACCACTTGCCTACAGGGCACTTATAGTCCCTTCCTGCCAGGCCAATTTCCAGCTTTCAGTGCTGTTGCACTTTGAATGACAATTGCGCGATCATGCAACACTGTACCCATATAAAAAATTTTTCATTTTTTTGTGACAGACAGAGCTTTATTTTGGTGGTATTTAATCACCTCTGGGTTTTTAATTTTTTTGTTAAACAAACCAAAAACCACTGAAAATTTTGAAAAAAAACCAAAACGTTTTTTTCTTAGTTTTTGTTATAAAATTTTGTAAATAAGTGATTTTTCTCCTTCACCGATGTACGCTAATGAGGCTGCAGTGATGGGCAATGATAGGCTGCACTGATGGACACTAATAGGTGGCACTGATGGGCACTGATGAGGGGGCACTGGTAGGTGGCACTGATGGGCATTGACAGGCATCACTGATGGGCAGTGAAAGGCAGCACTCATATATGGCACTGATAGGTGGCACTGATAGGTGGCACTGACTGGCACTGATAGGCGGCACTGACTGGCACTGTTAGGCGGCACTGACTGGCACTGTTAGGTGCCACTGACTGGCACTTTTAGGTGACACTTATAGGCAGCACTGACTGGCACTGATAGGCGGCACTGATGCACACTGATAGGCGCCACTGACTAGCACTGATTGGCAGCACTGATAGGTGGCACTGACTGGCATTGATAGGTGGCACTGACTGGCACTGATGGGTGACACTGAAAGGCAGCTCAGATGGGCACTGATTTGTGGCATTGATGTGCACTGGTAGGCACTGATATGTGGCGTTGATGTGGCACTGATGGGCACTGGCAGGTGGCATGGATTAGCACTGAGAGCTGGCACTGATGGACACTGACAGGTGGCTCTGCTGGGGCTACACTGATCATCAGGGCACACTGATCATCAGTGCTCTGATGATCAGTGTACATGTCCCCTCCGAGGAATGCCGATTACCGGCTCTCCTCTCCTCATGACAGCTTGTGGGGAGAGAAATGCCGATAACCGGCATTTCCCTGTTTACATGTGATCAGCTGTTATTGGACACAGCTGATCACATGACTGAGCCGACATCTTCGGCTCTTTCCGTGGATTGGTGGTCCGGGACACAGCGCACCGCCGATCGCTGCACGCTTCAGGAGCCGTGCATGAGCGGTTAGAATGGGAGGACGTCACATGACGTCCTCCCAGAACGAGAGTACCACCTTGCGTCTGTCATATTACTATATGGCGGCCGGGAGATGGTTAAACATTTTTGAGGGGTGTTTTTCCAATGATTTAATTAAGTGTTAAACTTTTTCTTACTTAACTTTATTGCTATTACGTATGGGCTGGCAGGTCCTCTATATGATAACATAGTGCAGGTGTCAGGTTTTCTTTAATTCCTTGACCCCTGGAACGCTTTACCCCCTTCATGACCAGAGCATTTATTGCTATTCAGCACTGCACTACTTTAACTGTCCATTGTACCCAAATTAAATGTATATCATTTTTTCACACAAATAGAGTTTTCTTTTGGTGGTATTTGATCAACACTGGTTTTTGTTATTATATAAATGAAAAAAATAGAAAAAATCCCAATAAGTGTATATTAATTGATTTGTGCGAAAGTTATAGCGTCTAAAACTATGGTATACATACTGGAATCTAGACAGCTATGATGCTATACTGGTAATGGCAGTGAGCAGCGATTTATAGCAGGAATGTGATAGTATGGCTGGCAATTTGGCACTAGCTGATGCTGACTGGGAGGTACAATAACTAACTGACACTGACATCAATAGTGACACTAATACAGTGATCAGGACTAATGCTGTACACTGTCTCTGTACTAATGAAACTTGTTGGGAAGAGGTTAGCATCTAGGGGCAATCAGGGGGTTAATTGTGTGCTTAATAATGTGTAATGTCTGTAATATGTGCTGCTTTTACTTTACTATATGGCCAGATCGCCAGATGTGTTTTGTAATCACAGAACTCTGTGTGTGATTGGTGACAGCCAATCAGATGATTTCAGACTAAATCATTGGCTGAAATCAGCTGCCAAACTCATGCTCTGTCCAATCACAGCACAGGTTGGTAGGGGGCATGCACACCCCAAACCTGGAAGAAGGCCAATCACGTACATGTACATGATCATGTCTGCAACTGTTGCCTGCTCTCAGTATATTTATTGTGAGCAGTTGGTAGGTGCTTAAAGTGTTACTAAACACACAACAGTAAAATCAGTCTGTATATTCAGCAAAGCATGCTTATTATAGACACTGTGGAACCTAAGGGGTTAATCCTCTGCACTGTGTAAAAACGCTGTTTGGTCCTGTTTTCTCTGCCCCTTCTCTTGTTAAGATGTCCACCTGATAAGACAGACTGAACCCGTTGCCACATGCACATGCTCAGTTTATTGTGTATTGCTAGAGAGGTTTTTTTTTCTTGTGAGAGTGCATGTGGTCAGCACAAGGCCAATCAGCACTGTCCAGACAGAGGATAAGGGGTTTTGCATCCTCCTAGAGCAGAAAGAAAACACATTCTACAAGCTTTAACCAGTGCTCTGCTGAACACTGCTAGAAGTCACAAGACTGCTCTAACTGCTGATGAGAAAAGGTATTTAGCAGTTTATATTTACTAAAATAATTGCATTTCTATGTCCTGTGTACTGTGGGAGACCAGATATAGTGAATGCAGGGTCCTAGGTTTAGTAACACTTTAAGGAAACATCAGGGATCTATTAGACACCTAGGGGTTTATTTACTAAAGCTGGAGAGTCCAAAATCAGACTCACTTCTGCATAGAAACCAATCAGCTTCCAGGTTTCATTGCCAAAGCTTCATTGAACAAGCTGAGGTTAGAAGCTGATTGGTTTCTAAGCAGAAGGGAGTCTGATTTTGGACTCTCCAGCTTTAGTAAATAAACCCCCTAATGTCACCTTGTGTACTCCACTGGAGCAAATAGTGGCTGGAGAATGACAGTGTAGAAACTGGAAGTGACAATAAGCATGTTGCTACGGGGTTCATTCTATCTAGGAGAGACCAGTGAACAAATGTCCGCTGGGCTCCCTTACTCTCTCCACTGACACCCACCTGGGATTTTTGTCTCTGTATTATACAAACATAACAAATGTAAAGTGCAATGGGTGTACTAATCCTGGTATACCCAATCTTATAATCTAATTGAATTCTACTACTATAACTAAATAAACCCCAAAGCTTTTTTTCTCAAAATAGGCCTGACCTTTTGTACTGCGTTTGCTTTTGTTATTGTTAATTGCAATGTATTATGGTTTTGTATGTATTTTATTTTTTTTGGTCATGACAAAAAATATAAAAGGGAAAAATATTTTTTCTTTTTTAGTCAGGTAATTGTGAAATCTTGTTTGTAAATATTATGTGGTCTTTTATTCAGGCTTCATCTATCACACGTGGAGAAAAGCATGTTTATAAAAATAGATGGATGAAGGTGAAAGTTACATACAGAACTGAATGAGACAGAGAAATGGCAAATTCTTTATCAAAGGGCTAACTTCACAGATTTAATGAGGACAGTGATGTCTGATGTGTTGTCCCTTTAGCTAGTTTATAGTGCTTGGTGCATCCTTCATCAAATATTAAAGGGTTTATTTGTAAAATACACATTTTATACATATACTGGAGAAAAAGAAAAAGAGAAACGAAAAGATATACATATAAACTTTAAAACATAAATAATAATGAAATTGACCAAAGCCATTATAGATTCCCATTAACCATATTGATGTTAATGAACATGGGTTCACTTTACGAAGGGTGTATATTACATGATTAATAAGCCACCACCAGTGATCACAGCACACCATTGAAAAAAGTGCTTCTTCAATTGCTTTAGTAAGCAAGACAGGAGGACTGGAGGTTGGACAGATGACTGAAATGTCCATCTCCTCTATTCAAAGAGGGCTTTTCATTAAAGGGAAGCTATGGTCAGAGGCGTCCCTAGGGTTGGTGTCACCCGGTGCGGTAACACTTGGTGACACCCCCTCCGATGATCCCCGCAGAATGGATCGGATCTGCGGATTGAGCATAATGGATTGGACTCCGATCCATTATGCTCAATTCGCAGATCTGATCCATCCTGCGGGGATTGTCGGCTTTCTTTACAACTTACCTTTTTGTGGAGCGGGTCCGGTGTCACCCCGTTTAGGTTGCATGGCGACGATCCCCGCAGGATCGTTGGCATGCAACCTATATAGGGTGACACCAGACCCGCTCCAAGAAAAGGTAAGTTGTAAAGAAAGCCGATGATCCCCAAAGGATGGATAGGGTCCATCCTGGGGGGATCGCCGGCTTGCTTTACAACTTACCTTTTTGTGGTGCGGGTCCGGTGTCACTCCGTGCGGTCGGTGTCACCCGGTGCGGATCGCACTCCCCGCACCTGCCTCGGGACGGCAATGGCTATGGTACAGCTTTTATGAATGAAGGGGGCAAAAAGAATGGAGACATCATTCGTGGTGAGTGGCAATGACAGGTCTAGCAGCTCTTTACCTCTATTAACACAGTTTAAACAGAATTTCTGAGTATTTACAAGTATGTTTAAGCTTTTCTACACAATATAATTTCCTCACTTTGTAGCACGGAAACTACTTAAAAGTCTGCCTGTATTCTGTGCCTCTTACAGGAGCACTTACAGTATGACTGTAGCTTAGAAATGTGACTACCGTCAACTTGGACCGGAGCTCTCCCACTGACAACTACTCTCTACTTAGTGAGGCTTCTATTGGGAAAGTCTACTGATACTAATTGTCATTTCTAAATCAATTCCCATCCAATGGATTGGTCAGTTTAAATACTTTCTTAAAATGTTTTTAATACCAGAAAATAATAGAAACTAAATTGGGTATCCTGTAAATTCTGCAAATTCCCTAGCTCTAACTGCATTATAATGCACCCAGACCATGTTAAACCCTAATGTGTTTCTGGGTTCCCCAGCAATCTGGTAAAAAGAAACATTGGAAAGCTTTTCTAAAAGTGTCACCAACAGAATCTTTACCAAGAGAAATACAATTTACACAGAATATCTGACCTTTTATATTGATTACAAGCTACACTATATTGCCTAAAGTATTGGGACCCCCCTCCAAATCATTGGATTCCGGTGTTCCAATCACCTCCATTGCTACAGGTGTATAAAATTATGCACCTAGGCATGCAGACTGCTTCTACAAACATTTTTGAAAGAACGAGTCGCGCTCAGGAGCACAGTGAATTCAGCGTGGTACTGTGATAGGTTGTCACCTGTGCAATAAGTCCATCTGTGAAATTTCCTTGCTACTAAATATTCCACGGTCAACTGTTATTGGTATTATAACAAAGTGGAAGCATCTAGGAACAACAGCAACTCAGCCATGAAATGGTAGGCCATGTAAAATGACAAAGCAGTGTCAGCACATACTGAAGCGCACAGTGTGCAGAAGTCACCAATTGTTTGCAGAGTCAATAGGTAAAGACCTCCAAACTCAGTGTGGCCATCAGATTAGCACAACAACAGTGTGTAGAGAGCTGCATGGAATAGGTTTCCATGACTGAGCAGCTGCATCCAAGCCTTACATCACCAAGTGTAATGCAAAGCGTAGGATGCAGTGGTGTAAAGCACGCTGCCATTGGACTCTAGAGCAGTGGGGACGTACTCCCTGGAATGACTATCACACTTTTCTGTCTAGCAATCTGATGGACGTGTCTGGGTTTGGTGGTTGCCAGGAGAATGGTACTTGCCTGACTGCATTGTACCAAGTGTAAAGTTTTGTTAAGGGGGGATTTATGGTGTGGGGTTGGTTTGCAGGGGTTGGGCTTGGCCCCTTAGTTCCAGTGAAGAAAACTCTTAAGGCGTCAGCATACCAACACATTTTGGACAATTTCATGCTCCCAACTTTTTTGGGAACAGTTTGAGGATGGCCCCTTAATGTTCCAATACCAGTGCACAAAGAAAGGTCCATAAAGACATGGATGAGCGAGTTTGGGGTGGAGGAACATGACTGGCCAGCACAGAGTCCTGACCTCAACCCGAAAGAACACTGTTTGGATGATTTAGATCGGAGACTGTGAACCAGGCCTTCTCGTTCAACATCAGTGCCTGACCTCACAAATGCACTTCTGGAAGAATGGTCAAACATTCCCATAGATGCACTCCTAAACCTTGTGGACAGCCTTCACAGAAGGGTTGACGCTGCTATAGCTGCAAAGGGTGGGCCAACTCAATATTCAACCCTACGGACTAAGACTGGGATGCCATTAAAGTTTAAGTGCTTGTAAAGGCAGGTGTCCCAATACTTTTGGCATTATAGTGTATCTTCACAATTAATTTTCCTTCCTGCAGCATGCAAAACATATTATTCTGACATAAGCAACTTCTTAAAAGTGTGCTTACATCCTGTCCCTCCTACACTTCCAAAAGAGATTACTGACTGACTGACTGAAGCAGAGCCATAATTATGCGTGATAGGTCCCCATAGCAAAACCATAAGTCTAACTCCACTTTAAAAAAAAAAAAAAAAAGTAATAAATGCATATATATTTACCAGAAAAAAATATGTGCATTTATAATTTTCTTTACAAATCGACTTACAAAGCACTGCAGCCATCATGAGAGCAATGCTAGGCTTCTGAAGACTCTTCCTCTAGCTCTATGTCTGTACAGAGGTACAGGCTTTTAGTTGTAGAGCTTGAGGAAATATCAATGAACTACCAGGGTAGTGATCATCATACTCGTGTTTCAACTACAAGTGTGTCTGCTGCAATGGAAGAAGGGACTTGTAGTTCATTCATTCACAAATCACTGTGAATGACTGATGAGGCTGTGCGAGGCTCTGCGAGTGACAGCTGCTGTGGAGGGTGGTCACATTTGCACCATGTTACAGCCTAAATACAGGTGTAACATGTAAAATGATGCAAAAAAGTCTGCAATTCAGTCTGTAAGGGGCTCCCAATCTCTCTACTGTTCTTTTGCAGGCAACTTCTCTAGTGGTACAAAACTCTCATGTCCAGATAAATAGTTTATAGGTTCTAGGCTTTATATATGTTATGATATTCCAAATATATTTGCCAAACGCTGTTTTCATGTGCATAATGCATTAGCTCTGGGCCCCAAATAAGTTAAACAATTTGCTATTTGTATATAGGTGGCACAGTAGCTTGGTGGTTAGCACGTCTGCCTTGCAGTAAATGGGTCATGGGTTCAAATCCCAACCATGGTGTCTCCTGCATGGAGTTGGCATGTTCTCCCTGTGCTTGTGTGGGTTTCCTCCAGGTACTCTGGTTTCCTCCCACATTCCAAAGACATGCTGGTAGGTTAATTGGCTCCTGTCTAAATTGTCCTAGTTTTTCCTGCATGGTAGGGGTTGGGGAAAGACCTGGCAACCTACCCTGTAAAAATAATTGCTTAGAGAATTCATGGAAAAAGTTGCTTACAAGTGACAGTCCATGCAATCGCCAAGGGTCGGATACGACTGGATGGATGGATAGATAGATAGATTTGTATATTTGCACCTTTGGACTGAAGCATGAAGAGGTTGGATAACTTGCTGCATGCTTCTCAGCACAAACTAGCACACTAATCCTTTTTTCTACTGAGTCAGACATTTAATCACAAATCAGCTGAGTAAGAGTGGAAAACATTGCTAAGGCCCTGAGCTCCGGGCCACAAACTCTTTTCAAAAATTTGTACACAGTAGCAGCAAAGTCAAACCTTTTGTTCAGCAACATACATTGCGCACACTAGGAAACCTGCAAATTCCCTTTATCTCACTACAGTTTTATGTAGCCAAAAAATGCTTAGACCACTGTGCTGCTGGCCTCCTTGGCAGCTGCATGGCTTATTATGCATATAATTACACTATTTATTTTATTAGATCCATGGGATCCATGGCAAATATGAACATATATAAATTTGTAGATGTAGAATTGTGAAGTAAATGCACTCCACAAAGTACTTTCTAGCAGTGGTCAGCAGCGACGATAACAATGAAAATAATACAATCTATTTTACAAAGGGAAGCATGGCTCTTGAATGTTATTACTGCTAGCAGGAAAATTATTTTACTTGATCAGATTCTTTAATGGGAAAAAAAGACTCTAATCAACAGTACTCTTAGCTGATAGACTAATGTGAAATGCCAGCTAATGATGCTACATGCAATAAAGTTTAAAATACAACTGTAACTGAAAAGAAACACATTGACTTTTTGTTGTCTTTTAATTGAATTTCACTTATTAGATTATTAGAATCAATTACAAAAGAAAATGTGATGGCAGAAAATTGTCAATATATATTCTTCAAGTTGTCCAATTTTTTAAGCATACATGTACTTTGCCTGTTAAGACCAAAGTAACAGTTTGAGTGAATGGAAGGCATGATAAGGAGGCTACTTACTTTTCGTGTTTTCTGCTCTGTTCTGTATGTGCAACTGGATAAAAAAACACTTGCCTTATGCATTACTTCCAGGACAGACTTCATCAGAGACTAGGGAAGCTCCAGGCCATCATGGTACATAAATACCCCCCCCTCCCCGCCGGCTCCAGTTACTATTACTACCTGTCAACAAAGTGGCTCACACTCTCCCTCCAGTCTTAATCACTGCTTTGCTGCAGGTTAGCTCTACTTAGGAGACAGTGGCTCTATTACAATATACCCACCACTCCATCCTGGCCACAGCACTTTATACCATACGTAATATCTGTGTGTATACATATAAAAAACACTGAAATCATATAATGTATAATGCATACATATAATTTCATTAAAACACAGACACACAGTACTCCATTTATAAATACTGTATATATATATATATATATATATATATATATAATTTATTTATTTATTTCAGGTACTTATACAGCGCCGCCAATTTTACGCAGCGCTTTACATATATATTGTACATTCACATCAGTCCCTAACCCTCAAGGAGCGTACAATCTAAGATCAATATATAAACTTATCATATTGAAAATCCATGATAAAAAGATAAAATTAAAATGTACATACTGTATATTACATTAAAATAAATTAAAATAAAATGTACTTAATCTTGGCTTGTCACTTAGTTGTTTAAATATTGAGATATAGATTAGGCACTACATGTATTGATATTAATTGTCATTCCCTAGCTGATAGCCAGAGCTTTTCCACCATGACACAGCTGTTGGCCAAATTTAAATGCTGGTGTTCCTATCTTCTGTTAGATGGAACACCAGTTCATACATCTATTCCATTATTTTTGTACCTATACACAATAAAGAAAAATAGTTTTCACATATTGTCACAAACTAAGCATATGACATGTGCCAGTGAAAGTCACACATCTACAGCATATCACCAGTACATCTCAAAATACAGGCACATATTGACTTTTCTTTTGACCCAGCCTCCTTTCATCTCCAAACCTTCTCTATCAGTCAGTGGACTCTATGGGGTTAGTTTATTACAATGAACTCAACAAAGGTTGGTTTACTACAGTGATTGTAAAATAGCTAAGCTTAGTTGGTTTCTGTTTTGTCACAGTAAAAACACCCAAAAGAAATTAAAATGAATGTCAAAATGATCAGTAGATCCAAAGAAATAAGTAGCTAAAATCATATTTTAGATTAGGCCCGATCCTAACCTTACTCTTATGTCCCCTCGTTGGGCCTCTTGTGTGAAATACGATTGATTTACTAAAAGCAAAATAGGCTGTTCACTTTTCAAGAGAAATTGCATTTTGCAAGATAATTATTCCCAGAGCTTAGCCAATGTGGTGAATTTTGACTTTGAAAAGAATGCGTTCAAGGAAAATAAATAGAACACCATTTTTGCTTGAATATGATTGTAAGTCAGTAGAGTTTGACCGCATTTACTAAGCTCTGGAGACACTTCCCTCACAATGTGCAATTTCCTTTGCAATGTGTATAGTCTATTTGCCAAAATGAGGGGACATGGAAGTAGGCCAGAGTGGGGCCAAGTTAGACTTTTACGGGAAAAGTCAAGGTATAACTTTAGTTGCCTTTTTTACTATTTTTTTGGATCTACTGATTATTTTGACATGCAGTTCAAATAACTCAGATTTGTGAAGAAGTGCCCAAATAATGTCAGTTCTAAGTGGAAAATTTCATTTCTTTTGGGTGTTTTTCAGTAACAAAATAGAGACCAACTGAGCTTAGTTATTGTACAATCACTGCTCAGCAACCAAAAATGAATATATTGCCTGAATAAAGAGTGCATAAAATATTTATATGCACCGTTAATTACAAATACAAATTGTATCCGAGCCAGAGTGATTAGAAAACATTCTTAGGCTTCATAGCCTCCAGTTATTTTTTGCATTTTCTTTTCAGAGTTACATATTAAGAAATATGGACTTTAATTATGCCAGCAATAGCTAGCATTTTCTAAATTGTGATCTTACATAGTACCTTCAGGGGTTCCGGTTTTAATTTGGATGATCAGAACATCTGCTAACATTAAGGATAGCTTGCCTGAAAACAGAGCAGAACAAAGCCAGTATTAACCAGATGGAAATCACCATGTTATTAACAACAGAAATGATCCAGTGCCAGGCAGACGTATTTGTAGTAATATTGTCTGTCAGGAACCTTATTGGAAATAGTGATTGTAAAATAATATTCTTAGAACAGCTACAAGCTTAGCCAGAAATGACATTCACAGTTCAGCAACCAAGCTTCCATGGATCAAAACTCGAACAAAACTGTTTCTCCAGTGCCTGAAGAGAAACACAGCGTGTTCTTTCATGTGTAATTCTATACTGTGAAAACTGAAGCTGCAAGTAACATTTAAGGTCATTATTGATAGCAACACAAAGTCAAAAGAATTAATTCGAAGATCTGTTATGTTGCTGAAAATCAGAGCATATAGTCGATACACTGTGAACATAAAATCGCAATATATTAACTGAGAAAACACACAAATACCAGCCGAGAATCTCAGCATTCACTTTTATATGATATATGATTGCAAAAAAAAAAAACTGGAATAAGCTAAGGAATTAAAAGTTGATTGGAAAGGCACTTTGTCTTTTGAATAGCTTTCTTCTTTAGCTCATAAATTTATATATTTTACCGGTGTCCATAAAAAATAATTAAACCTGCTCAGTATTGTAATGAGGTTTTCCAATTTGTAGTGTTTACAGCTTTTTCTTGTCAGATGGGTTTTCATTTTTATATGTGTCTGTTGCTTACAATGTGTGCATGCTTGGTTATTTATACAGCCAGAGTACAGACAAATGTATTGATTTATACCAATTAAAGATAACAGGTTATTAATAGGCATTTGCAAAAATCCAAATGACCACTCTTGATTTGTTATAAAAGTATATGTGGATGTGATTTGTGCACAGGTTGAAAGTGGGTTCAACCCAAAAAGCAGCCCGTTTGATATTTGTGGAACAAGTAACTATTTGACCAAAATTGGCCAGTTCATCAATCAATAACTGGCTGCTGTGTGTAAACAAACAGCCAGGGATCTTGGGAGACATCATTGACTAAATATGGCCATGATCATATTTAGTCAATAATGTAACCAAGGATACCTGTCACTGTTGTTATCATTATTATGATATGCCATTTAATGGTGGTAGAGTGGCAGGAAAATATTGTCTAGTGGCAGTTCGTCATGTGATTAACAATGGGTTTACATTGCTATATGATATGATTTGGGGACATTAGGGTACACTATTTGTATTGTTTTGCTATTAAAAGACTTTTTCCTGGTGTGAACAACTTTATTTTTCTTTAAATTGTTTGTCGAATAGTTAAGGAGTACTATTTTACTCCTGTGCTCATACCCCTTCAAAGGGGTAGATATCTGTGGGCCCCCTTATTAAAAAAGGGGCTTCCAGATTCCTATAAGTCTTTCCCAATCCTCTTTTGATGACTGGATGTGGGTAAGAAGCCCTTGTCTCTCAACATTGGGACAAGGCGCCTTGTAACGAAAGCCAGGCTTTGCCACTGTCACGCTTACCCCTAAAGCAAGTGGTCAGGCGCTATAGCTGACTTCTGTGTTTTTCACCTATAGCAGCCCTCTTTCCCATAAGTCAAGAAGACCTATCAGTACTCAGGTGCCCCCCAGGACTTATTCACAATGCTATAGAGCCTGATTACCATGCTGGGGCAGGCACAAAAAACAGGTACTTGCAGTTGACAGACAGGCAGAGTGGTTCAATGACAGTCTAGGTACAAATCAGGCAAGGTTCAAAGTAGTCAGGGTCCAGACAGAGTGGTTCAATGGCAGTAGTTCAATGACAGTCCAGGGTCAAAAGACAGGTAGAGTTCCAAGAATAGTTTATATCTGATATGAGGTCATAAACAGGGGAATCCAAACAGCAGAGCAGGACAGACAGACGGGGAGCCTGAGCAGATAATGGACACGCTATCACAGGCATGAGACTGCAGGCTTGGCTGGCTTAATCAGGTTTGGTCTCCACCCAGAGACTGGCCACATCAATCACCTTGCAATTGGACAGACAGACAGGGAGAATGTATCATAGCCAAAACCAGAATGCTGGAATGAGACCAGCAGCTGTGATAGAGCAGGAGCGCAATATGCTCCTCCCAACTTGCAAAGTGCCTAGAAAATTTTGAAAGATAAGTGGGCTGGTCCGGTTTAGTTAGAAGAGTGTGTGTGGGGGGGGGGGGGTACACATATGCTGCCATTCCTTTCCTGGCAACCCAGGCTGCATGCCTTGATAAGGGGATGATTGTAATTTCAGAGGAATCCAACGCAATATTTTCCATGTGCATTTACTGTACTGTGTTTATGTACTCTCCCTTAAAAAATATACATCACAGAACCACATGCTATTCAACACATTGTTTTGTAACACTACGTGCAGCTTTAAGGCATCCCCCAAGCATGTTGTTTATGGGATTTGTGTATTTGTCAGTGTTGCCTATTAGTCCATATGAAAACTTTTTTTGCAGTGGTAGTGGTACCCCATGGCAGTGAACAGCTAACCATGCCCTAATTAAAAATACATTTGCTATTAGCCACTAGGGATGTCAGTTTGAAAGACCACCCTCATTCCTGTGTGAGCTAAGTACTGATAGCAAGCACTTAAAAAATATCATATAACTAAGGTGCATTAAAAGAAGACACTTTGCTAAACAGCAATTTTACCCTCATTTACCAGTTCAGACAGATTATTAGATCTGAATTTAAGAAAAATCCAAGTTAGTCTCCATGAGGAACTCACTTCCTGACACTGAGTTGACAACTGGCCACTTGGCTTTGGCAGTAAGGCTCTGACAGCAGGTAGTGAATACAACAAAATAGCTGCACACATACCTTCTCCTCAAAGGTGAAACTGCATAATTATAACAGCTTAAACCTGAACTATGTATGGGTATAAAAGACACAAGTGAATGCAGTTCTGCAGTCATTAATACAATTTTTTAAATTAAATCAGTGTAAGTTTTTGAATTTGACCATTTATCAGCCTCCTGCAGTCCCTGTACAGCAGGGCTGGAGTATGGGAGGAAAAAGCAGCACAAATAGCCAATCAGTTTATGTGCTAAGAAGAAACCTGCTGATAGGACTGTCACTGTCTAGTCACAGCCTGGATCGTAACCAGGATGATCCTGTTCAGAAGAAGTGTATGGAATGGAGCTGAATATCAAACATCTAGAGGGAGAAAAAAAAATTGTGGCAGAAATTCCTGAATTAAAGCTGAATTTAGTGGCAAAAGCTGGTTTTGTTATTTTATATTTTAATTGGCTAATTTTTTTGTCCTGTTATTTTTGTCTGTAGCTCTGCTTTAACGGCAGAGATTCAGAATCACACATATGTCCACTGCTGATATTATTGAAGCTTTCATTGTTACCAACAAAATGGTTGTCATTGTAAGGCCAGTGTGTCCAAACAAGATGGTAACCTACCTCGGATTACATTCTGATTACAAATTTTTTTAGTCATCCCTATACCAATACAAGTGCCACATCCCTAAATGCTCTTAGAAAACACGTATAAAACATTGGATGGGATTTTTTTAGACACAGAATTATACATGTAAAATTATAGAAGAATTATACATGAAAAATCATCCAAAAACATATTAACACAATGTTAAAATTGGCCAATAAGGTGTGTACACAAATAAGTAAAGGGTTATTGGTACAAAAGTTGACACCACCAATATATTCCAAACACGCATCAACTTCATTCAGGTAAGTCTTCCTCAGGGGATTACTGAGTTGGTGGACTCTGAAATACAGATACATATCCAAACAGACAACCACACAAATACAAAATTACAAAGCAAAAACATATATTACACACACATTTACAAAAAAACAATATATCCCTGTAATTAAATGAAATTGGTACATTCACCAGTGCAGATTCATGATGTACATCTGGACCAACACAAGGTACGTCAATAAAGCCACAAAAAACTGCAATGAGGAGAAAATAGATCAAATCAATACAAATGATCAGAAAAGAAGAAAATAAGAATATGGAAGTAATTTGAACTGTAGGTCATGGAACAGGGCTGGTAGCCATATAATGAAAATAAATAATTACTTACATATTCTTCTTTTCTGATAATTTTTATTGATTTGATCCATTTTCTCCTCAAGGCAGTTTCTTGCGGCTTTATTGGCACTTCTTGTGCTGCTCCCAGTGTACATCATGAAACTGCACTGGTGAACATATTTCATTTAATTTCTGGGATATATTGTTTTTTTATTAGTGTGTATGTAATATATGTTTTGCTTTGTAATTGTATATGTGTGTGGTTGTCTGTATTGTTATGTATCTGTATTTCAGAGTCCCCCAACTCAGTAGCCCCTGAGGAAGACTTACCTGTATGAAGTTGAAAGGCATTGCAAATATGTTGGTTTTGTCTGCTTTTGTACCAACCATTCTTTATTTATCTGTGTATTGACCTTATTGGTCAATTTTAACATTGTGTTAATACATTTATGGATGATTTTACATTCTTTGTAAATTGTGCAATTGTGTAAATCTTGTGTAATTCTGTTATGTCAATCAAATCAAAATCTCTATAAATCCCCAAAGAAAAGTAAAACTTTCACCCTTGAAAGTGCAAATATCATAAACCTTTTCTATAACCTTCCCTTAACCTCAAATCCTACCCCGCAATCTCAATATCGAAATGTCTATAATAAAGTCCAAAATCCAAAATTACAAAAATCCAAAAATAGTCCACACTCTCCAATCTTCCAACTGTGAAAATGTCCGATTCTTCACTCCAATCACAAATACCTCAAAAAAATAAACAAAATATAGTGCATTATCTTTCACGCTATAATATATGTGATATCATGCAAAAACACTAGTGATGTAAAATACAATATATTAGAGTCAACACGTGAAGTGAAAATCCACACAACTCCACTAGTGATCTTGTGAAATAATCACTTCAATACGTGAAATGCAACAAATACAAAATTAGTGATCAGTGAAAAAGTGTGCAAGATCAAATAAGTGCCACCACTCTGCGTTTAGGATAACATGCTATTACCCTCTTTCAGCTTGCACAGGCGTTATACAAATCCCCATATGCCAGATGGTTTTCCTCTAATGGGAGTATGCAGATAGCTTTCTTCTTATGGGAGTAAACAGTGGAATCCCCCTTTCCTCATACAGCAATGGGCATTGGGATCCCCGTTCCTCACAGGGCAGAGAAGAGCAAACTCAGTGGAGTAATATGTATAAAACACAAATTTATTCACCGCTTACATTTCAAAAAATACCGTCCATCCTAAGTTCAGTCCGTCCTATGCTGAGACCATATCCAAAATGGCCACCTCCGGTTTTGCGTCTGACGTCACGACCTGACGCGTTTCTTCTTAATTCTTTTATGTGCCTAAAAACCCCCCATCTAATGATTCATTTGTATTCCAAAATACATTCTGATTACATTCACTAACATATGGGTGAAAATTGTCTGCAAAAATTTGAACTGTCATCCTTAATGACCTGTAGAAATAGTGGATGTATGTATAAAAGGAACAAACTTAAAAAAAAAAAAAGAAGAAAGAAAAATAATAATTATTATTATTATTAATAATATCAATAATTTAGTTTTTAAATGCCTATATATTCTCCAGCATGTCACTATGAGGAAAATAGACAACACATCTGGATAATATAAAAAAAAGTGAAACAATAGATGAGAGAGTGCTTCTATAACAGCTTGCAATCTAATATGTTACATAGACATCCCTTGCATTTTGGAGCTATAGAATGTTATATCTTGTTTTACCCCTAAACAATTACATCCAAACCTCACTATTCCAATTTCCCCGCCTAAAGCCAGGCTGCTGTCAGTTTGCAGACATTGATGTATTAGACCACTTCCTACACTTTGGTTGCTTATCATTAAGGTAGTTGGCATGCTTACAACAAGTATGATAATCATTAGGCACAATGAGGTTTTTTGATAACAAAGGGTTTGAAAGAACTGACTGCTAAACAGAAGGGGATGCATTTTTTCCTAGTGTTTAGTCAAAGTGCTACACCCTGGGCTGACTTGTGAATAAAATAAGCATCTGTTTTAACTGTTGGGCCACTGAATGTATTATACAATCATTCTGCATTATTCATAGAACATCTACCAAGGTGAGGGCAACAGACACTTATAAAGTAAATCTCAACATTTTATGTCATGTGTCAGCAGCCTTCTGCCTCATGATAGATCTCTCCTGCATTTATTATACACCGTTATTTTGCCCTTTTGAACAATATTAAATGTTAACGGGTAGCACAATTGATCCAGTAGAATAGGAAGAAATTGTCTCTCACTATACCGACACTGTTCAGACAGAACAATGCATCAAAGTCAGGAATGTACGGAACTCAATTACATTCTAACTGAAAACAAACTGATAATTGTTCAAATGAATCAAATTTTAATATCAAATCCACATTAGCAAATGGCTGGATGGGACACGAGGGAAGTTATGGAACTGATCTATTTTTATGAGATTTTGTGGATTCAGATAGCAAGCCATAGTGAAATATTCTGTGCTATTTCACTGATATATGACTAATGTACCGGTATATATATAAAAGTCATACGGTTTGCCTAGGGGTAAAATGGAAAACAGAGTGAAAGCTGGAAATGAAAAATACATGTTAAAATGAAACTTTAAAATGAGACTTATTGTATTACTGAAACATATTATTCATTATGCTACTGAGAAATTAAAAAGTACGGCTCTCTGAAGACTTCAGGAAGAAGAGCATAGATTTGCTGCACATTAAAAATTAATCTAAAAATGATTGATTCACTAACAACAAATATTACGGTAAGCGTAAAAGTTATGGTGATCTGGGTCGAATTCCAGTTTGCCATGATCCAGGCATACATTTATAATCTCTGCTTTAAAGGAAAATATTCATGGTTTTGGGTCCATTATATGTTCTCTTTTTTTTTTTACAAATTTATAAGTATTTAAAATGATGGTTTTATATTTTTTTTTTACAATTTATTTAAAATCTGTATTTAAAACAAAACAAAATACACAGGGTACATCTATAATACCCACATGCCCTCCAGAGGATTTACCCCTCTTTCTGACCATTCCATTTTTTGAGATACAGAACTGTGTTAATTTAACCTCTCTAGTGGTCTGATTATGTCAGTATTTCTGTGCTCAAAACGGTACATTTTTTTACATGGAAATATGTCGTTTTTTTATTGTAGGCCTGTAATTTTTAGGAATAACTCACTGAAATCTGTCAGAACAAGAGTCTAGTAAACATCCCGGGTATGATAAAATTTGAAACACGAGATCATAAATTATAATATAATAAATAATCATAAAAAATAATAATATAATAATAATACATTTAATTCAATAATATAATCAAACCAAAAACACTGAAATTTGAAATATAGCGCCAAGTTCGCACATCACTGAGCTTAGTCGCAAAATCGTTTTCGGGGTCTGATGACGAATTTCCCCACGAATCATTATCACTCATTTCTGCAAGTGGTTCTAATTTACTATCGATGTTCTCTAGCTGGTCTAAAACTACTTTTGACATAAAGGGATGCTTTTTGGACGCCATGGACATTTCTTAGTTTCCAGGCAGAAAGAACAGTAAAAATGCAGGCAGGGCACAGGACAAAGCACTTGGGACAAAATGTATGTGAGATGTTTTGATACAGTAATGTCTTACTATGTGATTTTAGTGTATTTAGTGAATGTCACTTTTTAAAATTTTTAATTTCCCGCTGGAAAGACGGCATCCGTCTTCCTGGTTCCGGTCCCTGCAAGTGCCGGGATGTCCGGGACGTACGGGGGCCGGAACCAGGAAGACGGATGCCGTCATCGGCCGGAGGAGATGGCCGGGGACACTGCAGGGGGGACATCACAGGAGCACAGGACAATGTAAGTGAAACAAGGATCACAGAGCAACGCTGCAGGGTAATCCTGAGTGTAGCTCGGGGTTACCGCTTTTGGCACTGATAATTAATCCTGAGCTACACTCGGGAATACCGCCAGGGGGGTTAACTGCGCACTCATGCAATGCTGCACCCAAATTAAATTTACGTTCTTTTTTTCCCACAAATTGAGTTTACTTTAGATAGTATTTGATCGCCTGTGCATTTTAAACTTTTTGCGATATAAACAAAAAAATACCGACAATTTTTAGAAAATTACAATATTTTTGACTTTTTGTTATTAAACATGTCCAGTAAAAAAATTTTCAAAAATCAAATTTTGGCATAAATTTAGGCCAAAATGTATTCTGCTACATGTCTTTGCTAAAAAATATCCCAATATGTGTAAATTAATTGGTTTACATGAAAGTTATACAGTTTACAAATGGCTTTATATATACTGGAATTTAAAAAAAAATTTTTATTAGTAATGGCGGCGGTCAGCGACTTATAGTGGGACTGCAGCGGGCATTCTGACACTGGGGGGAACTGACTCGGTGTCATTGACATCACCAGTGACACCAACACAGTGATCAGTGCTAATAAAAAGCACTGACACTGTACTAATGGCACTGGTTAGGAAGGGGGGAAGTATTTCTGCTATAGGGCGGCGCAGATAAAGGACTCAGACTACTTCTCTCCTTGCCTTAACACTGTGGATTAAGATATAGCAAGCACTACTCTTTTGGGTCAATTTAAAGGAGTAGAGAATGTTTCTTTATTAAAGTACATATTAACTTAGCCTTCCTACCCAGTCCTGTTGTCCCTATTACTGGGCTGTTACACCCAGGGGGCAGGAAGGTCTGACTGATCACTGGACTGCTGTATATGGCTGTCACAGTGGTCACATGATTGAGAGCCAGTTCCGCTGGCTCCTATTACTAGAGTCTGGGAGCTCTCTTTGACAGCTCAGTCTCTGTTCTGGGAGTGGAAACTGATTGCGCTGTCAGAACAGAAACATATGCAACATGTGGATGATAAAACCTAACCTCTTTGCTGCTACACATATGTGTTACGTGCATGACAAAATGTTAATGAAAATGGTGAAGCTGTGTTTTCTTTCATCATCCATCATCTATGAGTGGAGAACTACTTGAATTGAACGCTTGTAGTTTGCCTTAGCTGATACCCCTAAATTCTGTAAATGAACATTGGCCCATGCTAAGGGATTTTAATAAGCATTCACCCTTAAACTCCTAGCAGCGGTCACGCTGTTAGCTGTCAGCCTGGTCTCTCAGCAAAGTGTCCTTAAAGTGACACTGCCACGGCAGGGAGCAGCAAAGCAATGGAGTTTGAAGACTTGGGACACTGGAAAGGCAAGGATACAGCCAGGGGCGGACTGAAAACTCATGGGGCCCCCGGGCAATAGGGGATCATGGGGCCCCTGCGTCCTTGCCCAAACTCAAAAAAGCCTATGAAAAAGGTACCAGGGGCATCTCATGGGGCCCCCTACTGACCCCGGGCCCTCGGGCAGTGCCCGAGTTTCCAAATGGTCAGTCCGCCCCTGGATACAGCATATTCTTTTACAGGATGGGGCTATACTGGGATCATTTGGCTGCTCAGTCTTAGGTTTAATGGCCTCTGGCTATGAATAGGTTAAAGCGGTATTAAACCCAAAATGAAAAATGCATTATATTGCAGCTTACAAATTCTTAGATGAAGTGGTTTCGTGAATATTCTTTTTTTTTTTTTTTTTCTTTTCTTTTCACCTGGTGATTTAGCAAGTAAGTCTTTAAGAGGTTCTAAATGCCAGGAGGCGGGCATTCCAATTATATGACTGCTGTGATTGGCAGTCACAGTGGTAACATGATCGGAAAGCTCTCGATCGCAAGTATGCATCGGGAGCTCTGCAGGACCCTATGGTAACTGTGCTCTCAGCACAGAAAGATTTTTACATAGGGCCATTAAAGTCCACCTGTCAAGAGGCCGCATGTATGCGTACAGCAAGCGGGAAAAGGTTACCAGACCAGACTGTTCAGCAAAAGTGACAGTTAGAGGTTTGAGGCAAGCCATTTAACACTGACAGGGGTGCTTACATTGTAACTGCTTCAAAAATGTTAGCTGGAGTTTGGCTTTAATTTATTAGTCAAGTCCATCTGAATCTGTCAGTTGATCTAGTACTTTCCCAAGATAGACAAAGCTGCTGTCCAGGGTTGTCTCTGTTGCTCCTCTTCAGATTGGAGACACACTGAGACAGGAAGTGTGTTACTGGTTGGATCTCCAAGTGAAAGTAAAAGTAAAAATAAAATGCATGTAGCTACCACATTTAAAGGCTAGTAAGCTGCAAAATATTAAAGGTTTGTTTTTGGATTTAAATAAGCAAAGTTGTGAAATAATGTTAATTGATTATGTTATTTGTTTACAGTATCACTTTACATATTTTTTATTTTTATCAAAGAAATAAGTTTCAATGAAAATTTGGTGCTCATAGTTTCCAGAGCATAGAGTGCATACTAATACATACAATCATCCGTAGCCAATATACATTTTCCAAACTGAACTTGCTTCAGTCCTGTCATACTGTAGAATTCAACAAGCAAGATGGTTCTACTTCCCATAGCAACCTGTCATTCATGAATTCAGTGTTGCTTGGCCACTGATATTTAATCTGTATCTTGTGGCTATAGAAGTTACAGTTTGAATGGATTGAAAGTGGCTGGCTACATTCTGTACTGACAAGTCAGTGCATTTCCCTCAGCATTTCTACAGTCAATTGAGCACAAAATTAGCTTTGTGGTGTTATGTGTTTCCTCGACCCACAAAAGTCATGCCTTAGGGTACTTATACCCGGCTTGCTTCCTATCTAATCACACCTATTTTGGGTATGAAAACTAAAAGGTTCCCCTGAGATCTAAGATTGCTGAAAAAGTTTAGTACCTTTGTCCTATTTTATTATCAAACAGCAAAAATGTTGGAAAGCTGCTGAAGATATGACTCTTACAAATCAAGATGTGCTGAATACATGACTGAGCCTTAATTGTTTTAATAGGAAAACAACAGGAACATAGAAAGACAGGAACATTAAATCATAACAAAGAAATTCCACTAAACATTACGATATAAAAGGACTAAACATAACACACGCTACCACTAATTGCAATTTGATATATGAGAATGCTTGTTGCTCTTATGTCTATATAAACAGTATGCTAACAAAAATATAACCGATTCCAGTTATAAATAGTAAATAAAATAAAGAGTCAAATGTGTATTTTGTTGTTATTTCTAGTACTCTTGCTGACAATGAGCAAAAGGTTTCTAAGGGTTGTATCCTTTGGAATAGATAACTGCTCCAATTTAAGGTATATCTGTTTCTGGAAGACCCAGTAATTGAGGCTAGGATTGATCATTTGTGTATTGGTGCTTTTGTGGTAGGAAGCATAAGGACCTAAGTACATGGGCTTTTGTTTATGTTATAACTGCTTTGCTCCCCACAAAAGTCAATGGGAATGGCAAAGCAGTTTGAAGCAGGTTAATACAGGTTAGAAGAAATTTGGGTCAAATGCACCTGTGATTGTAGAAGTGTCTCTAAAATGCAAGCTGAATGCACCTGAAGGCCAGGTGAATTTTCATCTCAAAATCTTTAACTGAATTACCATCAGAAGGGGCAGTAAAAACAAAAAAGGGAGTGTAGCCAGCCATAGACAGGGAAAATGTTACTGTCAGGATCATCAAGTGAAAATAAAGGAATAAAAAGACTAAAAAAAATTTTGCAGCTAGTACATTTTTGGATACTTTTCTTCATTCCTAGGAACCACAGCCTCAGCATTCTGTGAGGAGAAATGCCACCCACCAGGAGAAAGAAAAAAGAAAATTATTTATATGTGTGCTGTTCACCCCCAAAAGGCCTCACTAAATTGGTCCCTAGGTTCCTTCCCCAATATGTGTACTAGCAGCCAAGCACACAGTCTCTGATACTCTTCTGGACCAATGAATAGTCTAGTACTGGGTGCGGGGTAACTGTGGCATACCCCAGTACCGATAAGTAGCAAATTGAGGACACCTATCTTCCTCTTATTCTTAGCACAGTTCTTGGAGCAGCAAGTGATGGGCTGAGCTACACAGGGACACCATGAGCAATGTCCAATTTTAGTACAGGCTGTACTCAGAAATGTTGAAGCCTCCTTGCAATATCATTCAGAAATTTTTTCCCTGAACTCTTCAGACCAGATCCCCAAAATAAAATCCCTCAAACAGCTCCAGCTCAGCTGGAAAGTCATCTCAGCTAGCACAACTGGGACTTTGATGAGCTAATGAAGAAGCACAGCTGGACTGTCCAGAAGGGCAGAAGCCCTTCAGGCTGGGAACTTCTACTCCTGCACAAGAACCCCTCTGCTCCAGGCCTCAAACTATTTAAGCTCCCTCCGAGCCCCATTCTGGACACTTTCCCCCAGGAGTTGGCTGGAACCACATACATATTAATACTGTAGATTTGACTCTCCCAGCCCACTACTTCCCAGAACTATCCAGAAGGCAGGGGGAAGCAGTCAGATCCACAGTTTGTGAAACTCAGAGCAAACCAGGATAATCACAAGCAGCTGGTTGCAGAAGAGCTAAATAACTAAATTTAACTAGCCTAGCATCTATCTAGGTAGGTGCTAAATATGTTTCATAATATAATTATTTATTTCATATCTAAGCATACTTATCTATGTCAGGATGAAAGTTATTTTTGTGTTTCAGGAGACCAATAATTAGTGATAGTGTTAAGTACATTGGAGAACATCTAACGAAGAGATTGTCAAGGTCTTACCTTTCTTCAGAGCTTGTGCATCTCCATGAGCTGGCATCCATCTTGGTTTTCTGCAAAGCATGGTGGGAACCTTTATGCCTTCAGGCTTCTGCGGCTCCTCCTCAGAAGGGTGTGGTTGAGCACATTTAAACCTCCTGTCTGCAAGTGTGCGCTGCACTTGTGTCCTGTATGTTGCCCTGTTGCAAGCTCTTGTGTTGTTCCCATTGCTCTCCTGGTAACCGACTCGGCTTGGACAAGACTACTCTCTGCATTAACCCTTTACCTGACCTCCCGTTGCTGAACCCGGCCCGTGACCTGAGTATTCTTTGCCTACCGTCTAGTACTGTCTGCTCCGTTGTTATTGACCCGGCTTGTCTGACTACTCTACTCGTGTTCCCATCTAGCTCCCACCAGCTGTACGCCATTGGCGGCAGTCGTTATCGCAGCTGGGGTCACTCGGGGGCCGCGACCTGGTCTCAGGCTGCGTCACGTCCATCCCCACCATCAGGGGCCCTGGTGAAGGGTAGCCTGGGGCTTAGACTCCGCGCCCTGAGGGACTCTGGTCTGTGGGTAGTGGCTGTCGTCAGTCGCAGCGTGACCGTACCATAGGCCTGCCTGCCCATTCCAGCGTTCCTGCCCTGACAGAGATCTAAGAAAATAATTGTTTAAAGCACAGAAGTGACCTCTATTTTTCCATTAGTTTACCTTTTTAAAATAACAAATGTATTAATATAGAATTTGGATCAAAGTATAATGCAGCATAACAGTTAAAATAGTAATATAGTACTTTTTATACAAAGATACAGTATATAAGTCAGACCAAAAAAGAGGGACAACTGAGGATGGAAGAGAGACAGAGGGATTTGGTCTCAAAACAGGGACAGTCCTAAATAGGGAACAGTTGTGAGCTATGGTAAAGACTCCAGGATAATACAAATGTACTGAGGTTTTTTGGGGGGTTTAAATATGCTTTATTGCCAGATAGGCATACAACAGAATTGATTCTGAGTTTTCTGTTTAGGAAATCAGACAATAAAAATCTGACAGATTATCGCAGAAGATGTTGTTGCTTCATAAGATAGCACTTGCTTCTGGCTGGCGATAACTGAGATTCTATGAGGTATCTGTTAAGCAGAGATGAAAAAGGAAACTTTTTGGTGGAATAAAAAAAAACACTTAGCAAGAGAGTATAAAGAGTCATGAGAAATAAAGGTTTTCAATGGTTAAAGTATATGTAAAGTCAAAGATTTTCTGGGAAGTGGTATTCTTTATCCTTATTTTGTAGAAGATAAAAGATTATTTGAAGTTTATCAGATTTTAGCTTTTACTTTACATTGTCAAACTATCCCCTTGCTAACTTCACATTTCAGGTGTCCCAATTTGTAGAAGTGTTGAATCTAATAAGGCAATGAAGGAAATAACACAAATGGTGGCCATATTGTTTTACAGCAAACTGTAAGGGAGATTACTGTATATTGCAGGGGAGCAAAAGGCACACGATTGAGGGGCAGGACCTAAGCAAGGTCTGGTCTACTAAATGTGTACCAGGTCACCTTCTTTCATTGCTGTGTGGTCCAGTTCTGATGCTCACATGCCCATTTTAGGTGCATTTGGCTGCGGACATGGGTTAGCATGGGCAACCTGATCAGTCTGCAGCTTTTCAGCTCCATAGGCAACAAACTGCAATGTGCTGTGTGTTCTGACACCTTTCAATCGGAGCCAGCATCAACTTTTTTTTTGCAATTTGAGCTACTGTAGCTCCTCTATTGGATCAGACTACAAGGGCCAGCCTTGGTTTCCCTCATGCATCAATGAGCCTTAACCATTCCCAAGACCCATCCACTGATTTTCCTGTTTTCTTTCCTTGGACCACTTTTGGTAGGTTCTGATAGCTGCAGACCAGGAACATCCCACAACAGATGCAGTTTTGGAGTTGTTCTGACCCAGTCATCTAGCCATTACAATTTGGCCCATGTCAAAGTCTCTACGCTTGACCATTGTTTCTGCTTTCAACACATCAACTTCAGGGACAACATGTTCACTTGCTGCCTAATATATCACACCCCCTTTCAAATGCCACTTTCACAAGATAATCAGTGTTACCTGCCAGTGGTCATACTGTTATGGCTGATCGTATATTAAATTGAACATTTTCCTTGTTTTGGTAATTGTCACTTTCAGTTAAACAAAGCAGATGCAATAAAATAGTTTATTTTGAGCTGTGAATGGTCACCTGATTTCTCAATACTTGATATACTGTAGCACAAAATGAGCAAATGGTTAGACATACTGATGACAGTTGTAGAGGAGTGTTAACAGAGACAGAGATACAGCAATGGGGCCATGTGCTTGTTATTTTCTAACATAATAAGGCCACCTGGGTCAGCATGAGTTGCCAGACTCCTTAGCTTGGTTTCCTCCTATAACTGTTACAGCAAGAATGGAGGGGGTGTTACACGTGCCTGGAATCCTGCCAAGCCAGAGGCAATGAACAGGAAAGCTAGAATAGTACAATGTAAAAACCTTACACTTCACCACTGAATATTTTCCATAAGACATGCACATGCATTGTACAATATACTAGGAATAATATCTTTCAGGCAGTCAGCGTTCAGTAATAAAGGTGAAGGGCACTTCTAGGTAACCTAATTCTCACACATGGATTCTGCAAAGCAGAAACTAATACAAATAACATCAGGCAGTGTAAGTCACCAGATGAAATACACATCTAAAACTCACCACATGCATTACTATCTTATTGTATAATTTACTTTAGATCTACCAACAACTATGTAGTGCAGTGTCGTGCCTCATTGGATAGAGAATCTGCCACAGAGACATTTGACATGATCCGGTAACTTTACGACAATGCTGCAATGAGTTGTTCGAGGTGTTTTGAGTGGCACAAGTGCTTTAACCATTTGACGCCCGGCCAATAGCCGTATGGCGTCCGGAAAAATGCACTAGCTTTCCAGGAGGCCGCCATATGGCGTACTCCCGCACGTGCACAGTTTGCACGTTTGCAGAGCCGCGCAATCTGTCACCGGCCGTGTACCTCGGACACGGCCGATGACAGATCTGAGTATCAGCCCCATCGCCGGTACCATGTAAACCTGCTGTGACCAATCATGACAGTTGTATACAATGGATGGCTTCATTGATGTCGTCCATTGTATACTAGTGTCTAGCTGTGAATGGTCACAGCGATCACATGCACATGTCATGTGATTAGCTGTGGCCAAAATCACAGCTACGCACAAAAAAAAAAAAATCCCTGAATGAATCGATGCCATTCAGGTAAATGCTTGCTTATAGCAAAGTAATTCTTTGCTATAAGCAAATTGTGTAAAAAAAAAATACTGATCACTTCCCCAAATAGTACAATGTTACTATGGTAACATTGTACTACTTTGGACATAGTGAAATATGAAAAAAAATCTTAAAAAAAAGAAAAAAATGTAATAAAAAATTTAAAATAATAAAAAAATATATATATATATATTTTTTTTTCACAGTCACCAGTCAGTGTCCCTGATCACTGCTATGCCAGTTATATGATGACGCTGTACTGCACTGGTGACAGTATGTAAAAAAAAAATTGTGAAAATAATTTTTTTTATTTTTTCATTTTCCGAAAAAATATGACAAAAAAAATACAACTTCAAAAAACTCGCCATGCCTCTTATGAAGTACGTCGGACTGTCTACTTTGCAAAAAGGGGTAATTTGGGGGATATCTGTACTGTTCTGACATTCTTGGACCTCAAGAAATTAGATTGGCTGTCAGTACTTCAGGATTGATCAATATTCAGATCTATACCATAGTTTGTGAACTCTATAACTTTCCTACAAACTAAAAAATACATCCTAATTTGGGTTATTTTCACCAAAAACATGTAGCAGAATACATCTTGGCCTAAATTTATGAAGAACAATTATTTATTTGTGAACTTTTATAACAGAAAGAAAGAAAAACATGTTTTTTTTTCAAAATGTTTGGTCTTTTTTTGGTAATTTAGCAAAAAATAAAAACCCCGGCCCTGATTAAATACCACCATAAGAAAGCTCTAGTTATGTGAAGAAAATGATAAAATTTTAGTTTGGGTACAGTGTTGTATGACCGCGCAATTGTCATTCAAAGTGTGAGAGCGCTGAAACCTGAAAAATGGCCGGGCAGGAGTAAAATTGCCCGGTATTGAATTGGTTAATAGCGGAAGAACATCACTGGAACATGATGAGAGATCAGAAGGACCTTCAATGAGCTCAACCCCTGAAAATGTCGAAATCATTTGGCAACTTGTGCATGATGATCATTGGCGAACAATCCAAAACTTCGCTGCCATTGTCGGTGTGTCATATGGAACAGTCCAGGCAATGTGTGATTTGAACATGCACCATGTTGCTGCCAAGTTCGTCCCCATGCTGCAATGATCTCACTTCTGCACCCACCCTACTTACCAGATTTGGCTTTTATTGACTTTGCCCTTTTCCAGAAGATGAAGGTCCAAAGGTCACTGTTTTGCCAACATCCAGCGAGAATAGCAGAAGGTGCTTGACACACTTCAAAAAGAAGACTTCCAGGACACACTCCAGAAGTAGCAGGAATGTTGGTTTTGCATGGTATTGCTGTGCAAGGGGACTATTTTGAAGGTGATACTGTGTAAACGTAGATAAATAAAGCACTTTCTTGAAAACAGTTTGTCTCAAAACTTTTAGATACCACCTCATATGAGAACACATGCTGTCTACAGCCAATCAGGGCAAGCTGCCTCAGGCATGCTTCTCAAATGGCCCTTCCATAAACATGAATCATTGGTTTTACATGTTTATGCCTATAAAAAACCAAGACATTGCCAGCATCAACTTATCTCATGGAATCAATAGTAATAAAGCAAAGGGTTTTTTTTAAATCTGTTCCTTAACAAATTGTTCCAAATTGTTAGCCAGTAACCTCTGCAAGTACTGAAAGGCTTAAAGTGGAAAAAAAAGCTTTGCTGTCACAAGCTGGAAACAAGCAGGTTCTTTTTAAAATTCACCTACCTGCCTGCTTACAGCAATCTCCAGCATGTAAGCTGTCCTGCGTATGTGCAGCTGAGCTTCCATGGCTGACATGGTCCTCGTGTGCTAGAATGACTGACTCCTGCACACGCTCAGGAGTGAACTTATCCCCTTTTGATCAATGAGGATGGCTGAAGACCAACATCTAGAAAAAAATACCGGCGCTGGAGAGGGATGGGGACCATAGAAGGTCCACTTTAATTATCAAAGCTAAAACACCAGGATAGGGATCTTAAATTTCAAAAAAGTGACAGCTATTTTCAGTTGGGTCCAATGAGATTAAAAATGTGTAATTACATGTATAAAATAATGATACTTGTGTATTAAGTGGAGCTAAACCTCCCTATCCTTTACAGCTAAGGAAGCTGCCATCTTAGCCTCTCTTTGATCTGTAACTGCTATGGTGCTGCACATGTGATTAGTTATGACACCAGCCATTTGATGGTTTGACAGTTTTGTTGAGAGCTCAAGCAACTGTGAGAATTAGCATTCCCAGCATGCAGGGATTGTAGCTTTTTTTTTTTTAAGCTGTTAACTCGAAGGGTGTAGTTCCAGTTTAAGCTTTGAGAATTATTAATTGAATCAGGTATTTTAACATCATGTTCACACCAGTGAGCAATTTTTAGGGCTCTTTCACATCATGGAGCATAGCTGTCAGTTTTCCTGCACACATTCTACATTTGCACAGTTGTATCAATTGTTCTCGATGTGCCTTGTTCATACCACAACACTGGTATCATGTACAGATTTGTTGCTGTGCAGGAATCTGCAATGTGTATAAAACTCATTGAAGAGTGCATGAAAACTGCTGTAAACTTATGTCTCTACAAGTGAAATCTGCTTGTCAGTTTCCATCTGTTTTTCTGCACGTATGGTGTGAACGAGACCTTATAGTTTATATATGCAATACATTTACAGCAAAGTTGCCAGAGCACATTGTATAATTAGTAACCATTATAATAAACCCAAAGACCGGACACTTGATTTGGACAGTGGCAAGCATAATTATTGCTATGTGATAATAGACTAATACATTCTCATAAAAATTAGAATAAGTGATAAATAAATCAATAAGTGATAAATATATCTTGTGTATCCAAAATAATTCATAAATTCAATGTATAAACTAATAACTGTGATTCACACAAATAAATCATCTGTGTGCATATAAAGAAACCAAGTCCAAGCATGTGTAACTTGTGAAAGAAGAAAGAAGAAAAGTGATCTCCACTTCTAGTGCACAAAATCCTCGAATGGCAGCAGTGCCTGCTCACCTCCCCACATTGACCCACACCGGGCCAAAAGGCTATTAGTCTCCTCTATGGCCGATCCTTATTGCAGGTTGCTCATCCAGGGATCGCAGGACTTCCACTCCACCTCCACTCAATAGTTATATAGGACACAAAAAAGAACTTCCCATAGTGCAATATTGTTTAATGAATAGAGTTTAAAATAAGGTGATTACACTCACATTTGTCTCCTTGTCACAAACAGCATTCCACTTCAACCAGCTCCACAAGCCATTGTCCACTACATACACCACAACACAGTCAAGTGTAATGTACAACTGGAGAAAAGTATATAAATAAACCTTGTATGGGTCATGATATAATGTGTTGAGCCCTGTCTGGTGTCAAGCATTTACATCTAAAACATACAAGCTTCACAGTATACAACATTTTTCTTTTTAAAATATCAAATACCGTACTACTCAAAGACAATAGCTTAGTTTGATCTGTTTCTAACTATAACTGGTACAATTTGCTACATCATTTCACAATAATGCTTTTGTGTTCCAGGCAATGTGCGTCAACAGTTATGGGTTAAATCGATGAGTCTTGGACCATAGCGGAGTGGTTTATTTAGAGTTCTCCATGAGTTACCAGTCACTAGCTGCCCTATTATTGAAGTTTCAAAATGACTATATGGACATACCATTAATCCTCATTAAATCCTCCTTGATAATAGCTATACCTTCTCCGGTGTTGTCTAGCAACGTGGCTATATCAAATATCACCAATAATATCTGGAATGCATGGATGATGGAAAAAAGGATGTTAAAAGTGGAAATTGGTTTCAGAGATCTCCCAACACGTAAAAAATATTTTCTAGTAATCACTGGAAGCACAATATGTATTATACATGAATCATAGTTTAAAAAGAAAAGTCATTGTGACATGTTTTATTAACATCACCAGTCTACAAAGGATACTGATAGACTGTAGTTGCCTGCAAGTTCTGCCTGTCTACTGCCAGTCTGAGATTGGTGAAAGACAGGTGGATATCTCACTGAGAAAAATACACATGGAGGCATCTGGCACTTCTCATTGGCTTAGCACCCTGTAGGTACCTATATCATGTACAATAGAGCATGCATGCAGGAGAGCATAAAACAGCCCTTGCCAATGCATAGACTTTCCAACATGTTTATCACGAGCTTCCAGTGATTGGAAGTTATTATTACTCTACTTTGCATGATCAGGAGAATAAAAGCGGAATTTGCACTAGGAGCGAAACACAAGTACGGAGATCCTAGTGTGAATTAATGCAGCAATTACAATCACATACAGTATAGATAAAACATGATATCATAGGCATAAAGTCCAAAAAGTTCAGGGAATAGGGAATGATAAGGGAAGGCATCTCCCCACAGAGTGAAGCAGTACTCTGCGGGAGATAAAATCAAACAGAAGGGGGCGCCAATCTGAGTGTAGAGGGTTAATACTTTAATGATATCAAAAGGAGTAAGAACTACTCACAAACATATGTGGTATTAACCCTCTACACTCAGATTGTCCGATTCTACTTTGCATAATCATCTCTAGTATTGCTCATACTTGTTTCTTTTTTTAACTGTACGTGGTCATTTGTTCTGTTGTTCTTCTCTCTCTCTCTCTGTCTCTGTTTGTCTGTCTCACTCTCTATACATATATCTATATATACTGTATAAAGGGGTGCTCAACCTGTGGCCCGCAGGCTGCATGTGGCCCTCGGAGCATCTGATGTGGTCCTCAACCTCAAATTGAATACAGAAGTTTTTGTGCGCTTTTAGAAAGATATAATAGAAGTCTATGGCAAAGCACAGCTAACCCGCAGGAAAGCCACAGGTGCACTGCACTGCACTCACAGCACATCAGTGTGAAAGCAGCCTTATAGGGGACTCAGGACAGTAAGGGCTTGTTTACTTTTGTGCTCCAGGAGGCCCATACAGCCTCCCTGTCACATTATGTATTACACTTGGAAAGTAGGGGCGGCTGGGGGGGGGGGGGCATATACAGGAAACAATTCTCTGGCCCTCTCTCTTCAAACATTTGAGCACCCCTGTTGTATGTACAAGGTCTGTTGGGAAAAAGTCCTGTCATTGTTAACATAATGAGAATGGTTTGCATGACATCAATGTAACCTGGCTGCCAAGGGGAGTGAACTGGAATGCACATGTATGAACAATGACGACTTAACTGTATTAGTTAGCAGGGGCGCTAGACTCCATTGAGTGAGCAACAAATCTGCAACAAATTTTGCATTAAGCTTGAATATTTCTCTGTGGAAACTATTCAGATGATTCAGAAGCTTTTTGGGGACGATGCAATGAGTGCAGCACAAATATATGTGTGGCACAAACACTTCAAAGATGGTTGAGAATCTGTTGAAAGGGATCCACGTCCGGGAAGGCCTGGAACAAGCAGAACACCTGAGAATGTCGAATGTGTACGAGCTGCAATCAACAAAATTCATCGACTGATAGTGGGAGAACTATGTAGAAGGTGATTTGGTGATTCCAACAAAGGATTTTGCAGAGTGTTTTAAACAGTGAGCCTGGGTTCAGACATATGTGGTGCGCAGGGGCGGACTGACAACTCATGGGGCACCTGGGCAATAGGGGATCACAGGGCCCCTGTGTCCTCGCCCACACCCATAAAAGCCTATGAAAATGCCAATGAAATGTACCAGGGGATTCTCATGGGGCCCCCTACTGACCCCGTGCCATCGGGCAGTGCCCGAGTGCTCTAATGGACAGTCCGCCCCTGGCAGTGTGGGAAACTACATGTGATTCGGACAGGATTCACATCGCATTCCTATTCAAATCACATGCAATTCTTTGCAGTGTGGTTTAAGGCCATTCATTTTGTATGACTCAAAGTGCACTGCACCCGCATGAAAAAGGTGCAGGTGTTTTTTTTTGCAGCACTGAAATTGGATAGCATGTGTGTTTACATTGATTCTGGCAATCGCACTGTGTTTTGCGACCTGTTTTTGGGGTGTCGTTAACTTAACATTGACACCCGCAGCAGACCGCATGAGCACAGTATGATCTGGAGGCAGTGCGGGAAACGCAGATAATTTTCTGCGTTTCACGCACCACATATATGTGAACCTAGTCTGAAAGAGATGCTCGGAGCACCGTGTGAGGTCACAAGATGCCTACTTTGAAAGGGGACTGAGGTGTCATTGTCCTATGTATAATGTCTCTTGTATCTTTTTCAATAAATGTCTCTATTTTTCATGTTACATGGCTGGATACTTTCCAGACAGACTTTTTATATATATATATATATATATATATATATATATACACAGTATATAGGTATATGTATTAGTGTCTGTTATTGCCAGACTACTAAAACTAGAACAACTATAAAAAGTTCAGACTTGTGCAGTGATATGCTTACCTTGTAACCAAGCCTGTTTACAGTACCAATCTAGCGCCACCATTTTAATGCTCTGAGCAAACATGAAAGCATATACAGTAGAACGCTGAAGTTCTGTTCTCACTGTACAACCTTCTGCCTTCTGTGGCACTTTGGCATTCTCAATAACTCAATCAACACCACCACACTTCCTGGTTGGAGGACACCCACTGTCATCCAACTACTTTCACTTTCTAACAGGCAGTCATGGCCACACCACCCATAATTATCTTGACTGTAGGAGGTCATCATGACCCTAGGTGCATTAATAGTGGGCATTTCTGCCAGCAGTAAGCTCCCACACAGCATAAATGTACTTTGGTTTTGTGCTAACCTAAGCAAGACTAAAATCAGCCCCCCCCCTCCACCATCTGAATTTGTCCCACAGCAGCCATGGTATACCATTTGGTGCCAATTTCCAGTACGTAAAAATTTCCATAGGCAACATTTTAAAAGCCTTTCCATGTTACTAGTTTAGAGTTACACAGGAGGTCCGGTGCTAGAATTTTTGCTCTCACTCTGACATTCATGGCAGTACCTCATATGTGTGGTGCGATCACCATTTACATATGCATGAGGGACCTATGTGCATGTTGCGTGTGAGCACGGGGAAACGGGAGTGCTTTAATTTTTTTATTATTTATTTTATTATTTCTTTATTTAATTTTTTGGTAACCACGTTATAGCCGAATGACGGCTGCAGCGTGGTTACCCAGTTCTGGGAGGGCATCATTTGATGTTCTCCCAGAATGCACCCTCCCGCGCGCCCACAAGGGCACACACCAGGCAATCTTCATGATCACTGTGTCCTATGGACACAGCTAATCACATGATGAGCTAAAAGGCCAATCACAGCTGCCTTTTACCACATGACCAGCTGTGTCCAATGACACAGTAGATCACGGAGTAAATATAGTTACTAGTTATCGGCAGCACTTTCCTCATGCTGTGACAGCATGAGGAAAGTACTGCTGATAACTGGCAGCTGTCATAGAGGAGATCGGCACTGATCATCAGGGCACTAATGATCAGTGCCCTCATTATCAGTGCCCTGTAGTGCTGTCCAGCAGTGTCACCCACCAGTGCCCAGCAGTGCCTCCCCCCAGTGCCCATCAGTGCCCCCCACCAATGTCTAGCAGTACCACCCATCAGTGCCCAGCAGTGCCCCCCATCAGTGCCACCCATCAGTGCTGTCCAGCTGTTGCACCCATCAGCGCCCAGCAGTGCTGCCCATCAGTACCACCCATCAGTGCCCAGTAGTGCCACCAGTCAGTGCTGCCAGTCAGGGCTGTCAGCCAGTGCCATCAGTCAGTGCCGCCCATCAGTGCCGCCTATCAGTGCCCATCAGTGCTGCCTATAAGTGCCCATCAGTGCTGAATATCAGTGCAACATCATCAATGTCCACCAGTGTCACCTCATCAGTGCAGCCTATCAGTGCCCATCAGTGCTGCCTATCTGTGCCACCTCATCAGTGCCCATCAGTGCTGCCTTTTAGTGCCCTTCAGTGCTGCCTATCAGTGCAGCCTCATCAACGCACATCAGTGAAGGAGAAAAATTACCTGTTTGCAAAATTTTACCATAGAAACAAAGAAAAACTTTTAAAAATTTTTTTTGCTCTTTTTTTGTTTATAGTGCAAAAAATAAAACACCCAGTTGTGATTAGGTACCACTAAAAGAAAGCTCTATTTGTATGAAAAAAAAAGATAAAAATGTCATATGGGTACAATGTGGCTTGGCCGCGCAATTGTCATTCAAAGTGCGACAGCGCTGAAAGCCGAAAATTGGTCTATTAGACCTCAAATCTCTCGTCTGGCCTCCCAATGCATGCGATCAGACATAGATCAGTCTGATCGGCTGCTTCACTGGCCACTAACAACCAGGTAAACAAAGAGCCAAAACACGAAGTGGTGAAATCCTTGTTGCTTCCTGTTTCAGACATCACACAGTGGGAGAAAAAAACATCCGTTCCTCTCACTGTCTGCCTAGAGCTAGATGCCGCTGGTCACATCCTTACTGGGCTTCCCGACTGCACGGGAGAGCCCGGTAAATGCGACGGTGGCAGGAAGGGGTGGGATCTCCTTCCTCCACCTGTAAAAGTAATCCAATGGCTTGTTAGCCCCCAAATTACTTTTATCTTGTAATTCAGGGTTGCCTGAATTACAAGACTGACTGTACAGAATTGTTTTTTAAGCAAGATTCACACATTTATATTTCAACTGTAAAGTCAGTTGCAGGGGCAGACTGACAACTCATGGGGCCCCCGGGCAATAGGGGATCATGGGGCCCCTGTGTCCTTGCCCACACTTAAAGCACACCCAAAAAATTCTATAAAAAGGTAACAGGGGCATTTCATGGGGTCCCTACTGACCCTGGGCCCTCGGGCAGTGCCTGAGTGCTCGAATGGTCAGTCCGCCCCTGGTTGGTTGCTTGCCTACTGTTCCACTTTAAAGATGATGTCTGACATGCAGATCATTTCTTTGATAGTGTCTGAATATCTTCACAGTCCACCTGATTAGGTTATCCAGACATGAATTCTAATTAATTTAGGTAATGACAGCACATTATTTGAAACTAAAATAGTATCTCTGTAATTATAGGATGTACATCGAATTCTCACCACTCGATGAAAACTGGAAATTGCAAATGTCTGAATGATAAACCTATCTGATCATATTAATGTAGACTGGGAGGGGAGAACAAACTGCAGACTAAATGCAGCAAAAGTTAATGAGGCTTTCAATGAGTTTTATATTAATATATTTTACAGTCACTCATAATAAATCCTGTGTATTCGATTCAGTTGTAACTGTCAAAGATCAATGATTAGTTTTAGTCTAATTAATATCTTTATTTGTGACTAGAATTGTATTCAATATCAAGTGCAAAAATAAATGCAATAACAAATAAGCTATTGATAGAATTTATTTCCAGAAGCCAGCAACACAAAAGATAAAGTTACAATCTATAATCTGTCAGATATGTAATATATTTAATTTTTCACTTCCTTTATGTCATGGTGTTTAACACCAGCATGTAAAAAATATCTACAGGCAGTTTTATACCCCCTACCTTAATTCATTTATATGGGTTTTTTAACCTACCTTAGAATACCTTGCAAAATTGCAGTGATGTATGTACAAGGACATGCATTCCACTAAGGACTTCAACTCCCAGCCTTCCACGCACCTCAATACTGCCTGGATCTTGGAGAAGGGGACATACCCCGAAAGCTTGTCCTCAAAATGATATGTTAGTGCAAATAAAAAAAATATCACGTCAGTACTCAATTGTTTCTTTTATAAAGGGGTGAATTTTAGAGATGCTATGGAGGTGAAGTCTACAAGCTTTTGGATTTGGGGCTGAAAGAACAGGTCAGAGTCTAGGATTACACTTAGTACCCTATGTAGCAATCATGCACACAGAGATGGACACGGTCATCCATCTTGTTAAGAATCTTCCATACTGTATCATCTCTACCCCCAAATCAGCTTTCCTCATCCCCCCTCCCTCTCTGTTGAGTGACATGTGGTCTATTGGATGCAAATCACAGGGAGCAAACTCCATGGGAGGGCGTCATGGCTATAAATCCCACAACTGAGCTGGGGCCTAGATGTCTGTTAATTTCCGCAATCTGGGCTCGTAAAGCCATAAACAAAGTCCTTCACTGAGTTCAAAAGACATTCCAAGGGGTCGTAAAAACAGACTTACATTTAAAAACTCACTTTTTCATATAAGTTCATATCTTCAAATAGGACATAATTACCTAAATATGGAGTCCATATTCGGACGGCTCAAGTTAAGACCATTCACCTGGTATATTACACCCCCTAGCTGGCATATACAGGAGAGCTGAAAATTACATCTCCTTAACCATTCAAGCTGATATTTCATATTTCATCTAACCGTTCAGCTGAAGATTCTGCATAATAATCTACTCGTAGATAGGATGCTGTATGTATCCAGGGTAAGTTATGAACCATAATATTATTTGTGCAGTTTTTGGTCATAGCTTGGGTCTCCACCTACAACTCCCTCCCCAAATGAGGCGATTGGTTTACTGCTCCAGGGTGACACCCTGTGGAGTTGCTAGAAAAAGCTAAGCTAAGCTGAGTTGTAAGAAGTTGAAGAGTTCTCCCTTTTTTAACATCGGAACTAAGGTTGGGAGATAAGGCATCCTTTTGGCTCATGAAACCTGATCTGCTTAAACTAGGACATTTGGCAAGTACTTTAACCCTCTAAACTCCTTTCTGTTATCTCTTTGCTATGCTATTGTTTCTGTATATATATATATATATATATATATATTGGCTACATCTTTTTCTGTAAATATTTTTATTGCACCCTTTTGACCTTTTAGTAATAAATCTTATTTTCTGAAAGTGTTGAACTGTTTCTACAGCTCTTTAATGCAAACTAAAGCACCCCTGTCTATGAAGAACGCTATTGTGTGTTTTAAATGTCTGCATTCACCTGTCTGCGGTGACATTGTGTATACAAACGATTATTCAAACATCATAGTGTTATTGCTGATATTGCCGAGTCTCCTCTTTCTCTGTACAAAAAGGAGGTGGTGGCAGTGTGAAGGGTTAATTGCATAATTAACCTGACCCAGTAACAATCACTCTCAGGCTGCAGATACACAGATTGTGGTCCAATAGCTGGAAAATCTGTGTGCAGGGTGCAGCTGGGCGTGGCATTGTTATGCACGTGACAGCACGGCTTTAGATTGGCTAGTCCTTCGGTCACGAGTTTGGTGAGAAGGGCTGGGGTCTGACACCGCGATCGTCACACCCTAGCATGAGAGGAGGGACTTATAGTTGCATAATTAATGATCTTGGAAAAATCAGGGAGGAGGGCAAGAGTAAGGGAGGGGGGATATTGCAAGCTCAGCTTTAGAAAGTTTTAGTTTGAGGAAGTGGAGCGACATCCATGTTAATATATAATTATCCTTTAAATGAACACTGTAGTGCATTGTAGTCCAGTTAGGACTAAAAAAGTCATTTTTGTTAAATTGGAAATATATTTTTTTAATTTTTAAGCAGCCACAAACATTTGCTTTGCACTCAACAGTATTATTAGGCTGACCAATGTTGGATCAAATGACATTGCAACTGCTACCTTTCCCCATAATTCACACAGCCACACATGTGTGTTAGCATTCAGGGGGATGAAGCCACGTGTAAGGGACCGCCTGGCGGTACCACTAGCACTCCACTGAATAGGCGTCCCCAGCGCACAGAGTCTAAGTCCCAGGGTGCTTGTTCACCAGGGCCCCTGATTGTGGGGATGGACTTGGAGTCCCCCGAGACCAGGTCGTGGCTACTGGGTGCGTCCGTCAGTGGTAGTGGTATGCGCCAAGGGCTCCCACGGGGAAGAGTCTGGTATGAGGAGGTCAGAAGACCCCACTGCAAGGGATGGATGGATGGATGAGCAAGGTCAGACGGACCGGGTCGGTAACAGAGAGGACGGCAAGGTACAAGGCAGCGGGCATAGAATGGTCGGGTCACACGCCAGGTCAGCAACAGCAGGTCAAATCCAATAGGGGGCATTCAGGAGAGAGGTCAGGCAAAGCAAGGGTCAGAATAGGAGAAAGCAGCAAGGTCAGGTACAATCCGGGTCAAAAACTTACAGGGTACAGGTTCGCAGGATACAGGATGCAGGAAAGACCAGAAGGCACTGAATGACAGCTCAGGGCCATTTAAATATCCCGCCCTGCAGTGCCATTGGTGCCCAGCGGGCAGCCACGGCTTCTACTGCGCATGCGCGAACTCGAACGCCGCGGCCGGCCCGGACCTAGTGCCCGTGTCCCTGCACAGGGCGGTGCACTGCGCCTGCGCCGGGACCATCGCGGCAGGGATCGAGGAGATCCCTGACACCACGTGACTCAGTGGCGCAACGCATAGGGGAGGGGCTCTGACAACACGACGCTCAAGGAGACAGGCAATACACAGCAAGTACAAAGTATTGACTGTTTACACACACTGTGGATTCATTTTAAGGCGATTTTATCAGCATTGACATGTGCGTGCACTACTATATGTTTAATAAATGTTTATAAAGAATATAAGGCATTATGTTTTTATTACTCTTTATGGCATATATACATACAGAGGAAGAGGCTTAAGGAAGTGAGGGGATCCCCAACTTTGAAGAGTGACAATCCCATCCAGTCCTAAGTCCAATTTAAAGGGACACAAGCCATATATGACCTCACTTAACGGTTTGGTCACATTTACCAGGTGAGTGCGCAGCCAGTGAAGGTGCACATATGGTTGTTACAACTATGTTATAGTGGTGAATTGAACACAAATTGTTTTGTCTGCATCACCAGAAAGAGTGTGAAATCACGGATTGAATATGGATCAGGGGCGGACTGACCATTTGGGAACTCGGGCACTGCCCGAGGGCCCGGGGTCAGAAGGGGACCCCATGAGATACCCCTGGTACCTTTTTCATAGGCGTTTTGGGTGTGGTTTGAGTGTGGGCAAGGACACAGGGGCCCCATGGTCCCCTATTGCTCGGGGGCCCCATGAGTTGTCAGTCCTCCCCTGATATGGACACTTAGTCTTGGAAAAGTGATACTGTATTTGGATACAAAATAATTTTTTGGGATATTAATATTATTTTTGGAACTATTTATTCACTTGTCAGTGGAGCATGACACTATCATTTTATTTCTGATTTGTTATAACACATTAGTATGGGTATGTGTGACATGTAGGCGATCTACTGTTACAATTTAATTGTTATACTATTTCACAACACTTTATTGGTTAATAAAATACTTTTTGGCACCGTAGTAGCTCGCAAGAGCCCACATATTTTTTAGGAACTGAGTAACTGCCACTGACATCTCCAGTGACACTATCACAGTGATCAGCGCTAATAAATAGCACTGGTACTGTATTAATGACACTGGGCAGGAAGGGGTTAACATCTGGGGCGATCAAAGGGTTAAAAAAATGGCAATCAAGGGGTTAATATGTATCTAACTATCGTGTGGGTGCAAATGTGCTGCTTTTACTCACGTGTGGTGTGTCTTCTCTCCCTGGAACGAAAAGCTTCTAGGGGGAGAACATCCAGCTGGATCCTGTGCCTGTATTTACAAATACAGGCATAGATCTGTTTCTCCATACATTGAAGTAGATCAGCAGAGTCCCTGCCAAAAATCATTGGCTGGGACCTGCTGACAAACATGGCCTGCAGCGAATAACGGTGGGGGTCAGTGCAGTGGGGTGGCACGCATATGTGCACTCCAAACCCGGAAAAACACAGCAATGTACGGGTACGTTGTTGGTCCTGTAGCTGATGTCCATCCGCAGTACATTGCGGGTGGTTAAGTCTGGATTCACATTGCATTTTGCTCTCTATTTTCTTTATTGAAAGTAATGGAAATGCACCAAATGCATGTCAACACTTGCATTACGCAAGTCAATACATCATGGCGCACAGCAACACATTGGTTGCAGTTAGCCTCTGTTTGTTTGCATTAAAGAAGCAACTTCTGTTTGTTTGCATTAAAGGGGTGGCAGGCTGCCAAGATTGTGGTACAATACAAAGAAATAAGAATGGAGCTAAGATTTCAGTGCTTCTGCTGTGAAATTTAAAGATGGACTTTTCTGCAATGCCTATAGCTGCAGAGATAATTGAGGGCTGGGTCTTTGTTGTGATCTTTACAGCAGTATAGCTGTAACAGCTACAAAGGTCAGGGATGGCTTGTTTTATAGCTCTTTTTATAGCTCTTTTACAGTTTGTTAGGCATATGTAAATATTTAAATGTCCATTATCTAGGCCAAGGTGTATTTTAAAGCAGAACTAGGTTCTCTCATTCAACATTAACCATTTTAATCCTCATGCTGCTAGCCTTATTAAAAAGATAAGAAGGAATATCCTATTTACTTGTTTTAAACCTTTTTTTGTACATTTATTCAGTGGCTTCCTGGTTTAGGCCACAATGTTGTAATACATCCCAGAAGTGTTCACAGACATTTTTTCTTTCATCTGGAGAAGGGGAGGATGAACTTTCTCAGCTAAGCAACCCCCCCCCCCCGCCTGCATGCCTGAGCTAAGGGCAGGTTGATTCCAAGAAGCAAATTCTAACAAAATAAAACATGGAGACATGGATGGATGGGTGAGTTTGCTTCAAATACTAAAACTGAATTAAATAGTGTTTCTGGATTGTGCAGCTCAGATACAGTTAAGTTCCACTTTAAGTTGGATCAAGGATTCTCTTTACACTGGGTGCCTGAGCAGCCAATTACAAAACATCAGCACCAGGAGGAGATCAAGTCTGTTTCTCTGCAGACACCCCAATTGATTGTAGAGTATAAATCAACTGTACAGTGTGAATTTTCCCAGCCAATCTCTACTGTTCCACCTGGACAAAGCACCAACTTTTAGGCCTCTTTCACATGGGGAAGACTCTGGTTTGATCAGCAGGGTATCTGTCCGCTGATCCCCTGCTTTTTGGAACAGAGTGGGAAGATGACAGGTCCGTATCCACTCAGTTTATGCTGAATGAAAACAGAGCTATGGGCGGCTAGGTATAAACGGACAGCCCTCCAATCCGATCCTCCTAGATGGGGGGGGATGGATCCCTAATTTTTTTTTTTAGCAGACAGGATCGGATTGGAGGGGAATAAGCCATCCAATCAAGTCCACCTGAAAAACTGACAGGTGGACCTGATTGGACTGGCCGTGGGAAATGAGCCTAATGCAGGCCATAGACGGGGCGAAAACCTGCCGTTTTTAAAAAAAAACGAAAAATCGGTCGTTCAATTAGCCGATGTTACCACCAATGGTAAAAAAAATCAGACGATTTTCGTCCCGTCTACAGCCAGCAAATATATTGGCGGAGTAATTACTTCTGTCCCTGCAGAGAGCTCTGCTATTATATTTGACATTAAAAAGTATAGCGGTTGCAACATTGTATCTATTTGTATCCATTTCGGATACAGATGTTTTTATTCGGATACAAATAGATACAATGTTGCAACCGCTATACTTTTTAATGTCAAATATAATAGCAGACTGGAATTCTTTTTCTTTTTTTTCTTTTTCTTTTTCTTCTTCTTTTTCTTCTTCTTGCAGGTCACGGCTCATGCGCAGTTTTTTTATCAGTAAAAAGATTGGCCGATTTGTCCATAATTGCCGCGGAAATCAGCTGATCAGCAAAATCGGCTGATTTCTTTCCAAATTTACCGATTAAAAAAAATGTGTCAAAATCACGAAAAACTGCTGACCTATTAACCCACTAACGATCCAAAAATCAGCCAATTTTTTCTTCAGACAAAAAATCGTCTGATTTTCGACCCATCTATGGCCTGCATTAGCAGTAGAACTGAGTCTGCACACCCAACTGCTATCTGATATCTGTCTGTCTGTCATGGATGAAATTATGGCTTGCCATTGCTGACTTCCATCTGAAAATGAGGATTAGTATGAATGCTGGGTCACTAGCATTTTCAAAAGGAAGCCAGCAACCAAGTCACTGCTTTCTACTGTAAGAAGTAATACATCTTACTGTGACTCAAAGATAACAGAATAAACACACATTTGTTAAACAATGCACAATGGCACAAAGGATTTTGACAGCTCAAATAATTACAAAAAATGTGACACCATAGGTTTTAGGGAATAAGTTCTGCCGCTAAACAATATAACTTCATTCTGAGCAATATTTATTGATACTTACTATATCAACCAAAAGGACTAATAAGTGAATGTAAACATAAAAAATATGAATACGCAATATAACAATCGAAAATAGATAACATTTTACGTGGCCTATTAATATTTCCATTTATATGCTGTTATGCACTATAAAAAGCCTGCTTCAATACTCTCCTCTAGCTATATGATACATTAAACTGAGCCACTTTAATCTTTACTTGGCAATAAATACCTAACTAAATATTTATCTTCAGAATTACTTAGCCCCTTTAAATGTTCCACTTGCATCTAAAATGAGTTTGAACCTTTCTACTGTCTGCACGCTGATGGCAAGACACCTGCTGAGGGTAAGACTAGAAAATTATTGTAATCTGCATTCCCAAACTGATTAAACGATATTCGCAGCAGAAATCTCTAAACGACAAACATACTTAAATTACTCCCTGCTGCTTTAAATTCCTGTTTTGTCTTTGCTCATGTGCACAAGACCACCTTCATTTGATTCAGGAAAAAATTCCTACAGACAGAATTTCGAGTCGCTGTAAACAGGTCACATATAACCCTGAACAATACCAATAATTATATCTAAGTACAAATAACCCATGTATGACCTGAACCTAGACAAATTAATTTTATTTACTGTATATGTGACACATCTATTCAAATGAAATACAGTTAGATTATATAAAATATACAGTTTAATTCACCCTGGATAGAAAGATAGATAATAGCATGTTATCTTATAGGGTCAACCGACCTATGAAGGATATCTAATTTTTTGGCAGATACAAAGATAAACCACATAAAAGTTTCTTATATCTCTCAAAGGCTTTAATAGAAAGTATTTTAGTGAGCACACATTTTTAGTTATTACAATAGTGCTGACTTTATTGTAATTTTTTATTTGACTCTTATGGTTTCCATTTGTATATTGACCACTAAAGGTTGGGTGGATAACCAACTGCAATATCCACACCTCTGCTTACAGCAATCCTAATTAAAAATGTCAAATTAAACGTTTCTTTAAAAGAAGAATATAAGTACTTTTGTCTCTTGCAGCCAATGCCAGTGCCACCTAATGACCCTATCAACTGAAGTGTGCCAGGAAACCTTCTTTGATCTCCTGTTTTCCCTTCAGTATGTTCATTGGCTTCTTCTGACAACCCCTATGTTACTGTTGTGTCTAGTTTTTTGAGACATATAATTTCTTCACAGTTTAACATCCATTTCTTCTTAGAGTTTTAGGTAGAGTGCGAGATAGCTAAAATCTCGTTATTCTGTCTCTAATCTGCATTGTAGACATTTTCCCTCATTTCCTGTTCCGTGTGTCACCCATACAAGGAATGAGGGGTGTGATTGTCACTAGAACAAAACAGCACGAACGCCAATATAAAACACCATCAGCAATTCTATTGTTGTCTTTGTCCTTTTGAAGATAATTCTTACGATTTTCTGACAGGAGGTTTAGGGGAATCTCCTCTGAAATAAATAATTCCTCTCTCTTCTGTTCCATCTTCAGAACAAGAAGTGAAGACAGCCAAAGATAAACTTACAGGAGATTTTAATCCTTCACTACTCTATCCAAAAGTAAAACAAAAATTACAAAGTGCAATGTTCCCCTTCAGCTGTGGAACATATTTGACAGGTCTTGCAAATCTAGACACCAAACATGTTGTGGAATTCTGCCAAGACCACCTGAACTATGATGGAATGGTAAGGAAGTTTATTACTGAACATGAGTGAATACCCTTCTTTATTATAGAAGTGCTGAATAGATATGATAACATAACAGTAAATTGTTAGTTCACAGAGATTACAATTGTTAACACAGTTTGCCAGCACATTAAAACAATTAGAACAATATATTAAAGGTGGGATGGCACCTTCAGACAGTAGTGCTGGAGCATATTCCATTGTCTCTACCCAAAATGGCCATGGCCATAACACATTTAAGCATGCTTCTGCAACACCCAAGAATACATGTTCATGACACAGAAAGAACTAGAACCAGTTATCATTAACTATTTGGCCTATAAGAGTCTAAATTTGAAACTTATTTCAATAGTCAAGTTCTAATCCATGTCAACTTCTGTCTTTTTGAGGAATCCCACTCTCAATTTTGAATTTTATACACTTCTCTGCTGACATGAATCCAGAACTCTTACTGAGAAGTGGAAGCAGGAAATACCAAAGGTCCAAACACCCAGAAACAGTCCTGCTCCTTCTATCTGCTTTGCTCCTTTTCTCGCGCCCCCGGGCAAAGAATTACAATCATTATGAACAGATTGTATCATTTGTTGGTGACTGCAAAATCCGACAGTGAAAAATTAATTCCATAAAAGATATCTGCTGTATGGAAATGGCTGAGATTCATTATCGAAGAGGAACTCTAATCTCAGGACATGGCCTTAAAAGTGTGAGGGGCTGAAATCAATGAATTCCTCCAAAGACATGCTGGTAGGTGAATTGGCTCCTGTCTAAATTGTCCCTAGTATGTATATGTAAGAATGTGAGTTAGGGACCTTAGATCGTACGCCCCTTGAGGGTTAGGGACTGATGTGAATTTACAATATATATGTAAAGCGCTGCGTAAATTGACGGCGCTATATAAGTACCTAAAATAAATAAATATACTAATAAAGTGAAAACGTGAGCAAAAATGGAGATACTTGATGTGATAAGCCAACAGGTTACTCTTTCTACATAAATAAATAAATAAATAAATAAATATACTAATGAAGTGAAAACGTGAGCAAAAAAAGGAGATACTTGATGTGATAAGCCAACAGGTTACTCTTTCTACATCACTCCACCTTAAATACGGGGTGGCTCTTGTGCATCTGGTTACCCTTTAGTTTATTATTAGTCCACTGCAAGAGGTTACAGCTTATTATCTAAGCCTTTAATATCCTATTCAGACATTAGTCATTGTAGAATAATGTTTAATGATGCTTTAATAACACTATCCTTCCTTTCAGTCCTTTAGACAGTAATTGAAACATAGTTGTTTGACAGCAGAAAAAGATTAAGGGGTTGATTTACTAAAACTTGAGAGTGCAAAATCTGGTACAGCTGTGCATGGCAGCCAATCAGCTTCTAACTTCAGCTTGTTCAATTAAGCTTTGACAATAAAACCTAGAAGCTGTATTTTAACTGAGATATATCTATATAGGTGAATTCATCTATACAAGTGATCTCCTTCCTTCTCCTGGTGATCCCTCAAGTGATGCACCCCAGAATTCTATTCATGTCCCCCACTACCAGGCCACACTGTGTGCTCAATTTACAATCATCTGAAATAAGCACCTCAATTTGTTTCCTCTGCAAATCTGGCCAACACTGTACCCGTAATATTGTATTCTGCCAGAGGATTCTTTTTCCTTAAGTGCATTATTTTATATTTATAAATGTTAAACTGCATTTTCCACTGCTTTGACCAATCTTCCGGTAATGCCAAATCATGTTCCATGTTACAGACATCTCCATGAGTATCATCCCTGTTGCACTACTCTTTGTCTTCAGCAAAAAGACATACGGCACCCACCAACCTTCCGTTATATCAGTTTAGTTGGTTTACAGCTAACATTAGTATAAAATAACAATATATAATTATATATTACATTAAAAACACATTTGTCATTTAGAATTGTTAGCATTGTGATACAAACAACAAACATGGAATTCTGTATTTTATCATTTAAGTATTTTGTCCCCTCTTAGATTTATTTTACAGTATTCCCTAAATGAAACCCACAAACCATGGAGATATTGCCTAGAGCAACCAATCTGATGTTTTATTTTCTTCTTTTAACTTGAAAGGAAAATTGGAATCACACTGGTTTCTCTAGCAACACCTCCATATTCTCACATGCTCTTCTTGTTTCATAGAAAAAGTCAGTAGAGGTGGACAGATATTTTTTTCTTTGTGAGAAAGGTTTTGAAAAGTTTATTTGAAGCATTTCATAAAATAGAAGTTGAATGTGCATTCATAAAACCTGTAAAATATTTAATATGTGAATTTAATATTTTATAAGAAAATTACCAAGTAATACAATAAAATACATAGTTGAAAATACTAATGACGCATAGCAAAGCGACCCTCTTGGTTTTTTGGCTTCCATGTTCTTTGCACATTTATTATTATTAATATTATTATACAGGATTTATATAGCACCAACAGTTTACGCAGCGCTTTACAACAGAAGGGCAGACAGTACAATCACAATACAAATGAATACAGGAGGATTCAGAGGACCCTGCTCGTTAGAGCTTACATCCATTTTAACTAATTACAGTTCAAAGTAAATCTATCATGAGAAAAGTTCGTAACTGTAATGCTTACTCATTTTAACACTTTATGAGTCTGTAACCCTATACAGTACAAGTATGTAGATCAGGAAAGTCACAGTAGTAAAATGTTCCTATCCCTCTCCTTTACTTGTTCTCATTCTCTAATTCAAGAACTCTATTTATAAAAGATTCACTGGGCAATTTGGCCAATGAATCGTTTACTGACAGATTACAGATTCTGTGGCATTCACCAGGAATCCCAGAGTCAAATTCACCTTATCTGCAGTAGGAAGATGTCAGGGCAGGAGCGGTGGAATGGACAGGCAGGCCTAATGGTAGGGTCACGCCCTGACTGACGACAACCACCACCCACAGACCGGAGTCCCTCAGGGCGCGGAGTCTAAGCCCCAGGCTTCCTTTCACCAGGGCCACTGATGGTGGGGATGGACTTGACGCAGCCAGGGGCCAGGTCACGGCCCCCGAGTAACCCCAACTGCAGTAATGGCCGCCACCAATGGCATATAGCTGGTGGGAACCAGATGGGAAATGATAGCGTAGTTGGACAGGCCGGGTCGATAACAGCGGGACAGACAGTACAGAACGGTAGACAAGAATACACAGGTCATGAGCCGGGTTCAGCAACGGGAGGTCAGATAAAGGGATAAGGCTGAGAATAGTCTTAGTCAAAGCCGAGTCAGTTTCCAGGAGAGCCACGAGAGTAGAATAAGAGCTTGCTGCAACACAATAATACAGGACACGAATGCAAAGAGCAAGTGCAGACAACAGGCTTAAATGTGATCAACCACACCCCTCTGTGGGAGGGACCGCAGAGGCCTGAAAACATAAAAGGCTCCCACCATGCTTTGAAGAAACCTAAGATGGATGCCAGCACATGGAGCAGCATAACCTCTGGGGAAAGGTAGGATCTTGACAGATGAATGTGCATCAGGCAAATGCGGCGGCCATGGAACAGTCATCACATTTTGTCTGTACAGTAGCTGTGAAGAATGGCACATACCCTGTAGATGAATCTGCTGGCAATAGCTGTCCATGGTGCTATTGTATTTCTTTACAATTTCAGCACAAGGAGGGTTAAAGTGATTCTAGAGCTTTGTTTTTTTTTTTAAAATGATAAATATGTCATACTTTCCTGTTCTTTGCAATGGATTTCAACAGAGCAGCCCCCATCCTTCTCTTCTGGGGCCCCCCGCTGGGGTCTTTGGCAAGTACCCCCATTGGAAGCACTGACTCCCCCTCCCTTGTGACAGGATTTGATTGACAACTGGCTCATGCTACTCTCTTTCTGTCCTGTGAGAAAAGAGCACAGCACTGGATCGAGATTGGGTTCAAGTAAGTAAAGAGGGGAGGGGGAGGCTGGGGGGATCCTAATCACTCAATCATTCCTTCTCTGCATTAAGATATAAAAACTTAAGCCTTTAGAACCACTTTAAGGACTAGACCAGCTTAGCACCCCAGGAGATCAAGGTGTATTGCTATAGCTTTAGCAGACAAAAGAAAGTATGGCTGTGTCACCTGGCAGGGCTGTACAGATATTAGGACTGGCTGGACAAAAATAAATATATCATGGCAAGTAAAACAGCTCACATTTATTTTTTTCAGCAGTGTATTTTATTTTTCAAATATCATTTTAAAGTAAGCTTACCCTTTAAAACTAGACTTTTACTGATTACTTTAGAGATATTAAAAAAAGGAAATTTGGGCTGAAATAAACATGCTGATCACAAAAGGTGAGGCAATATAATTTAATAGTATGTACAGGAAAGGCTTTTTCTTCTGGCCCACAAAGAAAGGGTCCCACCACTGTTACAACTTCTAATGAACATGAGCCAAGAAATGGGGAAAAGCAATCAAGTGTGTTGGATGGATCCTGGGGGGTCAGGCTTGGAACAGAGTGGAAGGAGAAAATCTCATTACTTTTTCTGGGGGATCATCTACTGGCTGAGCTGACATGGTTGGGTTTACAAAAAAATACTTATTTTCCTGGAACTTGATTGAGTATTCTTTACAAAGTTAATCGTCTCTACATTCACTAACCAAAGAGAAAATTCCCTTGCAAAGTGACCAGCCTTTTGCCTTTAGTAAATCAACCACATTGAGTCACTGACCTATAATAAGTATGTACAGTAGATAAGGAGTTCTGAATAGATGTTTCCCATCTAATTATTTGTTCTTGGTCAATGATTCAGAATGGTTTCAAGACAGTTGGCATAACATTTTGGCAGCTAACATTTACAGAAGGAAGTCAGCAATGGAACTTTTTATAGTCTTCTCAGGAAAAATGTATTTGGAAAAAAAACCCCTAAAAGTATAGAATACACTAATAATTTAATTGTAATTAATAGGTTCTATGATTTCTTGTAAATGTTATTTCTCAATAAAGGAACAAAGAGCAAAGAAAGACTAAGGTTTACTAACCTCTATGTGCTTCTGCACATGCAGACAGCCTTCCTCATCTAACAAAGATAGGCAGAAATCAGTTTTCATTCATCTAGGTATGTGCTATTTAAAGTCATCCTTGTTGAAGAGGGTTTTCAAAGTGCCATCTTCTTGAATGTTCATGTGTACAATGAAGTTCTTATGTCTGGGAAATCTGAAAAACATTAAGCACATTTTTATTATATTGAATTGCATTATATTTGCATGTATTAGGACAGCTGTGAACAGAGTAAACTGCACACTTCTATCATGGCCATTGAAGACAACTTTAATGAGTATTCTCAATGCATTCAAAAATAGAATAAGTAAACTTTCTGTAGGCACCTCGCCAACAAAGCAATGCTTTATCAGAAAGGCAGTCTATCAAACACCTTTTTACATTCTGTACAATACACTTTACTATACAACAGATGAACTGATGTAATTAACAGGCCGGAAAAAGAATAACAAGTAAAAAAAAAGGTAGAGTGGGGAATGGTTAGAACCTCAGACAGAAAATGATGGTTAATACACCATTTTAAAGCTGTCATCAGAACAGCAATAGATGTGTAACCTTCAAAAAGGGATGCCAATGACAACTCTTTAAAGCTGAACTCCAGGCAGATATAAAATACACAAATGAATGCTGTAATTATTAATACACAATTAAATGTATTTTAAAATCAAAGTAGTACCTGAAATTGATTTGGTATATTTTTGCAATCTACTGTACAGCAGAACTCAGAGAGGGGAGGAAGAAGCAGCAGCACAAAGAGACAATCGGGTGTAGAGAGTCAAGAGACTGAAAAGGAGATTAGCTCAACAATGTACTGCTTCTCATTTCACTGTCCTGTTACAGGGAGGGGGTGGGGAGAAGACCTGTGAGTAGATATGAAACTGCATCAGAGAAATTTTAGGTCCTCTCACATGTGCAGGGCTGTGCTGTGTAGCAAAGCTCTATAAATCTCCAAACTTGCTGGACAAAAATACAAATCCTTTGAAAGGTAAGACAGTTTCAATATATATATATATTTCATCTGTATATTTAGCTGCTTTTCTGAAGTTCAGCTTTAACTGCTTGCTGTCTGCCCATAGCCTATAGACAGGACACTGAGATGAGTGAGCTCCCTGGAGCCCGGTGATACAAATGTTACCCGGACACAGCAGATCACATTGTGGCTGTGTCCGGGTGAGCACATGGTGTTTTACCATGTGATTGCTGTGTCCAATCAGAGCAAGCACATAGTAATCAATGAAAGTGAAAGTAAAGATCGGATCTCTCTGCTTTTACTCTGAGAGCAGAGAGAACCGATGCTGCAGCCTGTGAGTGTCATACCAGCACTCTGATTACCACCACACACCATACCAGTGCCCTGATTACTACCATACCAGTGCCCTAATCACTGCCAAACACCAAATCAGTGCCCTGACCACTGCCATACACCATACAAGCTCCCTGATCACCGCCACATCCCATACTAGCACCTTGTTCACCGCCATACCCCATACCAGCATCCTGATCACCCCATATGCCATACTAGTGTCCCAATACCACCATACCTGTGCTCTGATCACCGCCATAGGCCATACCAGCACCCTGATCACAGCCATACCACATACCAGCATTTGGATCACCCCATATGCCATACCAGAGTCCTGATCACCGCCATACCAGCGTCCTGATCACCGCCATACCTCATGTCAATGTCCTGATCACCGCCATACCTCATGCCAATGTACTGATTACTGCCATACTCCATAACTGATATACATCATACCAGCAAATGGCATTTTATGTTCTCAACTGATCAGTTTTCAAAAATATATCCCATAGTTTTTAGACTCTATAACTTTCAAACAGACTAAATAATATACATTGTTTTGGGTTATTTTTACCCCAAAAATGTAGCAGAATACATTTTGGCTTAAATTTATGAAGAAAGATAATTTATTTTAAAAATCTTATAACACAAATTATGCAAAAAAACACCAAAAGAAATCTCTATCTGTCTCCAAAAAATAAACATTTCATATGGATGCAGTGTTGCATGACTGAGTAATTGTCACTCAAAGTGTGACTGTGCTGCAATCTAAAAATTGGTATCGAAGGGGGTGAAAGTGTGCGGACTTGAAATGGTTCAAAGAGGATTCTTTTCCTTTTGGGAAGATTTCCAGTCACTTTCTGTTGCGGAACACCCTTAATAAAAAAACATACAGCAACTGCTTCTTAGAGAGTCAATGACCCAGAACAAATACTCAGACTAGAGACAGATCTAATTTTCTTAACTGCATGCATTCAATTCTGTTGACTTTGGCATTTACAAGACATTTGTTTTGCTTTAGATGAAGTGATATACTGTATGATGCTCAGTCTCACTTAGTAATGTTCACTTTAAAATCCCACAATTGAGGAAAATTACTTTCCTTTACAGATTTGATGACTAAATATTCCATTCTTAAAGGGGAATTTTTGACATCGACAAAGTTTGCCTCCTTTTTAAATCACAATTCTACCCACTACATTGGAGTTATCTTCATCTGTCGGATCATGTTGGAGTTCCAGCTTCACTAAGGTGAGAGGAATTTCACTTTTTTACAGTTTGCTAAAGTACAAAATTCCCTCAATGCTAAGATAGGGAAAATACCTTAATCGTTCATTCACAGATAAATAATGGGTTAATGCCATTAAAAATTATTACTCTTACTCTAAATGTGTCAATTATTGGGAGTTAGCCCCAAAAATCTATCTTAGATGGAGGGGTTAGCAGGGGTTGGGGGTCAAGTGATTTTGGAGGTCAAGAACCATATGGGCATGATTTATGGCTCTGAGAAATTACTGGCATACAGGGATTACAAACCCAAAAAATTCCATGGGAGATGGGAAGCACGGGAAAAACTCAAATGAATCTGACGCATAGGGGCAGCCATTTTGCTTGAAACAAATGACTGGTATAGTTTGTTTATTTAATTATATTACGTTAGTATTGTTTTTGGTGCAAGGCATGACACACTAAGTTGACTACTTAGGTTAATGATTACAATGATTTACTGACACACTAAGTTGACTACTGAGGTTAATGATTACAATGATTTATGCCATTCAGGATACTTTAGTTTATGTGACTGATGTTGATCCAGTACACCACTAGTGATCACTTTGGGATGATTCATTCTCTGACAATATAGACAAATCCTATTGCTTCAGCTGTAATTGTTGTGGACGTTTTGGTTTCATTGTGGAACAACTTTGTCTGTTCCTATGATGAAGTCACTGATCATGTGATGAAAAGCGTCAGAGGGGGCCACTAGATGTCATTACGTGAGTTTGGCCAATTTAGACACTACTCCAGAGATATGCATCCTTAAGGGGGTAATATACTATTAGAATGGAATGGAAATGTAAACAAACGATCAATCTGGTGCACTGGATGTTACAAGTGCACCATACTTGTGAGTGTTTTTAATCTTCCTTTAAAACACAATATCAAGTTATTCTGATACTATACCATGAGACCTTTTATGTTTTATTTTTCACATTGATTTGGCTGGAGTCTTGCTGTTTTAACCTCCCTGGAGGTATTCCCGAGTGTAGCTCGGGGTAAAGTTTCAGCACCACAAGCGGTAACCCCGAGCTACACTCGGGAATACCATGCGGAGCTGCTCCGGGATCTCTTCTTTACTTACCTTGTCCTGCGCTCCAGCGATGTCCCTCCTGCAGTGTCTGCTGCAATGTCCTCCGGTGGATGCCGGCATCTGTCTTCTGGGTTCCGTTCCCTGCGACGTCGGGACATATGGGGACGGAACGGCGGGAAATTTAAAAATGTGAAAAAGTGACATTCACTAAATACACTAAAATCACATAGTATAACATTACTGTATCAAACCATTTCACATACATTTTGTCCCTAGTGCTTTGTCCTGTGCCCTGCCTACATTTTTACTGTTTTTTCTGCCTGGAAACTGAGAAATGTCCACGGCGTCCAAAAAGCATCCCTTTAGGTTAAAAGCGGTTTTAGACCAGCTAGAGAACAGCGATAGTAAATTAGAAACACTTGCAGAATTGAGTGATAATGATTCGTGGGGAAATTCGTCATCAGACACTAAAAGCGATTTTGCGACTTTGCTCAGTGATGTGCGCTCTATTTCAAATTTCAGTGTTTTTGGTTTGATTATATTATTGATGTAAATTTATTATTATTATATTATTATTTTTTTATAATTATTTATTAAATTATAATTTATGAATTTGTGTTTCAAATTTTAACATACCCGGGATGTTTACTAGACTCTTGTTCGGACAGATTTCAGTGAGTTATTCCTAAAACTTACAGGCCTACAATAAAAAAAATACATATTTCCATACAAAAAAATGTACCGCTTTGAGCACAGAATTACTGACATAATCAGACTGCTTGGGAGGCTACAGTGATACATACCTAATACAAGTGAATTGGAGGAATATTGCCAGTTATTACACTCAGAGTGTTGAGAAAGTATGTTTGACGTTACCTTTGTGTGGGTCAAACCTTGAGGTAAGCGGCAGCATTGGAAGGTGATGGTTCACTGCGGTGGAGCACTTTAGCAACTTTATAGTGAGTACGCATGACATATGCATGTCACCAAACATGATATTTTGAAGAAAGATGCTAAGTTCCCAGAAGCTGTCATTTATATTTTTCTTGCCTTTCAATACATTGAAAGAATACATTGCAAATATTATTTTTAATAGTCTTAAAGGAGGAATCGCTTTGAAAATCTAATTATATATGGCTGCACCTGCTTTATGCATTATTTATTGATGTAGCCAGATGCCAGCTATATCATTATGCCATTCCAGAATATTTACAGATGAGACTATGGTTAACCCTCTTCTCCCTAGTGCTCAGTACTGGAACTGCTACATCACTTCCTGTTAGCAGAATACATTCAGTTTCTTTGACAGCAGAAGGTCTTGGGACCTGTAGTCCTATAGCCAATATGTATGTAGAATGTATTCCTGAGTGCTGATTGCGCTAGAACTTCCAGATAGCTGGCGACGAGGAAGTTGCTGGGAAAGCAGATCTATACTACAGCAAAGGACTGACTCTCTCTCTTGGCATGGGATCCAGAGCTGAACACAAGGAGACTGCCATTCTCCTCCAGAGAAAGATTGATGGCCTTCTACTGTGGGACACTGCAAATCAGTTCAGCACAGCGGTGATACCAGTCGCCACCCTGAGATTGCACCAGCGTCTCTGTATCGGGACTGTCATTGTCCGGTCTTCACACAGACATCTCCACTCACTGCACTGACAAGCAGTCAAATGGTAACTCCATGCATCATTGCAACTTTCCAGGGAAGAGCCTGAGCAAGAACTCCCCAGATGCCCAACCTCTTTCTGTCATCACTCTAGAGACACTGCATGCAGACACCTTTACACCTCAGTGCCAGGAGATCTTTGCTTTGAGCAGTACCACAATCTATCTGTTTAGTTTGTATTGAATTACCAGTATTCACTAATGTTTATGGGCCCCCATTACTGCTAGCAGAAGACGTGTACCACCATATCAAAAGCGTTAAACATCAAAGTACTCTCAAGTTGTAATCTCTAGTTAAAGGGACCTATTCTCTTTTAAGGCTATTGCTATTCAAATTGGGGTACTTATATCTATTCATAATAGAGTATATGTTTCATAATTCTCTGCACTCTCTGCATTTTCTTCCCCCTCTTGCTGCTGATGTTGCAATTAAATGGTTGAACCTTACGACTCATGGCTGTATATTCTGTTAAATGTTGGTAATTGATTATTTCTATTTTCAAGTGTTCTGCTTTTATGTGTTAACTGGAGTTTTATTCCCTAAATCCATTATTTCTGTGGCCTACCCTTTGGCAAAGTTTAATATAGAGGTGTTACTAAAGAAATGTGTATCTTGCATTATTATTCTATACTGTTGAAATATGTCTGAACACACAGGGGTTTATTTACTAAAGCTGGAGAGTCCAAAATCAGACTCCCTTCTGCATAGAAACCAATCAGCTTCTAACCTCAGCTTGTTCAATGAAGCTTTGGCAATGAAACCTGGAAGCTGATTGGTTTCTATGCAGAAGAGAGTCTGATTTTGGACTCTCCAGCTTTAGTAAATAAACCCCACAGTGTCAGAGGTGTTGGGAGGCTTGCAAGGTTAGGGCAACCCTGCGGGGGTAGCTCTACATTTACAAATTGTTTTTCCCCAAAAAAATGTTTTTAACATCAAACGCAAAAGTACAGACATTGAAATGACATTGTAACAAAACACTCAGGATGGTACAGGGCCAGGGGTGGACTGACAACTCATGGGGCCCCTGTGTCCTTGCCCAAACTCAAAAAAGGCTATGACAAAGGTACCAGGGGCATCTCAAGGGGCCCCCTACTGACCCCGGGCCCTCGGGCAGTGCCCGAGTTTCCAAATGGTCAGTCCACCCCTGTACAGGGCATGAAGCAGTTATAGCCACTGTGTGCCTTCAGCTAATCGGATCTGGTGTTTCAACTTGCTGTGTCATTAGCCATTGATGGATTGGTGATTTCTGACATGTGTGCTGCTTTTAACCTCTACCTCTCCACTCTATAGAAGAAATACTGCTACAGGGCGGCACATATATAGACGTCATTTTGCATTTCCAGGTATATATACGTGATTTTGCATTTCACGCGTCGAGTATCATGGACAGGGGAGAGACCTGTATGTAAACAATACAGACCTCTCCCCTGTCAACTCCTGCACACTGCTTTGTATGGCTCTGCATAGCAGAACCATACAAAGCAGTGTGCTTACAGTGTAACGCACACACACAGCACACAGTGAAACAGCACATAGTTAACCCTTTGATCGCCCCAGATGTTAACCCCTTCCTGCCCAGTGTCATTAGTACAGTGTCAGTGCTTTTTATTAGCAACGATCACTGTATTGTTGTCACTGGGGATGTCAGTGACAGTTAGTCAGTGTCAGAATGCTGGCCGAAGTCCCGCAGTCCCTCTATAAGTTGCTGATCGCTGCCATTACTGCTATAAAAAAAAAATTCCAATATATGTACCTCCATTTGTAGACACTATAACTTTCATGTAAACCAATTAAGTTACATGTATTCAGATTTTTTTTAGCAAAGACATGAAGCAGAATACATTTTGGCCTAAATTTATGACGAAATTTGATTTTTTACTGGACATGTTTAATAGCAAAAAGTCAAAAAATATTGTTTTTTTCTCAAAATTGGCAAGTTTTTTTTTTACTGCAAAAAATAAAAAAAAGCACAGGCAATCAAATACCACCAAAAGAAAGCTCTATTTGCGGGAAAAAAAGAATGTAAATTTCATTTGGGTGCAGCGTTGCATGAGTGCGTAATTGTCGCAAAAAATGGCCTGGTCAGCAAGGGGGATAAATCCTCTGGAGGGCAAGTGGTTAATAAAGGTTTTTTGCTTGGTATTAACCTCAGCGTCCTGCTTTTTGCTATTTCCTGCTTTATGAGGTGACCCTGCCCAGATCTCATAGGAGCTGCAAAGCAAACAATTTTCCATCCATCCATTCATCATTCATCCATCCACCGTTCATTCATCTATCATCCATCTATCCCTTCATCTACTCCTCTACCATTCATCTACTATTGCAGTAATTGCTGCTATACGACAGACTCTTAGTGTGTTTATCCATGGACTAATTGTTACATAGTACAGAGGAGCGCTGGATGCTCTGTGTAATATTTACACATTGCTTTTGTTTTTTTGGATTTTTTTGTGTACAGATCTGTGCACACAGGCAGGGAACAGGAGAACATAAGAACACGAACAATACAAATTAAATAACTCAAGCAAAGTAGATGTAAACCCAAAGACTAAAATCTCATATAAAAACTTGTGAGCTGCTATGTGACTAATAAATCTTAACAAGTGCTAATTGTGAATCGCCTGCACATAACACATACTCATACTAGTGTGTCAAAACAAACAAAGAAAACACAATTTGCCCTGCTTCACTTCAAAAGTGTGTATCCAATCACCAATATTTCTAATGCATATCCAAATATATAAATGAATAAAAAGATATACAATTGTGTAAAATAAATGAAAAAGTGAATTAACCAATTATTTTAAACAACAGTGTCCATATGATTGAATATTATTCCCCCTGATGAAGCCACGTGACCGGTGGCGTAACACGTAGGGGAGGGGCTTTGACCTCACAACGCTCGATGGTACCATACTGACACCAGCTGGCAATTTTAGCATTTTCACCTGGGAAAAAGTTCTGGAGGACACATTTTGTGCACAAAGCGGTTTTAACATACAGTAAATGTGAGTGCATTACTTTTATTAATAAAAAATGATTTTTAAAAGGTAATACACTATGATTTGATTTTTTCCAATATAATAACCACCATGGAAGGGGAGTTTATCGTTTGAGTGGAGAAGGACCCCAAACAGCAGGATACCATCCCATCCATACTTTGACCCATTTAAAGGGACACAAGCGTTATATGACCTTACTTAATGATTTGGTCATATATTTGAGGTGAGAGAGAGTACAACCGGTGGGGGAGCACGTTTATGCAAGTTATTTGCACTAAATATTTTTTAAGAAGCACGGCTATTATACGCTAAAGCAAAGATTGCACGTATGAAGAAACTCATATATGGATTTTTCTTTTGACTGCTTATAACAATCATATGGAAACTGTTGAAAATAATCATCGGTTCATTCACTTTTTCATTTATTTTGATATATAACTGGATGCACAATTGTATATATTTTTATTTATTTATATATTTGAATATTCATTAGAAATATTAGTGATTGGATACACACTTTTGAAGTGAAGCGTGGCACATTGTGGTTTTTTGGTAAAATCTCATATAAGCTATAACAACTAGTTTATAGAACATCATAATAGTTCTTTGTTTGGTCACATTGTGATATGTTATGGGAGGACAGAGCTCAGCCCTGTCTTCCACAATCCCCAGCCTGTAGATCGCTCTGTAACATGTCTTTGCAAAGGAAAAGTAGGCTTCTGTGCCGATGCTCATTGTTCAGGAATTTTACACTATTCTTTTTAAATAAAGGACTTTAACAAAAATTACAGCCAGCAACAATTAGCTTGTAAAACCCATGAAACCATACATGCAAACGGTCATCATTGAAGTGTGGTTATCAATGGACTGAAATAGGCTGTGAAAAAATAAACTGAAGCCACCAAAAAATGAGGAAATATGCCCTGTGAAAATATGGACAGGGATACAGGGGTGGGGTCATTTACTAAAACTGCATGGTGCAAAATCTGGTGCATCTTTGCATAGTAACCAATCCGCTTCCAGGTTTTATTGTCAATGCTTAATTGAACAAGCTGAAATTAGAAGCTGATTGGTTACCAAGCACAGCTGCAACAAATTCTGAGTGCTCCAGTTTTAGTAAATCCCCCTACTCTGAAAAAATGCATAAAATAGGAAATACATATGCCCTGGGATAAAAACACATACAGCGTGCTATAACTGCCATGCATACAGTATGCACAGAGACAAGCTGTGAAAGAAAAAGCAATTGCAACCAGCCAAAAATAGGAAATATTCCAAAAAAAAACAAAAACTGTAATCTGTAACACACCTGTAAAACAATGCATTGGGAGAGGCTGTAACAAAGCTGCAGGACCCACAACAGCCTCAATCACGTGTACAAATCATGCTTTATTACAGGCATTTTGGTACAGGTTTTTTGTTAGGTATTTAACGGCAACATTTTTGTTGCTGACATATTGCATCATTCATTTATTTTTGCAAACAACAGTTTCACTGTAATACTATTCTTGGCATTGGTGTTATGATATAAAATTCATACTAGAATTTTCATCTTGACAATACCTTTAGAGAAGAGATCATACCTGAACTGGAATTTTGGGGATTATTTGGGGGGGGTTTAGTGTAATTAACAAATGTACTATTGGTATTTTGAGCATGTTCTGTAAACTTGTTATAACTGTGCACCATATTATTACACAGGATAAGAGCACTAGGGATAAATGGGAGATTGTATATGGTTATGGAGGAAATGAAAAGATCATTCTGGAAATCATGTTGATATTCTTGCACCAATTAGAAGGTGGAAAAGAGCATACCTTTCGGGAAAAATATAGACTCCTCAGTTCACGTAGAGAGCTAGGAGCTATATAGTATATATTGTGAAAGTTCCTATTGAAAATACAAATTGCTACACAGGTGACTACTCCTCTGCTCATACCTTGAATCTCAATTTCAGGAGCTATGATGCTAGAAGCACATTTATTCCCAATGCCCCATGGTTTTCAAGTGTTTGCCTTGACCTCAAAGGTACAGAATCTGGTTTATCCCTTCTATGAGATACAAAACATATCCTTTTCTTTCCTTTTCCTAATTCTGGTCCAATATTTAATGAAATATTTTTTTTTCTGATTCCCCATCTCCTACAAACTACGACAAATAAATTTGCCTTTACAGGCAGTAGCAAGCGAAATCATGTCATACATAATGAAAATCATAATGAAAAATTAAACATTGCCTTCTCTTTTCTTTGTTCATGATAGATTTCTTAGATTACCACCCAAAGAATCCAAATTCGGCTTCTCTTCCCTAATAGTACATACCTATCCCACGCTTGTTTAATCCTGAAATATCCCCCTGCATGTGACTTACCTACATTCTTTTATTTAATTCATTCAGTCATCCCTAGCTTTTGCTAAAAAGTCTTTGTTGAGGTACAATTATTGGCACATAGAAAGAATAGTTACTTCTACTGAATGTTCTCTATTCTACGTATCTACAATACCCTTTGCTCAGCTAACTTGTACAATCGTGACTATGATGGCCATTAAGGTTAGTCCGTTCCTTCATTTGTTAATTTTTAATTTTTTTAATTCTATTTTTGTTAACTAATTTTTTTGGTGATTTAGAGTCCCTGTTATTATTGATTATTTTTTGTTTGTCTGAATCACATCATTAAATATTTAGTTTTATTTTTTGTAAGTTATACTTTTTTGTATTTAGCCTCCGTTAAGGTGGCGGTTTTTGTCTTTTCTAAGTTTCCCTGTCTTCAGTATTTGTGGGTAATTCATCTACTGACCCATTTTAAGATGGCGGTACCACTATTCCTGGCTTTTTCAAGATGGAGGTTCCGTACATCCGGTTTCAGTTGGGAATCCATCAATGACCCATCTCAAGATGGCGTTATCATGATTTCCGTTTTTTTCTAACATGGATACTTCACACTTCCACTCCCAGTCGCTGATTGATTTACAGTAAGGGGGTGGACATGCAATACTATATAAATATGTGAGGCGTCAACACTGCAATACCCCTTGATAATGTCCTATTGGATGAAATGCGTTGGGGAGGAGTTTACAGTGCTGATGTCACTCCGCTGCGCGATCCCGGGTCCGCAGCGGCTGTTCAAGTATTCTGACATCTTTTGCTATATGTTCTTTGTTTTTATGTACTTTTAACCACTTGGTATTTAAAAAATACTACACTATTGGAAGTTTATTTTGCTCCTGGTGAGAGGTTTCCCTGTTTTCAGTATTTGTCTATGTGGGTAATTCATCTATTGACCCATTTTAAGATGGCGGTACTACTGTTTTCAATCTTTTCCAAGATGGAGGTTCCGTACATTTAGTTTCAGTTGGGAATCCATCAATGACCCATCTCAAGATGACGTTATCATGATTTTAGTTTTTTTCTAAGATGGATACTTTGCACTTTTGGTCCCTGTCCCTGATTGATTTACAGTAAGAGGGGGAACATGCAATACTATATAAATATGTGAGGTGTCAACACTGCAATACCCCTTGATAATGTCCTATTGGATAAAATGTATTGGTGAGAAGTTTACAGTGCTGACGTCACTCTGCTGCGCGATCCAGGGTCGGCAGCGGCTGTTCATGTAAGCTGAAATCTTTTGCTATATGTTTTTTTGGTTTTATGTACCTTTAACCACTTGGTATTTAATAAATACTACAATATTGGAAGTTTATTTTGCTCCTGGCGAGCTTTATTTCACCACTGCCCAGCCAGACCTAATGACACATACTTACAGAGTATCATGTCAAGATATATGCATTCCTGCTTAAATATATGGGTGTTTATACTATGGTAGTGGCAGCCATCATTTCTGGTGAGTTTTCAATTCACTGGGAGACAGTGATGGCAATTTTAGTTGCAGTTGTTTTGCTACAAGCAAGAGCACTTTATGGTGGTGGATGGACATCATTTCAATATATTTTTAACCAATTTTTGTTTGCACTATTGTTTTTTGACCTCGCAGACATTTATTTATTTATTTATTTTGATGCACTTTAATTCTATTATTATATATTTAGTGTTACACTTCACATCTTCAGTTAGTCCATTCTTGCTGATGAAGTCCGGCCCTAGAACGTAGGACTTACAGGGGGGAGGAGCCACACCTGTGACGTCACCCGCGGATATCTTGCATCTATGCACTGTGATCTAGAGCGCTTTGTTATGCACTTTTTGTCAAAAGTGCCTTCTTTGTAAGTGTGTTTTTTATATTTTTAATAAAAGTATATTATACGGAAAGCACTATCCTTCTGCTTTTGCCTCTTTCCATATGTGGTTTGATTGATGGAAAGACACACCGTCCAAGACCGATTTGAGCCTTCAGTGCTTATATGCCTCAGAGGGGAAATGCAAATTTTGGCCTTTTCCGTTAACTCAGAGGTCATACCCCGGAGGTGAATGGCTATAATTTCGTCTGGTGACAGGGAGTGTACACTATCCACACTTGGATATTTATGCATATTATACACGGACTGTGTCTCGTTACCCTGCAACGGAATATTTGTTTGGGGATTTTCTGTGGACATTTTTGCCTCTTCTGTATGCCTTTGCACTGCACTTTGTTTATCTGTTTTTAGGTATTGTGAAATTTGCCTTAGTATCCAGCTTGCAAAGAGTAGGTTTTTCTATTTTATCTTGTTTGTGCTCATTTGTTTTTTCTTTTATTCATTAAGGTTAACCTGCTTACAATCTTCAAAAGAAAAAATCAGTACAACGTTAGAAACTTTAACAGATAAATTGCATTTTAAAGATCTTCGTAATAGATAAAGCGCTGTGTAAATTGACGACGCTATATAAGTACCTGAAATAAATAAATAATAGATAGATTTCTAGACAGATAGACAAATAGACAGATAGATTTATAGACTGATAGACATATTTCTAGACAGATAGATTTCTAGACAGATAGACAGATAGATTTCTAGACAGATAGATTTCTAGACAGATAGATTTCTAGACAGATAGATAGATTTCTAGGCAGATAGACAGATTTCTAGACAGATAGATTTCTAGATTGATAGATAGATAGATAGATAGATAGATAGATAGATAGATAGATAGAGAGAGAGAGAGAGAGAGAGAGAGAGAGAGATTTGCTTAGGAAACTAAAATATATTTATCCATTATCTATATTTTTTCATCATCTCTAAAAGCTTAAAGCCATGTTTTGGAAAGCCTGCCTGAGCATGCCCACAGCTGATTGTCTACATAATGATAATAATTACTGCCCTTCAATTAAACCATTCAGCAAAAGAAACATACAGCACTGTTTACATAGAGACATTACAGATGAACTCTGTAAAACAAGTTAACATGTCATGAATTAAACATTCAAAACCAAAAACAAATGTAACAGATGTAAGTGTTTAATTAAAGTCTGAAATGAAATTAATTCTGGAGGGTGCGCTTTGTGTGTGAACTGTTGCTCTGAGAAGCGGTAATGTAAGTAGCAGAGTCACGTTTATATTCCCAACTAACACTTGCTAAGTAATGCCCTTATTACAGTTAGTCATGAGACAAAGATAGATTAATTCAGTAGCACAGAAACAGTGAGAGACGCAAAATATGTTTAAAATGCAGATTAGCAGATGCTAAACACAAGACAGCACTTACAATTTTTTTTGAGCTCCAAACAATATGGTACAGGGGATAGGATGATTTGCTAAAGATAGGTTTAGGATTAAAATGGTGGGATGATTTATGAAGCAAATAATGTACACAGCATGTATTGTTTATTGCCAATATTCATTTACATTTTTATTATTGTTCTCAATATTCTCATATTTTGTCTATACCGTGCTGTATACACATATACTGCCTTATTTCTAACAGCCCAGCAGTACATTTTGAATGTCAGTAGAACAATTCAGAGAATAGACCTATCATAACAGACAGCTGTCACCGGGAACACGTGTCCCAATTGGAAAAATATTTCCTCACCTCCTGCTCCAGTGACAACTGTATATAAAGATAGACATTCTCCCCAGAAGGGACACAGACAGCAATAAATACGTGAAAGGGATTATAACTGTTCCCTACTCTATTCAAAAAAAAAAAAAACTGGGCTCAATATATACTTTAATGGTAATAAAGTCATGGTTCTTACAAACAAACGTCCTCTAAGTGTCCAGCAAAAACAGCTTTCAATGAAGAAATCAAGCAAAAAAAGGCAAAATAATGGATTTATCAGTGTTTGCTTTTTGAAACAAAAAAATTTATAAATTCATGGGGCTGAGTAGAAAAGTTTAGCCCAGCATCCAAATTCTTTGGGTTCAGACTACTGATCCTTAATCACAATGCAAGTCAATCCAGCTATGGGTCCTAACGTGTACACTATAACCTTAACTAGAAACGTGCTATCAACTGGAAAGAAGAGAGCTATCATTCAACAGAATATTGCTGTAAAACTCACAATTAAAAAAAAAATCAAAAGCAAGTGGCTGAAATTCTATTTAAAATATGGCATCAATGTTTTGGAGAGAATGGTAGCTAATCTGGCATCACTCAATGTATACAAAATATTTCAGCCTATTAAGTACTAATTCCAGGTAGCTGGAACACTACATCAGGCAAAGGAAAAATATTAAATCAATGACATTTAGTTTTTTTTAGTTTTTTTAAATCACTATGTATCATAGACATTTTAAATGGGTTTTCCCATAAAACATTTTTTTCAGATTTTTAAAATCTTTTTTCCCATCTCAGTGCTGCTGAGCTCCTACAGCCTATTTCAGCCACTTCTTCTCTCTCCAACACTGGCTGCACCCCAATGTTCTGGACTAGTTTACTGATAGTGATAACAATGGACTATGCTTAGGCAATGTGTCTCAGGGTGGTGGCTTGTAGTCTCTATAAGAAGCACATACAACAGGGGTACAATGCAAAAGCACAATTAGGAGACTTACGGGAGTTAAACCAAAACATGAAGTAACTGCACAAGGTTCTTCATGGTAGGCACCCCAGGCTGAAAAAAGACACAAGCCCATCTAGTTCAATCAATAGAAAAAAAATAATAATAAAAACCTCCATGTACACACAATTCTGTACCCACAAGTGATCCAGAGGAAGAAAAAAAAACAATGAAGCATGGCCTAATTAGCCCCCACAGAGAAAAAAATATCCTTTCTGATCCCCCAGGAGGCAATCAAATATTTCCTGGATCAACAATCATTGGTGGTATTACCTGGTAATATCCAATTATATTTTGTGTATTTAGAAATGCATCTTGCCGGCGTAAAACTCACAATGGTGCCAGGTTTAATCAAATGACTGACCCTTTAAGATTAAAGATGGCCGCTGGGCCTCCACGTGGCTCCGGCGGCGTAGTGTCAATGGCATCCTGGGCTCCAACTGACGCGTTTTGTGCGCACGCACTTCTTCAGAAGTAGAGCTGAGGATCTCATCAACCTACTACACTATGGGTTCTTTCCTGTGTCTTCTGCGATGAGCCTTTTCAGCTTCTGCAGACCCAGATTGATCCCTGCACCAGCCTTTGAGAGGAGGAATTTTCCACTTCACACACTTCTGTAAGGATTTCTGTGACCTGCTGGACCTCCATTTCACCACACGAGGGCTCTTCATCTCTACTATCTTCAGCTCCTGCCCATTACCAGACCAGAAAAGAGAGGGGAGTCTCCATGATATCATATACAAATGCGTATTATTAATACGTTTCTGGTTAGTGTGCATTTCTAACTTTTGCACTGGGAATCAGCGAGCACCATTACTGGACTGTGATTTATTCATTTATTGATTTATTTATTCATTCATTTGCTTTGGTTTCATTTATTATTTATATCTGCCCGCAATATAGTAACATTACACAGCGCTGCATTTTCTTTATATATAAGTAAAGCATGCTTGTTAAACTCACTGTTGAACCTACGGAGTTAATCCTCTGCATTGTGTAAAAAGATGGTTAATTCCTGTCTTCTCTGATCCTCCTCTTCTTTTACTGTCCCCAATCCATCTGATATAGTACAGAGCAGTAGTGGCACATCTACACATACTCTGTTTGGTGTGTATTGCTAGAAAGTTTTTTTTGGGGGGGTGCATGTGATTGGCACAGGACCAATCAGAGCTGACCGGACATAGAGGCAGGGATCAAGCAGCCTCACAGGGCAATCAGAGGAGAATGAAAACTCCTCCTACAAGTTGTAACCAGTGCTCTGCTGGACATTGATAGAAGTCACAAGACTGCTATATAATGCTGATGAGAAAAGGCATTTAGCAGTTTATATTTAGTAAAATAATTGAACTTCCATGTTGTGTGTACTGTGGGAGACCAGATAGAGTGAATGCTGGGACCTGGGTTTAGTAACACTTTAAACAGCCAAAAACATTCCACAGTAACACAAATGAAAAAAAACGAAACATAAATAATCTCTTCAAAAAATGTTGGGGTGTGGTTAAGCAACTAGATGTGACCCTAGGGCAAGATATAGTGAATGCAGGGTCCTGGGTTTAGTAACACTATAAAGCTTAGATTTAGAGATATTATTATTATTATACAGTTTTTATAAAGTGCCAATAGTTCGCTCAGCGCTGTACATTACAAAGGGGGACAGAACATGTGACAGAACAATACCAATACAATGCAAAACATGAGGGGATTGAGGGCCCTGCTCTTTCGAGCTTACAATCTAGGAGGGAGGGGATGGTGGCACAGGAGGAGATAGCTGTGGGGGATGGAGTGGTAGGAAGAGTGGAGGAGGTTGGCAAGTTAGCAGGGGGTGGGGTAGGCTTCCCTGAAGAGATGGGTATTCAGGGTGCGCCTAAAGGAGAGGAGAGTAGGTGATAATCTGATTGGTTGGGGCAGGGAGTTCCAGAGGATGGGTGACACCCTGGAGAAGTCGATATAAAACAGCTCTACTGATAGATACTAAAAAATAGTTTTGTATGGAATAAAGCTCTTATTTAAGAGAAAATTAACTTTTCATTTCATTTTAAACTCGTTATTCCAGGTTAATGACTCAGAAAGTATTGAAGCCAGAGGGTCAGTAAGACACCAAGGCAACTAATATTTACAAGGAGGTCAGCAACAGCAGCTTGCATAGTCCCTCAAAGCAAATGCTACTTTCTTTAAAACATTTATAGTTTAGAATTTGTCAGTTTTATTACAGTTTTATTATAATAGATGCTTGATTGTTGTGAATGTAAAATGGACAGAGGGTGCCTGGAGTTCTGCTTTAGTCTGTGAAGTCGAGTCACTTACAGTCGTACTGTAATGTCATGCTGTGTATTTCCACATCTCGATAAAGGTGGTGTGAAGATTAACAACTTGACTGCCTTTTGATGGCTGTGTCTCTCAGTTTTTTCTGAAATCATATACAGAGCAATGAATCATGCAGAAACTTGCATGAGAAATTCCAGGTCAGAAACACTATAAATTTGGTATATTCTGGAGGAAAATGAAAAACCAGGCCCTTCCAGTCCTTGACATGCTCTGGATTTATTCCTGAGCTTATTTTTATCAGTCCATTTAGGATTGGACTGTCAATCTTGAAAGTATTCGACAAACTTTTTTTTTGGTCAGGATAACAGATGGAAGAAAGAACTGTATGCAGAGCATGCAAACAGCTGTTTGAATATTTATGTGATTGAAAATGCATAGCTAGCTTTAAGGAGCTGTTGAGCAAAATAAGAAAATGTATCCTTAAATCTCCATGATAACCTGTCAGGCTTATAGGTACTGATTTTATTGTCTGCAACATCAAGTATAAGAGACAAGAAAAAAAAAGAGTGGAGGGGGGGGGGGGGGGGGATCCATCTAACAGTCCACCATGCAATCAACGAGCTCTCTGCCTCTTCAGTTACAGACATTTTCTAAAGTGCTTACAACACAAACACTGAAATAAAATTGTACATTTCCACAGGAGCTGAATGACAATGTTTTTGTTTGTTCTAATAATAGGCATTTAGAAACATAATGTGCAAGTACCAAAGACTTTAAACGTGCAATCTCAGCCATATTAAAGCAACCCTTAAATCAAAATGTAAGGTCTGTTTATCTTGTAGACCCCTACCCCCTATGTAGAAAAGCATAGTGCACGTAAACACAAATTCTATTTCTCAGACTCATACTCTGACAGCCATTGCACCAGTAATTGGCCATGATGTACATAACCAATCACAGTGGCTCTGTACCTTGTGATGGCTGTGAATCAATTACAGCTATCACACGTGTAAACACTATGATGTTCCCAAACATTCAGTCCATTCATTCATTCAGTCCAATGGAGGAAGCTTCCCTAACTCTGTTGTGAATAGGCTGACTGTTTATAAGCACTGCAGGAAGGAGGCATGCTAATGGCCTCAATGATAATGGGATTGCAGGAGTGAATAAAGTGCCACAAACCACCAATGATTGTGACATACTGTAAGTGAAATATATAGACCATGTAACACACAGGTTGAAAATGCCTCTAGATACATGACTTCTCCAATAGAGGAGGAGTTAGTGTTACCACCCTTGAACAGAAAGTGTGTTACTGGCCAGATCACTAAGTGAAAATATAAGAAAAAAGCCAAAAAAGAAAACTGCAGTTATTACATCTATGGATTTGTATGTTGCAAAATATAAAATTTTTGTTTTGGGTTTAGATATGTTTCAACCGCTTCCCGCCTGTCCTATAGCAGATATACTGCTACAGGGCGGCACGCGTGCACAAAATCACGTATATATATATCTGATTTAGCATTTCCGGGTAGGGGGCAGCTGTCAATCACCAGGTCCTGGCCGGTGATTACTCGCCGGCGTGTGAGATGGGGAAACAGCTCTCATTGTTTGAACACTGTTTGTGTGGAAGTAAATTAATGTTTTGACTGACATTCTGCGGTTTAGCCACAAGAAGTCACTGTTTTTCTAACACAGCCTCAGACTGCATAGATATTTGTATATTTATGAAGAGGTGGGGTTTTTTTGCACACAGAGCATGGTGAATAAGGGGCCCTGTGAGCTGGGAATCTGATGACATCCAGGTGTTAAAGCATCCCTCCGTAACCAGAGCTGCAGCTAAGTGAAGCTGATGAGATTGCTGCCAGGAAGCTGATGAGATTGCTGCCAGGAATGCTGATGATATTGCTGCTAGGAAGGCTGATGAGAGCAGAGGAACTAAGCAACATATACGGCGAGACCGCATGCTTGTTGGAGAGACATTTGTTCTGTTCAGAGTCACCAGCGGATACAAAGTAGACCCGGGTCGGTAAGATCGTGCACGCACCTCATTTCAGTGTTGGCGCCTTGAGACTGAGTCCAGGCCTATAGTTAGCTAGTTAGGGTCTCTGTTTGTGTCAGGCCACAAGTGTTGTTACTGATCATTGGAAGGACTCCACAACTTAAAGTGACATTTCACATTAGAGAGCTGATAAAATCCTACAAACTCAAGCCAGACTGGCGTTTTGCTCAGAAGGAATACTCAGGCACGTGCTACGGGACCAGTTATGGGAGAGGGAATACTGAAGATTTGTGTAAGATTGTAAGCTGTTGTGCTGCACCGCAGGCTAGCCCATACCGTACACCCATACACTGATTCCTGCTCTTTTAGAGTAATAACAGGTAAGGTGTGGCAGCTTAGTTGTGCCCGCCAGTAGGTAAATTACTTCACTTTCTACCTTCATCCATCAGAAGGCGCCATGCTGTGCAGCACAAGGGTCTCAGCCTTTGGGCTGGGTGTATGTAAATTTATTGTATGTTTCCAGCATTTGTGGTTGTGTTTATTTGCCACATCTAAGTAACATTCTGTTGTGGCAAAAGCTGGTGTTGGGGTTGCTTTCCTCGTTCGTGACTTCACTGTATCCTGGGGAGCCCGCCCCGATACACGGCTTACAGGTGCCCGGTGATTTCCGAGGATCTCCAATGGGGGGGAGAACTGTTTTTTTTGATAACTGTTCTCCTCCCTGTCAGCTTAGGCACACTGCTTTGGATGGCTGAAGACTCCTGGGATGTATGACATCATTTGCCTAGGCATAGAAATCAGGAAGTAACTGAAGAAATATAAAAAAAAGTTTAAAAAAATAAATAGTACTTTTCTATCCATTTACTAATGCTAGTAGCATAAGGATTAACCACTTACTGTCTGGCCCATGTACATAAACGGCCGGACAGGAGCAGTGCAGGAGCGGGTGGCCATTTATAAACGTCCTCCCGTATTCCCTGCCTGTGCTCACTCTTTAGGAGCTTGCGGCACTGTGATCCGGTGCCCGCTGTGTCCAGAGGAACTCTGATTACTATAAGGAACCTCTGTGTGAGGTCCCGATCATGTGATCACTGATTGGCCAATCAGTGATCACATGAATAGTAGTAAGGAAGATGTCACTTCTGACATCATTGCTTACTACTAGTGAAATCTGTGAATGATCACAGAGGTCACATGGTACAAGGCTATTCACAACAGCCTTGTACCATGTGACAAGCTGTGACCAATCACAGCTCACACAGTATTTCTCAATGGCTGCAAGAATGCAGCTAGAGAGAAGGAGAAATATTTTTTATTTCTTCAGTATATAAAAAACAAATCTTCATCACCCCCCACAAGAAGTACAGTGTCACTGTGACACTGTACTGCTAGGGTGACAGTATGTTAAAAAAAAAACAAAAAACATAAATTTGTAAAGCGCTGCGCAAACTGTTGGTGCTATATAAATCCTGTATAATAATAATATAAAATAAAAATGTAAAACAAAATGTTTGAAAATTATAATGTTTGGTTATAAACTAATTTGGGTTATTATTTTTTTTTACAAAAAAGATAGCTGAATACATTTTGTCTAAGATTTATGAAGAAAGATAATTTATTTGCAACATTTTATAAGAAAACACTTTTTTTTTCAAAATGTTTAAACTTGAAGCTGATTGGTTTCTATGCATTGTTGCATCACATTTTTGCATTCTGAAGTTTTAGTAAATAACACCCAATGGGTTGATTTACTGAAAGACTAGAGGCTTTTCAAACATAATGTTCACACCTACAGGTTCTACTTCACAATTAGTTGTCTGCATAATGGTGAGCCTTACAGTTCTTCTCTCTGTGTAAGTTTACCAGTCAGGTTGGGCTAATTGAAAAAAGCAACCTCTATGTTAGTGGTTTGTTACCTGTTTACAACTCCCCTAATGGGTTGCCCAATATATCTCTACTCTCTTCGCGATGCTGTTGAAATCATTATCACTAGTCCTTTTGAGTACCAGTATGAAATCAAAAGAAAGCGCTGAGCAAACTATTGGCACTATATAAATCCTGTATAATAATAATAATAATAATAATAATAATAAAAGATGTCATTAACTTGAAAATCATAAAGATATCTAAACCTTTTGTTCTAACCTCTTCCCGTCTGCCGTATAGCTGAAGTACTGCTACAGGGTGGCACGGGTGCTCAAAATCACCTATATATACACATGATTTTGCATCTCTGGGCAGGCCGTTTGTGGCCTCGGCTGTCAATCACCGGGTCCCAGCTGGTGATTACTCACCAGTGATTGCCAAGCATCTCCAATGGGGGGGAGAACTGTCAGCTCCTGTACACTGTTTTGCATGGCTGTGTATAGCATAGCAGTGTGCTTACAGTGAAGCACAAACACAACCACACAGTTACAAATGGCACACAGCACACAGTTAACCCTTTGATCGCCCCACATGTTAATAGATTTTTGTTGTTGTCTTTCTACACAGGGAAACCAACCAAATGGGACAAAGATGGCACAACCCCTCTTTCCACAAAAAAACTGACAGAGGTTTTAAAAGATATCCATTCTGAAGAACAAACATTTGATATATTGCAGCTTACAAGTGTGAAGATGTGGTGGCTGCATTACTTTCAATTTTTCAGACATTTCAATAACATTTTAACAAGTACAGATAATGCCTGTTGATCTTGACAGAAAAGCAGTGTCCTTGTCATGTTCTATGATCTGAACTCATATATGCAGCAATATTATCTTTCTTCTTTAATAAACAAATTCTCTTGCCCCCCCCCCCCCCCATGGAAGGCAGAGAGAAAAAAGTGTTTGTAAAGTTGATGAGTGTGCATAGCCACCATAGGACAGAAACGGTGTTATTTGCAAGATTACAAGGTGAAAATAAATGAAAAAAGCACTGAAACAAATGCAGCCACCACTTCTGAGGACTGCTGAGTGACTATATTAAATGTTTGTTTTGGGGCTTAAAAAGGCTTTGAGTATTCCCCACGCTATCCAAAACTGAAATATAAATGATTCAGCTTTATATACAAATTATGGTAAACACTGCCATTATAAAAAAACAAAAAAACATAAAAGTATATTCTCATACATAACACACTATAGTTTGTCCTTACCTTTTCCTGATGAATGTATAAATATTTGTGGTCTCACGGAAGTGGGTCTTTATCTGTGGGGCAGTATAAATCTGTTGCTGTGTTTATGCGGTCATTTACAGCTCTGAGACTCATACTAAGGTTCCATGTACAGGAGTCTACCCTGACTGCCGGCCATAGGAAAGTGCAAATCGCTGCAAAACAAAGCAACCGCGGTACTGCGATTTTGCAACATTTTGCTTTTTCCCATGGTTGCCGGTCAAAACGTTCCTATCCTGAACGTGATTCTTCTGCGTTCAGGAGAGGGAGGTTTAACCTTACCTAAACGCAACTGCTCCTAAACTCTGCTAAAAGCCTATGTGTACAAGGACACATAGGCTGTTATGGAGTTGAGTTTAGGAACTTTACCAACAGCTTCTAAACTCGAGTTTAAGAGCTCCTCGTGTACATGAAGCCTAAGGAGCTCATGTACACAGGGCGTTTGAAAAACTTTTCTGACCGCTGGAAATTGACTGCTAGAAAACGTAGGTTAAAAATGTCAGTTTAGCTGCGTTTACCTATCGAGTTTATGTTCGTTTAGCCGCATTTATTTGCGTTTGCGTTTAGAAGCGTTTTTAAAAGATAACCTCAGGAGACCCTCCCAAATGCCCAGAATGCACTGAAAGATAGTAAATAATTAACTGTTTCAAACAATTTGAGAGAAAAAGAGAGAGCAGAAGCAGAGAGAGCAGTATGTGTTGAGATTATCTGTCTTTTCTGGTTGTATTCACAATGGATCCCATTATGAGCATAATGCAGCACGTTCTACCAATTTTTCCTGCACGCAAAACCTGGAATTGACTGCACTGGTATACTAGGTCCATTTGAATACATGTAAAATGCTTTGCTTGCATTTTTGATGAAGAAAAAAGGCTATGGGCAGCATCTAGATATGGTTGAATAACAAGGGGGGGTTTTGGGGTTCCCTTGGGTGAAGGGTCACTCCCAATATATACACCAGTGCCACGTCCTGATTTTATTTAGGCAGAAGAAACAGAAATACTACAAATGGACTTTATAGGCACAAAGACTAGGTACACGTATAAATAAATTCAATATCACTTTATTTGTCATTATGTCACTTATAGACCATAGTATTAAAAACCTATTTGCTAACATGGTGGGCTCTGGGACATTATTTGCGGGGATATTACCAAATAAGTTTTTAATACTAAGGTCTATATGTGACATAATGACAAATAAAGTGATAATGAATTTATTTATACGTGTACCTAGTCTTTGTGCCTATAAAGTCCATTTGTACTATTTCAGTTTCTTCTGAGCATCTGGATATGGACCAGCCCAAAAACGTGCCTAAATGCAAATGTGCATAAGCGCGTTTACACGCGTTTACAAGCGTTCACACGCGGTTACAAGCGTTTGGCATTTGAAACAGCAGTAAACTCTACTCCTGAATGCGATTTTTGGGCTTTAAAAAAAAAAACCTGTAACCTCAACTGCCTGTAAATGACTATGTGTACATGGACACATAGGAAAACATAAAGGAGAGTTCAGGGGCTGCTGAAAAAAACTTCAGTTTAGCAGCTGCAGTGTACATGCGCCGTACCAATCAGGAACCAGGAGGCCCAATTCTCAATCACCTGACTATTGTGATAGCCTCAGATTGGCTCAGTCACTGTACAGCCTGCAAACAAACAATTGATTGTTTTGCAGGCTGGCTGGTAAGTGTTGCTGGGAAATCCTTTCTTTGTTTGCAATGCGTCATTGCCCTTCCATGTGCACCTTACTACTAAGGCTGGTTATATTTTGGGATGGTTTCCATTTTTTGTGCACTGTACAGCCTGCCCCTGTGTTGTTTTCTCCTCTTGAATGGAGAAAAAATACATTGTCTCTTGTTCTCCTTGCTAGAGGAGGAAATAGTAAACAAAAAAAGTGGGTGTAAAAAAGGAAAACAAAATAATTATAATAAATAAATGCTAAAATAGCTAGATCAGGTTCTAGGTCAGGGTTAGAGTTAGGGTCAAAAGTCATGGTTAGAGTGTTTTGGGTTAAAAAAAGAGCATTTTTAAATGTATTATTCATTTCAGTTAGTGTTAGTGTCATTGTCATTGTGTTTTAGGAAGACTAAAGAATAGCAAAGTACACACTATTGTTTCTGAGCCTTACTATGGATACAAACAACAAATAACATACACATGCTATATGTGATATTGTTGCAATTGTCAGGAGCAGAAGAATTTAGTTTGGGTTGTTCTTTGGTGGTAGAACAACCAAAATGGTAATAGCAAGAAATATACTGCTAAATTTTAAAACATGTTTTTTTTTGCAATTTTGTACCAGGTTTTTTTTTTTAATAAAAAACAAATCAGGAAATAATAATTACCATTTAGCACAAAATGAAAGTCCAATTTGACCCGAAAAAAACAAGGTATAATTCACCTAAATATACTAAGTAGTTGCGATGATATGTACAGTTTTACTAACACATGTCAAAGTTGCAAAACCAATTTGAGGTTTAAGATTTGTTTTACCTTTCATCATGAAAGGGTTAAGTTAGGCATGCACAAACATAAAATGTACACCTTGTCAATAAGTATGTCATTCCATAGGCCATTCCAGGAGACCGTTAGAACAGTTCAATGTGCATTACGATTCATGTACAGCGGCTTTATTCTGACTATGAGCTATGAGCCAATAAATTTGTCCTGAGCCCATGTATGTGCTATTGAAATTATTGAATTAAAGAACAGAATGCAATACCCTCCTACACTTTACAATGGTATAATCAGCCTTAGAGTCAATAAACCATCACTGATGCAAGCATTTCCACTTGGACTCCAGCTTCCCAATAACATACATTCATTCCCTTCTAATTACGTATGCTGTACACAAACATCAATATTTGTAAAGAGCTGATAAGCAATGAGGAGGACAGTATCTTGTACAGAAACACTTTACACTACACTTGCAATGACACAAATCTGTAATCAGTGAAATGGCCACTTTTTTTAGTCCTACAGTCAGAATGTTATTTACTGTAATGTTCCTTGGATCCATAAATGTTATATAATCGCTGGCTGTCTCCGAAGTCATAAGTGATGCAGTTATTCATGTCAGTGAGCCATGCGAGCATTTCAAACTATGAAAGTTTCATATTCCTAAAAAAAATGAACATTTCAAAGTTGTTAAGAAATAAACATACACATACATCTGTTCCAGTCTATGCAACAAGTCCACGTCATTTTGAGACAACTCATGGAGATGATCCATGTAAGGCAAAATTATGGCTTTGTATCATAAATCTTTACCCATATCAAATCTGAATGTAGATGGATTCACAGATTACAGGTACAGTAACTACTTTTCAAGGCCTTAATAATAAAAATAGTTTGTTCCATTTTTATATAATGGTTAATTTGGGTTGTTAGTATTGAGGTCTTTATGTTAATAATTTTTTCCTTATATATTCATATTTGTTATTGATTTATATGATTATTAATACGAGGGGTGTTCAATTCAAACAGAGACCTTTGAGTTTATATACAGTGTTAAAAGAACAAATTTTGAGGAGTGGAAACTGCATTTGTTTTTTCACATACTCCCTTGCTATGACATACCAGTACATTGCTGGATGGGAAGTTTAAAATCATGCTCTTTTTACTTGTAAGATTTCTTTAACCCCTTAACACCGCACCTCCTGGCCCTTTAAAAGGTTTCTGATGCCAGGAGGCGGGGTAGGCTTAATAATCATGTGACTGTCATGATTGGCTGTCAGAGCAGTCACATGATCGGAAAGCTCACAGTCGCTACTAGGTTTCTATATATATATAAAAAATGCAGTGCTAAAAGGTATATACTCCAATGAAAGTACGCCAATAAAATATTCCAATAAAATCCAATAAAGTACTCTAATATATTAAAATCAATGTATACTCCAGTCCGGATAAAAGTGATATAAGGAAAATTGATGCATTAATAAAATGGTGACAATTCGTGACAAGTGATTCAATACAGGAGTTGTTTGTGACTTCTTGATCCAGTGGTCTGGTGATAAATAGAAGAAATACTCACTCACCAGATGCGTATTTATAATACGCATGTAATAAATAAACCAGAGGTCCCCCTCATGAGATGTGATGGACGAGCTGGACCATCTTATCGGACTCTCCTTCCTCTGGGTATAGGGCAGCCACAACGTTGTCTCCCTCTGGGAACTAGACAAGGTACTGGCAGCTTACATCAGGGCGTGCGTCATCCTTAGGAATGGTGTCACGTATCACAAACTCCTGTTGCTTGGGCTCTGAATGTATTTCTTCTATTTATCACCAGACCACTGGATCAAGAAGTCACAAACAACTCCTGTATTGAATCACTTGTCACGAATTGTCACCATTTTATTAATGCATCAATTTTACTTATATCACTTTTATCCGGACTGGAGTATACATTGATTATAATATATTAGAGTACTTTATTGTATTTTATTGTAATATATTTATTGGAGTACTTTCATTGGAGTATATACCTTTTAGCGCTGCACTTTTTATATATATATATCTATATTTATGAGGTTTATGTTTTGGTTGCCTTACGTGCTATAGCTGCTATTATCTGAAGCGCTCACTGATGATTCCATTTATCCTATATGCTACTAGGTTTCCATTCTGCCCAGGCAACTGTGCCAGGAGAAGAGGAGATTAAGGGGGGATATGATCAACACGTATAAATACATCAGTGGTTCATATAGTGAACTCGGTGTAGAGCTATTCACCCTGAGGTCATCACAGAGGACAAGGGGGCACTCTTTACGTCTGGAGGAAAAGAAATTTAATCTCCAAACACGGAAAGGTTTCTTCACAGTAAGAACTGTGAAAATGTGGAATAGACTCCCTCAAGAGTTGGTTCTGGCCAGCTCAGTGGATTGCTTTAAAAAAGGCCTGGATTCTTTCTTAGATACACAGAATATAACTGGATACTAACATTTATAAGTAAAGTTGATCCAGGGAATATCCAATTGCCTCTCGGGGGATCAGGAAGGATTTTTTTTCCCTGCAGTAGCAAATTGAATAATGCTTTGCTGGTTTTTTTGCCTTCCTCTGGATCAACTGTGGGTATAGGATGATAACTTTTTTTTTTTTTTAATGGTTGAACTGGATGGACTTTTGTCTTTTTTCAGCCAGACTAACTATGTAACTATGTAACATGCAACTATAATCCTCTATATGGGGATTTTATGTCATTATCTTAAAATATATGATTTCTATATTATAATGTGATACAAGGCATTTTTTGGCTCAGGCTGTTCCCATTTGTTTGTTTGGTAAGGCCCCCTCCTCTGTAGTAAATATGCTGGATGACTGGATTTATTCATTGCTGAGAGTGCTGCCTTGTTTATAATGAATATAAGTGAAATATATATATATACTGTATATATACAGTCTATATATATATATATATATATATATATATATATATAGTATATGAAAATATTTTGTTATTGCTGTTCAGGAAGCAGGTATTTTGGCACTGATACAAAATTGTAAATGTTATTTTGATATTATTTGATACAAATATACTGTGATTTGCATTGAAGATTAGTGTCCAGAATTAATCCTGAAGAAATGAGCGTTAACCCCAGAAATGCATTAAATTTTGAATACTCTGATACCAATTTGAAATAAATAATGGAATTATGTATTGCGAATTAACCAATAAAGTTAAATATGAGTATTGGGATATGTGGGGTAATTTGATGTATATGAAGTTTATATGTATGTGGAACAGTATATAACTTGTATTATATGTCCAATATTTCTAATGATATGAATAAAATATGTTATTTTACATAACATTGGTATGCGCTGGCACCTTTAAAGTCCTGCAGCTTTTCTCTGTTAGAGTCTTTATATATATATATATATATATATATATTTATTAAATTTAGGGCATTGTACCTTTAATATCATTATAAATATTGATACTCTTCTTTATTCTTAATTTCAATTTAATGTATTACTCATTGACACTTGCAGACTATCTAAATGTGTCATTCTACAGAACATCAGCTGCATTTTGTAATACATAGAGTTTTGAGAGCCAATAATTGCCTGTAATAGTGACGGGGGGGCAGTGGCAGGGAAAGAGGAACCAAGCATTAACGATATGTCCTATGAATTGTAAGGTTTTTAGGACATATCTCCTACTCTTACATTTTTCACGTTACTTTACTGATATCCTGTTGAATTTTTACAGACTGTTTTAGCCAGTTCACTTATATGCGGGTTGAATGCAGTTGGAACCACATCCAATCCGAATGACATGTGAAATAACATTGCTTCCTATGGTGCCTGTTCACATATGTCTGGTGCATTGGCAGTATGGATTCAGGGCGGTCTGAAAAAGAGTCATGTACGATTTTTGAGCGGTACCTTCAGGTTCAGGAGTGGATTACAGGCTATTGACTTCTATGGGAACCGTTTCTAAACTGCATATGTGTGAACAGGATAAGATCCTGATCTAATCCTGTCCTGAACCTGATGTAAACCTGACCTGAACCGCGGAACAACTACTGTATCAATTAGCTGTGCAACCTGAGCTTCAATTTGCACAGCACAAGTGTGAAACAGCTCTTATACATTTCAAAACATTTAGCAACCCTGGGGCATTAGGAGTTTTATTTTTAACATCTGCTTAAGCTAAATTTTGCAAAATATAGGAGGTTTCAAAGGAAATGTACTTGAGCACATGCTTGCAAAAAAAAAAAAAAGTATTTGCTACTTTAGGAAAACAAAATACTTACACAATAAAATGAAATATTATGTTAGCTCAACACTAAAATTATCCTGGGTGTCACACATTGCATATCCTACCTGCATGATGCAGGTTTCAAAATATGAAAACTTTGTTATATACCATTTTGTAGATGTTTTTCAGCAGCCATGTAACTGATATAGCATAGCTTGTGTGCCTGTGGGGACTGTGGATTCCACTGCACAGTCACAGACCTCAAATATCATGCTGATTTGCAGTTGTGTAGCAACTTGATAAGAAACTCCTGTCCACCAAGCATGAAAGAGTAGTGAGGAGATATGGGCCGGTGGGGCATAGCACTGACTACAGGCACACTGTGAAATTTATTTACTAAAGCTAGTTCACTCAGAATCTCGTGCACGCAGAAATCAATCAGCTTTCAGGTTTTATAGCTAAAGCTTAATTGAACAAGCTGAGGCTAGAAGCCGATTGGCTACCATGCACAGGTGCACCAGATTCTGGGTGAACCAGCTTTAGTAAATAATCCCCTGTGTCTAAGCACGGTCATCCTGTAGTCAGAATATAGGAGTGCTCACAGAGGACTGCCCAATCTACCCCATCTATCGGACTCTGTGGATTGTGTTGTTACCTGTCACTAGAAAGATGCATATGCTGGCAGGATCAACAGGTATTCCGTGCTAAACAGTGCAGCGCATAAAAAATCTATCAGAGTAAATGGTGTACCATTTGGGAAGTAACCAGGAAGAACGAGAGAAAACATCTGAGGGGAGGTTGTTGAGAGGAGCCCGAGTGGTGTGACTTTATTGCTGGATGCGGGACACAAAGAGCTGGCTTCACCCTGGAACATCTCTTCTCAGGGTTCCTACAAGACTGGTAAAGTCGCTGGAGAGCGGATGACATAGATCTCATGGTTAGGATATACATGCTACTGACCAAGCAGCTTTCTGGTGAGTGCGTAGTGGTGGAGGACCTTGCACTGGATAAAGAGCACTTGGTGGGATTGAACACTGTTTGTCTTGATTGGCATCACAAGCATACAGAGTCATAATGGAAGGACTACCGTATTTTTCATTCCATAAGACCCACCTTTTTCCCCAAAAAAAATTTGGGACAATGTATGTGCATCTTATGGAGCGAATATGGAGCGGCCGGTCCGGTATTCCCACAGCCGCCGTGTTAGAATACCGGGCCAGCCGCTCGGCTCTTTTGTGCAGCAGAACCTGCTCATCGGTCCTACCTGTTCCTTGATCCAGCGGTGTCCTCACAGTCTTCTCTCCCTGGTGCAGTCATCTTTATTGTGGGCACCCAGCTGTGACAGCTTGCGGCTTCACAGCCGGGTGCCCACTGTGCATGTGCGAGAAGCGCTGCACTTTGTGAATGGTCCGGAAGTCTTCTGGGACCTGTCACGTGTCCCAGAAGACAGGGAAGGAGGACAGCTCTGTGGAAGTGGGAGCGGGTAAGTGTCAAATTCAGGTACCCGCTCCACCACCTTTCTGCTCCCAAAGACCTGCAGTCTCTGGTCATCTCCTGTACTATGTCTGCAGTCTCTGGTCATCTCCTGTACTATGTCCACAGTCTCTGGTCATCTCCTGTACTATGTCCGCAATCTCTGGTCATCTCCTGTACTATGTCCGCAGTCTCTGGTCATCTCCTGTACAAGTTCCGCAGTCTCTGGTCATCTCCTGTACTATGTCCGCAGTCTCTGGTCATCTCCTGTACTATGTCCGCAGTCTCTGGTCATCTCCGGTACTATGTCCGCAGTCTCTGGTCATCTCCTGTACTATGTCCGCAGTCTCTGGTCATCTCCTGTACTGTGTCCGCAGTCTCTGGTCATCTCCTGTACTATGTCTGCAGTCTCTGGTCATCTCCTGTACTATGTCCACAGTCTCTGGTCATCTCCTGTACTATGTCTGCAGTCTCTGATCATCTCCTGTAGTATGTCTGCAGTCTCTGGTCATCTCCTGTACTATGTCCGCAGTCTCTGGTCATCTCCTGTAGTACGTCTGCAGTCTCTGGTCAGCTCCTGTAGTGCATCTGCAGTCACTGGTCATCTCCTGTACTATGTCCGCAGTCTCTGGTCATCTCCTGTAGTACATATGCAGTCTCTGGTCATCTCCTGCAGTATGTCCACAGTCTCTGGTCATCTCCTGTAGTACATCTGCAGTCTCTGGTCATCTCCTGTAGTATGTCTGCAGTTTCTGGTCATCTCCTGTAGTATGTCTGCAGTCTCTGGTCATCTCCTGTAGTACATCTGCAGTCTCTGGTCATCTCCTGTACTATGTCTGCAGTTTCTGGTCATCTCCTGTGCTACGTCTGCAGTCTCTGGTCATCTCCTGTACTATGTCTGCAGTCTATTGGTTCAGAATATTTTTTTTCTTGTTTTCCTCCTCTAAAACCTAGGTGCGTCTTATGGTCAGGTGCATCTTATGGAGCGAAAAATATGGTATATTGTATAAAATTCTGTTGTTGGTTGTACCGACTGTACACTTTTGGATATAGTTTATCTTGTTTTAGTTATTGATTTGGTACAGCATTTACTCTGATAGATTTTTTATGTGCTGCACTGTTTTGCTATTTACTTTAGTTTTGAAATGTTGTCATTTTCTTTTTGTGCCAGCTGCTTCCAACTCTGTAGCGCCCACCGTTTATCTTTGAATATGTATTCCTATCTGTTGTTATCACCCATGCAAAAAAAAAAAAAGTTTGGAAAATGATGAAAGGGACCATTGTGAGGCAATTCAGTTTTTAGATTTTCGAAACGCAATAATAATAATCATAATGCTATGCTTCAATCTGCATTGCAGTTGTTCTTTTGTAATTAAAAAATACAAACAAATGCCAGTTGGCTGGAACATTTACAGTGAACATGCTGGGAATAATTTTATAAACTGAAACAGACATTTCCAAAGTCAGTCTTACAATCCTACAATATGCGGTCAAGTCATGCCTATTAACACATCACATCTCTAATGTCAAAACTCTGCCATTTATTTTGTACCCGGTACAATTGAATCGGCATGATTGAGTGACATGAGACACTGGCACTGCTTTAGGACAAGCACACTGAATTATTCATCCAGGAAAAAAAGAAAAAAAACTATACACAATATCAAGAGCAGCCTGGCTCTTTCAAATAGTTTACGCCAACATGATATTGTTTCTGTTCTGCTAAACTTTGTCAGTTCATGCTGAGTGAATTGATGGGAAGTTGGAGGTGATCCTTATTTTAGCAGTGGAGAATCTGAAACCACAGCAAAATGGAATCTGCGCCATCCAAGATGAATACGCAAGGTCAAAACTTTCAGGCTCTGCTGTCTGTGTACTCCATTCAGCATGAGGATGTCTCCACACAGACAGACCAGCATTATTAATGATTCAAAGTCCATTATTCAAACATTTTACAGCAGCAATCTTTCCAGATGTTTGATGTATACTGAGATCTGAGTTGACATATATGAAGCAATGAGGGATATAGAAAAGCTGCAGGGGGTGCTGATTAAAGTGGGGTATTTACAGTATAATAGCCTGGACCCTCTTTAACAGTTGTGCACGCCCCGTCTAGACAGAGCCATCACAGTGCTTCTAATCTGTTGTATGGTATGGTAGCATTAACCAGCTGAGAGGGAAAACGATATAGTAAACATCTCCCTTTATTCTAGCTCATCTATTTCAATTCAGTTTCTCTTTCAGCAAGTGCCTATTACTTTATCCCATCATGCATGCTAAATGCATGCGTAATAATTAGGTCCAAACAGCAGACAAAGTCTAACTTGGTGCAATAATCTTGTACATTCAATGCATGCAGCGCTGTCATCATTTCTTCCCAGAGAGAGCTTTCCTCTCCAGGGAGCTCTAATGCAATATTTATCCGAAAGCGTAATGCAGCTAAGCTCCATTATAGTCATGCAAACGGACTGTAAGGCACCTGTAAATAATGCACAAATAGATCAATACTAATTTCAAATGTTTCGATGCACTTTAAATTGACTGTGTTCTTACAAATTCCATCATATCTTTCGTGTTAGAGCTTTTAGATTCTGTCAGATGGGCAAAGAACATTGTGAAATATTCTTTCAGTTGTCTATGTTGTGAGGTTGCAGAATTTTATAGAAACTGCTGAAGTTTTGCATATTTTAGCTTTATAAGTTGATGATATAGCTATACTTGATAGGCATTTTCCAAGGCTTTGCAGATTACTACTCGCTATTGTGCAGGTTTTTAATTTTTTATTCTAAAGAACATGTTAATTTTGAAAGTGATTATATTGTAAAGTGCTGCGTAAACTGTTGGTTCTATATCTATCATGTATAATAATAATAATAATTAAGTCTAAGCACTAAATTTCTATATAAGCTTTAATGTGTTAATGTAGTTTCAAAAGTCATTAATTAACAGCTTCAAGTCTTGTATCTGTATACCCTTTATGGATCAGTGCAATTGTTACATTTCTATTGTGGACCTGTTTATTTGGTGATAGCTGTATCCTTACTCAATGGTGTTCTAAAGCCTAAAACATTGTTTACCTTAATGCAGTTGTGGGCAACTGCGGCCCTCCAGCTGTTGTGGAACTACATGTCCCATGAGGCATTGAAAGACTGACAGTTGCATCATGACTCCCAGTGGCAGAGGCATGATGGGACTTGTAGTTCCACAACAGCTGGAAGGCCACAGTTTGCCCACCCCTGCCTTAATGCATTCACTTAATTAAGGTAAAAACATGTTTGGGCAACAGCATCGCCCCCTTACCCACCTCACCATACTTACCTGAGCCCTCCCCCCCGTACTTACTTGAGCCCTCCCCCATACTTACCTGAGCCCTCCCCCCCGTACTTACTTGAGCCCTCCCCCATACTTACCTGAGCCCTCCCCCCCGTACTTACTTGAGCCCTCCCCCATACTTACCTGAGCCCTCCCCCCCGTACTTACTTGAGCCCCCCCCCATACTTACCTGAGCCCTCACTCAATCCAGGGCTGCAGTGGATCTCCCCATTCTCACAGGCTTTGCTGTCAGTCAAATCCTGTGATGAGGGAGAAGCAGGCAGGGCCAATCTAATACTATCTATGTCTATGGATGCAGGTGGTACCTGATGGAAAGTGGATAATCATCTCCACACCACTCACAGTGTCCCTCATCAAAGCCACAACAGTCACAGTGTCCCTGGTCACTACCACACAAGTCCCAATGTCCCTGGTCATTGACATACCAGTTCTAGTGTCCCTGATCACTGACACACCACTCGGTGGGGTTTATTTACTAAAGCTGGTGCACTCAGAATCTCGTGCACTTCTGCACAGAAACCAATCAGCTTCCGGGTTTTATTTCTAAAGCTTACTTGAACAAGCTGAGGTTAGAAGCTGGTTGTTTACCATGCACCAGATGCTGAGTGAACCAGCTTTAGTAAATCTCCCCCACAGTGTCCCTAATCACTGCCACACCACTCACTGTGTCCCTTAACATTGATGCACCAGTCCAAGTGTCCCTGATCACTGCTATACTAGTCATAGTGTAACCATAAGGACTTGTTCACTTATGAAATGCTGTCTGAAGAGCAATGTGTGTTTTAATAGCTTTTCAAAGAGCATTTAACAGTTGGAAAGGAGCCTCCCTACCACCTGTTTTAACCCTTTGGACCCCACATAAGCAGCCCCATTAACTTGAACAGGTTGTGATTGGTGAGGGTACAGGAGGTAGAATTCCTGCTACAGCTGTGAAGCGAAGCATCTCAGTTGCAGCATGTGAACACTCTCAGCCACTATGTCTGCAGCCAGAGTAGGTATCAGTGAAGGGGCAGTAAAAGCAAGGTTTTACTACCCCCCAACATCATGTGTGAATGAGCCCTAAAAGTGCAGCCAGTCACATGAGCTCTGATCACAGCCATACCAGTTCACAGACCAGTGCGGCTAGAATAAGTGTTCCTAATTGCCACCACATCAGACCATTGGAGCCTGCAACAGCATTCCTGATCACCACCACACCAGTCCCTGTGTCACCAGACAAGTGTATGCCAGCAACAGTGTTAGTTTTCACTGCCACACCAGTTGCAGTGTCTCCAGACCAGTTTAAGTCAGCAACAGTGTCCCTGATTATAACTACACCAGTCCCAGTGTCACCAGCCAGTGTAACTCAGTAGCAGTGTTCATAATTGCTGCCACACCAGTCTCCTATGTTGCCAGAGCAGTATAAGCCAGCAATAGTGTTTATGATTGCTGCTACACAAGTCCCACTGGCACCAGGTTAATGCAACCATCAACAGTGTTCCTGATCTCCACCTTACCAGTGCAGTGTTGCATCTGCCTTCGCTTGAATGGACCCATCTGTATGTTCAACTGACTACTTTCCTTCAAGACACCAGTCCCAGCCATCCCTTGTGGACAACTGCACTCCTAGAACCACGGGAACTCTTTTGTTCTTCCTTACTTAGCCTCCTGTACTTCCTGGTCAGTGAGCATGGCATTCCTGGAGGCAGCCTAGTACCAGTACACTAGGCTTTCTTGACTTAATGTATAGGGACAGGGACTGCTATAGGCCATGATACACTATTATTACACTATAGTCCAAGACCACAAATTTAGAGGCCACCATTACAGTACTATACATTGGTTTTGCTACAACTGGTTGATTTGTGTGATACAAAAGATACAATGTCTGGTACAAATAAGTAGAAATCAGTCCATAAAGAGAAAAGGTCCCACACATGTGGTATCCCATACTCTGGAAGAACAGCAGAATGTTTTGGGTGGTAATTCTAAGCATGCCTATGCTACGTGTGAAAATACCTTATTAAATTGATAATATCATATAAAAAAATTAAATATAATTCCCTTTCCACTTTTTCCAAAAACTTGTGGAAGAAAAAATGAAGTCTTCAAAAGACTTACCATGCCTCTTAAAAGATATGTTGGGTGTTTACTGGGTGTATAGTCATTTTGTGGGTGCTTCTACTGTTCTGGTGCTTCCTGGCCTCTAAAAATGTGATAGGTAGGCAGGAAATTAGATGCATAATCATGCCCCTAGAAAGCCTGAAGATGCTCCTTGGATTTTGGGCCTCTCTACGTGGTTAGTATCCTCCTATCTATAGTGGGCAACAGATATATGCACACGCCTTCAGATGACCATTGTTTGGGAAAGTATTAACGGACCGTATGGGATCATACATGCTTCCTGTGAAACTAGGCTGCCATTGAGACCCATCTTATTGAGCCCCTGTTTACTGCCTGAAGAGGAATAAACATGTATGCTTGAATGTTTATGGTACAATATAAAAGCACATCCTAAATAAACATATAACTAGTTTATTTAGCTAGCACAAGGCATATAACCTTCAAGATTTGCTCTCTCATTTGTCAGAATTATAAACCCCACAAATAACAAACAATCAAGGCACCAAACTCATAGTTTGCTACATCTCCTGCCAAAATTCTGAGTCAGCCTAAACATTACAGTTCTGCTTGTTGAACAGCTAATTATGAATACACCAGTTTCTAATAGCGCAGGTGAAACTGCTGAAAACTATTATTATACAGTCATGGGAAATACTAATTATTCTGTTTATCAGCATATTCTTTGTAGTACACTGCTGGTCAAGCAGTTCCTTGCCATTACTGATATAATATTAACACAATCCCAATGGAGTAAAAAATTCATAAAACTAATTACCTGTACAGATGTAATTAACATTTATTCTACTGAAATATCTATGTTATACAATTATATGGTAGGTGGAATTATATAACACTAATGTCTTATTTATCTCCTTGAGAGTGATGAAAGGTGACTGAAATATGCATAGGTTTGAAATTACTAAGACATTCAAGATTTCCTTTGGGCCAATTAATCTAAAATATTTAAAGGCAGAAGGGTAATACTCTAAAGCATATGTTGAAAAGCTTCTGAAACTGGCATCATCTAAACATAATTGTGTACCCTCTTTAGCAAAGGTTAAGTGATTATCCTTTGGGATTTTATTATTTCTCAAAGGATAATTAGTAAAAAGTCAGTTTTAACAAATTTTAATTTGTAGTAAATAATTTTCTATGTATCTACATGCGTCTTTTTAAGTAATTCTTGTAAAGGACAAATGTTTTACCATGTTTGCAGTGGCTACATAAAAGGTAGAGTCATGATTTTTATCACTGACATTTCCATTGTATTAATAATGTCAAAATCATTAAAATTTGCAATCTGGTAAACAATCAGAAAGCTTTTAATGTCCAGCTTTCTAACTGGTTAAACTTAATCTCAACATCAAGGTCATCCAGCGCCCTGGGCAAAAACCCAGAATTGCACCCCCTTTTCCACTGTTAATACATGCTGTAGATGATGTACCTCTCTGTATTTTTTCTTTGCCCCCTTGCTTCACTGCACTTGGGGCAGATGCCCCTCCTGCCCACCCCTTTTCCTGGCCATGCTCAACAGCAGAATCACTAAATGGCCTGGATTTACTTAAACAAAATGACACATATCTTTCAAGTTTCAATTCTCAATTGTTACATCCTGTTTCTTTAAAATTATGTGTACATGTAATCCTTATAAATACCTTTATATTAAAATTTATTTCAGGGATCCCCACCTGAATTTATTTCCTTTATGCCTAAAATGTATTCTGCTCTCTCACTATCTCCTTTTGTAGCCAACCATTCAGATGAACTGAGAAAACAGAGTGTACACGATGACAAATGATAAGCCCAATTGAAAGAACAAATCCACAGCATCCATTTGGATGAACATTTTCCTTCCTGTTGGCCACTGAAAGATGCATAATTGAACTGCACTGATCTGTTGCTTAATTATTGTTCCAGAAGCAGGTCTTTTATAATGTAAACAAGTAACTGATGGGCAGACTACATAGCTAAATTCTAGCTATCCAGTCTCCAGTTCCCTCTCTGGAACATGCATGCCTAAAGAGTGCCCGGGAAGGTGTTATTTCACTTATGTAATCAGCAGGAAGTTAATGTATTACACTACATACACCTCTATTAAACCATTGCTCTCTTTCACCATGGTGCACAGAGCACACCATGATTAAGTCATCCCCTTGGCTCATGTCTCTTTTTGCCCCAATCCCAAGCTCGCCATCTTTGGAAAGTTCCTAGGTATGTAGATAACTATATGTGTATAAATTCACACACTTATGTGCCCGTCATGTAAACATTCCACAGAAAATTGTCCCTGCTCTTGAAAGGAGACACATTTCCTCCCTGTATTTGCTCTTATGGTCTCTTTTTGCTTTTCAATTAGAAAGACATTTAAAAGTGAGCAGGTACATCTTGACTTTCTTATTATAAAACTAACTTAACTGTGCAAATAAAATGCAATCGAAGCACCCAGCACAAAATATTTATTTGCAAAATAAACAGTGAACACAAGAAATGAGAAAATTAGAAAACTGCTTCAGTTGACTAAAATGTAAAGTAATATAAACTGTCTGTTAATTCTGAATATTGCCCCAGTGCTGCTTTTAAAACAGGACTTAGCAGCTACAGTGGGTTGTGGCAGTTCTTAATGCTGGAACCATGGATCACTATTACAGTGATCTATTGCTTGTTGATTACAGTGAACAATATATAGCTTTTATGAGTGATGATTAGGTCTCCATGATTTAATCTCCACCTCCAAGAGCTAAAAAAGATAGACGGTTTCTCCCGAATAGTACAGAGGTTGACGGTCACCCAAGCACAGTCCCATGCACACTGACAATTAAGGCTCAGTCTAGAGGATGTCTTTAAGAGAAGAGGAGTATAGGGTCACAGAATACTCCAAACCGATCTGCAATAACAATAGAAAGATACATTTCACCTCTAATCTTCCCAAGAGCACCTTTTCTGGGGGTAGCATGGCATGGCTAGAATGTCGACTGCCCTGAAACAGCTGTCCATAAAGTAACCTCTAGCACTTGCCCAACTATCAGTCCCAGTGAAGTCTTTACACACATTGTCCCAGAAGCTGTCTGCCTTGCAGCATCCTCAGGCAAATCCTCTGTGAAGGATCCCTTTTTCAATCCAGGACTCAGAAACAATGCCCTTCAGCAAGGGTACTTCTTTGGCAATTCTTTGCAGGCCCTCAGTCCAACAACTGCTGAGGCCCAAGTGGCAATCTCCCAGAGGCAACAGCCCATCAGGAGACCGGAACCCTCCCTGATGAGGAAAGAACCATCTACCCCCTTCCATGGATTGTCCAGGGCATGATAAATATTCAGCTTATCATTTTAAACTCCCTCCCTATGCTCTGGAAGCTTATTTCAGAGGTAAAGGGAAGCTATCAAACTCTCAGCTCAGGAATCCTGATTAGACCCATCCAATCAACAACCACTCCACCCACTACACTGGAGCCAAAAATAAAATTTACCTAGCCGCCTAATTAGAAGGGCAAAACAATAAATATACACTATATTGCCAAAAGTATTGGGACACCCCTCCAAATCATTGGATTCAGGTGTTCTAATCACTTTCATGGCCACAGGTGTAAAAAATCAAATCTAGGCATGCAGACTGTTTCTACAAACATTTGTGAAAGAATGGGTCACTCTCAGGGGCTCAGTGAATTCAAGCGTGGTATTGTGACAGGTTGCCACCTGTGCAATAAGTCCATCTGTGAAACTTCCTTGCTACTAAATAAAGTTTGGTGTAGGAGGGATTATGGTGTGGGGTTGTTTTTCAGGGGTTGGGCTTGGCCCCTTAGTTCCAGGGAAGGGAACTCTTAAGGCGTCAGCATACCAAGACATTTTGGACAATTTCATGCTCCCAACTTTGTGGGAACAGTTTGGGGATGGCCCCTTCCTGTTCTAACATGACTTCACACCAGTGCACAAAGCAAGGTCCATAAAGACATGGATGAGCAAATTAGGAGTTGAGGAACTTGACTGGCCTGTACCTAAAATCGAAAAAACACCTTTGGGATGAATTAGAGCGGAGACTGCGAGCCAGGCTCTCTCATCTGACATCAGTGCCTGACCTCACAAATGCGCTTCTGGAAGAATGGTTAAACATTCCCATAGACACACTCCTAAACCTTGTGAACAGCCTTCCCTGGAGAGTTGAAGCTGTTATAGCTGCAAAGGGTGGACCAACTCAATATTGAACATTAGGGGCTAAGACTGGGATGCCATTAAAGTTCATGTGCCTGTAAAGGAAGGCGTCCCAATATTTTTGTATATATATATATCAAATTTTAAAAATATTATACCTGTGAACTTGTCAAAATTTTATCTTATCTTGTAATCTTAGGATGCATTCACACCAATCAGTTGAGGTGCATTGTGGAATCAAACACCAACACACAACACAACACAACAAAAAAGCACCCAACACAGGTGTATCAGAGAAGGAAATAGGGTCAAGACAATGGAACACCCGAGCTGATTGACTGACTCGGGGGTGGAGCCTAACCCTGGCGGCTGACGAGAGCCCGATGTAGGAGCTCTCGGGCAAGCTCCTTCACCCACCTCCCCAAACCCCTACCTGTGATGTGGAGCTGCGGTGCGGTGGTCCCCCTTGGATGGATGGAGGAACCCTGCGGGAGAGCTGAGTTGTGAGAAGGGATCCGGCTCCGGTGCTCGGGGTGAAGGTGTGTCGGGCAGCGGGGAGACAAGGTGGAGCGGTGCAGACACGTGACCGGCCGCTAAGCACCACTGGGAAACCAGGAAGCCGGCCGGTGTTTGGTGCAGAGAGAGAGGAGCTGATCGGCTTGTGGATCTACCCCTTGGTGCACGGCTGCAGACCCAATACCTGGTCCCCTGTTATAGCGCCGATAGTCTGGTGCCCTGCTAATAGGCTCACTGCTCGGAGCTCTGCATCCTAGCCCAGTGCTCAGAATCCTGTCAGCCGGTTTCTACCTGGAGCTCTGTCTGCCGGCTTGTTGGCTGGGATCTTGACCGTTGCTGGACTGCTGGGGGCTGTGCTGGTCGGTCCGTTGTTTGGGGCCCTGCTGGTTGGCCCATTGCTCTGAGTCCTGCTTCTGAAGGAGGAGAGACACGGGGGATTGGAGAGAGAAAGGAGGAGGATTCTTTTTGGAGGAACCCCTAAAATGATCACACTGCCCAGCTGAAGGACAGAGAGGAATGCTGGTTGGGCCCCGAGAAGAAGAGAGACACGAGCAGGGTGAGTGACTCTGACCGAGTCTCAACAAAATTATGTGCTTCCTGTGGGCTGTTGGGAGAGGCAGTGTGTGAGAGAAGAGAGGGGAGCCCCTTGAGTGGGAAATATAAAATAGTGAAAAGGAGAAGAGGAAAAACGAATAAAAAGCTGGAAAATCAAATGAGTGGATAAGTAGTGACGTATATATTAATAGTTATCTCTCCTTAACCCCCGAGCCAATAAAGAAGAATAAGAGCAATAGAAGAATGAAAAATAAAAGTACAAAAGGAAGTGGGCTAAAAGGGACTCAGACTGGCACTATTAAAAAATACACTTCCCAGGGAAATATAACCCCAGAAAGGACTCAGGGCAAAAGTGGAAAAGGTGAAGTAGATCTAAGCCTGGAAAGTAGCCCTAGACTATCACTAGGCCTTGACATTAGCAGCCAACAAATATCTGCTAATACAGAGATGGAGACAGAGCTACAAATACCAAACAAAAAAGAAATGGCAGAAATGTTCAAAGATCTGGAGAAAACAATAAAACAAGAAATTGTAAATATTCGAAATGATTTGGGTCACCTTTTGGTGAGAGTGGAAGAAACGGAGGAAAAAGTCAAAAACCAGTCCCAAACTATTGCCGAATTGGAAAAAGAAATAATTAATATGAGGAAAGCACAAGAAAAATTGTTTTATAAGGCTGAGATACAAGAAAATAGGAATAGGAGGAGAAATATTAGGATACGTGGAGTCCCAGAGAATTCTAAAGGAGAAAATTTGCAAGAGATGGTCTGTAAAATATTAAATTCCATAATGGACAGTACTAATATGGAAAAAACTAAAATAGAAGGAATCTCTAGACAAGGAAAAATCCAAGGAAATTCGGGAAAAGATAGGCCACGAGATATACTTGTCAAATTTTGTGAATTCCTAGATAAAGATAAAATTTGGAAGAGGATAAAGGGAAAAGCAGTAATTATGTATGAAGGAAAGGACTTACAGATATATGCGGACTTGTCACCAGAGACTTTATGGAGAAGGAGAACCCTTAGACCTCTATTGGAAAGATTGAAAGAACAAAAGGTGCAATATAGATGGGGGACCCCTGAGTGCCTAATAGGATGGAGAAATGGAAATACAGCATATCTTAGGTTCCCAGAAGATTTGAAAAATTTTTGCGACAGACTCAATCTACAAAGAATGGAGATTCCTGGCTGGGAAGAAGAACACTGGGAAATTAGAACGAAAAGAAAAGAGGACTGGCAACTGGTTGGTGGGGGGGGGGCGGAGGGGGGGAGGGGGAGAGGGAGAGAGATAGTGTTTTTTTTTTTTTTTTTTTTTTTTTTCTCTCTCTCTCTCTCTCCGCCTTGTCCCTTCCGCCCTCAAACCACTGTTATTGAGATATTTTGGTAGGATTTAGGGGTTAAGGGGGAGGGGGGGAAGGGGCGGAATGCTGTCCAGGGCTGGAGTTTTTCCCCTATAGATTAAATCAAAAGTGGATAGTATTACCACAAATGATTGGTAGGCAATCAACAGGCCTAAAAAGAGGGGAGGGGGAGGAAGGGGGGTGGGATGGGAAAATGGGTGGGAGGGGGGAGGGGAGGGGAGTTGGGTGGGACGGGAGCTGGGTGGGAGGGAGGGGAGGAGGTATTGGGTTAATACTCTGCATGACAGAAGGGACAAAGAGGAAGAGGCAATCTAGAAGAGAGATGGAGTTAATAGGGAAAGATGGAAGAAATACAGTTTATAACTTATAATGTGAATGGGCTGAGTTGTCCAGGGAAGAGATTTAGGTTGTTTAATGAGTTACATCATAGGGCGACGTCAGTGGTATTTTTACAGGAGACGCATTTTGAGATAGAGGCAAACGTGAAATTAAAATCCAAATACTACCCAATATGGTACTATGCAGATTCTCCAATAAAAAGAGCAAAAGGGGTTGCAATAGGTTTGGCAAAGAATATGAGATTTGAGCTGCAGGATAGAAGAACCGACCCGGAGGGGAGGTTTTTATTCCTAAAAGGTAGACTTCAGGGGATAGAGTGTACTTTAGCCAATATATACTGCCCTAATAGAAACCCGGAGATATATATGAAGGGTCTGTTGAAAAAATTAATGGAATTCAAAAAAGGGCGTTTGATAGTAGCTGGAGACCTAAATTTCTGTATGGACCCACAAAGGGATAATACCTCTTCTGTGCAGAGAGAGGGGAGTAGGTCTCTGAGAGTTTTGAAGAAAGTGATGCATGAATGTCAACTAGTGGACACCTGGAGAATAACGCATATGAAAGACAGAGACTATACCTTCTTCTCTAATGCACATGAGATATATTCGAGATTAGATTACATCTTAATAGACCATCAACTTATAGATCACCTGGTTAAAATTGACATAGAGACAAGGACGTTCTCGGATCATGCTCCGGTCGTAATGAAAATGGAATGGGGAAGAAGGTGGACTGGAGGAATAGGGTGGAGGTTAAATGAGGTTCTTCTTCTGGATGAGGAGGTAGTTCAGAAAATCGAGAAAGAGATTAAGGTATACTTTAAGGAGAACGAATCAGAGGAAGTATCGATAGCCACAGTCTGGGAAAGCCATAAGGTATTCATAAGAGGAATCTTGATAGCGGCAGGAGCAAGGAAGAAAAAGGAAAGAAGAGAGAGGGTCAGTGGGATATTAAAAGAAATATTGGATTTAGAGCAGATACATAAGAAGAAAATAACAAAAGATACGAGACAGAAGTTATTGGATAAAAAAGATGAACTAGAGAGATTGATGGATGAGGAGAAGAGAAGAGTATACAACAGGGTTTTGAATGAGAGATATAGATGGGGAGACAGACCAGGAAGATATTTAATGAGAGCTTTGAATAAAAAGAAAAATAGGAACTATATAGAAAAGATAAAAAGCTCAAAGGGGGAGTTGGTCCACTCAAATAAAGAGATTATTAAAGTGTTTACGGAGTATTACAAAAAGTTATATAATATTAGTCCCCAAGGCCCTCTAAAACAAACTCAAGAGGTAATTAACAAAAAAAAGATGACATACTTAAAAAATGCGGGATTACCAAAACTAAGTGAAGCACAGTTGAACTCCCTAGACGCAGAAATTTCCCAGGAAGAAATCAAAACAGCATTAAAAAGCACAGGGGGGGGAAAAAGCCCAGGCCCGGATGGTTATACAGTTAAGTACTATAAGAAATTTAGTGAAGTACTGTTACCCAAACTGGAGAAATATATGAATGCTCTGGGAGGTGGGATGGAAGTGAGGAGAGAATCCCTACAGGCCCATGTAGTGCTTATTCATAAGGAGGGAAAAGATCCATCTCAGTGCTCCAGCTACAGACCTATCTCATTATTGAACACTGACACTAAACTGTATGCAAAGGTGTTAGCAAACAGGTTGAGGGACTTGATGCCTGAATGGATACATGGAGATCAGGTGGGCTTTGTACCGGGGAGAGAAGGTAGAGATAACGGCTTGAGAACCCTCATGCTTATTCAGAAAAGTAGAAAAGGGAAAGCCCCGGTAGTGCTCTTGTCAATTGATGCAGAGAAAGCATTTGATAGAGTGGACTGGGGCTTTATGATGGACAACTTAAAAGTGCTGGGGATAGGCGATAGAATGCGAGAGTGGATAAGTAAATTATATAGGGAGCCTACTGCAATCATCACGGTAAATGGGGAGAGATCAGAACCCATTGGAATGTCCAATGGTACAAGACAAGGCTGCCCACTATCCCCCCTGCTATATGTATTGTCACTCGAACCTTTGTTGTCAACAATAAGAAATAGCGGATCGGTAAAGGGAATTCAGATAGAATCTATAGAACACAGAGTAGCGGCCTTTGCGGACGACTTATTGTTCTATGTGGGGAACCCCCGAATAACTCTCCCAAATATAATGAAGATTCTGAAGGAGTACGGTGAACTATCAAATTTAAAAATTAATCCAACGAAAACAGAGATCCTGAATATTAATATATCAAAGAACGAAAAAGAAAAACTACAAAAAGAATTCCCCTTTATATGGAGAGAAAAAGAGATAAAATACTTAGGAATAAAACTCACTGCCTCATCTAAGCACCTGTATAGATTAAACTATATCTCTTTGATAAATGAGATCAGGGAAGATCTAAAAAGACTGGAAGGAGGAAATCCATCCTGGATAGGACGTATAAACTTAGTCAAAATGGTAATTATGCCTAAAATACTGTATAGATTTCAAATGGTACCAATTAAAATCCCAGAAGCCTTCTTTAAGATAATGAAAAAAATGTTAACAAGATACATATGGAAGAATAAAAAACCTAGAATAGCATATGAAACATTGAGCAGGACTAAAGAGAAAGGGGGATTGGGTCTACCAGATGTCAAGAGATACTATAAAGCAGTGGTCTTAGCAAGAATATATGACTGGACATTTAACCATAAGGGGAAAAGTTGGGTAACAATTGAAAACGATCTTAGTGGCACTAGATTGAACCAGACGATATGGGTTCCACCACAGTTTAGGGGAATTAAAGAAAGCACAAGTATCTACACTCTAAATGTTCTTAGGATATGGGATAATTTACACAAAAACATGAAATGGGAATTTAATTCTATATTAATGCCTCTCACAAATACTGATTACTTTCCTCCGGGAAAAAATAAGATATCGGGGAGATGGTTTAGAAAGGAGGATACCCAACTGAGAGATGTTTTGGTGGGGGGGGAATTGAGACCACTTAAAGATTTAATGGAGAATAAGGGAGATATTTTTATTAGAATAGATGAGTGGAAATATCATCAATTGAAATGTTTTATTGGAAATCTTCCGAAACCCTTGAGAGTAAAACAGGAGTGGAATATGTTTGAAAGGTTGTTAGAGACACGAAGAGATGGGAAGCACGGTGTTTCAAAAGTGTATAGAATACTCACAGAATTAGACACAAACACAAAGTTAATCTTTATCACAAAATGGGAAAGAGATATGGGAGTTGGGTTTGACGAAGATAGACAGAAAAAGATGTTTAGATTGATACACGATAATGTGAGTATGAGAGAGGTTGAGGTTAATTATAAGTGTGTGACACGATGGCACATTACACCGAGTGTAGAGCACAAGATGAATGGGGAGGACTCAGATAAGTGTTGGAGAGGGTGTGGAGAGATGGGCACGGTGTTTCACATATGGTGGGAATGTCCGAAAATCCAGGCTTTTTGGAAGATAATAGTCAAATTGATTAAAGAAATAACTGAAATTGACATAGGGTTAGACCCAACGACGTGCCTCCTACACAATGTAGAGACATCAGTAAATAAATATAAAGACTCAGGTATTTGGTATTTCTTGAATGCGGCGAAAGGGTTGATACCCAAGTTTTGGCGGAGGGCTGAGGTACCAAAGGAGGAAGACTGGATTAATAGAGTAAACCAGATAGGTAGAATGGAAAGATCATATCATATGCAGGAAGATAAGATGAGAGTTTATTTCAGGAGATGGGAAAAATGGGAAAGAGCAGGATTGAAAGAGAAATATAGGAAAATATGAACCAGGATGTTAGCAAAAAAAAAAAAAAAAAATTTAATAAGCCTCAAGAGAGTAGAATGGGATAGAGTCTGCAGAGGGGGAGGAGGGGGGAGGAGCGGTGGGAAGGGGGGATAGTGGGATGGGAAAGAAAAGAGTTTTTAGTAAGGGATAGATAGAAATGTTAGAAATGTTTATTTGTATGAAAATTTTTTTCCCTTTTTGGGTTTTTGTAATAATATGAAAAATTTAATAAATATCTAAATTAAAAAAAAAAAAAAAAAGCACCCAACACACTACGGCAAAACACATGTTTTTCAAAGCACCATAATACACCGTAATGCACCACAGTGTGATGCGGTGCGCTGCTTTGGAATATATGGTGCTTGTCTTCTTTTTTGGTCCATTTGGTGCACTTGACAGTCCATTAATAAGTTAATGAACTGCCTTAATGCAGTGCATACTAATAGACCACAATACACCAGCTAAGCCCTTGATATTATGCTATCAGTTTATGCATAAATATTTATTTTCTGTGGTGTAGCACAATAAAGTGTTGAAAGGGAAAAAAGGAAAAACTTCACTCTAAGTTTTTCCATTCTACAACATTACATAAAATGGTAAAGAACCAACCCTGTAATCCACAAAGAGTGCTATAGAGACTCACTAGAAATCTGTCTTCTGTCTGTACAACAAATGACAAATTCACACTAATTCATGTAACTGTCAGTAAGGTCTATATGAATCTGTTGCAGACTTGTCTCAGACAGAATTTTGTCTGCAACATACTTACGGTACATGTGCAAAATAATTTACTGCAACATGATGGAAGTATTATTTACCTCCACTTCTCTTATCACCAATATGGTGGCATTTGTTAACTAATTTGTTGCAGCCATAGTGCCATGATGTAAACGTTTTTCACATAAGAACTATCTGAATTTGTTGCACATTGTGGATGTAGCAAAAAAAACTGTCATATGGCTTTCATGAATTTGGTGCTAGATTTTCTAATATGGCCAGAATGTCAGAAAAGTGTTGCAAAAGCGTTACTAAATCACTCCTTATGTGCCTAGGCTACATGATGTGTGCTGTCTATTATAATCACACAGTATTCTGACCTGATTAAGTAGATACACAATGAAATGATACGTATAGTTATAAGTATTTTCCACAAATAAATCAGACACTGATCCTTCAGTTAGATCTTTACTGAAATGCTGCAGGATGCAACAGAACACACGAGTGTGAGTAAATAGCTGATATAAGTAAGTGAGTCATTTATCTGAAATCCCACTCTGCATTGTACAGTATAAAATCAAAGCTGCATTGTTAGACACTAACCATGTGCATATCCACACAAACAAAGAGGAAAGGGGTAAAAAAACAATAGGTCTGATTTGCTAAAAAGATCAGAGAGAAATCGCTATGAAGATAATTGACATGCTTTTCTTGCAGGTTTTAACATCTAGTCTTTTGCGCACTCAGTGAATGAGATTTATGATAATGTACACTAAGCATCAAAATAATGCTGTTTTTTGTGGCTTAGGTACAGATAAGGTCAGGTAATTCATGTTGCCCTAAAGTGTATTTTAACAGGTAATTTCAATGATATTAACATACACTTTCTGCATGAAATGAGAATGAAAAATAGCTAATCAATGTAAAATAGCCCCAACAACATTATAGAAAATCTAATTTTTATCTTAGGTACATATTTACCTGGCTGGTATATTTTCAACCAGTAGAGCATGTGCTGCTTAGAAAACCACATGTGCATTAGCCATATATATGCTGTAAGTGTTGCTCAGATTTTTGCACACAAGGCACATTACATGTAGTAATTACAATTAAAGTACTTTTAGGTTGGTGGACCTGTTTTGCATATCCACGAAAGTATACACTTATTCCAGAAAATCAAGTCCAATGTTCAGTATACCTTGAATGTTGTAAGCCAGCTATTTACATAAAATAATCCTAAATATCCTTTATAAGGTAGAAAGGCATTCTGTACAAGACTGTGACTGTCAAAAAGACTGGAAGAAGAAAATGGTAGTGGTCAGAGGGAAGGCAAGTATACAGCAATATTTGTATCTGTATATGGATGATGCAAGGGCCTTGGGTGGAGTTCAATGAACCTGCAATGGATGGACAGTTGAGGACCCAGGAGTTGGTCTGGTATAGGCAAAGAACTATGGTGGCAAGGCTTGCTAGCTAATGGAAAGTTACTCATTCACAGAATATTTAGTAGATCTTAGGGTAGTGGTGTTCAGTTAGAGTCAGCCAATTTGCAGCAATAATTCAATAGGCTTCTGACTTTTTTTTTTAATAATCTGCATCTGTAAAGACCACAAGATCATTGACCAATGGCTAGACCAATTATTAAAAAAACCTAATGCTGCTTTTTTAACTTTAGAGGCATTTTGATCAATCTGCACATTTTCTTGCATTAGAGGTATTTTGTGACTCAGGTGATGATACCCTAAGAGACCTAGAAGTTCATTTTAGGAGCAAAAAAACCCTGTTTGTAAACCTCCTTTGTGAATGTGATCAAAACAACAAATTCCTCTTGGGTTGCTCACTTTGCACATCTACTTGTATACTTGTATTGGAGGTTTGTTGTGGCCCAGGTAGTGATATCCCAACAAAACAGAACTATACACTCCCTTTAATGTGAACCTGTTTGTAGGTTTGGTTTATGAATGTAACAGGAATAAGAGGTTCCTCTTGGTAACAAAAACTCCCATTGTGCTGTCACATAAGCGCACTCCCCACCCTCAAGTGCCACGTGATAATACCTGGGGCTGAAAAGTGCTGGGCATTGCAGAGAAGAGGCACATGATGTAAATTTACACTGTCAGCTACATGTCGCTAATGTGATTTTCATTTTTCACATAGGTTTGCTTTAAAGTAATACCATTGATTGGCAAAGTGAAAGTGGAAGGTTATGTATGAACATTATGGTTGTCACAGCTAACGTAACGCTATAGACAAAGAAAACGGTCTTGTTAGTGCACTTTAGACTCATGATGTGCTGAATAGTGTGGTATAATTTGATTAAGCCAAGTGTGCTAACAGGAAAATTTCTACATGCCAATAGTAATTAAACCTTGTTTCAATTTCAGCTCCACACTAGAGGACAACAGTTGGAGGTTGATTGATTTCTAAGGGCAACAAGATATTTTTCCTAAAGTACACTTTTCATACTTCATTCCTAGACTGGCATATTCACTGAGATAGTACAAGTAATGCCCCATAGCAACAAATCACATTTCAGTTTAGTGCTGTCACATTAGCTAAGAATTATAACTGATCAATTTTACTGTTTTTTTGGCAACCTGCACTTTAACTATTATGGCTAACAAATATCTTTCCAAAGTTTGTTTCTAAAGCCATCCGCTATGTATGCAAAAGAGTTGTGCCACTCACTTGCCCCCATCCATCTCTTTTGCATTCATAAATCTCATAATATTATTTTCCAGAATGCAAAGTGCCAGAGACCTCCACTGCAACTACAGCACTAATGAAGACCCAAATACACACCTATCATGTTGACTGGGCAAAAAAGAAAGTAATTCTTCTCAATTCTTGTTTTTTCTTTGGGACAGAAAGTGAAGAAAAGTGTTCCCAAAGTGATACAGATGACAAAAAATCCAAAATCTTCTTTAAAATTACAAAATCTTCCATATCCAAAATGGAAAAACGTTTTCCTTTAGTTCTTCATTAAAATATTTCCATTCCCCAATTATAAAAATGTATCACTTCCATAACCTGCTCCACTGGCTGTACCAAACACTCTTTCTTTCCTTAGGAATGTGCAAGGCAGACTAAGTAGCACTTTTACTGATATGTAGATGTTTTAGCAAAAAGCATCAGAGATGGACGCGGAGTTCCCCTTTTTTCTATTAGGAGTATGCCTCAATCCTTTATTCTCCTTCCCCCTCCCTTCCTGAGAGGCACAGTGACAGATGGTGGGCTGGTTATGGGTCAACAGCAGGGCAAGGCATCCTTAGTTCGGTGCTGAGCAGTCTGCAAAAGTGTAGCCTTCCTCACCTAAGTCATGATAAGGTCAGTGTTCCTCAGGGAATTGGGAAGCACTGACCCAAGAACCTGTGTACGCTCACACATCATAAAACAGATAAGGCAGCTTCTCCCAGGAATTGAAAGAGATTGTAACCTCATAAAACCTAACAGTTAAAGGTGAAAGAATGAAATGAACATTCCTCAAGTCAGGTTTTCCCCTATGCTTTATGTCATGGATTATGACAGATGTTGGTTCTTATTCAGAGTTCGCCCGACTGACCCCTCCCTAAAACAGCGTATTGGTCAGTCATTCCGAGCCATTCCCCCTGCTGGGGGACTTTTAAAAACTCTGGTAACAGGCCTAAAGAGTTAAGCTGAAGAGATCTCCTAATTTTAACATTGTAACAGCAGGAGATCAAAGACCCTTTTTGCTCTGCAACTTGGATCTGCTTACCTTAAGGCTGAACATGGCAAGTAACTTAACCTTTTAACTTCTCCCTGTTATCTCTTTGCTGTGCTGGCTGTTTTCTATGTATATATAAATATATACCTTAGTTACATTTTCTTAATAATATTTTATTGCACCTGTTTGACTCTTTTAGTAATAAATCTTTCTTTCTGAAAGTGTTAAACTGTTTCTAAGCGCTTACTTGCAATTCACTAGTTCCTGCCTTTTGAAGAGACACTACTGTGTTTGTTTAATCCTCTGCCCAATCGGCCTGCGGTGACCGTGTTGGACAGGAGTCTTTTCAACTATTACAGTGTACATTGGATAAAGAGAGTTTCCCCTTTCTCTGTACAAAAAGGGGTGGTGGCAGTGAAGGGTTAGTTGCGTGATTAACCCGACCCAGTAACAAGCGCATTCAGGCTGCCGGTGCGTCGATTGTGTTCCATTAGCTGGACAATCATTGTGCAGGGCGCAGCTGAGTGTGGCATTGTTACACGTGTCACACCGCGGTTTTAGATCGGCGGGACCTTCGGTCACAAGTTTGGTGAGAAGGTCTGGGGTCTGACGCCGCGGGCGTGACGTATTGTTGGTCGCGGTCCTGCAATTGTCGCATGTTGAGGGTGGCGATCGGGTGACCGTGACAGATGTTGTTTTTTTTTTGTCATTGTTTTAACACATTCCAACACACATACGCAGGTTAGGCATTGAATAAATGGCACTTGTTCACATCGGCGAGATGGGTTAATGTTTACTGACGATTTTTTGATTCATTGACAACCATTGATGGCAGCACATGAAAATGCATGATTGTAATGATAGTAATGATTTAAAAGTGGGTTTTGTCTGAGATATCTTCGACAAACTTTACATTAGTTTGGATGTTGAATCTGAACCCTATTGAAATCTATGGAAGCCCAATTGAGGAAATCAGTAAGGTCCATTTTTTAGGCTAATAGACAAAGGATTGTCAATCAAATGGCATGGGGAGTTGGGCACCTCCCTGTGGTGGTGGTGGGGGGGAAGGGGGGGGTGGAGGATGTACCAAAGCAGAAAACATTTCTAAAAAAGGATGCATTTGGCGGGGGTGCAAGGATTTTAATGCTTAAAATGAAACCTTAAGCCTGGGTTCACACTGATGCGGTCCAGGATTCACCGCATTTTCTATGTGAATTCCGCACCACATCAGAATCGCACCCCGTTCATGCGAACTACTGCAGGTGTGTATGTTACGTTAACAACACCCCAACATCGGTCCACAAAATGCGGTGCGATGTGCAGAATCGGATCACATTGGTGTGAATACCCATGCGATCTGATTCTAGTGTGGACCCAAAAAAAGGTCCTACACTTTTTTGGTGGGGATATGGTGCGATTTGAGCCATACATAATGTACGACTTAAATCGCACCACACACAATTTGCATATGATTTGCACAGGAATGAGGTGCGGTTCCTGTGCGAATCACATGCTATGTACCGCACCACATGAGTGTGAACCTAGCCTAAAAATGCAAAATTCCTTTAAATAACATGCTTGTGGATGCCCTGAACCTTCATGTGAAGTGGTGCATCTATATGATGTATACAACCTACAACAGCATGACTGACATTTACAAAGAAAAACATGCAGTTTAAACTGCTTGTAAATGACAACTCCTGGATGCTTTGTTCTGTTTATAACCAAAGTGGCCAGAAGTTCCCTTTATTTATACCAGACCCTTTATCCTAGCTGAGCATCTCTCATGCATGTTAACGGAGGACCCCATGAAAAAATAAAAAAAAAATGGCAATATAACCCTGCCAGGTTATATACCCTTAACTTTGGAAGTGTACCTTGCAGCAAGGACCCCCCTGGCAAGGCACCTTGTCTCCATGTTGATGAAGGCCACTTGCCCACAGCCCTGGCCAGGTGGCTGTGGGGATCTGCAGGTGGGTTTCCATTGGCACTGACCTTTGTGTCCTGTTGACTGTCACATAAAGGGCAGAGGTGTCATTGATATGCAAGCCTTGACTGACTACATGGCTTTTCTCACTCTTTGCTGTGCAAAAGGTAATGTGGCAGTACTCAGCAGAAGCACTACTTAGTATCAGGGGATAGATAGGAACAGACTTTTCAATGATAATGCACTACTGAGTATAATTTAAATCTGGCAGCAATGTACTGTATGTACATAAGACAAAAAGCGAGCAAGAGAAAGGGTTGCTTTAATTTTTTTTATTGTATTCATAACTCTATTAATTGTTTGTTTTATATCTGTATGAAAATCAGCTTTTAGTGGTATCCCTTTAGCTTTAAACTTTCTTCTTCGTTGGCTAACACAATAACACTCTGCTGGTTATACATGATGCCTATTAATTAAAGACAGTAAGTCTAAGTCTTAGATCCCATTTGACAGTGTAATTATTTAGTTTGCCTTTAATATATATCCTGTTGAGCACATAATGTTTTCCAGTGCTGAAAAACACATCATACATATTTTATACTAGTTAAAATTATTTTTTATAATTAGGAGCAGACTATATTTCTACTATATAAAGATGAAAAAAACCCACATTTTTTAGCCACCTCTGACCACTGTGATTGGATTAAAAGAAAAAAGGAGAAAGCTCTAAATTATTAATAGGTTTAAAATTGATTTTTTTTCTATGATGCAGTACTTCAAATATCCAGCTTTAAAAGATGAGGTTACTAGAAGTCGTATAACTTTTTGAAGACTTCATTATGAGTGAAGAAAACTTTTATTGAAATGCTATATATTCATTCTACTGTCAATTACGTGAAATACTATTCATTTTAACAAAATAAGGAAAGAAAAATATGTTCTGTTAAGAAATAAAATTATTGCATTTATTAATTTCTGGCTCTGCTGGTACTAATACAAAATGTAAGACATATACTTACTATTAGACAAAATTTGGCAATTAACAGTGACACTTATTGACTAAATAATTTTTTTTTCTATTATAACCACTTGACCTCCATAAGATTTACCCCCTTCATGACCAAGCCATTTTTTGCTATACGGCACTGCTTTACTTTAACTAACAATTGTATGGCCATGCAATGCTGTACATTTAAAAATCAAATTTCTTCATAAATTTAGGGCAAAATGTATTCTGCTACATATTGTTTGGTAAAAAAATCCCAATAGGTGTATATTGATTGGTTTGCACAAAAGGTATAGGATCTACAAGCTATGGTATATACACTGGAATTTGTATTTATTTATTATACTAGCAATGGCGGCGATCAGTGACTTATAATGGGACTTCGATATTGTGTCTGACAATCTGCCAATAACTAACACTTTGAGGGAATTAGTGACACTAATACAGTGCTAAAAATATACACTTTCACTGTACTAATGACACTGGTTGGGAAGAGGTTAACATCTAGGGAGATCAAAGGCTTAAATGTTTGCCTAATATTACTTGGTGTGTGTACTGTGAGGTGTTTTTACTAGAGGATGTGCTGAATATTATTCCCTGCTTTGCAAGAAAACAAAACCCAGCACATGATTCTGACAGGGTGGAGCTCTGCATTGTTGACATAGGCAGAGCTGTGTTCTGTGTCTCTCATCACCTATCTGCATGTGCCAGTGGTCATCCTTTGGCCAGCACACACTGATTGGCTTTTGCTGTGACAAATCACAGCAGAAGCGGAGCTCCCCCTACGCGGAAGTGTAGAATCACATATATATATCCGTGATTCTGCTCACAGTGGCCGCCCTGTAGCAGTAAAAACAGTACACAGCCAATGACATATCACTACACCAACCCGTTGCCAGTGTCTTGTGACCACTGTGATCAATTATAGCAGATCACATGTCAATTGTAGACAATGGATGGTATCCTGTCATGCCATTCATTGTATACAATTATGTTGTTAGTCTCGACTGGTCAAGGCAGTCACATGATACAAACAGGGCCAATAACAGCCCATCTGTATCATGTGATCAGCTTTGCCCAATCATAGCTAATCACAACAAGACAGTTTCATTCAGTAACAATGATTGCAAATATCAATTAAATACATTGGTATTAGCAATCATAATGTGTTTAAAAAAACAAAAAGCTGATCAAATGCCCAGAGTAGTTCAGTGTTACTATAGTAACATTTAATTGCTTTGGTCACAGTGTGTTGAAAAATAAAATAGTAAAAAAAAGAAAAAATGTAATAAAAATAAAAAAATAATAGAAACATTTGAAAAAAAATACATATTCAATTATTATTAATATTTTCACAAAAGAAATGTAGCAGAATACATTTTGACCTACATTTATGAAGAAATGTTATTTATTTGCTAAATTTTATAACAGAAACAAAGAAAAGTGTGTTTTTCCAAAAGTTTCAGGTGTTTTTTGTTTTATTTAGCAAAAAATAAAAACTCAGTGGTGATTAAATACCACCAAAAGAGAGCTCTATTTGTGTGAAAAAAAAATTTCATATGGGTACAGTGTTGCATGACTGCGCAATTGTCATTCAAAGTGCGAGAGCACTAAAAGCTGAAAATTGGCCTGGTCAGGAAGGGGGTATAAGTGCCCGGTATTGAAGTGGTTAATTTTAAACCTTCAGATTGGTAATACACGAAAACCAAATAGCGAGTTTGTACATTCTATTTTATTTAGATCATTCTCTATACCTACTTAGGAATAAATGTTCCTTTCCTTTTATGATAATATTAACATAAAGTGCTATGTACAGAAATAAACATATACAATAGTAAAAAAAATGAAATGATAACTACGTATTTTGCCATAAAAAATATAAAAACGAGAGTATTCTCCAACTGGAGGCTGGGTGATGGGTAAGACAAAGAAATACTGCTGGTTGCTCTTTAGATAGTTGATTGCACATTAATCAAATCTGTTGCTCTGATAAGCCAAATTAACTTCCAGTTTGGTCTCACCATGCCAAGTCATGTAAATCAAATTTTTCATTATGTATGGCCATTTCAAAAAAGTAACAACAGGGGTAATTGCAATGATCAGTTCTTTGGGGTACCAGGCAGTAAGAGACTTCTAGTTTTTACATTATTATTATTATACAGTATTTATAAAGCAACAATGGTTCGCTCAGCGCTGTACATTACAAAGGGGGACAGAACATGTGACAGAACAATAACAATACAATGAAAAACATGAGGGGATTGAGGGCCCTGCTCTTTTGAGCTTACAATCTAGGAGGGAGGGGATAGTGGTACAGGAGGAGATAGCTGTGGGGGATGGAGTGGTAGGAAGAGTGGAGGAGGTCGGCAGGTTAGCAGGGGGTGGGGTAGACTTCCCTGAAGAGATGGGTTTTCAGGGTGCACCTAAAGGAGAGGAGAGTAGGTGATAATCTGATGGGTTGGGGCAGGGAGTTCCAGAGGATGGGTGACACCCTGGAGAAGTCCTGGAGGTGGGCATGGGAGGAGGAGACCAGGGAACTAGAGAGAAGGAGGTCTTGTGAGGAGCGGAGTGTGCGTGCTGGGCGGTATTTGGATATTAGGTCAGTGATGTACTACGGGGCAGTGTGGTGGACAGCTTTGTACATTATTAATGTTATTATCTTTGCTTGAGTGAGAACTTCAAATATCAATGAAATTGTTGTCCTAACTTTAGCTCAGAGATCTGTTCTGAATCAGACTTGATCCTCCATCGCAGTTTTCTTCGATTCAGAGTATAAACATGCTGCTTATTGAAAAAGCATGCTAATATAGTTTTGCCTTGGGCCCACTAAGGTCTTAAAAAAGGCATGACAGTAGGACACTTGGCTTTAGTGACCAGATCCCCTGCTGGTCACCAGATGATTGCACACATAGCAAGAGAGTAACCATCTGTGACCTGGATTTTGGCCATGCCAGTATATAATTGAAATAACACTGTTAAATGTCTTGCCAGCATTTGTGTTGAACAGCCCAGCAAAAGAAACTGTGGAAATGACTGTAAAGTTATATTAGGTTTCTACAATGCAAATCTAAATACCACCTTTATATCTGAGCACTCAAGTGTAATCTTAGAAATATTATTGACTTTACAGCGGATATTCTGAGAGCGCATCAAGAAGATCTGACATGATTTCCCTTTTAATGACTTTTTCTGTGAATAAGTGGTTTACTTGACTGCGCAGAAAAATCACTAGAAAAGTGCATTTGATTAGCATACACAATCATTGTCTTTTTAAAGGTTTTGTCACATATATTTTATAAATAAATATACAGTATATTCAGCAGAATGAGTACTTTGCATGTTGCCGTGGGCATTGTGGTTTGTAACTTGAATAGTCTGTGTACTTTATATATAGGTGCTGCATTGCCCAGTCAAGACACTTCTTTATTTTATATTAAAGAGACAGTTTGCCATTTCACAACATACCATTTTTTTGCATCCTGTAAAAGAACTGTGGAAAGCTCAAGCAGGTTAAAATGGGCAGCACAGTGACTAAATGGTTAGCACTTCCACCTGTCAGTACTAGGGGTCGTTGGTTCAAATTCCAACCACGGCACCACCTGCCTGGAGTTTGCATGTTCTCCCTGTGCCTGCGTGGGTTTCCTCCGGGTACTCCTGTTTCCTCCTGAACTCCAAAGACATGCTGGTAGCAGGGGCGGACTGACAACTCATGGGGCCCCCGGGCAATAGGGGAACATGGGGCCCCTGTGTCCTTGCCCAAACTCAAAAAAGCCTATGAAAAAGGTACCAGGGGCATCTCATGGGCCCCCCTACTGACCCTGGGCCCTTGGGCAGTGCCTGAGTTTCCAAATGGTCAGTCTGCCCCTGGCTGGTAGGTTAATTGGATCCTGTCTAAATTGGCCCTAGTATGTGTATGTATGAAGGTAAGTTAGGGATATTGGATTATACACCCCCTGAGGGTTAGGGACTGATGTGAATGTACAATTTATGTGCGTAAAAATTGACGGCGATATATAAGTACCAATAATAAATAAATAGCAAAAATCAATGGTTAGTTACTAAATATATCACTGATTCAAGATGGTAGAACCCCCCATTCTGCTTGATCCTCAATATTTACATTTATTTATTTACAGCACCTAAAATCCTTAAGGGCCCCTTCAGACAATCCCCCCCACTCTGAAAAGGTGATCCAAGGTGGATTGCTTTTCAGAGGGCAGTATAGCAGCAGCTGGTAGGCATTCAGGAGGTGCAACTGCGGCCTCATGATTCCTGTTGTTTTTTCTTTTAATTGCTAAATGGCAATGTTACATTGCAGGGCTGTGCTGCAACTGTCAAACAAGCACTTGGCTCTCAGTTGCATTGCAGCCCTATCGATTTCAACGGGCGAGTGTGACAGGTGGTGCCACCTGTAAAAACTGTAGCCCGAGTTAAAATTACCATGGCATGTTTGAAGCCCTGTCACACTGTACTGATTTAATTCCGGTGGGCGAACAGGGGATGGTAAAACCGCAGGTCAGCTGCCTGTTTTTACTGCCCCCCCAGCTTTCAGTGTAAAAGATCCCTATCTGAATGCACTAGCAATGGAAAAGTTTACAAATGCCCGAATGAAAAAAAAAAGAGAGAGAATGACAGGAATACGATCCACACAATTCGATTTAGGCTCAGTTTTTAAGTATGTCCCAATGACCTTGAAAGCTGAACTGCAGGCAAACATTTAAATCCACGGATGAAATACACATACTGTAGAGGGCTGCTTACATCCACTCCTGCAATTTACACAGCTCGACTAGACAGCAAAGCCCTTTCTGGCAGGGCAGGTAGACCTGCAATCTGTCTGTTGCAGTTAATTAACCCTTGGCGTTCATGCACCATATGCAATTGAAGGGATTTTAAACATAGTGTGAACATATATGCAAGAAAAGTGAATGCATTTCAATGAGCTTATTTTATGCCACTGCAGGACTTTCACACGCATTTAAAAAAAGCTGCATTTTTTTGCACTGGATCTCATGAGAATGCACCACAAATGCATATAAACGCCACTGGATAAAAAAAAAGCCATAATATGCAATGCAAAAGCACTGCAATACAAACATTAACATGTGCAGAACGGCACATTGAACGCAGGGATTGTGGTACAAACAAGCCATTGGAGGTCTTGTCCCTCTCTCAGCCTGTGATTGGACAATAAAAGGAGATAGGAGCAAGCTAATGGGCTGATCTCACTATCACCTATGCTTCTTGAGCTGCAACACAACTGATTTGGATTCCTGTGCTGCTTCCCCCTCCCCTGGTCTGAGCTCTGCTATACATTGACTGCAAGAGGCTGACATAAAGCCAAATTCAGGTGTTTACACTGCTTGTGTTTAAAAACATACATTTAATGGGTAAGTTCACCTTGTTATATAAATGAAAAGGTCAACTAACTCAGAAAACCCTCACTGCTTCCCGCTTAGTTAGTCTTTACCAGGGGCGGACTGACAACTCATGGGGCCCCCGGGCAATAGAGGATCATGGGGCCTTGCCCAAACTCAAAAAGCCTATGAAAAAGGTACCAGGGGCATCTCATGGGGCCCCCTACTGACCCCAGGCCCTCGGGCAGTGCCCGAGTTTCCAAATGGTCAGTCCACCCCTGGGAGTGTACAATCTAAGGTCCCTAACTTACATTCATACATACACATACTAGGGACAATTTAGACAGGACCCAATTTACCTACCAGCACATCTTTGGAGTGTGGGAGGAAACCGGAGTACCCAAAGGAAACTCACGCAGGCACGGGGAGAACATGCAAACTCCAGGCAGGTGGTGCCGTGGCTGGGGTTTGAACCAACAACCCTAGTTCTGCCAGGTGGAAGTGCTAACCATTTAGCCACTGTGCATTTAAATTACTTGAGTTTCCATGCTTTCACCTGCAGTTTTTTTATGTTGGTGACTAGGTCTCTTTAAAGGTCACTCTGCAATGAAAAGAGAAAATGCTTACCTGTCACACAGCCAGTCTGTTTTCTTGAAGGGCCATGATTTCTGAAAAATCCTCAGCATCAGACACATTTCTGGCAGTTAAATGCCTGATGCCACACAGGCACAGGAAGAACATGCAAACTCCAGGCAGGTGGCGCTGTGGTTGGGATTCAAACCAATGACCCTAGTACTGCCAGGCGGAAGTGCTAACCATTTAGCCATTGTGCTAAAAGCTGTCATAACAGTGTCATAACAGCTTAACAGTGCATGCAACAATTTCCCACCTGGTTCCTATGACAAAAGTCAACTGAACAATTGACTTTTATCAAGCTAAGTGGTAGCGATGGGTAGCCATAACTTATATTTCAACCAAATCTGCATGAATCTGCCAAAATTTAAGTAGCGTATGGCAGCCTTTAGCCCTCATGCACTCGGGACGTTTTGATAACTCTGGTAACATTAGCTGTGTAAAATCATGTTAAAAACATGAGTTTTTCAGCTTTTTTTTAGTGTTTTTGCATTAGTGTTTTGCCATGTTTAGTGGCGTTATCCCACGTTTTTCCGCGTTTGTGTTTTTACCAAAAATTTTTTTTTTGGGTCAAATAAAGGTCCAAAAAATGCCGGTTTGCTGCATTTTACTACGTTTCGCCACATTAGAGCATTTTACAACTCCTTTAGAAACCTACTAGTCCTGGTTTTTTTTCCAGCCAAAAAACGTCCCTGCCAAAAAACGCTGATTACAGTCTATGTGTGCATGGACACATAGGATAACATGCTGGGGGGTTTACTGGCTGTAGAAAAAAATGTCAAAAGCCAAAAACAGCAGCTGTAAAAGCGTCCAGTGTGCATGAGGACTAAAAGTGTTTGCATGGGTATATTTTATTTTAGTTTTTATCTGTTTTATCCCATTTTTGTTCCAAAAGCATAAAAGTAACCCCAGCACCACAGGTTTTCCTCTATACTTCTGTTTTTCCACATAAGCGCTAAGATTTCATCTTTTTACAGAAACAATTGAGTATTGTCCGTGATACTTTTTTTATTTGCACTAACATACAATTTTGAAAGCAAGCTTTCGGGGAATGTCCCCTTCTTCAAGGTCCAAGCAGTAGGGGACACTCCCCGACAGCTTGTCCTCAAAATTGTATGTTAGTGCAAATAAAAAAAGTATCTCAGGTAGTACTCAATTGTTTCTGTCGCAAATGCACTAATACGGCTACAATCACCTCAAGCAAACTGGAACATCTTCTTTCCTTCCTATTGTATTCCCTGTTTTACAAATATAACATGTTGTAGCGTGCAGGCTTCATCCTGCCTGTTCCTGACTTTTTAGGCTGTAAGCAATGGGAAACAGATAAAAAACAAATGCAGGGTTGTCTTTCATTCCATTTTCTGCTTTTAATCCATTTTTAGTCTGTGTTTAGCTTTGTTAATGGCTAGGGAAAAAGCAAGTAGAAAATGGATGAACTGAAAACAAAGTGAAGACGGAACTGAACTGCTAGTATTGTTTAAAAAATAGGATTAAAAATGAAAAAAAAAATGGAACACAGAAGAATTAATTCTCTTTTAGGCTGCCTACTTGTTCTGCCAGAGAAAAATGTCTATGACTACTAAACATTAACCGATTGCCACCCATCCACAGTACATTTACTGCAGGCAGGGCGGCACAGTCAGGGTAGGCAACATACCCATATGTCGCTGTCTTTGTTCCGTGTTTTCAGCGTGCAAGCGCACCCCCTGCTAACCCGGGCTGTGATTGAACACAGCACGAGTTTGTCAACAGGTTTCAGCCAAGGTTTTTGGCAGTATGTCTGCTGACCGGCTGTAGCCAATCACAGCACAGTTCTGTGTTTACAAACACACAGAACTCTGTGTACACAGAACGGAGATCTGGCAGTTTCTTCTTAAACAGGGAGAAAAAAACAGCTAGATATTTGAGCACATTACACACATTACACTTGTTAAGCACACAGTTAACCCCTTGATTTCCCCTTGATGTTAACTCCTTTCCAGCCAGTGTTATTAGTACAGTGTACAGTATTACCACTGATCAATGTATTAGTGTCACTAGTGACATCATTGTTAGTTAGTGTCCCTCCCAGCCAGTGTCTGTTAGTGTATGAAAAGAGACTGCGCTGTACACTAAATAATCAGATACAATGACCAAACACAATATATCCACAAAATGATAATATGACAAAAATATTACTAAAGTGCTATAAAAAGTCCAAATATAGTGAATAAATAAAAAAGTCACAAATTCAGTGACACAGTGCTGTGTGTTGAAAATTCTTTCAACAAACGTGTATGGGTGTCAACAAGTGCTTGACACAACAGAAAAATCAGCCTCTTATCAGACACATTCATCTCTAATCAAGAGATCAAATGAGCAGACAGTGTTCAGATCCAACACTGACACCCATGTTAGCAGTATCAAGGAGATGAATGGACAGCTGCAGGTTCACCTCGACAAATTCATCACAGCAAACAGCTCTCCACACCATGTAAGGAAAGGTTTAAAATAGAAGAAGAAAACTTCACAGTGCGACCCAATAAACCAGCAAAAGATTTATTAAAGTATTGCATTTACATAGATAAGCTGCATAAAGGCAGTGTACAGATTAGAAATTCCCGCGTTGTCAGACCATCGGCCAGAACGTGGTGACGTCACAGAAAGTCCCGCCCTAAGTGTCTGTTAGGGTCAGATTGCCTACCACGCTATCACAGACCCACTATAAATTGTTGATCACCATCATTGTTAGTATAGCTGCATATTTTCCAGTGTATATACCATACTTTGCAGATGCTAGAACGTTCACAAAAACAATTAATATACACTTACTAGGATTTTTTTTTACCAAAGACAAGAAGCAGAATACAATTTGGCCTAAATTGATTAAGAAATAAGATTTTTTTAATTGTTTTAATAATATATTTTATAAGATAGCTATAATGTTTATATGCTTAACATGGAACTTCCTGTTCCAGTACATAGGGGAAATAAATGTAGGGTCCTACTACCCTCTATTGTCTTTATTTGTTAATACTTGTGCTTTTAATATACAGTATAAATTAATTATGTATGCACTTCCTGTCTCTGGGAGGGTGGGTTAAAAAACCCCCAGAGGAAGGAAGTAGATGGAGAGGTTTTTTTGGAGACCACTTGTCCACATACAGGAGCTACTGTTATAATTTATCCAGGCAGGTCTGGTAGGTAATTGTTTCTGGGTTTTGGCTGTTTAATCATACCTGCCCATAACTTCTAGATCTAAATCGAGAATAGGACGAGGCTCTGTCCTATTGTTATGATCTCACATGCACAGGGCCAGTTAGCTAGGTCTGTAGATATATAGTAGGAACGCATTTAGTGGTCACTGTCCAGTATGTTAGTAGCTGAACATGTTTATTGCAACAGAGTTTATATGCAGCTCCTGATATTTTACTTAAAGTGGTTCTAAAGGTTCAAGGTTTTTCACCTTCATGCATTTTATGCATGAAGGTAAAAAACCTTCTCTGTGCAGCATCCCCCCCAACCCCCTTATACTCACCTAAGCCTCCTCTCAATCCAGCAATGTGCACTGGAGTATCTGTTATCCTGGGACTCCCTCTCCTGATTGGCTGAGACAGAAGCGGGAAGCATTGGCTCCCATTGTTGTCAATCACATCCAGTGAGCCAATGTGGAGAGGCGGAGGCGGGGCCGAGATGCGGCTCTGTGTGTAAATGGACACACAGACCAGTGGGTGCCCCCATAGCAAGTTACTTGCTGTGGTGGCACCCGACAGGAGGGAGGGGCCAGGAGAACCGGCCGGGGACCTGAGAAGAGGAGGATCCATGCTGCTCTGTGCAAAACCACTACACACAGCAGGTAAGTATAACATGTTTTTTTTTTAAATAAGCCTTTAGAATCACTTTAACCCTGTCTCTTTTGGTCTGGGATTCTATAGCTAGTTTTAGCTCAGCAGAGAGTACTAAAAGTCACACATTAAACCCTGAGAGAAAGTGTATGACAGCCTTAGCCCGGGCTCCAACCAGGCCACAACCCCCAATGCACTTCACTCTGCCCCCAGAGCTTGATCATGGGGATAGAGATCCCATGTATAGGGTGCAATATATAGTTTTAGCTCAAGCTTCAATAGCCAGCATAGGCTAGAACTAGGTTAGGCATCTGGTGTGCATCTATATACCGATGGATAATGTTATATGCTGATTGCACTAGTTCCTCTGCTCCCAGTTACTTTGATTAGATGACTGATTTATTTCCAAGAAAGGGAATCCTTGCTGTTCACGGAAGCCCTGTCCTGGGTGGAGACACTGCCTACTCTTCCAGTTAGCAAAGGTTTACCTACAGGTTTAGTGGATTAGCTTGTTTGTGTTTAGGGTCATTTCTCATAACCTCCCGTCTGGGTCACAGGGGCAGACTGACCATTAGAGCACTCGGGCACTGCCCGGGGGCCCGGGGTCAGTAGGGGGCCCCATGAGATGCCCCTGGTACCTTTCATTGGCTTTTTCATAGGCTTTTTTGGGTGTGGGCGAGGACACAGGGACCCCATGATCCCCTATTGCCCGGGGGCCCCATGAGCTGTCAGTCTGCCCCTGCTGGGTCCCCATTGGAAAGATTTTCCTTTGTCAGTTACCCCAGTAACAGAACATGAAGTGAGGGTAAATCTGCTCAACAGAAAAAAATTTGTAACATTTACAAGATAGCTCATAGATGATGGGTTACAAACGCTCTCTGTCAGTTCTTGACATTCCCCTTATATCCTATCCCAAGGATCCTCAGACTGAATACAATATCAGCAGAACAAAAAGCGTAGGGAAATCTCTCCTGTGGGAACATAACTGATGAGGCTCTAACCCCTTTCTACTCTATCCAAAGCTAACAAAAAAAGTATTTACTGCAGTTCCACTGTAAATGCATACTTTATTATTATACATAAAATTAGTAGGATCATTGATACACAGTGGTACCTCGGCTTACAAATTTAATGCGTTCTCTGGGACGTTTCGTATTGCGAAAAGTTCATAAACAAAAACGCGGTTTCCCATAGGAATGCATTGAAAACCAATTAATCCGTTCCGGAGGTCAGAAAAAAGTTAATAAAAAGTCCTTTATCTGTTCAAAACTCTTTATAAAGTGCACTTTAAAGGCATAAATACTGTACAAGGACATGTTTAAAAAATGTCCAGAGTGGCTCCAAAACTCGATGCAAAAACCACTCCAGCACCTCCGCACTCAACGCCACGTACTACCTACAGACTCCAGCATGAACGGGGGCGGCTCTATAAACCTCCCAGGTGCAATGCATCCTACGGAAGCTTCGTATTGCGAAAAAAATGGATTCGTAAACCGAAAATTATGTTAACCAAGGCGTTCGTAAACAGAGGTACCACTCTGTCTCTCTCTGTCTCTCTGTCTCTCTCTCTCTCTCTCTCTCTCTCTCTCTCTCTCTCTCTATATATATATATATATATACACACACATACACTGTATATTGTTTTTTTTTGTTTATTAATCCATACCCTCTTGCGGGATCTCCATCTACATATCTGAAAAGGTCAAATACCATTCAGGATGCAGTGTCTGCCACTGTGCAACTCTTCTTTTTTAAATAGAAGATTTTAAATCTTGCGTTATGAAATGAGAGGCATTTATCCTGATTTGACAAAGTGCTGTGTCAGACTGGAAAACACAAAGCCCAGAATGATGCCCATGCTTACCAGGGAGTTTTCAGTAAACATTGGGAAGAAAAATATAATTTGAAAGCAATTTTTTCATTGTTTAGCTCTGAATCCCAAATATACTTGAAACATTGGCAATCGGATTACTTCAGAGAATTCAGCTTTTCATGTGGCATAATCTGACTTCAAAACAAATCCAGCATTACAATTGCCTAAAAGGCACAAGCATCTGTTCAGCTGGAATTATGAATACCTTGCTGAGGAGCAGCCATTTAAATTGGATACTTCTTCAAAACAGTTCTCAACAGTGAGGCTGGCATCGTATTCCTACAGCTGGAAATAAGGCACAAGCTTTCCCTTTTAGTAGAAAAAGCATTCTGTATCGTAAGGAAAATTCTTTCTCTAAAAAGTTATTCCAAGTGGTGAAATAAGTCTTGAAATTAGACTAAAACAAATGAAAGTGTCATGCTGCCAGCATGAATCAATACATGTAAATATATGAACAAAAATATGACTGATAGTCCCAAAAGGTGATAAAACATAAAAATAAATGCAGTTCTTCAAAAAAAATCCAAATAAGTGAAAAATCTTCCTGCTGGTGATTGCACCCAAAATCCCAGTGCTGTAAATCTTCAATACATGTGAATCACCGCAGTGAACATAGACTTCCAGGTGGACTCTCACCTTCTCGCATGGACCTGTATGTGGACACAGGTCAAACAAAATATCTCCCCCATTAGTGGGGGTAACACATAACTTGCTCCTCTGTGCACTCTTCCCCTTATGAATCACCACTGTACCTTCACAAATGGCACCCGATTTCAGTACAGCCAACTCTGTGGATAGAGCTCGACACCCACAAAGTAGACCATAGTGCAGTAGGCTTCTTTAAAAGGCATATATTTATTAACCACCTTCCGTCCGGACGTTGAATATAAACGGCTGGACGGTGGCAGTGCAGGGGCGGGTGGCCGTTTATAAATGGCCTTCCCACCCCCTATTTGTGCGTGCTCCCTGGGAGCGCAATCCGGTGCCCGCTGTGTCCTCTGGACACAGTGGAACATCAATTGTTGCACGGGACCTCTGTGTGAGGTCCCGATCATGTGATCACTGATTGGCCAATCAGTGATCACATGAAGAGTAGTAAGCAAGATGTCACTTCTGACATCATTGCTTACTACATGTGAAACGTGGAGCGCGCGGCATCGATCACTGTATGGGACCTCTGTGTGAGGTCCTGATTATGTGATCACTGATTGGCCAATCAGTGATCACATGAAGAATAGTAAGGAAGATGTCACTTCTGACATCATTGCTTACTACTAATGAAATCTGTGAATGATCACAGAGGTCACATGGTACAAGGCTATTCACAACAGCCTTGTACCATGTGACAAGCTGTGACCAATCACAGCTCACACAGTATTTCTCAACGGCTGCTAGAATGCAGCCAGAGAGGAGAAATTATTGTTTTTACAGCCTTTATAGGTGTAAAAGCAATCAGTGTAAAAAGAAAAAAAAAAACTTCATCACCCCCCACAAGTAGTACAGTGTCACCATACTGCTAGGGTGACAGTATGTAAAAAAAAATAATAATAATATAAAAAAATAAAATAAAAATGTAAAAATAAAATGTTTTAAAATTATAATTTTTGGTTATAAACTAATTTGGGTTATTTGTTTTTTACTAAAAAGATAACTGAATAAATGTTGGCCAAGAATTATGAAGAAAGATTATTTATTTGCAAAATGTTATAAGAAAAACACTTTTTTTCAAAATGTTTGGACATTTTCATTTATATAGCAAATAAAAATCCCAGTGGTGAATAAATAACACCAAAATAAAGCTTTATCTGTCTCAAACAAATGCTAAAAATTTCATATGGGTACAGTGTTGCATGACCACGCAATTGTCATTCAAAGTGTGATAGTGCTGAAAGCTGAAAATTGGCCTGGACAGGAAGGGGGTGAAAGGGTCTGGATTTGAAATGGTTAAAGCATATGAACTCACATGATAATAGTGTTAAAACAGTGGTCAGAAGCAATCAATGGACAGCAAGACCCTGCCTATCAGAACGATGTAGGAGCACTGATGTCACCTAACTTCTCCTCACGCGTATCGTCACACACCACGTGACTTCATCAGAGGAAGATTTTTTTACTTATGTGGACTTTTTTGAAGAATTGCATTTATTTTTATGTTTTTTTTCATCTTTTGAGACTATCAGTCACATTTTTGTTTGTATATTTATCAGGGGCGGACTGACAACTCATGGGGCCCCTGTGCCCTTGCCCAAACTCAAAAAAGCCTATGAAAAAGGTACCAGGGGCATCTCATGGGGCCCCCTACTGACCCCGGGCCCTCAGGCAATGCCCGAGTTTCCAAATGGTCAGTCCGCCCCTGATATTTATATGTATTGATTCATGCTAGCAGCGTGACACTTCCATTTGTTTTAGTGGTTTTTTATGTTTACACACATAACGCATGTTTGCAGCAGCTTATTTATTATTATTCTCTTTATTTGGCAGTGCACTCTTTTCTTTTGCCTTTATACATTTTGAAATTAGAATGTGATTCCGATTTATGATTGGTGTGTAGGTAATTTTTCTCAAATTTAAAATTGAAACCCAAGCAAGTAGCTGAATAGTCAGATGAAAAACTGGAAGCTGTTTAACACCTTCCCACCTGGGCTATAGCAGATTGACAGCCGGGGCGGGACACTCGCCATTGTGACTGGGCGTCATATGATGTCCTGTTAAAAATAGCCGCTCAGTGGAATGATCTGTCACACACAGGACACAGCCGATGACATATCATTACATTGACCCGTTGCCAGTGTCATGTGACAGCTGTGACCAATCACAGCAGATCACATGGCAATTGTATACAATGGATGGCTTCCTGTCATGCCATCCATTGTATACAATTATGTTGTTAGCTGTGATTGGTAAAGGCAGTCTCATGATACAGACAGGGCCAATCACAACCCATCTGTATCACGTGATCAGCTTTGCCCAATCACAGCTAATCACAACAAAAGACTGAATTAATCAGTTTACTTTCGTATTAGCAATCATAATGTGTTAAAAAAGTAGTTCAATGCTACTATGGTAACATTGTATTGCTTTGGTCACAGTGTGCTGAAAAATAAAATAGTAAAAAAATAAAAAAAATAACAGAAACATTTGACAAAAAAAATTAAAATTCAATTATTATTATTATTATTTTCACCAAAGAAATGTAGCAGAATACATTTTGTTCTAAATTTATGAAGAAATGTTATTTATTTGCAAAATTGTAACAGAAACGAAGAAAAGTGTTTTTTTCAAAAGTTTCAGTTTTTTTTTGTTTTATTTAGCAAAAAATTAAAACAAATAAAAACAAAAAACTCAGTGTTGATTAAATACCACCAAAGGAAAGCTCCACTTCTGTGCAAAACATGATAAAAATTTCATATGGGTACAGTGTTGCATGACCTCGCAATTGTCATTCAGAGTGCAACAGCGCTGAAAGCTGAAAATTGGCCTGGGTAGGAAGGGGGTATAAGTGCCCGGTACTGAAGTGGTTAACCTACTTTTGCCTCATGCACATTGGGCTAAAACAAATTTGTCTTTTTCTGACTTTCTATGTTAGCCTATGTATCCGTGCACACATAAGTGTTTAGGGGCATTTAAAGACAGAAAAAAAAGCATCACTATTCAGGAGAGGAGCTCTTGGGCAGAAAATAATGTGTGATGTGCATAAACGTGCCTAGATGCATTTAGGCACATTCACGTGTTTGCGTGTTCCTGCATTCTAATGGCTTGAATAAATAAATATTCTGACCAATAGAATGCCTTAACATGTAGTCGCATGAAGGCGCAAAAATGTGTGTGCAATACATGTCTTTTTTTTAAGTAGCTTTTCTCTTGCCAGGAGAAAAAGGCTTCAGAGGAGCTGAGCAAAAGTGTGCATGAAACCTAAAGGTGTCATTAGCGTGTGAGGAGAGGAGAGCTGGTAAGTGGCATTCCTTAGAGGGGATATCTACACTGATCATCAGTGTAGCCCCATCAGTGCCACCTGTGAGTGCCCATAATTGCCACCTGTCAGTGCCCATCAATACCACATACCAGTGCCCATCAGTGCACATCAATGCCACATATCAGTGCCCATCAGAGCTGCCTTTCAGAGCTGCCTATCAGTGCCAGTCAGTGCTGCCTAACAGTTCCAGTCAGTGCTGCCTGTCAGTGTCACCTATCTGTGACAGTCAGTGCTACCTATCAGTGCCACCAATCAGTGCTGTCTATCAGTGCCAGTCAGTGCCACCTATCAGTGCCCATCAGTGCCGCCTGTCTGTGCCACCTATCAGAGCCATATATGAGTTCTGCCTTTCAGTGCCCATCAGTGATGCCTGCCAATGCCCACTAGTGATGCATTGATGCCCATCAGTGCCGCCTATCAGTGCCTCCTCATCAGTGTCACCTGTCAGTGCCCATCAATGCAGCCTCATTAGCGCAGATAAGTGAAGGAGAAAAATTACTTATTTACAAAATTTTATAACAGAAACTAACAAAAAGCTTTTTTTTTTTTCAAAATTTTCAGTCTTTTTTAGTTTGTTTAGCAAAAACACAGAGGTGAATAAATACCACCAAAGGAAAGCTCTATCTGTCTCAAAAAATGATAACAAAAAATTGTGTTGCATGACAGTGCAATTTTCATTCAAATTGCGACAGCACTGAAAGCTGAAAATTGGCCTGGGCAGGAAGGGGGTAAAAGTGCCCGGTAGGCAAGTGGTTAAAGAACATTTAATATGATCTAAATCATGAAATGGTATTGATTGTAGCAATGAAAGACAATGCTTGAGGGTGGAATATAATGCTATCAGAGGTTATTTATGATGACTTTCATTAATGTCATTTTCTCACTTGGTTCAAACCCATACCTAACAGATTTATTTATAGGCTGATAAATTGCAGCTATGAAGGAATATACCTGAACATATTTCTCAACCAGTGGTACATCTGCCCCAGGGGTAGGCCAAACAAATTAATGTCGACCCAGCATTAGATATATAGGTTAAGTGCATGCCTGCTAAGTAATGTATAATAGATACTGGTATTCATCAGTTGAGATCTCAGAGATCACAGCCCTGCCTGTAACAGTCTCTTCATCTTCTGTTCTCTTCAGATGTCCAGTGCCATCTTTGTTTAGGCATCACCCAGGGTCAGTATTTATCTCCTAAACTAAAATGCAAAGTGATCTCTGGATGGCGCCTGTGCTGAGCAGGCAACCTCATGTGTTCTGTAAGTAGCAGGGCAGTCACTAGGACCTGGAAGCTAGTGGCGATGCCTACTACAATGATTTTCATCTTCCATGGGGATTGGTCAGGTATGGTATTTACTAGGGGCGGACTGACCATTTGGAAACTTGGGCACTGCCCGAGGGCCCGGGGTTAGTAGGGGGCCCCATGAGATGCCCCTGGTACCTCTTTCATAGGCTTTTTTGAGTTTGGGCAAGGACACAGGGGCCCCATGATCCCCTATTGCCCAGGGGCCCCATGAGTTGTCAGTCCGCCCCTGGTATTTACATAGTTACATTGGTCTAAGCTGGACTAATGTAACTGTGGAAAAATATCTATACCTGTGTGTGTATATATATATATATATATATATATATATATATAGTTAATTTTATGCAAATAAATACAATGGTTTGTTCCTTTAAAAAAAAGGAGATTTTTTTTTTTTACAGGGTAAAGACGCATTACACCAGAAGGACATGAATCACAGGGCTACTAGTTCCCTTACTGCTCTGCACTGACAAGCAGGACTAATGACCCTCATTTTCCAAGCTGGATTTTAATTCCAACATGTCTATGCTCTCAGTGTGGCTATTGTTAATACACCTGCAGTTACTCTCTCAATTTATATTGCTGTCAACAATTATTATGCCAAGATTCTGTATTAATCCAACATACATTTAAAAATGTACTAAATTCTCAGCTACTGCTGAGCCGCATAACAAACTACAGATAATTAGTATCCAGTGGAAGCTTTTACCTGTGCACATACTCACACTGAAAAACTGGTTACATATTTCATGTACTCAATTTATCAACAATAGAGTAGGGAATGACAGACAAGAACATAGACAAAAAAAAAAGCCAACATGGAATGACCTTGCCCCATAAAGGTCACTGCTTAATTAGAAATGAGGGAAATCAGGCAGGTATATCGAAATAGTTGTGTACCAAACTGTTTCAGAAAGCCTGTTCTAAAAACCAAGGTCGTTTATGGGAATATAGGAATTTTTATCTTCTCATCCTTAAGTTTAAAGTTAAACTACAAGCAAACATCTAAATACATGGATAAATACTTATATTAGACTTGTTTTACCTACCAAAGGAGTTCTAAATTCCTCCCATCAAGTCCTGGGAATTACACTGCACTGCCAAACAGTACAACTCTGCCTGGCAGGGCTGAAGTCCTGCTTCTTCTCTGCTACAGTTAGTGATACTAAAGGTTCAGATTTTTAAAAAAAATAACACACATGTTATAATTACCTGTTTTGTGCCATGGTTTTGCGTAGAGCATCCCTGATCCTCTTCTCAGGTCTCCTGCCAGAATTCCTGGCTCCTCCCTCCTGCTGAGTTCCCCCAGAGCAAGCTGCTTGCTATTGGGGCACTCGTGCATTCTTGCTTCTGAGCCCCCTTTGTGTGTCTGTAAGACACATAGAGTGCATCTCAGCCCCATCCGTGCTAAGTCCTCAATGGCTGTGATTGAAAGCCGTGGGATCCTGCTGCTGTGTCTCAGCCAATGAGGAGAGAGAGACCCGGAAGAGACCCTGCTCTCGTGCACATTGCTGGATCAAGATCGGGCTCAGGTAAGTACGGGGAATGGGGGGTCTGAGGGTAGATCTTCACACTGAAGAAGCCTTTAAAAGCACTTTAACCACTTGCCTACCAGGCACTTTTACCCCCTTCCTGCCCAGGCCAATTTTCAGCTTTCAGATCTGTCGCACTTTGAATGACAATTGCGTGGTCATGCAACACATGCGACTCCTAATCTGCATACTTCTGCTACTGAAGATCTGCAACCTCCAAACTGTGGCCCTTTACTTGCTTTTATCCGGCCCTTGGGGCACTATTCCTTCCACTGACACCAAACACAAGGCACTATTCCTGCCACTGACACCTACAATGAAGTACTATTCCTCCCACTGACAACAGAGATAGGGTACGAATTATCCCACTGAAACGAATTATGGGACACTATTCCTCCCGCTGACACCAATAATGCAATTTTTTTTTTTTTGCTATAGCATTGTTTACTCCCACTGATGCAAGGGCATGTTCTACTCCCACTGGCCATAGTCTGGTCACCCTAAAGTTTGAAGAGCAGTAAACAGGCCCTTTGTTTTGAAAGTTTTGAGTCCCCTGTGCTAGATCATCAAGTCAGAAACTCATTTATCAATTTAATGCCTGACTCCAGCCAATGTTTTGTCGCAGTCTGTGTACTCCTTAGGAACATTTCTTGTTCCTTCCTTTCCAGACAAGAAGTGAAGGAACATTTTACCAATGGAAACAGAGGAAAAAAAAAAGAGATTCTATCCCCCCGATCTGTTGAAAGCTATAAAAAAAAACAAAAGAAAGAAAACAAGAAAAAAATTGTCTAGAATTGGGTTTTTAGAAAGAGGATTAAAGTGACAGTCAGTCATTTGGCATTTTCAGATAGTGAAATCCTTTCATTCTTTAGTTTTCTTTTATTGTTACATTATACTTTAATAAAGGTACTGCCAAAGGTGTGCCGGTTCACTGACCAAGAAGTGCTCATCAGTGAAAGAGAAAGTTGGGGTCAATGCAGCGACGGCAAATGAGAAAGTCCATGTTGATTGGGGAAATGTCAGGGGCAGAGGCATTAAGTAAGAAAGTGCGTGGAGGCTCAGTGGCCACAAATGTAATTTGTATGCGTGGGTGGGTGCAGGCAGGGGCAGACTGACAATTCTTGGGGCCCCTGGGCAATAGGGAATCATGGTGCCCCTGTGTCCTCGCTCACACTCAAACCACACCCAAAAAAGCCTATGAAAGGTACCAGGGGCATCTCATGAGGCCGCCTACTGAACCTGGGCCCTCGGTCAGTGCCTGAGAGCCCGAATGGTCAGTCCGCCCCTGGATGCAGGGCATTCCGCAAAGAAGTATGTGGGTGTAGGAGGCAAAAAGAAATCGAGTGCATTATGAATTTCTATGAGTTTCACAAAAAGAAAAGTAATATCCTTTTAACAAATGCCAATGATCTGTTTTCCTTTCTTGCTGAGACAACCGAGAAAACACATAATATAATCGCTTTTCCAAGGTATTTTTAAATGCTATGAGGTCACTAAATGCAGTCACTACATCTTCAGATGCATCCATTGACCACTGAGTGAGGGGTACACTGAAATTATTCATTTGTAAAGACATTTGTACTGTACTGGGCATTGTTCTATGAATAACAATCTTTATATTGAGTTATGAAAATGATTTTTATTGCATTTGCACAAGCTCTATGTAAACTTAGCTCTCTCTATATATATTGCATAGCATCTTTTTAGCCACAACATATGTTCATTCCCGTCCCTTGCCTAGCCTATTTTGATCATACTAGGCAAGGTGCCCATAGTTGAAAGGACAATGCTCAGCATGTGTATTATTAATATTATTATTATCTAAGGGCTCAATAACCAGCATAGGCTAGAGCCAGGATCGTCATCCAATGGTCACTTAGGTAGTTAGCGGTCTGGTTGCATGACAGATTAGAGACTATTAGGGAATAAGACACAGAGTAGATAGGATGGCTCTGGGTTCCAGTGCCACACCACAGTTTCTGCTAGTGAGAATCTGCATTCCAGGCTGGTTAGACAATGGTTGGAGGATTCCCCCATCACCACTGAATTTGTCTTCAGGTCTCCGACTCTAAGACTGATGCTGCATTGTGATCATCCTCAGGGCTCCTGAAACTGAACTTTGCTGCAACATTCACTGGAGGTATCTCTATTATTAACTATATAAACCTGGGTATATGTGCACAATTCCACCAGGACTCTTGTTTGGCTCTTTGCTGATAGTACCTGTTTGTACATTGTATGTACTGTATGTACTATTATTAATCTTTTATATATATATATATATATATATATATATATATATATAAAAAGCTTGTATAATTTCCATACTGGTGTGCATCTATATGTGTATGGTTAATATTATATGTGGGTTGCAGTAGCCCCTCTGTTCCCAATTACTTTGATTAGATTACTGGTTAATTTCACAGGAAGGGAATCTAACCGCCAACCTTATGATCCTTATCTGGCCTCATGACCCACTCTTTCACTTGGCAAAGGTTGCAGTTCTCTTATTTACCTACATGTTTAGAGCTATATCCTGTTTGGGGAGGGCCATTTCTCATAATCCCCCCCCAAAATGGGCTACAACATATTTTTGGAATAAAGTATGTGTGGCCTTCAATAGATGAATGTGGCTCCTTGAAAATGTATTCCACTTAATTCACCCCACTGTTTAATTTTGTTATAGGCTGGACTTCCTTTATTCTGTGTAGCAGGCATGATAAATGACACCTAGGTGTGAATGGACCCATGTGATTTTCCCCTACCCTTTACACAAAACTGCAGCATATGGACATGAACTGGCTACATAGGAAAGAATGTGATTTGTCCTTGAAATTTTAAGCAGCAAAATGCATGAGTTTTGCAATTTGTGAAAGTGCCCTTAAAGAGACAATAACTATTTTGTCATCATCCACTTTAAGGCTCTGAAGTGCACTAGCAAAGCTCATGTTAACACACAAAGCTAAGAGAAGTATGCTACAATTCCATTTATTTTGAATGGCAACATAAAGCACCTAATAACCCACATGGAAGAAAAATATATTTGAAATATATTTTTTAAATATTCTTCCCATATATATTGCCATATATTTGAAATGCTACAATTTTGGCCATATTCAATATATTTCAAAATATATTTCAATAAATATATTTTTTAGCACTACAGGATAAAAGACGACAAAGGCAAAACACGACACAACGGGGTTGATTTACTAAAATAGACTGTGTACTTTGGAAGTGCAATAGCACTCTGCAAGTGCAGTTGTACTAATTTTTCCCAGTGCTTGGTAAATGTGGTAAAGCTGTGCTGATTTCTATCATCCAATCATATGCAAGCAAAAACACTGTTTTTTTTTTTTAATTTTGCACCTGATTGTGTATTCTTTTCAAAGTGAAACTTCATCACATTTACTAAGCTCTTCCAAAGTGCACAGTCTATTTGCCCTTAGTAAATCCACCCCGATATGTACTATTTCCTTTAAAATGACAGTCCAAGCAAAAGTGAAAACAGTCAATAAACTTATACAATAAACAATTACTTTTTTATATGTTCAAAAAAATCTGCAGAATATGTTTTAAAAAAATATATTTTTAAAAATATATATTTTTTAAATATATTCTTCAGATTTTTTTTAACATAGAAAAAAGTAATTTTAAAATTTATTTTTAAAAATATTTTTCATATTTTGTAATAAAAACGCATTTCAACATGCAGTATATATATATATATATATATATATATATTGAACATGGCTAAAATTGTAGCATTTCAAATATATGGCAATATATTTGGGAAGAATATTTTTTAAATATAATTCAAATATAGTTTTTTCCATATGGGAAATGCACTGCATTACATACTATATGTGTTTTAGCATACCACAATGCACAGATGTGACCCATGTGTGCATTGTTGTGTTTTGCACAGAAAAAATGCTGCACCTCATTTTGGTACATGGCCAACCTATTAAAAAAACATTGGCTACCTTACCCCCAGGGGCGGACTGACCATTTGGGAACTCGGGCACTGCCCGAGGGCCCTGGGTCAGTAGGGGGCACCATGAGATGCCCCTGGTACCTTTTTCATAGGCTTTTCTGGGTGTGGGTGGGGACACAGGGGCCCCATGATCCCCTATTGCCCGGGGGCCCCATGAGTTGTCAGTCTGCCCCTGCTTACCCCTACATACGTTACTGCATGTGTACTAGCATAAAGGTCTGAATAGGCCCCTAAATGGCTGGTTAACATGAAAATTAAGTCCAAAATGTACAGCTGGTGGCAACATGCTATTTTCTTTAAGATTTTTGATGAACATGAACTGGAAATGTCTCCTCTCAGAAGCCTCTGCACCCCTTGTGTCCTTATCCCTGAGGCCTAATTTTACCCACAAGGGAACCAACCAGAGGCGGACTGACAACTCATGGGGCCCCTGGCCAGTAGGGGATCATGGGGCCCCTGTGTCCTTGCCCAAACTCAAAAAAGCCTATGAAAAAGGTACCAGGGGTATCTCATGGGGCCCAATAGGTAAAAGGTAGATTTTAGAGGTTCAAATATAAGTTACTGTATCACCCAATATATGGCTTCCATTCAATAGCCAAAAAACATGCAGAAAAAAAGGGGGGTATCTCATGGGGCCCCCTACTGATCCTGGGCCCTCGTTTCCAAATGGTCAGTCCGCCCCTGGAACCAACATATATGGCAGGACAACAAAAGAACAAAACCAAAAGTTAAAATGAGAACTTGAATATCGGGAGTCCAACCTGCTGATCCAGCACTTTTTTTTTCAGCTATTGCGGTAGTGTACCTGTCCACTCCTGTCCTTTTGTTAATAATCTGGTGATCCAGGAACATACCTGATTGATATACTGGAAAACCCACTACAGACTTCTCACTGCCTCCCATATGGAAAGAGTTAAAAAAAAAGCAGTACTGTGTTTCTCATAGGTACCAGTCAGATTAAGGTGTGCTGTAAAAGATTGTAATTGGTGACTGAAGGAAGCAGAGGCAAAATAGGTTACAAAGCATGGGCCTCAAGAAGTACACTTCAATTGCTTTCCGATCACATATATAAGTGTGTGTGCTTTGGTTGCTGGAGATTACAGAAAACTCAAAAGCAATGTTTAGAGCATAGCAATAGCAATTTATTGACTGTTTTCACTTTTTTCTTGGAGTGTCATTTTAAAGGAAATAGTACATATCAGGATGGATTTACTAAAGGCAAATAGACTGTGCACTTTGGAAGAGCTTAGTAAATGTGATGAAGTTTCACTTTACAAAGAATACACAATCAGGTGCAAAATTTAAAAAAAAAAAAATTTTTTGCTTGCATATGATTTGATGGTAGAAATCAGCAGAGCTTTACCCCATTTACCAAGCACTGGGAAAAATGAGTACAACTGCACTTGCAGAGTGCTACTGCACTTTCAAAGTACACAGTCTATTTTCCTTTAGTAAATCAACCCCATTGTGTTGTGTTTTGCCTTTTTCATCTTTTACCCTGTAGTGCTAAGCACACTCATATATCTATCTGCCTTATAACAAACATAGCTCAACACATGTGTAATAAAAGAGTAGTTTTAACCACTTGCCCTCCGAAAGATTTACGACCAGGCCATTTTTTGCTATGCGGTGCTGTGCTAGTTTAACTGACAATTGAGCAGTCATGCAACATTGTACCCAATTGATATTTATAGCATTTTTTTCACACAAATAGAGCTTTCTTTTCGTGGTATTTGATCACATTTGTTTTTTTTTATTTTTTATTATATAAATGAAAAAAGGCCTGCAATTTTGAAAAAATAAATCCCATAAAAAAGCTGTGGTTTCTAAAGTGAGCATAATTTTCTCTTGTAATAAAAGAGGTATAGTACTCCAGAGAGAGAGAGATATCATATTACCCCAGTACAAATCATTCGTAATATCTCATCTGGAATATGCAGTTCAATTTTGAGCACCAATTCACAGAAAGAACATTGGGGAACCAAACGGATAAGGGGCATGGAGGAGCTCAGCTATGAGGAAAGATTAGAGGAACTGAATTTATTCTCTCTTGAGAAGAGGAGATTAAGGGGGGATATGATCAACATGTATAAATACATCAGAGGTTCATATAGTGAACTTGGTATCAAGCTATTCACCTTGAGGTCATCACAGAGGACAAGGGGGCACTCTTTACGTCTGGAGGAAAAGAAATTTAATCTCCAAATACGGAAAGGTTTCTTTACAGTAAGAGCTGTGAAATTGTGGAATAGACTCCCTCAAGAGTTGGTTCTGGCCAGCTCAGTTGATTGCTTTAAAAAAGGCCTGGGTTCTTTCTTGGATACACAGAATATAACTGGTTACTAACATTTATAGCTAAAGTTGATCCAGGGAATATCCGGTTGCCTCTCGGGGGATCAGGAAGGAATTTTTTTCCCCTGCAGGAGCAAATTCGATCATACTTTGCTGTTTTGTTTTGCCTTCCTCTGGATCAACTGTGGGTGTAGGATTATTTTTTTTTTTTATGGTTGAACTGGATGGACTCTTGTCTAAAAGAAAGAAAAATAAAATCTCTTAATACATTTTGGCCAAAATGTATTCTGCTACATGTCTTTTGTAGAAAAAATATTCCCAATGTGTAATATACATTGGTTTGTGTGAAGGTTGTAGCTTCTACAAACTATGGGATATATACTGGAATTTTTTTTTTCATACTAGTAATGGTGGCAATCAGCGATGGGACTGCAATAGTGCGGATGGCAATCTGACACTAACTGACACTTTGTGTGAACTAACTGCCACTGACATCATCAGTACGATTATTACAGTGATCAGAGCTGTCACTGTAATAATTACAATGGGCAGGATGGGGTAACATATAGGGTGATCAAGGGGTTAAATATGTGCCTAACAAGTGTTTGTGTGTGTACTGTGTGCTGCTTTTACTGGGGATCTAATTGTTTTCATTCCCTGCTAAGCAGGGAATGAAAAACCAACTAGATCCCCTTTCACTGAACTCAGCTCTGTGCTGTTTGCACTCACGGAGCTGTGTTCTGTGAGACTCAGAGCTGATCATCAGGTGCTGGCGGACAATCACTGGCCAGAATGCAGAATCATGTATATTTATTTATTTCAGGTGCTTATATAGCGCCATCAATTTACGCAGCGCTTTTTCATATATATTGTACATTCACATCAGTCCCTACCCTCAAGGGGTGTACAATCTACAGTCCCTAACTTGCATTCATACATACACATACTAGGGACAATTTAGACAGGAGCCAATTAACCTACCAGCATGTCTTTGGAGTGTGGGAGGAAGCCGGAGTACCCGGAGGAAACCCACGCAGGCATAGACCTACAATAGCCGGTCGGGAGAATCAGGTCAGCAATAAGACAAAATATAAATCTGAAATTGTGGAAACTTGATAACAGGGCATAGACTAGTTAAATGGTGTAAGGATTAGGTAAATGAGAGTGCATGCTTCAACAGACAGAGAAAGCAAGCTCTCTGTTTACCTCCCATATGTCATCTTGGATGGAAGCATTGTTTAGCCCTCGTGAAGTAAATAAAGCAGGTTCACCGACGGCTGTTCATCAGGGGCCTCCGTACTCTTGCTTCTAAGGGAGAGAGCAGGATGTACAGAAAAGCTGCAATTTGTATTAGGCAATCTTACATAGACTGTTTGACAAATAGAATTCTCCAGGGACGCGGCAATATGTTGTGAAGTCCCTTGTGTTTTCTGTTTTTTGCAATTAATCATGTGCAGGGAAACCTATCACCTGTGTGCATGTGTCTGATATGTGTATGTATTAATTTATACTCTTATATATATTTTTATTTTAATGTTCAACAATAAGTCAGGTTACAGCTTTTAAGCACATATACAGCATGAGCAAGATTATAGATTGCATAACAGTAATAACGATCTGACATACAATAGAGCAAAGTAGAGGATCCCTTGGTAGCTTTAGTAGTAGATCTAATAATAAACTGTGGGAAAATATTTTGAAAGTAGAGCAGTCAGAACGTCATGTGATATATGTAGTAGTCATACATAGCACAAAACTATATAGAAAAAAAAAAGAAGAAAGGAAAATCATAACAGTAAACCTTTGTCAACGTGTAATGTAGGATTTTTTATTTTATTTTATAGTAAGTGTGTATCTGATATATCTAAAAGGAGGTGGGTACCATAAAGCAATTGGTGCTAAGAGCTCCTAAGGCTTTGGAGAAATGTATATATTCTGTCCCACAATCTGTTATGTCTTCACGCTTTCTGACCTCTAATAATATTATCGATCAGATTTACCTGGGAAGGGATTGTGTCTGTTCTCCAACTGAGAGGGATCTCTGGTCTGGTGGCTATGAGAATACATGCTGCTAAACTCTTAGTATTTTTAAAATGCTAGTAAAAGACGGAGAAGGCTGTGAACATGTGTATTGGGTACAGAGGAAACTTTTTTTTACCCTTTTTTATTCATTTCTTGGATCTCAGTACTGTTTATTTCCCCCAGCTGTTTTCAGTCGCTTCCTGTCTATATGCACATAATTGCTGTAGAAGCCTGGCCATAATTACTCTAGGCCAGGGGTGGGCAAACTTTTTGACTTGAGGGCCGCAATGGGTTCATATATTGGACCCGGGGGCCGGACCAAGAGTAGATGAATGATGTGTATGTGTCATCCATAGTAAGTATAGTAATATTCCCCCATAGTAAGCATAGTAATTCATCCCCCATATAGTAATTCATCCCCCATAGTAATTCATCCCCCATATAGTAATTCATCCCCCATATAGTAATTCATCCCCCATAGTAATTAATCCCCCATATAGTAATTCATCCCCCATATAGTAATTCATCCCCCATAGTAATTCATCCCCCATACAGTAATTCATCCCCCATAGTAATTCATCCCCCATATAGTAATTCAGCCCCCATATAGTAATTCATCCCCCATAGTAATTCATCCCATATAGTAATTCATCCCCCCTATAGTAATTCATCCCCCCTATAGTAATTCATCCCCCATATTAATTCATCCCCCATATTAAGTCCCCAAGTCCCCCCTGTGTCAATTCACTTACCTTTGCTCCGCGCGTTCCTCTCGCCGTGTTCCCGCGCCGTTCCGGTGTAGCATGAAAATCTGTCTCCTATGAGGATCTGTCCCCCTCGACGTATCTGCGCATGTGCCAGTTTCAGGCATTAGCAGCCGATCGGCGATCTCCGGCACATGCGCAGATACATCGAGGGGGACAGATCCTCATAGGAGACAGATTTTCATGCTACACCGGTCTTCAGGCGGACTGTGAGAGGAGCCTAGCTCTGCGGGCCAGATTAAAAGGTCCGTTGGGCCATATACGGCCCTCAGGCCGTAGTTTGCCCATTGCTGCTCTAGGCTGATGTGGTAGTGACAGCAGTGGACCATGCCAGTGCAATTTGTGTCTGCACAGTTACTTGTAGTACCCACCATGTAACTAAGGCACAACCGAGTAGCACAGTTGGGAGACAATGGTCACAGGTTGTGCTTGAACATGACCATTATGGTAAGGTCATCGATGAAAGATAAAAAAATTATGAAAACAACTCCTAAAATTACATTAACGTGGTAAAGCTTATATGATGTTTTACTGATCAAGTTTAGAACTACTTTACAATGAACACATAGGAACAAAAATATGGGAGCTACCATTGCTGGGTCCCAGTAATACACTATATATTAGGTTACAGCAAACTGCTATCGGAATGAAAAAAAACATTAAATCTGTGTTTTATATAATCCCTTGTAGATTCAGTAGGCTTCTGCCATTGTTTCTGATTTGTGCTGTAGGTCTGGTTTAATGAGTCTTGCTGTACAGCCTACCTCTTGTCTTCTAATATATGGGAGAAGGGCTGGAAACAGAGAATACACTAGCGTACATTTCAGTTGGCTTAAATTCAGTGCAATTTAGATGATAAAGTTGCCAGCAACAATGGGGATTTAGCTAGTGGGGTAGCCAAGAGCTATAGATGAATGCTATGATAAAAGTTAGAGCCGCTCAGTGGGTTGGTTACGTCCCCTGAGTACGTTTAAATGCACGGTGTTCATGTTTCACTGGAGTGTACCTTTAGGATATATTTTAGTGGTACATGTTAGGCTAAAAACACTGCAATAAAAAAAGTTAGCATTAAATATGCCCACTCAGCTTCCTCGCCTCTGTGCTGATATTGAACACAATATTCCTGGACAGATGGTAGCTCCCTTTAGTGTTATAGATTTGTAATGGATATGATACTCTAATCATTGCATCAGGGCATCAATGCATATTTCTCTAGAATAAAATGTCACATATTATTGTAACACAAGTCAATGCAAAAGTTAATGAATTTTCCGAGCAAATCATGCCTCGCTATTTAAGGAATAAATATTCTGATCCCTCGGCTGTATTTAAACCCTACCATCAGTGTATGTGATGTGAATTATTCAAACACCCATTAACAAACTGTTCTCTTCTGCTTGGCTTACTGCAGTGCACCTGGGTCTGATCTGTACTCTCTCTGTTCTCTCCTGGGCAGCTAGAAAAAACCTCATAAGGCCTCTCTTTTTTTCTGCATGTTGGCTGCCAGTAGAGGAACAAGCTGCAGCTGATTTGTCACGCGCCCGTAGAGAGAGCACAAACAAATCAAATGCACTCTCTGCTGAGTTCTGTGTCCCTCTTAGTTATTAGAGAAGATCACATGCTATTTTAATGTACAGGCCCACACAATTAAATATTCAGACTTGTTGTACCAAATCTAACCCTTTATTAAATCTTTTATGATCTGGAATATGTTATTCTGTCACTCCAGAGCACTTGCATTCTTATCTGCTGAAAGGTATAAAAACATGTCCAGAGCTCTGGAGCTAGTGCTAGATTACCGTCTGTGCACTGCTGACACAAATGAGTAATTTGGAGACTGCATTACTGCAAAACACACACACACACATACATACATACATACATACATACACACACACCAACTGTGAATAGTTACTAGATTATAGTTACAGATAAAACTGTCAGCAAAATTATATTTTAAATTACAGCTTCCATGTGTATGTCTATTTCTGATTATGAGATCCTGTATTACCTGCTAAATTCGTTTTTTTTAGTAGGTGAGAGCAAATGCCAACTCCTGTACAAAACTGAGATGTATGACTGTATCACTATATCACTTATCTCTAGTACTCAAGTGATGTGTTGGCCTCTAATTAGTTTGGGTTCTGGAGTTCCTAACATTGCCAAAACATAGGAGTAACTTTTTTGAACATGGATTTAACTATTATTTTTTTATTTCACATTATTCAATAGTAATAGTATTTCACATAATAGTAATGTTAATATCTATAGTGGGATGGGGGAACATATCTACAGTTTCTGAGAGATCTCAGAAGCCTTCGTGTTATTCAGTTTGATAGTAACCACACAATGCTGTAATAAAAATTGCACTGTAACCAATGGCCTATCGGCATTCAAAATCCATAGAAGTAGGGCTTTACTGGAGAGGGATTTCAGGATTTCAGGTCAAAATGTTTTGGAACTTTTTTTCAAAGTGCTTTGAGAAACAAAAAGCATATATGGATGAATGAGAGTTAGTACTTTTTATATTTATTGCTGAATGATCTGTTCTATTTGTAGATTTGAAGTGAGTATGTAACCAATAGCACACATAACACCTGTGGTTCATGATGGGGAACAGGAAGGGGAGGGGACGGGGACTTGGTCTCTCTAGGGCTAAATTACACCATGGCAGAGTGAGGATTCTCTTTCTGATGATTTTGTGCAAACAGTTCACACTACAACTTCCCAGGTGGATCTCATAAACTCTTGGGTCACACTTGGGGTATTCAACTCTACATGCTTTCCCTTGATATGAACAGGTCTGTATTTGACCTGCTTAATACGCCTCCACTATTGCCTCTACACCTTTTAATGGATGAGACATTACTTGGACATGGGTTTATCAGTGAACCAATGCCTTTCCCATTGAGAACAGCAGACCTTTCAATGTCACTGTATCTGCTTCAATACATCCCAACTCTCTGACCCTTGCTGCTTCTCTAGTGTTCCTGTTTCCTGATAACTTCTACACCTTCAATTTCTCTGTAGCGTAGCTTGTGTAAACCCAATTTTTATACTGAAGAATTTGTATTACCTTGACAGATATTTTTGTTGTGCGTAAAGAGTGTTTCATAGCCACACAACTATAATCAACTTTAAAACTTTCTATACTGAAGCATTTTGCACTGAATGAACAGCAGTTCTCCACACAGAATACCAATGATTTCTCCTCAGCATAACTCCATGAAGAATGCTCAACAATCCCCAAAGGAGAGCACAGCTAATGGTGCCATAATCTCCTGGATAGAGGGAGTGGGAAACCCAACATGTCACCTTCTTATACACAGATCACTCAACGAAGAACAAGGACATAACCTTTGACTCTCTAGGCCTCCAATGTATTACACAACATGCCATGCACAATGCAATGCTCTTCTTGACCAAGGAATCTCCTGGACTGGGGGAATGGGAAAACTAATTACATGACACCTTCTTATTCACAAATGACTCAAGGGAATACATGGACACAATCTTTGACTCTCAAGGCCTCCAATATATTACACAACTACAGGCCATGCTCCTCTTCTTTTTTTTTTAATCAGTAAGGTATTTATTGTAGGGAAAAAATAGACTGCTAAACAAAACAATACATTTCCAAGACATACAATACGCTGGTGCATCAGCACCAATACAACAGGTAGAGAACAATTTAAGGGACAGCAGAGAGTCACATTCTACAACCATTAAATCTAAAATGAAGTTTAAGCCCAGTACCTTGGGAGAGGTCAAAAGCCGTGCTCTTCTTGGTCAGGGAAAGCAAGAAATCATAAGAGCAGGCCACATAATGCTCTTTAAGAACAATTAACAACATCCCCTTCAGGATTCCCTTACAAGCACATTGTTTCACGTGTCTTGAAACTGTGAGCAATTCTCGGTTTTCATACAAATATTGCAATTTCCGTTCAAGGTGGCCAACTGCTTCAGATTGATTACTTTCCTCCTGCTGTGTCATTTTACACAATATTAACATTATATGGTCATTTAAGTACAATATGTACTTCCAAGCAGTTGGCATTTTGCTGGTAGAGTGGGAACTAACCAGAGGAGGATATAAACGTATAAACAAAATAGCACAGTACATCAAGAAAGAAGCAAAGCATAACATATACCATCTGTGGTCCCTTTCCCTTTTATCCTTAATGCATATGGACAGCTGTGTGCACTATTGGAAAAATCCAGCTCTAGAATTCAAAGGGTAGCAAGCAATATGGATAAATAAGTAGAAGTCTTAATACAAGCCTACTGTTATGTTTCTAACAGATAGGATATGCATCTTGGTTCTATTACTAGGTTATACTACAGGTGAGACTTTCCTTTTCCTACAAGTATGATAAACAGGATCTAAAGATTAGGACTTAATATTAGTTAAAGTATAACTAAAGGCAAAACTTTTTTTTTGTTTCAGACAGAGTAGAGATCTGAAAACCAATTTTTTTATTGCTATCTGTGTCCACCTTAGGGAGATTCACTCTTTCTCTGTGTCCTGTCTACAATTATCATTGAAAGTAAAAGAAAAAAAAAATCCCAAATTTTGGGTTGTCCCCAGAAAAGTAATAGGGGAAATCCTCCAATGGGCACACTGCTTCTGGTGCCCTGGGGGGCCCAATTGATTTGTTTAATTTTTAGGGATTTCCTCTCACTATCTGTTTTGGCTATGGGACAGGAAGTGAAGTGAAATCTCCCCAATGGGACACAGATGGCAACATAAATAGACAAGGGTTATAACCGTCCCTTACTCTAACCAACATGAAAAAAAAGTTTTGCCTATAGTTCTACTTTAGGTCATATGTCCGCCATTACCAGATGAACTAGATGAAGAGTCCATTATTCTAAGATTTTATTACTGTAATGAGGCTTCCTATTTAACCAAATGACAATGCACCTTGAAGTGAACCTAGATCTCAGCATTTTTGTAGACTCTATTTTCCATGAATGTGACAAATGTTTTGCAATTCAAAAATATAGTCCACATTGTTTAAGTATAACTGCCATAGTAATTCATGTTTCAAGCAATTTCTAGCAATTATCAGTCTAACTGCACTAAAAAGGTGACACTAAGTTTGTTAGTAAGTGCAAACATACAGTAAATGTAATGATCAAATAAATCAATAAAGTTCATGTGCTAAAAATTGTGTCTTCTACCACCGTCCCACCATGTTTGATATAGATTTACTTGGAATATTGCTTAATTGCATTGCACTATTTTTGGGCTGCACATGTGTTTTATCTGTACCCTGGATGTGATTACCTGACTGTTTTGTGCTGTAGATCTTGCAGAAAATTTTCCTGGTGAGTGAACATTCACTCAAGGGTGTGGTGTGGACATACACAGGAAGATTTGATACAGATTTGGTGGTGGGTGGGAGACACAATTTTAACACATGAACTTCAGTGATTTATTTGATCATTATACTTATGTTTCATATAAATTTACTTTGAATATTACCTAATCGTATTGCACTATTCTTGGTGCTGCATATTTGTTTTATCTGTATTGCATGTTAGGTTTGGTGTATCAGCCTATTTGGTTGCTAGCTGCCTGACTCCTATAAGCAATGACTTTTTTATATAAACCCTAGAAGCTTTCAGTGTGCCACATCAACAATTGAGTACTGTTCATTATACTTTTTTTATTTGCGCTAAAAAAAGTATCATGGACAGTACTCAATTGTTTCTGTCGCAAATGCACTAATACGGCTACAATCACCTCACGCAAAATGTGCCACATCCAAATTTTACATACAGAAAGACCAATACCCTCTATGGAAATTAGAAGGTATAAGGCGGACTTTATAGGTACCACATAAGACCACACATGATTGTAATAGAAACTGTATATATTTTATTAAACAATATTATAAAATTTGACACATATCAAAATATATGCCTTATTTAAAGATATTGGGAATACCCCAGAAAATGTAACCTCCTCATAACGTGATTGACATGAATACATATAACATGTTCATGTTTCATTCATTTTCAATGGTCAATGCATTTCACATTTAGTTTCGTCAGGACCATATATTTATGGAGGTAAAACATTAAAACTGTAGAAAAGATAATATATATTAATCTTCAATCCATGAATAGTATACATATCTATAATAAATAAACAAAGGAAAAGGCTCACATGGGTGTGGCACACTGCCAAAGGATCCAAGAAGAAGGTCTTACAGGCAAACATAGGAGAAACCAAAGGAGACTCCCAGTAGCCAGAGAGGCAGACATCGATACTGAAGCCAGTCAACATCACCATAAAAATATAAATAATAAACCGACAATGCTATAATAGCTCTTTATCATACTCCCAGGATTCAAGTGTACAGAACATATTCAGTTCCAAAAGTACTTACACAGGGTCTTCACACCACACGTTTAAAGATTTTTTCAACATGAAATCCTCTTCGGAAACCAAATATTCTATTCATATTGTGAACACTGTACACCTGGAAGTAATTTATAGAGGAAAAAACTACTTACAATAGTTTCCCTTATATCTTCTCTTAATTCCAACATATATATATAATTCCAACAGATGCTAGCATACTCAGCGCCCCAGAGGTTGGTAGATTTTGCCCAAATTTCGTAATTGTCAGCTCCTTATGAAACAACGTATCTCTCAACGTATCAGCTCTTTCCTGTTAAATCATCATCCCATTTACCAAATGTGAGGAATATTAAACATTAGATCCAATATATATGTGGGAGTCCACCCTTATAGGTAGCCCAAACATAAGGGACTCACCTAGTAGCTGAGAGGACACAACCAAAAGGCGCAACTCTCTGATTAGGGAGGATAGATGCCCCCAATTTCACTCACTATTCCTATACCATCTAGGGATAGGAAAAAAAACACTATTAAGCTAACAAGAGCCTTGAACAACATCACCCATATATCAATAGTATCCACTTTAAATAACAATTAATTTAATATCAAATCTACTGTCCAATATGACAGAAGACAGATTTAATTTTTAGACATCAAAATTAACATACTAGAAAATGGGTTAGTGGGGATTACCCTTTTTCGTAGCAGCTGAGGGAAAACTCATAGTATTCACATTTTTTGTTACATCATGTTTTCTGTATATGACAGATAGAAAATATTCTGCACTGGGTGAGTTTGAGTTTTTTTCCTCATTTACAAGCACATGTTTTCAGATTTAATATTGCTAAAAAAAATGAGTGGAGAGGACCGGTGCACTACAGCAATACCTGGACATACTATGCAGGTAGGCTGTGCTTTCTGTATGCATCTGGGGGTTTACCTTCCAGTATAAATTGGAGTGTACTGTATCTTTAAGTTTAAAGACTTAGTTATTTTATTTCTTGTATGTTATTCAAATCAGTAATATATACCCACTAATAAAGTATTAAACTAGGCTCTTCCTGTCCTGAATACCTTATTTATTTACTTGCACAGTACACATACACAGTGAAGAGCAAAAATATTGCTCCTCAAGAGACTTCTTTAACAACCAAGTCAGAACTTTTTCCATTTTATCATTACATAATTTTCATTTGAGTTAATAGGACACCTAATTTGCAATGCATGTCTCTCAACTACTTTATAGCCTTGTTAAGGAAAAAAAATGGAAAATCTATAAACGTTTTCAGCACTGGGAAATAAGCTACATTTTAACAGGTCCTACATGCGCTTTTTAAAGCTGAAGTTTATTATTATTATTTTTTGTTATTTTGATACAGCACCATACGAATTAGGTATGTCTAATAATATGTGGCCCATTACCTGAAGGCAATTGCTTCTGCTCAAAATCTTCTGTGTTGTGTTCCCTTTACAGCCTCTGGGTACTGCTCTAAGCAGCTGTCTTCAAGCACTGTGAAGGTTAACAACAGTGGCTCCAGGCTCGGCTGCCCCATCCTGTCTTTTCCAATGTTCATCTTAATATACTTCCATGATGCATACATTTCTGGGAATGGGTGCAAAAGATGCTGTCATTCAACTCCTGCTCCTCCATTCAAAGAACTTGATGCATCATGGGAGTGTAGTAAGAAGACTTCTATAAATGGTGGAGGAGGCAACAGAGAGTGAAAGAGCAGTGCAATTTTCCTAACCTTCATTGCTGTGTCTACACTGTTAAGATAAACTCCAGGAAAACAAATAAATACTAACTAAAATACATATATGGGAACTGTTTTTTTTTCTCAGAGAATAGGTGCAGGAACTCCCCATTCCTAGTCATCTCTTGTCCCCGCCCCCTACCTGTCTCCGAGCACTGTCCCTTGGTTCCTTACCCTACCCACCTCCCAGTACTTTTTAGAGAATACACACTATCATTTTGAGGTGCTAAGAAATTTGAATGGAATGTGTTAATTTTAACAATAAAACAGTGAATTAGATTCCCTGCAGCCAGCAACAATAGACCACCCCCAGCCATAATAGACCCCCACAACAAAATACCCCCAGCAAAAATAGATCCAACAACAACAATAGATCTCCCATCAGCAAAGATATACCCCTCACAACAAAAGATCCCCCAGAGGTCAGAAACAATAGACTCCTCCCTCAACAGTAGGTCCCTCCCAGCAACATAATACAAATCCCCAGCAATAATAGATCCCCCTCTAGCAACAATAGACCTCCCCAAAAACAAGACTCCTCAGCGACAATAGATTCCCAGCAGCCAGTGTCAGTAGACTCTCCAGCAGCCCCCAGAACCCCTTGCCATGACATACATTCTGTGCTGGAGGTGCTGGAACTGTGTTCCCCTTGCATTCCCACTGAAAAAAAGCCCTGGATCCAATCCTGTATTTTACACACCTCTCCTGAAAAGCAGAGCTAGGTTGATGACCTTAAATTTCCTTAACTGAAATTGATCAATATGGCTTGGTCAGCTTTCTCCCCACTGGACAGTAAAGAAGAAGCAGCACACTGATGGTCATTTCTCTCTTCTGCCCTATAATTATGTTATGTAAAGAAGAAGCAGCACACTGATGGTCAGATCTCTCTTCTGCCCTATAATTATGTTATGTTTTGGCACATATGCATGCTGTAAACATGTGCAAGCCTGCTAAGTTTAAAGTACTAACCCTGCATCTCTTAATTTACTATGTAGAGAATTAGAAGAGTCAAATTTAGGTGCACATAAAAATACATTAAATTATTTTAAGGAACACATAACTGCATTCATTTGTGTTTTCTTATATCTGCCTGGAGTTCAGTTTTAACTAGATGTCTAGATAGTGTAATGAATACCATATCTTACCTGACAGCACTAGCTTACTCTGTTATTTACTAACCAAAGCTACATGTCCTGACCTTGTTTTGCCTTATTGATGTTTCTGCAAGCACCCTGTAACAACCTCAGACATCAGCAAACCTAGGGGTTGGCTATAACTAAAGACAAAAATAAAATTTTTGAATTAACTGTGAAATATTTTTCTTGAGGTCCAATGTGAGACACAGGAATATAGTAATTACTGGGCATTTGGGTTATATCGCAGCCTTCAGGAGGTTTAGATTAAACCTAGCCCTAATATAGCTCTGCCCCCAACTGGCATGCCTCAGTTTAGCAAGCAAGTAATACATAAGGCCAATAGCAAAGAGGGCGAGACTGGTGTCCCCCAATGCACTTCAAGAAAAAATATTTTACGGTAAGTACAAAAATTATAATTTTTTTATTGTCCAAAGAGGGACACGGGAATATAGTAATTCTTGGAGATTTAGGACATCTGACTGTCATCGGATCAGATCCCCTAGATGGATAGTGAATCAATCCCCATCCATCTGTTTTCTCAGCAGATCTGATTGAAGGCAGGAGGGTGAAAACGGACACATGTGCTTTTCGTGCCGTTGCTCCATAGAGGGCAAAGGATGGTCTGAAAGACAGACAGGTGGACCCGATCGGTCCACTGATGTGAAAGGGGCAGTACTAACACAGGGAGTAGTCTGAAACTGGGATACACAAGAGGCTATATCATGGCTCTGAAATTCAGGAGCACTCTGAGGCTAAATGCCACAGTACACACGGGTCTAGAAAGTGCCACACTACAAAGCTTAGTGCCTAAAGGTCACATTCCAAGCTATCTTCATCCCATAATCTAATTTACAGAGTGAGTCTTAGTGACTGGGTCACACCAGAGGCTGTGCCAAGGTTCTGGACCTGAGAAATGCTTTATGGCTAACTAGTGTAGCATAGTAAAAAAATAAGGTCTGAAATAGGCCATAATGCACAATATAGTGCCCATATTTCACTTTCAAGGCTAGCCTGCAATGCAATCTGAAGCTGAAGAAAATGGATATCACTTACAACCACCCAGGTTGGAAGTATGCATTCATTGATTTGCGGCGATTGAGTTTAAATTCTGGGCAGCTTATATGGGATGTTTTTTCCCTATAAAATACAATTTGCTTTTGTAGTTTGTAAGTAACTTGAAAATGAACTTGTGATGTCCATTCCATATTAAACATCCCTAAACAGGGGTGGGAGCATTTGACACCATCTCTCACCCACATATAATGCCTTTTTAACATCTCTACATCTGTTATTTGACGATTCACACCTGTAGTCATGTAAATTGAATTTTCAACACTTGTAGCAGCATTCCTTGTATCATGAGATATTGCAAAATCTTGTTCTTAGAGAATAAAATATCTGTATCTGGCGTATGTTCCTGACATTCATTAGAACTTCATAGCCAGAAGTGGCTTGGATAAGTTGCAAAACATCTTAAACATTACAGAACAAGGACAGTTAAATGTGACTAACTACTACTAGCTATACTACCTATTGTGGGAACTCGCATCAAATGGTAGAGCTCTTTTAAAGCACACAGCAACTCGCTTCTTCTTTTTAAGGGTTTTTAGCCCAATTTTATTTAAAAGAAAGTTGCAATAACATGCTTCCCACGCAGGGGTATTCACCATCAAAACAAATGAACATATTCAGCCTCCTGGCCCTCTTTATCAGCCCTGCTGGTTAGCAGTACCTCTAATTATATGTGTCTCCCAGACCACTGGCTAGTCCCAGCACACAGCGTTGGACTCCTTATATGCACACAGCCTCCTTCCAAAATATGGCTTTTTGCACACAGCTAGCAGCCCCTTGCGGCTTTGGCTTCCACCTCTACTAGGTGGAGCCCTCCTGACAATGACCTCCTGTCTGCCATGGGTGGAGCCCTCCAATGCACACAGCCGTGGAGTCCTTGGTCCGCACACAACCATGGAATCCTTGAACCGCACCCAACCATGGAGTCCTTGCACCGCACCCAACCATGGAGTCCTTGAACCACACCCAGCATTAGTCTCACACAGAGACACTCATTTAAATCCTTGCACACACCTGTGCCATTAGTGTGCTGGCTGCTTTCAAACTCTGGACACTGGATTGGAGATTTCTTCCCTCCCCAGGCACTTTGAAATCTCCAAACTACGGAGCCCCATCCAGAAATACCAAAATCTGGAGAAACCTGCAACAGAAGTTTTCTCCACTCAAAATCTATTCTCTGCAGTTTTGCACTCCTCACATGTGCAGGCCCTGTGTCCATTACCTGACCACTTCTACCTGCATTTATCCTGTGACAGGGCCCTGCACTGTTACACTATACAAATGAGAAGTTTCACAATATATAATAGAGCTGACAAATAATATACAGTATGTACATATTTTTTTTAAATATCAGCTGTATTAATCCTAGGTATTATTATTATTATTATACAGGATTTAAATAGAACCAACAGTTTGCGCAGCCCTTTACAATATAAAGGGACAGTTACAATACAATAAAATACAAGAGGGTAAGAGGCCCCTGCTCATAAGAGCTTACAATCTAATAGGGTGAGGCAAGTGGCACAAAAGGTTATTACTATGGGGGATGAGCTGATTGAAGTGATAAAAGTTCAGTTAGTTGGAGGGATGATAGGCTTCACTGAAGAAATGAGGATCAAGGATTGCCTAAACCCAGACAGAGTAGAAGATAGTTGGAGAGACTGAGGTAGAGAGTTTGAGAGGATGGGAGACACTCTAGAGAAGTCCTAAAGATGAGCATGGGAGGAGGAGACAAGAGAGCTTGAGAGCAGGAGGTCTTGAGATGAGTAGAGAGGATGGATTAGGTGATAATTGGAGACAAGATTGGTAATGTTGCTTGGGGCACAGTTGTGGATGGCTTTGTATGTTGTTTGTATTTTTAATTTAATTCGCTGGGCAATCGGAATCCAGTTCCGGAGGGATTGGCAGGGAGGAGTGGCATACATTGAGTGGTTTGGTAAGGTAAATGAGTCTGACAGCAGCATTCATGATAGACTGAAGAGAGGATAGCCTATAGAGAGGAAGGCCTATGAGAAGGGAGTTGCAATAGTCAAGGTGAGAGATAACAAGGGAGTGAATGAGTAGCTTGGTGGTTTCATTAATTAAAAAAGGGCAAATGTTAGCGATATTATGGAGGTGAAGTCTATAAGCTTTTGACAGCAATTGGATTTAGGGCTCAAAGGATAGGTCAGTCTAGGATTAGACTAGTACCCTGGCGTGAGGGGCGGGACTAAAAGTTGCATTGTTGGAAAAGTCATGGAGGAGGACACGAGAGGGGGGGAAATATTATCAGCTCAGTTTTAGAGAGATTTAGTTTAAGGAAGTGGTGCGACATCCATGCTGATATGTCAGTTAGTAAATGCTGGAGGAGATTGAAGGAGTGAGGTGAGTAGAGAGATAGATTTGGGGGTCATAGGCGTTGAGATATTCTTAGATATAATAAATGTTTTCAAACAGATATACAAACAATATGGAAAACATCAGAACATTTATATACTGTAGATTTGATCAGATGGTTTTAGAGCATTAGTTAATTCAATTGTAGCATCCAAACATATTTAACTGTAAGTGTCTGGCTACAAAATCTTGTGCAGAAGTAAACAGAAGCAAAGCAAGTCTGTATATGCTGTACATTTTGTGTTACTGTAAATGATGTTAGCTGGTAGAAGTGAGCACATAAGCACATATTGGATTATGCAACTCTGATTTAATTAAAATGGTACTGCGATTGTATCTTGGAGTTCGTCTAATCAGAAAAACAAGCTTATACTAGATGTGGAAGATAGCTGTTGTAAACTGATCTGTTCATTGATTCCCCAGCACAGTCATTTTTGCATAAATTCCCCATCAGTGGATGCTTTGTAAAGTAACCATCTGCCTAACTGAAGTGGTTTAATGGGCTGCATCTCATTATAGAGCTGGTGGTACTTTACCAGAAAAAGAGAATCTAAAAGTACATTTAGAGCATTTGTCTGGATTTTTTTTTAAAAAAATGCAATTTTAAAGTCAGTTAACTTATTTCAATTTCTTTCAATTTTTAAATGAATATAATAAATTATTTTTCTAGCTTGATTAGAATAAATCCTTCTCACGGTTACGTTTTTGAAATAAAACCAGCAAAGTTTTAAGCCAGAATGATAGGGTAGGCAGACCTTGGATTTTCAGGAAAATTAACTGGATTTGAGCCCAGGACTGCTCCATGACTATTCATTTTTTAAAATTAATTGTTAGATTTTTGCATTTACTTTCCCTAGATTAGGACAGGCATCTAAATCTTCTAAAGCTTCCCTTAACATGAATGTTCTCATCCTGAGGCCATTCAGGTTAGTCTGTTACTGTAGGTTCACACTTATGCAGATTTCAGTGTGTTTTCCAGTTTGTAGAAACACACAACAGTTCATTTAAAGGATAAGTTTACCTTTTGGACAAAAATAATAAATGCACATTTTTTTGCAGGTAAAAAAATGTGCATTTATTATTTTTGTCCAAAGGAGCCTGGAAAGCATTCCACCAGTGATCAGTAGATCACTGATGCCATGCAGGTCTCTTGCAGACCTGTGAGAATATCTGCTTGCCACACAGGGATGTCGGTCAAGCAGATATACTGACATGAAGCTTCAATTAACTATCACGGCACTCCACAGCACCGTGGTAGTTCATTGAAAACTACAAGCCCACAACTTGCAGTTCATTCATTCACGGAAGTCCATGAATAAATGGCACGGTTGTGTAGGGGAGTCATCCCCTCCTGAACCATACCAGATCAAAATGGGGGAGTCCTTGCTGACAGCTGAATATAAACAAACCTATTGCCAACAATTAAAAAAGAAATACAATTGGGAAAAAATCAGCATTGGGTCCTCCCCAATCCCTACCAGGCCCTTCAGGTCTGGTATGGATTTAAAGAGGAACCCCAAGCCACAATAATAGAAAAAAAAAAACAGTGTGGGGTCACCCCCAATATCCATACCAGACCCTTATCTGAACACGCAGCCTGACAGGTCAGGAAAGGGGGGGGACGAGCGAGCCCTCCCTCCTGAACAATAAGTCACTGATCGCTGCCATTACTAGTAACGAAAAATAAATTCCAGTATATATACCACCACTTTCATGTAAACCAATTAATTTACACATATTGGAATTTTTTGTAGCAAAGACATGTAGCAGAATACATTTTGCCCTAAATTTATAACAAAATTTGATTTTTTAAATTTTTTTACTGGACATGTTTAGTAGCAAAAAGTCAAAAATATATTTTTTTCTCAAAATTGTCGGTCTTCTTTTGTTTATAGCGCAAAACATTACAAATGCACAGGCGGCAAAATGCCACCGAAAAAAAGCTCCATTTGTGGGAAAAAAGGACATGCTTAACTACCATGTTGTTTGCTGGTTTTTAACGACTCCGGCAGCCTCACACTGCTTAGCAACCATGTTGTTTACTGGTTGTCAAGGATGCCGGTGCCGTCCACTCTGTTGACAACCAGCTAAAGTCACACAAAGCGCAAACTGTAAAATGAAAATAAATGCAAAAAACCCACATCAAAAACAGGTGTGAAAAAACATATAATGGATTAGCGATCATTTTTACTGATAGGTGAGATCGGCTTTACTAACCATTGGGGTATAGCTGAGTCGCAAAGAGAAGAGAAGCGAGGAGATACAGTATATGAAAGATGAGTGTAAAGGGAGAAAGAGGAGGAAGAAAAAAAATGGGGGAAGGGGTAGGGGAGAGAGAAAGGTACGCTATCATGGAGGTCTCAGAGGTAGCTAGGTGATCAAGCCTTGCCCGATTGGTAGATTGTGAAATTTGAAGAGCATCCAAAATGGGTCCGCACTGTCCAAGTGAGTTGATAAAACCTGATTCTGTCTTCCTCCAAGGAATCATGTATTCCAAATATTCGATCTGTCAATTTCACAAGCCAAATCAGCTAACAATAGTGGTTTAGTTTATCGCCAATGTCTAGCTATTACAGATTGAGCGACAGTTAGGAAATGTCTGATCAAGCTCTTTTTGATTTGTTTATAGGAACCCGGCAACATAGACAGCACTGTAATTTGGGGTATGTTGAGAAATTGATTGCCCACAAGCTTGTCATATACTTGCAGTATGTCATCCCAAAATGTGGTGATCAATGGGCAAGTGCCCCAGATGTGGGTCTTAGTGCCTTCCCCAAATATTTATGAAGTCACTAAAATTGCTGGGAAGCTAAAAACTTGTGAAGCTGCCCTGAAAAGTTAGGGAAAAGTACCATATTTTTGGACAGCAAAACTATTGAACTGGGACAAAACGGCAACTAACAGCAATCAGAAGAATTTGAAACATTCTACTTTGTGTATTTTTGATGCAGTTAAACCCATGTGAAACTGAACAGTACACTAAATTCATGATGTGATTATAAACCATGGCACTTTTTCCACAACTTAAATCATGTCTACATCCAAGAACAAAAATGTTAATATATTGCAGCTCACCAGTCCTTAGATATGGTAGCCGCATTACTTTTCTTCTTTTCAGGCATTTGTTTCTTGGTTCTAACCTGATGATCCTGCTAATAAAAAGTTTACTGTCCTAGGGTGTCAACATCTACTCCTTGTATCGTATTTGTGGAGGAACAGAGTTGTGTCTCTAAAACAAGACTACAAAACACCTTCTCCTCTCATTTTCTCCTTAATATAGAGGAAAGGAGTTCTATAATCCTCAGAGATGACTGGGAACACTTTAATTGAAAAGAATGTGGAATGTGCACAGAACACAGGAGGTTACACTCACAAGATTTCTAGCAGGATCAACTGTTTTTTTTAGCACTTCCAGAACAGATATAACAACACATTTTTAATGGTGTATATAATAGACCTAAAGAGAAGAGAACAGACAAGAGTAGTTCTTTGTTAGGGTTTTCATACACATTATTTGCCATTGCCTCTAACTGAATAGATCTCATTTTATATTCTTCATGCAGCTTCATATACCTTTACCTGCACCAAAATGCATTGGTTTGAATGGAGCTTAGACCTTTCTTATGACTAGACACACATTTAAATAATTATTTATGATACTAAGTCCAAAGTATAAAAACAATCTAAACAAACTAAAAAAAGACCCATAGGAACAGTGGCTGCTTTTACCCTGGGACATTGATACAATTATTATTATTCAGGATTTTTGTAGTGCCAACAGTGTGAAAAGTGTGTAAAGGGAGACAATACAGTTACAATACAATTCAAAACAAGATGGCTAGGAGGGCCCTGCTCTTGAGAGCTTACCATTTAAAGCAGTGGTTCTCAACCTTCCTAATGCTGTGACCCTTTAATACAGTTCCTCATGTTGTGGTGACCCCCAACCATAAAATTATTTTCGTTGCTACTTCATAACTGTAATTTTGCTACTATTATGAATCGTAATGTAAATATCTTACCTCCAATACTGCTGCTTTCAACACAGCAGCTGCTTTCTACACAGTAGCTGCACTTTACACATGTGTGACTGGTCCAAATAAGTACATTGTGGCGCCAACCCAGTCACATACACCTGTATTTGTACAGGGTGTATGTGATGGGGTTGGCGCAATGATGTCATCATGCCGGGTACTCGTATGTGGGCGTATCTGCACATGGGAGGACCTGCCTGGAGATGGTTAGAGGAGCGGTGTCTCGGTTCCTAAGGCCATCGGAAATATGTGTTTTCCGATGGTCTTAGGCGATCCTGTGAAAGGGGTCGTGACCCACAGGTTGAGAACTGCTGATTTAAAGGGAAGACACAAATTCTACATTTTATAAGTGTCCATAAGTTTGTGGTCCATGCACAACAAATACAGTAGCTGAACAGAAGGGAAGGACCTCTTAGAACCTCCTCCTATAGTCCCTGTATTGAGATCCAGGGCCACATACTTGCTTTAAAATTAAACTGTAAGATAGATATATGGGTTTGTCCAATACTGACTTCTTTTTGAGGTTGTAAGCACTGCAGCTATCAGCCTCAGGCTTGCTTCATTACTCTATATGCCGCTGAGCCAGAACAGGTTTTTGGCCAGTGAAGCTGGAACTGCTCACATGCATGCCTGTTCTGGGTTTGTGATGACAGGATAAGGATGACAGCTTTAAAAGCAAGTTGGAAGTGGCAGCACTCATACTGTATTTTCATTCTCTTTAACCACTTCAATACAGGACACTTTCACTCCCTTCCTTCCCAGGCCAATTTCAGCATTCAATGCTGTCACACTTCGAATGCAATTTACCCATTCAGTATATTATATTAACTCCCAAATAATAATAACTCCCCAGTCATTTTTATATATGTAATAATAACTCCCCAGTCATTTTTATATATGTAATAATAACAACTCTCCAGTCATTTTTATATATGTAATAGTAACTCCCAAACAGAAAAAGGCATAAGTTATCTAAAATAAATTAAATTTTTGAATTAAATGTTTATTATTAAACAAATGAGTGCATTTATAACTTGGAATTTGGTGTTTTAAAGAATTGATCCTCCAAATAATTAATTAATGATGACTTTCAATAATTAAAACCTGTTAACACTCTTACGTATATATTAACAGATAAGGCATATTAATTTAAGCTCTTACTTTTATGTCATTTAGCTTTTTCAAAACTAGGGGAGTTATTATTACATGTATAAAAATGACAGGGGAGTTATTATTATTATTTGGGAGTTAATATAACATACTACACCCACTCATGCAAAATTGAACCCAAGTTAAATTTTCATAATTTTGTTTTTAGACTGATAGAGCTTTCTTTTGTTGGTATTTATTCACCACTGGGGTTTTTTTGCATATAAATACCAAAAATACCGAAAAGTTTGAAAAATTTTTTTTCCCTTAATTTCTGTTATAACATTTTGCAAATAAATAATATTTTTTCATAAATTTAGGCCAAAATATATTTTGCCACATTTCTTTGGTAAAAAATAACCCAAATCAGTGTATATTAATTAGTCTGTGTGAAAGATAGTCTCCAAACTTATATATATACAGTATATTCGAAAATTGATCAGTCCTGATGTACTGATTGCCTATCTCATTTCTTGAGGCCCTAAAATTCTAAAATAAAATGAACCCATTTTGGAAAGTAGACGGTCCAAGGTATTTAGTAAGAGGTGTGACAAGTTTTTGGAAGTTGTAATTTTTTTGTCACACTTTTTTGGAAAATGAAGAAATGAAACAATATTGTTTTACATACTCTAACCAGTGCAGCTCAGGTTTTTAATTTGTTTCCTTTTTTTACAATTTTTACATTTTGTATTTTACATACTGTAACCAGAGCAGTGTAGTGATACAATAGTGACACTGCACTACTCTGGAGAGGTGATCAGGATATTTTTTTTAAACTACGATTGCTTAAAACAGTGATGATCACTGTTATTATTATTATTCAGGATTTATATAGCACCAACAGTTTGATCAGCGCTTTACAAAATAAAGGTAGAAATTACAGTTACAATACAATTTGGTACAAGAGGAAACAGAGGGCCCTGCTCGTTAGAGCTTACAATCTAAGAGATAAGCAATCATTTTTATGAACGGCATCCATTCATTCACAGCTATTCATTGAGTACCATTTTGATTAGCTGTGAATGACTACAGTTAATCACATAATACAGATGGGCTGTGATTGGCCGTGTCTGTACCATGTGATCGCTGTGACCAATCACAGACATCATCACACAAGTACACAAAGAATGGCTATAAATGAAAGCCATTAATTGTGTACAAATGTCATGTGACTGTTGTGATTGGTCACAGAGGTCACATGATACTGGGACCAACCTGGTATACAGTTCTGTCACCCACTGTGTCCATGGGACAGATAACCCCACATTGTGGCTGCTAGGGTGTACGCGGGGCGTGTGGCTGGGAGGACATCATATGACTTCTTCCTGGATCTAGGAAGCACCTGCTCGGCCTTCAATTGACAACAGGCTGAGAAGGAAGCGATTAATCTTTGCCCCCATTTTAAAAAGTAAAACTACAAATTGCCTCAGTTTTTTGAGCAACATATTTTCTTTTATCTCCCTCTAATTTTATACCAAGATTCCTATATAGCCTCTTATATTGTATGTCTCCACGGGGGAGATATGCTCTGTTAGTCCTAGTGATTGTTTTCTCCAGCACAGTGACGGGAAATCCCAAAATTTTGAGTCGACATGGGGACAGGAGATGAAGGGAAATATATCAAAGGGTAAATATGTTCTGGTGACAACAGTCTAAGGGACATATCTTGCTAAAATCTCCCAAACAGGATACAGGTAGCATGAACAACACACACAAAAACAGACTACTTAACTATTACCTGCTCTATCCAAAACTTAAAAAAAAGGTTTTCTATATTTAAGAAGATGAGAAGATGAGGAATGAGGATGGTTTGGACGCTAAGCGCTGGGAGGAAAAACATGCTTCTTGATTGTCAGAAATCTAACAACTGCATCTTGTTTGAAATACAGTATAAACAGAAAAAGTATTCCAAACATTGCCATACACACTCACACACACACAAACAAACACTTACTAACATTTCAAATGGTTAGAGTGAACCGTTGCTTTGCCAATGTAGGGCAAAGTAGCACGTACCTATAGCAGCACATACCTACCTTTCCTCACATCCTGCCACTCTGTACAGCTGCCAGGACTGGACAAATAAGCCTTGTGTAAGCTCCAAACTGGCTTGGATGCCTATTCCAGCTCTATGTGACAGTACTGGGCTGAAAGGAAGCTCCTAACATTGTCGTGTTGGAGATGGGAAGTGATTCACACCTCCGACCATGCCAAAAATGCTGGGTATTTCAGTTTGTTCTTCACTCCACTTTGGTAGCCATAAGGTACAAAAGCAAGGAAAGTTGAGTAATTGTTGTTTGGGATGGGAGGAATCCAGTAAACCTTCCACCTTGTATTGCATGGACAAAGGAAAAGTTCACTTCAAGATAGAAATGTCTTTGAGTTTAACCTTTTATTTATCTCTACTGCATTGAGTACTGTCTGTCTACTTTGGAGGTCCAAACTACTGTACATAATTCTGCATGTCTATAACTTCGCAGTGAAAGAAGTAAACACAGGCAGTCAATAGTTGCTACAGTTTAAGCTTTTATACAACAAAAATGACCTGTCAAGACTGGAGGAATACTTAAAAATAAAGCAGGCCACACATTAACCCCTTTGCACCGATGCCCTTTAAGAGTTTCAGAAGCAGGGAGGCGGGTGGGGTTTTAGGTTCATGTGACCGTCGTGATTTGCCATAACGTCGGTCAAATGATTGGAAAAGGTCCCGATCGAAAGGGGAGAGCGGGACCTTTCCCTGAGTCATGGACATATGTGCTGGGAGAGAGCAGGGCGCGCGCTCTCAGCACATATGTATTTTCTAATTGCACGCAAATATGCGTCCGCTCGGCATAAAGGCCCAGACGCTGAGAGGCTGCATATTTGCGTGTGCTCAGCATCAAGGGGTTAAGCAATTTTCTTTCCTGCAACCATGAATGAAAAATCTTTTTGTATTCTTAGAGCAAGGGGTTTCCCAGCCATGATCACTGCCAGCAGCTATAGCTACCGCCAGTGACTGAACAAAAAAAATAAAGGCTGGTTGTACTGAAGTTGATTGAATGATCCACTTCAGCACAACCACCCTGCCCATACATGGATTGAAATTTGTCCGGTTCCTGCTTAACCGTCCAAATTTCAATTTGTCTATGACTGACTTAAGAGAAATGCTAGTTTTCAGTGATAAAACACTGGATTTAAAGCAGAATTCCACCCAAAAGGGGAAGTTCCGCTTTAAAGATTGGTCTCCTGCTCCCCATTAAGGATTGGCACCTTTGGGGAGCGGGTACCCAAAATTGACAGGCACTCGCTCCCACCTCCGTTGCAACCACCTAGGCGATCAGAAGCGGAAGTTGTCCTCCTACCCTTCCTGTAGTCTTGTGGGACATGTGACAGGTCCCAGATAACGATGGGGCCATTCAGGAAGCCCAGCGTTACTCGCTCATGCGCAGTGGGTACCCGGCTGTGAAGTTGCAAACTGTCACAGCTGTGTCCCACACTGAAGATGCCGGCGCCTGGAATACAGGACGGCTGGTGAAACGGACTGTGGCGGGGGCACCACGGGGTCGTGGGACAGGTGAGTGGCTGTTTTTTAAAAGTCAGCAGCTACAGTTTTTGTAGCTGCTGACTTTTATTTTTTTTACAGTGTGAGTGGAACTCCGCTTTAACAACACAGAATATCAATGTGTTAAGCTTAGTTTAGTGACCATGGTATGGCAAAGGCAACCAATTTACTGTATATCTTAGATCTTATGTCTTTATTTTCCCAATCTTTTTAATTAGCAGAACGAACGCCTATTGTTAATGCTGCCAGCTAAAACTATATTGAATATAATTGTTTCCATTGGAGTCTTGCAGAACATTGCATCAGAAGATATCTTATACCACTAGTCATCTTATTCATAACAGCAAGGAAAATATGAACAGAAGATAAAAACAATGTTAGCAGGACATATAGTGTAAGAGCATGGTGGCTCTTCTATTTAAAATTCTTAAATATTGAATTTGATTTCCTTCTCATAAGTAACTTTACCAACAACACATACCTTGCATACAATATACTACTAGGTAGACACCTATTAAATATATATTTAATTATTTATACTTTCTCAGACAAGTGGTGTAATCTCTAGGGAAGGTTGTTTTATTTAGTAACTATGGATGAGCCAAACATAATTGGGTTCAGTTTGGGGTGGGTTCGCAGGACATGTTTGAAGTTCAGGTACCAAATCTAAAGTTACAGCAATTCTAAAGGTAAATTTTTTTTTTTGGGGGGGGGGGGATAACAAACATGCTATACTTACCTGCTGTGTGCAGGTTTTGCACAGAGCAGCCTGGATCCTCCTATTCTTGGGTCTTCTGCAGGCTCTCCTGGCCCCTCCCTCCTGTTGGGTGCCCCCACAGCAAGCAGCTTGCTATGGGGGCACCCGCTGCTCCGTTTGTCTATTCACACACGGTGCCGCAGCTTGGTCCCATCCCCTCTCTCCCCATTGGCTGATTGGCTGTGATTAACAGCAGTGGGAGCTAATGGCTCCTGCTTGCTGTCTCAGCCAATGAGGAGGCAGAGACCCAGGACAGCTGAGGCTGTCGCTCACATCACTGGATTGCGATGAGGCTCATGTAAGTACTGAGGGGGCTGGGGGCACTGCTGAACACAGAAGGTTTTTTACTTTCATGCATTTTTGTTTTGTGTGTGTGTGTGGTTTTTTTGTGTTTTTTTTGGTTAACTTTTTTGACTGACTATAGATCTATACTTCTCCCAAGCATGTTTTAAGCTATTTACTGTTGACTGGCTCACTACCTCTGCTGGAAATGTATTCCAAGCATCAACTACTCTTTCAGTAAAATAGTACTTTCTGAGATTAGTTTTGAACTTTCCTTCAGTTAGTTTAAGGTCATGTCCCCATATTCTTGATTTTGGTTTCCTGTTGAAAATATTGCCTCTTATGAACCTCCTGAACCTTAAAGGTTTCAATCATGTCTCACCTTTCCCTTCTTTCCTCCAGACTGTACATGTTAAGTTCATGAAGTCGCTCTTGATATGTTTTATCCCCAGACCTTGCACCATTTTGTTTTACCTGTCTCTGGACTCGTTCTATCTTATCAACATCTTTTTGTAAGTGAGGTCTCTAGAATTGGACACAGTATTCTAAATGAGGTCTAACTAAAGATCTATATAGGGGAATCAGGGCCTCCATCCTTCTGCTGGTGACCCCTCTAGTGATGCATCCCAGACAGGGGCGGACTGACAACTCATGGGGCCCCCGGGCAATAGGGTATCATGGGGCTCCTGTGCCCTTGCCCAAACTCAAAAAAGCCTATGAAAAAGGTACCAGGGGCATCTCATGGGGCCCACTACTGACCTCGGGCCCTTGGGCAGTGCCCGAGTTTCCAAATAGTCAGTCCTAGAATTCTATTTTCTTTCCCCACTGTCTGGTCACTCTGTTTGCTCATTTTGCAAACATCTGAAATAAGTACCCCCAAATCCTTTTCCTCTGTAATGCTGGCCAACACTGTACCCTCATTATTTTACATTTAGAAACACTGAACTGCAATTTCCATTTTTTTGACCAATCTTCCAGAAATGCCAAGTCATGTTCCATGTTTCAGACACCTCCAGGGATATCAACCCTATTACACACCTTTGTGTCATCAGCAAAAAGACATACCTTACCCAACAAACCTTTAGTTACATCACTTACATATAAATTAAATAGAACAGGGCCTAGTACAGAGCCTTGTGGTACACCACTAGTGACTGATCTCTGTTCTGAGTGAATCACATTTACAACCACACTCTGGTATCTATCCTTTAGCCAGGTGTATATACACTGAACCACCCAAGGGCTAACTCCTAGCATGTACAACTTTTGTATTAGATCATTATGTGGAACTGTAGCAAATGCCTTGCTGAAATCAAGATATGTCCACAACATCACCCTGGTCCAAAACATTGGTAATATAGTCAAACATTAAATCAGATTAGTCTGACATGATCTTACCTCAGTAAAGCAATGCTGCTTTGGATCCAGCAAGTTGTGTGTTTTTAGGTGGTCAATGATCCTTCTTTTCAGGAGTGATTCCATCTACTTGACTACAACCGATATTAAACTCACTCCTCATCAGTGCCGCCTATCAGTGCCATCTATCAGTGCTGTCTATCAGTGCCGCCTATCAGTGCTCATCAGTGCCGCCTATCAGTGGCAAATATCAGTGCCTATCAGTGAAGGAGAAAAATTACTTATTATTAATAAGAAAGACTTTTTTTTCAAAATATTCAGTCTTTTTTAGTTTGTTTACCAAAAAATAAAAACTCAGTGGTAATTAAATAACACCAAAAGAAAGCTCTATCTGTCTCAAAAAATGATACAAACTTTGTTTGGGTACAGTATTGCATGAACACGCAATTGTCATTCAAAGTGCGACAGCGCTGAAAGCTGAAAATTGGCCTGGGCAGGAAGGGGGTGAGAGTGTCCAGTAGGCAAGTGGTTAGATAGCCTGCCAGGGAGTGCCATTAACCATATGACTGTAAAAGGGGACTAATTATTTTATGGTGGACTTGTACGCTGGATTCTAACACATACATTAACCTGCCTGTGAAATGGAGTACCTGTATGATGTATAGCAAAACTGACATTCACAAAGAAAAAAGATGTTTAAACTGCCAGAAAACGACAGCTTTTTCCGCTTTACTTCTGTTTGCAAAAACAACCTGGGATTTCTTTCATCTATACCAGGCTTTTATCATAGATGAGGGTCTGATATGGATGTTAATGAGGGACCCCCTTAAAGTCACAAATATGGGTTTCCACTTAAAAATACATACCAGATCCTATCCTTGATGAGGCTCTGATATGTATTTCAAGGGACACCCTGTGCATAAAAAAAAAATAAAATAAATACGAATAAAAAGAATTCTAAGCAGAAAAAAGAGGGAAAATACATACCAGACCCCTATTAGGGTCTTATGCCCTCAACATGGGGTAATACTTTGCCAGGTGGAACTATTTTGATGAGAACAAGAGCAGGTCTGCAGGTGGGCAGCTTCTCGGAATCTAAAATCCCTCTTTATTCATAGGGGGGCACCCAGATACTGCCCCTCATTCACACACAAAAAAAGTAAAATAAACATAGTTTTTAACATGTCCTTGGTTACGCAAAAAGTCTCACAATGTACATTCTCAATCATGTCATCCATATTGCAGATCGAAGTTAATCTGAATGAACGATGCCTGACACCCGCCATGGCCAAATTTGGTCTCTGTCATTCTCCAAATATGACCATGTGGCCATATTTGTCAGTGATGTCATGCTATCCCTACCCTTTGTTTATTTGGTCAAGCATTCCCTGCCAGTAAAAGAATGGGGCCGGGTGATGTCACTGGTTACTAAGATGCCAGCTCCTGCAATGTCCTTAGCAATCATTGACAGATAGGAAACTTTCATATATAGTAGTGGTAGAAATACCTAAAAGTCCAACATTCAGGCGAATGCCTGAACAGTTATAGTTAGGTCTGAACTTGTGTTTGAATCGAACCTTGGGCTCAATCCTGTTAGTAACATACATGCAGTGATAGTAATTGTGTAAGGGATTTCCGGTGAGACGAATCGTGAATAGAAATGCGCATGTGCATAGAAATGGGCAGAGAAGAGTGATCGGTTGTGCGCATGCGCACGGAAATGCGCGATCGCGCACATGCACGGCAAAGATTGGCGCCAGGCGGGCTATTTAAAGAGTGTCTCTGCCCATGATAGATGCTGATAGGTCTTCAGCTCCCCCATGTCCTGCTTGTTCCTGTGTGATTCCTTTGTTGCTGACCCGGCTTGTTCCTGACCTGACTCTGATTGCTCTCCTGATTGATACCGGTTCCTGACTTTGGCTCCGCTCCTGACCTTGGCTTTGCTTCTGATTCTGTACCGTGCTGTCTGCCCATTGATGACCCTGGCTATTCCTATGACACTGCTCCTGTCTCTTTCCCTGGCTGCCTGCTTTGCTCTGGTGCACGCCTGGCGAACTACAAAACCTGCTCTGCTTGTTACTACTGTGCCTGAATCAGAGGATCATCAGTCTTCCAAGGTCATCATCTGTAAGAGCTGCAAACAACATCTACTGGCGCTCTTATCCCCCTGGTCCCTAGACTCCCTTTGTTCTAACTCCAGTGGGGTCAGGGCTAGTGACACAAGTGAGGCCGACCTCGTCATTTCAGTCTCCCATCAGGTACGTGACAAATTGTTATCGGGCTAGGAGATTAGTAAATTTCTCTAACAGAGCCTTGGATAGCAGTACAAACCACAACAGGGGTTCTAACCCTTTCCTACTTTTTTCAAAGCTAGAAAATAAAATTTTTGGCTTGACATATACTAAGTTTTTTTCTGCTTAAACACACATTCTAATTTACATTCTAGTAGACACTTAGTTAACCACTTGCCTGGCTTTGTAATTCCAGGTTTTTATACTCGCTCTGCGTCCTGGTTAATGTAGTACATCAAATATCTGCAGCTGACCTTGTACACACAAATAAAGCATATATCATACGTTGTGAGAAGGTCAACACAATATTGGCAGTTCAATATTTGCTATGTGTGTGTGCAAGTATATAATTATATTTTTCTCAGAACAGCAAGTAATTATTGATGGTGTAAAATTAATTACAACAACAGCCACAGGCAATCGGAATTACTGTTAGAAATGTAAATTTTGACACAGTTTAATAAAAATTATAATGTCTTTACAGTTATGTGACTCAAGTAACAGCTTGGTTAATAAAAATAATTAGAGATTAGGTTACCTACAACTATAGTTTGCAGGCACGCAAGAGTTGAGTGCTCGAGGAGCTTTGTCTCACTCTTACTGGTTTGCTTTGAATTGCATAAGCTTTTGAACTCTTTGAGGTACTGTATTAAAAATATTCTTCCTGTGTTAAATTTAAGAAATAAAAGTAAGGGTAATTACACTTTTATAATTTACAAGCACAAAAAAAAATTCTTACAGGAGACTGTAGAAAAATTATACAAGAGAAAACTCAGGATTTGACCAACATGTACATTTATGATTCCTGACCAGGTAATCAAGCCAAACATCTTTCATACTAATGTTATGCAAACACCAATCATAAGCTTTTGAACTCTGTGAGGTACTGTATTAAAAATATTCTTCCTGTGTTAAATTTAAGAAATAAAAGTAAGGGAAATTACACTTTTATAATTTACAAGCACAAAAAAAAATTCTTACAGGAGACTGTAGAAAAATTAAACTACAAGAGAAAACTCAGGATTTGACCAACATGGACATTTATGATTCTTTTATACTTTTTTTTATACTTTTATAATTTACAAGCACAAAAAAAAAATTCTTACAGGAGACTATAGAAAAATCAAACTACAAGAAAAAACTCAGGATTTGACCAACATGTACATTTATGATTCCTGACCAGGTAATCAAGCCAAACATCTTTCATATTAATGTTATGCAAACACCAATCAATCAGTTTTAACTTATCATCTGAATAGAGCAATCAGAACAAGGAAAGACTTTGCATCTTGAAGGTAAAATCTAATAATCAGAAAAAAACCTTACATCTTAGTATTAATGCATGCGTCTTACAGATCATGGTATAACACCCCATCATGCTAAGTTAAAAGAAAATATAGTGTGTTTTTAGTGAGCGTATATTTTGAGTTATAATTACCATCCTCTGATGTGACTTTCACATTTGTACAAGCTGTGGAAATATTTATGTTTTTGTATTTGTATTTTAATCACTAGAGGAAGCTCAATGCAATTACTCTGTCTTAACAGATGAGATATTAACCATTAGGAGAATAAATTGTTTTCAATAAGTTGTCCATAATGGGTTAGAGCAGTAACGTACAACCAATGTGTAGAACTGCAAACCCAAAAATAAACAAAATTTACATTGTTGTAAATTGTATTTTTGTTTTTTCAAACTAAATATATTAATTTGGATATGTGTACGTGCTGTTACTGCAAGACCCAGGGAGATCAGGGGCACACTAGCTGTTAAAATGATGACATTGTAAGCTGCTGTTAGAGCCTGTTATCAAGTTCTCCATTTTAGGTTCCATTTGTTCCTGAATTTTAATTTCTACTCTGTTGTGAAGTGAAGGAATTTATTCCATATCACACTTTCGGTGTTTTGGGCCCTGTCCTAACCAAAACCCACACCTCAGCATTTATTGATCTTCAGTGCAACAGATGATGTGAGAACATGAAATAATAAGATACAGCACACCATATGGTGTCAGAGCCTAACACTCCATGGTGTTCAGAAGATGGTATAAGAATACTCACAACAACAGAATGTATGACTAGTAAGAAATAACTTTTGGGAAAATGTGAGAGTGGATTGAATTTTTTTAAAGGATAAGTTCACCTTTTACAAAAATAATAAATATTTTTGCATTTATTATTTTTTTATTGGGAGCCTGTAAAGCATTGCCCCCGCAATCAGCAGATTGTGAGTGCATTGCAGGGCTCTTGCTGGCTGTCAGTATAAACTGTCTGCCCATACCTGCACAGTGGCTAAGTGGTTAGCACTTCTGCCTGGTAGCACCAGGGTCATTGGTTCAAATCCTAACCACAGCACCACCTGCCTGGAGTTTGCATGTTCTCCCTGTGCCTGCGTGGGTTTCCTTTGGGTACTCCAGTTTCTTCCCACACTCCAAAGACATGCTGGAAGGTTAATTGGATCCTGTCTAAATTGGCCCTAGTATGTGTATGTATGAATGCAAGTTAGGGACCTTAGATTGTTTGCTCCTTAAGGGTTAGGGACTGATGTGAATGTACAATATATGTGTAAAGCGCTGTGCGAATTGATGACGATATATAAGTACCTGAAATAAATACCTCATATGGGCAGGCAGTTACACACTGACATTAAGCATCAATGAACTACCTAGAACACTCAATAGCATCATGGTAGTTCATTGAGAACTACAAGCTGACAGCAGCAAAGGATGTTGGTACTTGTAGTTCTCCCATTCACAGAACTCAATGAATGATGTTGCCCACAGTCGTGGGGACTGGGGGCGTAGGGACAGCTGCAGCAGTACCATGTTACCTGTTACTCCCTGAATATGAGTGTAATGATAAAAATGGTGAATGTATCCTTTAACCATTGATAAGTGATGAAGATAGTTTGGGCATTATTATTATTATTATTATAATACAGGATTTATATAGCGCCAACAGTTTGCTCAGCTCTTTACAATATAACATTAAGGTGTACCTTCATCTACACTTATATTGTACTGTCCCATGCCCCCAGCAAGTCTTAAACTCCCCTGTCCCTGAGCCAGTAAGATATTACCCAAAAAGCCGTTGAGACGCTTGTAAAAATCTTTTGAGCACATATGTATTACACTCTCTGTTTACTGTATTCTTCTTAAGAATTCAAATCCCAATGTTCCAACAAAGTATAAACTTTCCGTACAATGAAATGGAGAGTGTTGTGCACAGGACCAGTGCAGAAGATTTTGACAAGCGGCTTGCTTGCTTCACTGACCCGAAAAAATTATTCAGCTGCAAAAGTCAGAGCAAAGTCAGAACACTTAATGCACATACATCTCCTTGGACTTACATTATTTATGATATTGGATCACCAATATGTAGAGGAGTAGAGACCAGCAATGGTTTAAGTGAACAACACTAGTTAACTTGTTTGTACTACCTATGTTAAAGATATTAGTTAATTCTAAGCTGTAAATACAACCAATGCCAGTGCCTCAACTATAATATTGTTTATCTTCTGCAATCCCATATACAGCAGCGCTCAGAACAAGAAAGGGAAGGTTATTAGTCTCCAATGCAGTTCACATATGCTGAGAGAGAACATACTAACATGAGGAGAGACCAGAGTAGAGGAATGACCTTATTAGTTCGCAACTGAGTATTTCCTGTCCAATCACTGACCAGTGTTCTTACTGAAAGTATTACTAAACCCACAACAGTAAAATCAGTCTGCATATGCAATAAAGCAAGCTTGTTATACTCACTGTGGAACCTAAGGGGTTAATGCTCTGCATTTTGGAAAAAAAGCTGTTTGATCCTGTCTTCTCTGATCCTCCCCTTCTTCCAGTTTCCCCCCTTTCACCATATCGTGTGGAGACACTCTACACATGCTCAGTTTGGTGTGTATTGCTAGAGAGGGTTTTTTTTTGTCTCAGAAGAGTGCATGTGATCAGCACAGCACCAATCAGCACTGTCCAGACAGAGAGTCAGGAGTTCTGCATCCTCCAAGAGCAAAATGAAACTACGAGCTTTAACCAGTGCTGTGCTGAACACTGATAGAAGTCACAAGACTACTTTAACTGCGGATGAGAAAAGGTATTTAGCAGTTTCTATTTACTAAAATAACTTCATTTCCATGCCCTGTGTACTGTGAGAGACCAGATATAGTGAATGCAGAGTCCTGGGTTTAGTAACACTTTACACTGCTGCTGCAGTGGAGGTTGAAGACCTAGCTATGGTTTCTGGCAGAGAAGCCTAGATTTGCAGAGAATTATAAATCTGTTGGCTGGTAAAACAATTCCTGTATTTGTATTTCAACTGCTGTAAGACAGAAAATATAAAGTATGCAGAAAAGCCAGAGAAAATTTCTGATGTACCTTCATGCTGGTTAAAAATATATTTGAAGCCATAGAATCATTGTGATAGCAAGGCAGCTAGACCTTTTAGAAGGAGGTCAGTGTATTTTTCTCATGGCAGGGCTGTCTAATGCCATTAAGCCAGGGTGTCCAAACTATGACCCTATGGATGAAGTACTACAAGTCCCATCATGCCTCTGCCTCTGGGTGTCTTGCCTGTGGATGTCAGAGTCTTGCAAGGCTTCATGGGACTTGCAGTTCCTCAACACCTGGAGGGCCATAGTTTGGACATCTCTGCATTAAGCTATCTATACCTGTACACCCGAAGTGTAAAAACCCACATAGTTACACCTACATATTTTAATTGTACAGATATGAGGATGTAATCTGGTTTTCTCTCTTTAAGGCTCCATGCACACTAGCATTTTTTTAAGTGCAAAAGTGCAAATAAGCGCTGGTAATAGCGTTTTTAGCAGGGGTGGACTGACCATTTGGAAACTCGGGCACTGCCTGAGGGCCTGGGGTCAGTAGGGGGCCCCATGAGATGCCCCTGGTACCTTTTTCATAGGCTTTTTGGAGTTTGGCCAAGGACACAGGGGCCCCATGATCCCCTATTGCCCGGGGGCCCCATGAGTTGTCAGTCCGCCCCTGGTTTTTAGTACCATGTTAGTAATGTTCAGAAGTGTTTAGGAGCATTACAGTTTTAATGTTTTAAGTTTTTAAGTTTTAGTAGTGTTTAGCAGCGTTTAGAAGTATTTCGCTTTTTTCTGCTGGAAAAACGCTCCAAAAAACTCTAAAAAAACAATTTTTTTTCTAGTCCCAGACATAGAAGCTAAAAAAATGCTAATAGCCTAAAGTAGTGTGCATGGACACATAGGATAACACTATTTAGCTTCTAGGAGCAGAAAAAATGCTAATTACTTCTTTTAGGAGCTTAAATAAATGCTAGCATGCATGGAACCTAAACCAGAACTCTGCTATGGTAGGGAAATGATGTTTACCATTTAGGATAATTGATTCAATGGCAAAACAGCTACTATTTGTCTATAATATTTCATACCAACCAAATTTAAAATGTCTTTCTCCATCTAGCTGATATTTTCCAGTGCATTTTTAAAAAATATCGGTTGATATGAGATATCATGATATTGTTTATACTTCAAACACATAAATGTGGCCCATAGGCCTTCCACTCTTCTTCCCTTGACCGCTATACTGTGATGTGCTGTATATTTGCAAATCAAAGAGTGGAGAAAGACAACAAGCTAAGGAACTGTTGCCTGCCCCTACTGTACTATAAGGCTGTAAAACTGGCAGTACTCGACTGAATATTTAGCTCACTCCCTTTTCTGGTTCTGAGAACAAGACAAAGGAACAATAGGCATTGAATTATTCTATAGCTTTAAATAAAATGTATAAAAAATCATAAATGAGAAACAAAAAGGATGCTAAGTCAAAATGATAAAAGTTACATATAGCAGGGAAATAAGAATATACATTATACATACAGACAAAAGTACTCTGCATTTAATTTTCCACAATGTACTTGCAGTCTGTTTAATTCAATCTGGAAAGTTCATACCTAGAGATCTAGGGAAGTATTTACATAACAGTCAACTGACTTGTGTAGGCTGTCTGCCTTCCATGTGATTGATTAACATTTGAAAGACTTGTCTGTCAGAGTGCTATGATTTGGAGCAGATTCTCTGCTGAAATACATTCTCCCATGCTAGTTTCTTATCTACTACAAGATGAGCAACACTGGACAAGTGACAGGCCTCGCTGCATCAAAATCTGCTGCTACAAATGAAATAAGCAAGTTACGGGGACAAAAGAACCTTCTTGCGGAATGGCATTTAAACAAGGATGAAAATACTTTGAAGGATCAGCTTCAAACAGATGACCACAAGGTGTTTGATAGCTAAGCCTTTGGAATGAACAATCATATACTGTATGTTTAAAGAGTGTGTCCACTTTTGCTGTCAAATCAGGATAACACCTACTTTATATTTGTAACATGTCCCCATTCATAAAGTAAAATGACAAAAAGTAATTAAAAATTTCAGTTTACCTTGTTAGATTCTTTATATTGGACCCTCCAGCAAGAAAAAATATTAAAAGTTCTCTTTGTTTATGGCAGGCAGATCTTCATTATCAATTGTAACCAGATACGAACACTGTCTTTCCTAACAAAGGGTTAAAGATTTATAGCCTAGACTGCTTGCATTGCTAGTCAGTGAGGACAGACTTAGGACAGACTCATGCCGACTTTGTTCAAAAAAACTGTCAGTCAACCAGGACACCTTTTCAGTAGTAATAATAATTAATGCAATCTTGCTGTCTCATTCAACATAACATGAATATCAAATAAACCAATATTACAACACTTTTAGCACACTATGCTCTTATTTAAATATAGCGCATCCACATTTAAACTTACATTTGTGTATTATAAAGTCCCTTGTGTCAGTGCTACAGTTCAAATCAAATAAACTCTTCTGGGTAATAAAATTGTGTCCATGCTGCATCCTCACCTCAAGCATATGACCCACATGACTCAAGTCATATAATGCATGGGTACATATATGGGGGAAGATATCCTTTTGTCAAATGTATTCCTCTCTCTCCCTGGCACATAAAGTGGTGTATATCCCTTTATGCGATTGAGGTCCCACCACTGTTTCACTATATCACTCAATGGGTAGGTTCATAGGAGAAGCACAATACAAGAAGAGCTGCCAGAGCTTATGGGGGAGGTCACAGAAGGGGGGTACAGTCGCAGACGGGGGCATTGTCCTGCATGGGTGCATTTTCTGCTGCAGTGCAAAACGGCAGTTGAACAGCAGTTTAACTAAAGCAGGATAACTCAAGCAGCAGGAAGAACTCTACTGCATGCTGGATGGACTGGAAGCAAACACCCTGGGAAACATTTCCTACAAGTCTGATTCCCACTCACTCTACCTTCTAATATGCCACCTCTACTCCTCCATTTCATATTACTATCCTCTGTTCTCAAAATCTCATTTCTTTACCCCTCTGCTCCTCCCCAAAACTTATACATATCACCCTCACTTCTACCATCTCCCTACTACTGCTGTCATCACCTCCTGCTGATACTTTACTCACATGCTGACCCAAACACCAGGACAGGAAGGCATGTGCAATCATATACATTCCGCTCCCATCTTACTTTCCTCACCCCCTTCTTTTCCTAACCTCTGGGGATATCACCCCAAACCACTATCTCATCCCCATACCAGGCACCCTCTCTCCTCCAGGAATAGCCGCAATCCACTCAATTTAATCGCAATCCCCATGTTACTAAAAACCACCCTCCCTTTTTCATGTGCACTCTGGAATGCCCGCTCTGTCTGTAATAAGCTCACCTCTGTCCATGACCTTTTTGTCTCCCGCTCTCTTAACCTACTAGCAATTACAGAAACCTGGCTTCAAGCATCAGATTCTGCTTCTCCCGCAGCACTTTCCTATGGAAGCCTCTGGACCCACTCACCCAGACCCAGTGGTCGGAAAGGAGGTGGAGTTGGTTTGCTTCTATCCCCACTGAGCACCTTTCAAGTCCTCCCTAACCCTCCCTCTCTGTCCTTCTCTTCTTTTGAGACTCACTGCATTTGGCTGTTTTCTCCCATTTCTCTGAGGATTGCAGTGATCTACCGGCGTCTTGGACTGGTGTCGCGCTTTCTTGATGACTGCTCTGCTTGGCTACCCTACTTTCTCTCCTCTGAAATACACACTATGGTTCTTGGAGATTTTAACAACCCCATTAATGTAAAAAACCAAGCTACATCCCAACTCTTCAATCTAACCTCATCTTTTGCCTTAACACATTGGACACAGTCCTCCACTCACTCTGATGGGAATACATTAGATCTTGTTTTCTCCCATCGTTGCACTCCCTACAACCTCACAAACACCCCCTTTCCTCTCTCTGATCACAATCTCGTCACCTTCACAGTGTCCTCGTCTTCAAACACTTATCCCTCCAAGCAGCAAACAATTACCCGCAGAAACCTTCACAACTTGAACCCAGTTCTTTTCCACTCTGCAACTGATGGCCTCTATGACATAACCTCTCCCCTATCCTGCCCTGACCTGTCCACTGCTGTCTACAACAATTTTCGTTCATCCACACTAGACTCACTTGCTCCTCTAATTACACAAAGTATCAGACCCCGACCATTAGAACCATGGCAGACTGACGACACCAGAAATCATAAGAAACATAGTAGTGCACTGAAGCAACTGTGGCGTAAAACCAAATCCCAGCAAGCATTCACCCTATATAAATTTGCTTTCTTAACATACAATTCCTCCCTCCATGCTGCCAAACAAGCCTACTTTGTCACTCTTATTAATACCTTGTCATCCAGTCCTCGTAGTCTCTTCTCAACTTTTAACTCTCTACTTTCTCCACCCTCACCCAGTACCTCACTCACTGCTTACGAGATTGCAACTCATTTAAAAAACAAGATTGATGCAATTCGTAGGGGCATCTCCACTACACAGACATCTATCCCATTTAGCATACCTTATACTAAACCTCCCTCAACACTTTCCTCTTTTGACCTTGCTACTACTAAAGAGGTCATTAAAGTTTTCTCAGAAGCCCGTCTCACCACCTGCCCCCTGGATCCTGTCCCTTCTCAACTACTACGATCACCCTCTTCTTCTGTCCTATGCTCCCTCACTCACATCTTCAACTCTCCCTCTCTAATGGTGCCTTCCCCACCCTTCTAAAGCATGCACAGATCACTCCCATACTTAAAAAGCCCTTGCTGGACCCCACCAACCTGAACAACTTCAGTCAATCATGAATACTGCTGCCAGACTTATGCACCTTACTAACCGTTCCATATCTGCAAATCCCTCCACTGGCTTCCCATTGCCCAATAAATAAAATTCAAAACATTAACAATAACATATAAAGCCATTTATAACTCTGCCCGAAATTACATCTCCAATCTTGTCTCAAAATATCACCCAACCCGTCCTCTCCACTCCTCCCACGACCTCCTGCTCTCTAGCTCCCTTGTCTCCTCCTCCCATGCTCATCTCCAGGACTTCTACAGAGCCTCCTCCATCCTCTGGAACTCTATCCCAATCTATCCGACTATTGCTTACTCTGCCCACTTTTAGGCGATCTCTGAAAACCTATCTCTTTAGGGAAGCCTAACCTGATTTCAGCTAATAACGGATCTTCTATTCCTCCTATTAGTTCATCCCCCACAGTTATCACCTTGTACCACCAGCCCCTCTCTCTTAGATTGTAAGCTCCAAGGAGCAGGGCCCTCCTAACCCTCTTGTATTGAACTGTGTCATTGCTGTATTGTCTCCCTTTATATTGTAAAGTGCTGAACAAATTGTTGACACTATATACTGTACATATAACAACATGACAAGGTGCCAAGTGACAGTATAAGTTCAAAGTTGGATAATAGCAGATGTAACAGCTACAAAATCCCAGTGTGAGCTATTGGTGATCCGGCGATAAGCGACAAGTGGTAAGAGTTTGCACTCACCGGAAGCACAATCTTAATGCACATTGATCAGACAAATGGAGGTCTCCTTTAGGGTACAGCCTGGTGCAAGATCCCCTCCTCTGTAGATCTGGGTGTTAAGGATGTCAGTCAGAGGACCCCTTTAACGGGTTGTCTGCGATGGAGTCTGGTCATAGGCTTCCCTCTTTAGGTCCAAATAGATCACCTGGGGTCCTGGGATGGGGTTTAATTGCAGCTGGTTTGGCAAGATGGCCGCCGGACCTCCGTGATCAAGCGGCATGACGTCACAGCATACAAAGGCTCCTCCTAGACGCGTTTTGTATCCACATACGTCATCAGTAGGGGTGTTGCCAAGGTAGCTGAACATCTGTACAATCCTATTTATAGCCGCAAGGATGCGCGTGCAAATTAGCGGGCGCCATTTTGCCGGTGATTTCACACAACTGCGCATGTGTGAGTGACATGAGCGCCATGTTTGTATGGATCTAATCTCGGCCGAAACTAAGATGTATGGTGCATGCGTGAATAGCACGATCGCCATATTACCCAGGACCCTACATTCACTCTGTCAGGTCTCCTACAGTACACAGAACATGGAAGTGCAATTATTTTAGTAAATATAAACAGCTAAATACCTTTTCTCATCAGCAGTAGATACCAGTCTTGTGACTTCTATCAGTGTCCAGCAGAACACATGTTAAAGCTTGTAGGAGGAGTTTTCATTCTCCTCTAGGAAGATGCAGGACCTCTGACCTCTGTCTGGACAATGCTGATTTGCCCTGTGCTGATCGCATGCACTCTCCCAAGAAAAACATACTCTCTAGCAATGCACACCAAACTGAGCATGTGCAGAGTGACTTCACACGATATGTCTTATCAGGAGATACGAGAGAGACACTGAAAGAAGGAGAGGATCAGAGAAGTCAGGATCAAACAGCATTTTCATACAGTGCAGAGGATTAATCCCTTAGGTTCCACAGTGAGTATAACATGCATGCTTTACTGCATATACAGACTGCTTTTACTGTTGTGGGTTTAGTATCAATTTAAGCTTGAGCTATTGTATTCTATAGACAGCAAGTTTTATTTCTTTTTTAGAAAAGTAGCTATGGGTAGCCTGATGACATTTGACAGGGAACAGAGGTTTGCAGTTACTGCCTAGATATGAGAATACTAAATCTTCATAAGGAACATTTATATTGATCAGATATATACAGGCAGTTCACTTTTCCATTGCTTACTGCTATGTAAGGGAGAACAAAAATAAAGAATAAGCATTTTGGGGTCCTGGAGGCTCCTGATACCAAAGATTGCTTTTCAATGCTACTTTAAAGCTTTACCTTATATCTCTACTTAAATAAAGACTTTACACTTTTATAATAAGATACACATAGCTAGTCACTAAAATAATTGTTTTACATTTGCAAACTTGAGATCAAAGTTAAAAGAAAGTAGAGACATTTTCTGCAAAAACAGCAAAAAGCTTTCACACTTGTAAAATTGGAGAGGTTTACACTATGCACTTTATAAATAGGGGCCCCAAGTTAAAGCAAATACAAAAACAAAAATGTAATATATTGCAGCTGCCCAGTCCCTAGATGAGGTGGATTTATTAGTTTTCTTCTTTTCAGCCATTTTTCCTTTTATTTTCAACTGGTAAGTCTGTAAAGATAAACTTTCTGTGCTAGGGTGGCTACGCTCACTCAGTGTACTTTATGAAGGTTAGGGAGATTGGTAGCTTACAGAAGAAAGCACTGTTTTTTACTTTCAGTATACTTTCAGGGACAGGTCAGACTATAGAAATCCAGTCTAGATGCATTCCAAATGCACGCTTCTGATGCATTTTTGGCACGTTGAGGTGCATTTTTGATGCGTTTTTGACTCGTTCCATGCATTTTTGATGTGTTGTAGTTCATTATTTCCTCGCTCTTTTTCTTCAATTTAAATAGGGATATGTTCGTTCCAGTGTGGTTTTGGTGCATTTTTGTGCATTCCGGGGTGTCCCAGTGCCTTTTTGATGCATTTTACCGCATTCCAGTACAGTTCTGTGCAGGAAAAATGCAGCCTTTTCTACTTTTTTTGTGCATCTGGAATGCATTGGAAACTATATAACCTACTTTCTGTGCTTTTGGATGCAGAAAAAAAGCACACTGAAACACATGTAGTGTGAACTGGCTCTCAGCTCACAAGAAGAGGACAAGGACACTGCATTTCTGGCAAGGTCAATTACTATTTTGTGTGTAATGCTGAAAACGGGCATAATTCACTAAGTGGTAGCTTACCGCATCCAAGTAGGACACTGCACAGCATTTAAAAAAAATGTTTGCATTTACTAAAAAATGCTATTAAAATACCACATGAGTTATTTTATCAAGTCATGCACTATTTTAGTAGTGAAAACCATGCAATAATGCTTCAGCTGTCAGCGGGGTTCCCCACTGACAGCTGAATGTGAATGAAAGAATTGCCGGCAATTAAAAAAATAATTAAAAAATAAGTTAAAGAAATGGTGTGGGGTCCCCCCCTCCATCCATACCAAGCCCTTCGAGTCTGGTATGGATTTTGAGGGGAATCCCCATGCCAAAATATAAAAAAAATGGCGTGTGGGTTCCCCCCCCCCCCAAAATCCATGCCAGACTCTTATCTGAGCATGCAGCCCGGCAAGTCAGGAAAGAGAGGGGGATGAGCGTGCCCCCCCTGAACCATACCAGGTCACATGCCCTTAACATGGGGGGGTGCTTTGGGGCAGGGGGCTCCCCCCCCCAAAGCGCCTTGTCCCCATGTTGATCGGGACAAGGGCCTCTTCCCCACAACCCTGGCCTGTGGTTGTGGGGGTCTGCAGGTGGGGGGCTTATCGGAATCTGGAAGGTCCCAGATCCCCCCACCCATGTGCATGAGTATGGGATACATGGTACCACTACCCATTCAGAAAACAAAACCAAACTGTAGAGTGAAAAAAGCCAGGAGACAATCTTTGACAAGTCCTTTATTAAAAGAAGGAAAATAAAAGAATGCCCCCCCGAAGTAGATCCAATGTCAATCACGATGCTCGCTGCCACTGCTGCTAACCAAGAAAAGAAAAAAAAGGCTCCGCTCCCAATGCTGGCTCCCGCCGTCTGACTGCTCCACTGGCTTGACAGTTCTTAGCTATGTAATGGGCGAGGCCATCCGGTGACATCACGCATGTGACCTTTTCCCTTATGACATCATCAATTGGGGCATGCTGGGTCAATGATGTCACATGGGGCAGGGTCACATATGTGATGTCACTATGTGTCCCTGCCTCTTACATATTTAAGAACTGTCAAGCCAGTGGAGCAGACGGTGGGGGCCAACATCAGGAGAGTAGCCTTTCTTTTTTTCAGGTAGCGGCAGCTGCGGGCATTATGATTGACGTCAGATCTGCTTTGGGGGACATTCTTTTATTTGCCTTCTTTTAATAAAGAACTTGTCAAAGACTTTATTAAACTTTTTATTAGACTTTTTTTACACTTTTTTTTGTGAATGGCTTCCAGATTTTGATAAGCCCCCACCCGAAGACCCCCACAAACACATGCCAGGGTTGTGGGGAAGAGGCCCTTGTCCCCATCAACATAGGGACAAGGTGATTTTTTTGGGGGGAGCCCCACTGCCCCAAAGCACATTCCCCATGCTGGGCCTGGTATGGTTCAGGAGGGGTGGGGCGCTCACTTGCCCCCCCCCCTTTCCTGACCTGCTGGGCTGCACGCTCGGATAAGGGTCTGGTATGGATTTTTGAGGGGACCCCACGCCATTTTTTTTAAATTTTGACGTGGGGGATATGAATGGAGGGGGGGACCCCACGCTGTTTTTTAAATATTTTTATTTGCCGGCAATTTCTTTTTTTTTACATTCAGCTGTCAGCAGGGAACCCCATTGACAGCTGATGACTCATAGGTTGTTAGGGACTCCACAGCCACCCATTCCTTAACAACCCATGACAGTACTGACAGATACCAGTGCAGACCGTATGCCTGGTCTACTACTTAATTACTTCATGCATTTGATTATTTAGTTCCTTTTGTGAATTGACTTTAAAGTCTTTTTATGTGGTATTTACCAAGTACTTTTGCTATTTTCAATAAATACCGCATACTAGCAATAGTGAATTGACATTTTCAGTATTGCATGCGATAATTGGTCACGTGACTGACTTAACTCATGCGATAGGCATTAGTGAATTGTGCCCAGTGTTCTTAAAAAAAGAAAGCGAATGCAGTCACCACATCTAAAGACTTGTCAGCTGCAATAAATTACATTTTTGTTCTTGGCTTTAGCTGTCCCTAAACATTTTTAAGGAATCTGGCCATCATGTTGCATTAATTCAACTTAAACACCAAACATCAATAGCAAGTAAAATACAAGGCAGCTCTATGATTAAAGCAACGCTATAAAGAGAATAATTAACAAACACAGACACTGATGTTTCCCACAGGCTAAAGGTAAATCTAAGAAACCTTATGAAGAATAATGTGAAAAGAAGAGAAAACTCTAATAAAAGTGTGAACATTCTATGCATTTGTCAGGCTGCCTGCCAAAGTATTACTTGAAATAATACGACAGTCTGTATAAAGGAAGCAACATATTAACTATGAGAAAATGAATATTTGATTTCCACAATGAATTAAAAAAACAACATTATCCATTAGAATGATAAGTAGTTTTGGAAGCAAGTAAATGTAGGATCATTGTAGAATTATGACTAATTTTTACAGGAGCCTGAAGTATGGAATTAGAAAAACAAAACCTCAAATTTTGCCGTATAAAATTGTATCATGGAAATCAGTTTGCGAAAGAATCTAGCTAGGCAAGCATGAATTTCTTCAACACAGAGAAAGGTGTAAATCTGTTACAAAAAGTGGAGCTGCTCATTAAGCCTGGGTTCACACTGATGAGGTGTGGAATTTGCATCAGTTTCTGTGCGATTTCCACACTGCATCATAATCGCACCCCGTTCATACAAACCGCTGAGGGTGTGTATTTTAAGTTAGTGACATACTGAAATCAGTTTGCAAAACGCAATGTGTTGTGCCAAATCGGATTGCATGGTTGTGAAAACCCATGCGATCCAATTCTGTCGCAGACAAAAAAAGGGTCCTGCACTTTTTTGGTGTGGATGCAGTGGAATCTGAGCCATACAAAATATATGGCTCAAATTGCACCGAACAGAATTTGCATGTGATTTGCGCAGGAATGCGGTGTGGTTTCTGTGTGAATCACGTGTGATGTGACGCTTTGCATCAGTGTGAACCGGGGCTAAAAGTGCAGATTTTAGGTACTAAGAGATAAATGTATAGAAAGTTGCTTGCAAGTAGTTTAATTATTTTCTCAAAATTGTGGTCACATGATGCAGGTGTCAGGAATGGACTCAGCACTGGTGGTGGGACTCACCTGCCGTATGGGCTGCAGTACCAGGGCTGACCAGCGGGTGCTCTCAGCAGCCAGAAGCTCACTTCTGCAGTCAGCCAACACCTGGGGCTGATTACAGCAGGTGTATTTAAGGAATGACCAGGCCTGTGATCTGTGCCTTGGTGTAAATGTTTCCCATGAGCCCTTGTATCCTGTTCCTGTATTGCTGTAGACTCCATTGCCGACCTCTGCTTGTTACTGATCCTGCTCTTCTCCTGTTTAACCCCTGGCTTGCCTGACTACTCTTCCGTCTGATCCCTGGTACTGTATTTGCTCGCTCCTCTTGTACCTCGTTGCCCGCATAATACCGACCCGGCCTGTCTGACCACGCATCCCGTACCCGACCATCCATCCGGCTCGGATCAGACCAGTGTATCTGTCTGCCTCTTCCAAATTAGATTCCGTTCCTGCACTCCCCTGTCAGTACTCTCTACCACCGCAGGTCGCACTCGGGGGTCATGACCTGGTTCCAGTCTGCACCAAGTCCATCCCCACCATCAGGGGCCCTGGTGAACAGCAGGCTGGGACTTAGACCCCGCGCCCTGAGGGCGTCCGTGCGGTGGGCTGCTAGAGACTCTGCCAGGCGGCTTAACACTACCAAACGGCCTGCCTGACCATTCCACCTCTCCAGCCCTGACTACGCCTGTGTTCTTGAAGCCTGCTACTTCCCTGTGTCAGTCCACACATTTCTGGTCACACCCGGATCCCTAACAGCAGGGCAGGAACAAAAATGTAAAAAATGACAATCTACGTATGTGCCTTACAGGTCTCTTGGATGCTTTGTCCCCCTCAGTCTCCGCCCGAATCACAAGCCTACTGAACGACATATCAGATTGGATGTCGCTCCACTTCCTTAAACTGAACCTCTCCAAAACCGAGCTCCTGGTCTTCCCCCCAGCCCACACACCAACCCCCACTGACTTCTCCATCACGTCCAACAATGCCACCATCAGGCCCGCTCTGTAGGCTAGAGTACTTGGTGTCATTCTTGACTCTAATCTATCCTTCCAGCCCCAAGTCCAATCAATAACAAACTCATGCAGACTCCACCTCCGCAACATCGCCAGGGAAACCTACCACACCCCCTGCTAATTCCCGACCTCCTCCACTCTTCCTACCACTCCATCGCCCACAGCTATTTCCTCCTGTACCACTATCCCTTCCCTCCTAGATTGTAAGCTCCAAGGAGCAGGGCCCTCGAACCCCTCGTGTATCGCATTGTATTGTTATTGTACTGTCACATGTTCTGTCTCCCATTGTAATGTACAGCGCTGAGCAAACTGTTGGCGCTTTATAAATACCGTATAATAAAAATAATAACATCTTTTGCAGTTAACTAATCACATGGGAAAGCATGGGTGCTACTGTGAATTGGGGGGGCATTTTGGTTGAGCCATGTACAATGATACGATAAATGTCATGTTAAACTGCCAACAGACAAAGAGCAGAGGTTTTAATCCATGTGTCAGCTATAGTACAGAACAGGGGAGGACTGACAACTCATGGGGCCCCTGTGTCCTTGCCCAAACTCAAAAAGGCCTATGAAAAAGGTACCAGGGGCATCTCATGGAGCTCCCTACTGACCCCGGGCCCTCGAGCAGTGCCCGAGTTTCCAAATGGTCAGTCCGCCCCTGGTACAGAATGGTTTAAGTGCATCTAAACCCAAGAACAAAAGTGTAAAATTCCACCTTTTTTGCAGGCCTTTTATGCCTTTATTGTCATCTGTTGATCCTGCCAGTATCACATTTCCTGCCTTAGAGTGATAACATTCTCCACTATACTATATCTATAGAGAAGAAGTATTGTCATCCTAGAATAAAAGCTACAGAGCACCTCTGCCTCTCATCTTCTCCATAAAATAGAGGAGAGATCTCCTCTAGTTCTCAGAGATAAAGGGGAACAATGTAAATGATAAGAGTGCAGCACATCAACTCAACCCACCTTTTTTTGTACTTGTTGGGTACGTACAGCATTGTGTGGTGGCAATAAAGTTACAGAGGCCCAGAGAGCAGTAACCAATGTATTGAAGAACTTGCAAACAGTACAGCAACCTAGAGGGGGAGCTCACCTGACCAAGAGCTTATAGTCAATGTGGCATAGAGTCAGCAGTGGTAGACCCGAACTGAAGACAGCACTTTCCCAGGGGGTGGAATGTAGCCTGGCCGATCCAACCCAAACGAGAGCTTACTGAAGTGCAGACGTAGGCCCTGAACTCTCCCTACCCCTATGGAACCTCTCCCTGCCACTACTGCTGTCCCTGACACTCCCTACACTAGCCCCTTCGCAAATATGTGCCAAAACCATGCTATTCAGCCATAAATAAAGTGCCATCACAGCATCAGAATCTTAGTAAATTTATGCTGTGTCATAAACCATATTATTATACAGGATTTATATAGCGCCAACAGTTTGCTCCGCACTTTACAATATAAAGGGAGACAATATTGCAATGATATAGTTCAATACAAGAGGGATAGAAGGGCCCTGCTCCTTGAAGCTTACAATCTAAGCTATTAAAACAATAAATGACAAAGGAATTATTCCATACTTATACTAATTTTACTGTCATTCTGGGCAAATAAACAACGAAAAGTAATTCTATACACACCTAAGTCAAATGGATCCATGTGCACAGATCAATTGTAGATCACATCCACTCCTCTTGCCCTTCACTTACTGTGCACAGTACTCTCCTCTTGCCCACTTACTGTGCACAGTACTCTCCTCTTGTCCACTTACTGTGCACAGTACTCTCCTCTTGCCCTTCACTTACTGTGCACAGTACTCTACTATTGTCCACTTACTGTGCACAGTACTCTCCTCTTGCCCTTCACTTACTGTGCACAGTACTCTCCTCTTGCCCTTCACTTACTGTGCACAGTACTCTCCTCTTGCCCTTCACTTACTGTGCACAGTACTCTCCTCTTGCCCTTCACTTACTGTGCACAGTACTCTCCTCTTGTCCACTTACTGTGCACAGTACTCTCCTCTTGCCCTTCACTTACTGTGCACAATACTCTCCTCTTGTCCTTCACTTACTGTGCACAGTACTCTCCTCTTGCCCTTCACTTACTGTGCACAGTACTCTCCTCTTGCCCTTCACTTACTGTGCACAGTACTCTCCTCTTGTCCACTTACTGTGCACAGTACTCTCCTCTTGCCCTTCACTTACTGTGCACAATACTCTCCTCTTGTCCTTCACTTACTGTGCACAGTACTCTCCTCTTGTCCTTCACTTACTGTGCACAGTACTCTCCTCTTGTCTTCACTTACTGTGCACAGTACTCTCCTCTTGTCCTTCACTTACTGTGCACAGTACTCTCCTCTTGTCCTTCACTTACTGTGCACAGTACTCTCCTCTTGTCCTTCACTTACTGTGCACAGTACTCTCCTCTTGTCCTTCACTTACTGTGCACAGTACTCTCCTCTTGCTCTTCACTTACTGTGCACAGTACTCTCCTCTTGCTCTTCACTTACTGTGCACAGTACTCTCCTCTTGCCCTTCACTTACTGTGCACAGTACTCTCCTCTTGCCCTTCACTTATTGTGCACAGTACTCTCCTCTTGTCCTTCACTTACTGTGCACAGTACTCTCCTCTTGTCTTCACTTACTGTGCACAGTACTCTCCTCTTGTCCTTCACTTACTGTGCACAGTACTCTCCTCTTGTCCTTCACTTACTGTGCACAGTACTCTCCTCTTGTCCTTCACTTACTGTGCACAGTACTCTCCTCTTGCTCTTCACTTACTGTGCACAGTACTCTCCTCTTGCCCTTCACTTATTGTGCACAGTACTCTCCTCTTGTCCTTCACTTACTGTGCACAGTACTCTCCTCTTGTCCTTCACTTACTGTGCACAGTACTCTCCTCTTGTCCTTCACTTACTGTGCACAGTACTCTCCTCTTGTCCTTCACTTACTGTGCACAGTACTCTCCTCTTGTCCTTCACTTACTGTGCACAGTACTCTCTAATGCCACTTGCTCTGTTATAAAATCCCACTCTGCTCTGCAATGCCCAATGAATTTGCAACCCTTTTCATGTTAATGGCACACGTCACGTGTGTTGCAGAAATAACAGAGCTGAGACAGCAAAGAGCAATAATAAGAGTAGCTTCAAATTAAAATTTCCAAAATAGAGTGTAGATGAAGTTTTGTTGGGAGGTGTACTTGATGCTGCAAATGTTATTGCCATGCTTTTTGCAGCTGCTGACTGTGACTGATCAGCAGTATCACACAAATAGGGTAAGGTGTTAAAATTTAACAAACAAGACAAAGTGTGGTTTGTATTAGGCAGATCTAAGTAAAGCATATAAGCGGTACAAATTTTGATTCCAGTGAATGATAGAATTCTGAAAGGTCAACTACAGTTATTATACTTTTCTCTTTAAAAATGTGGTATAATAAAACAGTATTAAAGAATATGTAACCCCCCTCCCCCTATTTCAAATTCCTGATTTGTGCCTGCTCTACCATGTACTTGTATGAAAAAGCATCCTTTCCTCTTTATATTGCTTCATTTCTGTGAAATTCCTGGTGCTCGTTCCAGTCCCTCGGCTTTCCTATTAAAAACTGACCACACTAGGCATGAGTGCACAACATGCTGGAAACTCAGTCCGCTCTCCTGCAATGATCAACTTGTGCTGACACATCCCCGTCTGCACAGCCATTCACTGGGAAGATATGTGTTCTGCTGCGTCTCCTCCCCAACTCTTATGCAGCTGAGAACAGAGAGTGTGTGATTACTTACAAAAAAAAAGAAAAAAAAATTAAGAATGTTGTTTATATCTATACACAAATGTTTTACCTTTCATTTCTCTAAACTGGACTGTTTTACAAGGTGATGATTCACATATACTTTAAACCCAAATACAGAAATGTACTACAATGTATATTGCAACTTAACATTTTGTTTAAGCTCTTTCCCTTAATTTTCACCTGGTGATCTAGCCAGTAAGTCTGTTATTTACCAAAGTGTCCAGCAAAAGTGGTAGTTAGGATTGAGACAAACCTTTTTACACTAACAGGGGCGCTTACAATCACCAGATTTTATTCATTTATGTAAAACTTTATCTCCAAAGAAAACCAAAAATAGCTGTAACTTCTTAAAAAATGTTAGCTTGCGTTTGGCTTTAATTTGTTAGTCACTTCCATCTAAATCTGAATGCTACCCTCTTCCCAGTTTGACAATGCTGTAGCCCAAAGGTGCCTCTGTTGTTCCTCCATCCAGAATGGAGACAGCTTAAGACAAGAAGTGTGTTACTGGCCGGATCAGCAAGTGAGAACGGGGAAAAAAATAAAAAGCTAATGTAGCCAGCACAATTAAAATCTGGTATGCTGCAATATATACATTTTTTGGTGGGGTTTAATACCACTTTAAGGCTTTGTAAGTATCAGTCAGAAACAATTGAGTACTGTCTGTGATACTTTTTTTATTTGCACTAACATACCATTTTGAGGACAAGCTTTCGGGGTAGGTCCCCTTCTTCAAGGTCCAAGCAGTACTATACTATAATACTATACTATAATATAGTATAGTACTGCTTGGACTTTGAAGAAGGGGACATACCCCGAAAGCTGTCCTCAAAATTGTATGTTAGTGCAAATAAAAAAAGTATCACGGACAGTACTCAATTGTTTCTGTCGCAAATGCACTAATACGGCTACAATCACCTTAAGTATCAGTCAAAACCCTTACCAAAAAATGCCTGCACAGGCTGAAAACCAAACAGGTTATTTTAATGCCCGACTATCTGTATATGTTGTCATATGTCTGCTGTATGTGTGACTGGACTGGAAATGGATCTGTGACTGTCCCCTGGCACTCACGTCAAGTCAGATATTTGAAAAAACAAATTGATCCTCCTTATTCATGAACAAATGTGTAGAATTCAGACAACAATACCCATAGCCTCAAGGCTCTGGAGAAAAAAAAATCAAATAACTATTGATCTCATATTAACATTTTCACATATCAACAAAGAGATAAAGCAACCATGACAGACCTAGCTAAATATGCAAAATGTCTCTTTCATCAAGGTTAAGTCAATTACAGCTGAATGCCAATGAAGTAGTCTAATGATAGCCTAATATCACCAAGGTGGAGGCTGGAATCCTCCCCTCTGTATCACTGTATTCTAACAGTGTCAGCTGGACTCCACCACTGTCAGAATACACTGATCAGCACTGCATCCTATTGGCTGCAGTGCTGACTAAACTAAACTTTTCCAGCAAGCCAATTTATAGGTGGTCAATCAGTAGACTGAGTGCTCTCGAACAGGACCGGCCATAGATGAACTGAAATTTGTCTGGTCCTTGCTGAACTGGACAAATTTAGATCCATCTATGTACAGCTTAACCCATCACTGCAAGCTACTCAGCCAATCTCAGGGAAAAGATCAAACTACCAGACTGGATTTTCCCAACAAATCACAACTGTTCACTCAAGATAAAACTGGTCTAAGGATGTCTGTCCCATGTCTATTCCATGTATAAACAGGGATGCTCGACTGATTTTATTCATTTCCAAAAAAGATTTTTGGGACATTGAGTTTCTTCCATTCAGAACCAGCTCTCTCTCTGGTGCATGATTTCCAGTAAGAAGAGGCCCAGAAAATCTCCTTTAGTATGACACCATAGGGATGATTTACTAAAACTGAGGCACACAGGATCTGGTGCAGTTGTGCTTAGCTACCAATCAGCTTCTAACTTCAACTTGTTAAATTAAGTTTTGACAATAAAACCTGGAAGCTGATTGGCTACCGTGCACAACTGCACCAGATACTGTGTGCACCAGTTTTAGTAAATCCCCACCCGTGCCTAACTCCTTCATTAAAAAAAAATAAACGCCCAATGAGAAGAAAGCACTGCAGAGAAACACCCCTCCAGCAGAGATTTCTCTGCTGTTAACTCCAGAGCCAGATGGCTGCCACTGCTATACTGCCACTGGTACACATTTTAAACATTCTGTATATGGGAACAAAGAAAGAGAAATCTTATTAAATGGTTTACTACTTTGGTGTGTGTGGGGGTGGGTGTATGTTAGCATTAGCCTACACCCTAGCTTCATACTACTGTGGGCTGTGCAGCCTGCTTTTGCACAGGTACAGTAGCCCATTCATTTGAATGGGCTGCTGTGCCCATATATCCCACAGAAAAAAAGGTGCTTTTTGATCATGCAGATTCCCTGCAGTTCCTGCACCCACAAACACCACTGGCTGAGATGCATGGAAGTGCCATTCAGAATGAATGGCAGCCCTGCATGTCTCGTAAGAGACATTCGTAATTTGCCTGCGGGTGGTTGGGGTGTGGGAATGGGTGTGATTCTTGCACCCACAACCAGCCCACAGACAAATGTTAACCTAAGCTTAGAAAATGTTATGGGTCATTTAAAAATCATTATATTGAAGTTTGATATTATGACTAAGGTACAGTGAAGCTTACTGTGCCTGGTGCACTGTCTCCTTAAAGCGATTCTAAAGGTTCTTTTTTTCTGTGGAAAATAAGAAACATGTCTACACTTACCTGCTGTATGCAGTGGTTTTGCACGGAGCAGCCTATCTCCTCTTCTCAAGTCCCCAACAGGCTTTCCTGGCCCCTCCCTCCTGTTGGGTGCCCCCACAGCAAGCAGCTTGCTATGGGGGCACCCACTGCTCCATGTGCCCATTCACACAAGGAGCCGTGGCTTGGCCCCACTCTCTTTCTCTTCTCATTGGCTCACATGCTGTGATTGCCAATGGCTCCCACTGCTGTCTTAGCCAATGAGAAAATGGAGTCCAGGGATAGCCGAGACTCCAGTGCACATCGCTGGATCAAGAGGGGGCTTAGGTAAGTAATGGGGGGGGGGCTGGGGGGGGGTATACTGCAAACAGAAGGTTTAAAAAAGCTTCAGGCTTTGCAACCACTGTAAAACAGCCATCAATTTTATCTGGCCAATGTATAGGAAGGAACTTTAAAGGAAGTTCTTGCCCAAAATCTTTTAAACAAAAAGAAGCATAACGAATGTCTGTAAAAGCAACACCCCCTCTCTCTCCTCATCGGCTGACTGGCTGTGATGGACAGCAACGACAGCCAATGAGGAGGCAGAGACCCGGGACAGCCAAGACTGTCATTCACATTGCTGGATCGCGATGGGGCTCATGTAAGTATTGGGGGAGCTGGGGGCACTGCTGCACACAGAAGGTTTTTTACCTTCATGCATAGAATACATGAAGGTAAAAAAACCTTCAGACTTTCCAACTGCTTTAAAGACTGTCTTTAAAAGAGACACTGTCACTTTGCCCATAAAAGGCATAGTGGTAATGTCAATGAAAAGCCCCCCAACCTCTGTCACATGCCTTGCCTGCACGTCCTCACCACTAGGGGCAGCAGTGACTTCACTGACACCTGACTGATAAAGGAGGGATTCACAAATTCCAGGTAGTGTCACTGGAGGAGTAGTGAGGAATATTGCCAAGGTGAGATTAGGGGGTCTTAGGTTAGGTGAGAAGGGGTCTTTGCAGAAACACTGTGGGGAATTTATCAAAACTGGTGCAGCTGTGCATAATATTCAATCAGCTTCTATCTCCATCTTATTCAGTTAAACTTTGAAAATGAAAGACAAAAGCTGATTGGTTACCCTGCACAGCTGCTACAGTTTTCATAAATTCTCCTCACTGTCTTTTTGCCCCACATGAACAAGGTGACCATGTCTCTTTAAAGGAAACCTGGAATGGGAAAACATGTTGTTTTTTTGGCCTCTTTGCTAATTGGTTGCCTGTTGAGTACTTACCTTAACAAGTATGCAGCAAGTGAAGTCATAATTCGTGAACTGCATACCTGTCCTGGGCTGGTAACTACAAAAAAAAATGAATCATGGTTGCAAGAATTGTATGCACAAAGGGGCAACAAAAAATTCTAAATATTTCTCTTAGCACAAGTTTCCTTTGAGGTGCCATCTTTGAGTAGACGGCTTAGAATGCCTCTAGGCATTGCACTGCCCTACATACTGGGGTTATTAACTAAATCTGCAAAATCTGGTGCAGCTCTGCATAGAAACCAATCAGCTTCAAGGTTTTATTGCCAAAGCTTAATTGAAGCTAAGTTGAAGCTAGAAGATGATTGGCTACCATGTACAGCTGTACCAGATTTTGCGCTCTGCAGTTTTAGTAACTCAACCCCACTGTATGTTGGAGACTTTATTTTTATATATTTTTTTAGAATGTTTACTAACTGATTTAAAGAAAGCACGACAAATTGAAAAACAGTTTACAAGTAATCTACTGTAATTTACCGGCTGAAGATCTATGAGTACTCGGGAGAAATAAGGGTTTTGTCACTGGAAAAAAAGGTCCGACTAAAGACCGTGATACATGATTGAAATTTGGCCGGTTCAGCAGTGAATAATCTGAAGTTAGAAGCTGATTGGCTACCATCCACACTTTCTCCAGATTCCGAGTGCACCAGTTTTAGTAAATTTACCCCTAATAGTGTAATTAGAATAAAACTTTGTAAAGGGTTATCTTTTGGAATGATGCTTTTTAAAGAGTGTTTTAAGGCTATATATGTGCTACATGTTCTTACTCTGTGTGTTCACATATGAAGATGTTTGCCAAATATTTTATAAAAAAACACCATTGCTAGAGTAATTTCTTGCAATTTAATTTTTGCTTCTGTTTTCTTTTTTTAGCTAACCATTAGAGCTTGTTTCTGTTTGATCGTGATTTACAAAAAAAAAAAAAAAATACATTATAGTTGTAGTGCTCAGATACGTAATCGAACAGCATTTAAATGTAAAAATCGCACTGACATTGGTTACACCTCTCACAGAAATGACTTTCCATTTTAAGATGTTGTGCTGTGATAAGCACAAACCATTTCCAATCCATTTTGTCTGGTGAACTGTACTCGAGCAAATCATATTATATTTTACAGAGTCTTCATGTGTTATTGTTCAGCTTGATTGCTTCTGCTTTTACAGGGCCCGGTACTAACCAACTACATCTCTTGTTCATTTAATTCCACTTTCATATGTAGATAATATACTGGTAGTACAAAGGCATGTTACCTTCTTACATGACTTCCTTGGTTCCTTCAACTACAAAAGCTTAGAATATAAAAGGATAAAGAATCATCAATGTGTATATTGATGCATGCCTATGAAAAAGTACAGCTTTAGAACTGTAACTTACAAATAAATGTCTCTTCCTAGGAAGACTGTCGATGCGGGCTCTTTCGTAAAGCATGACAAGCATCCTCTGAAGATGGGCTTACAGGGATATATTGAACCCAATAGCTGCCCCACTTGATGCTTACCAGAACTTGAAAGATAATCCACAATTTACCTATAAAATACAATCATGAAAACAATGAACTGGAAACCTATAAAAAATGTGAAAAGCACATCAAAATTATTTTCAGATAAAAAATGATAACAGCTTAAAATGTGCACTAAGAAATGACATTATAATTTCTCTCTAACCCCACATTACTGCCATGTAGGGAAGGTAATAACATGTCCTGTAAAAGAAGGCTGTATGTGTTTTCAGCACTGAAAAAATCCATCACCAGTCGTAATTGTAATAAAAGCAATTAAAAGCCATTGACATCTTGACATGAGCTTTTCGATGCCTTTATAGCTACTGTATATATCAATATATAATTCTTAGCAATTATAGCTATCAATGCCAAGTCCCAATGGTGCCTTACTTGATTTGAATGTGAAACTTGCTTTCAGGAAACTATGCTTCCCATCAGACTTGGCAGGCATATATAACTAGAAGAGAAGGGCAATATAAATACTTGAGTGTTGTATTAACTTCAGTGTAAAATGAAATTCTAATGCAAATATGGGCAATGTGTGTATTTATATGCAGGGCTTTTGTTCTCAAAGAATTGAACTTCCCCCCTTCTGAGTCACCCCTTGTGTCCATCCCCTACACACCTACGAGCACCACCTTTTGGTTCCATCCCCTCCCCTTCTACCAGTACCACCCCTTTTAGTATACTAAATAGAGAACCAAGTATCATTTTGTGGTGTTAAGTAACTTGTAAGGAATTTTCTAATGATAATATGAAAAGCAGTAAATTAGATCCCCTGTTGCTGGCAACAAAAGAACCCCCAGCAACAAAAGACCCCTGCTAGCAGCAATAGATTTCCCAGCAACCAGCAACAACAGACCCCCTCCTTCAACAATAGATTCCTTCCATCAACAATGACCCTTCCGCAACAATAGACCCCTCCCTCATCAAGAGATCCCCACCTACCCAGCAACAATATACCCCTGCTAGCAACAATAGATCTCCCAGCAACCAGCAACAACAGACCCCTCTTTCAAAAGTAGATTCCCCAAAGCAACAATGACCCTTCAGCAACAATAGACCCCCTCCCTCATCAAGAGATCCCCCCCACCCAGCAACAATAGATACCCAGCATCAATAGACCCTCCAGCACACCCCAGCACCCTTTGCCATTACATACATTCAGTTCTGGAGGTGCCAGAACTGCGTTCCCCCGCATTCCTGCTGAAAAAGAGCCCTGTATGTAAATGTATGCCATGTATGTACTTTAATTCTGATTGCTAGTTCTTTTTGGCAATCAATCCCTTTCCTGTTTTTTTCTTTTTTGTTCATATTGGGGATTTTTTAAAATTTTGTGTGTTTTTTTTAAGTCATTGGTCTGTTTTAGCTGCTGCCCATTGCTTAACAAACTTCCTTTTAAAGAAAGACTTCCTTTTTAGCCCTCATGCACACTCAACGTTTTTACAGCTGCTGTTTTTGGCGTTTGACGGTTTTTTCTACAGTCAATAAACTCCCCAGCATGTTATCCTATGTGTCTATGCACACATAGACTGTAATCAACATTTTTTGGCTGGAAAAAAAAAACAAAACTAGTGGGTTTCTAGAGTTTTTCAGCTGTAAAAATGCTGAAATGCTGGAAAACACTATGAAATGCGAATAAACTCTATGCACAAACACTGAAAAACGTGCGTTTTTAACGAGACTGTAATCCGGCTAACGCTAGCAGTGTGAGGAAACGTCAAGTGTGCATGAGGGCTAAAGCAATGGGCTATTTTTTCAGGTGGTGGTAATTTGGAGCTTTCAGTTATTTTAAGGGGTTTATTCTATTTTTAATTTTGTGTAAATAGGGCATTTATTTTGGGTTAAACTTCTTTTTTTGTTGCAAGGCTTCCCATAAAAAAAATAGACTTTCTAGGGTGGTATTTTAGATTTTCTATTCTTTTACGTTTTTCTTTTCAGTTTTTTATTTTATATTTGATATTGCCTTTTTTAATTGGGGTGCTCAGGTTGCAGCATTCACCTGCTACTGGCCATTTGTTCTTGGAGATACCTTTTATTTGCAGCACACTCTTGCATCATTTGACAAATAAATACATAAATAAAATGAGCAAAAATGTTGTGCACATAAAACATCCCAAATTATGTTACTCCTTAAGCCTTGTTATCCCTGAAAAAGCTGCTGACCAATTTTATACTGCGGCATCTAATGCAGTATCTTAATTCTTGTAGTATATTCCAATCTGTGCTCTTTGTATTTAGTAAATTTTGGTGTTCACATTAAAATGGTCCAGCAGCTGGCCAATTTTTTACTACTGTATCACCCGCGGTTTCTTAATTTTTTTTTTAGTAAAACGTCTGCCTGTATGCTTTGCTTCTAGTGCATTTTTGTCTGTTATCCCTCATTAAAACTGTCTAGCTGCTGGCCAGTTTTACATTGTTGTATCCTCTGCAATATCTTAATTCTTGTAGTAAAGCCCCAGATTGTGCTGTTTGTCTCTAGTAATTTTGGGCTAAGCACTGCTATTTAAAATTATCCTGCTGCTAGTCTATTTTACACTGTTCTTTTATCTGTGGTCTCTTAATTCCTAATGAGAGCTTGATACAAATTGGCCAGGGACAGGACAGTTACATTAGTGAGAACAGGCTCAGTCACAGCAAACTAATGGCTAATTTCAATCTGTCTAAGTGGGTCTATTACCACTTGATGAAAAAAGCATGTGTCATTGTTAAAGCTACCTAAAGCCTTTTTTAAGGCACAGGGGTGCTACAGCTGTATGTAAGTCAAGCTAATTATAAAAAACAATAATAGCTAAAAATTAAAAAAAACAAATCCATAGCTAAATATGTGCTACCCATGTACACTGTCATACTGAGGCTGTCTGTAAAATTTGTACTCTACCCTAACACCATGTACAGCTTTATGACATCCCCTAAGACTTTTATTTAAAGGATTTGTGCAATTTTACATGCTGTCTTCAAAGCCACAAGAAATATCCTCTCCCTGCTGTATGGTATTATTTATTTGTGTGTTTATTTTCTTCTTTTTTTCATAGCCCATATGGAAGAAAAATATATATGAAATATATTTTTAAAATGTTCTTCCCAAATATGTTGACATATATTTGAGATATTACAATTTTGGCCATAGTCAATATATTTCAAAATATATTTCAATAAATATATATATATATATATATATATATATATATACTGCATGATGAAATGTGTTTAATCACAAAATATATGAAAAATATTTTTAAAAATACATTTAAATATACTGTATGTCTTTAAAAATACAAATCTACATTTTTGGAATGCATTTACAAATATATGTAAAAATATATGTTAAAATTACTTTTTTATATGGTAAAAAAATCTGAAGAATATATTTAAAAATATATATTTTAAATATATTCTTCAGATTTTTTTAACATATAAAAAAGTCAGGAGGAGGCTTCCTTTGGCAGTGTTCAGTGTTCCATTACTTTTTTTTTACAATGGTTAGCCTATCAGCCCTAAAAATGGCCAGACTTTAGGATTCGCTCCCTTAGACTTCATGGAATGTATTTCTAAGTTGGCAGATATTAATAGGGTACTATTTTACATATTTTCAGTAACTTGCATTTTGGGTTAGGCTTTTAAGAAGAATGCAGATCAAATAGCTTCTTTTCCAATGCTGCTTAGGCACTCCACAATTACCAGCGTTTGGCAAAGGCTTCCTTCAAGCAAATAAACGTAACGAAAATATTATTCAGTGGGGCTGATTTACTAAAACTGGGGAGTACAGAATCTGGTGCAGCTCTACATATAATCTGATCATCTCCCGAGTTTATTTGTCAAAGCTTAATTGAACAAACTAAAGTTAGAAGCTGGCTACCATGCACAGATGCACCAGATTTCGCACGCTCTAGTTTTAGTAAATCAACACCAGTGGGTAGTCCCAGCTTCTCTCAAGGTAAAAGAAAGGTCAAGAAAAATCGTAATGACATTCCCCCATGAAGGCATAAGTAGGAGTTGTCTTTTGCTTACACACATATAAACAAAAAAAATCTGGATATTTGCTGATATCTGTATATACCTTTTAGTTAGATAAATGTCCTGGAGATGTGTGCGAATTACTTTAAATTGTAGTAGGCACCCCACACCTATAGGTCCCAGGGGTAAGGAGCAAAGTGTATTCACTGGGCTTGACTGGTTAAGTATTCAAAATAAATCTTTACAGCGCTATGTGCTACAATCAAATGTCATAAATTATTGTGCATAATAAACCAAAAACATATTCAAGATAAAATAAATAAAAAATAAAGTCCACTGAATCATATACCACCACGTGGCTGACATACATTGTTTGTAAATCAAACAAAGACAAAAAAAAGGTGCTTCCGTGCAGTCTTCAAAAAACAACCCTGCGTTCTTATGCTATTCTCCAATGCTCCTCCACCACCAACACAGAAAACTCATCAGATGGATATGACTACCCCTTATAGGTCAGTCATAATATGCTTGTTGCATTTATATGGCAACATCCACCATGTCTTAGGATAGGATGTTTCACTTATCCTTCAGCCATATGCATCATACTACATAAAAGAGGAAGTAAAGGGAGACTGCCAAAGTGTAAAACCTTAAAGGACGTTTATTAGGTAAAAGCAATGTAGTCTACTCACACATCTAGTGCTGTCCCAGCACTGAGGTAAATACGCATGTAGAATAGACTGATCAACAAATAGACTGTCCCAAAAAGAGATATTATCTGGTTAGATTACTTCCTAATGTCTGACTGATACTTACCTGAAGAAAGAAGAGTTGGTCTATTAGCGTGATGTAGACTAGACAGATCAACAAATAGACTGTCCCAAAAATAGATATTATCTAGTTAGATTACTTCCTAATGTCTGACTGATACTTACCTGAAGAAAAAACAGTTGGTCTACTAGCGTGATGTAGACTAGACTGATCAACAAATAGACTGTCCCGAAAAGAGATATTATCTAGTTAGATTACTTCCTAATGTCTGACTGATACCTGAAGAAAAAACAGTTGGTCTACTAGCGTGATGTAGACTAGACTGATCAACAAATAGACTGTCCCGAAAAGAGATATTATCTAGTTAGATTACTTTCTAATGTCTGACTGATACCTGAAGAAAGAAGAGTTGGTCTACTAGCATGATGTAGACTAGACTGATGAACAAATAGACTGTCCTGAAAAGAGATATTATCTAGTTAGATTACTTCCTAATGTATGACTGATACTTACCTGAAGAAAGAAGAGTTGGTCTACTAGCTTGATGTAGACTAGAGACTGATGAACAAATAGACTGTTCCGAAAAGAGATATTATCTAGTTAGATTACTTCTTAATGTCTGAATGATACTTACCTGAAGAAAGAAGAGTTGGTCTACTAGCGTGATGTAGACTAGACTGATTAACAAATAGACTGTCCCGAAAAGAAATATTATCTAGTTAGATTACTTTCTAATGTCTGACTGATACTTACCCGAAGAAAGAAGAGTTGGTCTGCTAGTGTGATGTCAGTTGTCAAACGTAATAATAATACTAAAATAACAAAGAACAGATGAAACAACCGAGATAAGAAATTAATTCTGCCCTCATGCTTGCCTACAAATCATAAATAATTGAGACAAAATTTAAAAGCTCCAATTTGCAGCCACAATTCATCTGTGGAGATTTGCAGTTATTTGCACTCCTTAATGTCTTGAATCTTTGGTCTAATGTGTTTAGAATACATTGTTACTTTTTCATCAGTTCTAAAACTCATCATTTTCTGGGCTACCAGCAGGATTACTTGGCTTTATTACCAGAAAATAAATTCTCTGCGCTCAAAAACAATTTGCTCATCTTCCCAAACAGCAGGGACATGGGAAATAAAAGCATTACTTTTTACAGCAATAGAAAGACAAATAAAATTGATTATGCCATTGCTTAGAACACATAGCAACAATTGTGGGTCTTGTGGGTCTCCTATCACTAGATATGAAAATAACAATATTTACTCCCCAGGTGCAACAAAACATTTCCTGCAGAGCAGGACATTAGCTGCCACTTCAAGAGACATCATGTAAAAGTGTGCCCAAGAGCTCTGCCATAAGGACCTTGCAGTTAATTGCAGCATCCATTATGGCACTCTCCTTGGCACAAACATCTGCCTTATCTTGTTCAAATATTAATGCTCAGGGCCTACTTTAGGATGACTCTTTCTTCTATATTGCTATGTAGTCAAAGTGCATAAAACTAAAATATATCCCACAATAGTAAAATATTGATGTACTCATATTTCAGAAGCATGTGTAACAAATACACATGCTATTAAAACAGAACATCCATTTATTTTACTATCAACTGTTAAATACAATAACAGATTATCCAAAAATATTGCCCATAGTATGAATGTGTTCAGTAGTCACAAAAAGTGACTCAAAAATAAGTCCTACACATACAGTATATACTTTGTAAATATTATTTTATCACCTGGAAAATTGTCTAGGCTTGTGTGTTACATTCTGTTGGATAAAAGAATAGAACTGTGTTAAGCCACTCAACATATTGCACAATATATAACAAGTAAATAATAAAGTAAAAATAAATTGTTGCATAATATTTAATAACACACAAAGCATACGCTAAAGCTGCTTTTGCAAGATGTTGTTTTACTTGTAGCAGTTGTTAAACAAGACAACACTAAAATTAGGCTTTACACAGTATCAGGCTTTGTCATCTTAAATTTGAATGTAACTCTATTTTAATTTTTCTGAGGACAGGGTCCTTTAAGCTGATGCAGGGACTTTCTACGCCTAAACCTCTCTACAGCAGGATCTAAAATGAATATAAAAAACTGCAAATATCTCCTGCCCACCAGGAAGGTATTAGGGAAAGAGCATAGGTATATAAAAGTGTGAAAACATTATGATATATTAGCTATAAAAAGTAGGCCTCTTGGTGCTCCAGTTCCAAGTGACCCAAAGGCAGTATGACCCAATATCCACAGGGATTAAAACATTAATCATTTTAGTCTAAAGTAATAAAGATGACTACACTGATTTACTGTTACTAGTTGTCTAATTGTTGAAAAATTAAACAAAAATAAAATAAATGAATATACCAAAATAGCCCCTAACCATATTTCATTTTTCCAGCATGGGATAGGGGATAATAACTGCAATGTAACTGATTCTTAATTGTAAATGTCCTGTTTGTTCCTTGAAAAGTCTGCACCAGTGTCTCTTTATGTTAATAGTAGTACCAGAAATATGCATCAGGCACAGAGAAGGAAATAATAATTAGTTCAAGGGAGATTACAATAACTATAGCAACCATTCATCTAGGGGAGGTCTCTCCTCCCATTCCATCACAGGTAAACCACCACAATAGAGGTCTTCTGGAGATAGACATCACGGCAACAATACCCTTGGGACTCTTAATCCCATGCATGATTCCAGCTCTGTGACAGAACAAGTAAGCAAAGGATGTTTTGTACTGTCAATTAGTAGCGTTGACACAGAACGCTAGCTTTGTCAGAAGACTACTTATTTTCAAATTTATTAATATGTATTTGCACCTAGCATACCTATATTTTTCAAAGCATTTGATGAGGTTAGAGATTACAAATAAAAAATAGCATGCTGTAATCATTCATCATGACTACTGTGCTGTGTCCTTTTACAGCATACTATTTAATTAATTCTTACACTAGAAGTCTGCTTTAACAATTTGCTTGGGATTGTTGCTTTTACATATTCCTCATGACTTTACAGTCATCAGAGCTGAAAAAAACCTGTGTAGTCTTTTTCAGATAGATGGTTACAAACAGTATTTTACTGCAAACCACTAAGCTGTGTCACTAATAGGAAAACACGTACATTACAAATTACCATGCTGATAAATGGGCTTCAGCAACATGGCCCTGCCCCGCTAATATGTGTAAATGCACTTTTACTGGGAAACCAAAATTAGTTACTTGCTTTTGACAAGATGCTGTATCAAACAATGAAATATTATATATATATATATATATATATATATACATATACAATGCTCAGCGTAAATGAGTACACCCCTTTCAAAAAGTAAGATTTTAACCCCTTGGCGCCGGCGCCTCCCAGCCCTTTAAGGGTTCCAGAAGCTGGGATGGGGGCGGGGTTTTAGGGTCATGTGACCGCCATGATTCGCTGTCATGGTGGTCACATGATCGAGAAAGATGCCGATTTTAAGAGGAAATCGGGACTTTTCCGTGAGTACAAAACATGTGTGCTGGGAGCGTGCAGGGCACGCGCTCTCAGCACATATGTTTTTTTTATAGAACGCAAATGTGTAGCCACTCGGCGTCTAGGCCCAGACGCCGGGAGGCCACACATTTGCATTCGGCCAGCGCCAAGAGGTTAATCAATATCTCAATGAATACAAGAATAATTTCCAAAACTGAGTATTATAGAACATTTGTTTAGCTCATTACATGAAAGTAAGGTTAATAATATAACTTAGATTACAAAATCTTCAGTTTTATTCAAATTAGTTGATGCAAAAATGAATACACCCCACAACAAAGCCTACTACATCTAGTATTTTATATGACCTACATGATTTGTAAGGACAACAACAAGTCTTCTAGGCATGGAATGAACAAGTTTGTGACATGTTGCAACATCAATCTTTTTCTATTCTTCAAGAACGATCTCTTTCAGAGCCTGGATGCTGGATGGAGAGTGATGCTCAACTTGTCTCTTCAGAATTTCCCATAGGTGTTTAATTGGGTTCAGATCAGGAGACCAACCTCTGATGCTGATGCATCAACAGCGAGGCTCTTTCTGTCCATACACCATACATCAGCATCAGAGGTTGGTCATCAGCTCTGAGGAAAGGGATTCGTCCCCGAAACACGTCAGCCATTTGACCGCACTGACAGTGAGAACACCTTGCCCAAACATACGCCAAACATAGTCAGTCACCAGAAGGGTTATAAAATGAATAGCATAGGGTTAAAGAACCATTCCCAAAATTAATGTGAAGAATCAGGATGTCTAGGATAAAGGCTCAGCAAAAAAAAACACATTTTGAGTTCCTAGAATTTATGGAGAGGCTGCTATTCAGTAGCTGCTTGTACTCAACAACAAAATCTGGACTGCCGAGCAATAGAAAAGGTAATATTGTCTGATGATTATCTTTACCCTATTCCCTACATCCAGATACATTAAAAGAAATATAAAGAATGCCTTGATTTAACAATGCTTGTTTCTAGCTTATTAACCATAGTGGGGAACCATAATGGTTTGAGCAGCTGTTGCTCGGGAGACATTTGATGCAATAATGCATGGTCATATGTCAAACACATAATTGAAGGCCAGTTTAAACAACCAGGTGAAACCATTGTCTAGGACTAATTTTGTGACATTGACATGAAATTGTATACCTTTCATGAACTAGAAAAATCCAAATTAAATATCATTGATAGTTTTTGGGACCTGTTGGAGCACTGAGTTCCAAGTAGATGTCTTCTTATTTCTTACCACAAAACACTGGAGAGTTTTCTTCTTGAAGATCTAGCAGGGTAGCATTCATAGAAGGACTGAAGCTGTGCTGTTGTGACTGTAAACAGCTAATACGCAGCTTGCCACTTGTGTGAACATCAGCACTGACTGTTATTTATAACATCCTCTGCCTGTAGATCAGTCTGCTTAAGAGTACTTTAAAGTCCCATAAAATTCTGCCATTTTGCACTGCCCTGATGAAGAGGGGTTGTGTGGCCCTGGACCCATAATTGTGTTAGCTGTCTTTTCCCCTGTTTGTTGTAACCAGTTTAACAATAAAGACTTTGGACTCCTAGTTTGGTGCTTTCTTTGACGTATTGCAGTTGAGGACCTGACATTAAGTGATACTAAACTCATGACACTGAATTAACAATACAAGGTCCCCCACAGTATATAAAACATGGTAATGCATTTATTTTACTAAAGTGAAACTGCTAAATACCTTTTCTCGGCCGCGGTATACAGTGGTCATGTGACTGGTTTCTGTGTCCGGCTGAGTGCTGGTTCAGCTTCTAGGAGGAATTCTTCTTCTTCTCTGAGTTTCTTCCATGCAGAGGCTGTATGGCCCTCTGTCTGGACAGCAGTCATTGGCTCTTTGCCGATCACATGCACCCTTCACTAAAACCTGTGTCCACATGCTTTTATGGGAGGCGGTGCCTCCATCAATCAAGATGTGACATCCCACTCACAGTATACTTTTTAGGTTACTGTGTATGGAGGAGGAGGGAGGGACTGGGCTGTCATTTAGGATCTGTATACATGCCCTAATGTGTGATGTCAAAGTCATGTGACCTAAATAGCTCCAATCATAGAGGAAATGTTCTCTCCAGCAATACACACAAAACAGAGCATGTGCAGACTTGCCACTACTGTTTTGTACAATTGGCAGATGGATTGGGGACAGTATAAGAAGGGGAGGATCAGAGAACAGCAGGATTAGCTAGCCTTTTTACACACTGTGGAGGATTAACTCCTCAGGTTTCACAGTAAGTATAGCAAGGATGCTTTACTACATATATAGACTGATTTTAGTATTGTGGGTTTAGTAACACTTTATGTTTTTTCACATTGACTCAGCTATAACATGTTAAGGAAAATTAGCCACACAGACCATGTTAGGAGATGTAACCAGACTGACCATGTGAAAAGGATTATCCAAACTAGTCTATGTTAGAGTTAAAGAGACCAATTTTAAAGAGGAATTGTAAAAGCTCAGTAATAAAGGCATATAGGTACAGCTTGTTGTGTACTGTGTATCTGTAGAGCTGGCCATCTTCGTAGAGTCACCAGCTAGGAGAGCAGTCACTAGCACAGTAGTGATACCACCAAATGTCACTCCAAATCTCCTATGACTAGCAAATAAAAGGCAACAGTGCCTTAGATCTCACACTGCAGATATACAACTATGAGGATGAATGCACAGGAGTGCACATGCTCCCTCACATACCAGGAAATGCTCTGATATGTTTTAAAAGGAATTCAAAGCAAAGGGGTTTTGCTCACGGTACTGTTTAGGCATAATCAATATATCTAAATGTTCTCTTTAATATTGCAAATCTTCACTGTTAAAGTTTAGGCCCAATTAAAACCATAGTATAGCTACTACTTTTTATAGTGGTTTTGGATAGAGTGTAGTATTGCTCCGTCAACTTTTCATCCCTTTATGGAAGATACAGTACATGTTTGATGAGTGTCAGAGAGAACAAGAAAGGGAATATCTTCAGATGAGTGTCAGACCCAACAGTAAGCTGGAGGAAATCCCTCCAGGCAACAAGGGAAACACATTTCTAGCAGTGTGGAGAAGGTAAAAAGCCTCTGTCAGGGTTTTTTATTTGCTGTATTTGTCCCCATAGAGGGGACTTGCTTTTCAATGGATGACAAATCATTAACTGGAATATATATATATGTATGTATATATAAAATTTATTTATCACTACTTTAGGAGTTTCATATTCCTCCCCATTCAGTATACGCTATTAAAAGATGTAGCAGTTTTAACATCCTTGTTTTTTTTTCTGTCTGTATTACATTTGATGTAAGAAAGCAGATACTTTTTTTCACGTTGCTGAAATGTATAATCCCCAGAACTGCTTCACAGTATCTCTAAGGATTTTCTTAATATGTGATTTAAAAAGAAATTGGTTGCATCAGCTTTGACAGGACTTTTTAAGTATACTTGCTAACATATTAAGAAATGTTTCTCATGCAGCTGTGTCATCATCCTCCATTATGTGCCAAAGATAGCATAGCATTCATCTACCACACTAGATGATGACACAAATGATAATTATTAATGTAATTTGTAGCATATTAAGAAAGCAGTAGGAGATGTGACTTAATAGATGCCAACTCTATGATTATGCATATAAATAAGACGCTAATGCAATTTTTGCACTGGGTTTACTGATGTCACGGGTAACTGACAAGATTCAGAAATATTTACTTCAACAGATCCATCATTATCTGTGCTTCATGCCTGAATTATGTTGGTAATAGCAGGAATGATTTCTAGTGTGAGGAGGTAGTCCTAGAGAATGAATGAAAGCAGGAGTTACAGAGCAATAACTCTTCCACCACCAAGATAAGTCCACCAGCCTGCAAGAAAAAAAAATGGCTTGGCAGTTTGTGGTAAGAACTACTGACCTAGTTGATCTTATCATCCCATGTGGGACTAAAAGATGAAAAGTAGGGAATCACGTGACAAAAATATATGGCAAAATGTACTGCTATCCCTGTGTTGCACTAATATTAAAGGATAAGTTCACCTTTCGTAACACATTACATGTTACATCCATATTCAGGTTGTAACATGTAACATGCTACTGTATGACTGGTCCCCGTACCCCCCTTCCAGATCCCTGGTTGTGACAGCTCTGCCCAACTGGCTGCGTCATTCATTCACAGAGTTCTATGACTGGGAAACTACAAGTACTTACAGGCTTTGCGGCTGTTGGTTTGTCGGCTTGTAGGCCTCAGTGAACTACCATGGCGCTATTGACTCTTCTTGTCAGTGTAAAACTGTCTGCTTGTTCGAGGTACTAGCAGGGAGAATACACTGACAGTCTGCAGGAGACCTGCATGGCACCAGCGATCTGCTGATCGCTGGTGTAATGCTTTCCAGACTCCTAAAACAAAAAAAGTACATGCACATTTTTTTACCTGCCAAATATTTTGACATTTTGATACCACCAAATGTCACTCCAAATCTCCTATGACTAGCAAATCAAAGTCAACAGTGCCTTAGATCTCACACTGCAGATATACAACTATAAGGATGAATGCACAGTAGTGTACATGCTCCCTCACATACAGGGGCGGACTGACCATTTGGAAACTCGGGCACTGCCCAAGGGCCTGGGGACAGTAGGGGGCCCCATGAGATGCCCCTGGTACCTTTTTCATAGGCTTTTTTGAGTTTGGGCAAGGACACAGGGGCCCCATGATCCCCTATTGCCCGGGGGCCCCATGAGTTGTCAGTCCACCCCTGCTCACATACATACCAGGCACTGACAGTCTGCAGGAGACCTGCATGGCACCAGCGATCTCCTGATTGCTGGTGTAGTGCTTTCCAGGCTCTTAAAACAAAAAAAAGTAAATGCACATTTATTTACCTGTCAAAAAATTTGCAATCAAAATTTTTTGTTAAAAGGTGAGAATTGCAGCACTTTTAAACATGTGCTGGTTTATAATTGGTCAAATCAAACAAAGTGTATGCTACCTTGTGGACCCTTTGGTTCTCTGATTTTACAGATGCTCTGCCTGCCCCTCCTCGCTTTATGCCCAATCGCAGAAGGTTTCATATTTTGTGCAACAATTTACAAAATAAAATGTATTCTTTGAATGGACAATAGAGGGGAGGGGCAGGCAGAGCAGCTGCTATGTAGCAGAGTGCATCTCTAATGTCAGCATGCTGGGAGAATACTGATAGCTGTATTACTGGTACTCAGTACAAATGTAAATAGTTAATTAAAGAGATAGGTTCACAAGGTGGCATACACCTTGTTGGACATAACCCATTATAAACTGGCATATTTTTAAAAGGACTGTAAACCAGAAGTTCTACTTTAGAGGGATATTGTCACTACTCAGTCACTACTATTTAACCATTTCAAGTCTGGACACTTTCACCCCCTTCCAGTCCAGGCCAATTTTCAGCTTTCAGCACTGTCACACTTTGAATGACAATTGCGCGGTCATACAACACTGTACCCATATGAAATTGTTAGGATTTTTTTGAGACAGATAAAGATTTATTTTGGTGGTATTTATTTACCACTGGGATTTTTAGTTATTTGCTATATAAATGAAAATGTCCAAACATTTTGAAAAAAAGTGTTTTTCTTATACAATTTTGCAAATAAATAATCTTTCTTCATAAATCTTGGCCAAAATGTATTAATATATCTTTTTAGTAAAACAACAAAAAAAACCCAAATTAGTTTATAACCAAAAATTATAATTTTTCTAAATTTTTTTTACATTTTTATTTTATTTTTTATATTATTATTTATGTTTTTTTTTTACATAATGTCATAGTGACACTGTACTACTTGTGGGGGATGATGATTTTTTTTTTTACACTGATTGCTTTTACACACATAAAGACTGTAAAAGCAATCATTTCTCCTCTCTGGCTGCATTCCTGCAGCCATTGAGAAATACTGTGTGAGCTGTGATTGGTCCAGGCTTGTCACATGGTACAAGGTTGTTGTGAATAGCCTTGTACCATGTGACCTCTGTGATCATTCACAGAATTCACAAGTAGTAAGCAATGATGTCAGAAAGTAACGTCTTGTTTACTACTATTCATGTGATCACTGATTGGCCAATCAGTGATCACATGAATCGGGAACTCACACAGAGGTCCCATACAGCGACCTCTGGGAGCGCGCACAGGCAATGGATAAGGGGGGGACGGTTAGAAATGTCCACCCGCATCGGCAGCGCTCCCGTCTGGCCGTTTATCTACATGGGCCAGAGGGGAAGTGGTTAAAGGGACAATGTCACCAGTCAGCCACAAATGATTTTTACCTAAATATATTCCTGAATAGCTGCAAAGGAAACAAGCCCACTTTGTGTGCATCAAATGCCTTTATAAAACCCAGTTTTTACTTATAAATATAGCTCATCAGTGTGCTGCACATAGCCTGTGCGGAGAGCAGATACAGTGGGGCAAAAAAGTATTTAGTCAGCCACCAATTGTGCAAGTTCTCCCACTTAAAAAGATGAGAGAGGCCTGTAATTGGCATCATAGGTAGACCTCAACTATGAGAGACAAAATGAGAAAAAAAAATCCAGACAATCACATTGGCTGATTTGGAAAGAATTAATTTGAAAATTATGGTGGAAAATAAGTATTTGGTCACCTACAAACAAGCAAGATTTCTGGCTCTCACAGACCTGTACCTTCTTCTTTAAGAGGCTCCTCTGTCCTGCACTCATTACCTGTATCAATGGCACCTGTTTGAACTTGTTATCAGTATAAAAGACACCTGTCCACAACCTCAAACAGTCACACTCCAAACTCCACTATGGTGAAGACCAAAGAGCTGTCGAAGGACACCAGAAACAAAAATATAGACCTGCACCAGGCTGGGAAGACTGAATCTGCAATAGGCAAGCAGCTTGGTGTGAACAAATCAACTGTGGGAGCAATAATTAGAAAATGGAAGACATACAAGACCATTGATAATCTCCCTCGATCTGGGGCTCCACACAAGATCTCACCCCGTGGGGTCAAAATGATCACAAGAATGGTGAGCAAAAATCCCAGGACCACACGGGGGGACCTAGTGAATGACCTGCAGAGAGCTGGGACCAACGTAACAAAGGCTACCATCAGTAACACACTATGCCTCCAGGGACTCAAATCCTGCAGTGCCAGATGTGTCCCCCTGCTTAAGCCAGTACATATCTGGGCCCATCTGAGCATTTGGATGATCCAGAAGAGGATTGGGAGAATGTCATATGGTCAGATGAAACCAAAATAGAACTGTTTGGTAGAAACACAACGCGTTGTGTTTGGAGGAGAGAGAATGCTAAGTTGCATCCAAAGAACACCATACCTACTGTGAAGCATGGGGGTGGCAACATCATGCTTTGGAGCTGTTTCTCTGCAAAGGGAACAGGACGACTGATCCATGTACAGGACAGAATGAATGGGGCCATGTATCGTGAGATTTTGAGTGCAAACCTCCTTCCATCAGCAAGGGCATTGAAGATGAAACGTGGCTGGGTCTTCCAACATGACAATGATCCCAAACAAACCGCCCAGGCAATGAAGGAGTGGCTTTGTAAGAAGCATTTCAAGGTCCTGGAGTGGCCTACCCAGTCTCCAGATCTCAACCTCATAGAAAACCTTTGGAGGGAGTTGAAAGTCCGTGTTGCCCAGCGACAGCCCCAAAACATCACTGCTCTAGAGGAGATCTGCATGGAGGAATGGACCAACATACCAGCAACAGTGTGTGCCAACCTTGTGAAGACTTACAGGAAATGTTTGACCTCTGTCATTGCAAACAAAGGATATATAACAAAGTAATGAGATGAACTTTTCATACTGACCAAATACTTATTTTCCACCATAATTTGCAAATATATTCTTTCCAAATCAGCCAATGTGACTGCCTGGATTTGTTTTCTCATTTTGTCTCTCATAGTTGAGGTCTACCTATGATGCCAATTACAGGCCTCTCTCATCTTTTTAAGTGGGAGAACTTGCACAATTGGTGGCTGACTAAATACTTTTTTGCCCCACTGTATGTGTGTGTGGGGGGGGGGGAGAAGGGGGCCAGCATGCCTACCGACTACAGGCTAACTGCAGAAAACTAGAGGAGAGACTGTATACATGACCATTCACCCAACACAATGAAATATAGCATCAGTGACTGGTATTAATACAGTACAGAGACAAAGTTTCAAACTGGACTACTGTACAGATCTGGAATATACAAAGCACACCATGATTCAATTAAGAATGCACATGACTTTTGTATTTAGACAGTACTTGCTTATCCCTGAGTTTAGTTTTAAATCACTAAGTGTCCCATTTCATAAAAAAAAACTGTACACTTCTGGGTGTATGGGAGGCCCCTTCAACCCCCACTTGCTTTCCACACTACTGCAGGGATTTTATTTTTTTTTTACAGTTCACTAAGGTTGACACAGATAGGTTTATAGTGATGACCCATTCACACTGCATGCACACTAAAGAAGCAGTTTAGTGTGCAGGCAGCTGCCCATTTCAGCTGCAGTGAGCCAAAAGGTTTTTTTTTTCAATTGTTTTCTATATGCCTTAATGGTGACTGATGTTCACGTTTGAACGTGCCTTAAAATTTAATTCTATAATTATATCCATTGGGTACAATAGAGGAGAATGATTTTCATTTGGAAAGTTTAATTAGAATACCTCAAGTAATGTCCCCTTCCACTACTAGATAAATTCCCCTGACATTTTCAGCAAATATTAAACAAAAAAAATCAAGGGACTGATGTGTCAAACTGTCAGCACAAACAACTGAAGTTACTTTCTCATATCCAATATTCAGGGGCCTGTTTATAAATGTTTTCACCCAAGCAAAATTCATCCAACGTTTAGACATTTTTCTAACTGAATTTATTTTGACAAATGAGTGAATACTGGGTGGACGTTATGTGAATTTTCTTTGAAAACCTTTATCAAATAGACTACATACAGCAGACTAAACCTGAATGTTTTAGTCTAACTTGTCTGTGAAAAAATATCTCCAGTGACCCATTTTGATACATCACACCCTAAATCAGCAGCTTAAAAGCTCATTTCCATCCATCCACACACTCTAACACCTACATATGTATTTAATTCTTAACATCACTATCCTTGTGTTAGGAATCCAAGAGATGCTGAAATTTCACAAGATACTTAATGCACTACTTAAGCAACATTCTATGAGATTTTGGCTACTCTGATCTCTCCAGAATCTATTCATCCTGCAGTATAGAAGCTAATAGAAAGGCTTGTATTTGTCTCCATGGGTTTTATTATGAAGCCAATTAAAATAAGAGAAGGAGCCTTCAGTCAATAAGTAAACCTTGCAAGTATTGTAAGGTCTGCTTAAGACTGTAATTTTCATAAGTTTTTTGGTTCTTAATGAACTAGATGCTGAAAGGAATAAAGGTAATAAAACCAAAAATATTTGTCAAACCTAAAGTCTTGGTTTCTAAATCTCAACTATGAGATTTCATGAATACTTTTAAAGTGCACCTAAAGCCAAAACAAATCTTTTCAGTTTTGGATAGAAACGTGAGAGGATAGAACTGTCAGGTTTTTATGGCTGTCTTTGTCCCCACTGGGGACAGTTCCTTTCTCTATTTGTTTTGGTGATGGTTGTACCCAGGACTGTGTGAGAGAACATCTTCAATTTTTAGCTGACATTGCAAAAGAAAATTCTTCAATGGGGAAACTTCTCCAGTTATAACTGTCTAGGAATTGGATTATCTTTCTTTGGAAAGATTTCCTTTTGATTCCTATTGGATTTATGGAACATGACATGAAGGAAAAGCTCTCCAATGGGGCAGACAGCAAAAAAAAAAAACACCCTATGGAGATTTTAACCATTCCCTATTCTATCCAACTAAAGCTAAAATGTAGATATATTTGAAGAATACTACTGACTACTATAAGGAAAAGGCCAATGAAACCTTAGGAAGACTGAAGTTGTTTGAGATCAGTGTCAAGAGCTAGTTGTCCTGAAAGTAAAGAAGTTGTTCCCTTCTCCCACTCCAGTTCATATCCCACACACAATTAATGCCATGGCCAATAGAGACATGAAGGAAAATGAAGGAAATTTGACCACAGGATGTCTAACTACGCTGTGGTAGTTACACATTGTATTATTTATAGTATTTTTTTAGGTTGGCATTGTTTTGCACTATAAACTCTCTATATAAATGAACAGCTTATAATTGTTTTCTGTTATATTTTCTATTTATTTATTAACTGTAAAACAAACATGGCAGTTTAAAATTTTGAAGCAATTTTATAGGTACAAAAATAAACTGATTTATTTATTATTTTGTAGTATTTTCAGTTTTATTTTTCACTCTTTGTGTGTAGTTGGACCATCTCCTTAGGCCAAATAAAATCTTTACAACACCACAATTTAAAATGACAACAAAGCAACAACCAAATGAGTCAATTTGCAAAGCTATTGATCCTACCATACTGTATATACATTGTTCTGTGTGAATGCTGGCAAAGTCAAAAGTTACTATGCTATTTCTTATTTGTTCTTTACTCATAACAACAGAGCAAATCAGGAAAATACCACATTATGGCCAATATATGGAGCCGATAATGATAGGAAATGAATACTTATTTGTATGATTGTCAACTTCATCTTTTGCCCATAGTGGGGTATTTTCCCAAATCACACTATGCTTATGAATGATAAACATCCAACCTGGAGAGAAAATAGCATTTGATGTTGCCAGCATTTGCACAGAATGAATGTACATACAGTTTTGCAGGACAAATTGCTCTGAATTTTTTTGTTGTATAAATTAACCCCAGAAAGTCCACCCAAATTGGTAAAATATATCAGATTAATGCCAAGACTTGATATTAAACATAGCATTTACTAGAAAATATTTTTGCTATAAGGAATGTGTACAATAGAGAATTTGTACATAATTTCACTATATGATGACTGCCAACATCAATCATCACCGTGCAGTAATATAAATACAACTAATCTAATCAAACTCATCAAACAAAATCATAAATGGCCATACAGTGATATCTGTGCATATGCATATATTCAACATAAAATGTCAAGTATTATCAAACATAGAACAAAGTTCATAAATCCACTAAGTCCACTTAGTTCATTCATCAGTCAGTGTGCTGCGTGATTTTCTTTCACATTTTAAATCTGTGCTTAAAAAGGTGCTCTGTAACCTACTCCCTTCAACAGACAAACTCGCCAAATCACATAGCCTCAGTATATTTAGATTGGCATATAGAGCTCAAGATTTCTATTAAGATGGTCATCAAATAATTTCCTCCAGCTTCCTCCAATCTGATGACCAGCTCCATTCAAAGCTCCACATTTTAGTATGCAAAGAAAAAAAACCACCCAATAGTGTAATACCATACACACAACTATCAGGGCTGGTGCTAGACTATTTTGCACCTTAGACAAGACCAGCTACTTACGCCAAGCCCCCCCAAAAAACAACTTTTTAAAAACAGTAGAAAATATTAAATCAACAAAGCAATTTGCAAAAATAAGTGACATAAGATGTCACCAGTACCAATATTAAAGACAATATCAGTGTCACAGGTGGACTGTATCTGTGGCTGGCAGTGGGAGGGTGACAGTTTCAGTGAGTGGAGGATGATGGATCCACGCTCTGAAAGATCCCAGTCTGGAATTCCCCAGGCAATGGGGGGAGATAAAATGCTGTGACAGCAGGCAACCCAGCCCACACACACACAGAGAACACCTGAGCTGAGTGATCCCACACAGTGACAGATCCGACACAACACACCACCACCAACATAGATCAGTAGGCCCAGCAAGCACTAGAAGAGCAGGCTGTGGGATCGTGATGATGTCATCACTCACTGACAAATTGCACATGTGATGTATGGCCAGCCGGGTCAAACTCACACAGACATGAGACATCGGAATCAGACATTACCTTCCTCCACAGGTTCAGCTCTGCCTCCATTGATGAATGGGAAGAGGAGGGCTGGAACTCCACAGTGACCAGCAGATGCCAGCTGGCTTGCAGTAAGTGACTGAGTCACTTAGAGGAACACTGGAAGGAGCGGCAGCTCAGCTGCTACACTGGCCCCAGACACCCTGCATCTTCCTCTGTCCTTTCTTTCTCCCCTCTGCTGCCCCTCCCCTCAGTTTAAGGATCATTCATGACATGGCGGCATCCCACAGAGATATACTGCCGGCTTGTGCTGCACTCAGATGCCCTTAGGTGGCAGTGCACCCTAGGTGGCTGCCTAGTTTGCCTAGTGGAAGCACAAGCCCTGACAACTATAAACTGCTCAAAAAAATTAAAGGAACACTTTGAAAACACATCAGATCTCAACGGGGAAAAATATCAAGCTGGATATCTATACTGATATGGACTGGGTATTGTGTTAGGAACGTAAGGATTGTTTGATGGAAATGAAAATTATCAACCTACAGAGGACTTAATTCAAAGGCCCAACCAAAAATCTAAGTGAAAAAATGATGCAGCAGGCTAGTCCATTTTGTTGAAATTTCATTACAGCAACACAAAATAGTACTCAGTAGTTTATAAGGCCCCCGTGGGCTTGTATGCATGCCTGACAATGTCAGGGCATGCTCTTAGGGGTATTTCCTCCCAGATCTGGACCAGGGCATCACTGAGCTCCTGGAAAGTCTGAGGTGCAACCTGGCAGCGACACATGGACCGAAACACAATATCCCAGAGGTGTTCTATTGGATTTAGGAGAGCATGGGGGCCATTCAGTGGTGTCAAATTTTTTGTTAGTGTGCTATTGTCTAGCTTGTAGATGTCTGTGTGTCTCTCCATGGATATGCCTCCTCAGACCAACACTGACCCACCACCAAAACGGTCATGCTGAATGATGTTATAGGCAGCATAACATTCTCCACGGCTTCTCCAGACCCTTTGACATCTGTCCCACATGCTCAGGGTGAATCTGCTTTCATCTGTGAAAAGCACAGGGCACAAATGCCAATCAAGCCCTATGGTGTGGGACAGTGCGCACAGGGCCCACTAGGACCCTCATGAAGTCTGTTTCTGATTGTTTGGTCAGAGACATTCACACCAGTGGCCTGCTGGAGGTCATTTTGTAGGGCTCTGTCAGTGCTCGTCCTGTTCCTCCTTGCAGAAAGGAGCAGATACCGGTCCTGTTGATGGGCTAAGGACCTTAAATGGCCCTGTCCAGCTCTCCTAGAGTAACTGCCTGTCTCCTGGAATCTTCTTCTGGCAATGGCACGTATTGATGTGCCATCCTGGAGGAATTGGACTGCCTGTGCAACCTCTGTAGGGTCCAGGTATCGCTTCATGCTACCAGTAGTGACACTGACCCTAGCCAAATGCAAAACTAGTAAAACCATTACTGTTTAGGGGTCATCTCATTGTTGCCCATCTAGTGCACCTGTTGTTAATTTCATTAACACCAAAGCAGCTGAAACTAATTAACAACCCCCTCTGCTACTTAACTGACCAGATCAATATCCCAGCAGTTTAATTGACTTGATGATATACTCTTTTCCTTTATTTTTTTGAGCAGTGTATTGATTAAAACATAAAGCCTCGGAACAGACAGGGTTGCCCCCTTTCACCTCTAGTCTTTGTGCTCACTCTTAAAATCCTCTTTCATTGTATCAGGTCCAAGCCTGATATCTCTGGCCTTTCAGTTCAAGGATACCATCATAAGGTGGCAGCTTATGCTGATGACCTACTCTTTATGTTACAAACCCAATAATCTCCTTTCCATTCCTCCTACAGGTATTCCGTACCTATGGCACAATATCTAACTTCAAAGTGAGCTTACAAAAATATGATGCTTTGAATGTGTCGGTAGAGGCAAACACCATAAGGACTGCAGGATAGTTTCAAGTTCTGTTGGACATCACAGTCCATCCACCTGGATACACATATTTCTTGCAGACCTTTTGTCAGGGCTCCAGGGTGTGACCAGAGGTATGTGAACTGACACAGGGAAACGCAGGCTTCAGATATGTTATAACAATATAATTTATTAACACTAACAATACATAAACGCAGTGCAATACTAAAACATAACACAGTGCAAACGAACCAAACCAAACCACCCACAGATAACAATACATACAATGCAAGCGTCGTCAGGCAGGCCGGGTCAATAACAATCGGGCAGGTAGGAACAGGAGGAGCAGGCAGAGAGTAGTCAGGTCACGAGCCGGGTACAGCAACTAACAGGCAGGTAGGTACAGGGGGTCAGGCAGAGAATAGTCGGGGTCACAAGCCAGGGATCAAACGGGAGAAGTCAGCAGAGGTCCGGATCAGGCAGGGTCAGCAACGAATCAGTCAGACAGGGACAGGAACAGGAACAGGGATGCAGGTAACAAGATACAGGGGCCCAGGAAAAACACACACCAAGGCCCAGACTGCAGGGCTGGCCATCCCTTAAATACACCTGCATAATCAGCTTCAGGTGTTTGGCTGGCTGCAGGGTTGAGTCTCTGATTGCTGGGAGCACCCGCTGGCCAGCCCTGGTACTGCAGCCCACAAGGCAGGTGAGTCCCACCATTACTGGCAAGTCCATTCCTGACACCCTTCCTTGAAATTTTAACTGAACTATCTCTCACTTTCCCAATCACTGAGAAAAGGCTCCTGGACAAAAAATGCATTTACGTGGTTCTGGAGATGCAATATCTTTAAAATTAAAGTCTTGCCACGGTTACTGTATTTACTTCAAAAGCTACCAGTATATGTTCCACGGGATTTTCTTTCTGGGCTATATGATTGGAATTCGTAAACTTTTTCTGGAATGGCAGGGCACCCCTCGTAGGCCAGGACATTCTGACCAGACCAAAATTGATGGGTGGAGTATGGCTACCATACCCGGCGTATTATTACATTGCAGGTAATATGGCTACGGTAATCACGGCGATTACAAATTATGGGTTTGGCTTGAGCAGAATGTCTCTCTGGTCCCACTATCAGGACTCCCATGGGCAGGACAACATATACCTTGATCCTTGACCAAACATCCTCTAATAGGCCCAACACTGTAAAAAATGGCTAGGTTTTTCTCCTTAATTAATGTCAGAAATTTCCTCTCTACCATGACACCCATCATTGGCCACCTAGATTTCCTCCCAGGACAGACTGACCAGATATTCCATACATGGAGAGAGCGAGGGGTAAATACAGCACCACAGTTTATGCAGTCTCCTTAACCTTTGATATTTGGGGCTTGGTGCCAAAACCAACTCTTTCACTTTTTACATTCCCTTTGAAAACCTCTCAGAGACTTGACACCTTTTGAGAACATTTTCCAAGATGAAGGAGCCATGAGACATTCTCTGTCTACGCAAGGTATTAGCGTATTTTCTTTGCTTCTACCACGAGTGAAAGGAAAACAATTGCTTGATACCCCTATCAATACAGTTAGTTTTGATGGGGGAATGTCTCCAGCAGCGCTATTGTGTTCTGTGGGTGCAGGGAGTCTTCCTGCCTGACAGAACACAGTGATTATTGCTAGTGGTTATAGCTGCCGGCAGTAATCAAATTTAGAAATCCGACAAGCGGGCTGTACCCAAGTCAATAGATGGATCAACTTGGGTACAATCAGCCTGGCCATACATGGATCGAATCTCGGCTGGTCACTGCTGAACCGGCCAAATTTCAATCATGTATGACAGGCTTTAGTCAGCCCTTTTTTCTAGTGACAAAACCCTTATTTCTCCCGAGTACTCATAGATCTTCAACCGGTAAATTACAGCAGATTACTTGTAAACTGTTTTTCAATTTGTTGTGCTTTCTTTAAATCAGTTTGTAAACATTCTAAAAAGTATAAAAAATTAAAGTCTCTAACATACTGTGGGGTTGAGTTACTAAAACTGCAGAGTGCAACATCTGATGCAGCTGTGCATGGTAGCCAATCAGCTACTAACTTCAGCTTGTTCAATTAAGTTTTGAAAATAAAACCTGGAAGCTGATTCTATTTCTATGCAGACCTGCACCAGATTTTGCACTCTCCAGTTTTAGAAAATCAACCCCAATATATCCATATAAAAAACATACATGTAAAAAGCAAATATAAAACACATGCAATACTATCCATACAATAACAGTATTTGAAAAAAAAATATTCATGCCTAATTTAAATCATTTTCTGTATTAACTGCTTATGATAAAGGAGGACTTGTTATTTTTAGATACTAAAAAAAATATTTTTGAACTTATTTTTACTGATTAATTAACTTGTTTAAATATTAAATATCTCAGTTTGTATGATTATTCTTCAGTTTGTATGATTATTCTTTATAAGACTAGAAAATGTAAATACGGTTTAAAAATATAACACAAGCAAACCTTTTGTGTGTGAACCTAACATTAAGTGGTGTGGCCGCAAGACACAGTCTTACTTAAAAGGCTGGGATTTCTTCACCACATGCACCATCTGAAGCATTAAATGTTTATGTATGCATTCCACATTTTCTATACATCCTACAAATGTATAAATGTATCTAGTAAGGAACAGTGAATCAGAATAATTCCCAATACCCACTTCAGTGCCCCAGATGACTGCACTCCAACGCTATGCTTGATTCCCCTCTAGCTCTATGGCCTAGATTCATCAAAGAGATAAATATTTAAACCATCCTATATTTTATCTTGTTTTATATAACTGCCTTTATTTTTATCTTTCACCATAACAGCACAATCTAGAATAAAGAGAGTGCATACTTGTATTAAGGTTTGGTATAAGCATTTCATTTGCAGTTACATATTAATGTAGGAAAGTATTATAAAATGTTATAATAAAAGGATGTCTAAGGTCACAGATGGAGCTCCAAGACCATATTACAAGCACAATGTTCAAACAGGATATGGAACCTCTGATGCATCAAAGTTACTTGTATGAAAAGATGCTCATTATCATTTGTGCTTTCCCTTCACTAAGACTCTGCTGTCAATTCCCTTAGCTGTACACATGGTGTAAATTGTGTTTATTTTATTCTTTAATCATTTTTTCAGCAGAACTTTTTTTTTTTCACACAAATAAATGCTGTGGAGAATATTTTTTCATATAGCACTTGTTTAAGCACTGCAAACCTTTATTTCTTATTGCTAAGGATCTTGAAACAGGAGTGAGATTTCAGGCCCAAAAACCATTTATATTAACAAATACTCAGCTGAGCACTCTCTGTACAGCTCGTAGGATAACTCCGTCCACACAGCAAGGGGATTTCATAAGGAGTGTCGTAAACACCCTTTAGAATATAGCTTGGCTTCCCTACAGAAATTATTGGTGCTTGAGCCAGATGAGGTTTACCTTGCTTTTGATTGACAGGTCCACCTTGGACCTGTCATCAGGTCCACCTTGCTTTTGATGGACAGTGCATGGCACTACATTATTGGTCGATTAAAAGCAAGGTAGACCTGATGGAAAATAGGGAACAGTTTCACAACAGACGTCACTCATCCACTAGGGGCTGCGGCTCTGGAGACTAGTTCAACCATCAGGTCCATCACTAGTGTTACTCATCATTTCCCAAATATGGGTATTGCCATATTTGAGTATTTACACCACCAGTATCCCTGGCACTTTGTTTACATTCAGCTTTCAGCTGTAGAATCTCCTGGCCAACAGCTGCATGGTTCAAGAGATAGTTTTTAGTTTCTCTATGTGAGCATTGATCTCAGAGCGAGTAGAAAGAGGACCTAGTTGATGGACAGTGTGATGAGGCTGAAGCAATATGGGTGGAACTGCACATGGGGGTGCGTACTACAAAGGTAATCATTGGAGATTGTTATAGGCTTCCCAATGTTAATGAGGAGGTAGAGACTCAGCTCCTTGCAGAGATCAAAAGGGCTGCAAGGGCTGGGACAGTGATAATAATAGGGGATTTTAACTACTTGGAAATTGACTGGAGTAATGGTACTGCAGGAACAGTTAAAGGGCAAAAATGTATAAACCTACTACAGGACAATTTTATGGTACAGTTTATAGAGGCCCCAACTAGGAATGATGCTCTGCTGAACCTAATAATCTCAAACCATACAGAGCTTATTACAAATGTCCACATAAAAGAACATCTGGGTAGCAGTGACCATAACTTGATTTCATTTATTGTTAGCTGTAAATATCAAGCACATACAGGAAAAATAAAAACACTCAACTTCAAGTCAGCTAATTTTCCAAGGCTGCGAGCTGCTCTCCAAGACTTAGACTGGGAGGGAATATTGGCATCAATGAACACGACACAGAAATGGGAGTTCTTCAAAAAGACTGAATGTGAACACACTGCAAAATATATTCCCATAGGCAACGAGTTTAAAAGGCTAAAAACCAAACCTATGTGGCCTACGGCCAAAGTAAAAACAACTATAAATAATAAGAAAAGAGCTTTTATTAAATATAAAAATGAAGGAATGCTATCATCGTTTAAACAGTACAAAGAATATAACAGAATATGCAAAAAGGAAATAAAGGCCGCAAAAATTGAAAAAGAATGGCAGATTGCAAAAGATAACAGGAGCAACCCCCAAAAATTCCTCAAATATATTAATAGTAATAAGGTCCGGTCCAAGCATGTAGGCTCTTTACAAAATAATCTAGAGTGGGTGACTGGGGACAAAGAGAAGGCAAATTTATGAAATACCTTCTTCAGCTCTGTGTATACAAAGGAGCATGGGGGAGCTCTTGTCCATATTGGGCATGGTATTGACACAGCTCCAGATGATCCACATTGGCTCACAATTGATAAGATCCATAAATATTTAGACAGAATAAAGGTGAATAAAGCACCTGGACCAGATGGCATACACTCACGGGTCCTTAAAGAATTGAGCTCTGTCATTTCAAAGCCATTGTTTCTAATTTTTAGGGACTCTTTACTGACTCGTTGAACTGGATGGACTTTTGTCTTTTTTCAGCCTGACTAACTAGGTAACTATATATAGTTTCATGTGTGGGAAGCTGTCACCTTAAGCTTCTCAGCACAGACATGTCCCAGTTTGAGCACTTGTGTCTCTTTGTATACCAACTCAGGAATGGATTCACATACCTAATTTCCTAATCTGTGAACTGGCAGTAATTCTTTAAGAATCTTTTGCTTACATGGTGATAGGTTCTTAAAGTAGCAGTAGTAACAAATATCTGGTACTGTTACCAGGGAATTACCACAAAATAAATGGTTGTATATGCATTATTGAAATCCCCACAGAATATCTATCTCTGCATCACCTCAGCACACTGTGCTGCCCCCTTAAGTTATTTACATTCTACAGTAAAACACACATGAGGAAATACATTTTTTTTAAATGTTTAGGCAACACACACCCATTCCTCGGCCAGGTAATCAACTAGAGATGAGCGAATCGAACTCGGCGAAGTGGAATTCGTTTCGAATATTAGGAAAATTTCGATTCGAAAATAAGCAGACTTCGGATGCGCGAATCGAAATTTTTCCTAAAATGGCGGCGACATGTGCGGCGACGGAGCGGGGATGTCTGGGAAGGCGCGCAGACAAAGCGCGCTGACCCATAATGCATTCATTCATGACATGTGATCGCATTAGCCAATCGGCAGCCAGCCAGCACTGTGTAATGGTCGAGCTATAAATGGCGGCCATTTTAGAATTCTCCATTTGCCTCCAGTCATTCAAGAGAGGCAGACCTGGCTGTATTGAGGGAGAGAGTTAGGGACACAGAAACGTTACTTAGGGCCAGAGAAACGTTACTTAGGGCCAGAGAAACGTTACTTAGGGACACAGAAACGTTACTTAGGGCCACAGAAACGTTACTTATGGCCACTGAAACGTTACTTAGGGCCACAGAAACGTTACTTAGGGCCACAGAATTGTTACTTAGGGCCACAGAAACGTTACTTAGGGCCACAGAAACGTTACTTAGGGCCACAGAGTCGTTACTTAGGGACACAGAACCGTTACTTAGGGCCACAGAAACGTTACTTAGGGACACAGAATCGTTACTTAGGGCCACAGAATCGTTACTTAGGGCCACAGAAACGTTACTTAGGGCCACAGAAACGTTACTTAGGGACAGACACAGAATTGTTACTCAGGGACAGACACAGAATTGTTACTCAGGGACAGACACTGAATTGTTACTCAGGGACAGACACTGAATTGTTACTCAGGGACAGACACAGAATTGTTACTCAGGGACAGACACAGAATTGTTACTGAGGGACAAAGAATTGTTACTGAGGGACACAGAATTGTTACTGAGGGACACAGAATTGTTACTCAGGGACAGACACAGAATTGTTACTCAGGGACAGACACAGAATTGTTACTGAGGGACACAGAATTGTTACTGAGGGACACAGAATTGTTACTGAGGGACACAAAATTGTTACTGAGGAACACAGAATTGTTACTCAGGGACAGACACAGAATTGTTACTGAGGGACACAGAATTGTTACTGAGGGACACAGAATTGTTACTCAGGGACAGACACAGAATTGTTACTCAGGGACAGACACAGAATTGTTACTGAGGGACACAGAATTGTTACTGAGGGACACAGAATTGTTACTCAGGGACACAGAATTGTTACTCAGGGACACAGAATTGTTACTCAGGGACAAACACAGAATTGTTACTCAGGGACAGACACAGAATTGTTACTGAGGGACACAGAATTGTTACTGAGGGACACAGAATTGTTACTGAGGGACAGACACAAAATTGTTACTCAGGGACAGACACAGAATTGTTACTGAGGGACACAGAATTGTTACTGAGGGACACAGAATTGTTACTCAGGGACACAGAATTGTTACTCAGGGACACAGAATTGTTACTCAGGGACAGACACAGAATTGTTACTGAGGGACACAGAATTGTTACTGAGGGACACAGAATTGTTACTCAGGGACAGACACAGAATTGTTTCTGAGGGACACAGAATTGTTACTCAGGGACACAGAATTGTTACTGAGGGACACAGAATTGTTACTGAGGGACACAGAATTGTTACTCAGGGACAGACACAGAATTGTTACTGAGGGACACAGAATTGTTACTGAGAGACACAGAATTGTTACTCAGGGACAGACACAGAATTGTTACTGAGGGACACAGAATTGTTACTGAGGGACACAGAATTGTTACTCAGGGACAGACACAGAATTGTTACTGAGGGACACAGAATTGTTACTGAGGGACACAGAATTGTTACTGAGGGACACAGAAGTGTTACTGAGGGACACAGAATTGTTACTCAGGGACACAGAATTGTTACTCAGGGACAGACACAGAATTGTTACTCAGGGACACAGAATTGTTACTCAGGGACACATAATCGTTGAATTAAAGAGTATGTCAGACAACATGCAGAGGAGTGGCAGAGGAGGCAATGTTTTAGGAGCGAGCAGACGTGGCAGCAGAGGAAGGGGTCGAGGCAGCACTAGTCGCAGCCAGAGGCCATTGCTCCCGGTGTCATCCAGCGGTCGTGTCTCCACCGACAACCCTGCCGTCATCGATTGGTTGGCTCGGTCGTCTTCCTCTTCCCAGGTCACCTCTGACACCTACAGCCAACGGTCGGTGGGTACGTCAGACACAACCGTTAGTTGGCATGGTCCGGGAGCAAGCCCACTGAAATCACGTGTCCTCTACCTGCCCCTGTCCTTTGGTGTTCCCTCACCAAGCGAAGTATCGCATGCTGTGGGCTCAGCCCCACTGTACAGTGAGGAAGAGCTAACAGAGGGCGGTCAGGAACGGGGGGAGACATCCGCCTCTTCAGCAGCCAGGCGAAGAAGTAGTGGCGAGGAGAGTGGCTCGGTAGCCGGTCTAGAGACAGGTCTGTCTCCTGACCCACACGCAGCCGAGGGGGCTAGTAGTGAGGCGGAGACCCTAATTGATGATGATGAGGCTGATCGCACTTGGCAGCCTCGTCGTCATCAGGCTATTGCTTCCGCATCATCAGGAGAAGAGGGTGGCAGCTTGGCAGCGAGCAAAACAGTCGGTGGGTTGCCCAGGAGGCAGCAGGGTCGCAGCAGTGTCAGTGGAGGCAAACGGCCACGGAGTAGAGCACCAGCTCCACTGCAGCCTACCACCACGGCCAGTAGTGGTGCCGGTGTGCACGGAGGAAGTAGCAGTCAGCCAGTGAGGAGTATCGGGGGCAAAGTTTCCTACTCGGCGGTGTGGCAATTTTTCGTCAAGCCGCCCGAGGAAGTAAACGTAGCCGTATGTCGACTATGTGGCCAGAAAGTCAAGCGTGGCCAGGGGGCCCATGTTGGGACTACAGCGTTGCAGCATCATATGCAGCGTCGCCATTTGGTGGCCTGGGAAAACCGTGATAAAGATACGGCGGTTCTGCCTGCCCCAGCCCCCGCTCCATCACCCGCTCCGTTACTTGCTCCGTCACCCGACGTCAATCGCCCTCTATCAGCCAGTCAAGGCTCCAACACCTCTGCTGAGGGGAGTTGTCGCTCGTTGGCATCTTCTGCTCGTTCAGATGCTCCTTCTCCTGCTACTCCTCTTCACGGATTCCGTCAGCAGTCTTTCTTGGAATCCGTTTCCAAGAGACAACAGTTTGCGAACACGCACCCGACGGTGCAAAAGCTGAACGTCCTCCTGTCCAAGTTGCTGGTGCTGCAGTCCCTCCCTTTCCAAGTGGTGGACTCAGCACCTTTCCGAGAAATGATGGCTTGTGCCGCGCCGCGGTGGAGAGTGCCAAGCCGTCATTTCTTCGCCAAAAAGGCAGTGCCAGCCCTGCATTCACATGTAGAAGAGATGGTGGGCCAGTCTTTGAGCATGTCGGTCTCTGCCAAAGTGCACGGCAGTGCCGACGTGTGGAGCTGTAACTACGGTCAGGGACAGTACATGTCATTTACGGCCCACTGGGTGAACGTGGTGCCGGCACAGCCGCACCAGCAACTTGGACAGGTCACGCCGCTTTTGCCTCCACGTTTGCACGTCCTTGGTCCACAAAAGATGTCCGCCTCTACCACCTCTTCTTCCGCCGTGTCCTCAGCCGCCACCCCCGTGCCAAGTCCCATTACCCGACCGGCATATCACATGTGCAGGGCGCAACGGTGTCACGCTGTGCTGCACCTGGTATGCCTTGGCGAACGTAGTCACACAGGGGAGGAACTTCTGAGTGTAATGAACAGAGAAATCGACAGATGGCTGTCTCCGCGCAAACTGAAAATCGGAACCATGTTGACCGACAACGGAAAGAACAAGGTGTCTGCTCTGCGTCAAGGAAGGTTGTGCCATGCGCCATGCATGGCTCACGTGTTCAATCTGGTTGTCAAGCGGTTCCTAAAATCCACCATCCCACTGCAAGACATCCTTAAAATGTCACGTAAACTTTGCATGCATTTCAGCCATTCCTACACCGCAAAGCACACCCTCCTTGAGCTGCAGCGGCAGAACGGAATTCCACAGCATCGCCTGATCTGCGACGTTGCAACAAGGTGGAATTCAACCCTACACATGTTAGACCGCCTTTACGAACAGCGAAAGGCCATCACCGATTTCCTGATGTTACAAGCGGATAAAGGTACTCCCCTGTGTAACTTCGATGTCAGCCATTGGCAGCTCATGCGTGACACCTGCCGCTTGCTCAGGCCCTTTGAGGAGACCACGCTATTCGTGAGTCGGCAGGACTATGGGATGAACGACGTCATTCCTCTGTTGCACGTCCTGGAACAAATGCTGTTAACAATGGCTGGTCAGGGTGCGGTAGACGTGGCGCACAGATCTCAACGCCACATGACCCCTGTGGGGGCAGGACAGGAAGAAGAGGAGGAGGTAGAGGAGGACATTGGTGCTCAGGAATTATTGAGTGAAATGGGTGGTTTTTCCACTCAGCGGACAGGAGTGGAGGAGCAGGAGCATCTGGTAGAGGAGGAGGAGACAGAGGACCCAGACGCACCGTGGCAGTATGCTGTGGAGATGGAGGCAGGGAGTCCCTCGCATTCCTTGGCACAAATGGCCCATAGCATGCTCGGTTGCTTGCGTAGCGACAGCCGAATAATAACCATAAGACAGAGGGATGACTTTTGGCTGTCCACCTTGTTGGACCCTCGCTACCGTTCAAAAATGGTGGCCTTTTTCACACCTGCTGAGAGGGAGGCCAAAATAACGTACTATAAAAACCACCTATGTAGACAGCTGGTCTCTGCCTTTCTGCGCCAACATCCATCCTCAGACACTGTGGGCCCTGTGCGCTCGCGTTCCGCTGCCATGGCAGCAGGGGAGGGGTGGGGTGGTAGGAGCAGTGGCAGCTCCACCAGCAGCAGCTGCCTCAGTCTGCAGTCGATGATGAGTAGCTTTCTTCACCAGCACAGTGAGGAAACTACTAACCAGCCGCAGCAGCAGCAGCATCAGGTGGACCTGGAGCAGGACCTCAAACAACAGGCTTGGGCCTACTTGGACAGCACCCTGCCAACCGAGGTAGACAATCCCCTTGACTACTGGGCAACGAAACTTGACCTTTGGCCCCAACTAGCTGAATTTGCCCTTGAAAGGCTGTCATGCCCGGCCAGTAGCGTGGCATCGGAGCGCGTGTTTAGTGCGGCAGGAGGTATTGTAACTCCGCGGAGGACACGACTGTCCACCCAAAGTGTGGAGAGACTCACGTTTGTGAAAATGAATCAGGCGTGGATTAGTCTGGATTTCAAACCACCAGTTCCTGACACAACTGACTAAATCCGCCATGAATCATGCCCCAAACATGTGCCACTTTCAGGTCTCCTCACACTACTGGTGGGTTCCATTTTGTCATAGGGTGCTGGCAGATTACGGGCCTCCCATTGCTGCTGCCAGGCCCGTAATCTGCCATGGGCCCCTGTACCGCCTCCTAATGCTGCTGCCAGGTCCAGAGTGTGTCATGGGTCCCTGTACGGCCTCCCATTGCTGCTGTCTCCATCGCCACACTCTGCCATGTGCCACTTTCAGGTCTCCTCACACTGCTGGTGGGTTCCATTTTTGTCATAGGGTGCTGTATGGCCTCCCATTGCTGCTGCCTCCACCGCCGCACTGTGGCTCCACACTCTGGTTTTGGCCCCGTGACTGCCCAAATGAGTGAAGTGTGCGGTGATTCTAAGATCGATGGCACTCATCTGCATGTCATACTGACTGACAGTATTATTTCTCTTCCCCAGCAGACTCCAAGGGCATTTAAATTAAAGGTACAGTGTTCTGCACTAATATAAAGGCTCTCTGAAGCCTAGAAACACCCTTTTATAAGTTAAAATTGCAGCGAATATATTCTCATCAAATCAAATTTATTCCTCGAATTCGCCGAATCGAATTTTTGAATACTTCGCTCATCTCTATAATCAACCTTAGATAGTAAAAACTTCTCCAAAACACTGCAGTGACTTCAATAACACTTTACAAACCCCAATCATAATAATTAATAAGACCTAAATCACATGAGTTCACTGATGTGTACACCAGTACGAAGGGCTGTCTTCAATCACATGGGATGCATAGGTGTTCTATGCAGAGGCAGCCTGTTCAAATCAATGACAGGAGGAAGCCATTACAGTTGACATTGGTAATGATACTATTACTATATATTTACAGTATCTCCACTCTACAGCTAGAGGCTTTTTCACTTGGCCAAACACACATGTTCTCCATAGACTGCACACAGTGCAGAAGTCTTCTTCACACTGTTTTCCATATTGGTCTAATAAATGTTATGGTAGAATGCTTATCAGCTAATTTTGAATGATAGGAGTTGTTATATTCACCCTGGAAAAGGCACCATGGAAACTATTACATACATATTACAGGAATTATATTTGTTACTTTTGTACAAATATAACAAAACTCACAAAGTGCTTTTGTTTTTAAAAAAATGGCCCCTATGTGTGACACAAAATCCAACTTTAGTTAAAACAGTCAAAACATCTCCAACAAGCAAAAAAAAAAAAAATGGCTGTAGTATTCACTTTGCATCGTATATATTTTTCAAATGTTCATGTTTATCATTCTCAGTTGATAAAACTGAGCTACTTAAAAGTTAATCTGGATTCACAAAGTTCATTCATTTTTAGTTTATTTCCATAACAGACACACTTTTTATTTTGAGAAAACAGGACAGAGAGGAACTCAACTCAAAAAGGTAATATCCTGTTTGCTTTGGAAAGGTACAACAGAATAACTACATAAAAAGGTATACAGAGGGCTCTTTTCTGCTGATAAAAAAAAAAAAGTGAAAATAGCTAAGCTTCCCAATTCCATTCATAAACCCATAATTTATGCTTGTCCTGAGAGGTGCCTATTAGCAGTATGGTGCCAGAATTTAGCTTTAGGTATCTATATAGTTATACTTCATAGGTTTATTTTCTATTTCTCTGAAAAAAATTAATTTATAAACATGAAAGGTGAAAAAATAAAATTATGCTCTGTAGCTGAATTAAATATCGAAATAGATACTGTATATGACTTGTTTGTTTTAAACTAATTTTGTAACTACACATCTTTAAATAAACTTATTTTTACTGTTTGACTTTGATACAACATCATCATTTCTGTTTCAATATTTTTATTGAGAAAGTTTTGTTTTAAGAATACAAGAAGCTCAAGATACGCCCACGCAGGGGCAGAGCAGAACAAAAATACATAAACAGATACTTCCAGCTGACTTGTATTAGTCAAATAATGAAGGAGAGATGGAAAAAAGCAGAACCAGATATTAGCAGCAGTAATCCAACATATTACCGGAAAAAGAAGAGGAATGAAAAAAGGTTGGAAGAAAGGGAAAAGAAAATAAAACAACAAAAAAAGGGAGAAATCAGAAAGAAAACATGGAGGGAAGGGAAACTAGAAGAATCACGGATACAAGGCTAGCACAGGCAGCGACTATAAGAGGCCATAACTAGTAAGAGGCAGGGACGGCAACGAGTAACGTAGCCAAGGTTTCCAAACCTTAAGGAATCTCAGATGAGAATCATGAAGAATGCTAGACATCTGTTCATTGATCAACATAGCATTCATCTGGATCTTCACCCCCTGGAAGACAACCAAAGGGGTTCTTCAAGCTTGAGCTATAGCACGTTTGACCGAAATAAATAGGTAGGATGCCAATTTCTGCTGAGACCTAGACAGACCCAAAATTGGTCAATGCAGGAAGGCCACCCTTGCATCCCTACGGACCATAATATGAAATAGCGTTTGTAGCAAACCAAAAACCTTAGACCAGAAGCCTATCAATCACGGGCACGACCACCAGATGTGCAAGACGTCCCTGCTTAGACCACAGTTCCGGAAAAACCTATCTCCGCCAGTCGGATTAAAGTGAGCAGTCTGAGCCGGGACCCAGTACCACCGCAGGAGAACTTTGTAGGCTGGCTCAAGAGTGACTGTATTGAATGAACATTTCGCCACCATCTCCCAGGCCCTACGCCAATTCTCTGCCGCAATCGACACACCCAGATATCTCTCCCATTGAGAGACATAAGACAGGGGTGGTGAGGTGGACCTACTGTTAAGGGAGGCATACATTACAGAAATGAGACCAGGGGACCCTGGGGAATGCTGACAAACGTGCTCAAAGGGCGTTTTTTTAGTAAGGGTATGTAGAGGTACGATGGAGGGATAGAACCCAGTGGCGAAATTGCAAATACCGATAATATTCCTGTGGCGGGACCCCCCTTGATTCTCAAAGTGACTCCCATGATGGAAACGTATGAGCACTCAGAAAATCATGTACAATAACAAAGCCACGGGAGGTCCACCAAGAGAAAGAAGGGAGATGTTCTAGGCCCGGCAGAAATAAAGGATTATGCGTAACAACATCATCATTTCTATCGATTGGTGAAAATAAAACCAAGGTTTTTAGCCCAAACTTTACATCAGTGTATATAACTGTTGTCTATGTATGTCTTAACTTTTCAAGTATCTGAAAAAAAAGAAGTAGGTAAGTTCTTTAACAAACCCCAATCAGCTCTACACATTTGATGGTTTATATTACAGTAAAAAATGTTTGACAGATCTTTATATAAGAGCGTGTATATGTGAGTAAAAGGCAGTGGGGGTTATTTACTAATACTGGAGAGTGCTAAATCTAGTGCACCTCTGTATAGAAACCAATCAGCTTTCAGGTTTTATTGTCAAAGCTCAAGTGAACAAGCTGAAGTTAGAAGCTGATTGGCTACCATGCACCGCTGCATCAGATTCTGAGTGCACCAGTTTTAGTAAATTTTCCCCCCAAGTGTCACCTATATCATCAAGAAAAGGAACTAAAATGCTAATGACAATAGCCAAAACACTGTCTAAATTAGTATGTTATTCCCCATAGACAGTCCAACAGTCATCTGATGCTGTCAAAATCCCAACAGTCAGGGAACTGTTTACAGTCAGAGCACATTACACCTATGCAGATACAGACAACTGTGTGCAGTGTCTCAACAGCAAATATTTCAAGTTTACAGAACTGCTCCTTTTGCAAGAAATACTGAGCCTATAATTTATTCAATTTATCGAGTATAAGTTCATTACATGTATATGACTTCACCTAATCAGACTACATTTAAAACCTAAATGCAAAGATGTAAGGGGGAATAAAGGATGATAGATATGCATTATCATCTATATAAGGCTACCTGTTTTATTGCAGAAGGAAACTACTTAGAGAAGAAATTACACTTTTCTTTTCCAATAGATTTTTATTCAGATTTTCAAACGTAAGACATAAAACAATTCATTTTCCAAGACGTATCAAATAGATAAGTAGGAGGAGGATTTAGAGAGATAATGAGTTCACCCTCCAATATACTCCGATGTCAGATCTTAACTATACTAATATAACCAACTAAAAGATCCATTCTAACAGGCTGGTACTGCAGGAGAGAGGAATAGCATGCTCAGAGTATGGGACTCAACTAGTGAGAACATAATGCATGATTATAACTGAAAAATGTAGGTCAAGCGTCATCTCAATCTCAACCAAGGATTTAGAGACCGACAGGTCAGGGGGTATTCCCCTGCTATTAGGCCTCCACTTATACTTCCACGTATAATCTTCAAACATTAACCACAAAAAAAGTAAGAGAAGAAAGGAAAGAGAAAAGAAGAAAATTGGTCCTCCCGGACCCCTATCACAGGGCATCCTGGTGTCTAAGGGGCCTGAAGATATGCAATCCAAGGATTCCACACCCTCTCAAGACTAGCTTGCTTTTCTTTAAGGATGCTGGCCAATTTTTCATAAAGTATAATCCAAGATATTTTGTGTTTGACCAAGGCAATGTTAGCCACAAGAAATTTCCATGCTCTTGCTATGGTTATTTTAGCGGCGGAGAAGATAAAGAAGATAAGGGTTTGGAAGTGTCCGGGGATCTCATCTGAAATATCAGCAAGCAACGCTGTTTTAGCTCTTTATGAATATTTTATCCTGTTACCGAATAGACAAGATTGAATATTCGGGTCTAAAATCGTTGAACAAGACCCCCAGACATGGTACATATCTCTGACCTGCTCACATCCCCATAAACAGAGGGAGGGAGTGGCAGGGTAGAGTTTTGCAAGCCGCAAAACTGGAACCAGGTACCAACTGGATAGCACATTGTAGTTCACCTCCACTAGAGTGGTATTGAGTATTTCCTTATGCACCATGGTTGACCACTGTATCCACTCCTCCTCCACTATTGTCTCACCCAGGTGTGACTCCCACGCCATTTGGTAGGATGACCTATGGCGTTGACAATTGAAAAGAGTATATAGCTCCGAAATCCCCCCTTGGGAAGCAGTGGTTTGCAGACATTTATTCTCAGACAAGGTCCTAGTAGTTATATCAACCTGTCCCCTGTCCAAACTTTGCAAGAAGTGGGTAATTTGGCACAGGTGGAAGGTTTCCACAGAGGGCATGTGCAATGCTTGAAATTACACTTTTCTACTATGAAATTAATAGCTAAATAGTTACATAGTTAGTCTAGCTGAAAAAAGACAAAAGTCCATCTAGTTCAACCATAATAAATAAATAAATGTTACAGTATATTCCTATACCCACAGTTGATCCATAGTTCTTAACATAACAATAGACAGACTGACATGGCTTACAGGTACCCATGGTTGAATATTTAAAGTGACCTAGTTTCCTCTTGCTAGCCTGTGCATAGATGCTATTGTATGCTCTTTGTTGCTTCCTCTCTTATGTCAAAGCTCTCAGACAATCCCTAGATAAATGTGAAAACTCAGTGGTTCCATTTACACTTGTGAGACTTGTCATGTGACTTTGGACACATGACAAGTTGCAACCCATATATTTTATTAGAAGCCGTTCAAATCTATGCAACGTAAAATCACTGTGACTTTAAAAAGGCTCCTGCACTGCTTTTATGCAACTTTCATGTGACTTGAGTGCCATAGACTGCAATGTATACACTCAAAATTCGCATGAAAGCTGCATCTGAATGTTATTAATGCAACAGTTGTGCAACGGTCAAAAACAAAGTCAACAGTCAAAGTCGCATCCAAGTTGCACCCATCCAAAGTTGAAGCAATGTCAAAATGTAAAGTTGCAATGAAAATCGCATGACTTTAAAGTCACACAAGTGTGAAGGGAGTATAAAAATTGGCTTTGGATTCAACATTCTGTCTGTGTTAAGTCTGGCTGGATACAATGACATCATCCCTTCTTCCACAATTAGCATGTCATTTTTTTTAGTTGGTTAAGATTAGCCAATAAGGAGAGGAGAAATGAAGGAAATAAAAGTGAAAGGAGGCAATGCGGATTTTTGCACGTAGTTTTCACAACTTTTATCTCAGGATTATGAGGTAAGAGAAATGGAGCAAATACAAGCTTACAAGAAACTCTATGCACAGTTATGGTTAAATAGGATCACAAGAGGGCTAGCATGGGTCCATATAGGGCCATGGTCAGGGGCGTATTTACCACAAGGCAAACAATGCATTTGCCTAGGGTGACATTTTTCAGGGGGGGCAGCACCGCCATCCTGGAAGAAGGAACACACGTGGCTTGGGGACAAGATGGGATCTGAGAGAGACTGAGGGCTGCTTGACTCTCGTTCTTGGGGATGTCCAGAGTTGAGAAGGTGAGTGTCTTTCTCTCACTGAGAGGGGAGTGGCCGGTGTATGGGGGCGATGGTAGTGGAAGGCTCTCTCAGGTGGGGGAGTTGTTGGTCAATGTCAGGCTCTCTCCAGGGGGGCAAACTTTGTGTTGCCTAGGGTAGCACAAAACCTAAATACACCACTGGCCACGAGGCAATAGTGACTAGCAAAAAACTAAACTGTACACTTTTAATGCAGCTGCTCCTTTTGACTACATATGTTATTCAGCCTGAATACATACTGGCACTTGGTATCATTTAAATTCACAAAGTTTGGTGGTAAAATACAGGACACAGGTATCAATAGCTATATACATTAGGGATTGGTAACAGAAAATGATTGTTATATTGCAGCGTCTATAATAAAGATAATAGGAATCTTGCTGTAATAGTTACTACGCTAAAAAAGAATTAGCCGTTAGCTGCACATGCTGCTTAATGATTTCTGATACTGAAGGTCAATTGGCAGTATTAAGATCTGTCAGAACTGCAATGACAAGTGAAACGTTGTTCATAAAATGAGAGGACTAATGGCAGGCAAGGCCAGCAACAGTTTGCTCTTTGAAGGTAATGGTGCCACCTTCTCTGCGTGTGATGTTTTCTGTGTTATTGATACAGTCAGATTTAATAATGACCTCTGTGTGAGCAGCAGCATAGCAATTATAATCTGCAAATTAATAGATCTGCCAAGTAGAACTCTTCATTGTCTACACTCCTCAATGTCTACACATGTCAAATCATACAACATCTTGTCATTGCACCTAAGGTAGTCTATGAAATTCTATCATTTCTAAACATCTTTATTAGCGGGATAAACTGGGGAGATGGAAGTAGAAAGACACACCAGTCTGAGTTCCTATGCCTACCCATGAAACTCCATTAGGCTGCTTTCACACTGTGGAGTTTTTTATGCACTTTTGAGTAAAAAAAAAAGCACCTGAAAAGCTCAAGAAAAAGGCTTCCCTTTAAATTCTATGTATGTTTTCATAGTGGGGTGTTACGCTACAGTTGCTGTGTAAAAAATCATGCTTGCAGCATTTTTGGAGTATGTTTGTTAACCTCCCTAGCGGTATGATTATTTCAGATTTTTGGTGCTGAAAGCGGTACCATTATTTTGCATGGAAATATGTAGTTTTTTTTATTGTAGGCTGTAAAATTTAGGAATAACTCACTGAAATCTGTCCGAACAAGAGTCTATTAAACACTCCGGGTAGGATAAAATTTGAAACACAAAATCATAAATTATAATTTAATAAATAATCATAAAAAATAATAATATAATAATAATACATTTAATTCAATAATATAATTGTTTTCAGTGTCTGATGACGAATTTCTCCACGAATCATTATCACTCAATTCTGCAAGTGGTTCTGATTTAGTATTGCTGCTCTCTAGCTGATCTAAACCAGCTTTTGACCTAAAGGGACGCTTTTTGGACGCCAAAGTTTCCAGGCAGAAAGAACAGTCAAAATGCAGGCCGGGCACAGGACAAAGCACTAGGGACAAAATGTATGTGAAATGGTTTGAAACTGCAATGTTTTACTATGTAAAATTTGTTTTGAAAAAAATGAATTTTTTTTTAAATTTTCAAATTTCCCGCCGCCGCCCGTACGTCCCGACATCACAGGGACCGGAACACAGAAACCGGATGCCGGCATCGGCCGGAAGAGATGGCCGGGGACGCTGCAGGGGACACATCGCGGGAGCGAAGGATAAGGTAAGCTCTGCAGGGTCTCCCTATGCAGCGCCGCATGGTAAGCCCGAGTGTAGCTCGGGGTTACCGCTTTTGGTACAGAAACTTCACCCCGAGCTACACTCGGGAATACCGTTAGGGAGGTTAAGTTAAAAAAAAACCCACACCAACAACGCCTTTTCCCATTGAAATCAATGGAAAACGCCTCAAAAATGCACCCGAGAAGCATTGTTGGTGCAGTTTTTAAGCTCCAAGGAGCAGGGCCCTCCTAACCCTCTTGTATTGAACTGTATTGTTGCTGTATTATCTCCCATTATTTTGTAAAGCGCTGAGCAAACTGTTGGCACTATATAAATCCTGTAAAATAATAATAATAACGTTTTTGAGTCACATGTTCTTTAAAAAATGGGCCGCAAGTGTGGCAAAAGCGTGGTAACAACACGGCAAACATGCATATGTGTTTTTGCAGCAGATCAATGTGAAAGAGCCCTTAAGCATTATCGTTTAATGATTTTAAAAAAAATTATATTTCTTAATTATGGGGTAAATAAAACTTCTTTAAACTGACAAGTTCCCTTGACCATACAGGGGAAAAGACAATGGTGACTTAATTTCCCTCCTGCTCATCAGCTTGTCCTTTCTCCCATACAGATCAAGAACAAAGTGAAATAACCAACACTTCCAGATATGAGTGAATGTGTATCCTTTACAGCTATGTGGGATGCGCTCTTTGCTTCTGTGATCTGCAACTGCCAAGGTGCTGCAGATGTGATCAGTTATGGCACGAGACATTTGATGGTTTGACAGTTCGGTTGAGAATACAAGCAACTGTGGCATTTATCATTCATAGCATGCCTTGAATGTAACTCTTTGGGAAATGGTTAAATTGATGGGTGTAGTTCCAATGGAATGCAGCTCTGTAATCGTGTATTGTATTAATAATAAATTAATTTGATTAATAAATGTGTTTTTTAAATGTAAACATTGTAAGTACCTGCATTTGACCCATTAGCCACCTCTTGCAGTCCCTGTATAGCAGAGCTAGCGAGTCAGGAGAAAGAAGCAGAACAATCAAATCATGTACTGACAAGGAGCATGCTGATGGGAAGAAAGAGCAGAGTGACAGAGAAATTGTGGTCCTCACTGTGCTTCTTCTCTTTTTACTGGCCAGCCACAGGCTGGGGTGAGTCCAGGATGGCTTGGGCTTAGAGCAATACTGTATCTGGTTGATTTCAGCTTTTTTTTTGTAAAGTGAGCCAGTCAGAATAAAAATGTACAAACGGATTTACCTGCAAAAGAAGAGAGTACATATCTCTCCTGTTACAGTGATGTTGAACACCACTCTGTAAAACCTTCCTCAGAAGTCTGCAAAGAATCTGAAACTTTTAGAAGTGTCAATCTCCTGTGTTCCCCACTGCATTCACTGGTTCCTCTTGCCAGCCTCTACTTCTTCAATATAGGACAAGGAGGTTAGCAGGAGCAACCAGTTAGTGCAGCAGGAAAACACAGGATACTGACACTTCCAGAAGTGTTTGTTTCTCAGTAGCCTTCAATGTTAGATTTCTCTGGAATGAAGTGGCATTCAGTGGCACTGCAGGAGACTTGTAAAAGTATTAACATTTTATTTGTGCAAGTAGACCTTTTGTTCATTTTTTTTCCCTGACATGATCGCTTTAACTTTAGTAATTTTTTTAAAATAATTGCTGATATTTACTATTTTATTAATATTTAAATACAAAATTAATATAGGGTACATCAATTTACACTGTGATATATTTCTAATATTTCTAACATCTTTCTATATTTCTAATTAAAGAGTATACAAAGCCCTCATGAAGTGTCATCTAGCTTGCTCCAACAATGGAAAAAATTCCTTACTGAATCCAGTCAGATAACTCAGATCAACATTCTATTCTCTATCACCTATAAATATAAGTAGTCATCTATGTTTTGTACCTTTACAAAAGCATCCACACATTTTTTTGAAGCAGACAATTGAATCTGCTAAAACCAGTTTCTGTGAAAGACTGCCTTCTTCTAGGGAAGAAACCTCTGGCTATGCAGAAGTCCTTATGTCCTTTGTGGTAACTTTAGTGAAATGAACTGTTCTTCTTAAATTAGAATACAGTCCGTATAATGGCAACTGATGGGACAACATATAGGATTTTATGCGTCTGTGTTGATAGCATTTTGTTCACTTCAAAACTTCTTCTCTTCCAGTTCAAGTCTAGGAGAATGCAAATACAGGTCAAATGCAGATCAATTGCACCTGCAATGATTTCTGAATGATCTCAGAAGTGTCTCGAGCTGATGACACAAGCATGCTGCATTTTCCCATAGAAGCCTATTGTTATAAGCTCTAAGACTGGCTGGTTGTCAGGGAATTCCTGTATGGTGACTGGTGCATAGATATGCGCACAACATCATGCATAGCAATAAGCACAGGCACATTGCTAATAAAAATGAGCATAGGGTTGCACATGTGCGCAAGAATGCGCGCACGTGAGTGCACGCACGTGAGAGCATGCCCACAGTTTTTGGCACCAGAGAGGCTATTTAAGGGAGGCTCTTACTCTCTGTCAGTGCTGACTGGTCTTCAGCTGTTTCCTTGTGTTCTGCTTGTATCTTGTGTGTTATCCGTTGCTGACACAGCTTGCCATTGACCTGCTCTTCAATACTGTTTATGCTTCTGTTTATTGGTTTCTGATCCCAGCTTACTCCTGACCACGTTCCTGCCTAGTGTTTTGATACCTCTGATATCCTCTGCTTGGTGCTGACTCTGGCTACCCACTGACTACGCTTGTGGCTCCAGTCCAGCTTTACAAATCTGCTGAGTACTTGCCCTGGCTGTCTATCATATCAGCTCCAGTTGACACGGTGTGTTCCAGCCTCATGCTTGTTAGAAGTTCCAGCAAGCCATGCATCCAGATCTTGCAGTTCTGGTGGAGTGTTCCTCTAACCTCGGTTGGTCGTTCCTGCATCTCCTCTGTTCCTGAACACATGCCCTGCCCGATCTACAGAGTTTACACCTCCAGCTGCAAGTTCTGCAATCAATACCTGCAGTCACTCGTATTCCTCCTGTACCTCGGCACTATCAGCTCCACCTTCATTGGGGCATGGGCTGGAGATACAAGAGAGGCCGGTCATGTCAATTCAGACTTCTACCAGGTACATGACACTGATGCTCGAGCTGCGAACATTACTGCCATGAACCCGTGGGTCACTGCATATTAATGCCAGCTGTATTTCACTTCATTGGAAGCCTCCGCACGTCTTGTGTTCTAAGATAAATTAACTGTGACTGTGTAATGGCCTAGTTTAAGCCATTTGATGTTTTCATGTATTAAATGCCCAGGGCCATTGCTAGACTATTTTGCACCCTAGGCAAGACCAGCTACTTGTGCCCCCACCCACCCAAAAAAACCCCAACATTTTTTAAAAACAGTAAAAACTATTAAATCAACAAAACATGAAACTTCTATATTTCTTTTAATTTGCAAAAATAGGTGCAATAAGATGTCACCAGCAGCAAAATCAGTGTTATGGACAGACTGTATCTGTGGCTGGCAGTGGCAGGGTGACAGTTGCAGTGAGTGAAGGATGATGGATCCACACTCTGACAGATCCCAGGCTGGAATTCCCCAGGCAATGGGGGAGATAAAATGCTGTGACAGCAGGCAGCCCAGCGTACGCACATGAGAGAACACCTGAACTGAGCGATCCCACACAGTGACAGATCCGACACAACACACCACCTCCGACACTGACATAGATCAGCAGACCCAGTAGGCACTAGAAGAGCAGGCTGTGGGATTTTAATGTCATCACTCACTCACACATTGCACATGTGATAGATGGCTGGCCGGGTCACACTCATACAGGAGTCAGACATTACCTTCCTCCGCAGGTGCAGCTCTGCCTCTGCTGATAAATGGGAAGAGAAGGTCTGGAACTCCCAGTAAGGGACTGAGTCTGAGAGGAACACTGGCAGGAGCAGCAGCTCAGCTGCTACAATGGCCCCAGACACCCTGCATCTTCCTCTGTCCTTTCTTCCTCCCCTGTGCTGCCCCTCCCCTCAGCTAAAGAATCATTCATAACATGGAGGCATCCGACACAGAGAGAGTGGCAGCTTGTACTGCATCCAGGCACTCCTAGGTGGCAGTGCACCCTAGACGGGTGCCTAGTTTGCCTAGTGGAAGCCCTGGCCCTGCAAATCCCGCCCAATGTTGGAATTTATTTTTAAGCAAGTCTACATTCTTTTAAAGTTTGCTCATTCTTTATAGTGAGAGAAAACTATATGTTTAGGTGAAATCTACAAATACATATTCGGCACAGCTCTTCAATACATGAATATTCCCCCTTGTTATGTCTCTTTAGAAACACTACAAGCACTAAAAATCCCTGATGATCCCACTAGAAATGCAGTCCCCTCCCCTTCCTGTAGTAGGCTTGAACTCTGCCACTACTGCATTGAAATCCCAATCAGTGTTGTCAGCCTTGTTTATTCTCTCCGTACTTGTTCCCCTTCCACACAATCTGCCTCTTCTTTCTCCCACTCTCCCCCTATTTTAGCTCAGCAGTGGCAGTGTTGTCAGCTGACTTAGGCTGCATTTACTCCTGCGCAGCTCCTGCAGCTAATAGTGGCTGTTCGCATGTAATCACTGATGCAGCAATCACCTGTGAGCTATTGGCCCTGGATACAGAAAGTCTGCATTCAGGACTGACTATTGAGGTGATCACTGTATGAGCGATTACATGTGATTGGCTGCTATTAACTGTGGGAGCTGGCATCCTCCCATTACTTTCAATGGGGCTGCCTCCTGCAGCTAATCAAAGGGAACTCCAGCTGGGGTTCTTACATGTAACCAGTTTCAGGATCATTCACAGGTGTAAATGAACCCTAAAAGAAGTTAGGGGTTAGCTCTATTTCTGGCAGAATTATTAGTTTTTTTTGTACTTGCTATTATTTTTAAATAAACATAATTTAAATGTGCAAGTATTGTGCTAAATATGTTTTTTTAGGTACTTACATTTTTATTCAACTATTATTATGAAGTTAGATTACTGATATATGAGCATGTGAGTTGATACATGTTTATTAATGCTTCCAAAACTTTAGTCAGTTTTGTGACACCAAAATAGTTTCAGAACTGTTCTAACAGTACTAAAAACAACTACTGCAAATCCTATAAAGACAGATACATTTAGATGAATTGTTACATTTACATGCTTAAGCTTGCATTGTACTCTGCAAATTTTGGCCAGTTACTGATGAACTTGCAGAAATTCACTTGGTGGCCCTTTTGGCCCTTTCCCACCCAAAATCCTTTGAAAAATCGAGAAGGTGAGCAGAAAATTGTTGGCCAAACAGCAGCTGCAGCTAATCAGATGCAGCCAATGTTTAGGTCTCTGATGGCCCACCAGAGGGGTTTTCATCCATTTCTGATATTTAGGCCTCTGATAGCCCACCAGAGAGGTGTTCATTCATTTCTGATGTCCAGGTCTCTGATTGCCCACCAGAAAGGTTTTTTTTATCCATTTCTGATGTTTAGGTCTCTGATAGCCCAGCAGGGGTTTTCATCCATTTCTGATGTTTAGGTCTCTGATAGCCCAGCAGAGGTTTTCATCCATTTCTGATGTTTAGGTCTCTGATAGCCCGCCAGAGAGGTTTTCATCCATTTCTGATGTTTAGGTCTCTGATAGCCCAGCAGAGGGGTTTTCATCCATTTCTGATGTTTAGGTCTCTGATAGCCCACCAAGGGGTTTTTATCCATTTCTGATGTTTAGGTCTCTGATAGCCCACCAGAGAGGTTTTCATTCATTTCTCATGTTTAGGTCTCTGATAGCCCACCAGAGGGGTTTTCGTCCATTTCTGATGTTCAGGTCTCTGGTAGCCCACCAGAGAGGTTTTCATCCATTTCTGATGTTTAGGTCTCTGATAGCCCACCAAATGGGTTTTTATCCATTTCTGATGTTTAGGTCTCTGATAGCGCATCAGAGGGGTTTTCATTCATTTCTGATGTTTAGGTCTCTGATAGTTCACCAGAGAGGTTTTTATCCACCCCTGCTATATAGCATAGATGAAGGAATGGGTTAGATTTTTGTTCTTTCAGCCAGAATCAGTGTATTGCCAGCCTTTGCATCCTTCCATGTACCAGTGAGGAAATATATTGCTATGTCCAACACTTTGAGAAAGTCTGCTTTATAGATTAAGCTTGTACAAAGACAACTTCATAAGCTGATAACTGGTAGAACATGCAATAGTTGCAATGACTTTCCAAACATTCAGATTCATGCAGCTTTTGATTAGCTTGTTAAATATTTAGAATGTTGTTAGGCATAATTTCCTATTCTGATGCACATACATTTTTAACTTCTTTATATTTTAATAAACAGGGGGCTTGTACTTACAAGCTTTAGCACCAAAATGTGAGTTAGATTCTATTGCCATGATTTGCTAAAATAAAGCACTTTTAAGACATACTTTAATCTACCTTTTATTATATTTCTTTGCATAGCCTATTATACTGTGATATTTAACTTATCCCTGATCGATACTGTAAAAGAAATGTTTCTTAGAGAGCAAAGGTTACTCATCCTGGTAAGATATACAGTCAAAGTGCTCAATTCCCATCCTATTCTTCCTCTCTGTAGTGAAGTCACCCTCGAACAATATCAAGCATTGCACAGGTTGTGCCTAGAAGAGATAGATCCCCAGCTGTTAGTGAAGCAGAGGTAATATGACTAACAATGTTTCACAGAAGCAATTTTTTTTTATCAAACCTGATTTCACCACTGAAATGTTGCTGTCCTTAAAAGATGCATTCAACCTGCACTGAAAATTTAGCAGACAGCTAAATTTTGCGTGCTGAATTTTGCAGGGTTGTAAAATAAAAATTTGTTGGCTAGCATCTGTTTGGCCATGGCTTTTGCTGTCTGTGTTCCATTGGGGAGATTTCTCCTCACTTCATGTCCTGGAAATACTAAAGGAAGTTAGAGGAAATGTTTCCAAAGTGAGTGGATTTCATCTCTTAGACAATCATTGCCAGAACAGGTGTCACTATACCCCCACCTTTTTTCTGGTAGCAATTGCAACATTTTGAATTTTCCATCACTTTTATTTTATATAACAATGGTCATTGGGACAAATAGCAAGTGTAAGTCTATCAAGCAGAGACACAGACAACAATAAATACTTCCCATAACTTTACAAAATGAAAAAAAGTTTGGGTTATTTGGCAGAGCGTTTTATTGTTTCTAAATATTACAGAAAGATTGAATGGAATATACACATGCTGAATATCCCGCTCTGATTCATTAATCCCTTCACGCCTAAGGGTAAAACAAATCTTACTGCCTAAGCACAATTTTGCAACGTTGACATGTGATAGTAAAACCGTACATACCATCACAACTACTTTGTACATCCAGGTGAATTATACCTTGTTTTTTTCAGGACAAATTGGGCTTTCATTTGGTGGTAAATGGTAATGGATATCTCCTATTTTTTTTTATTATCAGAGGAAAACTGGCCCAAAATAGTAAAAAAAAAAAATCTTTTTTTTTAAATTTAGCTGTGTGTTTCTTGTCACTACCGCAATCTACCACCAAAGAACAACCCAAAATAAATTTTCCAGCTATTGATACTGTATATGTGTAGGTTTGTTGTTTCTACCCATAGTACAGCCCCAAAACAATAGTGCGCATTTTGTTTTTTGTTTTGTTTTTTTCACCTAACGCACACTGACTCTGACACTAACTGACACTGATACCAATTTTTTTTAAACAATCCTGACCTTTGACCTTGAACTTTGACCCTGACCTTTGACCCAAACACTAACCCTGGCAGTGTACTAGATGAAACCTTGATCTAGGTATTTTTTCTTTTCTTTTTTAATAATCTTTTTTTTTTTAATAAACATTTTTTCCCCTCTATGCCTGGAATTAGAGAGATACAATGTATCTTTCTCCTCCATTCATAGAGAGAAAAAAAAAACAAGGGGGCCGGGCTGTAGAGTGACTGATCACTGTGATAGCCAATCAGAGGCTATCACAGCGATCATGTGACCCGGAATTGGGAGTCCCCAGTCCCGATCGTTACAATAGGACCCGGGGCTCTCAGTGACACCCCGGTCTTTGTACTGGGAGCGCGCTGTGCGGAAAAAAAGCCCAGTTCTGTGAGGCCGCATATTTGTGTGATGTCGGCGTGACGGGGTTAAGACAGCTCACAATAGGGAGAATACTGTAAATCTTCTACCCAAACACATGAATACACTCTTAGAAGGCTTAAAAATAACTCAGAGAAACTTTGGCGTAAGACTGCATTGGCAATTTAGCCATTTTAAAGTGATTGTCTTAGAATCTGATTCCAGAACTTTTAAATTTTGAACATTAATATGGAAGGGCTTTTAATTGTTGCTTGCCCCTGCTGGGGAGATTAGCCCCCTATATTTGTCCCAGTGGCCATTGTAACAGCTTCAAAAAGTGATGTGAATTTCAAAATGTTATGGTTGCTACTGGATCTTGAGGTGAGGGGCAGTCTTCCAATAGAGACAACTATTCTGGTTTCAAATATCTGAGGTGGGATTCCCCATCACTTTGAAAAGATTTTTACTAACTCTCTTTGTTGACTAAGCCTAAAGGAAGATAACATAAAATACTCTACTGTTTGTAACCTACAGTATGATATGTTGCTAAATTAGAACAGGGGTTCTTAATCCAAGTGGTTCATGGATGGGTTTCAGGGGGTTTGTGAGGGTCAAATAAAAAAATAACATTTACATTCACTGTACAGTCCTCCCCCTTGTCCCAATCAATGGTTTCTTATTGAAAGAAAGTAAAGAAAATGCACCCTGCCACTACTTATAGTGCTGACCGCTAAACACTTCTGAACTTGTTGGCCCATATTTACTATTTAAAGTTGTATTATCATTCTCTGCATAATGCCATTTAATTTTCTAGTAGTAGTAGTAGTAGTAGTAGTAGTATCTATAGTAGTAGTAGTATATTTAAGCAGAATTAACATTGTTTGGTTTAATTTGCACAAGATGATTGTATTTCATTTTAGTAATGGGTGGTCATTATTTTTTGCATGAAAGGGAGTGAGCTTTTTTTTAAAGGTTGTTTAATTTATTTAGACTTTTTGTATGTAATATATGTATGGAGCATTCACATTTCAATAAAATAAAGTATATATATATATTCACTGCAAGCAAAGTTGAGTTTATGTGAATAGTTAAAGGAAGGAGTATCCATAGCTTTCATCAGGGTTTTAAAGGGTTCCATGACACAAAAAAGGTTAATAACCACTGCTCTAGAACAGGTTATTTGAAATGTGCATGAGGGCTATTCACGGTCATAAGATTATTGCACTGCTAACTTAATGATTGCCAAAATGGAGCAAAGAATATTTTTTGCATTTCAGCTGTATAGTTAAATAAAATCCTGTGTACATTATGGCAATGTTTCAATACCAATATAAAAACGACTTTTGTGAATTACAGTAGGTTGTTAAAAAATAGACAATGCAATATTGCATCAGCTCATAGTTAAATCTGCAACTAATTTCCATATATATCTGAAGCGACAAATATAACATTATACCCTTTATAAGTACAGATAAACAACAATTATCCAATACAGTATTTAGCATTCATGTAAAGTGAATTTTTGACATTCATAAATTCAGATTATGACTTTACATATGAGACTATCATTCAGACTTTTGTTTACTGCACATCTTGCAATAAATGTTCTCCTTCTAAAATAAAATTTCTGTAAAAAGAATATGTTGAACATAATTCTTAAATATTTGCATGTGCTTTTGTTTTTTTTTTTAAATGTTCATATAAAATATTGGAACCATTGTAAAACTTTCTTTCATTTTTATTGAAAATTATTAGAAATTATTAGATTGTAAGCTCCAAGGAGCAGAGCCCCCCTAACCCTCTTGTATTGAACTGTATTATTGCTGTATTGTCTCCCATTATATTGTAAAGCACTGACCAAACTGTTGGCGCTATATAAATCCTGAATAATAATAATAATTATAAGACCCCATATGCCAAAACCCATATCTGTTTTTATTAGTGCAATAGTTCTCTGTTGATCCCAGTCAGCGCACAGTATATAAAATATTATTTTATGTCCCTGCATTCATGCAATTACAGTGTATAAATTTACTGAATGATCTAAAGCAGTACACATTAAAAGTGCTGTATATTGCACCAAAAGGGTCTGGCTTGCAGCTTAGAACCATTGCAGTCCGAAAAATGTACCACAAATATAAGAGAAACATGATCTACTTCTGAATTAATATGCTATACATATAATTGCATCCGTCGGCATAATGTATGCTTCCCAAACAGATCCAGACGAAACTATAAATCATGTAGTCACTTGTGCATTCCCTCTAGGCAATGGAGCACCTGAGTTGTACTTATGTCTTGTATTTATATGTGAACTGTGCACTATCTACTGCATTTACATATGCTGTGTCCTGGATGCACTTTAAAACCCCTTACACAGCTTTGGAGCATATTACAGCAACCTGAGCTCCAAGAACAGCCAGCAAATGAAAAGCAGCTCTGTTTTGTTAACACCCATTGTTATCCAGATAAAGCTATTGCTGAAGGCAACTTGCTGCCCATCATTACTCTGACACAGCATGTATGTACCATCATCAGAACATAACAAGCCCATTTCACACACAATTACAATGTACAGCAGCTTTCATACAAAACAATGGATATTGCCAGGAAGGACAAACCCAAGGGAAGCTGACTCTTTATCAATAAAACAATATAGAAAGTGAGTACATACACAGGAGATTACCTTGAAGCAAACACAGTTACAATATCAACTGTTTTAGGCAAGCAGGATTTGACCTTTAGTGCACATATACATCAGTGATACTTTTCATGCAGACCTTTGTGCTTTAAGCCTTTACAGAATAGAACTAAATATTTCACCTGTGGTCAAAGTACTTTGTGGCATTCGAAAAGTTGTTTTCTTACTGTGGGCCTAAAGCCATAAACCTCAGATTCCAGTTAGAAGATCCTGTTGTGCCACAGAATGACTGTGATAAGTATGGAGGCTTGTCAGGGAACATCTACAATCTCACCAATTTATTGACACATGGAGGATACTACATCCAGATGAAAGGAACTACACATTTTTCTCATCCCCACACAACAAATATTCTCATATTATTCTCAAATATTCTCATATTGATTTTTTTTTTTAATGCTCAACCTGATCTCCCCAAATTATGCCAAGCAAGTATGGGCATCCAACCAAACCAAAAATATGCACCTATAGCTATATCCTTGGCCCCTTCTTGGGGGACCCCTGTAAGCTGGATATATGGACACTTTTTTTCATTTGAGTCTGTGTGTTTATGCACTGCTTTGACACCCCTGACGTCAGCTTCATCTTAGGGGGCCAGTAGTGTCCAGCTGAGAAAATCCATTTTGGATGATCGATTTATTGCAAAGCTGAACATAGGTTTGATTAGGGTCACAGGTTCTCTCATCCAGTTATTTTCTGATCCAATAATAACTATCTAGATTAGTAACCTTATGTCTATAGACACTTTGGGGTAGATATACTAACACTGGTGCACTCAGAATCTGGTGCAGCTGTGCATGGTAGCCCATCAGCTTCTACCTTCAGATTGTTCAATTAGGCTTTGGTAATTAAACCTGGAAGCCGATTGGTTGCTATACAGAGTTGCGCCAGATTTCGCACTCTCTAGTTTTAGTAAATAAACCCCACTGTCTCCCAGTTGTGCTCCTGCAATGTCACATGGGCTCCTGATGGAGCCTGTAAGCATCCTTGGCCCCTCTAATTGTGCAGTCACAGTACGCTGTTGTCACCATCAGGAAACTTTTAGTAAATAACCCCCTTTGAGACAATCGGGAGTTGTGATAGAACTACAACCCACGGCATTCCCTGCTGTATGGAAATTGTAGTTCTACCACAACTCATGTATAAGTCATCAGAGAAGAACTCATTTCAATGGTACACAGCAAAACATAAGAAAAGTAAAAAAAAAAAAGGATAACTGAGTCAATGTGTTTCTGATCTCGAGTACAGAGAAATCTGACACATATGGGAAAACACAAGCAGCATGAGCAGTGCATAACTGAATATTATTAGTTTACTGATAAAAGTATCCCTATCATGGATCAATACTTCTGTGATAAATACGGGGCTTAAATCAAGGCATAAAGAAGCTTAAAGGATCATTCCTTGATGACATTATACACATTGTAATTATTTCAAAGACAGTCATCAATGCATGTGCTTGTACACTGTGGTAGGTATCCTGATGACACCCTAAAGCTACTAGTTTCATTAGATCAGTAGAGAGTGGCCAGGTGAAGCTACACTACCCCTTTTCCAACTGCTTTCCCAGTGCCAGTTATAGCATCTGGCTTCTACAAACTACATGAACAGCATCTATAAACTGAACAATCATCCAAGCAAGTCCAACTCTTTAAATGTGTCAATTCAGACAACTGCCTGAAAGAGTAGGCAGTCAACCCATGTGAAATGACCTCTGCATTGTGTTTATCAATCATCCCCATGTACATACACAATATTTAATATCTAGCTCTGAATATAAATATATAGATGTCTATATATCCTAGCCCATACAGAGTGCAAAGCAGAGTGTATGTCTCCAGGATGTTCTTACTTACCAGCAATCCTTAAGTAAAAGAGAGCGGAGCCCCAGCATATGGTTGATGCTGCTGCTGCTGCAGCCTGTATCCTAGGAAGATGCTGATGTGAGAATATGTGCAGAAGGAGTGAGCAGAGGAGCTGAGATGACACACACACAAGCCAGGGCTCCGGATTCGCTCTCTGCACATCCCTGGGAGAGTAAAGCCAGGTGCAGGGCACACTCCCGCAGAGAAGCACACACGTCACTCAGCTAGCATGAGCTCGGGCAGCCTCAGCAAGCCACAGTCACTAGCTGATTCTCAGAGGAAGGGAGGAGGTGTCTTTTCACAGTCAAGCCTCTGACACTGTCATGCTCTCTTGGCTTAATGAAACTTCCAGGGGACAGCCCATACTGGATCGATATACGATTTAGAAACATACAAGAGTGACGGCAGAAAAAAGTCCAAATGGACCATTGAGATCGCCCTTTTTTATTTTTTTAATATTTATTTTTTGTTTGGTTTTATTTTATATTAAATTAAAAACTTGTTAACGGGGCTGATGAACACATAAGAACAATAGCAAGCCCCGTGTGTTATTAACTATTAAAGTAGTTAATGGTCTTTATCTTGTTATATCAAAATAGCAGAAGTAAGGCTCCATGTACGGGATGTTTGGAAAACATTTCTGAACGATGGAAACTGACTGCTGGAAAACGTAGGCTAAAAATGTCTGTTTAGTCGCGATTGCATACTGCGTTTATACGCGTTTGGATGTGAATTTAAAGATAACATCAGGAGACCTTCCAAAATGCCCAGAATGCACTGAAAAACAGTAAAACATTAACTATTTCAGACATTTTGAACAAAATAGAGAGAGCAGAAGCAGAGAGAGCGGTATGTGTTGACATGACCTGTCTTTTCTGGTTGTGTTCACTATGGATCCCATCATGAGCATAATGCAGCATGTTCTACTATTTTTTCCTTCACGCAAAACCTGGAACTGACTGCGCTGGTGTGCTAGGTCCATTTGAATACTTGGAAAACGCTTTGCATGCATTTCTGATGATGAATAAAAGGCTCTGGACAGAATTTGGATATGGAACAGTTAAAAAACGCTTCTAAAAGCAAATGCTTATAAACGCGGTTAGGCGCATTTACAAGCGTTTGAAATGCTGATAAAATCTACTCCTGAACGCAATTTTGGTGCGTTAAATAAAACGACTGTAAACTCAACTGCCTGTAAATGACTGTAAATGACATGGTGTACATGGACACATAGGAAAACATTAGGGAGAGTTCAGGGGCTGCTGAAAAAAAAAGCAGAAAAGCTCCTGAATGGGAGTTTATCAGCTGCAGTGTACATGAACCCTAATTACAATTGTTTTTATTTGTTTACAAATAAAATATTTTTTTTTTGCCTTTTTTCATCCTTTACTGCATCTTGGTGTGGCTGATTTCCTGTAGTCTATTCATAGCTTCTTGTGTGCCTTCATGCATGCACTCCAGCAATGACTGCATGGCATTTCCTAGAACATGTCACCTGATGGTGACAACAGCAGACCATGACTGAACTTAGAGCTGCAATAGATAATCACAGGCTCCATCAGAAGCCCATGTGACATTGCATGAGCACAATTGGGGATTATTTACTAAACTGGTGAGTGCAAAATCTGGTGCGCTTCTGCATAGAAACCAATCAGCTTCCAAGTTTTATTGCCAAAGTTTAACTGAACAAGCTGAAGTTAAAATCTGATTGGCTACCATGCACCAGATTCTGAGTGCACCAGTTTTAATAAATCTACCCCCCTATATACTATACTATGTACATTATCGGTTTCCCATTCACCCTAAACAGTATGGATGGAGGAATATCCCTTGTCAGCTTTTGTATTCTGTTAGCTGTCACTGGCAGCTGTCAGAATAACCAAACAGTGGCTGCATCTAATTGGATGCAGCCACTGTCCAGCAATTTTTTGCCTGGCTTCTCTGATTTTCAAAATGAAGGATGTTGGGCAGGAGGGTACGCAGTGGGCAAACCTGGGCTCAAATTGTAGCCAATGCATCTAGAACCGAGCTTCATGTATTGCTAGCTTTTGAGCTTTTGATCAGCCCTCATGCACACTGGATGTTAGCTGTGTAAAGTCATGTTAAAAAAGTGAGTTTTTCAGCTTTGTTTAGCATTTTTGCATCAGCATTTACCGGCGTTAAGCCATGATTAGCTGTGTTTTTTCCATGTTTTTCCACATTTGCATTTGTTAGCGTTTTTATTTAGCAAAAAAAAAATTTTTTGGGTCGAAAAAAAGTCCAAAAACACCAGTTTGAGCCGTTTTACTGTGTTTTGCTGCATTTTTCAGCGTTAGAGCATTTTTACAGCTAAAAAACTCCTCTAGAAACCCACTAGTCCTGGGATTTTTTCCCAGCCAAAAAACGTTCCTGCCAAAAAACATTGATTACAGTGTATGTGTGCATGGACACATAGGATAACATGCTGGGGAGTTTACTGGCTGTAGAAAAAAATGTCAAAAGCCAAAAACAGCAGCTGTAAAAACATCCAGTGTGCATGAGGACTAAAGAATTCTACCCCATACATTTGGGTGCACAGTTATGGGATAACCATGAAGTTGGTGACCTTTGGGGAATGAGGAGGATCCCTTTCACATCAGACTTATTCTATAATGGGGACAGAACATTTCTCCACATAGGAAGTGCCTGAACAAGGAGCTGTATTGTAGTTGTATCATGTAACATTTAAAAAGTAAATGGCCTCCCATTTAAAAAAAAATAGATCTGTTAGAGCACTTAATTCTAAATGCGTGTGTACTTACAGTTTTCTCTAAGGCTAGGTTCACATTTGTGAGTTGCAGGAACATGCACAAAATGTGCATTTTCTCATAATACACCAAAAAATGCATCCCTTTTGCAGGCATCCATTGGCACCATCAATGGCACCCAAAAAATACCTTGCTAACTTGCACATTTTCATGCATGCCCAAACTCATAGTATCAAAGTACCATGCGTTTTGGTACAGCAAGATTTAAAACGAGTATCAGGCAATTTTTTGTGTGTTTTCTTGCATGTAGGGAAGCCCATTGAAATGAATGTGCTTCTCTATATGACACATGAAATAGAGCAATAATGTCTGCACACTGTTGCAACTGCACAGGTATGAGCCTTAAAGTGTTACTAAACCCAGAACCCTGCATTCACTATATCTGGTCTCCCACAGTACACAGAACATGGATGTGCAATTATTTTAGTAAATAAAAACTGCTAAATACCTAGAGCAGACTTGTGACTTCTATCAGTGTCCAGCAGAGCACTGGTTAAAGTGTGTAGGAGATTTAATTCTGCTCTAGGAGGATACAGGACCCCTGACCTCTGTCTGGACAGTGCTGTTTGGCCCTGTGCTGATCACATGCACTCTCCTAAGGAAAAAAAAACTCTCTAGAAATACACACCAAACTGAGCATGTGCAGAATGACTCCACATGATATATCGTATCAGGAGATAAGAGGGGGACACTGGAAGAAGGGGAGGATCAGAGAAGTCAGGATAAAAAAAAGCATTTGTGCACAATGCAGAGGATTAACCCCCTAGGTTCTACAGTGAGTATATCAAGCATGTTTTACAGCATATACAGACTGATTTTACTGTTGTGGGTTTAGTAACACTTTAACCCACCTGCAATGTCACACAAATACCTGTTGATCTTGCCAGTGGAGTCCACCTAACGCAGCTTCCTGTGATGGAGTGGAAATGATGGCGCACTGTTCCTGAATTCAGTGTGTCTGCTTGCTATACAGTGGCATGAGAAGATGTTGCAGTGAGTGTGGCTGCCAGCATTGTCACTGATTTCTGGATGGAAAGCATAGGTTCTGTTGGTGAAACCCTACCAATATGAGCTGCAGTGTCTCGAAGGGGGAGCCTGTGAGACACAAATGAAAGAGAATTTGACTCAGTCAGGTCCATTTACACTTGTGAAACTTGTCAATCGACTTTGGACGCATGACAAGTCACAGCCTATTCTTTTCAATAGCACCCATTCAAAGTGGTGCAACCTAAAGTCACAACGACTTTGAAAAGATGCCTGCACTACTTTGATGCAATTTTTATGGGACATTGATCCGGAGAGCGTAAAGTCAGATCAAAGTCACACTCAAAGTCGCATCAAGATCACGCTTCAAAGTCGCACTTGAAATTGTGTGACTTTGAAGTCACGCAAATGTGAATGGAGTCTCAGGGAAGGTAATTGAAAGTTTTACTTTATTTTTTTACTTTATTTACTTTTAGTTTTACTGTTTACTTTATGAGACTTGTGTATCACATTATAACTAGATTTGTTACTTGTTTAGAGTCCATTCACACCAACCGCTGCGTTGTAATGCAGCGGCTGATGTGAGATGTGGTTTGGTGGGATCACCACACTGTACTGCATTACTCTCTTTTTGCAGTCCTACTGCAACTGGTGTCAATGGACCCTTAGACCAATGTTTCTCAACCTTTTCAACATAGAGGAACCCTTTAAATAATTTTCTGGTCTCGGGGAACTCCTGCTAAAGTTACGATATCTACAACTCGTGATACATTAATGTAAGGGTCAATGGGAAGAATGCTTGTTACATTGGTGGTCATTGGGAAGAATGCTTCTTACATTGGTGGTGGTTGGGAACAGGGGCAGACTGACAGCTCATGGGGCCCCCAGGCAATAGGGGATCATGGGGCCCCTGTGTCCATGCACAAACTCAAAAAAGCCTATGAAACCAGGGGCATTTCATGGGGCCCCCTACTTACCCCGGGCCCTCGGGCAGTGCCCGAGTTTCCAAATGGTCAGTCCGCCCCTGATTGGGAAGAATGCTTCATACAGTGGTGGTGATTGGGAAGAATGCTTCTTACATTGGTGGTCATTGAGAGGAATGCTTCTTACATTGGTGGTGTTTGGGAACAATGCTTCTTACATTGGTGGTCATTGAGAAGAATGGCTCTTACATTGGTGGTAATTGGGAAGAATGCTTCTTACATTGGTGCTATTTGAGAAGAATGCTTCTTACATTGGTGGTGATTGGGAAGAATGCTTCTTACATTGGTGGTCATTGAGAAGAATGCTTCTTACATTGGTGGTCATTGAGAAGAATGCTTCTTACATTGGTTGTGATTGGGAAGAATGCTTCTTACATTGGTGGTCATTGAGAAGAATGCTTCTTACATTGGTGGTCATTGGGAAGAATGACCCCATTACAGATAACTAAAAAGATCTATGGTGTCAGTGGGTACCTTTTTGAGAGGTAGAAATTGATCAAGGAAGCCCTAGCAACCTTTGGAGGAACCTTTGAGTTTCATGGAACCCTGGTTGAGAGACTCTGCCGTAGACTGTCATACAAAAGCCTTTCGTTGTACTTAAAAAAAAATCTGTAGATTTAAACATTTTGCAAATAATTTTTGAAAATACATTAACATGTTAAAGCTTATATGAGTTTTTAGAGACTGGGTTTATATAAACTTTACACCCCGTTCACATTGGGTGCGACTTGGCATGCAATTTTCATGCCAGGCGACTTGCCAAGTCACACCCTATTGTCCGCTATTAGAGCGGTCATATCGGTGCACTTCCAACTTGGTCAGAGCTGCAGCGATTTCTAAAGTAGTACATGCACTACTTTTGTTGCGATTATCATAGACATCTGTGTCAGATGTCTTGCAAATCGCAATTGAAATCGGCAGGTCACCTGATTTTGAAATCGTGCAACTTCACTGTAAGTCACACAATTTCAAAATTGACTTTGGTGTGACCGGGGGGCTTAATAATATGACATCTGCTTATCATCCTACCAAAATTATATTACTTTTAATAATGCTATATATGCATTTCCATTATATTTGTGGTAGTTGAATGTAAACTGAGTTACTGATAAAAAAAATTTGCTATTCTGAATTTCTGGTCAAAATAAAATATGTAATAATGTACAGGGTGAGCTAGTTTTAATCTGTGTGCTGTAAACAGAAAACAATCTGCTGATAATGTTGGCAAAGGCAGTGTAGCAGAAATAGTGTTCTGATCGCCCCCTAGTGTCAGCCAAGATAGCATTCAAAGAGCTAGGATCTGTTATATGATGCTGACATATACCAAAGTGCCTCAGAAACTGCGGGAGCATTCCTGTCCTTTCCTACTCCTGAGGATTTGTACTCTCTGAAGCCTATATCCCAGCCTTGCACAGTAGGGAATTTGCAGGCTTAAACCTGTTACATATTTGGGATTTTACATAGATCAGCTTGGTGGGAAGGTCATAAAATGTCCTTGTATACTGTGTCCTAGGTGGGAATTGAACCCAGGATGCCCGCACATCACATGTTTTCTAACCAGCTCTTTTGCTTAAATTGCCCCGTTTGTCTACTTAGTTTATGGTCTAATTTGCTTGTACGTTTTCACAATTTAATCTTGTACAATAAACACCTTTGTATTTATAGAGATGCAGCTATATTATATATGCTATATAAATGTTATTTTATTTTTATTTTTTTTTTGCTAGACTTATCATCACCCTTGATCTACCCACAATTATTTGCTAATAATCACTTTATGTGGGAAAATATGTGTAGCATGATTGAACAATTAATTGCTAATAACACAATGCTCCAAATTTGTGAGAGATCAATCACTTCTATATGAGACTGCATGTGTAGTGATCACCCATGATAAATCAAGGACAGTCATGTACGGTTTTAATAGCATGATCACTGTAGCAAAAATCACCTTATGTATACAGTGGCACCTTACAGAATGAAAAGTATGCTCCAAGCTGACCTTATGCTTGCCTGCAACTATCAGGTGCTATTGTGGGCTGCCAAGAGACTCGCTCCAGCTTTCAAGGTCCATCACCAAGCAATGCACTTTCAAGCACAATAAAAATGTGTATGTAATTGGCTGGAAGAAGGCGTGTGGCAGTGTTCTTTGCAGTTTTCAGAGTACAGTGACCACTTTATATCAGTCACAGCTCCTAAAAATGTTAGACATTCCTTCTCAAGGCTGGATTTCCATCTCTGGTGGCCATAGGAATATTGGTATTACATTTGTGGTCAGTATAAATTCCTATTATAGTGAAGGTCAGTATTCATTTCCCTGCTACACTGATGCTTGGTGTAACATGCACAAATGGAAGGAGTGCCAGACCAAAAGATAAAAGAGTCCGACTTTTATTATTAGCTTGTACTAAAAAAACAGCCAATGTATTTTGAGGGTCAGAAAAAATCCCCCCTCCAGTTAAAACAAGAACCTTGAATGGACTCAAAATAGAGCTTTCCTGTGTGAATCTGTGTAGGGAAGTGAGTTACTGCATCAGGAAACTTAAACCAGCCATACATAGATCGAAATTTAGGCCAGTTCAGCAAGGACCAGTTGAATTTCAATTTATGTTTGGGCTAGCTGGTTGTACACAAGTTGATCTATTGATTGACTTGTGTACAACGAGTTTGGCAGGTTTTACCCGAATGATCGGTGCCACCTGCTATAGCTGGAAACACAGGTAATTGTATTTTGCCAGAATGGAAGGCTCGCCACTAGCAGAATACAATAGCTCAGCGGGAAGGATTCCCCCAATAAAATGTAATGTGTGGATGGGGGAATCAGCTAATTTTTTTTGTTTAACCCACTGATTGAACAAAAAAAATGAATCTTGTATGGTATGCTTTACTTGCCAGCAGTATCTGCATGAGTAATCAAGATAAACAGATTTGCACTCTTTTATCAATTGATCTGTTTCTCCTTCCATTAGTGCATGTTTTTTTCTGGTAACCTGCTGAAGCACAACCAGTTATTATTCCATCAATCCTTTAAAATCCTACTTACAAACTCAAGCTGCACAATCACACAGAGTCAGTCACACCTCAACACCTCTTGAGAAAGTTCTCTACAGACAAAAAGTTGTTGGTGTGTGGCTGAATCTGTGTGAGTGTGCAGGCTGCCAAGTCAGGGGAGACAGAGAGCAAAGACCGAAGGCTCAGGAAAATGGCAGCTATAGGCAGCAGCTGTCCGCAATGTGAACACAGGGTCCTGGTGGCTCTGAGACAAGTTGAGAAATAGCCTAAGTTGGATTTTAAAGGATTGATGGAATAAAAATTGGTTGTTTAATGGAATTACACGATTGCGCTGCTATTTCTTTTTTCTCTGGGGATTGTCACATCTATTTTGGATGAGAATTACCCACTGAAAGGAGGAATGCTGCCCCTACTGTGGAGTAAAACAAGCTATTGTTGCAGATCTGTTTTCAGAAAGACAATTAAATTCAGCAACTCTGTGCCCTAATGGGAGCGGATTGCACTGCATGGAGTATTCACTATTTTGAATGAACAGTAAAAGCACAGCACACTTTCTTGGAATTGGACTTTATTTTATGATTGACTTTACTGTTTTCAATGAAGGTCCCTGCACAATTGTTGTTTTCACTAAGAGCCTTAGCACTTTGTGAATTTGAAGTGTGTGAAAGTTCATTTTTGAATCTTTAGTATAATTTATTATTTATAGTGCAATTTAATACATTGTGCTGCATGGTACTCTTATGCTTGGACCTCTCAGATGCCTTTGACACAGTTGACCACCCCCTCCTCCTCAAAAAACTCTATTTACTTGGTCTCCATGACTGTACTCTCCGTTGGTTCGAATCTTACCTATCTCATCGCACCTTCAGTGCCTTGAACAACTCTACTTCCTCCTCTCCTACTCCTCCTACTGTCAGGGTCCCCCAAGGTTCTGTCCTTGGACCTCTCCTATTCTCGATCTACACTTTTTCCTAGGGTCAGCTTCCCAAGGTTTCCAATACCATTTCTATGCTGATGACACACAAATCTATCTCTCTACTCCTCACGCCACACCATCAGTTTCCTAACGTATCACCGATTTACTAAGAGACATATCAGACTCGATGTCACACCACTTCCTAAAACTCAATCTATCCAAAACTGAGCTCATAATATTTCCTCCCCCACATGCCTCTTCCCCTGATTTCTCGGTGATGGTCAATAGCACCACTATCAACCCATCCCTGCGTGCCAGGGTGCTAGGGGTAACTCTGGATTCTGAATTATCCTTTCGGGACCACATCCAATCTTTGTCCAAATCATGCTGCCTCAACCTCTGCAACATCTCCAGAATACGTCCCTTTTAACCAATGATACCACAAAACTCCTAATTCACTCCCTGGTTATCTCTCGCCTCAACTACTGCAACTCCCTCCTCATTGGCTTACCTTTACATAGACTATCTCCCCTCCAGTCCATCATTAATAGTGCTGCCAGGCTCATCCAACTTACCAGCTGTTCAGTGTCTGCTACCCCTCTCTGCCAATCCATCCACTGGTTTCCACTCGCCCAATGAATAAAATTCAAAATACTAACAACAACTTACAAAGCCATCCTGTCAGGAATGGACTCGCCAATGGTGGTGGGACTCACCTGCCTTGTGGGCTGCAGTACCAAGGCTGACCAGCGGGTGCTCTCAGCAGCCAGAATCTCACTCCTGCAATCAGGCCATCACCTGAGGCTGATTACAGGAGGTGTAATTAAGCAGGACCAGGCCTGTGATCAGTGCCTTGGTGTATGTTTCCCATGAGCCCCTGCACCCTTTCTGCTTCCTGCCTGATCCTGATTCTGCTTTGATCCTGACTCTGAATGAACTCCGCCTGTCCTGACCTCAGCTATTCCTGACCACTCTTCTGCTCGCTCCTGGTACCCTGTTTGCCCGTTTGCTACCGACCCGGCCTGCCCGGCTACGTTTGATTGTATATATGGTTATCTGTTGGAGGTTGGGTTGTTTGCACTGTGTTATGTTTACCTTGCACTGCGTTTTGTGTTGTTTAGTCTTTTAATAAATTGTCTTGTTTACTCTATACCTGAAGTCTGCGTTTCCCTGTGTCAGTCCACACACCTCTGGTCATACCCGGAGCCCTGATATTACACCAAGGCCATTCCTGACCAGAAGTGGCTGCACAGGGAAGCCATCTTGGCTTGTTGTGAAGGATGCATCCAGAGGAGGTTATATACTTGTATCTGCTAGTCTTAGATGACAGAGAATATGCCTATCAGACTTTGCAGGAGTATGCCAGGGATCAGCTGCTAGAGTGCATACGAGTCGCTCATTCCCTAGTAGATCAGGGCACGGAGTTCCCTGAGGTGCAACTATTGATTCAGGCTTGTGTTGAGTTGGCTTCATCTAATACCCCTGAAAGCAGGAATGACTTTCTTCCACCATTCAGTACGGATCAAATAGAATCACTGGTATGGTTGTTGGAGGATGATTCGGATTGCTTCTGGGAGCATTATTTAGCATGTTCACCACATGTGCTAGTGGACTGTATAAACGCAGTGCAGTCTTTGGTCAGACAGGCTCTGTGTAAGCTGAGATTTGGTCAACCAATACTACAGTCCTGGTCAGACTTGTTACACCCAGCCTCAGGCAGCTTGCAACAAACCAGTCCTGCTTCCAATCATTCCTCTGCTCAAAGCTCTACTCCTGCATTCCCAACAGCACCCCCAGTGACAGCCCAATATACCCTGTTATCTACCACATGTCAGTCCCCTGTTCCCACTCACTGCACCTATCCTGCCTTTAACCCTGTAAAAAAGGCAGCTGTAGCCACTATTCCCTCCTCTGTTCCATCCTCCAGCTCTTCTCTGTCCCCAGCTACTCCCTTCATTTACAGACCTGCATTTACTTGCAGTGCCCCAGTAACTAAACCCAAGAAGAAGCGAAAATTCTTTCCAACCAGTACCATCCTACCAGTATCCAAACCGGTCAGCCTGCCGTCTGTGAACCTGCCTTCCGTTGTTCAGTCTGATGCCCTGATGCCTGATGACCCAGTGTATGCTACCCAGCCTGATGACCCGATCCGGCCTGATGACCCGATCCAGCCTGATGACCCGATCCAGCCTGATGACCCTACCCGGCCTGATGACCCTACCCGGCCTGATGACCCTACCCGGCCTGATGATCCTACCCGGCCTGATGATCCTACCCAGCCTGATGATCCTATCCAGCTTGATGATCTGGTGCCCGCTACCCAGCCTGATGATCTGGTGACCACTACCCAGCCTGATGGCCCAATCCAGCCTGATGACCCGATCCAGCCTGATGATCCTACCCAGCCTGATGATCCTACCCAGCCTGATAATCCTACCCAGCCTGATGATCCTACCTAGACTGATGATCCTATCCAGCTTGATGATCTGGTGCCCGCTACCCAGCCTGATGGCCCGATCCAGCCTGATGACCCGATCCAGCCTGATGACCCGATCCAGCCTGATTATCCTATCCAGCTTGATGATCTGGTGTACGCTACCCAGCCTGATGACCCGATCCAGCCTGATGACCCGATCCAGCCTGATGACCTGATCCGGCCTGATGACCCGATCCAGCCTGATGACCCGATCCAGCCTGATGACCCGGTGTCCGCTGTCGAGCTTGGTGACTCGTTGCCCGCTGTTGTGCCAGATGACTCGGTGCCTGCTGTCGTGCCAGATGACTCAGTGCCCGCTGCTCCGCCTCATGTGCCTCTGCCTGCTGCCCAGCCTGATGTGCCTCTGTCATGGGATCATTCATTAAAACTTTTGGACCCACTTTGGTGATCCTCGGTGTGCTGGTGATATTCTCCCTTGCTTATATCCTGAGGTGTCACATTATTCACTACCACTATTATTATTATTTTTGCATATGACTTGAGTATTTGCCCATTGTTTATATTATTGTTATTTAGTTTCAATTAGGAGTGCAGTTATTTTTGTGTTTTAGTTGTTCACCACTATTTTGGTAATGTATATTTTTTGATGTGGCAACACATGTCAGGCGCTTGCAACAACAAGCTAGATTTATTGGCTTAGATAATCACCATCTGTGACCAAGCCCCGGTGTGTCACGTACCTGGATAGTGAGCCTGACGTGAAGAGGCAGGCCTCCCCTTACAACTCCGGCTCAAAGACCGCTGATGGTGAGACAGCGGTCGCAGGAGCACGGTGGGGTATGAGTGCCTGTGATCAGTCCAGTAACAGCTGATGTGTTGTAGGCAGGGAGCAGGGTTCTGATGTAGCCATGCTGGATGGATGTATACTCGAGCGCTGCATGCTGGGGATGCAGGGTCAGACGAGCCGTGTTCGGTATCGGTCAGGCAGATCAGGCTTACAGTGGCAGGAGGAAGAGTAGTCAGGTCACAGGCCAGGTCAGCAATGGAAGAGCAATCAGACAGGAGAGGAGGCAGAAGAATAACGCAAGACAAACCAGACGTCAGGGCAGGAAGCAATCAAGCGGAGATCAGGAACAGGCTGGTTCGGTATCAGTAGACAATCACAGGAATCAGGGAACATGAGCAGGGAAAAGACCACACGGCAATGGGACAACTACTGCAGCCAGTTTAACCAATTCAATACCGGGCAATTTTACACCTTCCTGCCCAGGCCATTTTTCAGGTTTCAGCGCTCTCACACTTTGAATGACAATTGCATGGTCATACAACATTGTACCCAAACTAAAATTTTATAATTTTCTTCACACAACTAGAGCTTTCTTTTGGTGGTATTTAATCATCGCTGGGGTTTTTATTTTTTGCTAAATTAACAAAAAAGACTGAAAATTTTGAAAAAAAAACACGTTTTTCTTTGTTTCTGTTATAAAAGTTTACAAATAAATAATTGTTCTTCATAAATTTAGGCCGAGATGTATTCTGCTACATGTCTTTGGTGAAAATAACCCAAATTAGGATGTATTTTTTAGTTTGTAGGAAAGTTATAGAGTTCACAAACTATGGTATAGATCTGAATATTGATCAATCCTGAAGTACTGACAGCCAATCTAATTTCTTGAGGTCCAAGAATGTCAGAATAGTACAGATATCCCCCAAATGACCCCTTTTTGCAAAGTAGACAGTCCGACGTACTTCATAAGAGGCATGGCGAGTTTTTTGAAGTTGTATTTTTTTGTCATAATTTTTTGGAAAATGAAAAAATTAAAAAAATTATTTTCACTATTTTTTTTTTTACATACTGTCACCAGTGCAGTACAGCGTCATCATATAACTGGCATGGCGGTGAACAGCGATACTGACTGGTGACAGTATGAAAAAAAAAATTATTTTTTTTAAATTTTTTTTAATTTTTTTATTATATTTAATTTTTTATTAAATTTTTTTTCTTTTTTTTAAGATTTTTTTTTTCATATTTTACTATGACCAAAATAGTACAATGTTACCATAGTAACACTGTACTACTTTGGGGAAGTGATCAGTATTTTTTTTTTTTTTTTACACAATTTGCTTATAGCAAAGAATTACTTTGCTATAAGCAAGCATTTACCTGAATGAAATCGATTCATTCAGCTTTTTTTTTTTTTTTTTGTGCTTAGCTGTGATTTGGTCACAGCTAATCACATGACATGTGCATGTGATTAGCTGTGACCATTCACAGCTAGGCACTAGTATACAAGCTAGGCACTAGTATACAATGGATGGCATCATGAATGAAGCCATCCATTGTATACAACTGTCATGTGACCTGCTGTGATTGGTCACAGCAGGTCACATGGTACCGGCAACGGGAGCCGGTACTCGGATCTGTCATCGGCCGTGTCCGAGGTGCACGGGCGGTGACAGATCGCACTGCTGCGTCGCTCTGCAACCGTGCAAACCGCGCATGTGTGGGAGCACGCCAAATGGCGTGCACCCGGAATACAGGAGCACATTTCAAGCCGCCAAACGGCCATTGGCCGGGCGGCTAATGGTTAAAGTCGTTTTTTTTGTCATAATTTTTCGGAAAATGAAAAAATAAAAAAAATTATTTTCACTATTTTTTTTTTACATACTGTCACCAGTGCAGTACAGCGTCATCATATAACTGGCATGGCGGTGATCAGGGACACTGACTGGTGACAGTGTGAAAAAAAAAAAAAAAAATATATATATATATATATATATATATATATATATATATATATATATTTTGTTTATTTTACATTTTTTATAAAAAAATTTTTATTTTTTTAAAGATTTTTTTGTCATATTTACCATAGTAACATTGTACTACTTTGGGGAAGTGATCAGTATTTTTTTTTTTTTTACACAATTTGCTTATAGCAAAGAATTACTTTGCTATAAGCAAGCATTTACCTGAATGACATTGATTCATTCAGGATATTTTTTTTTTTGTGCTTAGCTGTGATTTGGCCACAGCTAATCACATGACATGTGCATGTGATTAGCTGTGACCATTCACAGCTAGGCAGTAGTATACAATGGATGAAGCCATCCATTGTATACAACTGTCATGTGACCTGCTGTGATTGGTCACAGCAGGTCACATGGTACTGGCAACAGGAGCCGGTACTCAGATCTGTTATCGGCCGTGTCCTAGGTCTGCAAGCACGCAAACTGCGCATGTGCGGGAGGACGCCATATGGCGGCCTCCCGGAAAGGTAATGCATTTTTGCGGACACCATTTGGCCATAGGCTGGGCGTCAAGTGGTTAAATAGCCCTAGCATTAGTGACAGGCGCGCGCCCGTATGCGCGAGTGTGGATGCTCATGCATGCGCGCCTATGTCCAAGTGCCTGCACATCTGTTTGGCTAGTAAGGACTCTGTGCATGTGCATATTTGTGCACCGTGGAACTTCACCTGCACTATGGGCAGGCCTTTCCTGACATGGTGGGTGAGGTGAAACGAATAAGAAGGCATGGCCAGAATGGTGGCTGGGGCCATTCCTCAACATTGGACTTCTGGGATCGGTTGAGCAGCATCCATCCCTCCACTAGATATAATCACCGTCACTAATATTTTTAGATTGGATTAATGCTATCTATTTTGTGTTTGTTTTTAACACTTTTTTGGTAAGAGCGAGATTATTTGGGGTTTATACTTCTTTTTGCCTTCCTGGTCACCACATTTCCTACCATCTTAGGAGTGCCCAGCATCTAATCCTCTTCAGGCTGCTCCCCTCTTCTCCTCCTGAAGCCTGATGGTGGGTGAAGCCTCAGGTGTGACTTCTGACAGTCTTTTTCCCTCCCCCACTTAGTCACTCCATAAGGATACTCAATTCTCACTGTAGCTGAGCTCCCTCCCTGCCTCTGTAGTTGTCAGACACAGACAGTGGAGTGGCTGAGGAGTTTTGTAGCTGAGTGGGCAGAGCTATATGGGGATTCAGAGACGCTAGTTTCCAATAAGCTCCTCCCTCCTTGTAATTAACATCAGGTAATGGGTGAATTTCTTAGCCGTTAGACTGCCTGCTAATGGATATAGAATACATCCACTGTTGACTGTCAATCACAAAAAAAGAGTGGACCTTGTGACATACGTGGTGCCCGACTCCTGCCCTTCTCACTAACTTGTGACAAAGAATCAGCCAATCTTACACCATGTTGTCACTTGCGTAACAATGCCACTCTCAGTTGCACCCTGCAAAAAAGATTTTCCAGCTCACAATCTATGTGCCAGCAGCTTGAAAGTGATTGTCACTGGGTTAATTAATTATTTTTTATTTTATTTATTTCAGGTACTTATATAGTGCTGTCAATTTTACGCGGCACTTCACATATATATTGTACATTCACATCAGTCCCTAACCTTCAAGGGGCGTACAATCTAAGGTCCCTAACTTACATTCATACATACACATACTAGGGCCAATTTAGACAGGAGCCAATTAACCTACCAGCATGTCTTTGGAGTGTGGGAGGAAACCAGATGACCCAGAAGAAACCCACGCAGGCACGGGGAGAACATACAAATTCCAGGCAGGTGGTGGTTCTCTTTTTGCTTCAGTTTGTGAGGGTGAAAGTTTTATTAGGATCTACAGACTGGAATGGAGGATTGAGCTAATGGGGAAGTCTGTGTGTTTCATCAATGGATTGATAAGAAAGTCCTGGCATCAGTTAACAGTTGTTCATTGTGCCAGATGGCTTCCTGGGGAATGTAAGAAGGGAACTAATGCTGCTATTCACCACCATGTGTGGCAAACTGTCATGGCTGGAATCTGAGCAACATGGCATCCTTGCCCTTTCACCCATCTTTGTGAGGGTTCAGTATACGTTTCCATTACAGACTTGTTCCTCAGCTTACTCTTTGGCTTCATAGCTGACAGTCTTCTAGCAACCATTGTTGCTAACAGTGGGTGGAGCCAAGGAGGAAAATCAGGTCCACTCTCTTCTTGTGATTGATAGTCGACAGTGGATGGATTATATAGCCATTAACAGGCTATCTATTGGCTATGGAATTCACCCATTATTTACTGTCGTGACTGTAGTGACTGACAGCAACACTGGTTGCTAGAAGACTGTCAGCTGTGATGCCAACAGTGTCTTTGACAACCAGAGATGGGAGAGGAAGGGGTAGTGGTGGCAAGCATGCAGTTCTGCTACACAGCATACAGAGACAGGTACTTTGCCTGTCTCTGTATGCCTACATAGTGTGTGTCTTAATTACCTATAGTTTCATTACTGAGAAATCAGAGGAAATTATTTTTGGATTTAGTGCAGCCATAGTGCCTCTTTGGAAAAGTGATGTTATTAAGAACTACTTGAAGCTGCTGTACATGTCAGCAAAGCCACCAATACTGGCAGCAAGGATCTTTGAATCAAGCCATATTAAAGGGGCCATACCACCATAAAGGTAAGTAGTTTATTGGATTTACCCCAATATTTTTTGGGATAGTGGTCCTTAAATGGCTGCTTGTTCAGGTGAACTGGCTGTAAATATGTTAAATAACTGCAGAACTAGGACTGGTTTTAGTATTATTGTGTGGTGACCACAAAGTGCGTTGGGAACCAGCAAAGTTCAGGGCAGCATATTTATATGTATAATTGTTTCTGTGTATGTATATACTGTATATGTGTAAATACAAGGGGGTTACATCACAATGAGCATACTTTATATCAAAGAATACAGTAACTTCAGGCATCCGTGCTCTTTTGATTATTAACTATGTACTGGAAATGTAGATATGTGTTCAGGTCCTAAATAGTTTCCATGTATACAATACATGAAATACAGAGAGGTGTAGCCACATATTAACCCATTCATAGCAAAGTCTTAGCAAAAGGGGTTTCCTAGTTCGCATTACAAGACATGTTCCAACTGCCAAACTGCATCCAATTGATCCCTCTCTGTCAAGTCCCTACTCTATATTGCAGATTGTCAACTTCTTATTTGCTAATATAGTTTTCTCTTATGAACGTGGACATATAGTGCCAATATGGGGCAAACAGACGCAGTTTGAAATGAAATGAGCTATAGACTAAAATCCAGTGATGCATGTCCACAATGGGAAATGTGGTCTTGGGGAGATAAAACTCAGGAAATAGGAGCAATTACAATGAGTTGCACCAGTCATTTTTAGGGCATGGCAGCCCACTTCTGTTCAATAACGGAAAGTTCACATGCACATCAGTTGCCCATGGAGGGATTTCTTCCACAGCAATATGCACAAATGGAAATACCGAACTACCTGGCTGGCTAGTTGGTAGCACCGCTGCTCCTCTTACCAATCCCTCTGATTGTGTTCTCCAGCTCTTCTGGATCACTTGGCTCTCTAGTCTTTAGTCACACCATGCTGCATGGCCCACCTCTGACTTATGGATTAGGGTTCTCCTCACACCACAACCTGACTCCTGGAACAAGACCTGCTGTCTTCTGGCTTCTGGCTGGGGCACCTCTGACCCTCGGTGAGACCCTATCTCTTGGCTTATGGCTGAAGCACCTCTGACCCCTGGGTGAGACCCTTTGTCTCTTGACTTCTTGCTGGGGCATGCCTGACATCTGGGTGAGACCCTCTGTCTCATGGCTTCTGGCTGGGGCCTCCTTACCCTTGGGTGAGACCTTCAGTCTCCCACACTGGGTGCGGTCTCCAGACTGGAAGCTCTGAGCTATCCTCAGACCTGAGTATATAATGACACTGCACACCTGCTCCTGGCTATCCACAGACATGAATATATAATGACTCTGCAAACATGAGTTCTGATCCAGCACTACAGGATCTGGAGAAAGCCAAAAACACAGCTTTCCCTACTCAGAAACAATAGTCTGGAACGTTGCATCAACCCTTAGGGCCAGTTCAGACTACAAAGATGCACTCCGGATGCATTCTGGATACATTTTTGCTTACAGTTCACATCACACGAAGTTCCGGTGAAGTATTAATGCAGTTTTCTATTTTCCAGTATGGTTCTGTAAAGAAAAAATGCAGCATGTTCTACTTTTTTTTCTGCACCGGAAACTGACTGGAACTGACTGCCCTCGTGTGAACCAGGGCCATTGGAATACTTAAAAAACACTGTGCATTCATTTCTGATGCAGAAAAAAAGTGCACTGAACTGCATCTAGTGTGCACTAGCCCTTAATGAGAATCCTGTGTCACACTATACTATATTCTCAAAATGACAAGGCCTTTCACTGTCAAAGAAAATACACAAGGTATAGGAGAGTAGACAGCACCAGCAACCATGTATGCATCCAACTAGGTGTGTTCCCAAACAAAAAAACCTAAATAAATAAAATACAGGGGGATTAGAGCACAGTGAGCATATCTTATATTACAAATATAGTAACTTCAAGCATCCCTGCCCTTTTTGATTACCAACCTGCACTATGCAGTGGAAATGGAGATGTGTCATCAGGTCCTAAATAGCTTCCATGTATATAACACATGAGATACTAAAGAGGTGTAGCTGCCTATTAAACCAATCACAGAAATTTGCATATATTGCAGACTTTTTTCTGCCGACAGATGGCTTTCACTTGACAGAAGCATCTAATCGAATAATGGAAAGAGGACAGCCATGTGGATACAACCTTGTAGATGGCAATAATTAATTTATACACATACCACTTTGCAAGTGCATTTAGCCTGTAGATATAAGACAACAGAACACCTTAAAACTATATTTTGTGTAAGACATTGTATGTATGAACTGAGTTTGTGCATTCAATTTCTCTCATCCTTGTGTTATTCCATATAATAAATAAAACTGGGCCCCTTCTATAATTATTCTGTAAGCCCTCTTGATCAAATGATCCTGCTTTAAGAGCAAATCAATAGTAAATTTTATGTTCAAGAAAAAAAGCATTGATCCTTTACAGTGAGAAGTAATATTACTAAGAGGGCCCAGTAATCCCTCCAAGAACAAGACTTTATGCTTCCCTTTTATTTGGGGGTTAATAGGCCACAATCCTAATAAATCATTTACTATAAGAAAATAGTTTTATTGTACAGTCTGACAAAATCAACAAGGTAATAAAATGTATGAATTTCATCAAGCAGGCATAAGCGAATCTGCCTAGTTTTGGTTTGTGGGCCATTCACTGAACCCATCAGAAAGTCTGAAAAAGTTTTAATTTTAATCTGATCCCTATTGAAGTGTATGGCAGTGTGGAGGGTGACATTCTTGAAAAAAAATTCAGGCCATTTTCAAGGCTAATAGGCAACTGTTTGTAATGCTCTGCCATGGGGGGGAAATAATAATAATACTAATGAATTAATTCTTGCATTACATATGTTGCGTGTGTAATTGGTTTGTTTACTTTTACAAAATTGGTTAGCTTAAATTTAGCAGCGGCATCCAAATTTGAATAATTTCAAAATGGGAAAAAGTTTTGACTACGACACCTGATTTTTTTAATCCACTGATAATAAGCCAAAAATTAAATGGTGAAAGTAGCAGCCATAACATATTTATAATCTATAGAAAAGTACACACTTGAAAAAATAAAGCTTTACTCCTCAACTTCATACCAATTATACAGTAGCAAAATAGTTTCATAGTATTGTTTTTGACCATCTTTTTAGACCAATTTTCTGGACCAATACCTGGAGTTAGCCCAATATGTGTTTAAGGTAGCAGCCTGTCCTACTGCATGTGTGATGTCAGAGAGGGTCTTCACTACAGCTGGTAGTTTCGGATTAAGATGCTGTAATTTCACTCCTGAAAATGGTTGTTGTTTTAGATACAAATTGTTTTAATGATCACATTTGTGAACTAGTGGGTGTCAAGGCTGAAGCACTGGTTGGAGCTGACCTAGCATGTGCTTTAGGTACAAACATGTCTTGCTGTATGTAACATGTTAGAGCAGGTTTTTAGCAAAGAAGGGAGAGTTTTTGGCTGAGAAGCTGCATTTTAATAACAAGGGGTAGTGGTGTGCAGTGGTTTGGATGTATATTGTTTTTAATTGTTTTTTTTTTGGGGGGGAAGCTTAAAGGATACAGTGAGGCACTGGTACAAAAATGGCAGGCCTTGCGCAGACTGTAAGCAATATCTGTCTGATGCAAACTTTTAAACCCAAAGCTAAAAGTTATATTTTAAATTATAAACTTTAGCCTTGCTCCACATTACATAAGCACTTTTAAAAGACCACCATTTAAGAGGAAGAACCAAAGCAGCTTAAATCAGGAAATCGAAATTAGAGTGTATTACTTCAGTAAAATAAAACAAAATTGTTGTTTAGTCCATGCAAACTATAGGGTCTATTTGTAAAAGTAAATAATCTGCATTATGTGTCTAATTTCCTATGACCATGAGCACTATCTAGCAGCCATAATGTGATATTTTCCTGATTGAGGTATTTAATGAAAATACCTCACTACGGCTACTACATAGAGCTCACAATCATAGAAATACACATATTAGACACGTTATAGATCGTTTGCAACATTTGCCTGCACATTTGCCAGCAAATATTTTTTTAATAGACTCCCTAGGGAGGTGTTTTAAAGGGCCTCCTTGGTTTACCAGGGAGAAGACAAAAAGGTTAAAGGAGATACACCAACCAACATTTAATTAAGAAATCAACAGTAGAGTGTATGATTTCACAGAAAAAGCCAGAAAAATATTATACTGATTCCATATTCTTACAGCAACACCCCCTGGCATATGTGCTCACCCAAGATGCAGAGTAAGCAGCCAGTTTTCACCAGAGCCTTTGATGATGAAGACAGGTTTTGCAGAATGCTGGTACCATGTCATGCCCCACCAAGGTGTGATCAAGGAAAGGATGTGAGACTGCTTAGACTGTGTACCAGGGAGTGACTAGAGAATAAGCAGGTCCACATAGAGGATGGAAATAGGCAGAGCAGCAGAAGAGTTGTCTGGACAATCTGGGTTGGCAATGGGCAAGGCAGTAGAAGAGTGGTCAGGACAATCTGGGTCAGTAGAAGACAGCAAGGCAGCAGAAAGGTAGTTAGATTCAAGACAAGCAAGGCCTAGTCAGCAACAAAACAAGCAATCAGTAGTATCACATTTTGCACAAATCAGGGTTACTGGCTTAAAGACATAGCACCAGACACTTCCAGGGCTGATGCCTAAATGAGATTCTGGGTCAGAGAAAATGCCCAATATCCTATCAGGGAGCTCTGGACGTTCTGTCTGGGAATCTGAGAGCACTATTGGAAGTACTGCTAGGAAGTCTTGGAGAACCTAGAAGTACTATAACAGATACACAGTATGTGTATAAGGACTTTCACTAAGCTGCAGTTTGAAGGAGACACACCTGAGTACGTCTAATAAAAAAAATTAAAAATGGAGTGTAGTTATTTCACAGCTTGCAAAATACTGTACTAACTGCATGCACTGTATTTAAATGCTTTTAAGTGGAATTTTGAAAAGGAGTATTACAAGGTAGTGTTTTTGTTAAAAAAAAAAATCAACAGTTGAGCACCCCACTGTATGTGTGCATCGATCCCGCACATAAATGGCAATCACATCATACATGTGAGGTATCACAGCAAATATCAGAGTGAGAGCAATAATTATTAGAGGTCATAAGGCAACGTTTTGTGGATAGAGGATATCTAGCACAATCTCTGGATGAGATCATCCAAGCGCTGGCCACTTTAGACAGGAGGCAGTAGCTGGTAGCTAGGATGAGAGAAGAAAATAATGAAGGGTTTGAATGCTCTTTCATTAGCACATATTCCAGTCAATACAAGCTAGTTAATTGTTGAAGAAACATTGGGTTGTTTTAAAAAATGAACAAGTTTTAGGTCCGGTTTTGCCTAATAACCCAAAGGTTACTTATAAGAAGGCACCAGCTTTGAGACATCTACTAGCTCCTAACGTTATAGAGCTACCTATATGTCCCTGTTTCTTTGGAAATTTGCAGGGATTTTTCCCTTGTCATAGATGCCCAGTATGTAAATGCTGTAGACTGAATACAATTAGAACCCAAGTATTCCAATCTTTGGTCACTAACAGGACCTAAAAAAATCAAGGGTTTTATAACTTGCTCCACAAAAATGTTGTATACCTCTTGCAGTGCTCTTGTGGCCTGCAATATGTGGGCAGGACCAAAAGAGCTCTGCAGGTGAGAATTGGAGAGCATCTTACTAGTATGAAAAAAGGTTTTAGTGGCCACACTTTGTGTAGACATTTTGCTTCCAAGCACCTCAAGGAAAGCGATTGGAATTGATGTGTTTTCATCTCATTGGAGGGAGAGTAATAATGTCAGAGAGATTTCCAGGCATAAAACGCATTGGATTTTTCAACTCAAAACCCTTTACTCATTAGCACTTAACATAGAGTGGGATATTAATTGCTTTATTAATAATATGATATTATTTATAACTCATGAGTAATACTGTACATAATGACATCTCTCAATGGCACTTAATATTTTTCCCTTTTTTCTTTTTTTTTTCTCTTTCTTTTTTCCTAGAATAATAAGTATTTTTCAAAACATTTCAGGTCATGAGAGTACTCAATATAAATATTTATAAAGTATTTTAACTTTTTAATATATTGTTAAACACATACATTTATTTTTATTTTATTTATATTTGTGATTCCTTGACTAAGGGATCTTCTGAAATATGGTGGCCATGGGTGGCGGTCTTCTAGAATATGGCAGCCACCTTCTGGTGGCCTTCATTTGTATCTAGATTACTGAGGGGGTTAAGCGCCCTCTGGTGGATTAAAATGTGAGCCTATATAGTCTTCTATGTGGAACATCATTGCTATCGCCATTGCCCCTGTGATGTCATCCTTTAGGTCGAAGCGTGTCAAGTGGAGACTTAGCGGTGACATCATCACACCCTCCAGAGCGCTGGACGCTTTGTACAGGAAATGCCCTATGAGTTTATTCACTTGTGAGTATATGTCTGTTTTTAAATAAACATTCTTAATGTACTGCACCTTGAGCGATCTTCTTATCCACATGTGTTTCTGCTGAGGTTCATACTTTATCAAACGGCTGGCTGCCCCCGGAGTTTTTTTGCTGATCAATCTATCCTTGATTGGGATTTGTCCCTAAAGTGCTGTTAGACCTTGATTTAGAGGTCTCAGCTTCTGTTAAGAGGCTTTTACGTCTCTTCGTGGTGCACAAAGCAGTGAGGATTGGAAGCACAAGACCACTTTTTGTTATTGTTTGATGCACAGACGGAGCACAAACCTAGTTTATGGACCTAATTATATTTTGTTATTTATGACACAATCAAGTTTATATGTATTTATTTGTTAGTACAATAAATTATTGGTATATATATATATATATATATATATATATATTTGCAATTTATTGAACTGTATAATTTTTAACAGCGCAACACATTTGTTTAATTTAATAATTCTAGTAAAAGACCTCCTGTGTAACTCTAAAATGGAACCTGTAAAGACTTTTAAAGTATCACCTATAGAGATTTTCAGGTACCGTAGTTTGGCGCCATTCCACAGGCATACAGAATTTTAAAGCTTGACATGTTAAGTATTTAGTTACTTAAAGCAATATCATATTTATTATTTTACCAAAAAAGGGCATTACATTGTGTTTGTGTGCACTAAAATTTATTAAAGTGTATTTTTCCAAAAAATGCATAAATGCTGTGTGACAAACAACATTGCCACATCTCTAATTTTCTAGCAAAAAAAATTATCATTTTTTTACCTGCATTGAGGTATAAAACCTCACACTAGCACACCGGCTGTCCCTACTCCCCCCCCCCCCCCCCAAAAAAAAAATTCTTACCTGACTCCTCTCTCAGTCCAGCGCTGTCTGCAGAGCACAGATTGAATAATGAACAGATTTTAGAAAATTATAAAACCAATAAAATACACCTACTGTATACAATCAAACCACAAGCTGCAAACATATCTCTGAATTAAACTTATCTTGGTGCTAAAAATGTGAAAATACCATGGTATTTCATTGAAAATATCCAACCTAGCAATCCTCTTTTCATCTGACTGTAGTTATATAGTCATTTATTTCCAGTGTATTATGCACTTATTAAACACTGCTGTCAAATTGCTGGTATCTACTTTGGTGTCATCAATCAAGTTTGTGCGCCTTAAAGTAAATCCCATCTGGCCTAAAAAGTGCCTAAGGTAATGACAATTCTGCACCAAGTATTTGTGCTAATTTTTAAATTGAATCTTCTGTACTTGTATAGTCTCTTGGATCCTGGGAACACAATGTTCATATAGCCTCAACTTCTTTCCAGATTTAAAATAAATTTGTCATCATACTAAGCTGTCATTCAGCTGTGGAATGAGCGGAGGATTCATTGGACTTTTACAGTTGAATGATGGTAGCAAACAGCAGGATCACTAAAATGTGCAGGGAACATCTAGGCATGCAGACTGCTTCATTTGTGAAAGAATAGGTTGCTCTCAGTAGCTCAGTGAATTCAAGTGTGGTACCGTGAGAGGTTGCCACTTGTGTAATAAGTATATACGTGAAATTTCCTTGCTACTAAATATTCCATGGTCAACTGTTAGTGGTATTATAACAAAGTGGAAGCAACTGGAAACAACAGTAACTCAACCACAAAGTGGTAGGCCATGTAAAATGACAGAGCTGAGTTAGCACATGCTGAAGCATACAATGCTCAGAAGTCGCCAACTTGTCTGCAGAGTCAATAGCTAAAGACCTCCAAACTTTGTGCAGCCTTCAGATTAGCACAGCAACAGTTCATAGAGAGCTTCATGCAATGGGTTCCCATGGCCAAGCAGCTGAATCCAAGCCTTACATCACCAAGTGCAATGCAAAGTGTTGGATGCAGTGGTGTAAAGCACACCGCCACTGGACTCTAGAGCAGTGAAGATGTGTTCTCTGGAGTGACAAATCATCCTTCTCTGGAGTGACAAATCACCCTTCTCTGTGTCGAAGAATTGAAGAATTGATGCTGTTTTGAAGGCAAAGGGTGGTCACACCAAATATTTATTTGATTTAGATTTCTCTTCTGTTCATTTAGTTTCAATTTTGTTACCTGAAAAAGATAAACTGTTACCCAGGGCCTGTGCTTGACTATTTTGTGCCATAGAAAAGACCTGTTACTCGCACCTCCCACCCCCAAAAATTAAAACTGACCCTCAATGGTGGAGATGATGTCAGGTGACCTCCTATGGTGATGGTGTCAGGTGGTCCTCTTATCTTATCTATAACAGAATGCAGAAGCAGATTTTTTTTTTCTCAAAAAATAGGTACAGGACCCCCCCCTTCTAAGTCACTTCTTGTCTCCGCCCCTCTACCCACCTTCAAGCACCGTTCTTGGTTCCACCCGCTAACCACCTATTTGTTCCAAGATCTCACTTCCATATTTACTTGTATCCATTATCACAATCTCACCCCCCCTTGTTGGCTGGCTTGACAGCAATATGATACCGAATCTACAAAGAGTGCATGGCTTCCACTTCAGCCTGAGTTATATTGTTAGGTGTATGGCCAACCTTTTTACAATCAGATAGAAAATATCCAACATCATTATCCACTTTCTCATCAAAGACCTCTACCGCTGAACATGATGTGGGGGTACAAATTGACTTTTAACCCAATAACCAAGATTATTTACAGACAGATACTCAATTCAGTCTCTGCTAAAGAAATAGAGGAAATCTTATGAACCACATCTTGTACTAGGGTCTCTGTTGGTATCATAGTCTCATGGAAAAGCCCCAAGTGGTGGAATTTCCTGTGTCACTTTCCTCTCCTCTTCCTGACAAAGTTGTTGCCACAAAAGAAGAAGAAGCCGGTGCATTAGTAGAAGATCTTATGGATCCCACAGAGGATAAAGATGCCCCTTGGGGTTTATTACAATGAGCCCTGCTAAAGGGTCTGATCCGAGAGTAATTGGGATCAGTCCAATTGTAGACTCTATTTACAACATAGTCTTCACAATCCTGTTCCAATTTGGATCGTTTGCAGAGCTAGATATTATTCCTATATGAACTCAATTTTTCATGATAGATCATCCTGGCTAACCAGTCAGAGAATTTTTTTGTCAGTCTTTGCTATTTGTTGAGACAATATCATTTGTTCCTGTTGCAAAAATTGCACCGTCAAAGTCAAATCAAAGGAGCATTTGTTAATGATCTGGGCAAATTTAAAATGAGTTTTAAAGTCAGTGTTCTGCGAGAACAAAGTTGGTACTAAATGGACCCGGAGTCCTCTGGGTATCATTTGCAATGTATTGTATTCAGCAAGCATTATCTCGTGTAGTTCCATGGTAACCAATCTTTGGGATAGTTTTTCCAGTTTATGCCCAAGCTGTACAGATTAAATTAGTGTGAGGAAATCTCTCAATCCCAGTGCCTTAACAGTTTTTGCAACTTTTGGCATTTGTACTGGAGGAAAATTACTTTTTATTTAAGGATTCCCATTTTTTACAGCTGAGAGGGGCAGCGATGGGTTCTAATGTTGCACCTTCATGGATATGATTCTTCGTTTATTTATAACAGTTTGTTTTTGGAACATTGTTGTGGATGGTTTAGATGTATTGATGATGTGTTTGCTGTGTGGTCTGACAACATTAGAATCCTATTATTGTTCAGTGAGTATCTTAATTATTCAGTACCTGGATTCAAATTTAACATCACTTATTCCAGTACTGAAATAACATTTTTGGATACTTATTAACAATTCAGCATAGTTAGCGATCTATTTGTAGATTCAGGGCAGCATCATTAGCGATCTATTTGTAAGACCTACAGATTGCAACCAACTGTTATACTTTAGGAGTTTTCATCCACCTGGAGTGTTTAAAACAATGCCTAAAAGCTAACTATCCAGTGAAGCCAAGATAGTCAGTAACCCTTTGATAGGAGAGAACCATTTGGATGAAATGCAGGAGAGACTCACAAAAAGAGATTATCCTACTGAATTGTTACGTAGAGAACAGAAGAATCTCTCTAAATGTAAATAGAAAAACTACTAGAGACAGGAAAATTCCATTTGTGTCCCCATTCGATCCCTCCTTGCTTTGTATACATAATACCATACATAGTACCATTAATAAACATTGTTCGATACTTAAGGATGGTTATCCAAATATTTTTGAGTTTCATTCCTAGATTGTAAGCTCGAAAGAGCAGGGCCCTCGAACCCCTCGTGTATCGCATTGTATTGTTACTGTACTGTCGCATGTTCTGTCCCCCTTTGTAATGTACAGCGCTGAGTGAACTGTTGGTGCTTTATAAATGCTGTATAATAATAATTCCCCTCCACTTCCCTCTTATAGACAGGGACGAACACTTTGTGATTGATTGGTACGAATGGACCAATATGTACAACCTGGTACTGTTGTAACTTTTCTTGGTCCTCGCTTAGCTGCATACAATGCAATTCTACGATGAGAGGTAAATATATATCTCACCCCCATAGAGGATATAGCATTATTATTAAGGGTTATTATACTTGATAATCTTCATAAGTGATATATCTAATCAAATGTCCGTGTGAGTACCTCTATGTGTGTAAAACAACTCAAAAAGTGAAAGATGGAATTGCTCAGCATAAATAATCAATTACAAACAAATTGACACAGTTACTACTTGCTAGACATTTTAATGAGAAGAAACATACAATTTCATAATTGAAATTTATGATCATTGATGGGATGATAGGAGAGTTGGAAATTGTGAGTTACTTTTGAGAATGTGAGAGGTACAATGGATACACCACTTGGATACTGTGTATCCTAGGGGGGTTAAATTCTGATTTGGATTTATACTTATTTGTGTGAGTCTGTTCTTTTGTTTAAACTGAGGATGTAGTAGGGAGTGTTACCTTAATGGGATTAGTTTATTTAGTTTTGATTTATTTATGACCATTTTTAAGTTATTTAACGTTGGTATAATGTTTTATAACAGGTATATACGGGGGTGGGTTTGAATTGATGTCTGGGAATATACCGCCTGTTAGCTATCTCCATGCCTTAGAATATATTACTATGATATTACTTAATTAATGTATAAATTGATTAATTGGTTCCAAATGTCATGAAGTGGATTTAAATATCTTGATGTGATTCAATATTTAGTTTTATTCTGAACTGAGGAAGGGTGTGAGCATACTAGCCCGAAACTGTTATCAATATAGAATACTTCTGATATATTTTTGTAATTTTTGTACGATGGAATACATATTTTCTGTGCAGCAATCCTGCAAAGGGTTTTTTTTACTAAAGTAGCTGTACACAAAAGTGCTATAAACGCACTTATATGAGATGTTCTCAGCTTTAAATCTAGCGCTACTTTCAGAGGTCTGGTGCTTTCATCTATCATGACTAAATGAAAATATTGGCTGGCTGTAATAGATAACACACAACTCAACAGGATCTCCTTCAGTTTAAATGCTGATCTTTAGATAAATGTTTATCTGTCCTAGCCCCCTCATGCTGATAGATGAATTTAAAAAGCTAAACTAGATGCAACAATTTCTTATCTGTCATGTGAGGTCCTGAATATTATTTCTTCTTGACCAGAAGCATCTTTTTTTTAGATGTCACTTGCTAGTGGCTGTAAGAAGGGTCCATTGATGGGGTCCTAATAGGGTTCTAAAATCTTCCATCCAGATGTGGGCGGCAGTAGCGAGACCTTTCAGTGGGCCTGGACTGCAGTAGTGGATCACCAATTTCTACAACCAGAAAAACAAATTGTCACATAGACCCAGGTAGGTAAAAGAGTGTGTTTGAAGGACTTTTTTTTATGAATTAATGGGGAATTGCTAGGAATTAAGGCAGGGGTTTAATTTTGCCCAGAAAGGGGCATTGAAAACTTGCTTTTAGCGAGAAAACATATAGGGTTAGTTAACCTTTACAGAAAAATGTAAAGGTGAATTAACACTGGACATCCTCACCTCCTGATCCTTGCTGTACTTACCTCTGGTGATCCTGAACTTCCAGGATGGACCAAATTCTGATTCTGATTAGTCAGGGCCTTCCTTGTGATGTGGCTCACTAAGGGATTTTTTTATAGGGAGAGATATTTGATAGATATACATTTAAAAGAGAATAAATTGATATAAACACTTACATTCTTATCAATATATATTACTGTAATACAAAACTTGTTTTAGTGTATAATTTATAAATATATATATATATATATATATACACACATTCACCGGCCACTTTATTAGGCACACCTGTTCAATTGCTAAGGAATGTAGACGTGGTAAAGATGACTTACTGAAGTTCAAACCGAGCATCAGAATGAGGAAGAAACGGGATTTAAGTGACTTTGAACATAGCAAGCTTGTTGGTGCCAGATGGGCTGGTCTGAGTATTTCAAAAACTGCTGCTCTACTGGGATTTTCATGCACAACCATCTCTAGGGTTACAGAGAATGATCTGAAAAAGAGAAAATACCGGCAGTTGCAGGGACTAAAATGCCTTGTTGATGTCAGAGGTCAAAGGTGAATGTGCTGACTGGTGCTGTGACATTCAGATGGTAGGGTCAGCATTTGGCGTAAATAACATGAAACCATGGATCTATCCTGCCTTGCATCAGTGGTTCAGGCTGGTGGTGGTGTAATGGTGTGGGGGATATTTTCATGGCACTAGCAAGGTGGACCTAAAAGGACCTAAAAAAGTGGCCGGTGAGTTTATATATATATATATATATATATATATATAAAACATTTAAAGAAGAAGATATCCTAACATAACAACCTGACTCCTGTAGGCTAGAGGGATAACACTGGCGCTTCTGGGAAAGCCATGTAGTCCAAATCTTATGGTATGTTGCTTTACACCACGAGCAGCTTCTTGTGAGAAACAAATATCAGGGTCTTAAAAGAAAAAATTGCTCAAATGAATTTTCTTATTTTGTCTTCCATGTTTTTCAGGCAATACATTACATAGTGATATTACTAACATCATCAGTGCTTATGCTACTTTCTTTAACCTTGAGAGAATTCCACTTTTTCATCTTTCAAAGTGTAGAGTTGTCACTTTGGCATGCGGGGGAGAGAGTTTCTGTGCTTCAAAGAAATATACTTATTATTCCATCTGTATGCTACAACTCTCAAAGGCATTAATTATGAATGTGATGTAACTTTTTTTTATTCTTTGTTTTCTTTTTCTTCTTTACAACATGTTATTTTGTGTTTTATATGCATTTTTTATTTGCAATTTACATTCTGGTTTACCTAAAATTTGTCATGCTTTTCCCTTGCATTATTATTCTTACAAAGTAACAATAAAATGGGAATTTTTTTTATTATACATTTGCTTTGCGCTTTAGATGGATTAATGGAACAAGTCATTTTAAACTAAATTGCAATTTAGTATTATTTACTGTAATTCATCTATCACCATATTACCAAAATACAGTGAACCTTTACAGCTGCAGGTTTACTTTATCAGAGACTCAGTTGGCAAGCTTTCTATACTCCCTTCACCCCGATGAACTACTGGAGCCCTGAGAAATACCCAGTACTTTCAGATATGGGTACACATGACATTCACCTTGCCCCCAATGATGCAGCATTGAATGGCTGAGAATGGGCTGAGTGTTCCTACACTTTGACAGAGGAAAGCTTGCTAAGCCCTGTACATGCTTCAGAAAGTCACAATCTTCAAAGGGATTATAGGATGCTTCATGTAGGCAAGTTTAATATAACGTACTTTCTGTGTGCATGTACAGGTTCACTTTATTTTACAACATAAACATGAACTTTAGTACTTATCTGCAGGCTAGACTGAAGTTGAGCAATAGGTCCTGGTCTAGGACCTACCTAAGCCTTTGACTGCTCCATGAAGCAGCATTACTACACAGAACACTACCCACCGCTTCAATGTTACTCTCCCCTCCCCCAATCTGAATATTTTTGTGCAGCAGATTATGAAGGAATAATGCATTAAGATTGTTTTGCCAAAGGCAAGTAGGCTGTTCACTTTGCAAGTGAAATTTCCTTTAGGATATTAAATGCGGTGAAATTTCAACTTGTAAGAATACCAAATCATGTGAAAGATAACTGAAAAAAATAAAACAATATTTTTGCTTGCACGTGAATGAACGATGAAAGTCAGCAGAGCATCACCGCATTCACTAAGTTGAGGAAAATTCCCTTGCAAAGTTGCAAAGTGAACATGGGACCATAGGCAGAACATCCAATAAAAAAATGATATATAACATTAATGTACTAGACACACCAAAGCATTTTGGACCGAAATGGCCATGGCCCTTTATCATAGGCAATAAATAAAAATTTAATTACCGTATTTTCCGACGTATAAGACGACTGGGCGTATAAGACGACCCCCCTACTTTTCCTGTTAAAATATAGGGTTTGGGCTATACTCGCCGTATAAGACTACCCCCCTCTTCCAACCAATCACGGCAAGCAATGTACCAGTATTTTCTGTGCACACTGTGCACACTGCATACAAAGCCTGCTTGGATTGGGTGGGTCAGCTCTCCCTGCCTGCCCAGCCCTGCCTGTCTCCAAGATACCATAAATTGCACAGAACTGCCACAGACATTATAATATTAATAATTAATTACCGTATCTCATAGAAGTTAAGGGGACAAGGTTGGATGCAGCAGTACCATACCGGTACTTCCGAGCTGACGCTTCTGCACGTCTTCGGCAGCAGTAGACAATCACTGATCGCCATTCCTCGCAGAACTGCATGAGACGTCGGATGCAGCCGTTCAGTGCTCGATTGATCGTGACTGAAACTGTGACATGCGCAGAATCACTGTGTATCCCTTCTCTGCATATCACAGTTTCAGTCAAGCTCAATCGAGCACTGCTGCATCCGACGTCTCATGCAGTTCTGCGAGCTATGGTGATCCGCGATCGTCTACTGCTGCCGAAGACATGCGCAGTAGCGTCAACCCGGAAGTACGGTAAGGTTTCAGCACAGCACCCGGCGTATAAGACGACCCCCGACTTTGTATACGATTTCCAGGGGTTAAAATGTCGTCTTATACGCCGGAAAATACGGTATAAACTTGACATAACATTTTAATTATATTTTACCATACAATGTCAGTAGACATAGCCTGAGTACTGCAACAAATACATACACACAGTGGTGTATTTAGGTTTTGTGCTGCCCTAGGCAAGACAAAAATCACCCCCCCCCCCATTCCTGGCAGAGAGAGCCTGACACAGACAAACAACAGCCCCTCCAGCGGAGAGAGCTTGACAGCAACCAAAACACCCCTGCCCCATCCCCTCCCCACCCGAGAGATCCTTTCACTAATACACCCCCCCCGGCGAAAGAGAGAAAGACACTTACCTTCACAGCTCTAGACATCCCTGGGAGCAACAATTGGGCTCTGCACACACCTTCAAGCAGCCCGCAGCCTCTCTCGGATCCCATCTGGTCCCCATGCTGCATATGTCCCTTAGTGTAGTCCCCCTAAAAAAAATGCCACTCTAGGCAAATGCCTTGTTTGTTTGCAATTTAGAATCCCCTTTTAAGAGAAAGGGACAAATGTTTCATAATCAGAGCTGCAACAAGGCAGGGTGGGTGGGAGATTATTGCTTCTTCTGTTTTTCACCTCTGACCAGAGGCGGACTGATAACTCATGGGGCCCCAGGGAAATAGAGGATCATGGGGTCCCTGTGTCCTTGCCCAAACTCAAAAAAGCCTATGAAAAGTACCAGGGGCATCTCATGGGGCCCCCTACTGACCCTGGGCCCTCGGGCAGTGCCTGAGTTTCCAAAAGGTCAGTCCGCCCCTGCCTCTGACTAACTGCTGATGTCCTATTTCTTATTAGCTCTTAGAAAAACCATTAAATTGACATCTGACACCTATCTGTCCAATTACAAGTAGATATGCAAATTACCATTTCCTTCTAGAAACTTTCTTGGTTTTTTACAGTCCCATAGGTGGAGGGGAGGGGACAGTTGCTTGCCCCACCCTTCAGCTTACATTCTATTTGCCTTTAATAAAGCTGCTGACCAATCACATGCCGTCTAGCCCAAATTGTCATCTTTGCAAGGAGAGGAAAGAAAGCGATGAGGATTTCAAAATTCCCACCACTTTCTCTCCTCTCCTATCACTGACACTCAGCATGGGGTACCTGCAGGGAGGTTTCCCACACCACTCCTGTGTGAACACTGGCTACGACAAGCCTGAGTTCACACAGGAGCAGTGGGGAAACCGCATGCCATTTGGACAGGAATCGCATTCCTATTGAAATTGCATGCTAAGTTTTGCAGTGCAATTTGTGTCCATTAACGCAAATCGCACCGGAAAGTATCGGTAGTATTTTCCAGAATATGAGTACTCATGAAAATACTCGGTATCGGTATATCCCTACACTAAGGTATTCATATATTCTGAACAAGCAGCAAAAGCACTTTAAAACAAGAATTCATTCATCTCTGTTTCTATAAGTATTGTCAGGAAATTAATTTCTCCCAAACGTATCAAATTTTACAACACAAATGTTTTGCTATGAGAGCAGATCTTGTTAGGCTACCAGTTCTCTAATGTAAACAACTGGCAGATATTTCTATGGTGCTAGAAACCGTCCTGAAATTGTACTTTAGTTTTTGTTGAAATGTTTGATGATCTTTGAGAAACAATATCTTCACATTAACAGGAACTATAGAGTTCAGCAATGTCTTGACAAAAGGGGTTTTTACATCCTCGAAACGTTGTTTTTTTCCTCCCCCTTTCTCTTTCCACTAGGGTCTGGTTCAGCTGTACTTTTCATTACTCTATTCTGGGTAGTATGAGGAAAAAAGCAACTGAATGCCTGAGCTCCTGTGCTAGACAATGGACTCCACAATGTCAAAATCTGAGGAAGAGGTACAACCTCGAAATGCATCAGCCATCAGCTATCCAGAGGTCTACAGTCCCCCACCAGACCACCTTCAGGGGTCCTGGACCACACTGCCTCACTTCTGATATGCTTTCCATTTGATTTTATTTCTCTTGTGAGTATTTTACTTTTTATCAATAAATTTATTTTTTAAAGGTAATGCACTAGGCCCATAAGCCCTCGTTTTGTCTTTTCATATACAGCCCTGTTAGAGTAACAGGGAACGGCGGAGCACAGAGGTGCACGAGTGCCTGATAGGACTTCTGCGGATGGATGTTGACGTGCGTCAGGAATGTAGGAGCAGCTGGTGGATGGAACACTGGCAGAAGTGCAGGAACGGCTTGGCAGATGACACTCAGGCAGAAGTGCAGGAACAGGATACTGGCATAGATAAGCCAGTTCAGGATCAGAGTAAAGCAAAGTCAGGCGTTCCATGTCAGAAACTAGAAGGCAGAGTAAGCAGAAACGGAAGGTAGAAGAATAGTCCAAGGGCAGGCCAGGGGTCGGTGCAGGTAGCGTTCTAGCAGGGTCAATAACAGATCAGATCAGCAATGGAATCACAGGTAACAGGATGCACGGGTGCTCAGAAGTAAAAGACCAAACGGCACTAATGCAAGGCACTAGCCCAGCTTAAATAGCCTGCCTGGCGCCAATGTGCCATCGAGCATGCGCAGTTACGCGCACCTGTTTGCGCGATCGCGCATTTGCCAATCAGCCACAAGCAGGGCTAATGTTTTCTGGGCCAGTGAATAGATATGCACATTCCCTGACACCGGACGGGTAGGAGTTAAAGGATACATTCTCCTTTAAACATGTTACACCCATGTTCAGGATGTAACATGTTATGAATGGACCAGCCCCCGCACCCCCTCACTATCCAATACCCCCCTATGCTCCCCCACTTTGACAGCTAGCAGGGGATCCTCTCCTCCTGATAGCTCTCAAAATGTAAAAAAAACCTCAGTCCTCTGTGAATGAGAAACTACAAGCCCTGAGTCAGGGGCGGACTGACAACTCATGGAACCCCCGGGCAATAGGGGATCATGGGGCCCCTGTGTCTTTACCCAAACTCAAAAAAGCCTATGAAAAAGGTACCAGGGGCATCTCATGGGGCCCCCTATTGACCCCGGGCCCTCGGGCAGCGCCCAAGTTTCCAAATGGTCAGTTCACCCCTGGTCCTGACAGCCTTAGTGGCTGTTGGATTGTAGTTCTCAATGAACTACCATGACGCTGTGGAGCGCTGTGGTAGTTAATTGATTCTTCCTGTCAGTATATCTGCTTGCCCGTACATCTTGTACAGGCAAACAGATATACTGACGGATCTGCAGGAGACCTGCATGGCACCAGAAATCTGCTGATCGCTGGTGCAATGCTGTACAGGCTCCTACAACAAAAAATAATAAATGCACATTTTTCTACCTGCAAAAAAAATGTGCATTTAATTTTTTTTAGCAAAAGGTGAACTTTAATTTGTACCTTTTTTAGGAATATGTAATAAGGCAGACTAATATACCCCATATTCATTCTCCTGGGAGGGGGGTACAGTATATATTCTAAATGGGGCTTCTAGATTCCTTCCCCCCTCACATCACATTTGGGCAAGAGGAGATATGGGGAAGAAATCTTTTTCCTGCAACACTGAGACAAGGGTTTGGTTAAAATATAGGGGAAACCTCACAAAGTTTTTCTCTTTTTTGTCAATTTTAATGGGTTCCATCTTACTGCTTGGGAACAGCACATACAGCTGTAAGTTTTTTTTTTTCAATGTTGCCATTTAAGTAGCATAAAAATAATTTATCCCTGCTAAATGTCTTTTTTTTTTTAATTGCCTTTTCCCCCATGACAGTGCCTAATTATCCATACTTCCTTTTCAACATAGGTTTGCCTATTAGTCTTGAAAATGGCAGAAAAAATAGAAAGATTCAAGACTTCCAAAGGGTTTGGTACTAAGTTCAGGCTTCTGGACTTCCTGTTGGATTGACAAAACCCAACCTAAACCAAACCCAGCCTGGTTTAGTTTATCTCTAATGAATAACTTTAAAAGGAGGGGTGCTAGGACTGTTGAGAAGTTAGTGAAATACTAAACCCATCTCTCCTTTCTCATGTGCGTCACAGCTGAGCAATAGCTATGCATATTAAGCAGTTGGTAGTGATGAGCAAATGATTTGGGTTTTTACCAGTTCCAGCTCATACAAGGTAAAGCTCCTAAACCCTATGCACAAGCCCTCGTCTCCTCACATATTAAACTCTAGTCAGTGAGTGAGGGGGCAATGGGGATTTAATATGTATGAAACAGTTGAGTCAAAAGCTCATTACCATTCTCATCTGACTAGCATGATCACCTCACAAAAAGTCACAAAACATTTAGTATAGAATGAAGAACAATAATTTTTGTCTTCATATTTTCAAATTTTAGTAAAATTTTACTCACATATACAGTGGTTTTGTACATATTTAATTTGTTTGATCTAGTAGTAAAAGCAACACACATTACACATACAGTAGTTAGGCACACATTTACCCCCTTGATCGTCCTAAATGGTAACTCCTTCCCAGCCAGTGTCATTAGTACAGTGACAGAATATAGTATTATCACTGATCACTGTATTAATGTCACTGGTGATGTCAGTGGCAGTTAGCTCCCCCCCGCATCAGTTAGTGTCAGATTGCCCACCATCTCAGTCCCATTATAAGTCAATGATCACCCCCACTAGTAGTATAAAAAAATAGAAATTCCCTATTATATATAAAATAGTTTGTAGGCGTAATAACTTTCACACAAACCAAGGACATGACAGAGAGTTTTGGAGGGGACTGCAGGCTAACCTTTTGCCTACTGACTATAGGCCCTGGCTTTTGAGGGGGCTCTATTTTTTGGGAGGTGTGTGCCTGGTGGACTTTTGAAGAACTTTTACTTTGCATTCAAGTCCATGTATCCCTGAAACACACAGACTCTGAGAACTGGAAGACCTGAATACAGATTTGGGGCATCTGTGCCCAAATCAGCATTGACTGTTTCAACCCTTCCTAGACTCAGAGACTCAAAGCAGAAGATTATAATCAGCTCAAAACAACCTGATTCTGGGGTCTCCTGCTATTACAGTTTGTGTAATCTTTTTATTAAGGTGTTATGTGTTTACTGTTAAGTGTCTTTCTCCTATTGTGCAATTTCACCCATTTTGTGCCATCTAGGTGTGAATTCCCATTGTTAAATGACCCACCTATCCTTTCTGTCTGTTTGCTAATCCTTCTTATGTGATTAGCTTTACCTTGTTACCTAACCATCTTGGGATGTTTAGCCCAATGTGTAATATTTGTTTTTATAGTTCATGTGGAGACTGATCCTATTTCTGAATTGTATAAAAAAAAACTGTATTTCCTTTCAATAAAAGTGTTCTTTTGGTTTTTACCTCAACAGCTATTGGTCTGATGGAAAGGTTTAGAGGGCAGGAGGCACTGTTTGGCAGAGGCACTCAGGCGGGGTGCTAAATAGAAAAAAATGCCCTTGTCATGAAGGGAGTAAAATCTTTCGGAGCTCATGACTAGACCATTCTTTGCTATTCAGCAGTGTGCTAGTTTAACTGGCAAAATGCCAATATTTTGAATAAAAACAAGAAACCTGTGAAGAGGGCCCCGAGGTTTTGAATGCTAAGGGGCCAGCACAGAGTTTAATCCGGCACTGACGCTTGTGACAACCCCCTCCCCGGTGTGTGGTTGCACAAGAATGGTGACCACACTCCAGGAATGTTGCAGGTCATGTTACTGAGAATACTGCCAAAATGCAGCAACTTCCATAACTATAAAGAACTGTAATCCCCGTTTTTGCACTAGGCTTAGTCTCCTTTTTGCATGCTGTTCAGAGAATGGTTAGTCTCTTATAATAATAAAATGTATTTTTGTTACTGGCTACTGCATAATGAAGATGGTGATTGTAAGATGCAGTGAAACAAAGAAGTTATTACTTGTTGCTGGTAGCATTAGGATTACAGTTTCAATTAGATAAACATTTTTTTTCCAAATTATATCCTTTATTTTCATCTTCTTCATCACCAGTACAGAAACCTTTGTACAATTCTTTTATTGAGCTTTATGGAGTGTCAAGAGCAGCATCCTTTGTTCCCTCTACATATTTTTAAATCTTTTCTGATATACTGCATTGCCTTCATCAGCATCACATTCATTCTTTGATGTTTCCTCATCATCTGAATCCCATATACTGTCTATTACAAAATCAGCATCATCACTTTTATCTAAGATAAATGTTAAAAGGCATCTGTTTTATTTTCAGTGTTTCCCCCCATGGCATCCCTTTTATATGACTCCTTGTGCCACTTTGGAAATGTTTAGGTGCTTTAATTGAAAAAACTAATTCAGGGTAGCTCAGGGTGTGGTTGCCATCATCCCTGTTTGCAGGGGTGGACTGACAACTCATGGGGCCCACGGGCAATAGGGGATCATGGGGCCCCTGTGTCCTTGCCCAAGCTCAAAAAAGCCTATGAAAAAGGTAGCAGGGGCATCTCATGGCGCCCCCTACTGATCCCGGGCCCTCGGGCAGTGCCCGAGTTTCCAAATGGTCAGTCCGCCCCTGCTCAACGATTCAGACTGGTGGTGGTGGTGTGGGGATATTTTCTTGGCACTAGCAAGGTGTATCTAATAAAGTGGCCAGTGAGTGTATCTATCTTTTGATACTTAAAGGTTAAATTCACCTTTTCCAGAAAATAGCCATCACAATCAAGGAGGGCTAGTAGGTATTAAAAATCTGTGCAGCTTTGTAAAATGTTAATTTATTTTTATGAAAAACTAGGGATTTTCTGGCAGAATGTCCTGTAATAAAACTAAGTTACAGCAGGACTCAGATAAACAAAATCTACTGTGTTAATGCTTTTGACATATTGCATCATATATGCCATTTTTGGTTTTGCCCATAGTAGTATAAGCAGTAGTCTAGAGCAAATTCTAAATGTCAGATTGATCATGGTGCTGGGATCACAAGGACAAACAAGTTACAGAATTGCAGGGAACTAGCAGAGAGGAATTCATAAGTTTGGGAACAGTGTATGTTCTTGCTGCTGCTTTTTTCTATTTATACTACCTGTTATAGCACCCCAAACATTGTAATGTCTAGTCTACTTCCTACTTCCACTGCCACCTCTCTTTATAGATGAAAATTACTTTTATTACATGGATGCTCTCCAAAAATGACAAGAATAACATCCATGTATATTTATTATTCTGATTGATAGTTTGTGTAGCAGATTAAATATCTGACTGACAGGGAAACTAAAGCGTATTATTGCACAACTAACACTGACAGGGAAATAGTTTTGAGCCCGAAAGTCAAAATACATATATATTTTTGGAGCAGAAATCTTTATGTTAGAAGAAAGCTAAACTTAAAAAAAACACACACATACTGTAAATACACAACACAGCTGTTATCCATTGACTATTATCTATGAATCAATAGCAACAGAAAAGTAATAGTATTTATACATATACACAGAGCCAGATGTATTGGTCTTGGTGTACCAGTGTCTGATGCAACTGGTGGATTTAAAGTGTATTTGACCTTCTCTTACTTGTTATTCCTGTTTTTTAAATATATTTTCAACCACTTTTTACCACAGACATTTTTCTATTTTTGCATACATAGAATGCATAGTTTAGGTCTGAATATTAGTTACCCCCCCCCCCCTCAAACAGTATGTATTTTCTGAAATCAAAGACCTTGGAAAATAAAATGTGGTAGATGCATTTGTTTATTTCGCATGATATTTGTGCATGTTTTTCAAATTCAAATTTAAAATAAAAAAAAAATACATTAATGTGTTAATACATGCACTGTACATTTATGTTTTTATATTCATGGGGGCAGGGGACAACAGAGCACAGAAAATGTGACAACTCAACACAGACATGACATAATACTTCTGTGTTCTTTCATTGGAATGGAGATCAGCAAATAGATGAATGCTGATTTTCCCCAGTCCCACTTGCAAGCACCCACTATGCTTGTCCTGGTTCCACTGGTGGGACAGCAGAGCCCAGTATACAGGCAGGGGCTGGGGTACTTTTGGCAGGCTGTGGAAGTGACCAGGCAGATTTATAGCCAACTGAATCACTTCCAAGTGAAAGCCTATTGTCTGCTCTACAAATTTAACCATACTCCTTGCTGTTGTGTTTAAAATCCTGGTCTTCCACCTGTCTCACATAAATTGCGTTGGTATACAAGTGGTTAAAAGTGTTTTGATATATCTGTTTGATAAGTGCAAAAAATGTCCTGTTGATCTTGCCAGAAAAGCAGTGAACTTCTAACTTCTTTTAGTGCAATGAAAATGCTGCACTAAAATCTGAAATATTGTTAACAGCCTGCTATCAGCCTATTGATTCAGCCAACATTGCCATTACACAAGATAATTAAATAATAATTTTTTTGGGAGCAAACAAAACTTTTTATTGCCATTTTTGTTTGCAAAATGATTTTATTTTTTATGTAATTACAGCCAAGAAGATGTAACAAAATGGAAAAACTATGCTTGTTAATACTTTGACCAGTGCTAGTTTTAACAAATATGGCTGTAAATGAAATTGATATATTTTTCCTATAATTTGGTCTGCTTGTATAGACACATTAAGGTAAAAAATGTTTTTAGTATCCCTGTGCTCTCCCTTCCCTGTGTGAAGGGGAAGAGAGGGGAGAAGAGATCAGCGCTGAGCACGTCTACATCTCTTCTCCTCCTGTTTCCTCATCACACAGGGACCCGAACAGCAGCAGGAGCCATTGGCTTTTGCTGCTGTCAATCAATTGTGCTGAAGAGGAAGTGGGGGGCTAAGTCCTGCTGTGTGTGTCTATGGAGAGAGTACGCGGCATGGTTCCCCATAGTAAACGGCTTGCTATGGGGACACACAAATAAGAGGAGGAGCCAGGATCACTGGTGGGGGACCCAAGAAGAGAAGGATCAGGGCTGCTCTGAGCAATAGCACTGCACAGAGCAGATGAGTACAACACGTTGGTTATTTTAATAAAAAAAAATTATAAAGTATAAAGCTAATTATTTCCAAATGTAATAAATGCTTAAAAAATTGCACATTTATAAACGTTGCAACAAAAACAAAAAACAACCAACAAAAAAAGGTTTAAATAAGAATGAGAGTAATTTAAATATAAACAAACAAGAGGATTAGCAGACTGGGGATTACTACTGAATGGGGGATAATCAGAGCTGGGGATTACTACTGAGTGAAGAATCAGCAGAGCTGGGGGTTACTACTGAATGGGGGATCAGCAAAGCTGGGATTACTACTGAGTGATGCATCAGCAGAACAGGTAGTAATACTGGACAGGGGATCTGATGAACATGGGTACTAAATAAGCTGGGGATCTGCTGAATGAGGGTACCAGTGAGCTGGGAATCTGATGAACAGGGGTATTATAGTGGTTGGGATCTGCTGAGTGGGGGTACTACTGAGCCCCTTATTCCTTAGTTTAAAACAAATAAAAAATCAACACACACACGCACACACACACACTAAAAGACACACAGCATTTGCCAAGCTTCATTAAAGCTTCAAAAAAGCATCACCAAAGTATCAAAAATACATTAAAAAAAAGCATGTTGAAGCGGTGGCCGCTTTCATGTGTGTTACATAGTTAGTCTGGCTGAAAAAAGACAAAAGTCCATCTAGTTCAGCCATAAAAAAAATTATAATCCTTTACCCACAGTTGATCCAGAGGAAGACAAAGAACCCAGCAAATCATTATCCAATTTGCTCCTGCAGGGGAACAAATTCCTTGCTGATCCCCCCGAGAGGCAGTTGGATATTCCCTGGATCAACTTTACCTATAAATGTTAGTATCCATTTATATTATGTGTATCTAGGAAAGAATCCAACCTTTTTTAAGAGAAATACTGCCACAGGGTGGCACTTATATATACCTGATTTTGCATTTCCGCGCCAACATTTGCGGCTGTAGCTGTCAATCATCGGGTCCCAGCTGGTGATTACCCGCCGGCACCCGGTGATTAATGAGCATCTCCGATGGGGAGGAGGACTGTTTTGTTTATTAACAGTTCTCCTCCCTGTCAGCTTGGGCACACTGCTTTGGATGGCTGTGCACTTCACAGCCATCTGAAGCAGTGTGCTTACAGTGAAGCACACTGACACGGCCCCTTAGTAAAACACTCCGTGCACACATTTATCCTTTGATCGCCCCTCATGTTAACCCCTTCCTGCCCAGTGCCATTAGTATAGTGTCAGTGCTTTTTTTTAGCACTGGTCACTGTATTGGTGTCACTGGGGATGTCAGTAACACCAAGTCAGTTCCCCCCAGTGTCAGAATGTCCACTGAAGTCCCACTATAAGTCGCTGATTGCCACCATTACTAGTAAGGAAAAAAAAATATTCCAGTCTCTATACCATCATTTGTAAACACTATAACTTTCACGTAAACCAATTAATTTACACGTATTGGGATTTTTTTTAGCAAAGACATGTAGTAGAATACATTTTGGCCTAAATTTATGATGAAATTTGATTTTTAATTTTTTTTACTGGACATGTTTAATAGTAAAAAGTCAAAAATATTGTTTTTTTTTCTCAAAATTGTAGTTTTTTTTTATAGCCCCCCCAAAAAAAAAAATGCACAGGCGATCAAATACCATCAAAAGAAAGCTCAATTCATGGGAAAAAAAAAGGACACAAATTTTATTTGGGTGCAATGTTGCATGACCGCGCAGTCATCAGTTAAAGTAACATAGCGCCGTAACGCAAAAAATGTCCTGGTCGGGAAGGGTGGTAAATCCTCAGGAGGGCAGGTGGTTAAAGCAATCCACTGAGCTTGCCAGAACCAATTCTTGACAGAGTCTATTCCACATTTTTACTGCTCTTACTGTACTCATTTCCATATTTGGAGGTTAAATCTCTTTTCCTCCAGATGTAAAGAGTGCCCCCTTGTCCTCTGTGATGACCTCAGGGTAAATAGCTCTACACCGATTTCACTATATGAACCACTGATGTATTTATACATGTTGATCATATCCCCCCTTAATCTCCTCTTCTCAAGAGAGAATACATTCAGTTCCTCTAATCTTTCCTTATAGCTGTGCTCCTCCATTCCTCTTATCAGTTTGGTTGCCCTTCACTTCACTTTCTCCAGTTCCACAATGATCTTTTTGTGAATTGGTGCAGAAAACTGAACTGCATATTCCAGATGAGGTCTTACTAATGATTTGTACAGGGGTAAAATGATATCTTTCTCTCTGGAGTCTATACCTCTTTTAATACAAGAGAGGATTTTGCTTTAGAAACCACAGCTTGGCATTGCATGCCATTATTAAGCTTGTGATCTACCAGAACTCCCAGATCCTTCTCCACCATTGATTCCCCCAGTTGTACTCCCCCTGGTATGTATGATGCATGCATATTCTTAGCCCCCAAGTGCATAACATTACATTTATCAACATTAAACTTCATTTGCCACATAGTTTCCCCATTAATCAGTGCATTGAGGTCAGCTTGTAAGTTGAAGACATCCTGTAAGGACGTTATTCCACTGCACAGCTTGGTGTCATTTGCAAAGACTGAAATGGGATTTTTAATCCCAGACCCTATATCGTTTATAAAAATATTCAAAAGTAAGGCTCCCAACACTGAACCTTGGGATACACCACTAACAACTTTAGACCATTCAGAGTATGAATCCTTAACCACTACTCTCTGAATATGATCTTTTAGCCAGTTTTCTATCCATTTACATATGGATTTTTACAAGCCTGTAGACTTTACCTTACACATTAGCCGTATGTGGGGAACTGTGTCAAACGCTTTTGCAAAATCCAAGTATACCACGTCCACAGCCACCTCTCTATTCAAAGTTTTGCTCACCTCCTCATAAAAAGAAATCAGATTTGTTTGACAACTTCTGTCTTTCATGAATCCATGCTGCCTATTGCTTAAAATATTTTTTTCCAGCAAGAACTCATCTATGTGGTCTTTTATTAAACTCTCCAGTATCTTCCCAACTATAAATGTTAAACTAACAGGTCTATAATTACTTTGTAAAGCTTGTGATCCTTTTTTAAATATGGGCACCACATTGGCCTTACGCCAATCCAGTGGTACTATGCCAGTCATTAAAGTGTCCCTAAAAATTAGAAACAATGGCTTTGAAATGACTGAGCTCAATTTTTTAAGGACCCGTGGGCGTATGCTATCAGGTCCAGGTGCTTTATTCACCTTTATACTATCTAAATATTTCTGGATGATATCAGTTGTGAGCCAATGTGGATCATCTGGAGCTGTGTCAATACCATGCCGATTAAGGACAAGAGCTCCCCTTTGCTCCTTTGAATACACAGAGCTTGCCATACCTGTTTTGTTCAGCGAACATCATTGAGAGCTGGAAATAACAGTCAAGTGGGTGAAAATAATGACAGTTTAGTAAATACAGAAAAGGTTTGGTATTGCTTAGCAAAACAGGAGCTATCCTTTAAATAGCTGTTATAGGACCAAAAGAGTAAGAGCTGCTGACTTACACCACATTGACAACTAGAGCCAAAGTCAAACTCATCAGTACAGCAGTCCATGGACATAAATCCTATATCTTAACTTCTTAAATAAAAGAAAATAGGTCCGAACTCTCACACCCTTTATCCATAATATAGATGTCATATCACTTCATCTAATCTCTTTTTGTACCCTTTAATTTATCAATTAAATGATACAAAAGTATGGTATATTTTTCTGCAGAATATAACTTAACACTTCTGTATCCTTATTATAGTTTATTCCCCTTCAAAATTTACATTGGTCCCTCATGTAAGGGATTAGAAGGCTTGTCCTGATGAGAATATTGTTTTCCTTCATTTCATGGGTTTTATTAGCATAACAATCTAATTGATCGTTATAATACATTTTACCAAACTGAATAGATCTGTCTGATTCCTCTGAATGACTTTTATTACTTTAGAAGGTCTCATAGTGATGGACAGAACTGGAGAGAGTAGATAACAATACAGATGAGTCCCCTGTGTGTCATACATTTTGTATCTACATATAGCTCCTTTAATAAAATACATAGATCACAAAGCACTAGTTCTGGCACTTTTTATAGTTTGAAGACATTGCTGTAAAAGGCAAAAATCCCCATTAATACTGTAAGAAGCTTCCAGGGATGTCTCTAGCATTCTTTTAACAAAATAACTTCTCTGCAAACCCATTTTAATAATGTTCATATAGTATATCTTTCATAAACTCACATTTGTTTTCCCATTTAACACTTTTACCCCTGGGATCCTAGGAATTATATTCAAACATTTTCAGACCACTTACTTTAGCTTCTCAGCAGTTTCAAATCCCAAAGTGGATCTTCAGAAAGTTGTGGTTAGAAAAACTAGATATCATCCCTTTGGATTTTTCTTAAGAGATTTTATTAAACTAAAACATAATGTGGGAGAATGAGACAGAGGATACTAAGGATGCTAAAAATGCTAAGACATTCTTACTTCTCTGGCTGGAGTTGGTTCCTTACTGGGCACCAGGGTCGGACCGACAACTTATGGGGCCCCTGTGTCCTTGCCCAAACTCAAAAAAGCCTTTAAAAAAGGTACCAGGGGCATCTCATGGGGTCCCCAACTGACCCCGGGCCCTCGGGCAGTGCCCGAGTTTCCAAATGTTCAGTCTGCCCCAGCTGGGCACATTAACCACTTGCCCGACAGTGGATTTATGCCACCCCCCCTCCTGACCAGGCCATTTTTTGTGATACGGTGCAGTCATGCAATGCTGTACCTAAATTAAATTTATGTCCTTTTTTTCCATCACAAACAGAGCTTTCTTTAGGTGGTATTTGATCACCTGTACATTTTTTTTTGTGCTATAAACAAAAAAAGACTGACAATTTAAAACAAAAAACAATATTTGCTATAAAACATCTCCAGTAATAAAAATTAAAAAATCAAATTTCGTCATCAGTTTAGACCAAAATGTATTCTGCTACATGTCTGCTAACAAAAGTTGCAATACATGTAATTTAATTGGTTTACGTGAAAGTTATAGTGGCTACAAATGACAGTATATATAATGAAATTTTTATTTTAATTTTTTTAATGCTAGTAATGGTGGCAATCAGCGATTTATAGCCAGGGTCGGACTGACCATTTGGGAACTCGGACACTGTCCGAGGGCCCGGGGTCAGTAGGGGGCCCCATGAGATGCCCCTGGTACCTTTCATAGGCTTTTTTGGGTGTGCTTTGAGTGTGGGCGAGGACACAGGGGACCCATGATCCCTTATTGCCCGGGAGCCCCATGAGTTGTCAGTCCACCCCTGCCTATAGCGGGACTGCGGGACTGTGCCGGGCATTCTGACACCGGGGGGGGGGGGGGGGACTGAATAACTGCCAGTGACACTAATACAGTAATCAGTGCTAATAAAAAGCACTGACACTGTACTAATGACACTGGGTAGGAAGGGGTTAACATCTGGGGTGATCAAAGGGTTAACTGTGTGCTGTTTTACGTTATGTACTGTGTGTGTTTTACTAGGGAAACTACACTAAGCAATAAAAAGGAATTTGATGGAAACAGCAAAAGGTAGGAATCGCAAAAAAAGAACAAATAACAGACAGAGAGTGTGCCACTCTCAGTGTAGCATTTATTACACACTTGATAAAATTAAAAACAATAGTAACGCAATGATATAAACAGCATTAATAACAATCTCCTTTAAATGGCTACTGTCTCACTCAAATAGACAGTACAGTGGAAGATAGAACCCCCCTGTGTCTACTGGTAGGCAGCCAATAAGTGTTTCTCTAGAAATGGCCCGATACCAGGAAGGGTTAGTATGCCTACAAGGTGAGGGCACCAGCTCTGCAGCTTCAATGGACTAATAGACTGCATGGAAGCAAACTGAGTGAGTGGAGCTTTGTGATGACATCATACATCAGGAAGTGGGTGTGACAATGCATTTCAGGACAGAGAGCCCCTTTTCTCCCCATCCCAAAGCATGTTGCTACATCCTCATTCTGATGTATGATGTTATCACAATACTTCACTCTGCTCGCTTCCATTTTTTGGTGCTATATAATCACCACTGGGTTTTTTATTTTTTGCTATATAAACTAAAAAATAGCAAACATTTTGAAAAAAAATAAAACACATTTTTCCATAGCCTTTCTTTAAAAATGTAGGCCACAATGTATTCTGCTACATATTTTGGTAAAAAACAACCCAAAACAGTGTATATTATTTAGTCTGTGTGAAAGTAATTGTGAGAGAGTCCACTACTATAGTGAGTCCACAAACTATAGTATATATATTTGAAAATTGATCAGGATGCTGGTTTGGTGTATGGCAGTGATCAGGATGCTGGTATTGGGTATGGCAGTGATCAGGATGCTGGTTTGGTGTATGGCAGTGATCAGGATGCTGGTTTGGTGTATGGCAGTGATCAGGATGCTGGTATTGGGTATGGCAGTGATCAAGATGCTGGTATTGGGTATGGCAGTGATCAGGATGCTGGTATTGGGTACGGCAGTGATCAAGATGCTGGTATTGGGTATGGTGATGATCAGGATGCTGGTATGGCATATGGTGGTGATCAGGGCACTGGTATGGGGTATAGTTTTGATCAGTACATTGGTATGGCATATGGTGTTGATCAGGGCACTGGTATGGTGTATAGTAGTGATCAGGATGCTGATATGGCATATGGCAGTAATCAGGGTGCTAGTATGTAGTATGGCGGTGATCAGGGTGATGGTGTGGGGTATGTTGATGATCAGGACGCTGGTATGGCGGTGATCAGGATGCTGGTATGGGGTATGGCAGTGATCAGGACACTGGTATTGGGTATGGTGGTGATCAGGGTGTTGGTATGACAATGTTCAGGATGCTGGTGTGGGGTATGGCAGTGATCTGGGTGCTGGTATGGGGTATGGCAGTGATCAAGACACTGGTATAGTGGTGATTATACACTAGTATGATGATTGTTGGTGTTCAGGATGCCGATATGAGGTATAATGGTGATCAGGACACTGGTATGGGGTATGGCAGTGATCAGGATGCTGGTATGGCGTGTGGTGGTGATCAGGATGCAGGTATGAAGTATGAGGGGCAGTGATCAGAGATACTGGGGCTGGCTGGTAATGCAGTCTGTGAGTGTACATGCACTGTGCCAGGCTGCTGTACACTCACAGGCTGCAGCATGGGTTCTTTCTCCTCTCACAGTGAGAACAGAGAGAGACGGTGCTTACTTTCAGTTTGCATTTTTTACTATGTGATTGCTGTGATTGGACAAGACCAATACCATGTGATCATCCCGGCACAGGGGTAACGTGATTCACTGTGTCCGGGCAACACACCAATGACAGGGTTCCCGGGTGCGAACTCTGTGAGCTGTGCAGAAGCCTCCAAAACAGGCTGACATACAGATACGTTAACCCACATCAGCGCTGCTTCCTGTCCACCGTTTATAGGCTGTGGGCAGTTGGGAAGTGGTAATGTACATTCATTGCTGCTTTAAACCTTGAAGGAATGTGTTAGGAGACACGTAAGTGAATTTTGTCTTTAATTGTTAACTCCATGTAGAATTGTTTATTCAGGTTTACATGGTTGCTGGAAAGTTAAATCATGTTATCTTCTATTGTCTCTGGAAACCTCACATGGCAAAATATCTCTACCAGAATTTTCAAGGAGGGTGGAGCCTTTAATCTAGCCTAGTAACGAGGTAGGGAGAGAATATGTGGTACGGTACGATAGTATTTAAAGGTAACTGTTACTGGTTGAGTCCTAGAAAACTATTAAACTAGGAAGTAATTCATGCAGATAATGTCAACCTAGAACTTAGCAACCCTACAGCAGGACCCCTGGCTTACGGGAAAGTAACATATAAATATAATTCAAGTACTTACATCATCTTTATTTAAAAATATTGTACATTGAATCATTTTTAAAACGAATACATAGATTCAATTACAATTTTTATATCTGTCTGCAGTTCAACGATAACCCTGTGTCGGTGATATAAATAAGAACGCTTAATCAAAGGCCAGAGAACATGGAGGGTTAGGAAGCAAAAGCAGAGTGACTAAAAAAAATTAACTCATTATTGTGATGCTTCTCTTTTCCCAATATCAAAAACAATATAATTTTCCAATATCAGGCTAGGCAAGGTCTAGGATGACTTGGGCTCAGAGGAAGTGGGCTGAATGATGTTGATCATCAGACTAAGGGCATCTAGTGAAAGAAAACAAAAACATACTGCAGAAAAAAAGTTAGTGTACTTTTTTTAGATTTTGTATGTAGCATTGCATAAAGTATACCTAAAGGCAAAACTTTTTTGTTTTGGATAGAGTAGAGGGGAATTAGAACCCCTGTAAGTTTTTATTGCTGCCTGTGCTCCCTTTAAGGGATTCAACCTCTCTGTTTGTCCTGTTTACCATTATCATTGAAAGTGAAAGTAAAAGAAAATCAGACATTTTGGGTTTTCCCCAGAAAAATTATAGAGGGGAAATCTTCCAATGGAGACATTAGTTATGGTGACCTGGGGGTACCCAAAGAATTCCCTTTGTAGGGATTTCCTTTCACTTCCTGTTTGGCTATGGGACAGGAAGTTAAGGGAAATCTTATAGGACAAAGATCAAAAAATATGACAGGGGTTATAACACCCCCAATCCAAAATTAAAAAAAAAGGTTTTGCCTATAGTTCTACTTTAAATTGGATATTTGTACAATATACCCTAATAATGTAATTTTCCCATTTCCTTTTTTAAATGTAATAGCTTCTAATAATTTAGAGATTTTTTTTCAGGTTCAGGTTTGAGCTGTACAAACTCTTTCTTTGAAAATATTTTCTTTGTGCAACAAACAATTTGATCTCTGAGCAAGAGGCCATCAATTCATGACACAGGTCTTGTTAAACGTCATTCATTTACTGACACTTGACTCTAGAACTGTTTGTTTTCACTTTCAGTAGTCTGTTTTTTCAGTTCTAAAGTGTATGCACACATTTCATTATGCAAAAACTAACCCCATCTAACAAGCTGTTCATGAAAAAGCGCACTTATAAAAGAGATAAGATGGTTTTGCCATGCTATACTGCACTTCATTTGTAAAACTAAAAGCTTGTAACATTTAATTTTAGATTTTTGTTACATTACTGGCATCACAGTTTACATAAAAAGCAGCTGTGCCACAAAGAATACATAACTTTTTTGCAATATTTACTGAAATAGTATCAGTAGATTTTGGTGCAATAGTTTGAATGCAGAGAATTTGGCACAATGCTACTGAGATTTTTTTAGGATATATCGTGGTATTATTGCTGAAAAAATAAGTTTCATTGTGATGCTTATTTTTGCAGCACTAAAAAAACTAAAAAAGGTAAAATTAAAGATTAGGCTTAGTTTAACCCCTTCACGCCGGATTGTCCCGGCGTGAAGAGGAGTTCCTGCGTCCGGAGGCGGGCGGGACGGGGCGTGGCTTAGTGTCATGGGGCCGCCATGACGTCACGGCCGGTTACATGATCGGGAAAGGTCCCGATCAAAAGAGCGGACCGGGACCTTTCCGTGAGTACCTCACATGTGAGCGTGCAGGGAGCGTGCTCTCAGCACATATGTTTTTTGCTACATGAACGCAAATCTGCGGCCGCTCAGCGTCTAGGCCCAAACGCCGGGAGGCCGCACATTTGCATGCGGCCGGTGTGAAGGGGTTAAGTTTAAGTGTTAAAGTGATTCTAAAGGCTTATTATATATATATGTTTTTAAATAACAAACATGTATATACTTATCTGTGCCCACAGCAAGCAGCCTGCTATGGGGGCAGCCACTGCTGCGCGTATCCATTCACACTTGGAGCTGCAGCTTGGCCCCACCCCCTCTCTCTTCTCATTGGCTCACTGGCTGTGATTGACAAAAGTGGGAGCCAATGGCTTCCGTTCTGTCTCAGCTAATGAAGAAAGGGAGTCCTAGGACAGCTGAGACTCAAGTGCACATCACTGGATCGAGAGGGGGCCTAGGTGAGTATTAAGGGGGCTGGAGGGGGAAGCTGCACACAGAAGGTTTTTTAAGTGTTGGATTTAGTGGACTGGGGTTAGGATCAGGCAGTGGCATCCCGAGGCAGGTGCGGGGGGTGCAGACCGCACCAGGTGACACTGACCGCACGGGGTGACACCGGACCTGCTCCACAAAAAGGTAAGTTGTAAAGCAAGCCGATGATCCCCACAGGATGGATCCAATCCATCCTGCAGGGATCGTCAGCTTTCTTTACAACTTACCTTTTCTTGGAGCGGGTCCGGAGTCACCCTATAGGTTGCATGCCGATGATCCTGCGGGGATTGTCGGCATGCAACCTATATGGGGTTACACGGGTGTAGCGGCAAGATGTGTCTCCCATGTAGATATGTCCTCCCTGAAGCAACTGCGCATGTCCCGGTTGATCATGCCTGAAACCAGGACATGCGCAGTTGCTTCAGGGGGGACATATCTACATGGGAGACACATCTTGCCGCTACAACGGACCCGCTCCAAGAAAAGGTAAGTTGTAAAGAAAGCCAACGATCCCCGCAAGAAGGATTGGATCTGCGGATTGAGCATAATGAATCAGAGTCCGATCCATTCTGCGGGGATCAGCGGAGGGGGTGTCACCAAGTGTTACTGCACAGAGTGACACCAACCCTAGGGACGGCTCTGGGATCAGGTATTACATTTTATTGTATACCAAGTATCAAATATATATATATATATATATATTTTTTTTTTTTTTTCATATTAAGCACATGCTTATGTAAGTGAGTATTCCCCTTCCCCCAACAATGTCTTTATCTACTTTCCTCCTCAGAATGATAACTTCATCTTTGTTCAGGCATTACTGAACTAGAGTCAGTAGTCATTGAATGAGTCCACTTCTTGGGGAGCAGTCAATAGTGGTACCATAAGGAAGCAAAGAAAGACCAGCACTCCTTAGATCTAAATTTGCCTTACTATTTTTTTTTCAAATGTTTCTGTGTTACCTTGATAATCATTTATTTTTCTTGTTGGGTTCAGCTCTTTTATGTCATGATCTTTGGTTTCATGTACATCATGCTCTTTTGAGCTAATTAGAAAGATGAAATATCAGGGAAGTTAAGGGTTTATAGGAATATTTGCTTGATTTTTTCAAATCGGACAAATCATGTTGCTGTATGATCATTTTATTATGTTTGTGGCTTGTTAGATTATTGGTGTTAAAAGTTCTAGTGCCCCAAATACTTTGCCTAAATAGTAACAATAAAAAACAGTGGATATGCATAGAGAAATGTCCCAAACACTGCACACCTATCAAAGCCATTAGTAAACAGGTGAAAGCAGCCTCAGCCAGCTTCATTCAAATTGTGGCTTTCATCTGTTTAATAATGACTTTGCTAGGTATGCAGTCTTTCTCTATGCCAATCCACAGTATGCTAGGCCTGCCATACATGGGTTCGATGTTTTAATGATTTTTCCTTCGAAAATCGGAACTAAGAATTACCGGCTGATTTTCACTCTGTTAGTGTGGCAATGGCAGTGGCCGATTTTCATGGTTCCTCTCCATTTTGTTTATCAGGCATGCTGGAAAATTTGTGAAAAATTACCAATTTTCAAAATCATTGGCGGCACCATTGGATTACAGAACGAACAATGTTTTTGATTCTCAATCGAAAAATCGTTCAGAATTTGACCCATGCATGGCCTGCTTTAGACAGACCCCTTCTCAGCCAGCACTCATTGCAGGAAACACCGGATGGACTTACAAGAGTTTGAGTGGAGGCAGTAGTTTGTACAAAGTTTAATGAGGTTACACCAAAAACCAGTGTACTGAATGGCAAGTACTGGCATAATTAGCAGGATTAAATAAGGGGTATAAGTAGTCCATCTTAAAAATATTTTTAAATTATACACAAATGTTAGAATATACAAACAAACATTCACTAGCAGGGACTGGAACAGACCTATCATGACTAAGCTGTGTGACTTTAAATGTACCGATGTCCGAGAATATTGGGAAATAGGACTTGGGCAACTCTAAATGATCCATATAGACACCAGTGGCCTTGAGGTAATTTAGAGTGTGATGACAACTTACAAAATTCTATGTACCCTGCCTGTTTCAGCATTATCTAAGAAGCTTTTCTGCTGCAAGAGGTATAGGAGGGTAGCTGCTCTGGCCTAGATTCAGGGACTTAGTGTGCCAAGCACAGTTACGGACCTTGCCCAATGCAGAAAAGAACTGAATCCTCACCTGAATTCCCAAGTCTGACTAGGGCTAATTTACCAAAAGAAATGTAAAAAACTTACTGGATACTGAATAAATGGTGTTTTTAATGGTGATACACTATGAGTTTTCTCTGCTTTCCTTCCCTGTGGCTGAGCAACCACTAGAACAGCAATGGGCAAACTACGGCCCGCGGGCCGTATACGGCCCGGCGGACCTTTTAATCCGGCCCGCGGAGCTAGGCTCCCGCAAGGCCAGTGGTCGGCAAGCCGCGGCTCTTTACAATAGATGCGGCTCTCCTGTGTGCCGGGCGCCCGCTCCCCTCCCTCCTCTCGGGCGGGCGGGCGACCTCCTCTCCTCCTCTCCCCTCCCCTCCTCTCGGATGGCCGCCCCCCCTCTAGGATGGCCGCCCCCTCCCTCCTCTCGGGCGTCAGGACTCTGCAGCTGTCAGGATGTAGGCGGGGCAGCCAGGATGTAGGCGGGGCAGCGTGACGAACTCTTCTCTCACAGTCCTCCCTGAAGACCAGAACGGCGCGGGAATACGAGAGGAACGCGCGGAGGAGCAAAGGTAAGTGAATTGACACAGGGGGGGCTTACTATATGGGGAATGAATTACTATATGGAGGACTTACTATATGGGGGATGAATTACTATATGGGGGACTTACTATATGGGGAATGAATTACTATATGGGGGACTTACTATATGGGGGATGAATTACTATATGGGGGACTTACTATATGGGGAATGAATTACTATATGGGGGACTTACTATATGGGGAATGAATTACTATATGGGGGACTTACTATATGGGGGATGAATTACTATATGGGGGACTTACTATATGGGGAATGAATTACTATATGGGGGACTTACTATATGGGGAATGAATTACTATATGGGGGATGAATTACTATATGGGGGACTTACTATATGGGGAATGAATTACTATATGGGGGACTTACTATATGGGGAATGAATTACTATATGGGGGACTTACTATATGGGGAATGAATTACTATATGGGGGACTTACTATATGGGGAATGAATTACTATATGGGGGACTTACTATATGGGGGACTTACTATATGGGGGATGAATTACTATATGGGGGATGAATTAATATGGGGGATGAATTAATATGGGGGATGAATTAATATGGGGGATGAATTACTATGTGGGGGATGAATTACTATGTGGGGGATGAATTACTATGGGGGATGAATTACTATATGGGGGATGAATTACTATGTGGGGATGAATTACTATGGGGGATGAATTACTATGGGGGATGAATTACTATATGGGGGATGAATTACTATATGGGGGATGAATTACTATATGGGGGATGAATTGCTATAAGGGGGATGAATTGCTATATGGGGGACGAATTACTATATGGGGGACGAATTACTATATGGGGGATGAATTACTATATGGGGGATGAATTACTATGGGAGATGAATTACTATATGGGGGATTAATTACTATGCTTACTATGGGGGAATATTACTATACTTACTATGGATGACACATACACATCATTCATCTACTCTTGGTCCGGCCCCCGGGTCCAATATATGAACCCATTGCGGCCCTCAAGTCAAAAAGTTTGCCCACCCCTGCACTAGAATATACACTTTTTATTGTTGCATTGGATTGACACTGTGGAGTAGTCCAGCTGATGTGGAGGAGGAGATTTTAGAAGGAGCAAGTTGTAGTGTATGCTTATGAATATCAGGTAAGCCATACATTCTGGTGAGTGTCAGTGTATAGGGGGAGGTGTTTGCAGCACAGATCCTGTATATACACACTGAAGATTCTTTTTATCACATGGGGTTGGATGATGGACTTTTTGCACTAGCAATGGTGGGCTTTTAATGGATATTTGTTACATATACATATAATTTATTTCTTAGTCACTGTTTTTTGAGATAATTGTGTAATTATGAAGTGATGCACTTTAGCATTTTGAGGATTCACCCAGTTGTGCTGCTAATTATGTAAAGATTGGTGTGTCTTTTTGTTTTCTTGTCTGCAGCTAACTCCAGTTCCTAGTCTGGAAATCTCCTCTGTATCGTATACATCAGCCTCTGTAATTCAGTACTGAAAGCATGACATAAGTTAACTGTAAACAGTACGAGATGTTAAATGCTTATTTAGTATATATGTCTAACACTACTCACATACCAGTAGCATTTTGCAGTCTTTTAAAATGGTTTTATGTTTTAACTGTAAAAACAAGTTTTTTATTTGCTGGATTTTGTATGAATTTACAGATGAAATATATTTTATATATCTATATTGTTAGTATAATCATATACCATTTTTCCAAGAAATAGACTGTTAGTTATATATTGATTTGTAAGACCAAACAATGATGCTTTTTAATGAGATTTTTGTAAAAATAATGGTGTCTGCCACTGCTCTTTTAATTTTTTTTGAGTTATTGTTTCTTTTTTCTACAATTCTCCAGGTTTACAGAGAGCCTAAAAGATGTATTTTAGTACCGTTTTTACTTTCCATATTACACTCATTTTGGATCAGAAGGAGGCATCAAAAATAAGGTAACACTAGATATAGTACTGCTATACAGTAATGTAAAATTGAAACTTTTCCTAGCTTGGCATGCTTTGTTTCTGCTTACATTCAGGCTAAGAATAATAGAAGCTCTCAAGGAAACAACTACAAAGATATAATCTTGTTTAAGCCCAGCCATCCTTGTGCTGATGAAGTGTTGAGTCTTTTGTGGACAGTATGTCATGACAGTGCATAAATGTCCTTGCACTATATCCAAACATGTTTTTTTCCTGTAAGATTTTTTTATAGATTTCTGCACAGTAAGCTCCTAAAATGTGGCATAGACATAACAATACATAAAGTCAAAGTTATTTTACAAAAAATTCCCAATATAATATGTTGCCACATCTTTATAGGTCAAATCGTTTGAAAATCAAGACCACTGATGAGCGCAATATGTTAACCTCTGGGAAAGCTATATCTTGAAAAAAGATACCTGGTAGTTCAGGTAGCGTTTTTGATGTACTAAAGTAAAGGAACAATAAAAGGAATAAATAAGTATGGTATGATTGCACTGCAAGCTTACATAAGTGTGTGGATGTACTTGCTCATGTCATATGTTATCCCTGACCTGGTAAATTTACCATAAGTATGCACATATGTACTAATGCTCTGTCTAGCATGTTGGGTCCTAGTTTGCTGCCATGCACGTTCAAATAAAGTTGCTTCTGTGCCTTCAATCCTGATAAGATAAATCATGTGCATGTTAATACTTTACAAGTAAAGAAGCAGGTAAAAAAACAATTGTATACTGGGCTATCAGAGCAAAAAGGCAGAATATGAATGAGTAATATAATTGCAAAGTAACATATAAAATTGTGTGCTGGCTATGGCCTTTATGAGCAAAACTGTGCATGTGTATTTTCATACTAATACTTTTTTTTTTTATTTTACAGTCAGCGCTGGGCTTTCTAATAGAAAGCCCAGAATGCTTTGAATCAGAGTGCGAATGAATAACCTTTTGTGAATAAACTCAGTAATAAATGTGGATCTGTTAACATTTTAAAATGAAGAAAAAAATTAAAGAACACTTTAGTTCATAATAATCTTGTACACTTTAAAATGAAATAACATAGAAGTAGCGAACGGTTATAATAGGTTCACTTTGCCCAGTTGAATTGACAGAAACAGTAGTCAAAGATTCTGCTAACAACTTCGCTTTTTATAGTCTTGCTCTCTCTCGCTCTTCTTTATATGTATGTACAGTATAAACAAAAAGGTCCAATCTGCAGCAACTTGTATATTTTTTTAGAGTTAAAAAACTCATCAAAATAACAACATTTTCAGATCCCTTAGGATCCTTCATCAGGCATTACAAGCATGAAAGTCAAATTCAATCACTGTACTGTTAGACCATATTATTAGAGATGAGCGAAGAAATGAAAAATTCGATTCGGCTGATTCGGCGAATTCCAGTGTGAAATTCGATTCGATGCGAATTTCTCCGCTACGAAGATGACTTATTTAAAGGGTTTCTAGGCTTCAGAGAGCCTTTAAATTAGTGCAGAACACTGTACCTTTAATTTAAATGCCCTTGGAGATGAGGAAGGAGAAGGAGAAGGAGAAGGATGAGAAGAAGGAGAAGGAGAAGGATGAGAAGAAGGAGAAGGAGAAGGGTGAGAAGAAGGAGAAGGATGAGAAGAAGGAGAAGGATGAGAAGAAGGAGAAGGAGAAGGATGAGAAGAAGGAGAAGGAGAAGGATGAGAAGAAGGAGAAGGAGAAGGATGAGAAGAAGGAGAAGGATGAGAAGAAGGAGAAGGATGAGAAGGAGAAGGATGAGAAGGAGAAGGATGAGAAGAAGAAGGCTGAGAATAAGGAGAAGGATGAGAAGAAGGAGAAGGAGAAGGATGAGAAGAAGGAGAAGGATGAGAAGAAGGAGAAGGAGAAGGATGAGAAGAAAGAGAAGGATGAGAAGGAGAAGGATGAGAAGAAGAAGGATGAGAAGAAGAAGGATGAGAAGAAGGAAAAGGATGAGAAGAAGAAGGATGAGAAGAAGGAGAAGGATGAGAAGAAGGAGAATGATGAGAAGAAGGAGAAGGATGATAAGAAGGAGAAGGAAGAGAAGAAGGAGAAGGAGAAGGATGAGAAGAAGGAGAAGGATGAGAAGAAGGAGAAGGATGAGAAGAAGGAGAAGGATGAGAAGAAGGAGAAGGATGAGAAGAAGGAGAAGGAGAAGGATGAGAAGAAGGAGAAGGATGAGAAGAAGAAGGATGAGAAGAAGGATGAGAAGAAGGAGGAGAAGGATGAGAAGAAGAAGGATGAGAAGAAGGAGAAGGATGAGAAGAAGGAGAAGGAAGAGAAGAAGGAGAAGGAGAAGGATGAGAAGGAGAAGGATGAGAAGAAGGAGAAGGATGAGAAGAAGGAGAAGGATGAGAAGAAGGAGAAGGAGAAGGATGAGAAGAAGAAGGATGAGAAGAAGGATGAGAAGGATGAGAAGAAGGAGAAGGATGAGAAGAAGGAGAATGATGAGAAGAAGGAGAAGAAGGAGAAGGATGAGAAGAAGGAGAAGGATGAGAAGAAGGAGAAGGATGAGAAGAAGGAGAAGGATGAGAAGAAGGAGAAGGAGAAGGATGAGAAGAAAAAGGATGAGGAGAAGGAGAAGGATGAGAAGAAGGAGAAGGAGAAGGATGAGAAGAAGGAGAAGGATGAGAAGAAGGAGAAGGATGAGAAGAAGGAGAAGGAGAAGGATGAGAAGAAGGAGAAGGAGAAGGATGAGAAGAAGGAGAAGGAGAAGGATGAGAAGAAGGAGAAGGATGAGAAGAAGGAGAAGGATGAGAAGGAGAAGGATGAGAAGGAGAAGGATGAGAAGAAGAAGGCTGAGAATAAGGAGAAGGATGAGAAGAAGGAGAAGGATGAGAAGAAGGAGAAGGATGAGAAGAAGGAGAAGGAGAAGGATGAGAAGAAAGAGAAGGATGAGAAGGAGAAGGATGAGAAGAAGAAGGATGAGAAGAAGAAGGATGAGAAGAAGGAAAAGGATGAGAAGAAGAAGGATGAGAAGAAGGAGAAGGATGAGAAGAAGGAGAATGATGAGAAGAAGGAGAAGGATGATAAGAAGGAGAAGGAAGAGAAGAAGGAGAAGGAGAAGGATGAGAAGAAGGAGAAGGATGAGAAGAAGGAGAAGGATGAGAAGAAGGAGAAGGATGAGAAGAAGGAGAAGGATGAGAAGAAGGAGAAGGAGAAGGATGAGAAGAAAAAGGATGAGGAGAAGGAGAAGGATGAGAAGAAGGAGAAGGAGAAGGATGAGAAGAAGGAGAAGGATGAGAAGAAGGAGAAGGATGAGAAGAAGGAGAAGGAGAAGGATGAGAAGAAGGAGAAGGAGAAGGATGAGAAGAAGGAGAAGGAGAAGGATGAGAAGAAGGAGAAGGATGAGAAGAAGGAGAAGGATGAGAAGGAGAAGGATGAGAAGGAGAAGGATGAGAAGAAGAAGGCTGAGAATAAGGAGAAGGATGAGAAGAAGGAGAAGGAGAAGGATGAGAAGAAGGAGAAGGATGAGAAGAAGGAGAAGGAGAAGGATGAGAAGAAAGAGAAGGATGAGAAGGAGAAGGATGAGAAGAAGAAGGATGAGAAGAAGAAGGATGAGAAGAAGGAAAAGGATGAGAAGAAGAAGGATGAGAAGAAGGAGAAGGATGAGAAGAAGGAGAATGATGAGAAGAAGGAGAAGGATGATAAGAAGGAGAAGGAAGAGAAGAAGGAGAAGGAGAAGGATGAGAAGAAGGAGAAGGATGAGAAGAAGGAGAAGGATGAGAAGAAGGAGAAGGATGAGAAGAAGGAGAAGGATGAGAAGAAGGAGAAGGAGAAGGATGAGAAGAAGGAGAAGGATGAGAAGAAGAAGGATGAGAAGAAGGATGAGAAGACGGAGGAGAAGGATGAGAAGAAGAAGGATGAGAAGAAGGAGAAGGATGAGAAGAAGGAGAAGGAAGAGAAGAAGGAGAAGGAGAAGGATGAGAAGGAGAAGGATGAGAAGAAGGAGAAGGATGAGAAGAAGGAGAAGGATGAGAAGAAGGAGAAGGAGAAGGATGAGAAGAAGGAGAAGGATGAGAAGAAGAAGGATGAGAAGAAGGATGAGAAGGATGAGAAGAAGGAGAAGGATGAGAAGAAGGAGAATGATGAGAAGAAGGAGAAGGATGAGAAGAAGGAGAAGGATGAGAAGAAGGAGAAGGATGAGAAGAAGGAGAAGGATGAGAAGAAGGAGAAGGAGAAGGATGAGAAGAAAAAGGATGAGGAGAAGGAGAAGGATGAGAAGAAGGAGAAGGATGAGAAGGAGAAGGAGAAGGATGAGAAGAAGGAGAAGGAGAAGGATGAGAAGAAGGAGAAGGATGAGAAGAAGGAGAAGGATGAGAAGGAGAAGGAGAAGGATGAGAAGGAGAAGGATGAGAAGAAGGAGAAGGAGAAGGATGAGAAGAAGGAGAAGGAGAAGGATGAGAAGAAGGAGAAGGATGAGAAGAAGGATGAGCAGAAGGAGAAGGATGAGAAGAAGGAGAAGGATGAGAAGAAGGAGAAGGATGAGAAGAAGGATGAGAAGAAGGATGAGAAGAAGGAGAAGGATGAGAAGAAGGACAGTTCTGTGACAGTTTCTGTCTATTTCTGACAGTTCTGGGACATTCACTCCATACAGCGGTTTCAACCGCTGTATGGAGGGAATGTCATAGAACTGTCAGAAATAGACTATTAATGACAGTTCTGGGACTGTCCTTCCATGCAGCGGTTGAAACATTGTATGTATTTGTTTCCATAAATGGATCCATTTATGGAAACAAATACATACAATGTTTCAACCGCTGCATGGAAGGACAGTCCCAGAACTGTCATTAATAGTCTATTTCTGACAGTTCCATGACATTCCCTCCATACAGCGGTTAAAACAGCTGTATGCAGTGAATGTCCCAGAACTGTCATAAATAGTCTATTTCTGATAGATCTGGGACATTCACTCCATACAGCTGTTTTAACCGCTGTATGGAGGGAATGTCATGGAACTGTCAGAAATAGACTATTAATGACAGTTCTGGGACTGTCCTTCCATGCAGCGGTTGAAACATTGTATGTATTTGTTTCCATAAATGGATCCATTTATGGAAACAAATACATACAATGTTTCAACCGCTGCATTGAAGGACAGTCCCAGAACTGTCATTAATAGTCTATTTCTGACAGTTCCATGACATTCCCTCCATACAGCGGTTAAAACAGCTGTATGCAGTGAATGTCCCAGAACTGTCATAAATAGTCTATTTCTGATAGATCTGGGACATTCACTCCATACAGCTGTTTTAACCGCTGTATGGAGGGAATGTCATGGAACTGTCAGAAATAGACTATTAATGACAGTTGTGGGACTGTCCTTCCATACAGCGGTTGAAACATTGTATGTATTTGTTTCCATAAATGGATCCATTTATGGAAACAAATACATACAATGTTTCAACCGCTGCATTGAAGGACAGTCCCAGAACTGTCATTAATAGTCTATTTCTGACAGTTCCATGACATTCCCTCCATACAGCGGTTAAAACAGCTGTATGCAGTGAATGTCCCAGAACTGTCATAAATAGTCTATTTCTGATAGATCTGGGACATTCACTCCATACAGCTGTTTTAACCGCTGTATGGAGGGAATGTCATGGAACTGTCAGAAATAGACTATTAATGACAGTTCTGGGACTGTCCTTCCATGCAGCGGTTGAAACATTGTATGTATTTGTTTCCATAAATGGATCCATTTATGGAAACAAATACATACAATGTTTCAACCGCTGCATTGAAGGACAGTCCCAGAACTGTCATTAATAGTCTATTTCTGACAGTTCCATGACATTCCCTCCATACAGCGGTTAAAACAGCTGTATGCAGTGAATGTCCCAGAACTGTCATAAATAGTCTATTTCTGATAGATCTGGGACATTCACTCCATACAGCTGTTTTAACCGCTGTATGGAGGGAATGTCATGGAACTGTCAGAAATAGACTATTAATGACAGTTCTGGGACTGTCCTTCCATGCAGCGGTTGAAACATTGTATGTATTTGTTTCCATAAATGGATCCATTTATGGAAACAAATACATACAATGTTTCAACCGCTGCATTGAAGGACAGTCCCAGAACTGTCATTAATAGTCTATTTCTGACAGTTCCATGACATTCCCTCCATACAGCGGTTAAAACAGCTGTATGGAGTGAATGTCCCAGAACTGTCATAAATAGTCTATTTCTGATAGATCTGGGACATTCACTCCATACAGCTGTTTTAACCGCTGTATGGAGGGAATGTCATGGAACTGTCAGAAATAGACTATTAATGACAGTTGTGGGACTGTCCTTCCATACAGCGGTTGAAACATTGTATGTATTTGTTTCCATAAATGGATCCATTTATGGAAACAAATACATACAATGTTTCAACCGCTGCATGGAAGGACAGTCCCAGAACTGTCATTAATAGTCTATTTCTGACAGTTCCATGACATTCCCTCCATACAGCGGTTAAAACAGCTGTATGCAGTGAATGTCCCAGAACTGTCATAAATAGTCTATTTCTGATAGATCTGGGACATTCACTCCATACAGCTGTTTTAACCGCTGTATGGAGGGAATGTCATGGAACTGTCAGAAATAGACTATTAATGACAGTTGTGGGACTGTCCTTCCATACAGCGGTTGAAACATTGTATGTATTTGTTTCCATAAATGGATCCATTTATGGAAACAAATACATACAATGTTTCAACCGCTGCATTGAAGGACAGTCCCAGAACTGTCATTAATAGTCTATTTCTGACAGTTCCATGACATTCCCTCCATACAGCGGTTAAAACAGCTGTATGCAGTGAATGTCCCAGAACTGTCATAAATAGTCTATTTCTGACAGTTCTGGGACATTCACTCCATACAGCGGTTTCCGGCAAAAAGTGTATGTGCAGAGTTCCTCTATTCTGCAGATACACTTAGAGGAGCTCTGCAGATACACTTAGAGGAGCTCTGCACATACACTTTTTTCCGGTTTGGAATTATTCTTATTTTCATCCTACTTCTTCTTCTTCTTCTTCATCCTCATCCTCATCCTCTTCTTCTTCTGAGGATGAGGATGAAGAAGAAGAAGAAGAAGAAGAAGAAGAAGTAGGATGAAAATAAGATTAATTCCAAGCCGGCAAAAAGTGTATGTGCAGAGCTCCTCTAAGTGTATCTGCAGAGCTCCTCTAAGTGTATCTGCAGAATAGAGGAACTCTGCACATACACTTTTTGCCGGCTTGGAATTATTCTTCTTTTCATCCTACTTCTTCTTCTTCTTCTTCTTCATCCTCATCCTCAGAAGAAGAGGATGAGGATGAGGATGAGGATGAGGAAGAAGAAGAAGAATGAAAAGAAGAATAATTCCAAGCCGGCAAAAAGTGTATGTGCAGAGTTCCTCTATTTCTGACAGTTCTCTCACAGCTTCTTCACATGTACAGCGGTTGAAATATCTGTATCCTAAATGGAAACTAATAGATACAAATTGTATCTATTAGTTTCCATTTAGGATACAGATGTTTCAACCGCTGTACATGTGAAGAAGCTGTGAGAGAACTGTCAGAAATAGAGGAACTCTGCACATACACTTTTTGCCGGCTTGGAATTATTCTTCTTTTCATCCTACTTCTTCTTCTTCTTCTTCTTCTTCTTCTTCTTCTTCATCCTCATCCTCATCCTCTTCTTCTGAGGATGAAGAAGAAGAAGAAGTAGGATGAAAAGAAGAATAATTCCAAGCCGGCAAAAAGTGTATGTGCAGAGTTCCTCTATTTCTGACAGTTCTCTCACAACTTCTTCACATGTACAGTGGTTGAAACATCTGTATCCTAAATGTAAACTAATAGATACAATGTTTCAACCGCTAAACATGTGTTCCTTCTGTCAGAGAACTGTCAGAAATAGCGGAGCTCACTGCAGGGACACTTTTGCCGGCTGATCGGGAAATGTTCGATTCGCGCACCCGAAGTAGGCAAAATTTCGGTTTCGACACGAATCGAATATTTCCTGAAATTCGACTCGAATTCCGGTTCGCCTAGTTCGATTCGCTCATCTCTACATATTATGTCTTAAGTTGAAATGATTCAAGTGTTGCTAATTTTCCATCTATGAGAGATTTGCTACATAATGAATGTGACTGAATTTGACTTCCATGCTTGTTATAGGGTGAAGGATCCTAACAGATCTGAAATGGTTGTTATTTTAATGAGCTTTTAACTCTCATAATAAATATACAAGGTGCTACAGACTTGGATTTTTTTTGTTTCGCTAAATATTGAAGTTAGGGTGATCTCTATGGCCTGCTTTGCTCATGTTATTGGCAAGTGACAATTCTGACATTGTGATGTACTGTATATATATATATATATATATATATATATATATATATATATATATATATATACACACATATATATATATATATATATATATATATATATATATATATACTGTGTATATATACAGTGGGGAAAATAGTTATTTGATCCCCTGCAGATTTTTTAAGTTTGCCCACTTACAAACAATTGAAGGGTCTATAATTTTTTATCATAGGTGTATTTTAAATAATAGAGACAGAAAATCAAGCAAAAATCCCTAAAAAACACAAGGTACAAATGTTATAAATTGAGCAATTTAAGATCCATCTCCCTACTCCTGTTTACCTCTAAACTCTTAGAACGCCTAGTCTACAATTGCCTGAGCTGCTACCTCATTGACCTCTCCACTTCCTCTTTCTGTAGGGGTCCCTCAAGGTTCTGTCCTTGGACCCCTTCTCTTCTCTATCTACCTCCTCTCTTGGTCACTTGATAAACTCCCATGGCTTTAAGTACCATCTCTATGCTGATGACACACAAATCTATCTTTCTACCCCTCACCTCACCCCTTCAGTCTCCTCTCGCATTACTAACCTACTAAGTGACATATCAGCATGGATGTCACTCCACTTCCTCAAAATGAATCTTTCCAAAATGGTGCTCATATTATTCCCTCCAGTCGGTGCCCCCTCCCCTGACTTCTCCATCAAGATCAATAATACAACCATCAGTCCCTTCCCTCATGCCAGGGTACTAGGTGTGATCCTAGACTCCCATCTGTCCTTTCAGCCCCAAATCCAATCACTGTCCAAATCTTGTAGACTTCACCTCCGCAACATCTCCAAGATATGCCCGTTCTTAACCTCGGAAACCACTAAGCAACTTATTCACTCCCCGGTTATCTCTCGCCTTACCTATTGTAACTCCTGTCTCATTTTCCTACCTAATCGCAGGCTATCCTCTCTTCAGTCTATCATGAATGCTGCTGCCAGACTCATCCACCTTACTAACCATTCCGTATCTGCCATCCCTCTCTGCCAATCCCTCCACTGGCTTCCCATTGCCCAACGGATAAAATTCAAAACATTAACAATAACATATAAAGCCATTTATAACTCTGCCCCAAATTACATCACCAGTCTTGTCAATCTTGTCTCCAAATATCACCAAACCATCCTCTCCGCTCCTCCCACGACCTCCTGCTCTCTAGCTCCCTTGTCTCTTCCTCCTATGCTCATCTCCAGAACTTCTTCAGAACCTCCCCCATCCTATGGAACTCTCTACCCCAATCTATCAGACTATCGCCTACTCTGCCCAATTTTAGGTAATCTCTGAAAACCTATCACTTCAGGGAAGCCTATCCTTCAGCTAATAATGGAATCTTCTATTCCTCCTATCAGTTCATCCCCCACAGTTATTACCTTTGTACCACTAGCCCCTCCCTCTTAGATTGTAAGCTCCAAGGAGCAGGGCCCTCCTTACCCTCTTGTATTGAACTGTATCATTGCTGTATTGTCTCTCTTTATATTGTAAAGCGCTGAGCAGATTGTTGGCGCTATATAAATCCTGTATAATAATAATGATAATAATAATAATGTATAAATTAATATTTATCTCTCTCCAGCAATTTATTATTTTTAAAAAAATAAGCTCTATTCTATTTCTCTATGTTGTCTTCCCGTGTTCTGTTTGCAGCTACGTTGTCATAAACATTTTATATGCATTCATTCAGTTGTTTAGAAATATGTTATAATTAAGCCTTACTGGTCATCTAAAGTCATGATATACAAGGTAGGATACGCACAGACTGGAAATCAGATGTCAGTCTCCAGTGGCACCTTTGCTGTTTCTTTCTTAATTACCTTCCCTGGTCCCCTTGTTTTGACAGTTGGCATGGAAAACACTGGTGTGGAGGTCACTGAATAAAAAAAGCTAGATATTCTGATAAAAGTACATACAGGTATGAAAATGTAACATTTTGACCCAGAACCTATTTATATACAGCGCTAGGTTATATAACAACTCTGCTTACACTGCGTTCTTGTAACTGCAACAATACAATCCAGTGTTTGAAAATACCTCTGCCATGCTTGTGTAAGTGGAAACTCTAATAATCATAAATGTTGTTCTCTTGGATGTGACACCTGACAGAATTTATTAGTGGACTGTACACACCCTCAAAACATTGCTAGCAGCCTGAATGATTAGTCCTTATTCCTATTTTCAGCTTTTATTGCCCTACTACATATTTTGTGTATACTATATGGTATTGAGTATATAAACTTTAATGACTGCTATGATTGCTATTAGAGATGAGCGAAGTATTCAAAAATTCGATTCGACTGATTCGGCGAATTCGTGGAAAAATTTCGATTCGAGTCGAATATATTCGCTGTGAATTTAACTTAAAAAAGGGTGTTTCTAGGCTTCAGAGAGACTTAATATTAGTGCTGAACACTGTACCTTTAATTTAAATGCCCTTGGAGTCTGCTGGGGAAGAGAAATAATACTGTCAGTCAGTATGACATGCAGATGAGTGCCGTCGATCTTAGAATCACCGCACACTTCACTCATTTGGGCAGTCACGGGGCCAAAACCAGAGTGTGGAGCCACAGTGTGGCGGTGGAGGCAGCAGCAATGGGAGGCCATACAGCACCCTATGACAAAAATGGAAACCACCAGCAGTGTGAGGAGACCTGAAAGTGGCACATGGCAGAGTGTGGCGATAGAGACAGCAGCAATGGGAGGCCGTACAGGGACCCATGACACACTCTGGACCTGGCAGCAGCATGAGGAGGCGGTACAGGGGCCCATGGCAGATTACGGGCCTGGCAGCAGCATGAGGAGTCGGTACGGGGGCCCATGGCAGATTACGGGCCTGGCAGCAGCAATGGGAGGCCGTACAGGGACCCATGACACACTCTGGACCTGGCAGCAGCATGGGGAGGCGGTACAGGGGCCCGTGACAGATTACGGGCCTGGCAGCAGCATGAGGAGTCGGTACGGGGGCCCATGACACACTCTGGACCTGGCAGCAGCATGAGGAGGCGGTACAGGGGCGCATGACAGATTAGGGGCATGGCAGCAGCAACTTGGACAGGAGGACGTTCAGCTTCTGCAGCGTCTGGTGCGTGCTCGCAAACTGTTGTCTCTTGGAAACGGATTCCAAGAAAGACTGCTGACGGAATCCGTGAAGAGGAGTAGCAGGAGAAGGAGCATCTGAACGAGCGGAATATGCCAACAAGCGACAACAGGGGCCCATGACAGATTACGGGCCTGGCAGCAGCATGAGGAGTCGGTACGGGGGCCCATGGCAGATTAGGGGCCTGGCAGCAGCTATGGGAGGCCCGTAATCTGCCAGCACCCTATGACAAAAAATGGAACCCACCAGCAGTGTGAGGAGACCTGAAAGTGGCACATGGCAGAGTGTGGCGATGGAGACAGCAGCAATGGGAGGCCGTACAGGGACCCATGAGAGACTCTGGACCTGGCAGCAGCATGAGGAGGCGGTATAGGGGCCCATGGCAGATTAGGGGCCTGGCAGCAGCTATGGGAGGCCCGTAATCTGCCAGCACCCTATGACAAAAAATGGAATACACCAGCAGTGTGAGGAGACCTGAAAGTGGCACATGGCAGAGTGTGGCGATGGAGACAGCAGCAATGGGAGGCCGTACAGGGACCCATGAGAGACTCTGGACTTGGCAGCAGCATGAGGAGGCGGTATAGGGGCCCATGGCAGATTAGGGGCCTGGCAGCAGCTATGGGAGGCCCGTAATCTGCCAGCACCCTATGACAAAAAATGTAACACACCAGCAGTGTTAGGAGACCTGAAAGTGGCACATGTTTGGGGCATGATTCATGGCGGATTTAGTCAGTTGTGTCAGGAACTGGTGGTTTGAAATCCAGACTAATCCACGCCTGATTCATTTTCACAAACGTCAGTCTCTCCACACTTTGGGTGGACAGTCGTGTCCTCCGCGGAGTTGCAATACCTCCTGCCGCACTAAACACGCGCTCCGATGCCACGCTACTGGCCGGGCATGACAGCCTTTCAAGGGCAAATTCAGCTAGTTGGGGCCAAAGGTCAAGTTTCGTTGCCCAGTAGTCAAGGGGATTGTCTACCTCGGTTGGCAGGGTGCTGTCCAAGTAGGCCTAAGCCTGTTGTTTGAGGTCCTGCTCCAGGTCCACCTGATGCTGCTGCTGCTGCTGCTGCTGCGGCTGGTTAGTAGTTTCCTCACTGCGCTGGTGAAGAAAGCTACTCATCATCGACTGCAGACTGAGGCAGCCGCTGCTGGTGGAGCTGCCACTGCTCCTACCACCCCACCCCTCCCCTGCTGCCATGGCAGCGGAACGCGAGCGCACAGGGCCCACAGTGTCTGAGGATGGACGTTGGCGCAGACAGGCAGAGACCAGCTGACTACATAGGTGGTTTTTATAGTACGTTATTTTGGCCTCCCTCTCAGCAGGTGTGAAAAAGGCCACCATTTTGGAACGGTAGCGAGGGTCCAACAAGGTGGACAGCCAAAAGTCATCCCTCTGTCTGATGGTTATTATTCGGCTGTCGCTACGCAAGCAACCGAGCATGCTATGGGCCATTTGTGCCAAGGAATGCGAGGGACTCCCTGCCTCCATCTCCACAGCATACTGCCACGGTGCGTCTGGGTCCTCTGTCTCCTCCTCCTCCTCCTCCTCTACCAGATGCTCCTGCTCCTCCACTCCTGTCCGCTGAGTGGAAAAACCACCCATTTCACTCAATAATTCCTGAGCACCAATGTCCTCCTCTACCTCCTCCTCTTCTTCCTGTCCTGCCCCCACAGGGGTCATGTGGCGTTGAGATCTGTGCGCCACGTCTACCGCACCCTGACCAGCCATTGTTAACAGCATTTGTTCCAGGACGTGCAACAGAGGAATGACGTCGTTCATCCCATAGTCCTGCCGACTCACGAATAGCGTGGCCTCCTCAAAGGGCCTGAGCAAGCGCAGGTGTCACGCATGAGCTGCCAATGGCTGACATCTAAGTTACACAGGGAGTACCTTTATCCGCTTTTAACATCAGGAAATCTGTGATGGCCTTTCGCTGTTCGTAAAGGCGGTCTAACATATGTAGGGTTGAATTCCACCTTGTTGCAACGTCACAGCATGAGGAGTCGGTACGGGGGCCCATGGCAGATTACGTGCCTGGCAGCAGCAATGGGAGGCCCGTAATCTGCCAGCACCCTATGACAAAAAATGGAACCACCAGCAGTGTGAGGAGACCTGAAAGTGGCACATGGCAGAGTGTGGCGATGGAGACAGCAGCAATGGGAGGCCGTACAGGGACCCATGAGAGACTGTGGACCTGGCAGCAGCATGAGGAGGAGGTATAGGGGCCCATGGCAGATTAGGGGCCTGGCAGCAGCTATAGGAGGCCCGTAATCTGCCAGCACCCTATGTCAAAAAATTCTACACACCAGCAGTGTGAGGAGACCTGAAAGTGGCACATGGCAGAGTGTGGCGATGGAGACAGCAGCAATGGGAGGCCGTACAGGGACCCATGAGAGACCCTGGACTTGGCAGCAGCATGAGGAGGCGGTATATAGGGGCCTATGGCAGATTAGGGGCCTGGCAGCAGCTATAGGAGGCCCGTAATCTGCCAGCACCCTATGTCAAAAAATTCTACACACCAGCAGTGTGAGGAGACCTGAAAGTGGCACATGGCAGAGTGTGGCGATGGAGACAGCAGCAATGGGAGGCCGTACAGGGACCCATGAGAGACTCTGGACCTGGCAGCAGCATGAGGAGGCGGTATATAGGGGCCCATGGCAGATTAGGGGCCTGGCAGCAGCTATGGGAGGCCCGTAATCTGCCAGCACCCTATGTCAAAAAATTCAACACACCAGCAGTGTGAGGAGACCTGAAAGTGGCACATGGCATGAGAGACTCTGGACCTGGCAGCAGCATGAGGAGGCGGTATAGGGGCCCATGGCAGATTAGGGGCCTGGCAGCAGCTATAGGAGGCCCGTAATCTGCCAGCACCCTATGTCAAAAAATTCTACACACCAGCAGTGTGAGGAGACCTGAAAGTGGCACATGGCAGAGTGTGGCGATGGAGACAGCAGCAATGGGAGGCCGTACAGGGACCCATGAGAGACCCTGGACTTGGCAGCAGCATGAGGAGGCGGTATATAGGGGCCTATGGCAGATTAGGGGCCTGGCAGCAGCTATAGGAGGCCCGTAATCTGCCAGCACCCTATGTCAAAAAATTCTACACACCAGCAGTGTGAGGAGACCTGAAAGTGGCACATGGCAGAGTGTGGCGATGGAGACAGCAGCAATGGGAGGCCGTACAGGGACCCATGAGAGACTCTGGACCTGGCAGCAGCATGAGGAGGCGGTATATAGGGGCCCATGGCAGATTAGGGGCCTGGCAGCAGCTATGGGAGGCCCGTAATCTGCCAGCACCCTATGTCAAAAAATTCAACACACCAGCAGTGTGAGGAGACCTGAAAGTGGCACATGGCATGAGAGACTGTGGACCTGGCAGCAGCATGAGGAGGCGGTATAGGGCCCCATGGCAGATTAGGGGCCTGGCAGCAGCTATAGGAGGCCCGTAATCTGCCAGCACCCTATGTCAAAAAATTCTACACACCAGCAGTGTGAGGAGACCTGAAAGTGGCACATGGCAGAGTGTGGCGATGGAGACAGCAGCAATGGGAGGCCGTACAGGGACCCATGAGAGACCCTGGACTTGGCAGCAGCATGAGGAGGCGGTATAGGGGCCCATGGCAGATTAGGGGCCTGGCAGCAGCAATGGGAGGCCCGTAATCTGCCAGCACCCTATGTCAAAAAATTCTACACACCAGCAGTGTGTGAGGAGACCTGAAAGTGGCACATGGCAGAGTGTGGCGATGGAGACAGCAGCAATGGGAGGCCGTACAGGGACCCATGAGAGACTCTGGACCTGGCAACAGCATGAGGAGGCGGTATATAGGGGCCTATGGCAGATTAGGGGCCTGGCAGCAGCTATAGGAGGCCCGTAATCTGCCAGCACCCTATGTCAAAAAATTCTACACACCAGCAGTGTGAGGAGACCTGAAAGTGGCACATGGCAGAGTGTGGCGATGGAGACAGCAGCAATGGGAGGCCGTACAGGGACCCATGAGAGACTCTGGACCTGGCAGCAGCATGAGGAGGCGGTATATAGGGGCCTATGGCAGATTAGGGGCCTGGCAGCAGCTATGGGAGGCCCGTAATCTGCCAGCACCCTATGTCAAAAAATTCTACACACCAGCAGTGTGTGAGGAGACCTCAAAGTGGCACATGTTTGAGGCATGATTCATGGCGGATTTAGTCATTTGTGTCAGGAACTGGTGGTTTGAAATCCAGACTAATCCACGCCTGATTCATTTTCACAAACGTGAGTCTCTCCACACTTTGGGTGGACAGTCGTGTCCTCCGCGGAGTTACAATACCTCCTGCCGCACTAAACACGCGCTCCGATGCCACGCTACTGGCCGGGCATGACAGCCTTTTAAGGGGCAAATTCAGCTAGTTGGGGCCAAAGGTCAAGTTTCGTTGACCAGTAGTCAAGGGGATTGTCTACCTCGGTTGGCAGGGTGCTGTCCAAGTAGGCCCAAGCCTGTTGTTTGAGGTCCTGCTCCAGGTCCACCTGATGCTGCTGCTGCTGCTGCTGCGGCTGGTTAGTAGTTTCCTCACTGCGCTGGTGAAGAAAGCTACTCATCATCGACTGCAGACTGAGGCAGCCGCTGCTGGTGGAGCTGCCACTGCTCCTACCACCCCACCCCTCCCCTGCTGCCATGGCAGCGGAACGCGAGCGCACAGGGCCCACAGTGTCTGAGGATGGACGTTGGCGCACAAAGGCAGAGACCAACTGACTACATAGGTGGTTTTTATAGTACGTTATTTTGGCCTCCCTCTCAGCAGGTGTGAAAAAGGCCACCATTTTGGAACGGTAGCGAGGGTCCAACAAGGTGGACAGCCAAAAGTCATCCCTCTGTCTGATGGTTATTATTCGGCTGTCGCTACGCAAGCAACCGAGCATGCTATGGGCCATTTGTGCCAAGGAATGCGAGGGACTCCCTGCCTCCATCTCCACAGCATACTGCCACGGTGCGTCTGGGTCCTCTGTCTCCTCCTCCTCCTCCTCTACCAGATGCTCCTGCTCCTCCACTCCTGTCCGCTGAGTGGAAAAACCACCCATTTCACTCAATAATTCCTGAGCACAAATGTCCTCCTCTACCTCCTCCTCTTCTTCCTGTCCTGCCCCCACAGGCGTCATGTGGCGTTGAGATCTGTGCGCCACGTCTACCGCACCCTGACCAGCCATTGTTAACAGCATTTGTTCCAGGACGTGCAACAGAGGAATGACGTCGTTCATCCCATAGTCCTGCCGACTCATGAATAGCGTGGCCTCCTCAAAGGGCCTGAGCAAGCGGCAGGTGTCACGCATGAGCTGCCAATGGCTGACATCGAAGTTACACAGGGGAGTACCTTTATCCGCTTGTAACATCAGGAAATCGGTGATGGCCTTTCGCTGCTCGTAAAGGCGGTCTACCATGTGTAGGGTTGAATTCCACCTTGTTGCAACGTCGCAGATCAGGCGATGATGTGGAATTCCGTTCTGCCGCTGCAGCTCAAGGAGGGTGTGCTTTGCGGTGTAGGAATGGCTGAAATGCATGCAAAGTTTACGTGACATTTTAAGGATGTCTTGCAGTGGGATGGTGGATTTTAGGAACCTCTTGACAACCAGATTGAACACGTGAGCCATGCATGGCGCATGGCACAACCTTCCTTGACGCAGAGCAGACACCATGTTCTTTCCGTTGTCGGTCAACATGGTTCCGATTTTCAGTTTGCGCGGAGACAGCCATCTGTCGATTTCTCTGTTCATTACACTCAGAAGTTCCTCCCCTGTGTGACTACGTTCGCCTGGACCTGGCAGCAGCATGAGGAGGCGGTATAGGGGCCCATGGCAGATTAGGGGCCTGGCAGCAGCTATAGGAGGCCCGTAATCTGCCAGCACCCTATGTCAAAAAATTCAACACACCAGCAGTGTGAGGAGACCTGAAAGTGGCACATGGCATGAGAGACTGTGGACCTGGCAGCAGCATGAGGAGGCGGTATAGGGGCCCATGGCAGATTAGGGGCCTGGCAGCAGCTATGGGAGGCCCGTAATCTGCCAGCACCCTATGTCAAAAAATTCAACACACCAGCAGTGTGTGAGGAGACCTGAAAGTGGCACATGGCAGAGTGTGGCGATGGAGACAGCAGCAATGGGAGGCCGTACAGGGACCCATGACAGACTCTGGACCTGGCAGCAGCATGAGGAGGCGGTATATAGGGGCCCATGGCAGATTAGGGGCCTGGCAGCAGCTATGGGAGGCCCGTAATCTGCCAGCACCCTATGTCAAAAAATTCAACACATCAGCAGTGTGAGGAGACCTGAAAGTGGCACATGGCATGAGAGACTGTGGACCTGGCAGCAGCATGAGGAGGCGGTATAGGGGCCCATGGCAGATTAGGGGCCTGGCAGCAGCTATGGGAGGCCCGTAATCTGCCAGCACCCTATGTCAAAAAATTCAACACACCAGCAGTGTGTGAGGAGACCTGAAAGTGGCACATGGCAGAGTGTGGCGATGGAGACAGCAGCAATGGGAGGCCGTACAGGGACCCATGAGAGACTCTGGACCTGGCAGCAGCATGAGGAGGCGGTATATAGGGGCCCATGGCAGATTAGGGGCCTGGCAGCAGCTATGGGAGGCCCGTAATCTGCCAGCACCCTATGTCAAAAAATTCAACACACCAGCAGTGTGAGGAGACCTGAAAGTGGCACATGGCATGAGAGACTGTGGACCTGGCAGCAGCATGAGGAGGCGGTATAGGGGCCCATGGCAGATTAGGGGCCTGGCAGCAGCTATAGGAGGCCCGTAATCTGCCAGCACCCTATGTCAAAAAATTCTACACACCAGCAGTGTGAGGAGACCTGAAAGTGGCACATGGCAGAGTGTGGCGATGGAGACAGCAGCAATGGGAGGCCGTACAGGGACCCATGAGAGACCCTGGACTTGGCAGCAGCATGAGGAGGCGGTATAGGGGCCCATGGCAGATTAGGGGCCTGGCAGCAGCAATGGGAGGCCCGTAATCTGCCAGCACCCTATGTCAAAAAATTCTACACACCAGCAGTGTGTGAGGAGACCTGAAAGTGGCACATGGCAGAGTGTGGCGATGGAGACAGCAGCAATGGGAGGCCGTACAGGGACCCATGAGAGACTCTGGACCTGGCAGCAGCATGAGGAGGCGGTATATAGGGGCCTATGGCAGATTAGGGGCCTGGCAGCAGCTATGGGAGGCCCGTAATCTGCCAGCACCCTATGTCAAAAAATTCTACACACCAGCAGTGTGTGAGGAGACCTGAAAGTGGCACATGGCAGAGTGTGGCGATGGAGACAGCAGCAATGGGAGGCCGTACAGGGACCCATGAGAGACTGTGGACCTGGCAGCAGCATGAGGAGGCGGTATATAGGGGCCTATGGCAGATTAGGGGCCTGGCAGCAGCTATAGGAGGCCCGTAATCTGCCAGCACCCTATGTCAAAAAATTCTACACACCAGCAGTGTGAGGAGACCTGAAAGTGGCACATGGCAGAGTGTGGCGATGGAGACAGCAGCAATGGGAGGCCGTACAGGGACCCATGAGAGACTCTGGACCTGGCAGCAGCATGAGGAGGCGGTATATAGGGGCCTATGGCAGATTAGGGGCCTGGCAGCAGCTATGGGAGGCCCGTAATCTGCCAGCACCCTATGTCAAAAAATTCTACACACCAGCAGTGTGTGAGGAGACCTGAAAGTGGCACATGGCAGAGTGTGGCGATGGAGACAGCAGCAATGGGAGGCCGTACAGGGACCCATGAGAGACTCTGGACCTGGCAGCAGCATGAGGAGGCGGTATATAGGGGCCTATGGCAGATTAGGGGCCTGGCAGCAGCTATAGGAGGCCCGTAATCTGCCAGCACCCTATGTCAAAAAATTCTACACACCAGCAGTGTGTGAGGAGACCTGAAAGTGGCACATGGCAGAGTGTGGCGATGGAGACAGCAGCAATGGGAGGCCGTACAGGGACCCATGAGAGACTCTGGACCTGGCAGCAGCATGAGGAGGCGGTATATAGGGGCCTATGGCAGATTAGGGGCCTGGCAGCAGCTATGGGAGGCCCGTAATCTGCCAGCACCCTATGTCAAAAAATTCTACACACCAGCAGTGTGTGAGGAGACCTGAAAGTGGCACATGGCAGAGTGTGGCGATGGAGACAGCAGCAATGGGAGGCCGTACAGGGACCCATGAGAGACCCTGGACCTGGCAGCAGCATGAGGAGGCGGTATATAGGGGCCTATGGCAGATTAGGGGCCTGGCAGCAGCTATAGGAGGCCCGTAATCTGCCAGCACCCTATGTCAAAAAATTCTACACACCAGCAGTGTGAGGAGACCTGAAAGTGGCACATGGCAGAGTGTGGCGATGGAGACAGCAGCAATGGGAGGCCGTACAGGGACCCATGAGAGACTTTGGACTTGGCAGCAGCATGAGGAGGCGGTATATAGGGGCCCATGGCAGATTAGGGGCCTGGCAGCAGCTATGGGAGGCCCGTAATCTGCCAGCACCCTATGTCAAAAAATTCAACACACCAGCAGTGTGAGGAGACCTGAAAGTGGCACATGGCATGAGAGACTGTGGACCTGGCAGCAGCATGAGGAGGCGGTATAGGGGCCCATGGCAGATTAGGGGCCTGGCAGCAGCTATGGGAGGCCCGTAATCTGCCAGCACCCTATGTCAAAAAATTCAACACACCAGCAGTGTGTGAGGAGACCTGAAAGTGGCACATGGCAGAGTGTGGCGATGGAGACAACCCACCGACTGTTTTGCTCGCTGCCAAGCTGCCACCCTCTTCTCCTGATGATGCGGAAGCAATAGCCTGATGACGACGAGGCTGCCAAGTGCGATCAGCCTCATCATCATCAATTAGGGTCTCCGCCTCACTACTAGCCCCCTCGGCTGCGTGTGGGTCAGGAGACAGACCTGTCTCTACACCGGCTACCGAGCCACTCTCCTCGCCACTACTTCTTCGCCTGGCTGCTGAAGAGGCGGATGTCTCCCCCCGTTCCTGACCGCCCTCTGTTAGCTCTTCCTCACTGTACTGGATGACACCGGGAGCACTAGCCTCTGGCTGCGAATAGTGCTGCCTCGACCCCTTCCTCTGCTGCCACGTCTGCTCGCTCCTAAAACATTGCCTCCTCTGCCACTCCTCTGCATGTTGTCTGACATACTCTTTAATTAAACGATTCTGTGTCCCTGAGTAACAATTCTGTGGCCCTAAGTAACGGTTCTGTGGCCCTCAGTAACAGTTCTGTGTCCCTGAGTAACAATTCTGTGTCTGTGCGAGTAACAATTCTGTGGCCCTAAGTAAGAGTTCTGTGGCCCTCAGTAACAATTATGTGTCCCTAAGTAACGGTTCTGTGGCCCTCAGTAACAATTCTGTGTCCCTGTGTAACAATTCTGTGTCTGTGCGAGTAACAATTCTGTGGCCCTAAGTAACAGTTCTGTGGCCCTCAGTAACAGTTCTGTGTCCCTGAGTAACAATTCTGTGTCTGTGCGAGTAACAATTCTGTGGCCCTAAGTAACAGTTCTGTGGCCCTCAGTAACAGTTCTGTGTCCCTGAGTAACAATTCTGTGTCTGTGCGAGTAACAATTCTGTGGCCCTAAGTAACAGGTCTGTGGCCCTCAGTAACAATTCTGTGTCCCTGAGTAACAATTCTGTGGCCCTAAGTAACGGTTCTGTGGCCCTCAGTAACAATTCTGTGTCCCTGTGTAACAATTCTGTGTCTGTGCGAGTAACAATTCTGTGGCCCTAAGTAACAGTTCTGTGGCCCTCAGTAACAGTTCTGTGTCCCTGAGTAACAATTCTGTGTCTGTGCGAGTAACAATTCTGTGGCCCTAAGTAACAGTTCTGTGGCCCTCAGTAACAGTTCTGTGTCCCTGAGTAACAATTCTGTGTCTGTGCGAGTAACAATTCTGTGGCCCTAAGTAACAGTTCTGTTGCCCTCAGTAACAATTCTGTGGCCCTAAGTAACGGTTCTGTGGCCCTCAGTAACAATTCTGTGTCCCTGTGTAACAATTCTGTGTCTGTGCGAGTAACAATTCTGTGGCCCTAAGTAACAGTTCTGTGGCCCTCACTAACAGTTCTGTGTCCCTGAGTAACAATTCTGTGTCTGTGCGAGTAACAATTCTGTGGCCCTAAGTAACAGTTCTGTGGCCCTCAGTAACAGTTCTGTGTCCCTGAGTAACAATTCTGTGTCTGTGCGAGTAACAATTCTGTGGCCCTAAGTAACAGTTCTGTTGCCCTCAGTAACAATTCTGTGGCCCTAAGTAACGGTTCTGTGGCCCTCAGTAACAATTCTGTGTCCCTGTGTAACAATTCTGTGTCTGTGCGAGTAACAATTCTGTGGCCCTAAGTAACAGTTCTGTGGCCCTCAGTAACAATTCTGTGTCCCTGATTAACGTTTCTGTGGCCCCAAGTAACAGTTCTGTGGCCCTCAGTAACAATTCTGTGTCTGTGCGAGTAACAATTCTGTGTCTGTGCGAGTAACAATTCTGTGGCCCTAACAGTTCTGTGGCCCTCAGTAACAATTCTGTGTCCCTGATTAACGTTTCTGTGGCCCCAAGTAACAGTTCTGTGGCCCTCAGTAACAATTCTGTGTCTGTGCGAGTAACATTTCTGTGTCTGTGCGAGTAACAATTCTGTGGCCCTCAGTAACAATTCTGTGTCCCTGATTAACGTTTCTGTGGCCCTCAGTAACAGTTCTGTGGCCCTCAGTAACAATTCTGTGTCTGTGCGAGTAACAATTCTGTGGCCCTAAGTAACAGTTCTGTGGCACTCAGTAACAGTTCTGTGTCCCTGAGTAACAATTCTGTGTCTGTGCGAGTAACAATTCTGTGTCTGTGCGAGTAACAATTCTGTGGCCCTAAGTAACAGTTCTGTGGCCCTCAGTAACAGTTCTGTGTCCCTGAGTAACAATTCTGTGTCTGTGCGAGTAACAATTCTGTGGCCCTAAGTAACAGTTCTGTGGCCCTCAGTAACAGTTCTGTGTCCCTGAGTAACAATTCTGTGTCTGTGCGAGTAACAATTCTGTGTCTGTGCGAGTAACAATTCTGTGTCTGTGCGAGTAACAATTCTGTGGCCCTAAGTAACGGTTCTGTGGCCCTCAGTAACAGTTCTGTGTCCCTGTGTAACAATTCTGTGTCTGTGCGAGTAACAATTCTGTGGCCCTAAGTAACAGTTCTGTGGCCCTCAGTAACAATTCTTTGTCCCTGATTAACGTTTCTGTGGCCCCAAGTAACAGTTCTGTGGCCCTCAGTAACAATTCTGTGTCTGTGCGAGTAACAATTCTGTGTCTGTGCGAGTAACAATTCTGTGGCCCTAAGTAACAGTTCTGTGGCCCTCAGTAACAGTTCTGTGTCCCTGTGTAACAATTCTGTGTCTGTGCGAGTAACAATTCTGTGGCCCTAAGTAACAGTTCTGTGGCCCTCAGTAACAATTCTGTGTCCCTGATTAACGTTTCTGTGGCCCCAAGTAACAGTTCTGTGGCCCTCAGTAACAATTCTGTGTCTGTGCGAGTAACAATTCTGTGTCTGTGCGAGTAACAATTCTGTGGCCCTAAGTAACAGTTCTGTGGCCCTCAGTAACAGTTCTGTGTCCCTGAGTAACAATTCTGTGTCTGTGCGAGTAACAATTCTGTGTCTGTGCGAGTAACAATTCTGTGGCCCTAAGTAACAGTTCTGTGGCCCTCAGTAACAATTCTGTGTCCCTGAGTAACAATTCTGTGTCTGTGCGAGTAACAATTCTGTGGCCCTAAGTAACAGTTCTGTGGCCCTCAGTAACAGTTCTGTGTCCCTGAGTAACAATTCTGTGTCTGTGCGAGTAACAATTCTGTGTCTGTGCGAGTAACAATTCTGTGTCTGTGCGAGTAACAATTCTGTGGCCCTAAGTAACAGTTCTGTGGCCCTCAGTAACAGTTCTGTGTCCCTGTGTAACAATTCTGTGTCTGTGCGAGTAACAATTCTGTGGCCCTAAGTAACAGTTCTGTGGCCCTCAGTAACAATTCTGTGTCTGTGCGAGTAACAATTCTGTGTCTGTGCGAGTAACAATTCTGTGGCCCTAAGTAACAGTTCTGTGGCCCTCAGTAACAATTTTGTGTCTGTCCCTGAGTAACAATTCTGTGGCCCTAACTAAAGTTTCTGTGGCCCTAAGTAACAATTCTCTGGCACTCAGTAACAATTCTGTCTGTCCCTGAGTAACAATTCTGTGGCCCTAATAACGTTTCTGTGGCCCTAAGTAACAATTCTCTGGCACTCAGTAACAATTCTGTCTGTCCCTGAGTAACAATTCTGTGGCCCTAATAACGTTTCTGTGGCCCTAAGTAACAATTCTCTGGCACTCAGTAACAATTCTGTCTGTCCTTGAGTATGAATTCTGTGGCCCTAACTAGCGTTTCTTTGTCCCTAAGTAACGATTCTGTGGCCCTAATTAACAATTCTGTGTCCCTGAGTAATAGTTCTCTGTCCCTAAGTATCGTTTCTCTGTCCCCAAGTATCGTTTCTGTGGCCCTAACTCTGTCCCTGTCCCTAATACAGAGCGGTCTGCCTCTGTTCAATGACTGCAGGCAAATGAAGAATTCCAAAATGGCCGCTATTTATAGCTCGACCATTACACAGTGCTAGCTGGCTGGCTGCTGATTGGCTGATGCGATCACATGTCGTTGAGGAATGCATTATGGGTCAGCGCGCCTTGTCTGCGCGCCTTCCCAGACATCCCCGCTCCGTCGCTGCACATGTCAGCCGCCATTTTCGGAAAAATTTCGATTCGCGCATCCGAATTAGGCTATTTTTCGGATTCGGCGCGAATCGAAATTTTTCCGATATTCGACTCGAATTCCACTTCGGCTACTTCGATTCGCTCATCTCTAATTGCTATGAGTGCTTATCAGGTGTCCAGACTGGAGTGCCATCTTTCCTATAAAGATTAGGTAAAATAGGAATTAGAATGGAGGTGGGAACAGATTTAAGATTAGATTTGTTTTAGCCCAGACTTCCATTTTAAAGGATAAGTTCAGCTTTGGAACATGTTACATGTTCCACCTGTATTTAGAATTGAATATGTAACATGTTCTAGCTTCTAGCTCCTCTTTCCCTAACAACCCCCCCCCCTTTCAAGATAGTGGGTGTGGATTTTCACCAGCTGTCAGAATTTAAAAACAATGCGGCCATGCTGGGCTCCACCTATCAGCTGCAGCATTCATTCACGGGGATAGAAGGGGTATCTTTAATTGAGACACCTGTCCTGGTAAAACCTGTCAAATGTTGCATTTCATATTAGATTATAACTCTCAACTCTATGTGACCAGGGCTGCTGATAAGGGGGTACCCCCATGCCCTCCTGTAGGGGGCCTGGCTCAATCAGCTGCAGAGGGGGGCACAGGCAGCTCAAGCCCATCTGATGCCTCCTGTCATTCTATCACACAGCGGCCAGTGTTCTGAATGTTAGCTGCGCTCCTGCTCTGCTCCACAGGTTTTTCACTTTCAAGTTTCCTTCTGTTTATATTTGATTGCAACTTTTTTTTTCTCTCCTCTCCCCCTGACTGCTGATCCCCTTCTGTTCACTGCTACAAACCTCTTTTTCCTTATTTAACTTGATCCCCCCCCATCACCTGTTCCATCTGCAAATCTATGTATCACCGCCCCACTCTTTTTATTTAACTATTTATTTACTGATCAAGTTAATGTGTCCCATTTCTTATTGGCTACAGCTCAGATCTAGCATTATTATAAGATTCCTAATTGTATCTCATCACTACTGTAGTTTGATTGCATTCACAATTCCTGGTCAGTCCCATTCCCTTACCTGTAATAACCTTTAGGGCCAGTTCACACTACGTGTTTCAGTTGATTTTTTTTTTGCATCCAAATCGCACAGAAAGTAGGTGATATGGTTGTCAATGTCATAGTTCACATCAGTGCTTACAGTTGCAGGAAAATAAGTAGAACATGCTGCATTTTTTCTGCACAGAACTGTACTGTAATGCAGTAAACCGCATCACAAATGTACCGGAACGCACCAAAAATGCACTGGAACGTACATGTCCCAAATTGAATTGAAGAACAAGAGAGGGAAAAAATGAACTGGAATGCATAAAAAATGCACTGGAAAACGTAAAAAATGCCTAAAAAACCCACCAGAACATGCTAAAAATGCATAAAAAATGTGCATGCAAAAACGCATCCGGAACACATCTAGACTGCATTGAACCAGCCCTTAGGGCTTGTTCACACCATTTGTTGTGCAGAAATGCATGCAAGAGCATACATAATCCTGCACAGCAAAGAAACGCAATGCGTTTTGCAGATGTGCGCAGGTACCATGAATACTTAATTGCATGTCCACACATCTAGTAAAAACAGATGCATTCACAGCCACCAAAATGCATGCTACCACACTACTGTGTGGTTAGTTGCAACACACTTTTAAAATTATATGCCTGCAGTATTTTTGCATGTTACCACACGTTAGGCAGCCTATTAAAATTAATGGGCTGAGGAAAAAAAATGGTCAAAAATGTCCCATTCACACAGGTCCTCTGGCCTGTACAGCATGAATGAGTGAGTTGTTTATGTGGCCGGAGCCACCTGTTATGCTATGGGGACACAGCAGCTGTATGAACACAGGTTTTAATCTGACAGGTGTGCATGCGTGGGGAAGTGGCCCTGAATGCTCACTGTCATTGTTCAAGGCTGTACACCTGCACCCGTATGCTTGTCAAATTAGAACCTGCAGCATTTTCATAGTGTAACATAGGTTGCCTGCAAACAGCGACAGCCACAAAAACAAACCAGTGATTCACACTCTACAGGCCACAGCACCCATGTGAATGAGCCCCAAGACCTCAATTACACACACAGCTTTATTTATTAACTCAGTACAGTTTTATCGTTTAGATGTAACAGGAATTTGGTTGGGATTATGTACATTAATAAAGTTTTTGGTGTATTTATACCATAAATATAATTTTTATATTTTCTATGGTGGTGGGGGGGGGGCCCTGTCAGGTAGGCTGTACAGGGCCGCATGATATCTAACAGCGGCCCTGGGTGTAACCGTGGGTAACAGTGGAACATAATTTGCCATTAGGACTCCCTATGTGAGAAGTGATCTCAAAGTAAGTGTGAAAGAGAACCTGGTTGATGGAGAGTCTGGTGAGGCTGAAGCATTATGGGTGGAACTACATATGGATGTGCGTAGTTCAAACTTAATCATTGGAGCTTGTTACAGGCCACCGAGTGCAAATGATGCTCTGCTGGACTTGGTAATTTCATACCATGAAGAGTTTATTACTAATGTTCATTTAAAAGAACATCTGGGTAGCAGTTTCCATAACATGATTTTATTTAATATTAGCTGTAAACAACAAACACATACTGGAATGATAAAAACACTTAAAGCAGAGCTCCACTCAAAAGGGGAAGTTCTGCTTTAAGGACTGGTCCCCTGCTCTCTGTTAAGGACTGGCACCATTGGGGATTGAGTACCCGAAATTGACAGGTACCCGCTCCCTCTCCCGCTTCCATTGAGATCCCATAGGCGATCGGAAGTGGAAGTTGTTTCCCCCCCTCCATGTAGTCTTCTGGGACACGTGACAGGTCCCAGAAGACTAAGGGACCAGCCGCATGCCCAGACTGAAGATGCCGATGCCGAGAACACAGGATGGCTGGTGAAATGGGCTGCGGGGAGGACACCGCGGGATCAAGGGACAGGTGAATGACTGTTTTTAAAAGTCAGCAGCTACAGTTTTTCTAGCTACTGACTTTTATATTTTTTTATTAAAAATAATTGAGCTCTTTCATTTCAAAGTCATTGCTTCTAATATTTAGAGACTCTTTCATGACTAAAGTTATGCACTTGGGGGCTAAAAATATGCATGTTTCTTACATACTAGGGGGAGTACAACTGGGGGAATCAATGGTGGAGAAGGATCTGGGAGTTCTGGTAGTTCACAAGCTCAATAATAGCATGCAATGGAAAGCTGTGGTTTCCAAAGTGAGCAAAATCCTCTCTTGTATTAAAAGAGGTATAGACTCCAGAGAGAGTGTCGGGGATCGCCGCGGCACTGGGCTCGGCGCAGGCGCAGTGCACCGCCCTGGGCAGGGACGCGGGCACCGGGACCTGGCCGACCGCGACAATCAAGTTCGCGCATGCGCAGTAGAAACCGCGGGCGCGCGCCTGGCACCAATGACAGCGCAGGGCGGAATATTTAAACGGCCCTGAGCTGTCATTCAGTGCCTTCTGGTCTCTTTGAATCCTGTGTACCTGTGAACCTGTTTAAGTAAGTTAATGACCCGGATTGTGCCCTGACCTTGCTACTTTCTCCTGTTCTTGACCCTTGCTTGCCTGACCTCTCTCCTGAATGCTCCCTATTGGATCTGACCTTCTGTTGCTGACCTGGCGTGTGACCCGACTATTCTTTGCCCGCTGCTCTGTACCGCACCGTCTCCATAGTTACCGACCCGGCTTGTCTGACCTTGCTCAGCCATCCATCCATCCCTCTCAACGGGGTCTCCAGACCTCCTCATACCTGGCTCTCTCCCGTGGGAGCCCCTGGCGAATACCCCTACCACTGACGGGTGTCCTCAGTAGTCACGAGCTGGTCCCGGGGTACTGCAAGTCCATCCCCACCATCAGGGGCTCTGGTGAACAAGTACTCTGGGGCTTAGACTCCGTACGCTGGGAACGACCGATCAGTGGAGTGCTAGTGGTACCGCCGGGCGGTCCCTTACAGTACCAGAATGCCATGACTGAGCCTAGAGGAGGGCCCTCCCTGTTAGAGGAAATTTGCAGGCACCTAGCTAATTTGACGCAGGCCATAACGGCCCTGCAGGACAGATGTATGCAGCTGGAGAATCGCTTCCAGACTTGCTCTATATCTGACCCTGCCCCACAGGCCCCGGTTTCTGCACCCCCGGCCTTGGTAGCTCAGGAGCCAGTCTCAGGGGCTTTTGCCCCGCTCCCTATGGCGGAACCCCGAGTACCCTTACCTGAGCGGTTTCACGAGGACCGCACACGCTTCCGGTCATTCCGTAATTCCTGTCTCCTGTTCTTTGAGCTACAACCCCGTACCTTTCTGACCGAAAATGTGAAAGTAGGATTCATCATTTCACTATTGCAGGGTGAACCCCAGGATTGGGGCCACCGGTTAAGGGGAAACAATGATCGTCATCTGGGATCGGTCAGTAGTTTTTTTGAAGCGATGGCCATCTTGTATGATGACCCACAGCGGGCAGCCTCTGCCGAAGCGACCTTATATGCGCTCCGACAGGGCCGGTGGGCGGCAGAGGAATACACCTCTGATTTCAGGCAGTGGATGGGGGACACAAGCTGGAACGAGTTTGCTCTGTTGCACCAGTTCCGTATGGGGCTCTCCGATCCCTTGAAAGATGAGCTGGCCCGGGTGGAGGTTCCCGAGTCTCTAGAAGACCTTATTGCCCTGACAATTAAAATTGACCGAAGACTGCGGGAACGCAGGCTCGAGAGGTCCGGCCAGGGTCGCGGAAATACCTGGGGTCCATTCCTAGGCCCCAGCCAATCAACCCGACCAAGCATCCAGAATCTACCACCAGGAGATGTTCCGGAACCTATGCAGCTAGGCCTGGCGCGGCCTAAATTACCACCGGAGGAACGCCAGCGCAGACGAGCCCAGAACCTCTGCCTTTACTGTGGTGAAGCTGGTCATATGGTGCGATCCTGCCCTCAGAAAATAAGTAAGTGCACCCGTTCTTCTTCTTTGTCTATTAGCAATACCTGTCCTTCTCAATACTTAGTAGTGCCCCTCTCCTTTCAGCTTCCAGAAAGGACCGTGGAGGTGACAGCCATAGTTGATTCCGGGGCATGCAGCTGTTTACTGGATTTAGATTTTGCTCACCAGCAGGGTATTCCCCTCCAACACAGACAGAAGGGCTTCAACATATTTTTGGCCGATGGTTCCCAGATAAAATCGGGGGTAGTTAATCAGGAAACTCCCCCCATTGCCACTACCATTGCCAACCAACGCCAGGAATGCCTGGATGCTATTGCGTCACCTCTTTTTCCAGTCATTTTGGAGCTCCCATGGTTACGGGCCCATAACCCCCAAATTGACTGATAAACCGGGTCAATCTCGTTCCCTTCCCCATACTGTCGGGAACATTGTCGCACTTCGGGCCCCGCGGGGCCCCGGGTTCTCCTATGCTCCGAAGGAGACTCTGATTTGAAACAGGTTATTCCCGCAGCCTATCATGGGTTCCTGGATGTATTCAGTAAGCGGGGAGCCGATACCCTGCCCCCCCACTGCCCGTATGACTGTCCAATCGACCTGTTACCAGGCTCTGAGATTCCTTTTGGGCGAATTTTCCCCCAATCTGAGCTTGAATTGGGGGCCCTAAAAGAATATATTGAGGACAGCCTCCAGAAGGGATTCATCCGCCCCTCCACTTCTCCAGCAGGAGCGGGAATCTTCTTCGTGGAAAAAAAAGACAAAACCCTGAGACGTTGTATCGACTACCGGGAGCTGAACAGGGTCACGATCAAAAATCGTTACCCGTTGCCATTGGTACCAGAATTGTTTCAGAGCCTAAAGGCTGCGGTTATATTCACAAAACTTGATTTAAGGGGGGCCTATAACCTGGTACGCATAAGAGAGGGGAACGAGTGGAAAATGGCATTCCATACCCGGTTTGGCCACTTTGAATACCTGGTCATGCCATTTGGGCTGTGCAATGCACCAGCCACCTTCCAACATTTCGTGAACGACATCTTCAGAGATTTTTTGGATATCTTTGTTATCGTCTATCTGGACGACATTCTGATTTTTTCACCCTCCCTGGAGGATCATAGGATGCATGTGGCAAAGGTATTGGGGCGGTTGCGGCAGCATGGGTTATATGCCAAGGCGGATAAATGTTGCTTCGAGCAATCCAGCATTATGTTTCTAGGCCTGATTATCTCCACCGCGGGGGTCGCGATGGACCCCCAGAAGGTCTCTGCAATTTTAGATTGGCCTGAACCCACGGACAAAAAAGGCGTCCAACGGTTTATTGGGTTCGCAAACTTTTATCGGAAGTTCATCAAGAACTTCTCGGGTCTGGTCTCCCCCATTACTCAATTAACCAAACTTGGAACCCGGTTCAAATGGACACCGGAGGCTCAGGAAGCCTTCGAAGCTCTGAAAAAGCTATTCACCTCGGCACCCATTCTGGGCCATCCGGACGCGGCCCTGCCCTACATCTTGGAGGTAGATGCATCGGAGAATGCGGTAGGATCCATCCTGTCCCAGCGGAAGGGCACCAAAGAATTACTCCATCCCGTAGCATTCTTCTCGAGGAAACTCACCCCAGCGGAGAAGAATTACGATATCAGTGATCGAGAGCTGTTGGCAATCAAAGCAGCGTTAGAGGAATGGAGGTACCTGCTGGAAGGTGCCTCACACCCCATATTGATTATCACAGATCATAAGAATCTGGAGTATCTGAGGACCGCCAAGCGTCTACGGCCACGACAGGCGAGATGGGCCTTGTTCTTCTCCAGGTTTAATTTTCATATTACTTACAGGCCCGGATCTAAAAATACGAAGCCTGGCGCGTTATCCCGTACGTATGAGGACTCCGAAGAAGAACTGCTACCCGACACTATCCTGTCTTCAGGGAACTTCTTGGCGCTCCAGACGGACCTTCGCTCCAAGCTAATGGAAGCATCTACGGCCACGTCAACCCCAGTTGGGGTATCCCTCCAGAACAAGGGGGGACTCCTATGGAAGGAAGATTTAATCGTGGTACCTGAGGAAGTCCGGACCCTGGTTTTGGGGCATTGCCACGATCACCCGCTGGCAGGACACTTTGGCCCAGTCAAGACTCTGGAGCTTCTCCGGCGCTCTTTTTGATGGCCAAACATGGCTAAGGATTGCAAGCGCTATGTGAGATCCTGTACCATCTGCCAGAAGAGCAAACCATCGAGGAGCAAAGCCTGGGGGCTGTTGCGGCCTTTGCCGATTCCCGAACGGAATTGGCAGAGGATCGCGATGAACTTCATAGTCGAGCTCCCACCGTCGCAAGACCACACAGCAATTCTTGTGGTCGTTGATCGCTTATCCAAAATGGCTCACTTCGTACCACTAAGGAAGACTCCGTCAGCAGCCGAGACGGCGCGAATATTTATCCGGGAGATCGTTAGACTACATGGAGTACCTGAGGACATTGTCTCTGATCGAGGGGTCCAATTTACGTCTAAATTTTGGAGGGCTCTGTGCAAGGCCCTGGACATCAAGTTGTTCCTCTCCTCTGCGTTCCACCCTCAGACCAACGGTCAGACCGAGAGGACTAACCAGACCCTGGAGCAATACTTGCGTTGCTACGCGTCTTTCCTGCAGGATGATTGGTTGTCACTCTTACCCCTGGCGGAGTTCGCTTATAACAACGCAAGCCATTCTGCAACAGGGCAGCCCCCATTCTTTTCTAATTATGGGTTTCACCGTCTTTCTCCCTGATTTGGTCTCTGAATGCCCAGTTCCGGCAACGCAGGATGCATTAACCTTCTTCTCCGCTAATAACAAAATACTCCAGGAAGCCATCGCTTGGGCCCAAGAGGACAATAAGAATGCGTTTAACAAGAAACGAAGAGGGGATTTGGCATTGCGGCCTGGACAGAAGGTGTGGTTGGCCACAACCAATTTAAAGATGCTCTGTCCCTCAAAAAAATTGGGACCTAAATTTGTGGGGCCTTTTCGGGTAAAGCGGATGGTCAACGAGGTAGCATATGAGCTTATCCTTCCTGACACATTCAAAATTAATCCAGTCTTCCACGTGTCCTTGCTGAAACCAGTGATCCCAGATGCCTTCCCAGAACGAGAATCCAGACCTCCGGAGGCCATAACTGTCGAAGGACAAGAGGAATTTGAGGTGGAAACAATCCTTAAGTGCCAAAGAAGGGGGGGCCAGACCCAATTCCTAATTAAGTGGAAGGGCTATGGTCCAGAGGACAATTCCTGGGAACCGGCTCATAATGTCCACGCACCTAGACTAGTGTGGGAGTTTCTTCGCGATCACCAGTGGTGGAGAGATCGGGTGGGCATCCGGAGGTTGACAGTAGGGGGGGGGGCAATATCGGGGATCGCCGCGGCGCTGGGCTCAGCGCAGGCGCAGTGCACCGCCCTGTGCAGGGACGCGGGCGCCGGGACCTGGCCGACCGCGGCAATCAACTTTGCACATGCGCAGTAGAAACCGCGGGCGCGCGCCTGGCACCAATGACAGCGCAGGGCGGGATATTTAAGCGACCCTGAGCTGTCATTCAGTGCCTTCTGGTCTCTTTGAATCCTGTGTACCTGTGAACCTGTTTAAGTAAGTTACTGACCCGGATTGTGCCCTGACCTTGCTGCTTTCTCCTGTTCTTGACCCTTGCTTGCCTGACCTCTCTCCTGAATGCCCCCTATTGGATCTGACCTTCTGTTGCTGACCTGGCGTGTGACCCGACTATTCTTTGCCTGCTGCTCTGTACCGCACCGTCCCCATAGTTACCGACCCGGCTTGTCTGACCTTGCACTTGCTCAGCCATCCATCCATCCATCCATCCCTCTCAATGGGGTTTCCAGACCTCCTCATACCTGGCTCTCTCCCGTGGGAGCCCCTGGCGAATACCCCTACCACTGTCGGGTGTCCTCAGTAGGTCCCGGGGTACTCCAAGTCCATCCCCACCATCAGGGGCTCTGGTGAACAAGTACTCTGGGGCTTAGACTCCGTACGCTGGGAACAACCGATCAGTGGAGTGCTAGTGGTACCGCCGGGCGGTCCCTTACAGAGAGAGATATAATTTTACCTCTGTACAAATCATTAGTGATACCTCATCTGGAATATGCAGCTCAGCTTTGGGCACCAATTCACAAAAAGGATATTGGGGAACTGGAGAAAGTGCAGATAAGGGCAATCAAACTGATGAGAGCCATAGAGGAGCTCAGCTATGAGGAAAGATTAGAGGAACTAAATGGATTCTCTCTTGAGAAGAGGAGATTAAGGGGGGATTTGATCAACATGTATAAATTTATAGGTGGGCCATATAATGAACCTTATGGTCATCACAGAGGACAAGGGGGCACTCTTTACATCTGGAGGAAAAGAGATTTAATCTCCAAATAGGGAAAGGCTTCTTCACAGTAAGAGCGGTGAAAATGTGGAAGACTCCCTCAAGAGCTGGTTCTGGTGAGCTCAATAGATTGTTTTAAAAAAAGGCCTGGATTCTTTCCTAAATGTACACAATATAACTGGATACTAATATTTATAAAGTTGATCCTGGGAATATCCGATTGCCTATGGGGGGATCTGGAAGGATTTTTTTTCACCTGCTGGAGAAAATTGGATCAAGCTTTATTTGGGATTTTTGCCTTCCTCTGGATCAACGGTGGGCACAGGATTGTGTATATAGGATTGTATAAATTTTTCCCCCTTTTATTGGTTGAACTGTATGTAACCAGGATATGGACCAAGGGTGTTGGCTCCCTGCAGACACAGATCACCAAGATATCATTTAGAGGCCAGGGGTGGCTATGGATATGGATAATCAGGATACAAGCCAGAGTTCAGGGCAGGCTGCAGACATGGAACCAGGATACAGGCCACAGATCAGTACATAGATGCAAACTGGATATCAGAAAGTCCCACCAGAGGTATGGTAGGTAGTTTGTGAAAGCATTTCTAGGGCAGCAAACCAGAAGCTGTTTATATGAGCCACAAGAGAGGAAGAATGCTTTGATTGGTTGTGGCAGTGTTAGGGACAAAGACCACTCTAATTGGCTGTGGTCAACAGTGCAATTACAAAAGCCATGATAATTAGACATGACTGTGACACTCTATGTGAAAATAGGGAGGAAGATGAAGCACTAGAACAATAGGTGGTAAGTAACACTTACACTGGGATGTTCCTTTCAGCTTTTTTGATCATTAGTGTTTGTGTGCTGTGCTCCTATCTTCCCTACAGTCCTATTTGTGTCTTTGTTTTCTTTGTCTGTTGTAACATTTTGACCATTGTACACTTTTAGTAATAATATTAATAATCAGGCAGTTTTTATCAAGAAAAAACTGCATTATTTCATAGACAACAGGCAGAATTGTTGCAAAGACATAATGCACACCATGTGAGCGGTTCTACTATGCCACCATGCAAAAGATGTTTACTATGTCACAGCCAACAGTCAGGCATACAAGCTTTGAATAGCTTGATCAGTACATTGTATAGCATAGCAAGCCAGAAATAAGTACTACAGTATATATGTAAGCTGAGTTGTAACTAACCAGAGATATTTGAGCTGAAGGCCAGTTGTTCAGAAATATTTGATACGGGTGTGATTTATATAAGAATAGGCAGAGAAAGTTAACAAAGTGATCATATATACATTTGTTTAAATACAGTTAGTTAGTATATTTGGAGTTATAATCACTTATATCTATATGTGTATTTTTTAAAATATATGTTATGAGTTGTACAAGTTATTATTATGTTGATTTGTAGGTCACACTGATACGTCCAGTGTCATGAACTTTAAAGGCCACGTTGCAGCCTAATATAGCACAATACTCTGCGTGCCCATGTCAGTCAGAATTTATGTAAGGTAATGAATAATTTGTCAATCAAATGTGTGTATGTACTGTGTATATATATATATATATATATATATATATATATATATATATAAAGAGAGAGAGAGAGAATTAATGTCTGTCTACAACTACAAGACAGGCTATAACACATTTAGCTCAGGCTATATTAGCAAACATAACATTACAGGAAGATGGTCCTAAAATTCTGTAGCCTCCTTGGCGGTATTCCCGAGTGTAGCTCGGGGTACAGTTTCAGTACCACAAGCGGTAACCCCGAGCTACACTCAGGCTTACCATGCGGCACTGCTCCATGATCCCTCAATCATTTACCTTGTCCTGCACTCCCGCAATGTCCCTCCTGCAGTGTCCCCTGCGAGCGTCGGGACGTACAGGGGACGGAACGGCGGGAAATTTGAAAATGACAAAAAGTGACATTCACTAAAATCAGATAGTATAACATTACTGTATCAAACCATTTTACATTTTGTCCCTAGTGCTTTGTCCTGTGCCCTGCCTGCATTTTGACTGTTCTTTCTGCCTGGAATCTTAGAAAAGTCCATGGCGTCCAAAAAAGTATCCCTTTAGGTCAAAAGCGGTTTTAGACCAGCTAGAGACCAGCGATAGTAAATCAGGACCACTTGCAGAATTGAGTGATAATGATTTGTGGGGAAATTCGTCATCAGACACTGAAAACGATTTTGCGACTTTGCTCAGTGATGTGCAAACTTGGCGCTATATTTCAAATTTCAGTGTTTTTGGTTTGATTATATTATTGAATTAAATTTATTATTATTATATTATTTTTTATGATTATTTATTAATTGATTTCGTGTTTCAAGTTTTATCCTACCTGGGATGTTTACTAGACTCTTGTTCGGACAGATTTCAGTGAGTTATTCCTAAAAATTACAGGCCTACAATAAAAAAAATACATATTTCCATGCAAAAAAATGTACCACTTTGAGCACACAAATATGGACATAATCAGACCGCTAGCGAGGTTAAAAGCATATAAAGATATTTGGTAATTGTAGATGAGTTAGACTCACGTGATCTCACACAGTCAGATTACATTCACATACAGTATATTTGCATACACACATGGATGGACAGTCTTCCATACACTTGGCTAACAACTGTCATTCTGCCGCACCCTCTTTCAGAACATGCTATTTTCTAGAAGAAAAAAACTGCAGGGAATAGACATGCTACAATAGACATATGATCATCTTTCTAGCTTTTATTTTATTTGTTACCTATAATGCTGCCACCTCCCCCTCACTCCCCCTCTCTGTTGGGGTCCCCCAAGGCTCTGTCCTCGGACCCCTTCTCTTCTCCATCTACACCTCCTCCCTTCGTCAACTGATACACTCCCACGGCTTCAACTACCATCTCTATGCCGATGACACTCAAATTTATCTCTCTACCCCTCGCCTCACTCCTTCAATATCTGCCAGAATCACTAGCCTTCTGAACGACATATCTGACTGGATGTCACTCCACTTCCTCAAATTAACCCTTGCCAAAACCGAACTCCTAGTTTTCCCCCCAGCCCGCACCCCCCTCCTCTCCATCACGACCAACAACGCCCCACCCCGCAAGCCAGAGTACTAGGTGTCATTCCAGACTCCAATCTGTCTTTCCAGCCCCAGATTCAATCGCTGACAAATTCATGCAGACTCCATCTCCGCAACATCTCCAAAAATACGCACGTTCCTAACTCTAGAAACTACAAAGCAACTCATTCACTCCCTTATCATCTCCTGACTTGACTACTGTAACTCCCTCCTCGCCGGGCTACCCCAACACAGGCTATCCCCGAATTTTGTGGCCAGACTCATCCACCTTACCAACCGCTCCGCATCCGCCACCCTCCGCTGCCAATCCCTCCACTGGCTTCCAATTGCCCAACGCATAAAATTCTGAATATTAACATTGACCTACAAAGCTGTTCATAACACTGCCCCAAACTACATTACCGACCTGATATCCATCTACCACTCAAAACGCACTCTCCGCTCCTCACAAGACCTCCTACTCTCCAGTTCCCTGGTCTCCTCCTCCCATGCCCGTCTCCAGGTCTTCTCCAGGGCTTCCCCCATCTTCTGGAACTCACTACCCCAATCCATCAGACTGTCACCTTCCCTCCTCACCTTTAGTCGCACCCTGAAAACCCATCTCTTCAGAGAAGCCTACCCCACCCTCACCTAATTGCTGATCTGCTCCGGTCTTCCCACCACTCCATCCCCCACAGCTATTTCCTCCTGTACCAATCTCCCCTCCCTCCTAGATTGTAAGCTCCAAGGAGCAGGGCCCTCGAACCCCTTGTGTATTGTATTGTATTGTTACTGTACTGTCTCGTGTACTGTCTCCCATTATAATGTTCAGTGCTGAGCAAACCATTGGCGCTATATAAATACTGTATAATAATAATAATAATAATAATTTCCTGTATTTTTGTGTTACTTACACTGAATTGTTACATGTGTTTAATTTTAGATTGTATTTTTTATGCCTTTGTGTGATACAATGAAGTCACACTTATTTTGTTGGCTAGTTCATCAAACTTAGTATTCAAATATTCAAAGCATGTTGGGCTTTGAAAGAGTACCCTGCCATTCTCTGGAAACACTGCCAAGAGATTTATCTGCAGCACATCTTACAGGTGGCACATTTGTAATGGCAAGGTTAGGTCTGTCATGTTTCAATTGCATCAGGGATCCAAAAGTATGGCCAATTATTAATGGTCCCTGGGTATGGCTGCCTGAATTGGTCATAGAAACCCATGTGCCAGACTAGAAGCCTCTACACACACCACAAGGTTGAGGACATATGCCAGGGAAAGCACTTGTGTAAACTTTCCCTGCCAAAGGGGGGGGGGAAACAAGTTGGTGCCATTGTCACACACAGTCTTGCTTGGCACAAGATTGCTAGGGGTCAGCCACCTCTTTTCCTGCCCCTGAAGAGCTAACATAATCTCTGCCCCAGTGTGGCTCCTGTCCCCCAGGCATACCAACTGCAAGATAGTGTAATCACATTCTGCATGGGCTGTTGCATAGGCTTTTGGTTGCTTTGGGGTTCTGGGGCTTTTTGAGAATAAGGGAATAGAGGTTAAAATAAAGTAATAAGTCAAATAATAAAAAGAAAACTAAATGTGATAATTATCAACACCTATTAAATTGCTCTAAATGTATTCAATATAATCTGAGAATACATAGCTGCCACTTTACATAAACCGTAATAAATGAGTGAACACACAACACATATAGTGTTATAGTGGCGCTAAATTGATAGTGATAAAGTGATATGGTGGGTACAACAAAATAAATGTGATTAAATAAAAAAAAATTAACATCCGTGAATTAATGTGAACACAAAAATACACAATTATATATAATATAATGATCCAAAGTACATAGAAATTAATCCTCTTTCTTTGGAATTCATCACATGCTGTTTACTGGTAACCAAGTGCTTCACAATATCCCCCACATGGATGTGCACTCAGCAAAGGTGCTTGGCAAACAGGCTTCAAGGGATAATTTTCCCAAATATAAACAAACTATAACCGATGCTTATAAAACATACAAGCATGATACTCCACAGGTACTCGGGATACTCAAACATATACTGTAGGTCATACTGCACCTGTTCCTCTCATATGCGAAGAATACATCTCTGACACCTAAGGCTACTAACACCAGCAATATGCCATTAAACAGGGAGCTCGCTATCTTCATATTGCCCATAGAGAACAAAGCCCTGGTCCTGCCTTCAGTCAGTGAGAAGAGGACAATGCTCCCTGGAAAAGCACGCACACTGTCATTCCCAGCACTGCCCAGACTTCACACTCTGCACGCATCCACCAAGTGGAAAGGAGAGGAGAAATCTTCCAATAGGAACAGTCTGTCTAGTGAAACAGTCTAAGACAGCCTTTGTAAACTAGGATTCCATGAAACCCAAAGGTCCCTCCAGAGGTTGCAAGGGGTTCCGTAAGCAATGGTGCTTGCATAATTTTAGGGTTGATTTTACTTGGCAGAGCCACTGGAATGGGTCGTCCGTTAGGTAAGTAACCACTGACAATAATGATGTTTTTAGTGCTTTATAAAGGTGAGATTTTCCTACCAATTCCCAATGTATTGGGGCATTCTATTTACTGATCAGCAATGTAACTGGGCATTTCCCTCAAAGATCACCAGTCTATTGGGACATTTGTTTCACTGATTAACAATGTAATTTTGCATTCTTCCCAAAGATCTACAATGTATCAATGCATTCTTTTCATTGATCACCAAAGTAACTAGGCATTCTTCTCCCAGACCCCAGTGTGAAAATGTAATTCTTTTCACTGATCACCAATGAAAATTGGGCATTGTTCCCAAAAAAGTAAGGAGTATTCTTTTTAATGACTACAAGTATAGGGCGATCTTCTCTCATGTGCACCAGCTGCAGATATAAGAATTTTTAGGAGTCTGGTCCCTGAAAATAATTTTAAGGGTTCCTTAAAGGCAAAAAGTTTCCTTTTGTTTCCCATTGTGTCTTTGAGACAGGAAGTGAGAGGCAATTTTCCCATTTGGAACCAGAGTATAAAATATACCCTGACATGTCTTTTAATAATTCCCCACTCTATCCACAAAGTAAAAAGTTTTGGCTCCTCTCCTGGCTGTCCCAAGCTTGGCTGAGAGCAGCAGGAGCCATTGGCTTCTGCTAGACAATATATGTGAGCAGAGAGAGGGGGGTAGGGCCGAGCCAGAATGTGTGTCTGGGTAGATGCAAACAGCTCAGCTCAGGAGCAAGCCCAAACAAGTGCCCACCATAGGAAGTGGCTTCCTATGGTGGGCATTCAGTGGAGGGGAGGAGCCAAGAGCACAAGTGGGAGACCCCAGAGGAGGAGTATCTGAACTGCTCTGTGCAAAACCATTGCAAAGAGCAGGTACGTATAACATATTTGTTATTTTAATGAAAAAAAGGGAAGGTTTACAATTGCTTTAACTACAAGCAGTGACATTTGAGAACAGTGTAGGAGGCACATGTTAACCTCTTTTTCATGTTGAAAAATCTCTGAATGGCCATGTCCTGCTCATTCCCTATTACTATGGAGAAAAAGGTAAAAACCATACTGTGCTCTTTCATTCTTCTGTTGTGTGGACAGGATTAAGCAATTATTAACCCTGGATGAATGACATTTAGTTTTGCTAAAGCTTTTCATATTCAAAATAATTGCCATTAAAAAACAAGAAGTTTACTTGTTACTTTTTTATTCTTTGTTGTATCTCCGTGTTACTGATCTACATCTGCCATTTTCTGTCTGCATACATGAACTTTAGTTTAATATGTGCTGAAATGGTCAGAACCCATGTGACTGGGTGACAACATTGGATCACAATTAGCAGACAAGGACAGACCATGGTCACCCACTAACAGAGAGTGGCTTAAAAGGTAACTTTATGACAGGAAGACCAGACTTTATTTTGATGAATGGCACAGATTTAAAAAGATTGAAACTGCCTTGTGAAATTACATTAACTAAGCTTCTATGAGTTTTGGGGTTTTGAGTTTTTTACCTATACATTGAAGTAAAACAGATCCCTGTACAAAATGTTCTCTTCTGATATAGCAGTAAACGGCATTGTTCAGCATCATGCATCCTTTTTGTTATAACCAGGTTGAATATAACTCATACACATAAAGGCACCGTGTGGGCTTGCTCATGGAAACTGGTAATATATGAAAAGGAAGGCAGAACCATACAAAAAAAGGGGAATGAAAATCTGTGAAAAGACAAAGACTGGTAACTTAAATGAATAAAATATTTACACATGGATACTATTTTTATAAGTCTAATATTTGTATAGCTACACATGCACTTAAAAGTGACTCTATAATAAAAACATTCCTTTAAAATACAGGTGTACCTGTACATAGTTATCCCACTGCTTGCACCTTCAAACACTGCTTTAGTGAAATGGAATCACCAGCCAAACTTCTTTTCAAACCCACACTTCCAGGAGTATCAACATTCTACATCCCAAGCTGCACCCAGTGTTTTTTCCTGCTGAAACCTAAGTCACCATTTTGTGTCCTGTAATGAGAACTGACAAATGGAACCACTGAGCAACCAGTCACAGCTAACCAGAGGTCAACCAGGAAGCAGAGATCCAGTTTCTTGTTGGCTCTATTCCTCTGGATCACTTTTTGCAGTTCAGCTGAATATTGGCCTTGTGCAACAAATAATATGGTCTATCCCACTAAATTACAGTCAGTGCAGATTTTCTACCGTTTGCAAATATCTGAATTACATGTCTGTCATTAGCCTTATACTGTTGATGTTAAATGGAAATAAAAAGAAAATGACTAGCACTTGACATTTTGTGACTATTCTGAATTAGTCATGCCTTCATTTGATCCTCTGTCCAACATCAAAATCTGCACTTTTTATTACTAATACTTCAGAGCTTAAAATCTTTACATAAGTACAGGAAGAGATCATTTATTTTAATAGGGCACTGAATGCACAGGGGAATAATTGTATTACTTAGTATGAAAGTGTAACCTACACTAGAAGTGAAGCATAATGATTTAACAAAAAGAGAGCTTTTCAGGCTTGTATAATGCACTATGAACTACTGATTGATTTGTCTCTGAACATGCTTATTTGAGCATGCTAATACAAAAAGTAGTAGGGGGATAACAGGTGGCCATAGATCGTGACAGATTGCAGAAATGACTGCATATCCATTAATGCTGTAGGTAAAATACATATACACCCACTACTTCTTGCATGAATTGTTTCCAAATTTCAGAAAGAGATGGCAAAGTTATGCAACTGTGAAATGTGCATTCTTGTTAACAACCTGGGAAATTATAAAAATCTACTGTATGTAGATGCTTTACATTTTAGTGCATTTTAGTGCAAGGCTAGTGTATGCCTATATTGTGTTTTTTTAAGCATTTTACTCATCCTGGGCACCCCCCCCCCCCCAATCTTGTGCTGTGGTCCCTGTTGCCAGTCCCTAAGTCCTGTAGTGTAGAGGGGCTTACAGGAGGAACAAAAGTGTGTGGCAAGGGATACATTGCCACAACCCTGCCAGAAGTAATGAATGCTGAAGCCTTTGTCAGAGACTGTACTGTTTGAAAACAGCAGCATTTGGAATCACCACCTGTTATAGATAAAACTTTTTAGTGTTCTTCTACAGAATCCAAGCTTTATCACTTTTTTGAAAGGTACAGAGTCACTTAAATTTCTGGGTGTGCAATGTTTTAATTACTTTCAAAGTGCCCTTCCCCTGATATCTAATCACAATTCAGTTTTGATCACTCTTGTGCCACTCCACTATCCAGCCCCATTGCTTTTTCTCTCCCCCGTCTCCACAATCAAGCCTTTTAATTTATTTTTCTTTCCCTCTTATACAACTGTGTCCTGCTGCCCTCCCAAATTTGTACCTCAAAATGGTTGTAAAGGCTGAATGTTTTTGCCTTCATGCATTCTATGCATGAAGGTAAAAAATCTTCTGTTTTACAAAATATTGTTATTTTAAAAAAATGCCTTTAATATCACTTTATTGCATTATCTGCATTACAGTAAAATACTTGCAATGCCTGTTACCCCCCAACACCTACTTGAGTCCTTTATCTATCCAGTGCTGTGACTGGCTGCAAGTCTTCTCTCCCATCTTCCTGGTCTCCCAGACTTTGCTGATAGTAGTGGGAGCCCTTGGTTTCTGCTGCCGTCAATCAAATCCTGTGAGGAGGGAGTCGGGGGCAAGGCCAATCCAGGGGGGTAGGTCTATAGAGGCACAGACAATCCAGTGTCTGCCTTTACTGTGTGGTCCTAAGTCATTCCCTCCAGAACTGTTCTGTTAGGCCAAATAATAGGGAGGCCATTATCACCTCCAAATTCATGCTCCTTACCTCTGTCTTTGCAGAGGACTATATGAACCACTGAAGTCCAAGCTATAATTGATGTTCTTGTCCTTCAGGTGCATGTTTCCTGGATGTGTATCTTGCCCATTAACAAATTTTGCCTCTTCCTCCCCAAGCTTTGCGCACTGCCCATCCAGTTACCTGATGACTCTTCAATCAAATCCAGGCCAAAGTACGTTTGGTTTTAAGTGATTCCTTCTCCTCTGTTCCTTGTCATTCTATGTATACATTGCTTGCAGGCCCATAATATATTAACTGGGATAGGATACTTTCATCTCAGATAATTGCTTCTGGTTTTGCTTGTGCTATACAGAAAGCCTTCTTTGAATTAACACTGAGAAGATAGAGAGTATTTTTAAGGCGAACCATTACTTCCATACCATTTTCATTACAAATGGGGCTCATATGTTCCCTCCACACCACATCCACGACTCCTTCCTAGTGCAGAGATCCCATTTTGTGTACCCTCCATATGAACCCAAACAAGTATAGCACAAAAAGTACATAGAATAAAACTTGGAAAAAGGGTTTATCTGGCCAACTTTGGACACAGCTGATCATGTGGTAAAAGGCCGCTGTATCATGTCATGTGATAAGCTGTGTCCAAAGGATGATTGCGCACTGCGAGAGCACAACTGGTGAAGGAGCACATAATTTAAAAATTGGTGGTCTATACATAATTTATTACACCATTTAAAGACACATTAAAGTCACGGATTATTCAAAGATAAGCACGCAGCATCAGCATGATTGTAACATCATGCGGCTGAATTAATGTTGGACTTATCCACTTTATTTATTTATATATTTAATTTAATACCCATATATATCTTATTTATTCAAAATTATGTATGTTTATATATTTTCACATTGTTAGTGGAGCGCGACACATTGCTTTTTGATTTATTTATAGTGACACACAATTATGAGTATGTGTATACTGTAGGCGACCCACTTATTTATTTATTTCACATACTAGTTTTGTATTTTATTTATTGCATTTACTTCACTCGGTTTATTTAATTTCATTTTTTGGTGGAATTTTATTTACCAACTGTTTTTTATATATTCATTAAAATTAATATCAATTTTATTTATAGAATACACCATAGTAGCTCACAAGAATCACAGATATCATTCGATGCATGGTTGTATGTTGGACGACTTGGCAGTGGTATCATAGAACTCTGTCTTATGTACCACCAGCTAAGGACACTTGGAGAAAGTAATAGTGCTTCTCCACTTGGGGCTTCACTTGTACTATTATCGATAACCCGGATATAGATTTTCACCTCCATTGACTCGCTCACCAACAATAGAATAATTGATAAATCAGGTCAACACTACTCTGGCTAGACAAAATGGTATTTCAACATAGAAATTGTCCTAATAAATTTTAGAAAATATGGAATCTGTGGCTAGCAACTCGAGGCCTAGTGCCACCTTCCCTAGTGTTACACAGGTTATTTTTTTGAATGGGGATAAAAGAAACCATATATTATGTCTGCTGTTTAGAGTAGATAAAATGTTCTTGAATAATGAGAACAAACCTGTTTGTATAGCATGGTACAAACTCTTTACTGAAGTACAGGTCAAATAACATGTTCTGTTAAAACTTGAAAGTTTCTTAGGGTTTGCAGGCTTGAAACAAGAATATAATAATGGGAGCATTTGTGTAGGTAAATTCCTCATTCAATATACTTAGTAAACAGACTTTTGGGTTGTCTGGAAGAGTTAGTTGAAAGATTTGAATAACAGTGTTTATGATTCTCTTCCAGTATCTGTGGAGTTTAGGGAACCTCCATAACATATGTATCAAGTCTGCTGGTCCTCTATTACATTTGGGACAGTTTGGGGATTTTCTACCATTCCACTGAAATTGTTCTTCCAGTGTGTGGTATGTTCTGTGTAATATGAACAATTATGTGAATCTGTGGGGCTGATTTACTAAAACTGGAGAATGCAAAACCAATCACCTTCCAGCTTTTTTTGTCAAAGCTTAACTGAACAAGCTGGAGTTAGAGGCTGATTGGCTACCATGCACAGCTGCACCAGATTTTGCACTCTCCAGTTTTAGTAAATAAATCCCTGTGTATGAGCGAGTGAGTTTTAGTATGGGACCCAAATCTTTCTCCTAGCCCTCTTTTGTCAGTACCCTGATCTTTTCTTGTATCTTGCCATGAAGTGTTCCATATGTCTGTGAGATAAGCCCTTTCTTTCTTTCACATTGTGACAGAATCATTACTATTGGGTTGCACCGTAAAAGCATAGTATGTGTATGTGCTTGTCATATTCTTGTTTTGCACAGACACCAAGGCCATCCCTGATTGTAATCAGATTAAATACTGGCTTTAGATCAATGTTCATCCTTGACATTTACCACAATCATTAGCACTTTTCTTTTTCTCCTAGCCCTGGTTAACCTCCCATAACAGATTCCATAGGTGTTTAGTAGAGATGAGCGAATCGAATCAGGCAAAGTGGAATTCGTTTCGAATTTCAGGAAAAATTCGATTCGCATCGAATCCGAATTTTTGCCAACTTCGGATGGTCGAATCGAATTTTTCCTGATCGGCCGTTTTCATCCCTTCTACAGCCGGCAAAAATGTCCCTGCAGAGAGCTCCGCTATTTCTGACAGCTGTCTGACAGTTCTTTCACATTTACAGCGGTTGAAACATTGTATGTATTTGTTTCCATTTAGGATACAGATGTTTTTATTAGGAAACAAATAGATACAATGTTTCAATCGCTGTAAATGTGAAAGAACTGTCAGAGAACTGTCAGAAATAGAGGAACTCTGCAGAAACACTTTTTGCTTTACTGGAATTATTCTTATTTTCATTCTTCTTCTTCTTATTTTCATTCTTCTTTTCATTCTTTTCATTCTTCTTTTCATTCTTTTCATTCTTCTTTTCATTCTTCTTCTTATTTTCATTCTTCTTTTCATTCTTTTCATTCTTCTTTTCATTCTTCTTCTTATTTTCATTCTTCTTTTCATTGTTCTTGTCATTCTTTTCATTCTTCTTTTCATTCTTTTCATTCTTCTTTTCATTCTTTTCATTCTTCTTCTTATTTTCATTCTTCTTTTCATTCTTTTCATTCTTCTTTTCATTCTTCTTCTTATTTTCATTCTTCTTTTCATTCTTTTCATTCTTCTTTTCATTCTTCTTCTTCTTTTCATTCTTCTTCTTTTCATTCTTCTTTTCATTCTTCTTCTTATTTTCATTCTTCTTTTCATTCTTATTTTCATTCTTCTTATTATTTTCATTCTTCTTTTCATTCTTCTTCTTATTTTCATTCTTCTTTTCATTCTTTTCATTCTTCTTTTCATTCTTCTTCTTATTTTCATTCTTCTTTTCTTTCTTCTTTTCATTCTTCTTCTTATTTTCATTCTTATTTTCATTCTTCTTTTCATTCTTCTTCTTATTTTCATTCTTCTTTTCATTCTTTTCATTCTTCTTTTCATTCTTCTTCTTATTTTCATTCTTCTTTTCATTCTTTTCATTCTTCTTTTCATTCTTCTTCTTATTTTCATTCTTCTTTTCATTCTTTTCATTCTTCTTTTCATTCTTTTCATTCTTCTTCTTCTTCTTTTCATTCTTCTTCTTCTTCTTCTTCTCATGCTTTTCATTCTTTTCATTCTTCTTCTTCTTCTTCTTCTTTTCATTCTTTTCATTCTTCTTCTTCTTCTTCTTTTCATTCTTTTCATTCTTCTTCTTCTTCTTCTTCTCCTTCTTCTTCTTTGGCCCCGTGACTGCCCAAATGAGTGAAGTGTGCGGTGATTCTAAGATCGACGGCACTCATCTGCATGTCATACTGACTGACAGTATTATTTCTCTTCCCCAGCAGACTCCAAGGACATTTAAATTAAAGGTACAGTGTTCTGCACTAATATAAAGGCTCTCTGAAGCCTAGAAACCCTTTTTATAAGTAAAATTCGCAGCGAATAAATTCGAATCGAATTTTTTCGGAAAATTCGGCGAATCAGGCGAATCGAATTTTTGAAAAATTCGCTCATCTCGAGTGTTTAGCTCAGTCCTCTGTGTTTTGGACCTGCACTCAAAGAACGCTTGTTGTAACAGAAATAGAGGGGCTGCTATTGCTGATCTCCTTCTGAAAATGTGAGTAACTTGGCTGTATCTGTCTTCAATGCTTTGCAAAAAGTGGCAAAAATCCCTATAATGATAACTGAAACCAGAGCACTAAAACCAGATAATTCCATTCTCAAAAGGAGAGGTTGGTAATAGCAGCCTAAGTAATTTCTTTATGGCAAGTGGACTTTAGGCTGTAGTATTCAATCTAAAAGTCTCAGTTTAGTATTCTGCTTACAGTGGGGAAGATAAGCAAGTGTGGGTTGTTTCTGTATATTGAGCAGTCCAACACCAAGCACCCAATCATGACCCATTCAGCCAATACTGCTGTAGCACAGCTAAATTCTCCTCCCACTGATTTTTACCTGAGCAATGAAGATTGCAATTTTTTCCACCTTAATTACAATTATTTGGACGTATACAATGCTGTACCCACAACCTATAAATCCCAATATTTTTTTTTTTATTATATCTTTTTTAGATTTCCTTCCTTACAAAAAAAACCATTAAATACACATAAATCTGAGACCAGAAAAGAACCAAAACAATAACAAGCTTCTTCCGTGTATCCCAAATACCTGATATCATGTTGTTCCCTACCCCCCCCCCCTCATCACTTCCCTCTCCCCCCCCCCCCCCCAGTTCCCCAAACCACACCACTTCCCATCCTTATCATCGTTATCAGTCCATATCTGTATTTCCTTCCTCCTATCCCTTTTTCTCTGTGGGAAATCCTTAAAAGCTCCCCCCAGTACTCATTTTCTTATGTTCCAAGCAGTTCCAGATATCTTTTAGTTGTTTCAAAGGCCAAAAATTTACTCCATGTTTCCCTAAATGTTTCCATTTTATCCTCTTCAATATGACACTCCTCCATCCAAAAATGTTATTTACTCTATTTACCCAGTCATTCATACTTGGTGAATCAGGGGCAAGCCAAAATTTGGGAATCAGGCTCTTAGCCTCACTAACTAGATGGTATAGTATCCTATTCTTGTGTAGATTTATCAAAGATTCAAATTTATAAACTAAACAGATCCACGGATCTCTCTGTGTAATGATCCCACATGTTTCCTGAATATATTGTAATACTTCCTTCCAGTATTCTTTGGTCAATCCCACAATATATGTGTCATCGTGCCCTTTCTCCCACAACCTCTCCAACATAAAGGTGAAACCTCTACTTGTTGTTTATGTGCTTTACCCGGTGTGATATACCATCTAGCCAAACATTTATAGTTCATTTCTACTGTGCTCATGTTTGTTACCTCATGTACTAATTTAAATACGTTATTCCTCTGTTGTGTGTTCAACTTTGATCCCAACTCCTGCTCCCATTTTTCCAAGAACTGAGGTGAGGATCAGTACCTTCTATATTCATAAGGATCTTATATATCTTAGAGGTGCCCTGTTTCGGGGCTATAGTTACATTCATCAGTTTCTCAAATGGGTACTGATCCTTCAACATCCTCAGTGGTTGTGGGAGTGTTGAAACAAAGTGAGCAAGTTGACCATACCGCCACTCATCTAAAGTAAAAAATAAATCTTTTCTTTCCTTTAAATCAAAAAAAGTGTGCAAATTCCCTTTACTCAATATATCTTTTAAACATATGTTCTGATTTTTAATCCATTTCCCAGTGATATTGTCCTTCCCTGGTGGGAAATACTCAGTTCCCAAATTAAATACCCAATCTAATAAATCTTAACATTTGGCTCCCCAAACTCCCATTACCTTTTGCCCTACACAGTGTCTCTAATTCTCATTTTTTTACTTGCCCACATAAACCTACGTATCATCTTCTGTATTATCCCAAAAAAGGATCCTGGTATATATATTGGCAACATGTGAAACCTATACAGGATTTTTGGCACTATCACCATCTTTACCACGTTTATACGACCTATCTATGAAGTGCCACCTTTTGACAACCTCCCTAATTCTTTTTTATTTCATTTACTAATGGAATATAGTTTGCCTGATAAAGGGATTTTAATGAAGGGGTCAATTTTATTCCTAAATAGCCTATTTCTTTTTCCCTCCATGATGTGGGAATTATTTTTGTAAGTATTGCTTCTCAGCTTTTGCTATATTAATATTTAAAATCTCTGACTTTGCCGGGTTTATTTTCAGGTTTGAAATCTCCCCATATTGTTTTAATAATTTAATTAAATTAGGTAGCGTTATTCTAGGGTTTACTATATAAAACAGCATATCGTCTGCATATGCTGCCACTTTATGCTCCACTTGCCCAATCTTTATTCCTGCTATATCCGCATACTTCCTTACCCTTGTCAGGACAGGTTGCAGGGATATAACAAACAATAAGAGTGGGCATCCCTGTCTGGTTCCATTATACATTTTAAAGAACTGAGAGAGGGACCCATTAACCTTGACTGCCGCTAACGGAGCGCTCTAAAGTCCTTTTATCCACTTCAACATTTTATGTCCTAGCCCCAATTTCTCTAATGTATCCATCATAAAGCCCCAGTTGACCCTATCAAAAGCCTTTTTGGCATCTATTGACAAAAGTAAATCCGGCAATTTTTCTCTTTTAACTTTTTGTAAGAGGAACAATGATCTCAAGCCTTTATCTCTACCTTCTCTACCAAGGATGAATCCCACCTGATCCAGGTGTATCCACTCCGGCATCAGATCCTTTAAGCTAGTTGCCAACACTTTAGCATATAGTTTAGTATCGACATTTAATAAAGATATTGGCCTATAACTAGCACACTGTGTACTACCTTCCCCTTCTTTGAGTATGACCATTATATGGGCCTGCAGTGATTCCTCTCTCATTTCCAGCCCTTCTCCTATTGCATTCATATAGGTACACATTTTGGGGACCAAAAGATCACTACTTTTTCTATAATACCCCACTGTATAACCATCTAGTCCTGGACTCTTTCTTTTTAAGGCCAGATTAATTTCATCTAGGGTAATAGGTCTCTCTAGGGCTCTAGTTTTTCTCCTGTAATTCTTGGCAATTCCACTTCCTTTAAATATTCTCTTTTCCTTTATTTCCTCCTCTTTTTTATTTTGATCTCTGGAACTCACATCATACAGGTGACTATAATATTTTTCCCAATATTATCTCAGTAAGACCTAAATGTAGTGCTACCCTCATGAGGGTCACTGTGTTTGAATATCCCTAACCCTCTCTCCCCACAGTCAGGCAACAGGTATTTTTCTCACCAACTTGAATCCAGAGACAATGACCAGTCCATGGTTTTGTTATTTTTTTAGAGGAAATCAACTTGGACAGGGAAATAGGGATTATGGTATGCCCAGTTTGGCTTAAATCAATGGAAGGGGACACTTCCCTCCTATGTACAAAAGCAGATCCTGGACTATTCTTTTCCCGAAAGTCGTCAGTCATTTTGGATCAGTAGCAGCTGCCTTTTATGGGCGAGGAACTAGCAGCCCCTCAAAAATCACTTTACATCTCTTAGCTACATGAAGAAGTGTCTGTTCTCTTATAGAGCTGCTTGGCTTTTCGCCCGCCATGCCCCACAATGCACTGAGCCATGACAGTGCATTGTGATTGGTCAAAGCAATGCACCTGACTACAGTTTATAGTTTAAGAGCGTCGCAAGCATTTTTATTTCTGGGAGCGGAGTCGGCTGGCATTGTGATTGACTTTGGGTCTAGTTCGGGGGACATTTTTTAAAAAATGTTTTAATAAATGACTTGTCAAAGACTGTCTGCTGTCTTTTTTACACTACACTTTTTTTTGTGAATGGGTAGTGGTACCATGTACCGCATGCTCATTCACATAGTGGGGTGGGATCTGGGGGTCCAGGGTTGTGGGGGAGAGGCCCTTGTCCCCATCGACATGGGGACAAGGTGCTATGGGGGAGCCCCCTGCCCCAAAGCACCCCCCAATGTTGAGGGTATTTGGCCTGATATGGTTCAGGAGGGGGGGGCCTCACGCTTATCCCCCTTCTTTCATGATCTGCCGGTCTGCATGCTTGGATAAGGGTCTGGTATGGACTTTGGGGGAGAAACAACACACCATTTTTTTAAAAAAGTTTGGCATGGGGGTTCCCCTCAAAATCCATACCAGACCCAAAGAGCTTGGTATGGATGGGAGGGAGGCCCCATGTCGTTTTTTTTTTAAATGTAATTGTCGGGCAATACCGACAATTCTTTTTACATTCAGCTGTCAGCGGGGAACCCCACTGACAGCTGAAATAATAATGAATGTTTCTCTACTAAAATACCGCATGATTTAATAATATAACTCATGCAATATTTTAGTAACTGGGCGGTATCTTACCACTTACTCAGATACGGTAAGATACAGCTCAGTAAATTGTTTGTGTTCGAAGTTCGTGGTTGAATATTCTTTAGGTTCGAATGTTCGATTGCAAACCAAACACTGGGGGATGTTCAGCCCATCATTAGCTATATAGTATCAGTGTTCTTGAAACCATCACCTACATTCATGTATTTACATAATTGGCCTCTAAATATGTAGAAACAGCTCCATTGAAGCCTCTCTCTATTGAAAGCAACCAGATGCTATCAATTCCGCAATAACCTCTCCTAGCAAAAACTTTTCATCACCTGTCTCAATAGAAAAAAATCCTTGCAATTGACTTTGGACACCCAAACCCTAGCTCTAATATCTTGCATAACCAAAAATAGCAATTGCTTCAGCTTCTTCTCATCATAAAAACAACCCACTCTAGAGCTAATTAAAGACCAGAACTTATCTTAAGACAATAAAGACACTGACCATGTTCCAGTCCATTACCATATTTCTATTTGCCAAAGATTACTGGGAGAAGTTATACTCTGTTGATCTACTTCCATTCCAAACTTCCTTAATCTGTCCTAGTGCAAACATGATGGCAAAAAACACTGACATTTCTAACAGTTTGAACAAACTAATGAAGGTATAAACAGAAGTAGAATAAAATACTGAAGAATTGCCCCTGTGGTTGGGCTAAGATCAAGTGGCTGTAAGTGAGAAGATCATCCATGGAGGGAGGTATCCACACTGGTCACCATATGGAATACAAAAACAACAACCCACTGGACTGAGATGCTACAGTATTAATACTTCCAGGGGCTGGGCTGTCTTATCAGGGAGCCATCAGGTTTCTGGGTGGCCCCTGAGTAGTTTTGGCTTGGCTGTCCAGACTTCACAACTACCACCCGGTCCTTGTAAATTGCCCAGCCTTTACTCCACTCCCTTTATTTGTTCTGAAAGCAGGCCCAGACTCCTTCCAAGTGAGGCCCTCTCGGGTGTTTGGGGACATGCATATGTTTCCAGTTCAAGTCCTCCACTCATTGTGATTGGTATTCCTCAGCCATGTCCATGATGTCTTGAAGGACATATGGGTAATACAGCCTCCACTCTACAGCCACTCTCCTCTGTATCTTCTGTTGCAGACGGGAGAAATGGGGAAGGTTTCTCTTGTCCCCCAATCCAGGCTGCACACAGGATTGCGGTGAACGAATGACCCATTCCTGCAGTTCAATATCTCTGGACCTTGTCCTAGGCCAGAGTGAGGAAAAAGATTTGGATGGTGGGGCTTTGGAAGGATTCCGGACAGGTTCTGACCTAGAGGAACATCCAGCAGAGTCTGGTGTGTAAGAAAGTTCTAACGTCCCATCAGAGAATCCAGCTCTTCTGTGGTACCCCCCATCCCATTCTTCCTCTGTTTCCTCCAAGGACCATCCTTCCTGCTCAATCTCTAGGGGCCCAAACCTCGCTAGCAGTCTGGGTGACTCCCAATTTATCTCCCTGGCACTAACACCAGCTCACCTGAGGACTGGTCATCCCGGCAGCTAGGCTCCTTCCAGGTAGAGAGGTCAGGGCAGCAAGGCAAAGCTGGCTGGTCTGGGCCATCAACTGGTTTCTGCTGAGCAGCCCTCCATCTTTTTTTGCAGGTGTGCGACCCTTCTTCGCTGTGAGGGTGCCATAAGTTTAAATGTTGGCAGGGGAGTCGTGGTCCCAGGACTCGACCGTGTTCTGTGTTGCAGCCTTAATCATCCTTCGACTTTCCGGCTCCCACTCTCTGGCTTTTCCATGCAGATTCCCATTTTCAGGTCTTCACTGTAGTTACAGGGCACCAGATCACTGGGTAGTAGTTAGTTCAATGGTTCTCCACAGTGTCTGCACCTGACCCAAGCTCCGATCAGAGCAGCCTGCCTTCTGCATTCAGGGCAGATTAGATACAGCTTCTCAGTGCCCTCAAGCAGCCCTTGAACAAAGCAGCCATGATGCTCGAGGTGGACTCTTATGTTTACCAAGGTAAGTTCAGACTGGTAAATTTTAGAGTACACCGACAATATGCCACCCATCTTTCTCCTCTCTATCGCTCTATAGATGTAGAGGCAGTCTTGAAGGCATATGTATGGGTGTTGTCACGTACCTGGGTAGTGAGCCTGACGTGAAAAGGCAGACCTCTCGTACAACCCCGGTTCGGGGACCGCTGAAAGTGGAACAGCAGTCGCAGGAGCTCGGTGGGGTAATAGGGCATGGGATCTGTCTGATGAGAGCTGTTGGACTGATGTGTAGCAGACCAGAGCAGGGTATAGAGGGATCCGTGCAGGATAGATGAATGCGGGTGCAACGTGTAGAAAGCTGCAGAGTCTGACAAGCCGGTTCGGTATTGGACGAGACAGAGCAGGCATGAACAGCAGGCAGGAGAGTAGTCGGGTCACAGGCCAGGTTCAGCAGCAGGAGGTCAGTAATCAGGAGCAGGCAGAAGAGTAATCCAAAGACAGGCCAGGGGTCAGGGCAGGAGACAATCAATCAGTAGTCAGGAACAGGCTGGATTCGGCAACAGGGAACAATCACAGAAGTCAGGAACAAAAGCAGGGGGAAAAGACCATACGGCAACTAGGTAACCGCAGCACCCAGTTTAAATAGCCTGCTTGGTGCCAGCATAAGTGACAGGCGCGCACTCGCGTGTGCGAGTGCGCAAGCATGGGCGCGAGCGCAGCCGCGCGCGTCTTTGTCCAGGCGCCTGCACATCTGTTCGTCTTGTTAGCACCCTGTGCATGCGCATATTTGTACGCCTCGGTGCTTTTCTTGTACTACTGGAAGGCATTTCCTGACAGGTGTGAGCATGGCCATGCCCCTTCTTGTAACCGTTTGGCGCCAGCTAGACTGCCATTAAGGAACTTTCCTGCCATAGGATTAACCCTCTGACTTGAAATGTGCGTACTGGACTGCAGATACAGTGATGGCTGTATCCTGATGGCAGGGCACAGACAGTTTGCTGGCTGACATTGGTTTCCAGCCCTCATTGAACAGCTGGGTATCACTGGCAATGTAAATGTTGGAAATTATGCTACTCCGCAGCAGTTGCCACAGGCAAAAGTGGGGCACAAAGCACAACCCTCCGCTGAGTGCAAGGTCACCATTAAAGTTACTAAGTTCAATTCACACAAGACAGTAAAGCATTTGTAATCCATTGATCATAGTAGACAAGAAGATTACTGTTAGGGCAGAGTAATTTGTTATCGCACCTGTTGAGCAGTGCACAGACTGATATGCAGCAATGAACAGTCCCAGTTGCTCCGGGCAATGGCAAGCACAGAAATGATAGGTACTTCACTGTCCCATTCAGTCACATAGTTTCTGCTGGTAGCTACTTGTAGAGCAGCAGAAAGATATTTTTGGACTGATGAGCTGTCCCGGTTGCTCTGGGCAACGGCAGACAGGACAGCAAATGTGGTGAACATTTCATTTTTTTAAGAAGCACATACAAGGCACAGTATTTGTTCCCCATTTAACCTGGGGAGCAGCATAAAGACTCTTATATGTGCCCGACATAGTTGGCTGAGTTCCACAACATTTTTTTTGGCTCTTTCGTTGCTAGGGGTAATGGCAGGCAGGTTGCTATAGGCAGATCCCAGATTTACGAGCCCCCACATGTAGCACTACTCCCTTGGGGGTTGCTAACAGATTTGGGTCCCCCTATAGTCCTGCACAGCCAGGCAATCTGCATTCTCCACACAAACTTGCATCCAGAGTCAGAAATCAGTCCTTTGTTTTTGCGGTTTATTAAGGGGATATATAAAACTGGGATAGGGTAAGGGGGTATAGGATGCCCAAGGGAACAGACAACTGAGGAAAAACTTCCTGGAACTATTCACAAGCTTTCTCTGCAGCACAATCTCTGTTGGAGAGCTTGACAGCATCTGCTTGATATACCACCCAAGACACTAGATGAACTTCACTTCTTCACCCAGCAATCTGGAGGGATCCCCGAGCAGGGGATACAGTTCATGTCCCTTTAAATAGGTGATCAGTCACTAGTAGGGAGCTAATCTGCTTTTCCCACCAGAGTGCTCCTTCCCCTATTTGCCCAGAGGGTGTAGGTATACTCGCTCAGATCCTCTCCTGTGCCACTTATGAGTTGGCTTCTGCTACTACACCTGTCAACTGGACTGCTCCTTCCTTGCCATACAGGTTATCCTCTCTCAGGGGGCCAGTGAGTTCCAAGCTTTCCACCTTTCCAGCTCCAGGCTCGCAGGCAGGCCCCATCCACTAGGCCACCTGGCAGCCTCCTTCCTCACAGCCTCACATTTTCTACTCTCCTTCTTTCACCCAACTCCTCTCTCACATTCCTGCCACTGAACAGGCTCCAACACTTTTTATGGGTGTCCAGCCCTTTGCCAACTTCTTGTTGGGGATTTGCTAAGACCCCTCAGGAGTTCAGCCATCTACTCCTCAGATCTGCCTCTAAAGCCTTCTTCCAAAAGCCCTAGAGCAGGGGTAAATTCCAGAGGGGCTGGCCTACAGAATCACTCAGCTCTGAACACAGTTTAACCCCTCTCTGGCTATTATACCTGGGCTGCTGTTCAGCCCCTGTTTAACCATTGAAATCTAGCTCCCCCTAGATAAACCATGAGGGGGCTACATTAAGATCTTGGGCTGCAACTGAAAGGATAACTTTATGCCTAACTATGAAAGGGGATACTCTGTGGCTGTGGAAACTTAGGTAAGAGTGATGGTGGGTAGCTATACCCGTCAATAACACTGCGCTCACTATCATCCCCTTACATGTTTTTTTGACTAACATATGGTAATGCACCATGCACAACTTTTAATTATTTACCAGTTATGTCTATTACGTCAGCGAGGACCCCACTGTATACATTTGCAGCTCTATCCCACACACTGCTGGTGGGATTTGTCCTTTCTGGGCAACCCCAACAGAGAAATATAATGTTGGTTTTTATTAAAAACATTTTCCTTGGAACATATGCTTTGATCACGTGGGTGCTATATACTGTATAAGCACACTTTGATAGAAAATTACAATTTCTATTTCCAACCAGGTATTTTCAATAATGATGGCACATGCTGTATGTATCTGGGATATGTTTGCTTTGTTAGGAATACAGTAACATAAGCTTTCAAATAAGTGGTGTGGTTGAAGTCAATTTGGGGAGTTGTATAGATGTTGGGGGCTGGTACTCCTTTAGTTTGGTTTTTCATATTGTCCTCCCATTTGGGGGATAGTTACTGGAGCAATGATCTGTTAAGAATTTTTAAGTTTGAATTGTATAAATACATGTGATTTTTAGCAGTAAACAAATTGGTGGTTTCATTGCACATATAGAGAGTTGTACCAGTAAAGTCCCTAGTGGCCTCCTGGTATACATTCCTGTGTTTAGGATGCAGGAAAGTGATTAATCACCTCCACTGCAGTTGTAGTTGAATTGCACTTCCTTTAGACCAACAAAGTTCAACAAATCCATGTAGCGCCTGATACCCTCTTCCTGTCATGCCTTTGGTCATGCTTTGGTGCACCACCTTTCTTGGTAACACACACCATAATCTGAGATTCCCACTGGGTCAGGACTTAGAATCAGTCAGTATGGAGATGGAAGAGTAAAACATTCAGTGGGCATGAAAGAGATTGTACACAAGTATCCAGCCAGGAGGATGTAGCTGGCCATGGTAAAAACAATAAACAATGGCTAAAAACTTGTGAATTCCCAATGTATTATTTTGCTGCTATATATTACAAAACTGCTGCATGGAGTATATAATTACTAAAAACAAAAGGATAATCTCTGTATTCTCTGAATTTATCCCAATTCCATGAGGACTTGTATGAACAGCTCCAAGTAAGTAGGATGAAAAACTTAGAACAGAAGCCTTAAGAACCCTACTCCATCCAAAGGTCAATCAAGCTTCCAATCATGAAGCCAGATCACTGTAACAATATAGTGTGTTTGTGTTTCAAATTCTATGCAAATACAGTACTGACTTTCATAAACCCGATACTTGCTTACGATTTTCTTGTGGCTTTTTGGGCAAATACACTTAAATTATTATTTTGATTTCAGCATTGTGTTTCTTGAATGTAAAGATAAGAGCTCTGGAGAGAGTTCCTGTAGTAATATGCTACTTTTTTGTTAGTAATTTGATAGATTCTATTGTGATAATTTTTTCATGATCTTATGACTTTAAATTGCTTCACAACTGGGAGAAATGTTCTTTTCTATCTCAAAATGCTGTAAACATTTCTATTCACCTGCAGGTTATCTACTGGAAAACAAACAATAGCATACCTTGTTCTTTTCATTGATGTTTTTTTCAGATCCTTTAGATTCTACTGAAGGTTCTACAACTTTCTACTACTTGCAGGTGGTTCGCAACCTTAGAAACTTCTTCCTATATATTGATTGCTGCCCACTCTCATTACCATGAGATTAACAAACTGAATGGGAACTACTTTATTTTTTCCAAATCTTGCCTTGTGTTTATATCCCTACTAGGACATGTTTTCTTGTAGTTCTTACATTCCCTGTATGTATCTGTATAGATTTCTTCTGGGGGTTTGGGTTACTCTTAAAATCCATAAACATACTGAGAGGTTTATGTTGCAGGAATAATCATATTAATAATGATTATTTTTATTACTATAAAAGAATTTTATAGCACCAAGTGTTTGTGCAACATGTTTCAAAACAAAGGAAGACAGTACAGTACAGTTGCAATACAAGACAAATGGATTAGGAGAGCCCAGGGGCGGACTGACAACTCATGGGGCCCTCGGGCAATAGGGGATCATGGGGCCCCTGTGTCCTCACCAACACCCAAAAAAGCCTATGAAAAAGCCAATGAAAGGTACCAGGGGCATCTCATGGGGCCCCCTACTGACCCCCGGCCCTCGGGCAGCGCCCGATTTTTCGAATGGTCAGTCCGCCCCTGGGAGAGCCCCACTCATGACAGTTTACAATGGAAAGGCAAGTGATACAAAAGGTAGTAACTTTGTGAGTATACAGAAAAATCCTCCTGTGCTTAAAAGGAAGTGTACCCTAATGCAAAGCTGCCAACACTCTGAACTGATACCCAAACAGTGTATAAAAATAATGAAAAATAGTGCAGCGCTTCTCCAAATAAAAAAAATAAAATAAATATACGAATATGTGTACATATATAAATAAACACACAATACAGTGCCAAAAACAATGTGCAGCGGTCACCTGGGTGACCTATAAAAGTGATAACCACAATAATGACAAAGACCCCTATGGATACGGGGATAAAGAACAGACAAGTGATAAGTGCCAAATGTGACCACACTTCAAATCACATATAAACACACTGGATACTCAAATAGTCAAAAAGCCTTCAGGATCACCCTGGATCCTTTTTAATCCCGGCTGATATCAATCCACCTGCAGTTTCTCTCCTACAAGTCTCTAGGTCCCTCAGATAGGATATTCTGCGGAATATGTATCTCACCAACACAATGAGCAACAAAAGAGATCCTCCATAGTGCAGTATTTAGTAAGCAAAAATCTTCTTTATTTTATATAAAACAATTCCACTCACATTTTGTGCATTCCCTCTTCCTCTCCAATGTATGGGTGTACTGCATGTGTGTGGGACTTCCTAGGTGTACCAAGATGGTGTCCAACGCCGGAAGTGCGTCACCGCAGATACCAGATACCCCGCATTTCAGATACCCCGAGGAAGTCACGAGTTTGAGTGACGTAACACGTAGGTACGCCGACACGCAGTTTCCGGTGCGCGGTGACCCACTTCTGACGTTGGACGCCATCTTGGCACACCTAGGAAGTCCCACACACATGCAGTACACCCATATATCGGAGAGGAAGAGGGACTGCAGATTAAAGATAAGTTTCAGGGACCATCTAAAAGCTGACAGAGTAGGAGATAGTCTTAGATGCAAGCATGGAAGGAGGTGATGAGGAAACTAGAGAGCAAGAGGTCTTGGGAGAAGACGCAAAGAGGATGGTTTGGTTATTGATTTGAGACAGTTGGTGATCTAGCTAAGGGCAGAGCTGTGGATGGCTTTGTAAGGTTTTTTATTTCTTTGGACAATTTGAAGCCAGTAGAGGGGTTGGAAGAGAAGAGTGGCAGACACTGAGCGGTTGGTACAAAAAGTACAAAAAGGAATGACTATATCCCTTCACTTGCAAGAATTAAATAAATAAAGCCTTTGCAATGGTGATTTTTTTATGCATGGGTTTTTTATCACATCAGCCTAAGTGGGTTTTTTTTAGCCATTTCTATATTGTAATATTTTGTTTATTATTATTTTACCATTGTGTGCTTCTTTGTTCTTTGACACATTTTAGGATAATTAAAACACCTTGTTTAATTATATAGAAAAGAGCACATCTGGACATCCATTTGTACAGAACACACAATTACAATAATGAATACTTGTGTGAAAATAAATAGGTACACTTGTTAGTCAGAGGTCTCTATGGAAGGCATGAAATAGTCCTTTCAGTAAACACAATAAATTGCTTCTGTTTTCATTGAAAGCCATGTTTCGCCAGAGTCCTCATTGGTAAATTGTTTGAAAAAGGATGTAAATTTCACCAGATATGTCAAAACAAGATTAAATATTGGGACAGGTCTAAGGCAACATGGAAGCCTGTCAGATCGTTTCCATTCAAACTGAGGCTACTTAAGTGCTCTTATGCTTAGCACATAATGCATATTATGTCCCCAAAGGATCTGATCTTAACATGCAACTTAAGTGGAATGTCAAGGGAGAAAGAGAGACAGAAATAGTTTTTTTCCTGTTACTTTATCATGCCTGAATTGACATGAACAATGACAAACATGCTGCATACAGACATCTCATTTTGTGTCTGAGTGCAGCTATCAACCTGCAGTCTGGACATTGATTTATGCAGCTGGAGTTTGCAGTTACGGCTTGTTATAGTTTATGAAATTTCCCAAATTTAAATGCAACAAGCTAGGTAAATACGTTTACATTTTATTTACAATAATCCAGGCAAAAATGCGGAAAATTTAAGCTGAGCGTAGAATGAAAAACTACATATGCAGATGTCATCTTCAGTTAGAACTGCTCTTCATATCAGCTGAACTAGAGATATAAGCAACTGAATTAATATTCAGTTATTTTAATATAAAAGTTAAACTTAGCCCTGTCCCTGCCTAAATATCAAGTTTTTTATTGATTGTCCTAGTGATTAACAACCTTGTTGAAATGGGAAAAACTAGAAATGATCGCTTTTTCACACTTTGCAAACACATCTTAAAGAATTGTAAATTATATGTTTACAGTGCGTTTGCAACACATTTCAATAGAACTTAATGAAGGCTGTTGCAAAGCCTGCCAAACTCTGAATACATTGTTATTTTTGAGGCTCCATGACACAATGCAACACTAATATTGCCCTGTGCACATCCCTCCTTTCCCTGTTTTAATAGTTGTAAGTGGCATTGATAGGCAAATTAGAAGTGGTAAAAATGTGACCCAACCTCCTATTTTCAAGGCCTGTGTGAACTAGTCCCTACTGCTGGAAGGGAAGAGTAGGGTAAGCTGAGATGCTGAGACACTGGGTTTGGAATTGATTTACAAAAGGTATATAGACGTTTCACTTTGCAAAGCAAGTTGCACATTGAAAGGGAATTGTCCCCAGAACAAAGCCAATCAGCATAGCTAATGAATTTTACTGAGAAGAGCAACCAAACTGATAAGAGAGCTGGAGAAGCTCAGCAATGAGGAAAGATGAGCTGAACTGAATTTATTCTCCCTTGAGAAGAAAGGCTTAAGTGGAGGGGTGTGAGATCAACATGTTTAAATACACAGGTGGTTCATATAGTAAACTCAGTGTAGAGTTATTCATTTTAAGATCATCACAAAGAACAAGAAGCACTCTTTAAGTCCGGAGGAAAAGAGATGTAATCTCCAAATACGGAAAGGCTTCTTCACAGTAAGAGCTGTGAAAATGTGGAATAGACTCCCTCAAGAGCTGGTTCTGGCCAGCTTAGTAGATTGTTTTAAAAAAGGCCTTGGTTATTTCCTAAATGCACAAAATGTAACTGGATACTAATATAAGGATTTGTTTGCATTATCCTAAATGCACAAAATGTAACTGGTTACTAATATAAGGATTTTTTTTATCCTTCTGCTGGAGCAAACTGGATCATGCTTTATTGGATTTTTTTACCTTCCTCTGGATCAACTGTGGGTATAGGATGTGTATATAGGGTTTTTTATGTGTGTGTGTGTTTTTCTGTGGGTTGAACTGTATAGTCTTTTTTTCAACCAGACTACATAACTATGTGACTTCCACCATCCAATCATGTGTAAGCAAACATTCATTTTTTTTTGTGCATGATTAAGTATCCTTTGCAAAATGAAATTTTACCACATTAATTAAGCACTGAAAATTTTTCTTTGCAAAGTGGACAGCCTATTTGCCTTTGGTAAAAAAAAAAAAATCCAAACTGATACTCTGACCATGCTTCATGCTTCTGCTGAGGAATAACTGCTCCACCTTGCCTACATTTCTAAGGGTCATTAAGTGCTTTTTTTATAAAGTTCATTTGCTGCATTTAAGGATTTGTAAATGCTTGAATGCCCATAATTCAGATTCAGAATACTTTATTAATCCCAAATGTAAACTATTAAAATACAGTTACATTCAACAAAGACAACACAAGATCACAATAATGAATGGAAACAAGAGTATAGAATCAAGTTGATCTGGTCAGTTAAGGAAAGGGTTCTTAATCAGTTTCAGCTGCTTTAGTGTTAATGAAATTAACAACAGGTGCACTAGATGGGCAACAATGAGACGGCCCCCAAAACAGGAATGGTTTTACAGGCAGAGGCCACTGACATTTTTTTTCCTAATCATCTTTTCTGACTGCTTTTCACTATTTTTGCATTTGGCTAGGGTCAGTGTCCCTATTGGTAGCATGAGGCAATACCTATGCCCCACTGTCCCAAGAACCTGTGCCAATTCACATCTCGGGAGAGACAAGGCAAACTTTCCCAGAAGTTGAAAGAGATTCCGAGCTAATAAACCTAACTCAGCGTAGGTGATAGAATCAGATAAACACTTCTCAAATCCATTTTTCCCCTAATGGTCATGCTACAGAGGTTGCACAGGCAGTCCAACTCCTCCAGGATGGCACATAAATTTGTGCCATTGCCGGAAGGTTTGCTGTGTCTCCCAGCAGAGTCTCAAGAGCATGGAGGAGATTCCAGGAGACAGAAAGTTACTCAATGAGAGCTGGGCAGGGCCATAGAAAGTCCCTAACCCATCAGCAGGACCAGTATCTGCTGTTTTCTGCAAGGGGGAACAGGATGAGCACTGCCAAAGCCCTATAAAACGACCTCCAGCAGGCCACTAGTGTGAATGTCTCTGACCAAACAATCAGAAACAGACTTCATAAGGGTGGCCTGAGGGCCGATGTCATCTAGTGGGCCCTGTTTTCACTGCCCGACACCATAGAGCTCGATTTGCATTTGCCATTGAACACCAGATTTGGCAGGTTCGCCACTGGCGCCCTATACTTTTCACAGATGAGAGCAGGTTCACCCTAAGCACATGTGACAGACGTGAAAGGGTCTGGAGAAGCCATGGAGAATGTTATGCTGCCTGTAACATCATTCAGCTTGACCGTTTTGGTGGTGGGTCAGTGATTGTCTGGGGAGGTATATCCATGGAGGGATGCACAGACCTCTACAGGCTCTACAGGCTAGACAATGGAACCATGACTGCTATTAGGTATCGGGATGAAATCCTCCGACTCATTATCAGACCCTATGCTAGTGCAATGGGTCCTGGGTTCCTCCTAGTGCATGACAATGCCCGGACTTATGTGGTGAGAGTATGCAAGCAGTTCATGGAGGATGAACTAATTGATACCATTGAATTGCCCCCACACTCTCCTGACCAAAATTCAATAGAACACCTCTTGGATATCATGTTTCGGTCCATCCGACACCACCAGGTTGCATCACAGACTGTCCAGGAGCTCAGTGGTGCCCAGGTCCAGATCTGGGAGGAAATACCCCAGAACACCATCTGTAGTCTCATTAGAAGCATGCCGCAACATTGTCAAGCATGCAGACTATCACATGGGGGCCACACAAACTACTGAGTACCATTTTGAGTGCTGCAATGAAATTTCAGTAAAATGGATTAGCCTGCTGCATCATTTTTTCACTTTGATTTTTTGGGTGTCTTTGAATTTAACCCTCTGTAGGTTGATGATTTTCATTTCCATCAAACGATGGGGCATTCTTACATTCCTAACAAATTACCCAGTCCATATCAGTATAGATATTCAGCATGATATTTTTCCCCATTGAGATCTGATGTGTTTTCAAAGTGTTCCTTTAATTTTTTGGAGCAGTGTATTTTTTAAATACAAATTTGTAATTTGCACCTTAAATATGACCTAGTATAAATCTCCTATTCCCTATAGGATAGTACTCAGAGAGACTGGGAGAGGTAAAGGCAACACTGGGAGCCAACCAGGCATATTTTATGCAAATGTACTGACAAGGAACATGCTGACAGAAGATAGCAGATTAGTAGAGAGATGAACTCATCAGTTAAAAAGAGAAGAGAACATCATTCATTTCCTTGAATGTAACAGAGAAAGTGGCATCTTCTTCCTGTCTGTTCTATGGCAGAACTGTGTAAAGCTGAGAAAAAAAATATATACCTGTATATACATTCACTGGCCACTTTATTAGGTACACCTAGCTAGTACCGTGTTGGACCCCCTTTTGCCTTTAGAACTGCCTTAAATCTTCATTGATTACATTCAACAAGGTGTTGGGAACATCCCTCTGAGATTTTGGTCCATGATGACATGATAGCATCACGTAGTTGCTGCAGATTTGTTGACTGCACATCCATGAACCATTGAGACAAGGCTGGATGGATCCATGCTTTCATGTTGCTTACGCCAGATGCTGACTCTAACATCTGAATGTTACAGCTGAAATCGAGACTCATCAGACCAGGCAACATTATTCCAATCTTCTATTGTCGAACTTTGGTGAGCCTGTGCAAACTGTAGCCTTCGTTTCCTGTTCTTAGCTGACAGGCGTGGGATCTGGTGTAGTCGTCTGCTGTTGTAGCCCATCTGCCTCAAGGTTCAAAAGATTGTGAGTTCAGAGACGGTTTTCTGCATACCTTGGTTGTAACGAGTGGTTATTTGAGTTACTGTTGCCTTTCTGTCATCTCGAACCAGTCTGCCCACTCTCCTCTGACATCAACAAAGCATTTTGTGTCCACACAACTGCTACTCACTGGGTATTTTCTCTTTTTCAGACCATTCTCTGTAAATCCTAGTGATGGTTGTGCTTGAAAATCCCAGTAGATCATCAATTTTTTAAATACTCAGACCAGCCCGTCTAGCACCAACAACCATGCCATGTTCAAAGTCATTCTGATTCCCGATTTGAACTTCAGCAAGTCATGTTCACCATGTCTAGATGCCTAAATGCATTGAGTTGCTGCCATGTAATTGGCTGATTAGCAATTTGTGTTACCAAGCAATTGAACAGGTGTACCTAATAAAGTGGCCAGTGAATGTGTGTGTGTGTGTATATATATATATATATATATATATATATATATATACAGTCAGGTCCATAAATATTGGGACATCGACACAATTCTAACATTTTTGGCTCTATACACCACCACATTGGATTTTAAATGAAAAGAACAAGATGTGCTTTAACTGCAGACTGTCAGCTTTAATTTGAGGGTATTTACATCCAAATCAGGTGAACGGTGTAGGAATTACAACAGTTTGCATATGTGCCTCCCACTTGTTAAGGGACCAAAAGTAATGGGACAATTGGCTTCTCAGCTGTTCCATGGCCAGGTGTGTGTTATTCCCTCATTATCCCAATTACAATGAGCAGATAAAAGGTCCAGAGTTCATTTCAAGTGTGCTATTTGCATTTGGAATCTGTTGCTGTCAACTCTCAAGATGCGATCCAAAGAGCTGTCACTATCAGTGAAGCAAGCCATCATTAGGCTGAAAAAACAAAACAAACCCATCAGAGAGATAGCAAAAACATTAGGCGTGGCCAAAACAACTGTTTGGAACATTCTTAAAAAGAAGGAACGCACTGGTGAGCTCAACAACACCAAAAGACCCGGAAGACCACGGAAACAACTGTGGTGGATGACTGAAGAATTCTTTCCCTGGTGAAGAAAACACCCTTCACAACAGTTGGCCAGATCAAGAACACTCTCCAGGAGGTAGGTGTATGTGTGTCAAAGTCAACAATCATGAGAAGACTTCACCAGAGTGAATACAGAGGGTTCACCACAAGATGTAAACCATTGGTGAGCCTCAAAAACAGGAAGGCCAGATTAGAGTTTGCCAAACAACATCTAAAAAAGCCTTCACAGTTCTGGAACAACATCCTATGGACAAATGAGACCAAGATCAACTTGTACCAGAGTGATGGGAAGAGAAGAGTATGGAGAAGGAAAGGAACTGCTCATGATCCTAAGCATACCACCTCATCAGTGAAGCATGGTGGTGGTAGTGTCATGGGGTGGGCATGTATGGCTGCCAATGGAACTGGTTCTCTTGTATTTATTGATGATGTGACTGCTGACAAAAGCAGCAGGATGAATTCTGAAGTGTTTCGGGCAATATTATCTGCTCATATTCAGCCAAATGCTTCACAGCTCATTGGACGCCGCTTCACAGTGCAGATGGACAATGACCGAAAGCATACTGGAAAAGCAACCAAAGAGTTTTTTAAGGGAAAGAAGTGGAATGTTATGCAATGGCCAAGTCAATCACCTGCCCTGAATACGATTGAGCATGCATTTCACTTGCTGAAGACAAAACTGAAGGGAAATTGCCCCAAGAACAAGCAGGAACTGAAGACAGTTGCAGCAGAGGCCTGGCAGAGCTTCATCAGGGATGAAACCCAGCGTCTGGTGATGTCTATGCGTTCCAGACTTCAGGCTGTAATTGACTGCAAAGGATTTGCAACCAAGTATTAAAAAGTGAAAGTTTGATTTATGATTATTATTCTGTCCCATTACTTTTGGTCCCTTAACAAGTGAGAGGCACATATGCAAACTGTTGTAATTCCTACACCGTTCACCTGATTTGGATGTAAATACCCTCAAATTAAAGGTGACAGTCTGCAGTTAAAGCACATCTTGTTCGTTTAATTTCAAATCTATTGTGGTGGTGTATAGAATCAAAAATGTTAGAATTGTGTCGATGTCCCAATATTTATGGACCTGACTGTATATATATATATATATATATATATATATATATATATATATACACACACACACACACACAGTATATTTAGTTTTATCTGAAGTTTGACTTGATCAGATGATCCCCTCTATGTATAGCCACCATAACTCTATATTGCACATAATCCCTACCACAATAGCTTAAATCCTAAAACAAAAACTCTTTGTGCTGTAAGCCAGACATGTTTCTCTGAAATCCTTTTTTTCAACACATATTTGCTTTTTATCTCTTCAAGTACCAAAGAATATGCAGCTGAAAAGGAAAAAGGACTTCACTCATACAGTATGCCTTTGAATGCATTATACAATTAGTGAAGGTCACAAGTTAATTAGATGTATTGTGTATACACTCAAATTCTAAATAATACAAACAAATCCCTGTTCTAATGACAAGGTTTCCTAGCATTGTTTAAGCATGTATTTCCATTGGTGATCTAAATGAAAACACTGTGAAAAATGTTTTCTTTAAGCATACATTACTACTGTTGATTTATGAGAATTATACAACTAAGCATAAATTACAGTTATTGATTTATGTGAAAACACAGAAGTCTGCACAGCATATACTAAGCCAGGTCCATAATGACAAGGACACATTAAAAAAAAAAGCATTGCAGAGATTGAAAATTTTTAGATGAGAACATTGTTCCTGCTATAATGTAAATGTATTATTCAATATTATTTAACAGAAAATCCGCACCTGCAATGATAAATGGGGTAACAATATGATAATTTTCAGTATAGACCTGTGCTGTTGCTAAAAAGAAGCTCCGGGATTGAAAAGCGTTAATCATACATAATAATTGTTAAAGTAGAGGACATAATAACTGGCATGGTAGTACGACTGGCATATAGAGGTTCTATGCTACATTTTTCATCAACAAGACACTCTAAAGCCTACAGTATACCCACAATTTGTCCATAGGTAATAATAATATGTTTTTGTGAGGATCCAAGCATTATCCCTCTAGGTAAAAAGTTCAAGAAGGCAGCCTGAGTTAATTCACAATAATCTCTTTCCAATAAGAAGATGAGATGATAGGGATTAATACATGTCTTGAGGAACTTAACTGCTACTGTAACAAACTATTAGGATGTCCATGCACACGTACATTATCAACACACCATGCACACGTACATTATCAACACAAAAAGACATTATCTGTTAATAAATAGACAGTATATAAGGTATTTTTGCAGCCAAGAAATATCTGCTTGGATTTTAAAAGACTGGCAACCAAGAAACAATCATTGGCACATATACTCTTTGTGGTTCTTTTTTTTATTACATCTATCACCCCTTAAAAGAAATATATAGTGGTTTTTTTACAGTTTCTATTCTTATTTATTATAGTAGGGACTAAAAATGACTAATAAAACTATATTTTTCTTTTTTAGTCACTTAAATATGCAACATTGCATATTCAGAGTTTTATTTTCCTTTTATTTTCTGAGCCAGCAAATTAAGCTTCGGGAAAAGTGTGGACTTTTCAGACATTTATACTCACCTAGGTGGATGCAGCTGGCTCTGCTGCGAGTGATCAAATGCCCTGTTCTACTCCTCCACGCTGAGCAGAAATTGATGACTGTCGGTCTTCAGCTCTCTGCTCTGCCCTTCCAGCACTCACTGGAGAGCTGGGCTGTGGAGGGGGCTGGAGGGGATGGCTCAGGTCCTAAGTGGACAACTGAGAGGCTGAGCCAGTTGCCAATCCAGGCTTCTGAGTGGATCCCTACCTTATGGCTGGGATCTTTTCAGAGATTACAGTAGATGGGCTCTGTGGCATCAGCCATCAGCTGAAAATGGGTCACAGGAGCTCTGAATGAATTGCACTTCTGTGACCTAAAGGAGAAGTAAAGCCAAAATAGCTTTAGCTGTACTTCTCCGTTAAATGGCTACCTTCTCCTATTTGAACCTGTGAACACAAGGCCTGGCAGAAGGTAGTTTAGGACTAACATTCTTTGCAGCTCACATCTGTTGCAGATGACTGAATGCAGGAGGCCTGAACAGACATCAGTGATGAAAGGCCATGATCACAGTCCTAAAATGGAAGCAGGTAACTAAATATTGTTTTAGAATCTGTCAATGATTTAAAGTGGAGCTCCACTCAAAGGGGGAATTTCTGCTTTAACGACTCATCCCCCACTCCCCCTTAGGCATTGGCACCTTTGGGGGGAAGGTACCCAATTTTTACAGGAACCCACTCTCATTTTCTCTCCGTCTGCCTAGGAGGCAGAAGTGGAAGTTCTCCTCCACCTTTCTGTCCTCTGGGACTTATGACAGGTTCCAGAAGACTTTGGGACCATTCACCATGTAAAGTGCTACTTGCGCATGTGCAATGGGCAATTGAAGCCACAAGCTATCACAGCCATGTTACCACACTTAAGATGTCAGAGTCAGGCACAGAGGATTGCTGGCAAACCCAGCTGTGATGAACACACAGCTGGACCGAGGGACAGGTGAGCGGCTGTTTTTTAAAAGTCAGCAGCTACAGTTTCTGTAGCTGCTGACTTTTATTTTTTTCACCGGAGACTGGATCTCCGCTTTAAGGTCCTGTTCAATGTCTGAAAGAAGGTACAGGTTCAATCAATACATTCATAAAAAACTTGACTTTGCCCTGTGAATTTAAATGAGGTGCAACACGCACAGCTACTGAATACATGGTAGACAAGGTTCTTAATTGATTGATGAAGAAATACAATTCCTGTCACATTACATAGAATACAGATATCAATCTGAATTTTGAAAATACATATCATGCATAATTAAACTTCAATGTATATAGACATAACTGGATGAAAAATTGCATTGTTAAAAACTTGACGTGTTTTGTGAGTCAATGCTCACTTCCTCAGGAGTAAATGCACATAATAAATGTCTGTGAAGTAAAACACCAATATTAGATAAATAGCACAATGGATAATAAATAATGTAATTCAAACTTCTGGGGCCACCAAAGTGGGCCCCATGCTTACAAGTTGGCTAAAATTAAATTCACATGGCAATATTTCCAATAAGTGACCGCCAGGGACATCTGGCCCAAGAGCCATGAAAATAGGACCCACGAGAACTCAAGGTGGAAACAGAAAGTGGTTGCAGCATGGGTGAAATGAGAGTGTGTCTATCCAATTATATCGCCCAGAGTGGTAGCTATAGAAAAACAGTGTGCCTAATTAGAATATAAGTCTGGGTCCAACTACAATAAAACAAAAGTACAACAATGACTCCAGAGTAATGGAGAACAGAAGGAACCAAAGAGGTGAATGGTGCTGCTGCAACAATAGCTAGATATTAGAAATGCAGTGAAGAAAAAGAATCCATCTCTACACAATCCATGAAAAATAAAAATAAACAGATATGTAGATCCAATGGCCGAAAAGGAAAGGAAAACCAAACCATCAAGCCCAAAAAAACAGTTAAAGAAGATGTAGATTAAATAAATTAAAAAAAACCAAAACCCACCATGAGTTTAACATGATGAACTAAAAAGCCAAAAGTTGCTTCACAGTCTCTGAGAGTGGAAAAAAGAGAAAAGAGAAAAAAGAACCCCCCTCCTATCCCTCCCATTTGTACCCCAAGAGGGTTCACAAGTCCCTCCCAATGCCATGTGGGGGTGGCCAGGGGGGAGGTTCATGCACAACTGATATCCGTCTCCACATAGGAGAAGGCGCCAAAGGCATGAATCTCCACCGGCCACAGTAGATGACATGATGCACCTGCGTAGTGATGCCACGGATGTACTGACGTCATGGGCTTGGCGCAGACATGGTGCCGATTCCATGCCAGCCCCACCCATCAGGAATGAGTAGGCATGGACAGCGCGAGAGGCAAACCTCCCACTGGCATTGCAGTTCCCGGGACAGAGTAACCCTGACAACCGGTCCCAAATTGAAGATGCCATATGCATATAGATATCACAATCCTTAGGAACATGAATCTAACATAATTATCTTGTATCATAATGAATAATGAAGAACCATAAGGTGCAGCAGACCACAAGTGGGCAGAGGTGTCTTCCACCTAACATATTTTATTGTAGTTAGACCCAGACTTATATTATAATTAGGCACACTTTTTTTCTGTAGCAACCACTCTGGGTGATATATTTGGATGGACACACTCTCATTTCACCCGTGCTGCATCAACCTTTTGTTTGCCCCATTGGGTCCTATTTCCATGGCTCCTGGGCCAGACGTCCCTGGTGGTCACTTATTGAAAGCATTGCCATGTGAATCTAATTTTAGCTGACTTGTAAGTATGGGGGGCCCCTTGTGCTATATATATTATATTGATGTTTTACTTTCTGGATGTTAATTATGTGCATGTACTGAGGAAGTGAGCATTGACTCACAAAACACGTCAACCTTTTAGGAATGCAATTTTTCACCCAATTTTGTCTTTATACATTGAAGTTTAATGATGAATGATATGTATTTTTACAATTTTGCTTGATATCTGTGTTCTGTGTAATGTGATGAGAATCGTATTTATTCAATAAATTGTGAACCTTGTCTGCCATATATTCAATAGCCGTGCGTGTTGCACCTCATTTAAAGTCCCAGGGTAAATTCATGTTTTGTTATGGATATATATTAGCAATAGAGGCGCACCACTGAGTGGCACCAGACCACACATTTTATTTTTTTTCCTCAATCAATACATACACATACATATAGTTATTTCACTCTCTGGGATCACCTTGGAATAAAAGGTACACCCTGACTCATTTACATGATAATCCCTGCATTCAGTGAGTGGTTCTGCACATTTACATATGCCAACTTAGAGGAAGTCTTAATTTCCTTCAGTTTTGTTATCTATGAACTGGAGGTAATTATTTTTTAATTTGGTGAAATAATAGTGTCACTTTGTAAAAGCAGTTTTATTAACAACAACCTGAATCTGCCACACATGTTGGTAAAGGTACTGAAACAGGTCATAGGTGGTTTTAAAAATGGTGCAGGTCATTTTAAAAGCCCATAGCCCAAGAAAATTGCCAGTAGCGTTTTACTGAATTTTCTTGATAATCTTTTTATATTTCTAACAGGAAAGCTTACTGTGCCCCAACTCAGTTAGAGTAAATGATTTTCTACAGACTTCTCTTATATCTTAGGTGCAGCAGTAATTAGAGGCCAGTAAATATAAAAACCTGGCCTGGATTGGAACCATATATAAATGGCATAACACAAAGCAAACACTACCCTAATCCCTCAAATGAAGAAACATGGAAAAATATATCTACCCTCAATTAATTCTTTCTCTGTAATGTCACATACAGTGCATCCAGAAAGTATTCACAACGCTTAACATTTGCCACATTTTGTTATGTTACAGCCTTATTCCAAAATGGATTAAATTTCATTTTTTTTCTCAACATTCTACAAACAATACCCCATAATGGCAATGTGAAAATAGTTTGTTTTGAAATCTTTGCAATTTGTTAAAAATTAAAAAAAACACATGTACATAAGTGTTCACAGCCTTTGCTCAATACTTTGTTGAAGCACCTTTCGCATCAATTACAGCCTCAAGACATTTTGAGTATGATGCTACAAGCTTGGCACACCTATTTTTGGGCAATTTCCCCCATTCTTCTTTGCAGTACCTCTCAAGTTCCATCAGGTTAGATGGGGAGCGTCGGTGCACAGCCATTTTCAGATCTCTCCAGAGATGTTCAATCGGGTTCAAGTCTAGCTGGGCCACTCCAGGACATTCACAGAGTTGGTCCATAGCAACTCCTTTGTTATGTGGGCTGTGTGCTTAGGGTCGTTGTCCTGTTGAAAGATGAACCGTTGCCTCAGTCTAAGGTCCAGAGCGCTCTGGAACAGATTTTCATAAAAAATGTCTCTGTACATTTCTGCATTCATCTTTCCTTTGATCCTGGCTAGTTTCCCAGTTTCTGCTGCTGAAAAACATCCCCACAGCATGATGCTGCCACCACCATGCTTCACCATAAGGATGGTATTGGCCAAGTGGTGAGCGTTGCCTGGTTTCCTCCAGACATGACGCTTGGCATTCAGGCCAAAGAGTTCAATCTTTGATTCATCAGACCGGAGAATTTTGTTTCTCATGGTCTGAGAGTCCCTTAGGTGTCAGGTGGACTGCCATTTGCCTTTTACTGAGGAGTGACTTCTGTCTGGCCACTCTACCATACAGGCCTGATTGGTGGAGTGCTGCAGAGATGGTTGTTCTTCTGGAAGGTTCTCTTCTCTCCATAGAGAAACGCTGGAGCTCTTTCACAGTGATCATTGGGTGCTTGGTTACCTCCCTGGCTAAGGCCCTTCTTCCTCGATCGCTCATTTTTCCGGGCTGCCCGCTCTACAAAGATTCCTGGTGGTTCCAAAGTTCTTCAATTTATGGATGATGGAGGTCACTGTCCTCATTCCCACATAGATGAATATATATTTTAAAAATATTCTTCCCAAATATATTTATGTATATTTGAAACACTACAATTTTGGCCTTATATATATATATATATATATATATATATATATATATATATATATAATAAGGCCATATATATATACTGCATGTTTGTTGAAATGTGTTTTTTATATATTACAATATATATGAAAAATATTTTTTTAAATATATATTTTTTAAATATATTCTTCAGATTTTTTTTTTAACATATATAAAAATCATTTTAACATATATTTTTACATATACTTGTAAATGCATTCCAAAAATGTAGATTGAATGTATTTTTAAAGACATACAGTATATTTAAAATGTATTTTAAAAAATATTTTGCATATATTTTGTAATAAAAATGCATTTCAACATACAGTGTATATGTGTGTATATACTGTACATATATATATATATATATTTTTTTAAATATATTAAATCTGGCCAAAATTGTAGCAATTCAAATATATGTCAATATATTTGGGAAGAATATTTTTTAAAATATATTTAAAATATATTTTTCTTCCATGTGGGTTGGTGGGACCTTCAATGCTGCATAACCTTTTCTGTACCTTTCCCCAGATCTGTGCCTTGATACAATCCTGTCTCAGAGGTCTACGGACAATTCATTGGACTTCATGCTTGGTTTGCGCTCTGACATTCACTATTAACTGTTGGACCTTCTATAGACAGGTTTATGCCTTTCCTAAGCATGTCCAATCAACTGAATTTCCCACAGGTGGACTCCAATCAAGTTGTGGAAACATCTCCAGGATGATCAGTGGGAACAGGAGGTGCTTCAACAAAGTATTGAGCAAAGGCTGTAAATACTTTATGTACATGTGGGTTTTTTTGTTTTTTATTTTTAATAAATTGCAAAGATTTCAAAACGAACTTCTTTCACATTGTCATTATGGAGTATTGTTTGTAGCATGCAGGGGCGGACTGACAACTCATGGGGCCCCCGGGCAATAGGGGATCATGGGGCCCCTGTGTCCTTGCCCATACCCAAAAAAGCCTATGAAAAAGCCAATGAAAGGTACCAGGGGCATCTTATGGAGCCCCCTGCTGACCCCGGGCCCTCGGGCAGTGCCCTAGTGCTTGAATGGTCAGTCCGCCAATGGTAGCATGTTGAGGAAAAAAGTGAATTTAATCCATTTTGGAATAAGGCTGTAACATAACAAAATGTGGCAAAAGTTAAGCGCTGTGTATACCTTCTGGGTGCACTGTATCTTCCGTCTGCTCAAGCCACTGGGGTTGACTCTGAGAGGGAAATAACCAACAAAAAAAAATCTATATTATTCTGAAGTTCAATAGCTCTGTGTTTGACCATAGGTTTGAAAGTTTTCAGTGCCATAAACCATACAATCATCTAACTATTTTTTTCCTTATTTTCACACATGCGTTTCAGGCAGGGAGCATGATCAGTAAACAACTTAAGGCAGAATTAATCCCAAAAGCAAACATTTATTATATTGCAGCTTACCAATTCTTAGATGTGATGGCTGAATTAGTTTTCTTTTTAGGCTTTCTTTCTTTTATATTTTCATCTGGTTAGTTTTTTGAGACAAACTATTTACTATTGTCAGAGATGTTTACAATGATAAACTTTATTTATTCATGTAAAACCTTTATCTTAAAAGGAAAAATTAACTGGTGCTGCAACTGCCTGTGTAATTGTAATTTGATCTGGAGTTTGGCTTCAATGTGTTAGTGTATCTAAATCTGCTAGTACATCTAACACCCCCTCCCCCCAAACTGGCAATTTTTCCAAAGGTATCTCTGGCAAAGGTCATAATGACCAGATCATCAGGTGAAAACAAAGGATTGGCACGCTACAATATCTTACATATATGATTTTGGGTTCAATACCACTTTAAAATGTCTTCCCAAAAGGTAATACTTTATGGCTTCCAATACCTGTTTATTAGCCAAGAATTCTTTCTCTACAGTGGCATAGTTTTTCTAGTGTACTTTAAATTTCCTACTCAGATACACCACAGCGGCTAATCCCTGTCTCTGATTTGGGATAGCATTGTGCCCACTCCCACCTTGAACTCATCAGTCTGTACTACAAACTATTTTGTTAAGTCAGGAGTCAACAACATGCATAGAAAGAGCTTGCTTCAAAGTCTGGAATGCTTTTTCTGCCTCAGGGTTCCAAATACCTTTGGTGAGGTCTATTAGAGGGGCTGCAATGGAAGCAAAATTGGCCATAAAGGGTCTATAATAGCTCATAATCCCCAGAAATGCTCTGACTTGTGGCCTGTGGCCCATACAGCTGAATTGACTCTGTCTATATGTGACTTGAGTAATCAGGATCTGGTGCAGGCAGCCAATGTAATTCTATGGGTTGCAGCAGCTGTATGGACACAGCCACTTGTCGAGTTTGGGGTCACGCATCCACCCCTGCACTCCAGTTAAATTAGGACAAGCAGCTATGTTTGAGTTACATAGAGTTACAGAGGTTATAAAGAGAATAGGTGCAGTGCTTTGAGACCTCAGTGCGTTATACAAATATATCAAATAAAGTATATGTGAAAATGAATCAATCACTGAAACATCCATGTACCAGAGATGTAAAAAAGTCCACTGAAATAACATACAAGTGTATCACATGAAGTCCATAAAAAAATATGAAGAAACAAATAATCTTTACGATCTCAAGTGAAAAGCACCCATCCAGATAGCACACACTGCAGCTCCTTACCAGATCCAATTGACCCATATTTACAAATGGTCAAACAGCGCTTGAGGGGTTAAGGTCTCCCATCAACCACATGGTTTTTGATGTGATAGACTTGATGCAATAGATTTGTTATTGTTTCCTTTAAGCTGGCTGATGGGACTTTATCATTTATTTCTCTTACTTTTTCCATGATTTCAAAAGGGCCCTGCCATTTAGTCAGGAATTTACCTTTAACAGTGGGGACTAGAAGTAGTTACTTATCTCTTGAACTAAACATTATGAACTTTGGCACCTATATTACAAATCCTTTCCTTCTAATATATGTTTGATAACACTTATGGGGTGCTCGAGACATCAATCAAACCTCTGCTGTGCCTACCATAAATTAATATAACAGGTGAAGAACCTATAAATGACCGAGAGACTTTTTGTACTGCAAATATGAGGCAAGGCATTCAAAATATTGGAAAAGAAAAAAAAATCCAAATTTTCTCATCTTTTTTCTACCACTTTTTATTAACATTAATTATTAAGAGTCTTAATATTTTTTTCACATAAGATTATTCATTTGGTGATTCTAGACAGAAGTGTGAAAGTTTTTAAACAGATTGCAGAGTTGCATACCTCCCAACTTTCTGAGATGGGAACAAGGGACCCCTATTAGCAAAAGTATGTAGGCATAGGATACTCCCCCTGCCATGCCCCCCTTTAGGGAGGATTACACAAAGAAATTGTTGGTTACACCCACAAGTAGATTTTGACCACTAAAATATAAAAGATGCAGCGCTATATCACAGATATTAATATATACAAAACGTCCAGAATACTGATATAGTGAATATAAATCAGGTGACTTGTGTGATCACAAATATTTTGTCACAAACAAAGTGACATACAGTGCAAAGATAATAGTCTTAGTGACAATCCCTCTCCTTTAGAGTGCTTCTTCCACGTCGTGATAGTGAGAAGAGTAAAGACTGTGCACTCACCAGATGCACAGTGTAACTGCGCATTTAGAGACAAATCTCTCTACTGGATCCACTGATGGCTCCTAAGGATTTGGATTGGGTCTGGCCAGATATTCCTCCTCCTGCTGAGTGCTGCTGATAATCCTCAGTCTCCACTTAGATGGTCCTATGTGGACAGCCAGTGGCACTATGATTTTGACCACTACTATTCCATTATATTGGCTTTGGAAATATCCAAACACAGCAAATTAGAAATTGAATGAAAGGTTTAGCACTGTAAAATACTTTTTGATAGATAAATAGTGCATTTTATATACAGCTATGTAGATCAAATGAAAATGAGGGACAGATGAGGAGGAAAGAGAGACAGGGGGACTTTGTCCCTGATTTCGAGGGACTATCCCTCATCCGGAATAGTTGGGAGCTATGGAGTTGCTTTGTTACTCTAGTCATGAAAGATGTGCCCCGGTGAGTTAATATTTCTTTTAGAATACCCACTCAGCTGAATACCTGGACAAGTTCTTTAGTAAATCTTCTGGCTTATGTACTGCATAAGGGAATGGCTTCAGAATATCAGTGGCATAGTCTAGTATTACCAGTCCTACCAGTATGCAGATACCCCAGGCAGATTTTAAAAATGGGACTACCAAATCCTTGTCAGTTCTTTAAAATGTGAAACTTCAGAGATTGGCAAAGGTACCATCAATAATGAGGCATCAATGCAGAATACTGACACTCTGGGCATAACTCACAATATTTCTTTATATTCATATGTAACCAAGGCTAAAAGAAGCTTTGGGTTTTTAATCTCTTTATTTTCTCAATGTTCAGGTGTTCACCCAATTTATGGCATGAGGAAGAACTAATACTATCTATCAGTAAGGTTTGGGGATGACTAATTGCTCCAAAACATCTCAGATTATTTTACCACTTGTTTTACAACTCAATTTTAAGAACCATGTATGAGAGGGAAAACCTAGTGTCAGGTTCAATGGATTTCCCACCTATCACTTTTACATTTTATTTGGCTGTAGCCAGTGTAACTCAATCTCAATTGTGCGGTACCAAAATTATTTTTTCTGATTTCTGGATCTGGCATATAATTCTGTCCATCTTCACAATAAGAGCTAGGGAAAACATTTTGTACATGACTCAAAAGCTCCGGGTCACCTCCTCCTGAACCACATTATTGGTCACATCCACAGTTTTCCCTTCTACAATCTGATTTAATCAGGTTTCACTGATTATACTCCTGACTCCCATTTTCTTATATCTTTGAAAGTGCAGAAAATGCCTCCACATGATAGATTTCTGAAGCAATCTGGAGACTAGCAAATGTGTTGCAGAGCCCCACTGGATATCAATTTTTTTCCTAAAGCACTGTGGTTGTCATGTGTTCCCACGTATGCAAATAATAATAATAGTGTTAGACAAGTACTTAGAGGGACTGATGAAATCAGCTTTCACTACAGTTATGGCACTTTTGAATAAAACATAAAACACATTTTTTACTCAAACCTTTCCTGGAATGCTGCAGCACACACCATCTGAGCAAATAAAGGCATGTTTTCTCAGCAAAGCACCATCACATTGCATTGGGTGGTTATTGGACAGTAAGCAGCAATATGTTCTAGACCATGGCAATAGAAACATAGTTATATAGTTAGTTAAGTAAAGACACAAGTCAAAAATCATTGCCCATGTCCCTGTATACTGTGTTCTCTCTGATGCTCATCTAAAGGTTTTTTTTAAACTATTGCTACTTCCCACAGACACCACTGACTGTGGAAGGGAGTTCCACATCCTTAAAACCCCCCTAAGCTTAAAACCACCTATCTTTCAATTTAGTTGAGTGGCCACGTGTCTTCTCACACTCCTTGAGACTGAATAGTTTAGGATATTTGTATATTGTGATCATATCTCCTCTCAAGCGTTTCTTCTCCAGGGTGAATAAGTTCAATGCTCATAGTCATTCCTCATAATTGAGGTCCTCCAGTCCCCTTATTAGCTTTTTTGCCCTTCTCTACACTCTCTCCAGTTCAGTACATCATTCGTTTGGATTGGTGATAGAACTGGATGACATACTCCATATGTAGCTGAACCAGAGTTTTAAAAAATGTTAGGAGTATTCTTTTATCTGTTGAGTAAATACCCTTTTTTATGCATGCTAATATTTTGCTAGCTGTGCTTGCTGCATCTGTCATTGCTAAATCTGTGATCCACTAGGATCCCCAAATCTATTTCCATTCTAGATCCCTTAAAAGGTTCTCACCCTAGCCAGTAATTTGCGTTCATATTTTTAGTCCCTAAGTGCATTACTTTTAATTTTTCAACATTAATTCTCATTTACCAATTAGTTGCTCAACCCTTTATTTTATTAAGGTCTTTTTGTAAAGTTTCAATATTCTGCTGTGAAGGTATTGCCCTACTTAGCTTTGTACCATCAGCAAATACTGAGAGAAATTTATACTATCCTCCATATCATTTATGAATAAATTAAACAGAATTGGTCCCAGGAGGTAGTCTTGGTCTACCACACTTACCACTCCAGATTAGTCTAATTATGCACTACAGTATGTATCATCACCCTTTGGACACGCCCCTGTAACCAATTTTCTATCCATGTACAAACCCTATGGTCCATGCCTCAATTTGTAAAAGCATTTATGAGAGACTGTATCGAATGCTTTTGCAGAATTCAGCTATACCACAACCACAGACCTTCCTTTATCTAGGTGGCAGCTCACTTTCTCATAGAATGTTATCAGATTGGTCTGGCAAGAACAATCCCTCATAAATCCATGCTGATTACTACTAATGATACCGTTTTCATCAGCAAATATTGGATATGGGGGACAAGTCACTAAGCGGTATCTTACCGCATCCAAGTATGCGGTAAGATACCGCACAGCATTTTTTAAAAAAAAAGGTTGGCATTCACTAAAAAAAGCTACTAAAATGCTGCATGAGTTATTTTATTAAGTCATGCAGTATTTTAGTAGTGAAAACATGCAGTAATTGGATGGATTGGAGGATGTGGTGGCCACCCTCACCTTAACAACCATGACAGTTATTGGTTGTTAAGGATGCTGGCGGATTCCCTCTCCTTAACAACCAGTACATACCTCATGCCTCAACCACTGCTTAATTACCACATGCATTTAATTATTTATTTCCTTCAGTGAATTGAATTTAAGGTATTTTTATGTGGTATTTACTGAGCATTCTTGCTATTTGCAATAAATACCACATACTAGCAATAGTGAATTGACATTTTCAGCATTCCATGCAATATGTTGTCACCTGACCGACATAACGCATGTGATAACCGTTAGTGAATTGTCCCCAAAGTCCCTTATTATCCTCTACAATAGTTTACATACTATCAATGTTAGACTGACTGGTCTGTAGTTTCCAGAAATATATTCTCTGCCCTTTTTTAAATATTGGTACCACGTTGGCCTTTGGCCAATCAGCTTGTACCATTCCTGTCAGTAGGCTGTCCATAAAGATTAGGAAGAATGGCCTGGCTATAACCTGAGTTCTTTGAGGACTCCCAGATTTAAGCCCTCTGGTCCTGGTGATTTATTTGCATTAAGCTTTTCAAGTCTTTTTGGGACACTGGTTTCTGTTAACCATAAGGGAACATTCTGTGATGTGTTACTAATGATACAGTCTTGATTACTATACCCCTCCTTTTCCTTTGTATAAACTGAGGAGAAGAATGAATTTAGTACAGTTGCCTTCTCCATGTCATTTGTACTTCCCTGGATCATCCTTTATTGGACCAATATACTTTGACATTGCTTTTTTACAGTTAATATATGTAAAACATTTTTGAGGATTTGTGTTCCCTCTCTTCTGCTATGTGTCCCTCGTATTCTATTTTAGCTGCCTTGATTGCACTCTTACACTTTTAATTGCATTCCTTGTAGTGAATGCCGACAATGACCCCTTTGCCTTATATTTTTTAAAGCCCATTTTTTTCTCATTAATATGTCTTTTTACATTGATGTTCAGCCACCCAGATTTAACCTTAGTTCTTTTATATTTGTTTCCCATTGGAATACACTGGATAAAACCTTTAATGTGTTCCTAAAGTACCCCCATTTTTCCTCAGTGTTCAAGGTTTCTAGGATTTTATCCCATTTAATATCTTTTAGTACTGAGCACAGTTTACAAAAGTTGGCTCCTTATAAATTCAGTGTTCTTGTACTTCCCTCGTGCCTCCATTTGATTTATGCTGAATTTGATTATCCTGTGATCGCTGGTTCCCAAGTCACACCATATTTTCACATCTGTGATCAGATCTGTGTTATTTGTAATTAAAAGATTTAGCAAAGCATTCTTTATAGGCAACAACTTATTGGCACATAAAGTAGTCCTGTAAGACATTTAAGAAATGAAGAGCATAAAATGAATAAGCTGTCTCTTCTGCCAAATTAATATCTGGATAGTTGAAGTCCCCCATTATGATAACATTGCCCTGCCTCGCTGCCATTTCTAACAGTGATAGGAGATCCAACTACTCCTCATCCTTCAGGTTAGGGGCCCTTTAGCATACCCCCACTAATAATTTCCCAGTTATTTCTTCCCTTTGAAGCTCCACCCACAGAGACTTCACCTCCTCCGTTGCACCCTTTGTAATATTATCCCTCATGTGCACTATCAAATCATTCTTTATATACAGGCACAGCCCTCCCCTCTTCTACACTCCCCGTACCTCCAATATAAGGAATACCCCTGGATAGTTGCTAGCCAGTCATGTGAGCTGTCAAACCAAGTATCTGATATTGCCATGAAGTCAAAATACACCTTGTGTATCAGTAGCTCCAGTTTTTCCATTTTGTTAGCTATGCTTCTAGCATTGTTTACATACCCATTAGTTTTGTATGTGTGCATATAATTTACTCTTTACTTATTTTGTTGCTTGAATTTTGTTCTGCCATCCCACTCACCTAGGGTTTAGGTATTCTGGTTACACTACTGCTAATACCTCCACTAGCACCCTCTGACCTTTGCTTCCTGTTGGCTATCAATTCCTCTGATCCTCCCCCCCACCACCTAGTTTAAAAGACCCTCTAACTTTTTGGCCATCCTCTTCCCTAACTGAGCTGCACCCTCCCCATTTGGTGCAGTCCATCTCTACTATAGAGCCGATAACCAACTGAAAAGTCAGCGCAGTTCTCCAGGAATCCAAAACCCTCCTTCCTGCGCCAATTCCTCAGCCACTTGTTAAGTTCTGAGTTCCTGTTGCCTCTGTGTTGTGGCTCGAGATACAGGCAGTATCTTTGAGAATACGACCTTGGAGGTCCTTTTTTCAATATAGGTCTTTGAAATAATTTTTTTGTACTCTCCATCTTCCTCTAACTTTTTCATTGGTACCAATGTGCACCATTACAGCTGGGTCCTCCTCAGCCCCACACAACAATCTGTCCATCAGATCCACGACATGCCGAACCTGAGCACTCGGTAAACAACAAACGTTCAGTGATCATGGCCTTTGTGATAGATTGCCCTATCTGTCCTTTTAATAATTGAATCCCCTACCACCAGTATCTGCCTAACCTTGCCTGTATCCTTGCCTAGGTCATTACTGGAGCAATAATTCCCCTAGCAGCTAGGGGAGGGAATTTGCTCCAGCAATGCCACCCCTGAGCGGATATCCCCAACATCATGCAACTTGACATATGTATTGGGATGTACCAACTCAGGACTAGCCTCTTTTCCCTCTACCCTCCGTCTAACTTTTACCCAGCTACCTACCTCTGGTTCCTGTACCTCCATATCCCCACCCCCTCTATACTGGCCCTTGCCAGTATGCTGCTACCCAGCACCTGCTGAGTAATGTCCAAGCTCCTTTCCAGGTTGTTGATGCTTCTCAGTGTTCCCACCTGGTTCTCTAGGTCGAAGATCTGGGCTTCCAGAGAAACAACTAGCTCATATCTCCTACAGCAGTATTCACCATCGAACAGCTCTTCAAGGAATATATACAAAACTCAGAACATTTTATGGGTTCTTTAGGCAGTCCTCTTTAAAGTGTTACTAAACCCACAACAGTAAAATCAGTCTGTATATGCAGTAAAGCATGCTTGATATACTCACTGTGGAACCTAAGGGGTTAATACTCTGCATTGTTAAAAAATGCTGTTTGATCCTGACTTCTCTGGTCCTCCCGTTCTTCCAGCATCCCCCTCTTATCTACTGATAAGACATATCATGTGGAGACACTCTGCACATGCTCAGTTTGGTGTGAATTGCTAGAGAGTTTTTTTTTCCTTGGGAGAGTGCATGCGATCAGCACATGGCCCATCAGCACTGACCAGACAGAGGACAGGGGTTTTGCATCATCCTGGAGCAGAAAGAAAATTCCTCCTTCAAGCTTTAACCAAGCTTCTTCTGAACACAAGACTGCTCTAACTGCTGATGAGAAAAGGTACTTAGCAGTTTATGTTTACTAAAATAATTGCATTTCCATGTTCTGTGTACTGTGGGAGACCAGATAAAGTAAATGTAGGGTCCTGGGTTTAGTAACACTTTAAAGAGGTGGCACAGCACATAATCGGAGACTCCACAGCTCCTGTACCTGCTGTACACAAGTCAGTGTATGCAAGTCATTTTCTGCATAAAAAAGACATTCTCTAAAAAAAAATGCAGATAGTACAATAAACAAAAAAAGTGAACAGTCAGGCACTAACTAAACAGAAGCAGTAACCACACTATCTGGTGGTGGGCTAGACCAAGTGACACCTAAAAACAAACATTTTTTAGCAACCTTCAGCCTCCCTCAGTCCTTTTACAGCTCTCAAATGTGTGCTTTCTGTACCATAAGTCAGAGAGAGCAGGTGCAGCAGTAATAAGAGCAGAGTTGCCAATCATCCATGTTTTTATAGACAACCATTATAAATGGGACAATTTTTTCATGCCTATAACAGCTCATGGGGGCAAAAACCTGGCAATTAAAATATGCTGTCAGCCTGCGACATGCTTGGCTTAGAACTGTGCATGTGCAGTTCTGGACCGCAGCCAGCCGAGAGTTTCTGATGATTATTCTGTGCTGCTACTACTTCAGGTGACACCGGCAGGGGGCAGGTCTGACGTGCAGAGGGAGCCTGAGCATGAGCCTTGATGATGTCTTTTTCTACTGTTACTGTGTCAGTCCCTATAGAAAACCCATGAGCCAAGCAACCAGGTGCGTGGGAGTAAGGGAGTCACTAACAGAGTCAGTGGAGCAATCACTGGATTAGTCTGACTCTTGGAGAGACCACCACTGCCCATCTTGTGAGTGGAGAGACTGGAGGAGACTTCTGTGGCTGCCTGACTGGTCACAGCCTGTGCCAGTGTGACTGGACTTGAGGAGTTGGAGCCTGGAGGGGAGGTGTGTGATGTGACTGTCATTCTGTTGGTGAGTTGAGTTCATGATTAATAAATTGACTTCTCCCCAAGACATGAACTGCTGCTGTTGGGCTACTATTACACTTTCTGCCTACTGTCTTGTCTACCTCCAAGATAAGTCAACTTGGCAGCCCTAAGAAAGCCACAAATGGCTAGATTTCTCTTGTTGAGAAATAATCTGTTACATTTTATAAATGAGGTTTGCTGTTATAAACTATATTGATAATTAATAGAGCACTGACAGCCATAAAAAAATAATTTTGGTAGAATCAAACATTGCAAGACTCAAAGTCTTAACTGGATGGCATGCTTAATTACTGAAATTTGCACCTAAAACTGTAATTTTTTAACTTTTGGAAATGCCAGTAAAAACTTGGCTTTGCCAGTAAAATTTGGGTGTCATATCAGTGAATTTCAATCTAGTTGGGAACACTTAATTAGAGGCCTTTAAAAGTAAAAACCTTATCTGGATCAAAACCATAAATGAATAACATAACACAAGGTAAACACAAAAACCTCCCTTGGATATAATTACCTTCCTCAATTCCTCTTATACGACTGGAAACATAGAAAAAATATGCCTCCCCTCAATGATTTCTCTCTTTGCAATGTCACAGTATATACAGTACACTGCTCCAAAAAATTAAAGGAACACTTTGAAAACACATCAGATCTCAATGGGGAAAAATATCATGCTGGATATCTATACTGATATGGACTGAGTAATGTGTTAGGAATGTAAGGATGCCCCATCGTTTGATAGAAATGAAAATTATCAACCTACAGAGGACTAAATTCAAAGACACTCCCACAGTCAAAGTGAAAAAATGATGCAGCAGGCTAGACCATTTTTCTGAAATTTCATTGCAGCAACTCAAAATGGTACTTTGTATGGCCCCCACGGGCTTGTATGCATGCCTGACAAGGTCGGGGCATGCTCCTAATGAGACGACGGATGGTGTCCTGGGGTATTTCCACCCAGATCTGGACCAGGGCATCACTGAGCTCCTGGACAGTCTGAGGTGCAACCTGGCGGTGTCGGATGGACCGAAACATGATATCCCAGGGCAGTGGTGTATTTATGTTTTGTGCTGCCCTAGGCAACACAAAAATCGCAGCACCCCCAGTGTACCCCCACTGTCTCTAGTGCACCAACGTTTGCTGGGTGGAACTTAGTGGATGGCCACAACTTTCTGTGAAGGTGTCGTTGGTGGTATGAGCAGCGAGAAGGTGTCATTAGTGGTATGAGCTGCGAGAAGGTGTTATTAGTGGCATAAGTGGTGAGAAGGTGTCAGTTAGTGGTATGAGCGGCGAGAAGGTGTCATTAGTGGTATGAGTGGCGAGAAGGTGTCATTAGTGGTATAAATGGCGAGAAGGTGTCAGTTAGTGGTATGAGCGGCAAAAAGGTGTCAATTAGTGGTATGAGTGGCGAGAAGGTGTCATTAGTGGTATAAGTGGTGAGAAGGTGTCATTAGTGGTATGAGTGGCGAGAAGGTGTCATTAGTGGTATAAGTGGTGAGAAGGTGTCATTAGTGGTATGAGTGGCGAGAAGGTGTCATTAGTGGCATAAGTGACAAGAAGGTGTCAGTTAGTGGTATGAGCAGCAAGAAGGTGTCAGTTAGTGGTATGAGCAGCTAGAAGGTGTCAGTTAGTGGTATGAGCGGCTAGAAGGTGTCAGTTAGTGGTATGAGCGGCAAGAAGATGTCATTAGTGGTATAAGCGCCGAGAAAGTGTCAGTTAGTGGTATGAGCAGCTAGAAGGTGTCAGTGGTATGAGCGGCTAGAAGGTGTCAGTTAGTGGTAGGAGCGGCGAGAAGGTGTCATTAGTGGTATGAGTGGCGAGAAGGTGTCATTAGTGGCATGAGTGGCGAGAAGGTGTCTGTTAGTGGTATAAGCGGCGAGAAGGTGTCAGTTAGTGGTATGAGCAGCTAGAAGGTGTCAGTTAGTGGTAGGAGCGGCGAGAAGGTGTCAGTTAGTGGTGTGAGTGGCTAGGTGTCACTTAGTGGAAGGAGCGGCGAGAAGCTGTCAGTTAGTGGTATGAGTGGCAAGAAGGTGTCATTAGTGGTATGAGTGGCGAGAAGGTGTCATTAGTGGCATGAGTGGCGAGAAGGTGTCTGTTAGTGGTATGAGTGGCGAGAAGGTGTCATTAGTGGTATAAGCGGCGAGAAGGTGTCAGTTAGTGGTATGAGCAGCTAGAAGGTGTCAGTTAGTGGTAGGAGCGGCGAGAAGGTGTCAGTTAGTGGTGTGAGTGGCTAGGTGTCACTTAGTGGAAGGAGCGGCGAGAAGCTGTCAGTTAGTGGTATGAGTGGCGAGAAGGTATCATTAGTGGTATGAGTGGCGAGAAGGTGTCATTAGTGGCATGAGTGGCGAGAAGGTGTCTGTTAGTGGTATGAGTGGCGAGAAGGTGTCATTAGTGGTATAAGCGGCGAGAAGGTGTCAGTTAGTGGTATGAGCAGCTAGAAGGTGTCAGTTAGTGGTAGGAGCGGCGAGAAGGTGTCAGTTAGTGGTGTGAGTGGCTAGGTGTCAGTTAGTGGTAGGAGCGGCGAGAAGCTGTCAGTTAGTGGTATGAGCGGTGAGAAGGTGTCATTAGTGATATGATTGGCGAAAAGATGTCATTAGTGGTATGAGCGGCAAGAAGGTGTCAGTTAGTGGCATGACCGGTGTGAAGGTATCAGTTAGCGGTATGAGCGGCGTAAAGGTGTCAGTTAGTGGTATAAGCAGCAAGAAGGTGTCAGTTAGTGGTATGAGTCAGTCACCTGGCAGTCTCTCTCTGGTCAGTCTCTGTCAGCTCTCCAACCCCCCCCCCACAATAGTATACATGGTATACAGAGTAGCAGGATGGAGATCACTCACCAGGCCTGGTGGAGGGGCAGAGACCGAGGGGGGGAGCCATGTACTGCCGGTATGTATCCTCCTCACAGACGCATTTCCCTTCCCTCTCTGTGACAGAGATCCCTGTTTCCGCTGGACACTGCTGTCCTCCGGGATTATCACTCAGCCCTGGCTCCTCACCGCCATCCACTGTGGAGAGCTCCGACCCTCAGAGCAGCCTGTGACGGGCGCGGCGTCAGACCCCAGTCCTTCTCACCAACTTGTGACCGGAGGACTAGCCAATCTAAAACCACGCTGCCACTTGCGTAACAATGCAACTCTCAGCTGTACCCTGCACAAAGATTTTCCAGCTCACTGGACCCCAATCTAGATGCCAACAGCCTGAGAGCGATTGTTACTGGGTCAGGTTAATTATGCAATTAACCCTTCACACTGCCACCGCCACCTTTTTGCAGAGAAGGAGGGAAATCACAAATCTTAGCAATAACACTATGATGTTTGAATAAGCGTGTGTATACACACTGTCACCACAGACAGATGTATCCAGAGGTTTTAAAACACACAGTAGCACTCTTCAGAGACAGGGATTCTTAGTTTGCATTAAAGAGCTTTAGAAACAATTCAACACTTTTCAGAAAATAGGATTTATTACTAAAAAGGTTAAAATGGTGCAATAAAAATATTTACAGAAAAGATGTAACCAATATATACATATAAATAGAGAGAGCAATAACACAACAGAGAGATAAAAGAAAGAAGTCTAAGAAGGTAGAATACTTGCAGAAGTCCTGGTTTAAGCAGAGTCCAAGTGTCCTGAACAAAAGGGTGCCTTTTCTCCAAAAGTTGGTTCCTGATGTTAAAAGGGAGAAACTCTTCATCTTTCTCTCCAGGCATGACAGCCTGTTTTCTAGGAACCCAGAAGGGTGTCTCCTTAAAGCAAAGAACCAATCGCCTCATTTGGGGAGGGGTGTTTAGGCGGGGACTCAGACTGTGATCCAAATCCCTCCCAAGTTTATACCATGGTCAATAACCTTCCATAGGTGCATGCAGCAGCCTAGCCACTGGCAGGTTAATATGCAGAATGATATTCTGAACGTCCAGACACCAGATATGACATATCCGGCTGTGATGGATAACAAGATATTGCTTTCTAATCTTTGGTAGACGTTATCTAGGGGTGTAAGGTATCAGGTGACTTGCATTAAACTGACCTATCTGAATATATGCTTTGTTTTATTGTACGTTGTTCCTGCCTGGATTTATGAAATTGTATGAAAAAGTGGTTTCAAGTGGGATGTTTGTTTTACTGCCACTCTGGAATGCTTTCATGTCCAGTGACTAACTGGTTTATAGCTTTACGACCAGGCCAAGGCAAGGGTCTGACAGACATCATGGAACCAGCTAATTGGGTTTACAACCATGAAGTGTATCCAGCTGTGCCCGATGGCCTTGTGACCCCAGCATACACACACACCACATGCCATTCAAGAAAAAGGGAGGGGGAAGACTGATTTGGAGTGAGAATGACATTTGCAGAGTATGATCCAAATTATGGTTGTCATTGTCCATATCTGTGCTCACAATTATCATACAGCCTACAGCCTGGTCAGGCGCACTGGATGCTGGGAGTTGTAGTCATTCCCCCGCACACCCTGCTGGGATTGTAGTTCACTCCTGTGGAGGAGGCAGGTTGGAGGCGGGGGAAAAACTACAACTCCCAGTATGCAGTGCGCCCGGCCAGGCTGTAGGCTGCTCTGAGTGTCGGAGCTCCCGGAGCTCTCCGCAGTGGATGGCGGTGAGAAGCCAGGACTGAGAGATGATCCCGGAAGACAGCAGTGTCCAGAGGAGGCCTGATACTCCCACTTCTCACTGGATTCCTCTGCTGTAGTGACATCACTTGTCGAGGTGCGGCACCGCTCCCCTGAAAAGTGCCGCCCTAGGCAAGTGCCTTGTTTGCCTAGCGGCAAATACGCCCATGTCCCAGGGGTTTTCTATTGGATTAAGGTCAGGAGAGTGTGGGGGCCATTCAATGGTATCAATTCCTTCATCCTTTGTGAACTTCCTTCATACTCTCTCCACATGAGGCCGGGCATTGTTCTGCACCAGGAGGAACCCAGGACCCATTTCACCAGAGTAGGCTCTGACAATGGGTCCAAGGATTTCATCCCGATAACTAATGGCAGTCAGGGTGCCATTGTCTAGCCTGTAGTGGTCTGTACGTCCCTCCATGGATATGCCTCCCCAGACCATCACTGACCCACCACCAAAACTGTCATGCTGAATGATGTTACAGGCAGCATACCATTCTCCATGGCTTCTCCAGACCCTTTCACATCTGTCACGTGTTCAGGGTGAACCTGCTCTCATCTATGAAAATCACAGGGTGCCAGTGGTGGACCTGCCAATTCTGGTGTTCAATGGCAATGGCAATCGAGCTCTATGGTGCCAGGCAGTGAGCACAGGGCCCACAGGATGTCAGGCCCTCAGGCCACCCTCATGAAGTCTATCAGAGGAAGAGGCTAAGTCCTCAAAATGCGTTAGCCAGTTGGAAGTCCAGGGTTCCATTTTTTGGACTTAGATGCAGTGTGGATTGGACACCTCTGTTTACTGTGATGTGCCTTTGTCTTATATGTCCATTGTGAGTATGATGCTTACTTTTTATCCTTTTAATAAACACCGTTTATGATAATGCACTAGGCCGGTGCGCCCTCTTTTTGTTTTCTTTTGTATCTACTAATCAAATTTCAATCAGTGTGTGGCCATCCCTGCTAGACAGAAGGCAATTCTTTGGTTGACTTTTGTTGAACTGACATATTGGCTGGAGCCACTGATCAGTGTGTTCTGACAACAGTGGGATCCACTGTCAGAATAAAATGTCCCAGCAAGGGGGGGATTCCTCCATTCACCTCTTTTGTGTGGATTGAGGAAACTATTAGTTGCTTTTTTCATTCAGCCCACTCACTGATTACTTTTTCCCCTTCTTCACACTACAGTTTTTCCTTCCATCTCTTACTTCTTTCTTACACAGTTTTGGCAAGTTAGATTGTGTAGAAAATACAGAAGGGACAGAAGAAAACAAATTTCATAAGTTGTAATGTGACAAAACTTACTTTAACTACTGTAATTTTCCTCAATAGTTTTTTTTTTCATTTCATAGTTGATTGAGATAGAAATTTGCAGAATGTCTTAATTACTTAAAGGAAAGAAAAGTATACTCATGTCTATAATTATGTTACTTGTCTTTTCTCATATATACACACCCTCTTATTTGCACTGCAGAGGACCTGTATATTATTATGTCAAAATCAAGGTTATCAATGACTTCAAACTCTATACAGTGTGGTGGCTCAGCACTGTCCCTGGGCCCTGAATACTTATTCCTGATAAAATAAAAAGCTTGTTATTGTTCAGTTTTGTTACCCTGACATTTAAAACAAGGCTGTAAAAAGTGTATTTAAATGTTAAATATACACAACATATTTACAAAGTAAAAGAGACTATCAGACTTCTGTAACCTGTGTAGATAAATAAAAATAACACCTTCAAACTCCTCACCTGTTCAACTCATGAGGCATTTTAAACCTTTTTTCTAGATTCTAAGGCCGAAATTAGTAGCATAAGCACAGATTATTTAACTAATTACGAATAACTAATATATATTGTATATACAGTATTTTTCTATTGGGGGAGGGGGGGGGGTTGAGGAATGCGGTGCCTGATCCCTGCTCTTCTCACTAACTTGTGACTAAGCACAAGCCCATCTCACATTGTGCTGTCACTTGCGTAACAATGCCACCCTTCCAACTCCAAACTGCCACCAGATAGCTTTGGGACTATCAACCCTTTGCAATGTTAGCAAAAAGAAACATGAACAATACATGTCTGTAACACACACTGTCACCACAGACAGGTATATTCAGAGGATTATTATATACAGTAGCACTCTTCAAGAGACAGGGATTCTTTAGTTTGCATTAAAAGCCTTAGAGATAATTTTAACACTTTTCAAAATACAGTTTATAAATGAAAAGTTCAAATGGTGCAATTAAAATATTTACAAAAAGGGATGTTACAAATAAATAAAGAGAACAATAATGTAACAGAGAAATAAAAGAAAGGAGTTAAGAAGGAAGAATACTTGCAAAGTCCCTGGTTTTAGCTGAGTCCAATTGTCCAAGCAAAAATGTTGCCATGACTCTCTTGGGTATTCCTTGGTTGATGGTGAAATGAGAGCTTTACTAACAAGTCCTGTCAGTCTCTTTTCTGTGATATCATAGGGGTGTGGACAGAGACCAACTGACCAATAATCCGATTTAAGGGATGGGTGCTGGGAGGCCACCATGTTTACGACCAATTCTCAAATACAGTTTTACACTAATATTAATAACTTCCAATACATGCAGGTGGTTTTCTTGAATATTGCCGAATATTATTCAGAATTATATTTCGTATCCAGGGATACCAACCACAGCGTACCTTTGTCACCTCGAGAAGGAGGCAACTGCTCTCCCTTCTTTCGTATGTGCTAGGGTAGTAATGTATGACCTTGATTATTCAGGATGGTATTCCCCATTCAATTATATACCTAATATTAATGTGTCTTGTTCCTGTTGAATTCTATGAATTGTATGTTGAATTGCAGGTTGTGGAATAGATGTTTTATGGCACTATCTGCATTCCTAGAGCTTAAATGGCCTTTTACATCATGTGTGACAGCTTGACTGAGTTAATATTGTTTTACGATAGGGCAGAGGGAAGAGTTTTTCATGGTTCATGGAAACAGACATCCTGCCAAGACTAATTAGCTGTTTACAGCTCTTACCAATTCTGGACACTCATCTATAGAGTTTTAGTTAAGATAATAGGCTCTTTTGAAGTTTGTTAAAACTTACAGCTACAAATTCCACAGTTTTCAGGAGGAGGGAGAGGAGGAAGATCATTGCTCAAGAAAAACAAAATGGCTGAGACCTTAACAAGATGGCTGTCACCTACCGCTTTGATGTCCCTATTGCACACAATCATTACAGGGGGCACTCATCAATTTCAGTCCAGTTAGTGAAGTACATTTCAGGGGTTTTTCCCACTTCTATTTAAAAGTTCCAAAATTTATACAAGGCTACCCTTTCAGGAGTTTTTAGTATTACAATGGCAAAACAGAAATTTAACGGCCTCCTGGCTATACAGACTCTAGTCTCTGAGTCTGTCTTTTCACAGAAAGCACGCTATCACATCCAGCTTTATGACAACCAAACTACCCAATTGGGGCTGTACATGCTCATTCCTAATTAAACACGGGGAGATTTACTAGTTACTGGTGCACATAGAATCTGGTGCAGCTGAGCATAGTAGCCAACCAGCTTCTAACTTTTTCAATTAAGCTTGGGCAATAAAACATGGAAGCTGATTGGTTTCTATGCAGCTGCACCAGATTTTGCACCATGCACTTTTAGTAAATAATCTCCACAGTCTCTTATTACCTCTTCAGATAAAAGCTTGGTCAGATTAGATCACCTTTCCTTGAGGCCAGGGTAGACACTCTCACAGTTTATTTTCACATATGCTGCTCCTACAACAGTTTGTCTCCAGAGAAAGGAGACCTGAACCATAGACAGCCCCTTGACTAAAAGGGCTGTGTAAACCTGCAGGATGCTGGTTTCCAGTAAAATGGGGACAGGGTTAGAAGCTTCAACCCTCCCAGGTCAAAGTCTTTGAACTCAGAACCCAGGAGCCTCAGAACTTTTTTCATGTCATTAATTTTTCATACTGTAATTATCTGACAATTACTGTATTGGACAGATGCACACTGCCAACTACAGGCTACAGTGGAACCTGCAGTGCTGTCTGTAGGCTGAAGGTATATTTTGTCAGCAATGTCTGCAACCTGTATGTAATCATGAAGTCATATGCCTCAGTGCTAGTAGGATACTTTGCTTTCTGTCTCCATCTCTGTGAAGCAGGGGCAGCAGCAAGTAAAGGAGGAGCATTATGGCTATTGTATTAGTGTGAGAAGGAGAAAGACATGGGGAAGTCTTCCAAGGGTACATTTTAATCCTTCCAAATCCCAGTAGTTGTACATTGGTGGGGTGAGATTGTTGAAGATACTGTTGTCCTCAGTAACACAGAAGACTTGCAGACAGTTTGTTGTGAATGGGCTCATTCATGTTGAAATGCCTGTGCAAGGAACCAGGTATTTGGGCCATGTAGGAAAGAGACCATTACTGTTGTCCAATATTGATACAAGGGGAACATGTCAGATCTCATATTGCCTCCCTAGGGAGAGCAAAAAAAAGCACATTTCGATTTGAAAGTTGCCTCTTCAGAGCAGCTGCAGCCAAGCAAGAACCCCATGAACTTCTAAATCTCTAGGCTGGACCACTAGCTAGAGCTAGCACAGTAAGTGAGGAAGATTGTGGCTTGCCCCATGGGCAGTGTGTTGCCAAAGAGGGAATTTAGTGCAGTGGGCATTTTTTTTACAGAGATGTATTTACCTGTCCCCTGAAATGATTGACTGAAAAAAATGAACTAGACCTGGAGCAGCAATGATTACAAAGTGCTTTTTTCGTGAAATAAATACATTCAATGTTAATTTTTGTATGAAAAGCTGTCTTGCTTGTATCCTTCTTGGCTAACTCCAAATGTTTTGATATTGTCTGTACAATATTTCTGCATTTTCTCTGTGAAGAAATATACACCTTAATGCAGATTTTTATATCAAAAGCTGCATACTGTATGTTCATTTTAAAATTCAGCCTACTCCAAGTGTTTCAATGTTGTCTATGGAGCTTGTACAATATTTTTATATTTTCCCTGTGAAATACTGTATTGGACACACTTTAATGTTATATAGTATACAGTATGTAAAAAAAATATTTAATTTCTTCAGTTTCCAAAAAAATTGTGACAAAAAAATTGCAACTTCAAAAAACTCGTCATGCCTTTTACTAAATACCTCAGACTGTTTACATTTTCCAAAAAAGGATAATTTGGGGGGTATTTGTACTGTCCTTTCATTTTAAGAGCCTCAAGACATGAGAGCTGCCAGTACATCAGGACTGATCAATTTTCAAACATATATACCAAAGTTTTTAGAGGCTATAACTTTTATACAAACCAAATAATATACATTTATTGGGATTTTTGTCACCAAAGACATGCAGCAAAATACATTTTGGCCTAAATTTATAAAGAAATGTGATTTTATTGGATATATTTTATAACAGAATGTAGAAATATAGTTTTTTGTTTTCAAAATGTTGGGTCTTATTTTTTTGTTTATATAGAAACAATTAAAAAATGCTCTATTTGTGTGGAAAATGATATACAGTTCATTTGCATACAGTGTTGCATGACTCTTTAGACTTGTAGAGTTAGGACCACAGATACTCAGGGTGCCGTGACGCGGCTCTGTGGCTTACTGGTGGCAGTGGAGGAGAATACTTTCTGGCAGAGTTCGTTGTGTGAGGGGAGTAATTGGAGTGGTACTGACTGCCTGGAGGAGGATCATGGTCGGTGGAGGCAGTGGAGGAGATTAACATCTGGCAGAGAGATATATATATATAAAAAGCTCTGTGACCCGCAAGGGTCGAATGTGGAAGGAGGATCTTGGTCGGTGGTGGCAGTGGAGGAGAATACTTTCTGGCAGAGTTCGTTGTGTGAGGGGAGTAATTGGAGTGGTACTGACTGCCTGGAGGAGGATCATGGTCGGTGGAGGCAGTGGAGGAGATTAACATCTGGCAGAGAGATATATATATATAAAAAGCTCTGTGACCCGCAAGGGTCGAATGTGGAAGGTGAGGGGGCATTTCTGCTATTGAGGGGAGTCACGTCAAGATTTTCACGAAGAGCACTATTTCAGCATGGAGTGGCAATATTTGAACACTTTGTTATAATTTTTGCACAGTGTGGCATCACTATTTTAATTAATATTTTATTTTAAATTGATATAATCAATTGCATTTCAGTATCACTTTTTTGCACAGTTTAAGAGATATTAGTTATCACTATATCACCAGGGATATATATTATATATGAGGATATTGCACTAGTTTTCTATTCATTATTATTTATTAGTATTATTTGTATATCTGCATAGCCTAAGAGGTATCATTTGTGTATTATTATATCACTAGGGATTTAATATTTATATATGGGGATATTGCACTAGTTTTTGAGTATTTAAGTTGAGCGCTTCACCACTTATATTATTTTGTTTCACTTATCTTGTGGTATATAGAATAGGTGATAGCAGCTAACTCACTAGGTTCTGTGGAGCGCAGGGGGATTTCTGTATTTTTTAGTACATCAGGACTGATCAATTTTCAAACATATATACCAAAGTTTTTAGAGGCTATAACTTTTATACAAACCAAATAATATACATTTATTGGGATTTTTGTCACCAAAGACATGCAGCAAAATACATTTTGGCCTAAATTTATAAAGAAATGTGATTTTATTGGATATATTTTATAACAGAATGTAGAAATATAGTTTTTTGTTTTCAAAATGTTGGGTCTTATTTTTTTGTTTATATAGAAACAATTAAAAAATGCTCTATTTGTGTGGAAAATGATATACAGTTCATTTGCATACAGTGTTGCATGACCACGCAATTGTTAATACAGTTGCAAGAAAAAGTATGTGAACCCCTTGGGATTACGTGGAGTTTTGCATGAATTGGGCATAAAATGTGCTCTGAACGTCATCTAAGTCACAACAATAGAACACAGTCTGCTGAACATAATACTACACAAACATTAGATGTTGCCATGGTTTAATTGCACATAACATGTAAACATTCACAGTGCAGGGAGGAAAAAGTATGTGAGGCCCTAGCTTAATGACTTCTCCCAGAGCTAATTGGAGCCAGGAGTGAGCCAACCTTGACTCCAATCAGTGTGATGATATTGGATTGTTGTCATTTATGGGAAAATGAATTCCCGAGTTTATCAAGACATTTTGAAGGAAAACGTACGACCATCTGTCCGCCAACTGAAGCTCTGAAGACATCCATGCTGATATGTCTGTTAGTAAATTAGTGATGCATGAATAGACTAATGGGGGTGACCTGAAGCGTAAAAAAATAGATTGGGGTGTTGTAATCATAAAAAAGGTATTGAAAGCTACGAGAGGCTCCCTGATCCAGGAAAGAGGTGTAGATGGAGAATAAAAGTGGTTGAGAGACAGAACTTTGAGGGCCCCCGACGGAAAAAGGAAGAAGAAAGGAAGAAGAGCTGTGAGTGACCCAGAAGGCACAGTAAAATAGGAAGAGAACCAGCAAAGAACATAGTCATGAAGGCCAAGGAAATGGAGGTTTTTTTTAGGAGTGGGTGGTCAACAATGTTAAAGGCAGCAGGAAGGTCAAAGAGTAAGAGTACTGACACTGGCTTTAGCAGTTTGTAATTCATAAGTCAGTTTTAGAAAAGCAGTTTCTGTGAAGTTTTGTGGGCAAAATCCAGACTGGAAGGGGTCCATTAGGTGTTTTCAGTGATGTGGTAGCTCAGGTGGTTGTAGACTAAACCAGCGGTCACCAACCATTCAGACCTCTCAGACCAAAAAACTCCGAATTTTGAAACCCGTGGACCACTAACATGAATTAACGTCTACGTACATGATCATTACAGTTCAATTTTATTATGAATAGCAGTTGTTTAATTAAAACAAAATTATTAGTGTGATATTTGTTGCTGCATCTATGAAATAAGTTTATTGATTCTTGGTTCCAATGATGTAACTGCAACGCGGAGAACCGTTTGTACTTCAAACCGACAGTGGTACTTTTTTCATTGCCGGAACAGGTGAGAATGACTTTTCATACAAATAGGTTGTTGCAAATGAAATCAGAATTTTGATGGCTTTTTTTTACTCAGGACTGGGTATTTACTTTTTACAGACAGACAAAAATGATGTCTTAATAATTTTCTTTCTTTCTTGCTCAAATTGCTGTCTTCAAGTTTCAACGAAATTTGATCTATTACCCACATATTGCAATATCTTGGGTACTCTTCCTTTGGGTAATAAAGGCCAAAAGATTTTGTGAGCGACCACAAGTGTTGTCAAACTATGGTTATTACCTGTCGATTGACATCCTCCTCTTTCTTATACTCATGAAGATTCGAAAACATTTGCAGATCTTCTTCAGCCAAACGCATTTGCCACAGCTATATTTTTTTTTGTTAATGAATCCATTTTACCTTGCAGTGTGAACATATCCATAAGCTATCCTTGCAAGAATGTGTTTAGCTCTTTAAACAGTGAAAAGTATCTCCAAGGTATGCAAGCTTGACTAGACAATCATCGTCCAGATCTTGGAATTTCTAATTATTTTGCTGCTGAAAGAATAACTTGTTTTCATGGTGCAGGTTGAATATCATGTTAGTATTTTGCCCCTTGACAGCCTTTTCACCACAGTGTGAAGAAGAAGATTTCCACCATTTCAATCACTTGATTTTCAATATCTTCGGCCATGTCTTCAATTCTGCACTTCACAGTGTTAGTGGACATAGGAATTACTTTCAATCAATCAACCAAACAATCAGTTTCTGGACAGCCTGTTTCCCCAAAACCTCCTCACAGGCTTGTAACAAGCAAGACTTAATTCATCCTCCTCTAATTGGATATGGCTTTTCACTTTTCGTGAGTTGAAGTGCTATCAAATAAGAAGCCTTTACTAGGGAATTAACTTCAACAGTCATTTTTGCTGATGAACTTATTGGCTTTTGCATATTTTCACACATCCTTTGAAAATATTCAACTGGCTTCTTAGCTAAATCTGGGTGTTTTGACTGCAACTGCCTTGCCGATTTTCACAGGTTTCATGGCATCATTGGATAAACTTTCAGAACACACAACACAAAGTGGCCATGAATCCAGCTCGCTTCCAGGTTCTTGAATAAATCAAAACTTCAAGTGGTCTGCATCATATTTTCTTGAATCTTTGAACTTTTTCTTCTCTCCACCTCCAGCTCTAATGTCCTTCTTGATGGTGCCTGATGAGGGTTGTGGATGCTCTGATTCATGGATCAACTCATGGTTACACAAAGTATTACCAAAGAAATGCAAAATGCTTGGTTGCTTTTTCTCACTCATGGGTTTATTTTATTTACATCTAAAACCAAACAAGAAATTACAGTTATTAAACTCATGTTCTTCGATGCCATTAAATATCACACTGTGCACAATTAAAATGGTCATGGATCCAGCTCACTTCCAGGTTCTTGAATAAATCAAAACTTCAAGTGGTCCGCATCATATTTTCTTGAATCTTTGAACTTTTCCTTCTCTCCACCTCCAGCTCTAATGTCCTTCTTGATGGTGCCTGATGAGGGTTGTGGATGCTCTGATTCATTGATCAACTCATGGTTACGCGAAGTATTACCAAAGAAATGCAAAATGCTTGGTTGCTTTTTCTCACTCGTGGGTTTATTTTATTTACATCTAAAACCAAACAAGAAATGACAGTTATCAAACTCAAGTTCTTCGAAGCCATTAAATATCTCAATTTATAAGTGTGATTCTTGTGAGCTACTATGGTGTATTTAAATTATCTGATCAATTAAAATAAAAAGTGAAAATATTATCTAGTGACTGAATTAATACATATATAAATTGAATCAGTGGGTTGCCTACACTATACACATACCCACACAAATGTGTCTTTATCAAATTAAAAAAACATTTTGTGTCGCGCTCCACTAAAAATATACACAAAAAACAATTAGTGCAAAACAATAAACTGATTACTAATATATTTCCATAACGTGATATTATCAATCACGCTAGTAATGCATGCATATCTTCACATATAAAGTCCTCAAAAGGAATCCTCAAAATTTTCAATTTTTTTATATATCATAGAAGACACTATAGAATCACGGATTGTTTTGAGGATTCCTTTTGAGGACTTTATATGTGAAGATATGCATACATTACTAGCGTGATTGATAATATCACGTTATGGAAATATATTAGTAATCAGTTTATTATTTTGCACTAATTGATTTTTGTGTATATTTTTAGTGGAGAGCGACACAAAATGTTTTTTTTATTTTTCCCATTAACCCATTAAATATCTCACTGTGCACAATTAAAATAAAAATATCTCCGGTCACTTATCAAAGAAGAGTATCATCAGGAATAAACACCAGTATAGAATTGACAGACGACAATTCACTTCAACAAAACAAAACAATTGGATGAAAACCCGGCAACAAAAATGTCCCTAGAGGCCCAGGCGAAAGCAACAATAAATAATGTTGTTAGTAAGATTAAAAAAAAAAAGTCCTTGTTTACATCAAGCCAGAACCGGAAGTGACATCATGACATCACTCCAGTCCTCCTAGACCAAAGAGATGAGCGGAAGCCATCTTTCCTCCACTCATCTCTGTGACAAACAGCCGCAACCACTGGATTGATTATTGGGCTTACCTGAATGATCGGTAGCACCGAGAACCGATCTGGCAGTTGCAGCTGTTTGTCACAGGGATGAGGAGGAAAGATGGCCTCTGCTCATTTCTATGGCCTAGGAGGACCGGAGCAACGTCATAACGTCACTTTCGATTCCAGCCTAATTTAAACAAGTCCATTTTTTTTAAAGCACTAGATCAATGTTTTTTGTTTTTATCCAATGCTTTACATTGTAGAGGAGAGATGTGAGGTCTTATTAACCCCAGATCTCTCCATAATGAGGATCTTTCACTGCTTATTTCTATCACAAGGGATGTTTACATTCCTTGTGATAGGAATAAAAGGGATCAAAACTTTTTTTTAAAGGGACAGTGTAAAAATAAAAAACATCTAATAAAATAAATAAAATAAAATTTTATTTTTAAGAACCCTCGTCCCCCACGTGCTTGTGTGCAGTGGTGAACATATGTAGGTCACGCCCACATATGTAAATGGTGTTCAAATCACACATGTAAGGTATCCCTGCAAATGTAATAATGAAAGCATTCATTCTAGCACTAGGTCTCCTCTGTAACTCTAAACTGGTAACCTGTAGAAATGTTTATAGCATCACCTATGATGATTGTTAAGTACCGTAGTTTTGTGCCATTCCATGATCGTGTGCATTTTTAGAGCATAATATGTTGAGTATCTATTTACTCTGTGTAACATCATCTTTCATATTTTACAAAAAAGGGTTATATATTGTGTTTTTTTTTTTAGTTCATTAAAGTGTATTTATCAAAAAAAATAGCGTTTAAAAAATTGCTGCACAAATACTGTGTGACATTGGGGGTTCTAAGTAATTTTCTAGCAAAAAAAACCACTGAGTTTTACATATATGAAAGGAGTGACAGAATTGGCCCAGGAAGGAAGTGGTTAAAGGCATCCCTCAATAATATATTACATAGAAATGGCATTCATTCCATATTGTTCTTGAACTCACATAAAAAGGAAAAACAATCTCTCTAATGTGAGCTTTTTTTCTAAATTATTATTATTGTTACATGTCCCCCTCAGCAGTGCCCAGCTCCCCATTCTCTTCATGTGACAATCCCTTGGTTATAGGACCTAAAAATGGTCAGAATTGATTTTCAAGAATCAGCCTCCAAACACTTATGTAGGGTTCAGAATAAAAAAAGTTCATAATTTTTAAACTTTAGGATATGTTTGACCTGGGCGGACTGACCATTTGGAAACTCGGGCACTGCCTGGGGTCAGTAGGAGGCCCCATGAGATGCCCCTGGTACCTTTTTCATAGGCTTTTTTGAGTTTGGGCAAGGACACAGGGGCCCCATGATCCCCTATTGGCCGGGGGCCCCATGAGTTGTCAGTCCACCCCTGTGTTTGACAATCTGCCTGTGAGTCCAGGCCATTTCACTCATTGCTAACTACTATAAAAAAAAAAAATCAATTACATTAAATGATTATCATGATAAACATTTGGCAATCATGTGCTGGCTTAATCTTTTCACGCCAGCACCTCCTGGCCCTTTAAAGGGTTTGTGACACTGGGAGGCGGGCAGGGTTTACGGTAATGTGGCCGTCATGATTGGCTGTCACAAAAGTCACATGATTGGATAGTTCCCAACCACAAGTAGCAATCAGGACCTTTTTCGTGAGGAGCTCGCAAATGTGTCGGGAGCACACAGGGTGCACACTCAGCATATTTTCTGTTTACAATGGGTATGCAAATATGCGGCCTCTTGGCGCCAAGGTCCAGCCGCCAAGAGGCCACATATTTGCTTGATCTCGGTGCCAAGAAGTTAATTATATATTTGGCACATGATGCATTCTATACAGTGAAGGAAAATGGCTTGTTTATTGTGAGGTTTTATTGATGATTCCACTTTCAATTTGTTAATAAGTATCTCATTTTCTCTGTCAGAGTTGTTTTTTTTTAGCTAGAAAGTCATGCAAAATAAAGAATGTGCCATTTAGTAGTCTTTCGACTTGATAATTGTTGGCAATTGATACATTATAATTAATCACTTTAGGTCAAGTTTAAACTTCACTCACTTTTAGGTGGAAGATAAAATGGCCATTTTAAATTCAATCAATTTATGGGTTCCTTAAATAGAATAATTGCCAAAGGAAACATAACCAATTAGAAATTCCTATTTTTTAAAAAAATACAGCTAAACTTAAATGCAATATGATTTATAAAAGTCAATAGGATTGAAAATTTCTGTGCCAACTCTTAAGGGGTGAGAAATACATAATAAATTATGCTGTTTACGTATTATTGATCTAACTGCATATTATTATTCGTTACTTAAACATCATTATGGCAAATTAATTTCTGAAAAGGTTTATAGAATTCAAGGCACACAGCATCATATGCACTAGATACTAAAACATAAGCTTTATTGAGACTCTCCTACATGATCTATATTAATCAAAAACATCTGCACCCTACACTTTGCAAGGGTAATACTGTCTTTAAAGGCTAACTTACTATTTTAAAGATGTACATACAGAACATAATTCAATCAATCAAGCTGCTTTACTTTATTGCAGTTTGATTGTACACAGGTTTGGGCATGCAATCACTTTTTTTAAAGATCAGAACATTACCTGAATCAGCAAAATATCTGGATCATATGTGAGACAAATACTTGGCAGATTTAGTCAACAAATATCCTTTAGTTATCGTCCAGCAGCTTATCAGGAGATTGTACCGCTATGTAGAGGTCTGTTTGTATGTTCAGAAGCCATACATACAATTACATGCCATACAGCTGCATTTCATTTCTATGCAATTGTATAACATTTTCATTACCCTCACAGATAACAAGTAGCTAAAGAGCTTAAGAATACAATCTTGCTTTTTTATATCAGTCTATGTGCCATTTACAAGAACAAAGTCTAAGGCAAGCCATGGATTCTACAATTCTCTACCTTCCATCAAGAGTGGAAAGAAAGAAAATTGCTCAATTCCACTGTTGTGTTCTGTAAGTGGGGAGCTTCCCAGAACATAATGACTACTGCTGGCTGCTATAGCCACCGGTAGTGAATGCATCAAAATCCTACAGGCTAGTTGTACTGATGTTAATTGATGGATCGACTTCAGTACAACTTGTCCATAGATGGATCGAATCTCAACTTGTCCCTGCTGGACCGACCAAGATTTGATCCATCTTATGGGCAGCCTAAAGGAAACTGAATGGTCACCCCATCTCATAAATGCACCAGCCTGTTACTGAGGTGAACTCAAATCTTTCACATTTGCATGCACAGTACAGGTGTTAATTGAGAATGTTTTTGTATATTTATCTATCTTATTGCTTAGCATTTACATTTTCAGCTCCTGACTAATAAGTAAAAAAAAATAACAATGGTGTTTACTGAAGATGGTTGAACAGGTAGAAAATTTACAATTTACAATGTTCTTTAACTCTTCAAAGATTTTATTTAGTGTATTTTTATAAATATTGCTTTATTGACATGTTTTAATTAACAGTCTATTTGAGTTGTTGATCATACATTATGTGCATATTTTATGTTTTTTTTTTATTGATCCCAGTTTAATTTTTTTTAGTATTTTAGTCTTTTATGTCTTGACTGACAGCATTATATAAAATATTTGGTAGCAAAATGTCAAGAAATTCAGTATGTCAGATAGAAAGGTCACACAATTTATATAGTCAATAGTGGCTTTGGGCAAAAATGTCTTTCACACAAGACAAACACTCACACTCCCATGTTCTTAATATTATCATAGGGTAGAACATTAATAGAAATTCCATTTGGTTACTACTGGAAACACAGTTCTTCTACTAACATATTTCTGCTTCTGTTTCTACTCCTATGCAGTACATAAAGAATACATTGAATACAATGTTCTACTATGTTCAGCCAATTTTGTGTATATTATCTAATTTCCTTTTATTGTAGGTTAAATATCACAAACATCAAAAGGTTGTGTTTATTTCCATCAAATTTACTAGACAGCTATTTAAAATGTAATTATTGATACTGCTTTATAACACTGTTCAACAAATTTTTATTTTTTGCCAGTTTTGGAAACAAAAGGATCCATTTCTTAATGAATTTCACATTCTGAGTTCAAATATAACAATGAAATTTGTCAATTGGCTCTAGTTTTTCTGTAAACGGAAAGTTTTCTACTATAGCCGTAATGACTACATAATGCACAATAATTATATAGATAGATGTCTTTCCACAAATATAAAGCAAGTGATATTGACTACATAACAAAGCCTAAATGGCATAATATATTGCATAGGATTACTAGGATTACCAAGAAAAATTATAGCCATAAGCTAAGTTGAATCATTTTAATACTTAGGATTCTCACTAGTTTTGTCTTCAGTTTGTGTCGGTTTTGCTTCTCTTGGCTTTTCTCTTGTATTCGAGGAAAGGGCTATCTCTTACAACTGTCCAGCAATAGTCAGCAAGCATTGATGGGCTCCATTTACCTTGATATCTTCTTTCCATAGCTGCAATGTCTTGATGGAAGCGCTCTCCGTGTTCATCACTCACTGCTCCACAGTTTGGTGGGAAAAAATCCAGATGCGAATGTAGAAAATGAATTTTTAGAGACATGTTGCTACCCAGATTTCTGTAAGTCTGGATGAGTTTTTCTACCACTTTCTTGTAGTCTGGTGTTTTATTGTTTCCAAGAAAATTTGATGTCACTGATACAAATGCTGTCCAGGCAGCCTTTTCCTTTCCACGCAACAGAGAAAGAAACTCATCATCATGAATAAGTTTACGAATCTGTGGCCCAACAAAGACTCCTTCATTTATTTTTGCAGCACTAAGTGCTGGAAATTTGCTAATCAGGTACTTGAAACCTGCTTTATTCTTGTCCATTGCCTTAACAAAGTTTTTCATTAATCCCAACTTGATGTGTAATGGAGGTAATAAGATCTTATTGCTGTCTACAAGTGCTGGATAGTTAACATTTTTTTCTCCAGGCTGCAATGACTGGCGTAATGGCCAGTCTCTTTTGGCATTGTGCATTTCTCTCGCACGACTGTCCCACTCACAGAGGAAGCAGCAGTACTTAGTATATCCACCTTGAAGTCCAAGTAGGATAGCAATCACCTTCAGGTCACCACAAACCGACCATTGATGTTCATCATAGTTGATGCACCTTAAAAGCTCTTTCAAGTTTTCATACGTTTCTTTCATTGAAACTGCGTAAGCAACTGGAACTGACGGCAGCTGATTGCCATTATGGAGCAAAACAGCTTTAAGACTCGCCTTTGAAGCATCAATGAACAGCCTCCACTCATCAGGATCATAGCATACGCCGATGGCTGAGATTAAACCATGAACATTGTTACATACAGCAATATCACCTTCCTGGACGAAGAATGGGATCAGATCTTTCTGACGATGACGGTAGAAAGACGTACGAACATCACTTGCTAGGAGATTCCACTGTTGTAGTCTTGACCCCAAAAGCTCTGCCTTGTTCTTCGGAAGATCCAGGTCTCTGATAAGATCGCTCAATTCCACTTGTGTAATGAGGTGTGGTTCAGTGGGTGTGGATGGAAGAAAGTCTGGGTCATGTGAGGTTGACGGTTGATGACTACACGCTTCAGGTTCTTCCTCACTTGACTCAACCACGAAGGATTCTGGTGCTTTAGGAATTGGTAGCCCCTCTCCATGAGGAACTGAACGTATTGCCGATGGAATATTTGGATAGTGCACAGATAACTTTTTCTTCTTATTTAGCCCTTTTGTTGGAGGCACCATACAAAAGTTACAATTACTAACATGATCTGTTGGCTCTCTCCAAATCATTGGCACAGCGAAAGGCATAGATGCCTTTTTTCCATTCAACCATTGCTCTAGTGCCGTCCCACAAGAATTGCAGCATATATGTGGTGCCCAGCTCTTGTCCTGGTCTCCTATCTTGCAGCCAAAATACAAGTTGTAGGCTTTCTTAATCATTCCTGTTATCCTCCTTTTTTGTGATATAAAAGTTATTTCACCGCAGATATAGCAGAAATTATCTGCTTTATTCACACAAGTTCGAGGCATTACTGAGTAGCCTATATAAGCATAAAACGAAATGTAAAGACGCTGTCGAACTACAATCAGCTACAGATACTGCAGCTTTTATGCAGTGAAGTGATGCAATTAAAGGCTAATATTGCATCATCTCAGTATACATGCAATTTTCTATTGGTCACCAGTATCAATTGCGCAATATGCAGCTGAAGTTGCATCATAATTTTGAATGGCTTACGTCATTAGATGGGTGAATATACCATAGAAACTAGAGCCAATCAACATTTTTTAGGGTCATTTTCGTTTTCAGCACCCCAAAATTATGTAAGATTAGCTAATTTTATGCCCAAAACTTTTTACCTGTTGAACAGTGTAATGTATTATAAGGAAATATGCTAATAAGGGAATATACTTCAATGCTTTCTGATGACATGTTCTACACCGGCTATTACTGTAGGCAGATTATTTCAAACTTGTCATAACCTCTGGAGATGCTCATTTTGATTAGCCAGGGCAAACTTGCAGATTCTAACTTTAATTTGAAGATAATGCCTTCACCAAAAATCTGAAAATATACACAGAACCAAGATTAAACTGCATGAACAGGGACATTAAAATTAAAAGTAGAATTATAATAAAACTAACTTTTACAAGCCATGGGACCCAGAGCTTCCAGAGTGGCATCTTACTACTGCATTGTGACAGAGGTGTGGGTAGAACAGAACACATGCGGAGAGCAGTGAGACACACTAGGCCTTTATTGAGTGATTTGGAGGGTGCACGATGAGTATAGCAAGGTTCTGGCAAAACAAAAGTTAAGTCCGTACCACAGGGTGGGACACAACAGGGAGCAGTCTCTGGCAGGCAATGGGTTAAATCCGAATGACACACAACAGGGTGGCAAACTGGCAGGCAATGGCTTAAGGCCTAGTGGCACACAACAGGGCGGCAAAACCCTGGCGGGCAAGGATTAAGTCCAGGTTGGATCCTCAGCACAGGGGGTGGCACAAAATAGGGTGGCAGAACTCAGACAGCCAAGGATTAAGTCCAGGCTGGATCCTCAACACAGGGGATGACACACAGAAGGCAGGCAGAACTCTGGTGGGCAAGGATTAAGTCCAGGTTGGATCCTCAACACAGGTATGGCACACAGCAGGTAGGCAGAACTCTGGTGGGCAAGGATTAAGTCCAGGTTGGGTCCTCAGCACAGGGGATGGCACACAGCAGACAGGCAGAGCACAGGGTAGCAATTCAGGGACTCACCAGCCAGCAGAGACCTCAGCAGAGGAAGTCTAGGCAGATAGGCACCAACTCCTCACGGGTCTTCAGAGGGCTATGTGTCTTGGCCACAGCTTCAAGACCACACAGGCAATGTAGAACCACAAGCTCAATCAGTGCACAAAGCAAAGCACAGTTCAATGCATCTCCTAGCGAGGTCTGCAACCATGAGCTGCTCTCTCCATCCTGACTCAAAAACTCTGCCCATTCTTCCCCCATAGGGTATTATATAGTCCTTTCAATTTGACCAAGCCCCCAGTGCTGACACATCTGGCTTTTCACATCCACAGGACACCATGCTGTCTGGGCCCCTTGCCGAGATCAACATCATCTCCCACCCCCTATGGGGCACAGGACATCCTAGCTTCAAAGAGCAGAGAGGCTAACTACTGGATACACATGTGGAGTTCAACAAAACAACACAAAAATAAAATAATATTTCTGTCGTCCATCACAAGTACATTATCAGAAGAAAATCTTTCTGTACACAGCATAAGAGAAACAAACTGACAGCAATCAGTAAGCTATGACTTAAAGTGTTACTAAACCCAGGACCCGGCATTCACTATATCAGGTTTTCCACAGTACACAGAACATGGAAATACAATTATTTTAGTAACTATAACTGCTAAACACCTTTTCAGCATTATATAGCAGTCTTGTGACTTGTATCAGTGTCTGGCAGAGCACTGGTTAACCACTTGGCCTCTACTTGGCCTCTAGAATATTACCCCCCTTCATGACCAGGCCATGTTTTCGATAAGGCGCTGCGTTACTTTAACTGACAATTGCACGGTCATGCAATGCTATACATAAATTAAATTTGCCATTTTTTTTACCAAAAATAGAGCTTTCTTTTAGTGGTATTTCACTACCTCTTTACCTTTTTTATTTTTTTCGCTATAAATGAAAAAACACCAATATTTGTAAAAAAAACCCCCAAAAAACCAAAAAAACCCCAACCCCCCCCCCCAAAAAAAAAACACAACAAAATAAATGAAATATATATATATATATTTATATATATATACACACACACTTTTAGTTTCTGCTATAAAACATATACAATAAAACATTTTTAAAAATCAAATTTCTTCATAAATTTAGGCCAAAATGTAATTTGCTACATATTTTTAGTAAAACAAATCCCTATAAGCATATATTTATGGTACTTATATAGTGCTGTCAATTTATGCCGTGCTGTACATATATATTGTACATTCATGTCAATCCCTAATCCTCAAGAGCTGTACAATCTAAGGTCCTTAACTCACATTCATACACATGCTAGGACCAATTTACCTACCTGCATGTCTTTGGAGTGTAGGAGGAAACCCACACAGGAAGAGAACATGCAAACTTCAGGCAGGTGGTGCCGTGGTTGGGTTTAGAACCAAGGAGCCTAGTACTGCCAGGTGGAAGTGCTAACCATTTAGCCACTGTGCTTCCCGTATATATTGATTGGTTTGTGAAAAGGTTATAGTGTCTACAAACGGCGGTATATATACTGGAATTTTTTTTATACTAGTAATGGCTGCGTACAGCGACTTATAGCGGGACTGCAATATTGCAGTGGACAGTCTGACACTAACTGACACTTTGGGGGAACCAGTGACACTAATACAGTGATCAGTGCTAAAAATATATACTTTGTATTTCAATGGTTTTTATTAATTTATAACAATTAACACAGGAGCAACAAATCACGCCCACACAGGGGCTATCAATTGCACATAGAGGAGCTAGAAATTAGAGAAATCAGTGCTCTAACACCAACAGGGCAAAAGATACGCCCATGCAGGGGCCATCAATGGCACTTAAATAACAAAACATAAATATAACACTGATAATAACTCAGACTAAAGGTAGCTATCCACTGCCGCACCAAAGCAAACAGAGAAAAAAAAGGGGGGAAAGGCTAGCCGGGGGGAGCGTGGGAAAGGTATATTGCAACCACGGCTCCCATATTTTCAAGAATTTACATTGGGAGTCGTTGCAGATACTCGACATCTGTTCATTGAGCATCATAGCGGTCATACGATCCCGCACCCCCTGAAGAGGGACAAACGGGCTCTTCCAGGCCTGAGCAATTGTTCTAGAGGCCGACAAAAACAAATAGGAAGCTAACTTCTGCTGGTGAGCCAAGAGGCCCGGTATGGGACAATGAAGCAAAGCATATTGAGCATCCCGTCATATAGAAAGATGGAACAAGGTGAAAAGGAGGCCAAACACACGAGACCAAAAACAAAGCAGCCTCGGGCATGACCACCAGATATGCAATACATCACCACGATGGCCATAACCCCGAAAGCATCAATCACTGCAGGCAGGATTCGCCTGTGCCAAGCGAGCCGGAACCCAATACCAACGAAACAACACCTTTTAGGCCGCCTCCAGCGTGGTCGTATTAAAAGAGCATTTAGCTACAAGCGACCAGGCCCTATTCCAGTCCTCCAGATCCACAACCACTCCCAGGTCGCGCTCCCACTGAACGACATATGAAAGAGAAGTATGCGACGAGCGTCTATTCAAGGCTGCATAAAGAAGGGAGATACGGCCCAGGGCGCCTGGACGCTGTTGGCAAAGCAGTTCAAAGGCAGATTTCTGGTACGGGAAAACAGAAGTGCCCCGCAATGAGAGCAGCCAATGCCACAATTGAAGGTAATGAAAAAATTCCTCTGAAGGGACATCCCATGACTCCCGAAGAGAATTCCAGGTGGGGAAGGACCGAGAGGTCAAAAAGTGTCATACTTGTGAAAAACCGTTGGCCACCCACCAAGAAAACGCCCTTGGTTGATCTAAACGCGGTGGAAATAGGGGGTTGTTAGTAATCGGGAGCAAAGGCAAGAAAGGTGACATTAGGCCACTGGAGTAACGTACCGAGTCCCACACTTGTAAGCCATGGAGCAAGATCGGACTCAGTGCCGTGGGGCGCAGGGCAGGGCAAAGCCATAGAAGGGTTGAAATCGCAGTAGGGGCACAATTAGGTAATTTTAGCAAGACCCAGAGAGGTATGTCTGAGGAAGCATGCAACATAGATAGCGGGGCGATCTGGCTCACCTGATAATATTTAGTTACATTGGGAACCCCAAGGCCACCCTGGAGTCTATGGACAAAAAGCGTAGTTCTGGAAACTCTGGGGCATTTATCGGCCCAGATAAAATGCATAATATTCGCCTGAAGCAACCAAAGGAAATGAGGAGGAACCCGCACTGGGAGGGTGCAAAAATAGTATAACAATTTTGGCAAGATGGTCATTTTCACTGAATTGATCCGTCCTATCCATGACAGGTGCGGAAATTGCCAAGAATGCATAAGAGAAGACACAGAGCGAAGCAATGGATAGTAATTTGCAGCAAACAGTGAGTCATAGGTGGGGGTCAAGCGAAGGCCTAGGTATTCAAGAGAAGAAGAGGCCCATTTATAAGGGAAGTGGGACTGTAGGCGCGAAACCAGATCTGAGGCCAAAGTAATATTAAGCGCAACAGTCTTATTCAAATTGATACAGAGACCCGAAATCAAAGAGAAGCGCTCAAGAACCTGTTGCAAATTTGGAAGCGTCGTAAGGGGATTAGTGAGAGTCAAGAGGGCATCGTCTGCAAAAAGGTTCAACTTGAACTCCTGTCCCCTGCCCCTAACAAAAATATACACTTTAACTGTATTAATGACTGGCTGGGAAGGGGTTAAACATCTAGGTCAATCAAAGGGTTAATTGTGTGCATAGTCAGTATTCTGTGTGTATTGTGTAGTGTTTTTAAGCAAAACAGGTATCGGTGCTCACCCATTGACAGGCCCCTGCTGATCGGCTTCTGCGGTTTTCAATCCCATCAGAAGTGATTCCCTGGCAGCAGGCGCTCACCCTCCAGTAGGAGGAAGTGCACAATCACATTTATATACGTGATTTTTCATGCTATAGGGCGGACGGCAAGTGGTTAAAGTTTGTAGGAGGAGTTTTCATTCTCCTCTGTCTTTTGAGATTGCATGACCCTGACCCTCTTTCTGGAAAGTGTAGAATGGCCCTGTGCTGATCACATGCACCCTCCCCCTAAAAAACAAACCATCTGTACTATCAGTAGATGGATTGGGGACAGTAAAAGAAGGAGAGGATCAGAGAAGACAGGGTCAAACTGCCTTTTTACAAAATATGGAGGATTAACCCCTTAGGTTCCACAGTGAGTACAAGCATGTTTTACTGCACAAACAGACTGATCTTACTGTTGTGGGTTTAGGAGCACTTTAAACTATTTCAGATTCAATTTTGAGACTCTAAAAATTGTTTTTAAGGCGAGAGTATACAAGATTGTGGTCTACAATAGCAAAGGCTTAACTAAGATCTAGTAGAATAAGAATAGTTAGTGAGCCGGAATTGGAAGCTTACAGAAGGTCTTTGGTGACTTTGACCAAGGCTGTTTCTGTGTTGTGCAGTTGCTGAAAACCAGATTGGAGGTGTTCAAATTGGTTCTTTTTTAAGTCAGTTTATTATGGAACCAAGATATCACAAGCCATACGTGGATCTTGGCAAGGAAGGGTAAATTAGATATGGGGCAAAAGTTGTTTAAATTGTCAAAAGCCATTTTGGTTTTTTTTTTATACCGGGGTGACAGTGTGTCATGGTATGGTGTCAGGCTTGAAGGCCAGTAGCTATAGCAATGGAGCAGCACCCACCGACAAGCAGGACAGGTATACAAGCAGGTCACCCTGGTAGATAACACAGGTTCACCTGAGGTGCAGAGTCTAAGTACTAAATGGTATTCACCAGAGCTCCTAATAGGGGAGATGGGTTTAGCTGCATGTTAGTACCAGGTCGTGATCAGGATCGCCCCACCAAGAGGTGAGCAATCCAGGGTCCAGTAGCAAATAACCAGGTAGGGATTAAGCAGAAGCACAGTTAGTAAACAAGCCAAAGGTCAGTATGAATGGTTGCAGGTTGGGATAAAGAAGAATCCTAGTCGAGGAACAAGCCAAAGGTTGGTAACGAATGGAAGCTAAGATGCAGACGGTAGCAGGAGAAACAAGAGTGAGATATTGGCTTTAGAGGGCACAATAATTTGGCAAACAGGAAGTGCAGAGACATTGCTTAAATCAGTAAATTCATGGAAGGAGCAAAGAGTTCAAGGTTCAAGACAAACAAGGTTCAAGACAGGATCATTCAAGAAATTGTCCACAAAACTGTCCAGCATTCCAAGTGGCTCAGCATGAAAAGTCATTGCCAGACATTGCAGAGGTCCCAGGTTCATGTCCAGGCCTTGATACTGTGTCAGTTGTGAGGATTGTTGGTACAAAACCAGTGCTAAGGAAGCAATTTGTTATAATGGGGCATAGAGAACTAAGTCAAGATTTAAATTAGGAGGTGGGAATAGAATAAACAATGCAGGTGGAAGATTTCAAATTAGAGGAGTCTGATTTAATCAGAGATGCAGAGTAGAAAGAAGTGATAGAAAGAAGAGCCAAGAAAACTTGGTGGGTCAGGAAGTGATGTAGGAAAATGTGATGCCTTATTTTGTAAATTTTTGAGGAGAAGAAATTTAAAAATATGTTTACAGAGCTGTGTTGAGCCTGGTAATGTGGATGGACAACAAAGTTTTAATAATTTATCAATGGTGCAAAAAAGTTGTCTAGGCTTGCTAGAAATGTTTTTCAATGGCATAGGAGAAATAGTTGGATCTAGCAATCTCATTTGACCCCTATAATCACACAAATGGGCCTTCCATACCTAATGATGAACCATCAGGCCAGAACGGCGCCAACTATGCTGAAGTCTCCGCGAGACTGCCTTTTTTGATTATAGGTGGTCATTATACACTTACAGTATCACTCCCCCAAGCCAATCAAAAAAGCTAAAGGGTGGAAGGAATGCTGAAATATTTGATTATACTTCAATGACCCCTCTTTTAATGCCACTTTTATAAAATATTGATATTTCTGAACAGGGGTGTACTGACAACTCATGTGGCCCCGGGCAATAGGGAATCATGGGGCCCCTGTGTCCTTGCCCAAACTCAAAAAAGCCTATGAAAAAAGTACAAGGGGCATCTCATGGAGCCCCCTACTTACCCCGAGCCCTCGGGCAGTACCCGAGTTTCCAAATAGTCAGTCCGTTCCTGTTTCCAAATGAACATAAATTTACAGTTAGGCAACCAACAGATTACTACGAAGAATTATTTCACAAGTTTAAAGTCATGAGGTATGGCCTATTATGTATGTATGGCCTATTCAGAGGGGTTAATGTGTCCTATTAGCTTCCTGCACTTTTGCTGCATAAGGTGGGATTTTCTTAGACATTTGTGTAGCAAACTTGCTCATCAGAGTTGGACGCGGAGTTCCCCTTTTTTATTAGAAGTATTCCTCAATCCTTTATTCTCCTTCCCCCTCCCTTCTCGAGAGGCACAGTGACAGATGGTGGGCTGGTATGGGTCAACAGCAGGTTAAGGCATCCTTAGTTCGGTGCCGAGCAGTCTGCGAAAGTGTAGCCTTCCTCATCTAAGTCATGATAAGGCCAGTGTTCCTCAGAGAATTGGGAAGCACTGACCCTAGAACCTGTGTAGGCTCACACATCATAAAACAGATAAGGCAGCTTCTCCCAGGAATTGAAAGAGATTGTAACCTCATAAAACCTAACAGTTAAAGGTGACAGAATGAAATGAACATTCCTCAAGTCAGGTTTTTCCCCTATGTTTCATGTCATGGATTATGACAGATATTGGTTCTAATTCAGAGTTCGCCCGACTGACCGCTCCCAAAACAGCGTATTGGCCAGTATTCAGAGCCACCCCCCCCTGCAGGGGGACTTTAAAAGACAGGCTGGCAAGCCTAAAGAATTAAGCTAAAGAGATCTCCTAATTTTAACATCGTAACAGCAGGAGATCGAAGACCCTTCGCTCTGCAACTTGGATCTGCTTACCTTAAGGCTTAACATGGCAAGTAACTTAACCTTTTAACTTCTTCCTGTTATCTCTTTGCTGTGCTGGGCTGTTTCCTATTTTTTTATATATAAATATATATCTTGGTTATATCTTTTTCTGTAAATATTTTATTGCACCTGTTTGACTCTTTTAGTAATAAATCTTTCTTTCTGAAAGTGTTAAACTGTTTCTAAGCGCTTACTTGCAATTCACGAATTCCTGCCTTTTGAAGAGACGCTACTATGTTTGTTTAATCCTCTGCCCAATTGGCCTGCAGTGACCATATTGGACAGGCGACTTTTCAACCATTACAGTGTATATTTGATAAAGAGAGTTTCCCCTTTCTCTGTACAAAAAGGGGTGGTGGCAGTGAAGGGTTAGTTGCGTAATTAACCCGACCCAGTAACAAGCGCATTCAGGCTGCCGGTGCGTCAATTGCGTTCCATTAGCTGGACAATCATTGTGAAGGGCGTCACACTGCGGTTTTAGATCGGCTGGTCCTTTGGTCACGAGTTTGGTGAGAAGGTCTGGGGTCTGTCGCCGCGGGCGTGACATATTATTGTTGGTCGCGGTCGTGCGATTGTTGCATGTTGAGGGTGGCGATCGGGCGACCGTGACAATTTGGATATATTCTTGTTATTATTGTAGCATGACCAAGAATTATGGGTGCATTTTAATACCTGACAGGGGCTTTCAGGTCAAGGGAATCAGACTTTCAGGTCAGGTCAAGTGAATCACAACTACCATTGTGGACTATGCCTAAATGGGTTTCCAAAATTAATTGCAACTTGAGCTAGAGGTTTTATTGCATGTCAGGTATCAGTTAATTAATTTATTACCTACACCCGGATGGTGCTAAAATCCTTTGAACTGAAATACTTTAATGACTAGTTTTTATGGTATCTGCCTTTGTTCTAAAAACACTGTGTATATTACTGCTAAAAGGTTTTAATGGCCATGTTTAAAACATTCCTTTGAAACTTAATGGGAGGTATCTGTTTGTGTATATACCTCTATCTATTTGGGTAGGTTATAAAGAAATTCAGTAATGTAACACAGAACCCCAGCGCACAAAGAGACTCTTTCAGTATAAAAAATTTGCTGCTGTGCACCAGTGTAATACACCAACATACAAAAAATATAAATAAATAAACAGCGCAAATCAAACAACTCATTCAGTACATGTTACAAATAAAATTGTAGTGAAAATAACCAATTTAAATAAAGTGCCAAAAAATAATATATTAGTGTCCACAAAAAATATATGCATAAAGTCCTTTTATCCCAGAAAAAACATAGGTATAATGATTTCTCCCAAAAAACAGTGCTTCCACCATCCACCAGTGTGAAATCAAAATCAACCGCACTCACCAGATGTTAGTGAGTTATGTGCCTTTTAGAATTTAAGGGATCCTAAACCCCCTCTATATCCTCCAGAACTCTTATATCGCTTTGCAGGCCTAGCTGATTCCACTCACTCCTCATATGAACTCCACCGCGGTCCAAAAAAAGAAAAAACATATACCATAGCGTGATACTGCTATACCTAATGTAGTATTATAAATAATACCAGGCCACTCACATGTTAAAGATAAATAGAAAGCATTGATTTATTGCCTCCATAGGCTACCAAAATATCCAAGGGATCACACTCCAATCCAGAGACCTCACAGCCTGTTGGTTTGCAGAGGATAGAAACCCAGATCCAACAATCAAGATGGTCGCTTGGAACGCACCCCTCGGCGTGCGTTCCACTCACCGGAAGTGACGTAGGACGTAAGGACGGCAGACCGGAAATGTGTCAATGCGTTTCACCCCTCCCACAGGGCGTTCTCAAGCTATAAAGAAATTCAGGAGGTCTGTTAATCTAAAGAGACACACAAGACTGAGTTGGATATATCATTGCAGAGATGCAAATTCTCAGGACAATGCCCTATTTGCCACTTGTTTTGGAGGTCTTCAAACCTCATTATCAGCACACAGGTGATCAAAACTATGCCAGAGAGAAACCATACAGCAGCTAATAAGCAAGCCAGGGACACTGTTAGCCATAGGAAGATAGTGTCAAGAAATTAAACAGCATAGTTAGACTTCGTACTATAGGTTGTAACCTAGGGTAAACAAAACCTAATGTTCAAAACCAGCAATAGAACAATGTTGAAGACTAGAGTTACACTAAAATCAGAGTACATAAAGTTCAAGTAAGCTCTGGTCAAGCAGGATTGTCAACAAGGTGAAGTCAAGAATGAGAACTGCACTCACTAACTTAGAAACTTTACAGTAGGCAAACAGAATTGAAATGTTCATATATGAACAAGGAGACCAGACTAACCAGGATGTCCCAACTTCTTTCCAGGGACATAGGTAAAGCAGAACTAAAGGTAGAACTAAAGGCATTCCAGGTCCCTCACCAGTGCTAGTATCTTCTCCCGGTCTTTTGGAATCTGTATTGGCAGTTGCATGATGATGTAACTCCCGCACATGCACAGGAGTCAGTCATCTGAGCAAACAAAGACCATGAAGGTGATGAAAGCTGAGCTGATCATGCGCAGCACAGTTTATATGCTGCAAAAGACTGTGAGCAGGCAGGTAGGTGTATATTATTGCAGAAGAGACATTGCTGGCCCTCAGCCTGTTGTAAAATGCCTTCATTTCCATTTTAAGGGAAGGCACCTGGAAAATGAGGGGATGCCGGAATGTGGAAGAAACCAGAGGAAACAATATGAGGAAAATTGGAAGAAGCCACAGCAGAAGAAACAGAGGGGAATTATCCAGAGGATGCAATATTGATCCTCAGCTGAATTTACAATATCTGATCACAGTGCTGACAACAACCACCACAATTAGATTCTTGACACTTGTAGTTAAATCAGTCTTGATGGCTTTATTTAATCAAAATGTTATTTTTTTAATGAAAAAAAGTTTACATAGAATAAATCCCAGCTTTATATCAGTAATAAAGTTCTTTTTGTAAATGAAAAAAATGCCCCTCCCCGAGGTGTAAGTCTGAATAACTAGTATGCACTGCAAACTAGTACATTATGACAGATTACCTACAAATGGTGCCCCCCAGAGCTGTGCTGTCCCTGTTCTCTGCTGTCCCTGCTTCCTGGCCCTTCCATCTTCACCTGGCTTTTCTTCCAGGTCTGGAATCCCTGGCTGCTTGTATGGCTGGGCAACGGTGACATCAAGCACGGGAGTTGTCCTAGCATGCAGAGTGCGGTCTGAGCTGCGCATGTGTGGTTCAGCTCACATTACTAGCTGACAGGCAGGGGGAACATTTATGACAGAAGTGACCTCTAGGGTCTCTTCTTTTATAAAAGCCCTGTCTGTCAGATGATTTTTTATTTCTTAAAGTGTTACTAAACCCAGGACCCTGCATCCACTATATCTGGTCTCCACAGTACACAGGACATGGAAGTGCAATTATTTTAGTAAATATAAACTGCTAAATACCTTTTCTCATTAGCAGTTAGAGCAGTCTTGTGACTTCTATCAGTGTTCAACCAAGCACTAGCTAAAGCTTGTAGGATGAGTTTTCTTTCTGCTCTAGGAGGATGCAAAACCCCTGACCTATGTCTGGACAGTGCTAGTTGGCCCTGTGCTGATCACATGCACTCTGCCAAGAAAAAAATAACCTCTCTAGCAATACACACCAAACTGAGCATGTGCAAAAGGCCTACGGTTCAGTCTGTCTTATCAGGAGATAAGAGGTGGTCGCTTGAAAAAGGGGAGGGACAGAGAAGAAGGGATCAAACAGCCTTTTTACACAATGCAGAGGATTAACCTTTTAGGTTCCACAGTGAGTATAACAAGCATGCTTTACTGCATATACAGACTGATTTTACTGGTGTGGGTTTAAGAACACTTTAGGTTTACTACCACTTTACCTTTATCAATAGAATCAACAAGCTTTTTATGAAGTGTTCATCAAATAAATTCAAATAAATGATCAGAGCTGCGCATGGTGTGCAGTGTATATAAATTCTTGACAAACGATCAATGATAAATTGGTGATTTATAAGAAGTAGGCTGCTAAATAGCGAGCGGGGGATGTTTCATCAAAAAAATGTTTACCTCCCTCAGTCCCACTTGCATTCTGTAGTGAAAAAGAGCAGGTAACACAGTGTTAACTGTGTAATGAAACATGACTGCCAATGCTTCAGAGACAAGACTTTACATTAGACACAAGCAATCAATCTGGACAAGCAGCACATACTCTGAAATGTTGACACGTGTATTACAAATCCATTTATTTACAGGCGTACCACTAAAAGTAGTGTTGAGATATGAGTAAACTAATCTTTATTTACTTTATTTGTGCATCTGTTTACTCTAAGAACAGAAGTGAAATATCCCAACAGAAATGTCTAAGGAGTGTAGCATTTTTGAAAGTTATTGCTGACTATATCATTTATGACTTGGGCCACCCATCAATGCTGAGGGTTTTAATGTAAAATATCCTGGATAACAGCTGTGTATACCAACATGGCATATTCTAAAATCCTGCAAATGTTTGGGTCTTCTTTTAGAAAGAAGCAGTCCTGCAACCAAAAATGTGAGAATTAACAAGAAAATAAAACATAGGATATGTGAAGATGTTAAATTCTTTATAACAAGTAAACAGTCCCTTTTAAAATCTCTTTAAATGAAGTTATCTGCAGCCCTGTCAGCCTTTGGGAAGCAATAAAGAGAATGTTTATGCTGATAGCCAACATAGCTGATGATATTTGCAAGATTTTAACTTGATAACATCTGCTTTCTTTCTTGAGAATTATTTAATTTTTAAACACATTGCTCCCAACCTTTACTTTTCTGCAAACCAACCGCATTAATTATTTATTTATCTTTATTTCCTGAAGGCAAACTAGACATAAGGTCTCCTATAAATATTTAACACTGTTTCTGGAAAATAACTGAAACTTTGACTTAACTTTTAATTGCACTCCCAATATACAACAATGGCCAAAACTGAAATATAAAAGAGGTCTGCATGCTAAGAAGCAAAATGTCTTTATTTTGTAATTCTGTCCTCTGTGATCCTGCCTCCACTGAAAGTTTTTTTCTTCTTCTCTTTATTTATTTATTTTTGCTTGGGTAATTTGATTTTTGGTACATTTCTTTGTAATATAGGATATATGCACCCATTACTGCTCCAGATATGTCTATTATGGATCATTTGGCACAGTACAATAGCCTTGAATATCTTGCTAAATCGTCCTGAGGCTAAAACTAGTATTGCATAGATACAGAAGCAAGAAGCATACAGCAGCTCATTTTGTTGCTGGTTTTATTTTGTGCAAATGAGCAAGCATTTCACCACCTGCAAAAGATCAAAATAATTTACTGGATTTGTATGTTGTTTTAAATTCCTATTAAGATCAAATTGTAAAAATAACTTAAATCCTCCACTTCCCATGTATACAGTTATATTTATTTAGTACAATTTAATGCAGTAAATATCAAGTGTAATATCAGTCATATATAAATATGTCACAAATTACAAACAAGCAAAACTGAAATAAAAGCATATATTTATAATAATGTTGAAGATTTATGTAAGTGCTGGAAGTATATTTCTTGAGATGGAACAGGGAGATATTTTAACAAAAATCACTGAAAAAGAAGGTAACTCCCCTGTTAGACAGTTTGGTAAAGTGTTCATACTGGAAGACATCCCCTCTTTCTTTGTTGCAGTGGCAACTGAACATTTTGATTGTTCCTCACTTTCAGGCACAGTGGTCACCCGTACAAGCAGAGCAGGTGAATCTCCCTAGTAGAGACAAAGCAATAAAAGCCAATAAAAAAACCATACAGCTTTACAAATCCTTTCCTACATTCTCTAAAACTATAAATAAATGGGGTTTAGATACATTTGAAAGAAGAACCAATAGAAGTAAGAAATTCAAGCTGAATCCCCCAGGGGACCCAGTGCACATAGCACACAGAGAAGAGGAGGCATGATAGACAACACACAGAGCCTGCATAACCCTCTCCTCTCTGAAAGCTACCAGTACAGAACATCTGCTTTCTAACTGATCGTGCAAAACTGTGCCTCCTCTGCTCTCCTATGCCACCTTCTTTGTACTGAAAATAAGTAAGCTTGTACCCTCCAACCAGCCACCTGCTATTTCAGAGGAGAGAGTTTACAGCAGTAACTGTTAGCTTGTATTATTGTGAATGACAGCACTGGAGAGGAGCACAGTCATTTATAAAAACACAAGTCTACAACAAGATACATCAGCTAGTACACTAGTTTTTGTACCCTTAATAGCAGGTAGACAGGTGTGGGCCTGGTTGTAAAAGTGGATTATGGGCCAACTGTGGTATAAAAGCTTCTACTTGTGCTTATAGATGATCATTGTGTCTATCCCCTCCACTGGGGAGAATGAAAGCTCCTTTTGTAGTAGACTTAAATGGTGTTTATTTTTAGGGAAGCTAGACAGATTAATTACATTATTTTTCTCCTCCACCATAACAGGAAGCTATTTCCGTTTCCTAGAGTTCATGATCACACAAGATGGACCACATTCTTGCCATAAATGCTTGCGGGTGGTAAGATGGTGTGATGTGCTCCAGCCTTGCATGCATTACTAACCCTATAACTCTGGAGTTGTTGATGTTTAAATTACCATGATTCACTTAATCAGGAAAATATTACGACCTGGTCTATGAGAACTAAACTGCAACTGGACCCTTAATGAAAAATGCTATATTGGGTGATAAATGTGATCTTTTGGATAATTAGGCTGCTGTATGGAAGTAGCTCTCTAGTTAAGTAGTGATTAATTGTTGAGGGTGATGACCGTAGTCATCTAAGATGCCCCATTGGTGACCCATCATATCATACAAGAATATTAGTTTTTTCTAAGCTCTGTGTTCCAGGATCCAATTACAGATAGGTGACAAAAGTGTGAAGAGTGGTCTGGACCTTTGGTGTTGTCTCAGAGATAATGTTACTTTTTTGTGGTGGTGGGTAACAGATATCTTTTGAATTCTTGATTGTTTCGATTTGATACTGCATTTGATCCATATTCAACCTTCTGTGTTGTGATCCCATCTCTTGGCTTTAGTAATGCATTTACTCTATAGTGATTTTGGCCAATATCCTAATTTTTACTTTGGATAAGTTGGTGAGAAACACTGGCAGCTGGGTCTGAGCTCAGTTTTTTTTTCAAAGCAAAAACGTCTTGTCAGTACAAACAAAGATGGCAGAGGGGCAGCACAGACACAGACAAGGCTGTTGGATTATATGGAGGGCTTCAGAATAAAGAGGGGGAGGTGGCTTCAGTGCTAACTGTAGCTTGCTTACAAGTTTATGCTGTTTGAGAAGTGCCAAAAGTAATGAATGAGCTTTTTTTCTTTTTTATATACAGCTAATCAGTTTGTACATTATCTGTCACATTTCCAGAGTCTACATACAGTACATGACTAATTCACTTGTGGTTTTCTAGATATGTTTGGGCTTTTGTTGACAACCTACTTATTAAGCCAAAAATCCGAGTGTATAGTATAACCAATGGGCCCACTTTTTTGAAATTGCATTAAATTTCCTTTTTATGGTAAAAAATTGTTTATTGTCACCTGGCCAAGACCTCTTTAAGGTGCAAAAAAGAGGTCCTGTGGATCTTTTAGACCTTTGCGTTGCACATGCTCATGCATACTTCAGTGGGACTAGCTTTGCACTTTGTATGTATAACTGCCTGGTTAAGTTAAAGTCTTTAAGAGGTCTTTGCTGAAGAGCTACTGACCAACCAATAAATATGTCAGGGGAAATAAAAAAGGTGCAAATCTTCTGAATGTATTTTTCTTTTGATGATAAATTCTTTTTGTCAATATTGGATTTGCAATCCCTTTTTCTTTAAAGAAGCACTATAAAGGGGCAGTGAGGATTGTGATGATTACTCACTCGTCACCCTGCACAGAGATTTTCTAGCTCAAGGGACAATAATCAAAGCACCAACAGACTGATAGTGATTATTACTGGAGCAAGTTAACTGAACAATCAACCGATTACACACAAACAATATAGCTGCCACCACACGTGTTAATGGTAACGCACACGGTTCACAGCATTCACTGATGCAGTTTTGACCTTTAAAAATGTCTGTGTCACTTATTGCATGCTTTGACAGGAATGTTACAAAGCTTACCCTATGGTAGCTTTTCAAAGAGGCAGTACTTCAGTTTTTTTTTTCATTTCTAGTTAGAACATTTAGAGATTCAGCTTAATGATTTTGAAATACAGTTTTAATAAAGGATAAAGAAGCATGATGAAGGAAATGTTTACAGAAAACATATAACAAAACAGACATAAGCAACAGTAACATTTAATGATTTACAATTAAAAATACTTAAGTAGAGCTTGCCTAGTGTTTGGTCTCTTGCAAACTAGGTCCAAGCAGATATGGCAGAGTCACTGGCCCTTAGAAATGTCAGAAATGAGACTCAATATCCTTGATAGTTTGGGTTTCAAATAGGAGCTCCAGTTGACAAATGAAGCAGTGTTGTATTGATCCTGGTGATAGTGTCACAGAGGGGCATGTCATAAATGTGCTGGAGTAATTTAATATGTAGACACAGTCTTAAATTCAATAATACATAGTTACAAACATAGTTAGACTGGTTGAAAAAAGTCCATCTAGTTCATCCCAAAAAAAAACCACACACACAAATAGAGAACCTCTATATGAACAATTCCATACCCTCAGCTGATGCAGAAGGCGGCAAAAACATCCCAGTAAAACATGATCAAAATTGGAATGGTCATGGAAAAAAATTCCCAGAAGGCAATTGGATATTCCCTGTATCAACTACTCCTGGTGCTAATACCTATAAAAAAATATGTATCAAGTTATATTTTGTGCATATAGAATCCAAGACTTTTTTAAAACAATCTACTGAGTTGGCCAGAACCAGCTCCTGGGGAGTCTATTCCATATTTTTACAGCTCTTAACCTGAAGGAGCCTTTCTGTATGTGGAGGGTAAATCTCTTTTTCTCCAGACATAAAGAGTGTTCCCTTGTTCTCTGTAATGACTTGAAAGTGCATAACATCAAGTTTACTATATGGACCATTTATGTATTTTTACATGGTGATCATGGTGACCACCCTTAGTCTCCTCTTCTCAAGAAAGAATACATTCCGTTCAGCCTCTTTTCGGTTTAGTTGCCCTTTTCTGAACTCTAGTTTCCCTGATATACTTTTTGTGTACTGGTGCCCGATTTGAAGTACATATTCCAGATGAGGTATTACTAATGATTTGTACAGGGGCAAAAGTGATGTGTTTCTCTTACTCAGGTCTATGCCTCTTTTAATACAAGAAAGGATTTTGCTAGCTTAAGAAATTACAGCTTGGCATTGCATGCCATTATTAAGTCTATGATCTTCCAGAATACTCGGATCCTTCTCCAATGTTTCCCCCAATTGTCTTCTGACAATCTCTACATCATTTATAAATATATTAAAAAGTAAAGGTCCTAACTCTGAACCTTGGGGTACACCACTAGTAACCTTAGACCATTCAGAGTATGAATCGTTAATTGCTACTTTCCGAATACAAATCTCTCTCTGAATTCAGCTGGTGCAACAAAAATGGAAAAATGCTGTGAATAAACATCACTCATCCAATTGTTTTACTGAAAAGTGGAGGAGTGATCATGTACATGAAGGAGAAATGTTAATCTGAAAATTGACCTTTAAGACTGAACAATATCTGGAAGTGTATGGTCCCATCTGGAAGGTGCCTAAGCCATATAACCACTTAAAGGGGAAGGCAAATACTGACCTATTTGATCTTTTGGAGGTAAGGTCATATTGTGCAAAGTGGGAGAGTATGGATAATTCACTTATGTGGAATTTTGATCTTCACATAGCAAAAAATTTGAGGAAAAAAATGTTCTTATTTTTGGACTATATCTTGCTTAGTTTGCATGTATTCACGTGATGTAGAATACAATATATGTCTTTCATAATATTTATATCATTTTTAATAAGCGTATACAATTTCCAGCACACAGGATTTATTTTTATTTTCACTGATATTTAGAATTTGTTTTAACTGGGTCATCACACATTTTTATATAGTGAGTTGTACTGCACTTTGTTGAATATACTTTATTGAGGGTGTGGGAACACATATCAGTTTAGGCAGCAGCATATACTGTACTGTATATAAAATATTGTGATTAGAATTAGTGATTGCATAAGATTTTATTTAGGTTTCTAGTAGAGGTTTTTGATGTCTTGAATTTCTTCTGAGTACATTGCATTAGGACCATTCTTTGTCAAATTTGTTACTTTCCATGAATGCCTGGCGCAGACATGAGATTTAAATCTGACCATTTTGTTACTGACTTGCAAATTCTGAGGAACTTTAGGGTGGCACAGTGTTCAGTATTTACAATCCCATCCAGGGGCGGACTGACAACTCATGGGACCCCTGTGTCCTTGCCCAAACTCAAAAAAAAACATGAAAAAGGTACCAGGAGCATCTCATGGGGCCCCCTACTGACCCCGGGCCCTCGGGCAGTGCCCGAGTTTCCAAATGGTCAGTCCACCCCTGCGCTCCCATCCTCTTCACATAGTTTGGGGTTCACCAGACCTCACTATAGTCACAGGGATTACTGCACAAGCCCAGGTTTTGTGGAACTCTTTGGCTGTGTTCTTAAATTGAAAATACATGATGGTGGATTTACTAAATGATGAAGCCGCTGACTGAGCCGCGGGGACTGAATGTTATGTCAATATTACCCATTCATGGGAGAAGAATTGGTGTTAAGTCTCTTATCTGATGATGATATTTGGCGGCTGTTGCTTCAGCCTATGAAAGCCTTTGTTGACTTCACTTATGAGGGTTCTGGTAAGCCTTTTGATTTATTGATGATTCGCACGTGATGATTCCATTTACACGAGATTGGGGAAGAGGATCATCGATTTACTCATTATTTCATGCACTGGGTGGCAGTCATCCACATCCTATGGACTTTTTGTCATTTGTGTTTTTCATTATTTATGTATCGGTACTCAATTTTTAGCGCTGCACAATTTTGTTATATATTATTAATGTAATAAAGGAGTTGAGAATTTTTACTTAAAAAGTGAAGATTTACCACAATTATGCAATCATATGAAAAGCAAATATTTATTTATTTCAGCTGTACATATTTGGATAATTTAAGTGATTCTCAACTCCTTTAGTAATTCAGGAAATGTTTCTCTACCGATCTATTATCAGGTCTGTACATTTGAAATATGAAAACTAGTGAATGATAAGTGAGTAAGCACGTGAGTGAGTGCTTATGTGCTCTATCACTTGTATGTAATTATGTTATTAAAACTCCCTTTTTACTGTGCATTAACGTGTCTATTAGGTTTAATCACATTAGCTTTTTTTCAGTGTTAAATCAACTTTGCAACTAATTTATATGCATAGCAGACTGAAAGAAAAAAGATGGATTAGTCTTAACACAGATGTTGATGTACTAGAAGAGAAATACACATGCAAAACTTCTCTAATTAAAGTAGACAGCTTTATGCCAGAGCACGTGGCTCAGTCAATAGACAAGCAATGGAAGGGCTGCAAGGCTTGATGGTGCCAGCAGATGATTCTCCAGATGTTTTTCTCTAGAGATAACTGTCTGTTATTTGAAATGTTAAGATTTGGAGGAACATTTCTTCTATTAATTGCTACTGACATACCATAAACACAGAATTACACTGACAGTGAAAATATTGAAGATCACCTTCAGTTAAATGATGGATTCTGTTAATTAATGTAAAACTAAACTTTGACGAGTATCTTAACTAAAAAGCAAGAGCTTACTTATATAGCACTCACTCCCTAAGGATTTTTGGGCATTCCTAGTTTTAACAGTTGATGTTGCCTATCACTGCCTCAAACAGCTTACAAAGCCACCAACAGTGACCTAATGACAGACATCCTTTTTATCAATCTTATTTTGCAATTATATATTGGCTCTACATATTGGCTCAGGAGAGAGAGAAAGATAGGAGTAGAGGTTACTCAACAACAACAGCTAACTGCCAGAACCACCACACAAAATTCCAATCACAGGAAGGAGCCACGCAGATCTGGAAGGCTGTCGCATTTCAAAGGATATTGATGAGGAAGGGTACCCTTGAAATGCCTCCACCCGGCCTGATCTGCATGGCTCCTTCCTGTGATAAAAATTTTATGCAGGAGTTCTGGCATTTGTGTTTCTGGATTTTACTGCCAAGCTTGCATACACATTTGTTTGTGAATATATTATTTTTTCTATGTTTTTCAATAAATGGTGTACACAGTTGATGCAGTAGGCTGGTGTGCCCTCCTTTTGTTTGTTCATTGTTTCAATGTCCAGATTTCCTCAATTCTTGGAGGGCATCAAGACATGGTGCTTAACGTTTGATTGAAAAGAGAAACAAAAATAATGAGAATCATTTTGAAGTTTTGTGCACCATTCCTGTGTGCAGGATGTTATTTCTATATTCGAAGTGTAAACCTGTGCAAAGGGAGTAACAGATACAGCTATTATAGCTGAGAGATTCTGTTTTTGTAAACCAAATCTTTCAAGGACCTGGGACAGATACCCCAAGTTCACCCTATTAATTGCCTTCTCTGTATTCAGTGCAAAGAGGAGAATGCATTTTATGTATCTCAGAGCATATGATGAAGGTTTACATTTTACAGTTTAATTAAAGCAACTGTATTACCCAACACATTAAAGTGATATTAAACCCTCCGTTTTGAGCACTTTCAGCTGATTTTATCACTTGCCAAGTATGCAGCTTCTTTACATTTAAGCCTTTGTTCCAGTTTAATCTGGTGCCATGACCACTGCCCTATGTGTCCTGCTTCAGGGTGGCTCCATTCTTCTGCAGCATCCTATGGAGTCACCCTTGCATGCAGGGATTAGAGTTGTCTCCCTACATTATGTATCCCCACAAATATAACTGAAAACCTGTTTGGTCACGATATGCAATTTATTCTTTTTTTTAACATTATCTTGAAAGCCAATATCACAAAATGTCTGCTATTACCTTTTTAGCCAGAAAGGCATCTGTTGTTGCCCTCTTTGGTTTAGTTTCCTACTGTTACTGTTGTGTGACATTCCTTGATATTATTCCTAAGATAAATATTTGCCATTCTACTGCCCAATGAGAGTGCTCTTACTGGTCCCATACTGAGACCCTCTGGATAGAGGAATGGCAAATAGCTAAATTTATTAGCTCAAAAATATAATAGCCCTTTTGTTGTATCTGCTCCCAGGCAGATCGTCTACTTTAAAAAGTATAACATTGAGCATACAGTATGTTCTCTTTAAAAGGAACCTAGCAGGATGGAAATACAGAAACTGCTATTTATGAGACAGTTAAAGAGTCAGAGGTCACAAAAAGTCTACCAGTTTCTGGGCTGTCAATTTCTAGAATGTTTTCCTTTTCTTGTGTGTTCAGTGTGTGAGCTCAAGCAGTGTATAAACAGACACTGTCCTTGACATGCCAACTAAGTGTCAGATGTGGGAAAAATAAGTAGAGCTGAATAAAAGTGAAAATTATACATCCTCTATAAGTACGTCTGCACAACTGTAATAATTAACTAATTCATGCCCTTAGGAAGTACCTGTTTGTCCTCAGGTTGAATTGGTTATACCAGGATCAGGACTGCAGCTGCAGCCTGGTATCAGAATTTTCATTTGGCGATAGCCTTTCCTGTAGAAGTGATCTGAGTGGTTTTACAGCCTCCCGATCACTTCTACAGGGTGTGGAAGGGGAGCATCCCCGGTTCCATCCATCGTTGTTCCTGGGCTCTCTGGAGCTATCACAGAGCTTGGGACCAATGCTGTCTGTGGGGCCTGAAGAACAAAGAGGTGAGGAAAGTACATCCATATCTGCCCCCCCCCCTTCTCTGTGATGTAACATACCAGAAGCAACAAACATTTTGTCACTTCCAGTTTTGGTTTATTGCTTACCAGCCATTACCACCTTGTAAAGCATCTGATTAAACTGATCTTGGTTTGATAAGATACCTTTGAGTGCAGAGGAGTGATCTAGGGTCTAATGGACGCCATATCACTTTCTAAAGAGTACCTGTTATTACCCATGCTATCACAAGGCATGTTGTTATCCCTTGTGATAGCAATAAGGTTGATCCCACAAAAATTTAGAATGACAGTGTAAATAAAAAGAAGTAAATATGATAATTACATTTTTTATAAAATTTTAAGTACCCCTATATCCCCATGCTCATGTGCAAATACACCACGTATGTGAGGTATCACCACGAACATCAGAGCAAGAGAGCAATAATTCTAGCACCAGACTTCCAGTAAAGGCTTTTAAAGTGTCCCCCATGGAGTGATATGCTAGGTATCCATTTACTGAACATAACATTTTATACTTTACCATAAAATTGAGTATTATGTTGTGTTTGTGTGCACTAACATTCATTATTACATAGTATTTTTCCTAATAAATTGGTGTTTTAAAAATGGCTTTGCAAATACCATGTAACATAAAAAAATTACAACAACCACCACTATATTCTCCAGGGTCTCTACTTTAAAAACTCTAGAATGTTTGGGGGTTCTAAGTAATTTTCTAGTAAAAAAAATACTGATATTTACATGTATGTGACAAATGTCAGAATGGGTTTGGTATTTACCTTCTTGCTGCTAACGTAACACATATTTGTGACAGCAAAGGGGGCGGGCTTTAATAGCCCAAAATGTATAGAGAATTTTTAAATTTCAACTAGGAAAGGGAGTGTCCCAATGACTTGACGTTTCTTCTGCCATTCCACACACATTAATTTTTTTTTGTCCTACCTAAAACACACTGGCACTGACATTAACTGACACTGATACGAATTACAAAAAAAATTTCCTGCCCAAAATATACTGACCTTTGACCCTTACTGACCCAAACACTAACCCTGGCACTGACCTAGATCAAACCTTGATCTAGAAGTGTTTTCTTTATTTTTTCTTGTCTTTTTATTTATTTTGCACACTGCTATTTTTTTTCTCTCTGAAAAGAGAGAGAGAGAGAGAGAGAGAGAGAGAGAGAGAGAGAGACAATGTATCTCACTCCTCCATTCAGAGAGAGAAAACAAATCAGAGAGCCAATCAGAGGCTATCAAAAGCAATCAGGTGACCCAGAATGTGGTGTTCCAGGTCCCGATTGTTAGCCCCCAGTCTCTTTTGCTGGGGGTGCACCATGCAAGGAAGATATGCAAATTTGCAGCCTCATGGCATAAAGCCAGTGCAGTGAGGCTGCATATTAGTGTGAAGTCGGCATCTAGGAGTTAAAATAAATTAATAAATAGTTAATAAATATGTATATGTGCATGAATAAATAAAAAGTTCCAATAGTTCATAAATGTGAATATTTGCATAAACAATCCTTCCACAGAATCCTCAAAGATTAACTGTGCAAGAGTACTGTGATAGATATTTTGGGCCTACAATAATTTTCACCTTCTTGGGCCTACAATACCTTTTAATATTATTGTGAACGTCTGATAGGGGTCTCAATTCCTGTAACTTATTTACCATCTGTTGCATCACCTCAACCACCTCCCCCGTGAAGGTTTCCTGTAGAAGTTTATGACAGAAGGGAAATCCAACTGAATAAGCCCTGGATAAGCCCTGTAGTCTTCATTTCTAACACCTTCTAGGGAGTTTCTTGTGGGAACTCTTTTCAAAGGAGAAATGCTTTGCTGGACATTGGCCTATCCTAAATTCCATCTGATGAACTAGAGTTGGCCAATGTCTTTCACAAATCCCAGAGCCCCCCTTTGAACAGAAATGGACTGGAACCTATTGAAGGGTGGGACTACCTGGAATGAAGGGGGGAGGGGGTATAAAAGTATGCCATAGCTCTGTTTCTGCCTCTTTGCCTTTTTCGGATCCCAGACCTCACAGCATCAGGATGTCTGTGTAATGATTCAGCATTGCTCTATTTCTTTTTCTATAACTTTCTTACCTATAGTCATCTCTCTATACTGATAATATACTGTATGTTATACTGTAACATCTATTATTTTTTTGTAATATCATATCTTTTGTTTGATTCAATTAGTAACTACTTTTCTTCTGTGTAAATAAATTAGATCTTTATTTTTTTGCACAGTTGTTATCCTTTGATATTAACATTATTGGTAATAGCCACATGAGGATTGGCTAAATTCATGTATAGACAAAAGGTTGTAATCACTTATTACATTTATAATCTTAGATAGTACCAAGTAAATAAGTATGGTAGCAAAACCGCCAAAACAGTATCAACTTCTGGCTGTGAATATCACTGCACCACCACCAATGATATGCACTTACAAAACACTAAGCTGCACAGACATGAGCAGCATACAATGCTTAGCAAAATGGTATGGATAGGCTTTCCCTTCCACAGAACAACCCAAATCTCATTAAGCAATTATTGGTCTTGCTTTAGCTTCTCCAACAAGGGTGCAATGATGACCACTGTTGATCACTGGCCACCACTCAGAATCGGGGCAGGACATCAGCACATATGCTCCACCCTAGGCGGAACATAGCCAGGAGGAGTTCAGGCTGAAGTTGTATCTCTATAAAGTTGCTGGGTTCTAGTATGCAGTCAATAAATCACTACGATTTTTTTAGTTATGAATTTGATAACTGGGGGCACAGGTAGAGATGATGTAATGTTCACAGGTCCATTCCTGAGAGACTAGCATTACAGTTACTCTTAAATAATTATCACAGACGTTAACTAAAATGTGGGATAAATTGGTTCTGGCATATATGCCTTATTACAAAATGAGAAGGCAATACACACTGTGGCTAGCTTCTTCTCTTTGTAATAAGTTTATATTTTTTGATAATTAAACCAAAATATTTAATCACGTTTTCACAAAATTATATAACTATCATTAGGTGAAAAATTTAAATAAGGAAAAAAGCTTTGCACGCATAAATTGTGTTAAGTAAAATTACAGCTAATGATTAATTAAAATCATATTTAAAATATACATTTAAGCTCTGTAAATGGGACATAAGTACTTTTTCAATCTTACATGTGGTAACAAAGCCATCCTGGACTTTAAAAATGAGTCATACTTATCTATGTCCTTAATATTCATGTTAAGTAGCATTTCAGACAGTAATTATCTGAAGGGCTTAGTAAAGCAAATGAGACCTAAACACACTGAAGAAAAAAAAGGAGGTACTTCCCTACGTTGTTTGCATAGTTAACACAATAGGTGACTGTAGAATTTAGATTCTTTGTATACAGACACACTCAAAACTTGGGCTTATTCAATAAAGAATATCTAAAACCAGTGATTATATACTATGCAGTAACCTACAACAAAAACATGTATGCTTATTCTGACTGGTGAAAGGTTACCTCTTTCCTAACCTGTCCTGCAAAGAATTATTATCAAAGCTTTCCAGTAAGGAAACATTGCTTGAAGTTCTAACCCTTTCACCGTACTACTAAAAGTGTGTCATGGGGAAATCTGTCTAATAAAGACATAGATAATAATAATAACCTGATAGATCATCTAACTCTTTTCTGCTTTACTCCCAATAATATAAAACATATTGGCTAGAGTTGGACTTTACTTTGTGAACATACCTACTATAAGAAGGAATATTAACTACACAGTTGAAAATCGTTGCAATCTTCTGAGAATAGTGACATGCATAAACCGTGTGTGCAAGTTCTGATACTTCAAGAAACACATTTTAAAGCTGCTACTGCAGATTGGGAGAAGAGCTTCCTTGTGACCTTGAAAATGAGCATAGCAAGTCAAATAAAATTGTGCCTTTGGTCTCCAGTTGTTGGAGATGCGTAAAAATGATGGGCAAGATGCTTCACATTTCGTGTTGCCACATATGACTCTATTGCAGGGAAATGTTAGAAAATCATGGACATGGAATGTCTGAAAACTCCAGAAGTGACATTACTCTTTATATTTCAAGAACCTTTCAAAACAGGTCTTCTTAGATTTCTTCTTTCTGCTGGTAGGGCACTGATCCTCAAACACTGAAGATTGGAGACTATTCCACAAATTCACAAGTGGGCCGATGAACTAGCTATATCATGATAATGGTGGAGCTTACGGCAACTGTGTATGACTGTAATCCAAAATGTAATATGATTCAGAGAACTTACATCAAATTTGCAAATGCATCTTGCAACCAAGCTTTTCTTTGACCTGGTCTTTTAGTCTTGGGAGTGCTAGCTTTGGTACATCTGGGCAAGCCTGGGGGGAGACAACTCAAACTCATGGTCCGTACATGTATGTAAATGCTTTGTTTCCTTTTCTACAGGCAAACAGGAACGGTAAACATTTTCTGTATGTGACACCAATCATGTCCAGCAAATGAAAGCTCTTATGACACACATCTGCAGAGCCATTAATGCTCAAACTGGTCATACTGCTCCTATCAGGCTACATACAGTATGGTCACCCTGACCTCAAGTACAAGATAAAAATAGATTGCTGTTTCAGTATTCTGCAGATACAGCTTGTCGTTCAAGGAACTAGTTTTATTAACATGCACAAATAAAGATGTTCTCTTTTAACTCAGATATTTAGCAGCGGTAGCTTGCAATTTTTGTTTATTTTTTTGCTTAGCATTAGCAGACAATCAATTTCAATAGTATGTTAATGCTTCCTTACTAAATTAGTTTGAAGCAGCTTCTTTGAGAGAACCTTTTAAAGTGCTTCTCAATAAGAACCCTAATTTTCTTTAATAAAGCAATCTAGAGCAAGCTCAGGAATAATGCAGATGATGTTTACTGGGTAATGATTTCCAATCTCTGTTTATCATATACCCTCTTAGGTTGATAATCTTTGCTGTATGAGTTAATTTTGATTTCACTTCAGGAGGACAATTGCAGTGACTTATTTAGAATTGGTCTTAAGCCAAATAGTTGAAGCATTTTAGAAATGACTGGAATTGAATCAATTTAGCCTTGTTATCTCTATGTGTATTCTGATGCACCACAATCAGTGACCATCGTAAGATATTTCATTGCTGTATTTTCGGCAGGCAACAGCATTTTTTAAAATAAAAATTAGCATTTGTTTTCTATGTGTCATCTCAAATGACTAACAAATACATTTATTGCTTTTAGTGATAAAGCCAAAATAAATGTAACTTAAAAGACAGACGGTATTTTTATTTAAAATTGCCCTAAAAAAACAATTGTACCACATTAAATAAAAACTAAGAATGTATTTGAGAAAAAAAAGCAACACATTCAAAAAGAACAAAATCATAAAAAGAAAAAGAAATACTTTATTATATTTTATGTATTTAAAGCTCAACTCTAACTTTGTCAAGCATTAAAATGTATCATCCAGCTTTTAAAAAAAAAATGCAGAATTGACTACAATTCTCTAATCTCCTCTGGTGCTGTCTACTGTGAACACAGAGTTATCCAATCCAGCAGTGGTCTTCTTATGGACTGAATGTGGTCCAGCATCATTCAGTTGACTTACCATGTGCCTTGTCCCTCGTGGACCCCCACATTCCACCAACCAGTGCTCACAGTACTTCTTGACAGTTCATACATCATTATGTGAGCACCATGCTATCTAAGAAGACAGCTTACCACTTGAAGGAGGTGGCTTAATGGGAGGAGAAAAAAGATAGATAAATAGATAGATAGATAGATAGATAGATAGATAGATAGATAGATAGATAAAACACTGTTTACCTGAATTGCTGTTTAAAATAAATGATTGCTCAGAACTTTTTGGACCTATAGGTTGTTAAGAAATTGTCAGGGGATAAGCCAGAGAAGACTGGCTTAAAAGCCTGGCACACTTCTCAGTACCCAGTATGGGTACATTCATTTGCAACGCAGGGATATTCTTTCACGGAGCACTCTCGTGCGCACTTACGCAAGCCGCGTTCAATAGTTCTTGGTTATCTCTGGTATTTATAAGGATGACATTTGCTCACAGACCTTGCTGGCTGGTCTTTAGCTCCCTGATACCTGTGTTCCTGAGTGCTTATACTTCTGGGCTTCCTGTTACCAACCCGGCTTGCTTCTGGACTCTCCCTTGTCTCTCTTCTGACTCTGACTTCAGCTTGTTCCACAGATCTGCTCCTGTCTGCTTCCTGTGTATGACCTTGGCTAGCCTGACCATGCTTTGATCCTCTCCCTGCTGACTCCTGGTATTCTGATCTTGGCACCTGCTCCTCACCACATCTCCTGTCTTGCCCTGTCTGCTGTGATCCACCTACTGTACCTGTCTGCTGTGACCTGTCACCTGTGACCAGCCTGCTGTGACCTGTCTCCTGTGACCAGCACTACCCAGCACCTCCTCCAGGACTAGCTGCTCTCCTCAGCTGGAGCCCACCTAAAGAGGGATCACCATTACAGCACCAACTACCTTGGCACTGTTGGCAATCCCTATTTCACTGGGTTCAGTGTTCCCTGTTACTATCTTCAGATATGCTATGCACTTAGCCACAAGGCGAGCCCTCTCATCATTTCAACTTCAAGACCAGGTACATGACAGAAATCTTTCTTGAACAAAGTATTGTTTTTGTGTATTTTATCCCATAGGATAGCTATTAACACAATGTTGATTAATAGAACAGTTGCCATTTTTCCATCTACAAAAGAAGCCTGAACATATGCTGGGAACATTCAACGTATATATTGCACATTTGCTATAAATATCAGCTCACATAATTCTACAAATCAAGATGAACCCCTTGCTGCCCTTTAAAGAGGACCTTTCCCTCCCCACACTATAAACCTGCCAATAACGTACAGAAGTTAAGAAACATCTATACTTGCCTATATCCTTTTGATGTTTTCTTCATACTTCCCTATTTTCATCCTGTCCATGTGCTGCCTAGGTCCCTGTTTCCCCACCACCATTTTTAATTCATTGCTCCATCTCACACGTGTGACATTATATGCATCTATGGACCAAAAATCCTTCCCAAGATCTTGTGAGAGCTGTGGTAGTAGTTTCTTTTTACCAGGATAATTGGGTACTGTTCATGATACTTTCTTTATTTGCACTAGCATCCAAATTTGCAGGACAAACTGTTAGGGCGTACCCCCTTTTTCAAGGTCTAAGCAGTACTTACTGTATAAGTATAATAATAAACACAAAGTATATGCATAATGTTAATAGGACAATATCTGGGAAGAGAAAAAAAAAACAAAAAACAAACATACGCAGCAATGGTAACACTTGCTCCTTGGCCAAAAGTAATTTTACTGCTGGCCAGCTGCTTGAGCAGGTACATCTCCCCGCACATGCACACTTTGCATGCCCCCTGGGGCACACAATGGCGCCATCTGCAATACATTGGTAGATCACAGTGCTAGGTATTGGCTATTGTGACCGATATTACTTGATCGCTGTGTGATCACATGTCACCTAGTAAACAATAGTCATTTACTACTGTGTGTGATCTGTAATTGGTCACCAATCACAGCACCCCATACCATGTGATAAGCTGTGACCAGTTACAGTATCACAATAGTAAACATTGAGCCATAAATGAAAGCCATTCATGACAGTTCAAATGATTGCTGTTACAGTGATCATTACTGTAACAAGCAATCACTGTGTAAAAAATAAATAAAATCCCTGATCACCCCCCTTCCCCCAGAGCAGTACAGTGTCACTATGTTGACACTGAAGTACTTTGATAACAAATGTTTCACATACTGTCATCAAAGAAATAAATGTTTAAATGTATGAATAATAAAATATTTGTTTATTTTTTTACTGTCACCAGTCAGTATCCCTGATCACCACCACACCAGCCATATGATGAAACTATACTGCACTGGTAATAGTATATAAAAAAATGGGGGAAAACTTTTACTTCAATTTCTACATGTTCAAAAAAGAGTCATTTGGGGGATATTTGTACTGTCTTGGCATATTAAGGCCTCAGTAAATGAGATAGGCAGGCAGCACATTGGGAGTGATCAATATATATATATATATATATATATATATATATATATATACACACACATACACACACACATATATATATATATATACATATATATATATACACACACATACATACATACATATACACACATACACACACAGGTGAAACTCGAGAAATTTGAATATCGTGCAAAAGTTCATTTATTCCAGTAATGCAACTTAAAAAGGTGAAACTAATATATGAGATAGGCTCATTACATGCAAAGCGAGATAGTTCAAGCCGTGATTTGTCATAATTGTGATAATTATGGCTTAAAGCTCATGAACTTTCCACTTCTTAATAGGTGATTTAACAGTACTGATTGGCATATTCAAGGCTTTGGACATCTTTTTATGTCATTTTCCATCTTTATAAAGTTCCATTACCTTGTTATGCAGGACTTTTGACAGTTCTTTTCTATTTCCTATGGCTCGGTATCTAGCCTAGTCAGTGTTTCCACGTAACAACTAACAAACTCATTGACTATTTATACACTGATACTAATTGCAATTTAAAAAGCCACAGATGTGGGACATTAACCTCTAATTGACATTTTAAACCATGTGTGTCACCGTGTGTGTCTATACCAAGGCCAAACATTCCAGGGTATGTAAACTTTTGATCATGGCCATTTGGGTGATTTCTCTTATCATTATGATTTAAACTGGAGCCAAACAACTATTTGATAATAAATGGCTTCATATGATCATCATCCTTCAATAAGCATTTTTTGGCATGATCAGTCATATTTTCAATATCAATGCCAAAATTGCAGAATTTTTCCCGGGTATGCAAACGTTTGAGCTAAACTGGATATATCTATCTATATATATATATATATAAATAATAAACATTGATTTTTTTTTAACCAAAGAGATGCAGCAGACTACATTTTGGCCTAAATTTATGAAGATTGATTGTTTGCAAAATTGTATAACAGAAACAATGAAAAACATGAAAAATATACCCACTGATAGATGCAAATATATCACAGTTCCAGCTTCCACCATTCAGCACACTAAACAGGCTAACATACACAAATTTGCTCAGACCCACACAACAAAAATACATATCTCAGAATACTAGAATACAAGCATAAACACAGCCCTGAAAACCTAAAGAGAAAATGTCTACAAAGAGAAAAAAAAATAACTGTGTGCCCTTAGTAACCACATATAATATAGCTCTAGGATATGAGGGATAAGAAAGATAATAAAAGATTTTCAGCCCATCATAACACAGGATGAAATGCTAAAAGAAATATTCCACAACAAACCCCAATACTGGCTTTCAGCCAACCAACCAACCTCAGAAAAACTAATCAGCAGTAAACTTCATTCTGAGTATAAAGTCACAAATAAAGAAACCAAGTCTTGCAAGAAGAAACACTGCAAATTGCGCAGCCAAATCAATCCATTAAAAAGTGTAACACATACAAAAAGGACTTTCAATATTACAGGATCATACAGGTGTACATCCAGTAATGTGATCTAGCCTCATGAGGGCCACTGTGTTGAGGGTATCCCTAAGCCTCAGGCAACATGTATTTTTAACACTAACTTGCATCCAGAGACAATGACCAGATTGTAAGCTCCAAGGAGCAGGGCCCTCCTATCCCTCTTGTATTGAACGGTATTGTTGCTGTATTGTCTCCCTTTATATTGTAAAGCGCTGAGCAAACTGTTGGCGCTATATAAATCCTGTATAATAATAATAATAATAATAATGACCTGTCTGTGGGCTTGGTTTTGGTGTTTTATTAGGAGAAATCAACTTGGATAGGGAAATAGGGATAATGGGATGCCCAAGTTGGCTTGAATCAATGGAAGGGGGACACTTTCCCCCTGTGTACAAAGGCAGATCCTGGACTGTTCTTTTTCTGAAAGCCATCAGTCATTGCAGATCAGTAGCAGCTGCCCTTTACAGGTGAGGAAATAGCAGGCCCCCAAAAATCACTTTACTTCTCGTAGCCACATGCAGAGATGTCTTCTCTCCCCTTATAGAACGGTTCCAAGCACCTCAGTCTGCAAGTACTACCAGCCCTCCTGGCTTATCAGAAGAACTCCCAGGGCAAGGATTAAGGATTGAGCCCAGTACTGTCCTTAGAAAGCTTGATACATGTGGCAGTCTTTCCCCTTGTAGACCCCAGAGTGTGCTGCTGTACTCACTGTCCTCTTTGCTCTCTGCTGCTCCAGGACTTGATCCCATATGCATCTCTCAGCTGAATGTATCCTCCTGAGCCAACCCAAGCCCAGCATGGAGGCCACCCCCTCCCCCCCAGACCTAGGGAACCCCTCCTAGGCACCGACAGTCTCCTCAGCACTCCATCTTCCACCCATCTTCCCTGTCAGCCTGACTGTTCCATATTTGTAAGCCAGTCCGCCCCTATACCAGGGCCTCCAAACCTGGGATTGGCCAGACCCCATGAATATGCAGATTAGGTCTCCACCCCTTTCTGCTTACTGACTTCTGGAACTTTCTATAGTCCTCCAGAGGAGGCGATAGAGCCACAACCTATTGAGTCATCCAGCTGACCTGCAATAGCCCAACCTTAATCACATGACTCCACAACTACCACACAATCAGTGTGTCACACACAATGATTTTGCCTACAGGTGAAACTCGAAAAATTAGAATATCGTGCAAAATTTAATTTATTTCAGCTATGCAAATTAAAATGTGAAACTAATATATGAGATAGACTTATTACATGCAAAGCAAGAGATAGTTCAAGCTGTGATGTCATAATTTTGATGATTATGGCTTACAGCTCATGAAAACCCCAAATCTACAATCTCAGAATTTAGAATATTACATGCAATCAATAAAACAAGGATTGTACATAGAACAAGATCGGACCTCTGAAAAGTATAAGCATGCATATGTACTCAGTTGGTTTGGGCCACCTTTACAGCAATTACTGCCTCAGTGCAGCGTGGCATGGAAGCTATCAGCCTGTGGCACTGCTGAGGTGTTATGGAAGACCAGGATGCTTCAATAGCGGCCTTCAGCTCCTCTGCATTTTTCGGTCTCAGGTCTCATCTTTTTCTTGGCAATGCCCCATAGATTCTCTATAGGGTTCAGGTCAGGCGAGTTTGCTGTCCAATCAAGCACAGTAATCCCACGGTCATTGAACCAGGTTTTGGTGCTTTTGGCAGTGTGAGCAGGTGCCAAGTTCTGCTGGAAAATGAAGTCAGCATCCCCATGAAGCTCGCCTGCGGAAGGAAGCATAAAGTGCTCCAAAATCTCCTGGTAGACGGCTGCGTTGACCCTGGACTTAATGAAGCAACGTGGACCAAATCAACACTGTAGAAACTTTATACTGGACTTCAAGCATCTTGCAGTGTGTGCCTCTCCATTCTTCCTCCATACTCTGGGTCCTTGGTTTCCAAATGAGATGCAAAAGTTGCTCTCATCAGAAAAGAGGACTTTGGACCACTGAGCAACAGACCAGGTCTGTTTTTCTTTAGCCCGGGTAAGATGCTTCTGACGTTGTTTGTTGTTCAGGAGCGGATTGACAAGAGGAATACGACATTTGAAGCCCATGTCCAGGATCTGTCTGTGTGTGGTGGCTCTTGATGCACTGACTCCAGCCTCAGTCCACTCCTTGTGAAAGTCCCGAACACTTTTCAATGGCCTTTTCCTGACAATCCTCTCCAGGCTGCGGTCATCCCTGCTGCTTGTGCACCTTTGTCTTCCACACTTTTCCCTTCCACATAACTTTTTATTAATGTGCTTTGATACAGCACTTTGGGAACATCCAACTTCTTTTGCAATTACCTTTTGAGGCTTTCCCTTCTTATGGAGGGTGTCAATGATGGTTTTCTGCACAACTGTCAGGTCAGCAGTCTTTCCCATGATTGTGATTCCTACTGAACCAGACTGAGAGACCCTTTAAAGGCTCAGGAACCCTTTGCAGGTGTTATGGCTTAATTAGCTGATTAGAGTGGGACACTTTAAGCCTAGAATATTGCACCTTTTCACAATATTCTAATTTTCTGAGATTGTGGATTTGGGGTTTTCATGAGCTGTAAGCCATAATCATCACCATTATGACAAATCACGGCTTGAACTATCTTGCTTTGCATGTAATGAGTCTATCTCATATATTAGTTTTACCTTTTAAGTTGCATTACTGAAATAAATTAACTTTTGCACGATATTCTAATTTTTCGAGTTTCACCTGTATAATACTATACACCAATCTAGTAGCACACTCAAGGGTGCTACAGTGGTATCCACCATCCAATGCAAAAAATGCAATAAGGGATCTTACATTGGTGAAACAGAAATTACAAAAAAAAATAATAATTTACACAGACACACCATTAAAGAGAATAAGGAAGATAATTTCTACACACCTGTGGGACATTCTATTTCACAAGACCCCACAATGGAATCATGAATGTTTTAGTTCTTAAAGTGAACTTCAAAACTACTTAAAAAAGGAAAACCTTTGAACTAAGAATGGTAATTCTATTTGACACAAAAGATAATTAACTAAATGTGGGTCTCAGCTTTCTAACTTACTAACGGTTTTATGACCACTGTCACCTCTGTGACTCCAACCTCCCTTCCCTGCCTAAGCTTTGCCTTAATCTTTGGTATTAGTACTGCTTGGACCCTGAAGAAGGGGGTACACCCCAAAAGCTTGTCCTGAAAATCTGGATGTTAGTGAAAATAAAAAAAGTATCACGGATGCTATTCAATTGTTTTTGTTGCAAGTGCACTAATGCAGCTAAAATCACCTCAAGCAAGATGAATGATTCTTTTCACCAGCAAATTAATGCAATTTGGTATTCACATGTGCGAAATGATGAGCATGATATCATGTCATGCACTGTATGACAATACTGTGAGATCTTGCAAGATCTCGCAGTTTAGGTACAAGATTTTCCTGAAGGCTGTGGTGATGTTGCCTTCCCAGGGAGCATCTGTGTGTCCAGGGCTATGTCACCAATGCCTTTAGGGAAACCAGGAAGTGGAAGACAAAAAGGATGAGCACAAAACTTATAAAAAAAAAGTGTTAGTCGAATTCACATCAGTATGCTAATATGAATTTTAGGGAAAATTCTACTTTAAGAGTATCTTTCTTAAAGTGTTACTAAATTCACAACAGTAAAATCAGTCAGTATATGTAGTAAAGCATGCTTGTTATACGCACTGTGGAACCTAAGGGGTTAATTCCCCGCATTGTGTAAAAAGGATGTTTGATCCTGACTTCTCTGATCCTCCCCTACTTCCAGTGCCCCCCTCTCTTATCTCCTGATAAGACATGGCATGTGGAGACACACTGCACATGCTCAGTTTGGTGTGTATGTGATTTATTTTTCTTGGGAGAATGCATGTGATCAGCACAGGGCAAATCAGCACTGTCCAGACAGAGGTGAGGGGTCCTACATCATCCTAGAGCAAAATTAAAAATCCTCCTACAAGCTTTAACCAGTGCTCTGCTGGACACTGATAGAAGTCACAAGACTGCTCTAAGTGCTGATGAGAAAAGGTATAAAGCAGTTTATATTTACTAAAACAATTACGCTTCCATGTTCTGTGTACTGTGGGAGGCCAGATAGACTGATTGCTGGCTCATGGGTTTAGTAACACTTTAATACCAGGAGCAGGGGCGTAATTACCGCAAGGCAAACAAGGCATTTGCCTAGGGCGGCATATTTCAGGGGGGCAGCATCACCACTCGGAAGAAGGGACAGAAGAAGGGACACATGTGGCATGGGGAGCAGGTGGGATCCAAGAGAGGCTGCGGGCTGCTTGACAGTGTATGCAGAGCCTGACTCTCGTTCCCAGGGATGTCTGGAGCTGCAAGTATCTCTCTAGCGCGGGGGGGGGGGTTGCTGGTATATGGGCCTAGGGCAGCACAAAACCTAAATACAACACTAAACAGGAGGCAGAGACAGGCTTCCCAATCATGTGAGTGCTGCGATTGGCTGTCACAGCTCTCAATCATAAACAATGACCGGGATATTTCAGTGATAGCTCGATCACTGTGCTGGGAGTGTGCTTTTAGTAGAGAAGACTGGTTCTCCATATGTTCTGGCACAGTGTTAAGACCCAACCACCTTGTCACTTCATATATGTGTATACCTGGAGGAAACTAGTTAAAAAATAGTAATACTATAATAGAACTGAAGAACTTGTACCTAATCCAGAGCTGTGGTCACACACTGAATAGTGAAAATTGAAGAATGGTTTAGCGCTAATAATAATCCCTACTACTAACATTAAAAAATTTTTAAAAATAAATCTCAGTCACCTTAAAATGTTACTAAACCCGCAACAGTAAAATCAGGCTGTATATGCAGTAAAGCATGCTTGATATACTCAGTATGGAACCCAAGGGGTTAATCCTCTGCATTGTATAAAAAGGCAATTTATCCTTTCTTCTCTGCCCCCCTCTTATTCAAATGTCCATGTCTTATCTCCTGGTAAGACAGACTGAACCCATAGCCACATGCACATGCTCAGTTTAGTGTGTATTGCTATAGAGTTTTTTTTTTCTTGAGAGAGTGTATGTGATCATCACAGTGATCAGCACTGTCCAGGCAGAGGTCAGGGCTTTGTCATACCCCTAGAGCAGAAAGAAAACTCCTAATACAAGCTTTAACCAGTGCTCTGCTGAAGTCACAAGACTGCTCTAACTGCTGAAGGTATTTAGCAGTTTATATTTAACTAAAATAATTATATTTCCGTGGTGTGTGTACTTTGGGAGACCGGATATGCAGGGTCCTGGGTTTAGTAACACTTTAACCCAGTTCAGTACATTCACCATATAACAATCTGTCGCTGAATTTCCTATTGAGGAAACTGTGACCTGTCTGGAAGTTTCTCATTCCCTATGGGAAGGACTGTGATACACAGAAACCTGGTAAACTGCCTAAACCTATTTTGACGTGTCTGATATACTTTATGTTAGTTCAGGTCAGATCTAGAAAGTGAGTGCATTTCCACAGTGGGGAGCACTGTAATTTGCAAAGGATCTGAATATCAGCACTATTTCTCATGGAAGTGGACCAAACACTTTACCACTAAAATTTGGATTGTTTGGACATTTTAAGGACACTTATTGCAATATATGATAGTGTTCAATATTGTTTGATGGTATTTGCATTGGATACAGCTAACACATTGTTAAAGGTACTGAGCTAGGTTAAGGTGACTGAGATTCCTTTTTTAAAATTTGTTTATGTTGGAGGTAGAGAGTATTGTTAGCACTGCACCATTCTTTATTAACCATTTGCCAACCGCACTATAGCTGAAAGATGGCTACAGCGTGGTTGTCCAGTTCTGGGAGGGCATTCACGGACATCCTCCTAGAATGCGCCCCCTGCGCACCCCCAGCGGTGTGCACCCGGCGCTGTCGGTGATCGCTGTGTCTTATGGACACAGCTGATCACATGACAGGGTAGAAGGCCAATCACAGCAGCCTTTTACCACATGATCAGCTGTGTCCAATGACACAGCAGATCCCAAAGCAAATACAGTTGCCGGTTATCGGAAGCACTTTTCTCATACTGTCACAGCATGAGGAAAGTACTGCCGATAACCGGCAAATGTCATAGAGGACATCCGCACTGTTAATCAGAGCACTGATTATCAGTGCCATCCAGCAGTGCCCAGCAGTGCCACCCATCAGTGCAGCCCATTAGTGCCCAGCAATGCCACTCCATCAGTGCCCAACAGTGCCCCCAGTCAGTGCCATCTGTCAGTGCATCCAGTCAGTGCTATCAGTCAGTGCCGCCCTTCAATGCCCATCAGTGCCGCCTATCAGTACCCATCAGTGCTGCCTATCAGTGCATTATCAGTGCCGCCTCATCAGTGCCACCTCATCAGTGCAGCCTACCAGTGCCCATCAGTGCTACCTATCAGTGCCATCTTCTCAGTGCCCATCAGTGCTGCCTATCAGTGCAGCCTCATCAGTGCACATCAGTGAAGAAGAAAAATTACCTGTTTGCAAAATTTTATAATAGAAACAAAGAAAACCTTTTTTTTTTCCTCTTTTTTTGTTTATAGTATAAAAAATAAAAACCCCTGTGGTGATTAAATACCACCAAAGGAAAGCTCTATTAGTGTGAAAAAAATTATAACAATTTCATATGGGTACGGTGTTGCATGACCGCGCAATTGTCATTCAAAGTGCAACAGCACTGAAAGCTGAAAATTGGCCTGGGCATGAAGGGGGTAAAAGTGCCCAGTAGGCAAGTGGTTAAATTTTCGCTGTATATTTGTTTTCATTGGGTGTCAGCAGCTTAGAGTTTCTGCATGCAAAAGGCTCCTTTTGTCAGTTTACAGCAATATGTATTGATACTCTGAATACTGTAATGTTGGTTATAGACAGGCAGATGTCTTCCTGAAAATTAAGGTTGAAGAAATACTACTTTGAAAGAATAGGTAATAGGACCAATGAACAGACAAGCAGTAACTGTAACTTGATGATTCCAAAACAGGTGAAAAGTAAGGAGCAATAATGCAAAACATGCATACACTGCAGAATAATGAAAAACTGGCTCAGGATGGCAAATGACAAGCAAAAACATAAATTCTTCAAAGCAATGTCCCTGTGGATCAGTCAGGGTAAGACTCTATAACAGCAGAGAGTCAGAATGATCATCACCACTTCAGTTAAACAGTTCAGAACACAGCTACCTCATAATAGCCATAACATCCCTCACAGTGAAGTCTAGGTTGGCTCTAATAGCACAGGTGAACAAATGGAGGAATCCAAGACCCACAGACAAAGGGCAATCCCATTGGAACTGTGGTACTTTGGAAGCAACTAGGAAGGGGTCCACATGGTACTTAGAACCAGTGTGATCGAGCAACATGCAGCTTTTCCATAAGCTCTAACAGTTGAGGGCCTCTCACCTGGCTACAGATCACTTTTCCAGCTACCTCTGCCTCACCAAGTGTAGCCTATCTGAGCTTCCGAAGAAGGGAGTTTAAAGTTATTTCTACTCTCTAGGTGTGTTCAGGTTCCCAGGAAGTTGGGGTAAATGGAGCTAAGGGGGCCTGCTCCTTTGTTTGAGCATTGATGTGCAAATGAGCCCTCCACTATACTAGCCATTCTTAAGTTACTTGTTGGAGAATCAAGAATTAACTTTATTCTTCTCTTCTTTGACTGATGTACAAATCTGATACTATTGTCCTTCAATTTTCTACATAAAAAAGTGAAGGGTTGGGCCTATTCATAGGCCAACAAATTAGAATATGCCATTGTGCCATCATGAGCTCCTAAAGACACGTGAAGATTTATTATTGGTACAAATGGGTAGAAAGTGAGCGCTTTTCCAGTAAGCAGCTGTACACTCAAGGCAACCAACAGAAATCCTTAATCAAATCAAAAACAAATAGTGCAGCGCTAATAATGGTATTAAAATCATGTGGAGTAATCTAGATAGACGATAATTATTGAGCTTAGCTCCCCCTCTGATGATGTGCGTGGCGCGTAATGCATAAGGAGGAGCCTACTCACTCGTCACGCTGTCCGAGCATCGTGGAGCTCCGGCGAACGTTTCCATTTAGGGACGGTTAGTCCTTTTTGTTCTATTTTTAATACGTCTAACTTACTTGCATGCATCCATAACCACTTTATTTGAATAAATGATTTTAATCCTACTACACTATGGGCATTCTTCTGTTCTGACCCCATGCGGGGAGTATCATTTTTCCAGAGAGGGAGCCTCCTGTCTTAACCTCTGAGAGCTGCACCCATCCATCCCTAAAGGGGAACTCTGGACATCCAAAGGAGCATCAGCACTTAAGTCCCTGGACCCTAACCATCCTGAGAGGGAGCTCTTTGCATCTACTGGCCCAGACAACTACCTGTTGACACCAGGATATATTATTCAATGCACATAATTAGTGCACTTCCGGTGAGTGCGCATTTCTCATATTAATACAAGGCACAAGCACCGGTTTGAAGTTCTGGGGACTTTTTTCACTATTTAGTTACCTCTGCGGATATTTGTATATTTACCCATTTTTATACTTTTATCACAGGAATATATTTTGCTATTCTACATACGATTATTTATCATTCCACATATGATTTTTTTGTACTTATCTTGGCATACTACCTTTTATATGCATTAGTTTTTATCCTATTGTCTATTTGTCAATAATTATCATCTATCTAGATTACTCCACATGATTTTAATACCATTATTAGCGCTGCACTATTTGTTTTTGAAGATTTATTATGAACACACGTAGGTCAGAAATGGTACTATGAACATAAGTCAGTTGATCTCTGGGACAAGAATAATCAGCTGTGGTAGATATTTTTGGCCTAAATGTAGATATCCTAGAATAGAGAAATAAATCAAAAACTGTGGATATTTTACAGGTTTGGTTAAAGACTGGGGACATGCTGCAACAGACAGTCAGAAACTGGGGACATGTAACATGACACTGCTAGAGATCACTGCAAACTGCCACTATATGACTGTAGCCAATATTTGCTATAGCAGCCAAGCATTCATTTTTTAATTTCAATTTGGAGTATTCACAGCAATTAAAGATTAATTGTGATTTGCTGATATGGACTATTGCATTTTGCATATTATTGCTTTAGTTATTAGTTAGTAATCAGTGGTTACTCTCTATGTGCTTTTAATTTAGGATTATGTTAGAATGATTTTCAAAATATAATAAATGTCATCATGGAGGCATATTCCCTGAATCTCATTTTACGTTGTAAATGAAGGGTTTTGGTTTTATGGAGAAGCATTAATAGAATTGAACACAAAATATTGAGCATACAGTAAATAGACAAGATATTAGGATTCTTCAATAGTGAACTATAACCTTAATTATCTGTACTTTGTATCTTAAAGTCTAGCTTTTATAGTTCATTATATTATAAGTAAGGCAAGATACTCAAAGTAAAATAGCACTGACCTGTAAGATGTAAGCAAAATGCCCTGCAGCTCTTAAGTTGTCTGAAAAGTTATGATCCTATTATCTGTACTTGGATGCTGAGTCTGCTAAATTGTTATCTGTATTATTGTTGAAAAGATGAATGGAAATTACTTTTTGTTACTGTAGATGCACCTTATATTTTGCTAGCAGATGGCTTTCAAGATTGCTGGAATATGAATTGAACTGTGCATTGTGGTGTCTTTAATTAGTCTAGGAGACATTCAAGCGCCAAAAGAAGTTTACTGTGTAATTATCAGTAGTCAGTTGCACTAAAGTAGATTCTTAAAACAGTTTAGCGATTATAATACTACATACTCAATATTTCAATATTCAGGGAATTTTCTTCACAGGAAACTACAACACAAAGTCTTACAATTTATATTGTTTTTCCACTTAGTTTGCTGCAATATGCTTATGTTTCTGTATCTGCATCCACAGAGAAATTTACTATAGAATATATTTTACATTAGACCCGATTTGTTGATCACGTTCAAGAGAATCCCAGGATTTCATAAAAAAGTGTCATAGAGTCTCTTTAAATTTGTGTTGTGCCTGTGCACCACAAATCACACATGTAGATCCAGGCAACAAATGAATGTACCTGTCTGAAAGAGGTACATGAAGTTCTCACATGGAGGCATGGTAGAGGCAAACCTGAAGCTAGAATGTCCATAGTGAATATTCCATTCTTGGTGCATGTTCAGCCCTAGGGCTGAATGGATTCTTTGGTCAATATGTCACTGTCAGCTGCACAGCATCTTTGGTTGCCATTGGTGGGTGTGCAGATGACAGTACAGCATCATACCAAACCAATGACACATCCTCAAACCCATTTAACCCATTTAACCGGGGTTGCGAGACATTAGTCAGCACCAGCCTCAAACCCATCCAGCTCCCTGCTGGGAGACATTAGGCAGCACCAGCCAATTCATTTATATTCAGCTGTTAACTAGAGAATCCAGGAACTGAATGGAGCCAGGATGCATATTTGTCAGCTAGGATGCCAGCATCCTAACAATGCACGAGCCCTGAATAGGAAGCTGTTACATTCATGACAAATTCCCTGCCCATACATGCCATACCCTGAGCACTGGTGTCTCTCTGTTTGCCAACCCAGAGTTACTTTTAATTAGCAACAGTTTCCTAATCTGTGAACTAGCATAAATTCTTTTTTAATTTGTCACAGATTTAATTTGTCAATAATGACAGATTTTTAAAGTGGCAAAACTAAAAACTACATGTATCTGTTTCATGTGTTGGAACTCTTAATGAAGCTGTTACAATGCTTCCATGAATTAGGTGCCTGTTAAAGGGGCCATGCCACTAGAAAACTGTTGCAAATTTTGAGCTGAAAATCCAGTTTCATTGAAATACATAAAAAATTATTTCTTTTGGGGGTCACCACTTTTGACTTGATTTAGGGCCACATGGCCAGAAAAGTGTAGAAAATTTGAATCTCCCTAATTTTTGTTTTTATTTCATGAAACGTATGGAGTTCTGGAATGTTAATTGGACAGCAGGAAAAATTATTTCTTTAGGTGTCAACAAGTTAGATGTAATTTAGTATCCATGGCGAAGTCACGTGGGTTGTGACACAATGTGTCGGATGGAGCCGGGCCATGTCACTTCCTGTTTTTGGCCGGAACCGGAAGTACCAGTTAGAAATCGTTCCAATAGCTTCCAGTTCATATGTTTCCATCAGCTAGAATTTGCTTACATTTTGTGAGTATATTATTTTTTAATAAATACAGAGTTTTTAGTGATACTTCACCACAGAGAGCCTTTTTTTATTTGCATGAATGCTATTGTGAGACACAAGTGAGACAGGAGATATTGAAGGAGTGATATAGTGTGGAGTATTGGAAGTGGAATCGCAGTAGGGCCAGGAGCCCACAAGTGAAGTGGAGCACATGACAAATCACATCAGAAGCTTTAAAATCACATGCACTGTATTGGTGGACAAGCTGAACACTGGAGTGAATTTCTTAATGCTTTTTAGACTTTATGAATTTTTGCATTAATATTCCACATTTAGATTATTGTCAAAAGGAGAAGGTTGACACTAGAGAAAATTGAAATCACATATTGCATTTGGTGAAGTTGTTAGTAGTCACTTATAATTTGTGTTTATATTTTATAACGAATGTTGGTTTTATACACGTTATGTATGGCACATTGATAAATTATTTTAAGAACTATTTAATCTTTATGAATTTTCACATCTGTGGCAATTCAATAATTTATATAGACAATTCCCTTGCGTAAGCACTGCACCGTTCTTATTTATATCAATTTAGGGAATATAATAAGGGCATTTGAACAAAAATGTAAACCCGTTGAAGTTAAACACAGTGAACTGGTAAACTGACAGCTGCTTTAATCACCTAACTGATTTCACTCAGAACTATATTCAATCATGAAAAGATAGCTTTAATGACAATAAAAGACTTCTGTAGGCTGTTAAAATTTGTACTTGTTGAAAGTTCTTAAAGTGTATTTTTTTCAGTTTTGGTTAAACCCTCTGAAGTTTTTAAATCACTGTTTGTTTAATTATAATTCACCATGTTAATTGTTACGAGAAAATACAAACATTTTGAATTGTCACCAAAGCAAGAGAAGAGTTTACATATCCTCCAATGGATGTACAATTTATGAACTATACAAAAACAAATACCTACCTAGTGCTGTTCTAATAAAAGTGTATGATAACACCCTATAAATGAAATATAAACAAATACAATCTCCTCTTTTATTTGGCTTCCACTTCTTAGGCCATCATCATTGAATCCTTCTCTGACACACTTGCTTAGGATATGAGACTCTAAAAAGAATCTGGAGACCTCATCTCTGGTGAGATGCCCTGGTTTCCATCTCCTCATCTCCTAATAAATATAAATGGTGGATTCACAAGGATTTTTACAAATGTCTATTCTCTTCTTACCATTAATGGTATTAAATCCTTTGAATATTTTTTAGAAAAACGTGCAGAATTACCCAGGAACTATTTTGATACATACAGCTACACCACTATATTGCTTCTTTTTTGTCTAATACTGAAACCTCACTAGTTCTTACTGGTGAATGCAAATGGTTCACCATTCTCCTGGAGTCATCTCTCATATACAAGCATCTATACGCTCTTCTATGATGCCCCTAAAGTTAATTATATATTACACATAAAGAAAAACTAAACACAATCATCTCATATGAGGACTGGATGGAAATCTGGACTTCCACGGGGAAGAGTTCTTTCAATATTCTGGCTCTGATGAATTCTTATAAAGTTCTATGTCGCTGGTATCTAACCTCTGCTTGTATTTGTAAATATGTGCCCAGTTATTCATCCCTCTGCTTCTGAGGCCATAGACAAGAGGTAATGATGATACATATCTGGTGGTCATGCCTCAAATCTCAAAGGCTCTGAATTGGAGGTTATACTTTAATACGCTCAATTTTGAATTGTAACCTGCACAAAGCTTCTGAAGTCCTCTTAAATAAACAAATTCAGGATATATAATGCAATATGGCAAAAATAATTGGATTTGCTTTCAGCGCCACTGAACAAACTATATCCCAATCATAGAAATCACCCATGCCAAGCTTCTAAGAGGTTAAAACATGACTAAATGGCACAATGATCAAAGAAAAAAATGATTGGCTGTCTCATTAAACTAACATGAAAATGTCAGTCTTCATGGATAGCCTTCTCTTAACCTAATCAGAACGTCTTGAGTATATGACAAGGACCAGAAGGTTGGCTAAACTCAAGAGATAGGGGGTTCCTCATCCTATCCATTTAAATTTGCCCCCCACTTAGGTCCCCTTTATTACTTTCTCTAGTCTTACTGGATTTTCTGTGGTCTTGTCTATTGTTTTTCTAAAACCCTCTTCTGTTCTCTACTTTAATTCCCTACAGGAAATGCAGATACAATAAATTATCATACTAAAACTGCTTAGAGATATTTTAGAGCCACTGCCAGTTTTACCTTGCTAAACCTGTAAAGCAGTATCAAAATCAAGATTAGCATATGTTATAGTTTGAATAAATGAAATGCCACTGGATAACCTATCAGATAATACTAACCTCATTCTGTGTCAATGGAAAAAGGTCATGTGTTATTTTTATACTTCATAATTTATAAGTGGACCTTTTATTGACATTGTACTGTTGTACTCCGTATGTGTATGGAGTTTTCTACATTACTTATTTTGCATTTGTCAAAACTAAGTACACTACTAAATAAACTATTTCATATTCCTCTGCAAAATAAACCTCAAAGCAATGTCATATCTTTTAAATCACAAAAACAACACTTTATCCAAAACCTCTGTGCATGAGTGTCTATGTGTGTTATAAAAATAAAATATGCAGTCAAATAAATTGTCACTTAAACAAAATCAAAGTGTCAAGAAAACCATTGAAGTTGTGTGTTCAATATTTCTAAAGTATCTTCTTAAACATCCACAGACCCTTCACTGCATTGTGCAATACCCTCTCTAAAATATGCAATTCCTTACCCTATGTTAAGCCAAATCACTTGCTGGAAGGGGAATTCAACCTATAATGTTAAAAAAGGTTAAATAAATATAACATTTTTTCATAGTCCACTTTTGGATTACCACTATCCTCCACTTTCAGCCAAAAAATGGATAAAAAAGGCACAGAACACTGATATTGGTTAAAGTGAAAATAAGTCCACTGAAGTGACTAGCCTTAGGTTAAACATATTGATGAAGCAAATCTCCCACAAATGCAGGCCCACGCCCAATAATTAATATTTCCTATGATCATAAGTACCATCTAGTGGCCATATTTTCTGTATTTTCCGGATTCACTCTGTCCTTATGAATGAAAAACATTCAACCTACAGAGAAAAATAGAACATTCTATTTTGCCAGCATTCACACAGAACAAACATGTATGCAGTTTTGTAGGACAAATAGTTCTGCACATTTGTTTTAAATACCTCTATGTGTTTATCTAATATCCTTTATAAAATTCTGTACAACACAATATAATTACCTAAAACACACTCATTTATTAAAAACTACATTTGAACTGAAAGGTTATAAAAAGCAAATATCATATCATGAGATTAATAGAGTTGATACTATGAGAAGATAAATTAAGTAAGAAATTAAAATAAAAATAAATTTTTAAATACACATGTAGAGTTTATTTTTACCACAGATTTTAGTGCCCAATACAAACAATCAGATAAATAAGATATATTGGCCCATATTACTATGAGATGAAACTCTGGGCCATTTGCCTCTCAGTAAACCTACGTTTTTTTTACGGGAAAGCATATCATAAGCTGAAACTAGGTGAATCTATGAGCTTGACACTCTGACCCATATAGGTTTAATGTAGACATAGACTTTGTTTTACCAACAACCATGAATTATAGAAAATATATATTTTTTTTATTGTGGACCATGATTTGATGCAGTTATACCATTTGTATTTGCTGTTTTTTTTAGTTAGATTTTTCTCCATATCTGCACATGCAGTTTGTACTTGTATTTGTTGTATAATTTCATTAACTCATTTATCTTTATTTTGTAGCTATTACACTCAGGGCAGCCATCAGAAACTTTGGGGCCCCTTACACAGTTTTAGGCCTAGGCCCCCCAGGGCCTGACTACTAACATTCCCTGCCTACTCCCATGTCCTTCTCTTTCTCCAACCCATGTTCTCCTTCTCCATCCCATGTCTTCCTTCTCCATTCCCATCTCCTTCATCCCATGTCCTCTTCTTCCAGTCTCTTCTCCCCATCCCACGTCATCCTCCATCCCATGTCCTCTTCCTCCTCCAGTTCCATTTCCTCCATCCCACATCCTCCTCCTCCTACAGTTCCATCTCCTCCATCCCACATCCTCCTTCTGCAGTTCCATCTCCTCCATCCCACATCCTCCTCCTCCAGTCACATCTCCTCCAGCCTATACCCTCTTCCTCCAGTCCCATCTCCTCCATCCTATATCCTCCTCCTTCAGTCCCATCTACTCCATCCCATGTACTCCTCCAGTCCCATCTTCTACATTCCATGTCCTCCTCCATCCCACATTCTTCATCCTCCTCCATCCCATGTCCTCCACCTCCTCCATCCCATGTCCTTTATCTCATGTTCTCCTCCTCCATCACATTTTTCTTCTTACCCGTGTCCTTCTCCACTTCCATCCCATGTCCTCCATCCCATGTCCTCCATCTCATGTCCTCCTCTATCCCTCCTATGTCCCCACTGAGATTTCCCCAACAATTCCTGTCTTAGTGACATCAAGACAGGAAGTAAGGAGACATTTCCTCAGTGGAGCAATGGTTTATATCTGTAGACCAGCACTTCTCAATGGAATGGAAGGAGATATCAGTACATAGAGCTTCAGTCGGAGCCCCCTGCCCCCTCATGAGGTACCCCATCTCCCTTTTACATGAGGATGAGGATGGTGGTCAGCAGAAGCCCACATAGGACTAGCAGCCTCCTGCTCCTCTCTCCTCTCACAAAAACAAAAAGAGCACCACTCTGGGTGCAGCAAGACACAGTAAAGTGCCTTAAATGTATTAAGTAACAAATGGCAATGCACATATTGCAGGGAGAAATAATTGGCTGTCACCTGGGAGATGTGGGGAAAAATCCACCGCTCCAGCCAAGACCAGGACTGATGGGTTCCGCTGTGCTCCTGGGCACTGGGAGTCATCTTCTGGCCGAGAGACCCTCTCTTCTCAAAGCCGCTTTGCTAGGTTTCTTGATAGCCATGGCAACAGCAAGCTTATTCCCTCCGGCACTGCCAATTGTATGTCCTAGGATGCGCTCCAGCTGTGATTGGCGGAGGGGGGAGTGGGCGGAACCCAGTAGCTACCCCTGCTGTCAATCATCCAGCCTTCAGACTGCAAATAGAAACACCTCTGGGACCCAGGCCCCTTACATGTGTGTGGGCTTTCTGCCCCCATGACGGCCCTGATCACACTGCTTGGTATGGTCATAACATACACTTTAATTTTATGACATCAGCTTTGTAATAACAATAGAAATAATATTTTATATTTGAAAAACCAATACAGACTTACTTTCATGTAGGGAGTTCTGTCTGCCTACTGGCCATCTCTTTCCACAATTTCCTGGATTCACTGCATGCTTTGCAGCTTCTCCTCTGCTATTTTCTTTCAGTTTCTAAGGACTACATATCCTATGGTCCTTCCTGTCTGCAAGATGTGATTCCTCTGTTTACTCTGTCTTCTGAAACTCCTCTTTTCAGCACCTATGTAGTTCAGAAGGCAGGCTCTGGGGATTCTGTGACACAGCAGTGCCTAATCACAAGGCATAATGATTCTATGTCACAGAATTTAAGGAAGCAAATGTGTGGGGATCTTTAAAAAGTAAGTTAACAAACTTCAAGATTAAAGTGGTATTAAACCCAAAACCACAAATGTAATATATTGCAGCTTACCAATCACTAGATGTTGTGGTTGCAATAGTTTAATTTTTTTTAGGCTTTTCCCTGTGTGTTGATCTGGTGATCTGGCCAATAACACACTTCTGTGTAATAGTGCCCCTACTCTGGATGAAAAAGCACAGGGGGGCCCTTTGGACAGCAGCATTGTCAGTCTGGAGAGAGGGGAGTGTTAGATGTACTAGCAGAATTAGATACACTAAAACTGAAGTCAAACTGTAGGTAATACTTTATAAGCAGTTACAGAAGTTTTTTTTTTTTTTTGGGATAAATAAATAAAAGCTGATCACTTTAATCACCCCGTCAGTGTTAAATGGTCTGTCTTATCCATGTAACTACAAGAACGTTTTTCTGTTGAAGAACAACAGCCTTACATGATGGATCACCAGATAAATATAGAAGAAAACCAAATATAAGCACAAATAATATTGTGCTGTATACGTAAAAAGCATTTAATTTTTTTAGGTTATTGCATGCATTGAGTTTACACGATCATTATTTCCTTATAAGATAATAATATGGTTTGATATAGCTATATCGTATGCACAATTGCACTTTGGAATTTTATGGAGACATCACACCCACTTTTCTTGAAGTAGTTGTTTTACATCTAGTATCTAGTATCTAGATTGTGTAGTGGATGCAGCAATCTTTATTTATATTTAGTTTTTTTCTAGTGCAAGGAAATAGTTTGGTTTGTTTTTAAAAACAGAAGAAAGAAAGGCTAAAAAATAAAATGAATGCAGCCATCACATCCTAGAAATGGTAAGCTTCAATATAATAGGGGTTTTAGGGATTATTACTACTTTATTAAGAGTAAACCAGAAAAAAAGTGAAATTTCACGTGGAAATGAGTATAATTCATTTCTATTCTGACCATATGCTATAATGGTTGATATAGTATAGGTTACTGACTATGTATTATATCATGTATCACAATATTCAGGTGCTAAACGCATAGCAGCGAGCTTCAATTGAGTATTGAAGGTCTCTCATGATAACTTTGAGCAGCTTCACAGGGAAAAATACCAGTTGTGATATGAATAAAATCATAGTCAGCAATTCAAATGACAAGCTCTTGGAGACAGTCAAATTGTGTGAGGTGTCATTGTATTAAAACAAAGGTAAACATAAGTCTCTATGACACCAATCTTGTCTTGTAAAATACTTACAATCACCCAGAGGGTAGCAGCGGTGATTTGACGGAGCCGGGATCGTGCCCACAATTGGACTCCAATGTGACAGTAGGGTACACGAGGAGGAACATTCAGACTCTCTCCACTGCAATTCTGGGATCATCTCAACAGTTGGCTCATAACCAGAAGTGGTTTGTCGGATATGATGTCATCAACCCCCAGAAGGAGTGCTGCTGCGCAGAACTGGACCCATGGGGGGAAGCAAGCTGAAACACACTGGATGGAAGCTTAGATTGTCACCATGACAATGCGTTTCAGGCATGGCCCTTTCTTAAGTCACAAACAGACTATGTGTTCCCAGTTGTTTTTTTCAGTAGTATATTATAAGAAATATGTCACTTGTTGTACAGAGTAAGTGGTTAATGCAGAACAACTTGTAAGTTAGCATACTATATAGCGGAGCATGCAACACATGGCTCCATCCTTTGAAAAAAAAATTACAGATGATCAAATGCGTTGAAAGGACGGGGGGGCACAGCTCTTGAATGTTGTATTTCCTGCTGGCAGAGGGACAGGACTGATTAGTGGAGCTCTGTAGACTTGCGGGGAACTAAGATGACAGAGATATATACCAATGCCTTGTTACCACCTAATTAAGTGAGTACATCTTGTCTGTCTGATTTCAATTTGTTTTAAATATTATCACACGATTCTGTGCCTTTATATCTGTTTTCATTGGCCAAGTGTGGAGGATGGTGATGAGCCAAAGATCAAAAGGAGAACTGTGGAAAAAGAAAATACTTATTTAAGAATAGCTACAGACTTTTTTTTTTTTTTTGCGCATAAAAAGGCCACTTTCCTTCTGGTGAGTTATTTGACTGCTATGTGGAACTGCATATCTTAGCTAGAAGATTGCACAGCATGGTGAAGCTTCTGTAGATGTCTAAGAAGACACATAAGGAATATTGAACACACAGTTTGAACTGTTTTCTGGGCACTTTGCTTTTGTTTAAGCGACAGTTTATATGACTGCTCATTTTATGTGTATATCACACAAAACGCTGTTTGATGCTAAAAAGTTTTGAATACAATGTTGTTTGATTCTAGTGATGTAAAATACACGCAGTTCCTTTGCTGTTTATTTTGTACAGATATAGCAAGCAGTTTATTTAATGATGTGCATTATTTGTTTTTATTACAGTTGTTTCTGTGACAGCTCTCTAAAGCTGGCCATACATGGGTAATTTTTTTTTGTTGTTCAACCAGTAGGTTAAATGAAATAACTGACCCGATTACCCCATCCACACATTCTATATGGATGGGGGAATCTTCCCCCACTATAATATGATATTCTGAGCTATGGTATTCTGCATCACTGATTGAGTGACTTTTACCATAGAGTGCGTATTTAAAAAATATTTTTTTTTTATAGGAGGAAGGACCTTTGAGACACCACATATACAACAAGAGAAGATTTAAAAAAAAATTGCATTTTATTTATGCAAAGAAAAAAAATCAATATTAAAATAATTTTCTATTTTACATCAAAGTTGTAAAATGACCTCAATTTGAACATTTCTGTCACTCATCTACTAGGAACAATAATATACGCTTAATAGCCAAAGGGGAACAGAGCAAAAGAGCAATCACCTAATATTTAACTATCATACTCTGTTGGTGGTTGTGACAGGTGTCATAAGCTCAACACGTTTTTCAGAATATATAGTCCTCTTCATCATGAGCATACAAGGTCATTTTCACTAAAAAATATTATTATATTTTTGTAATAATTGTTCAGTACAATGACATATCATATTACATACCATACAATATATGTCACTCCAACATATCAGTCTCACCTAGCGTACAAATTTCATAGAGATATCCAAGTTTGTGGACATGGAAGGAGTTCAACGCAAAGAGAGCAAGGAAAGATGGAAAAAGTCATCTCCCAGAGAAAGTTGAAGTTGCTGTTCCCATATTAGTAGTGGTGCTGTTTTAGTAAAAACAGGTTTGACTGTAGTAGATTATAAAAGAGAGTGATACCTCTAACTGTACTGATTGGTGATGTCCACAAATTCCAAACCTTGTTGGAGATCACAAGCTGAGGGATAGAGTTGCGGATGAAGTTAAATGACCTTTTAGCATATGTAAGGTACTCTTGTTGTGGGAGGGAAAGGTCCAAAACTATATGTTTAAAAGGTAATATTTTCTCTGTCTTTAACAGGTTAGCAACTTGATATTTAAATAACAAGCTATATAGAGAGCGCTCAGAATGTGTAGCAGCTGCAGCAGCAGCAGCTAAGGTGACCATAATACCTCCATAATAACATCAAAATTCAAAGAAGTGCAGCGCTTAAGATAAGTTCCATCAATAAATATATAAAAGTTCAACGAATAGCAATAGACCCTTATAAGGCAGGTATCTCAGTACTTCAAATGCTGGTATAAACAGCCGGCCAAAATAGCAGAAATGCGCACTCACCGGAAGCGCATAATAACAGCGCATGTAGCAATAAATGATAGGTGGTGGGCTGCCTCTCTGATCATCAAGCCTTGGAGAGTAGTGAGAATCTGCCTGGTCCAGAGGTCCCCCTTAGGATGGACAGGTATTCTGCTTTGGAAAGGGCTCCCTTCTCTGGATACTGGATATCACAGGGATTTCTTGCAGATGTAATAGCTCGCATAGGAGCTCAAAGAACTGGTGCCCAATAGAGTAGTATTTCAGGAAAAATTAATTGAAGCATAAAACAAACATAGGGCAGTATGCATCATATATCCGTTACAAAATATTTTTTGCAATACTGACCCCTTTAAAGATGGCTGCCGAGCCTCCTCGTGGCTCCAGCGGCATAAAACGTCACGCTCTGTTCAGCTCCTCCTTCCTAAGGCCTTTCGTGCTAAAAGCACATCATCAGAGGGGAGGCTGGACAGAAGCGTGACCGACCTCTGGCTTACATAGGGGAACTGGCGCGTGCGCGATCGCGCCACCGCCATTCTCCCGTAGAATAATAGACTGCACATGTGCGTGCGCGCCGATGCGCCATTCTACCGTAGAATAACAAACTGCGCATGCGAGCACGCCCCGAAGCGCCATTTTGCCGTGGATCTGTGAGGATCTAGACGGATGGGAGGTACCTCCTCCTCCGTCACTAAGAAACAAGCAGCGGTGAATGCCACAGACCCCAGGAAATAGAAGAATAATATAAATAAATAATGACATATAAACCCGGGGAATTGTACTAATGACACCTTTCAATTACAAGCCAACATCTTAAAGGAGAGGTTTTTGGAGAAAGGGTATGATGAAACCATTTTAGATCATACCATCCAAAAGGTTGCACAAATAGACAGGAACAATATGTTACTCAGCAAACCAAAAATGACACAAGCTAAAATATGTCCGTTTATAACAACTTTTTCGACTCAATACAAACAAATCAGAAAAATTATTATTAAGAATTGGGACATCTTAAAGATGGACCCAGTACTCTCTAAAATTTTACCTGAGAGACCTGAAATTATCTACCGCAAAGCCACTGCTGTTAGGCACTTTATTGCTCCTAATATTGTGGACCCTCGGAATAACATGTCCTTTTTTAAGGAGTTAAAAGGTTTCCACCTGTGCAATAGATGTGTCATATGTAAATGCAACAACAGCAGGAAACACAGTAGATGGTTTCAACTCTTGTGTCACTGGCAGAACTTATGACATAAGAAAATTTATTTCATGTCACAGTAGATTTGTGGTACACCTTTTACAGTGTCCCTGCCAAAAACAGTATGTGGGTAGAACAACTAGACGTCTACGTGATCGTTTACGCGAACATGTGGCAAATATTAAAAAAGGTTTTAGGGAACACTCTTTGTCTAACCACTATAGGTTATACCACAACAAAGATCCATCATCCTTGAAGTTTGTCGATGTTGATGTTGTTGATAATTACTGGAGGGGTATCAACAAAACAAGAGCTGTTTCCCAAGCTGAGACCAAGTGGGTATATGAATTGAATACATTGCATCCCCTGGGACACAATATTGAAGTGGATGTCAACTGCTTCATAGCCAACAGCTAAATTCCCCTCTTTTCCGCTGTAGTTAGTTGTAAGGATATGTTTATTTATCCAGCACCTCAAAATATTAAGATATTTGTAGTGAGTTCATTTTTTCTCCTTTCTTGTGATTTTTTAGTCCTCTCTTATGCCGTATTTTTTAGGATATTGATTATGTCATGATGGTTTTATTAGTTAATTCTATTATTAACTCACCCGTATTCAGAATTATTTATATCCTTTAATGATTTTTATCAGAAATATTTATTTATATCCTTTTATGATTTTTACAGAATATATGATTTGAATAAGATTTATTCCGCTATGATTCAAATATGAGCTATTAATATATTTATACCATTTACATACATTAATTATTAGTAATTAATATATAGTGACATTGATGAATTTGTCATGCTGTTATGTACATATTTATTTATATATATATATATATATATATATATATAATTTTTTATTTATTTAATTATATTGATTTATTATGTATGACTCTTATATACTCATTTTGCCATGGCCTGGTATTATTTAGATATTTATTTATTTTTCAAGTAAAACGATACACATTTCCATAATGTAAAATATAACATTACAAAAAGCTCATAAAACACTAATTTCATATCATTTTCTCCCCATAACTCCCTTCCTTTCAACCCTCCCACCTCGCTTCAATATACCCCTGACATCTATCTGAGCGACTTGTATCTCACATCCTCTGGATACCGAGGCTTGGAAAAGAAGAAGAAAGAAAGACAGGCTAATTGCTATATTTTCTCCTTTTCCTTGGCCTTTCCTCTTTTCCCTTCCTTTCTTCTTATCCTCTCTTTCCCTTTTCTTTATGCTTACTTACTCAGTACCTTCCTTTACCTTTACTTTGAACTCCTCCCATTTTCATATGATATGTCACCATCCTATCTTCCTGCATATAATAAAGTTTTTCCATTCTAGCAATCTGGTCCACTCTATTCATCCAATCCTCTTCCCTCGGTGCCTCAACTTTACGCCAAAACCTAGGAATCAGACTTTTTGCTGCATTTAAGTAGCACATTATACCCAGTTCTTTATATTTATTTCCAGGTAATATTGAATTATGAAAAAGACAGGTTTCAGGGTCCAGTCCTATCTCTATTCCAGTGATAATTGTGATTTGATTTCTAATTTTTTCCCAATATACTTGTATTTTTGAACATTCCCACCATATGTGATACATCGTGCCCAACCCTCCACACCCTCGCCAACACCAAGGTTGCTTCTCCTCACTCATCTTGTGCTCTATCACCGGTGTAAGATACCACCTTGTCAAACATTTAAAATTCATTTCCACCTCACGCATGCTAATATTTTCGTGTACCATTCTATGTATTTTCCTCTGTGTGTGCTCTTCCCACTCCACGCTTAAATCCTTTTCCCATTTTTCTATATATTTTAATTTAAGCTTACTATCTAAATCCGTGAGAGCTTTATATGCTTTAGCAGTGCTGTCTTTCCCATCCCCTCGGTCTTCTAAGTATTTCTCAAATTCATTCCACTCTTTCCTAGTTCTAAGGGGCTTCGTCAATTTCTCCACAAATTGTTTCAGTTGATTATATCTCCATATATCTATCCTAGTGAAAATCCTTCCCTTTTCAGATCCTCCAGTGTTCTTAAGTTTACCCCCTCCATTACATCTCTCAGCTGAGCATCTTCCTTCATAATCCATCTGCCTGAAATTTCCTCTTTACCTGGGGGGAAAAACTCTGAATTCCTTAGTGACATTAATAGTGAATTAAAATCCCATTTCCTCTGTTTGTGCATTTTATCCCACTCCCTTATTACAATCCTCGTGTATATACTCGTGCTCTCCTCTAATTCTCTAAACTGTGGTGGCACCCATACACTCCTACCCAGATCCTTTCTACTAAGTGTATTTTCTATTGTGACCCAATGTTTGCTCTTTGAATTATGTGTCCAGTCAAAAATTCTTGCTAAAATGACTGCCCTGTGGTATCTTTTAAAGTCCGGTACTCCCAACCCCCCCTTTTCTTTACTTCTGCTTAGCACTTCATATGATATCCTAGGTTTTTTATTTTTCCATATATATTTAATTACCATTCGCTTAATTGTCCTAAAATACACCTCTGGAAGATTAATGGGAATCATCTGAAATTTATACAGTATCTTCGGGAGAATTACCATTTTTATCAGGTTGATACGTCCCAGCCAGGAAGGATTTCCACTACCCATTTTCCTCAATTCCTCTCTGATTTCGTTTAACATTGGAATATAATTAGCTTTATAAAGATTTTTCTGTAAGGGAGTAAGTTTCACACCCAGGTACTTTATTTCTCTATCTTTCCATATAAAGGGAAACTCTCTCTGTATATTTTCTTTTTCACTCTTTGGAAGATTTCTATTTAATATCTCAGTTTTGCTCGGGTTGATTTTTAGATTTGACATTTCCCCATACTCCTTCAGTGTTTTCATTAGGTTAGGAAGTGTTATCCTCGGGTTTCCAACATAGAATAATAAATCATCCGCGTAAGCGGCTATCTTATGTTCTGTCTTTCCAACATTTATTCCCCTTATATCTATATTTTTCCTAATTGTTGATAACAGGGGTTCCAATGATAAAACAAACAACAGTGGGGAAAGTGGGCATCCCTGTCTGGTTCCGTTTGACATAGAAAAGGTCTCTGATCTCTCTCCGTTTACCATTACCGTCGCGGCCAGTCCTCCATACAACTTTGCAATCCACTTTCTCATCCTACTACCCAATCCCAGGATCTCCAGTGTGTCTAACATAAAGCTCCAGTTAACCCTGTCGAACGCCTTCTCCGCATCTATCGAGAGCAACACTACTGGGTTTTTTTCCGTTTTACTTTTCTGTATAAGCATCAGGGATCTCAACCCATTATCTCGACCCTCCCTTCCTCTAACAAAGCCCACCTGATCTCCATGTATCCAATCTGGCATCAGATCTCTTAACCTATTCGCCAATACTTTTGCATACAACTTCGTGTCTACGTTCAATAGCGATATCGGTCTATAACTTGAACAATGTGTGATGTCTTTACCTTCCTTATATATTAAGACCACCTGTGCCAGAAGGGATTCCTGTCTTATCTCCATCTCTCCCCCCAACGCCTCCATATATCTCTTTAACTTGGGTATCAGTAAATCACCATATTTTTTATAATATCTCACGGTATACCCGTCTGGACCTGGGCTTTTTCCCGTCTTAAAGCTTTTCAATGCTACTTTTAGTTCTTCCTGTGTGATTTCAGATTCTAAGGAGTTTAATAGTTCTTCACTTAATTTTGGTAATCCTGCATTTCTTAAATAATCCCTTTCTTTTTTCAATATTTATCATTTTATCTTTATTTATATCATCCTTGGGGGCAATATTATATAATTTACTGTAGTAATCTTTAAATACCTTTGCAATGTCTTTGGTTGAATGGACTAACTCTCCCTTGGAGTTTTTTATTTTATCTATATAGTTCCTATTCTTCTTTCTCCTCAGGGCTCTCATCAGATATTTTCCTGATCTATCTTCCCATCTATATCTTTCACCAATGATCTTATTAAAAGTTCTCATTTTTTCTTCCTCCATTACCTTCTCTAATTCTTCCCTCTTTTTTATCACTCTTTGCTCTATCTCTTTCCTTATGTTATTTTTATGTAGGAGTTCCATCTCAGCTATTTCCTTCAAAAGCCCACTGATCTTCTCTCGTCTTTCCCTTTTTTTCTTCGCCCCAATCGCAATAAGGATTCCTCTTACATATGCTTTATGTGCCTCCCACACTGTAGCTAGTGATACATCCCCTGTTTCATTTTCCTCAAAGAACCTCTCTATTTCCTCCCTGATCTTCCGGTCAGTATCTGGATCCATGAGGAGTGTCTCATTCAACCTCCATGATAGGCCTCCTGACATCTTCCCTCCCCATCTTAATTCCAATACTACAGGTGCATGGTCCGAGAAAGTCATTGCTTCTATTTTTACTTTAACCAGATCCTCAACAAGTCGATGGTCCACCAAAATATAATCCAATCTAGAGTATGTCTTATGTACACTAGAGAAAAAGGTGTAATCTCTATCTCTCATATTAACAATTCTCCACCTATCCACCAATTGGCACTCTTTCATCACCGTTTTCAATAATCCCATGGACCTATTTTCCCCTCTCTGTACTCTAGATGTTGTATCTATTTGTGGATCCATACATATGTTAAAGTCTCCCGCCACTTTTAGATATCCCTTTCCAAAGTCCATCAATCTTCTCATAACCCCTTTCAAAAACATCTCTGGCTTCTTATTAGGGCAATATATGTTTACAAGCGTACATTCTATGTCCTGTAGTTTACCTTTCAAGAACAGAAACCTCCCCTCCGGGTCCGTCTTTCTATCTTCCAGTTCAAATCTAATATTTTTTGCAAATCCTATAGCTACACCTTTAGCTCTCTTAACTGGGGAATCTGCGTAATACCATGTCGGGTGTTGTCTAGAGTTTAACTTGATATTTTTTTTTAACTCTAGATGTGTTTCCTGCAAAAAAACAACTGAGGCCTCTCTATGTTGTAGTTCTCTATATAGTCTAAATCTTTTACCTGGGCAATTTAATCCATTTACATTATGGGTTACAAAGCGTATTTCCTCCATATTTTATTTGTCTTCTTCCTATTTTACCCTTTCCTTTCCTCTTCCCCTTCCCCATACCTCTCCTTTCATACAAGATGTCAGTTTTAAAAACCTCTATCCCCACTCCCACCCCAATTCTCTCCCTCCCCTCCACCCCCCTCCCCCTCCATCCCCCTCCCCTCACTCCCCCCCCAGGCCTCCTTTGCCTTTGGATCATGATCCTCCACTGATCCCTCCCTAGGGGTTCGGCTCCACCCATGACCGCTCACCTTCCCCCCCTCCTCCCCGGTGTCTCCTTATCTATTAACTCTCTGTTTCCTCTTCTGACCAGCTGCCACTTTCCTTCCCCAAAAGTACATAACTCTCCCTCCTCCACTTCCCAACCCGGTATCACTATTCTCTGCAGACCAAGTTTATCACAAAAGTCTTCCATATCTTCTGGGAATCTTAATATTGCTGCGATTCCATCTCTCCAACCGATTAAACTCACTGCACGACCCCATCTATATTTCACATTATGCTTTTTCATCAATTCTAATAGGGGTTTCAGTGATCTCTTTCTTCTCAGAGTCTCTGCTGTTAGATCTGCAAAAATTTGAATATCTTTTCCACCATATGCAATACTTGTTCTTCCTTTGATCTTTTTCCATATCTCTTCTTTATCTACAAAATCATGGAATTTAACAATTATATCTCTTGGTTTTTCTAATCTTTTTTCTTGTTGATATTTTCCTATCCTATAGACTCCATCCAATTTAAACGTCTCCACGTCTGGTTTCTCCATTATGGAACTCAAAATTTTGTCGATTAGTTCTTTTAAATCTTCCCCCTTTGCCAACTCTGGGACTCCTCTTACTCTAAGATTATTTCTCCTTTCTCTGTTTTCTTGTTCTTCCATCATAAAAAGCAATCTTTTCTGTTCTTTTCTATCTTCTTTTATCCATTTCTCTAATTTTGGGACAACTTGGGAATGAATTTGAACCTTTTCCTCTATTTCCTCCACCCTAGTTAACATTTGCCGCAATTCCTCCCGAATTGTCCCCATCTATACCATGGCCTGGTATTAATTCTATTTATTTATTTATTTATTGCACCCATACTGCAATCTGAATAGTTTGCCCCAGGTTTATATGTCGTCATTATTTATTTATTTATTTATATTATTGTTCTATTCCCTGGGGTCTGTGGCATTCACTTCCCCTTGTTTCTTAGTGACGGAGGAGGAGGTACCTCCCATCCGTCTAGATCAGCGGTTCTCAACCTGTGGGTCGCGACCCCTTTGGGGGTCGAACAACCCTTTCACAGGGGTCTCCTAAGACCATCGGAAAACACATCTTTCCAATGGTCTTAGGAACTGAGACACTGGTCCTCTATCAGTCTCCAGGCGGGTCCGCCCACATGCAGATACGTCCACATTTCCTGGACGCGATGTGTGCGCGGGATGACATGCCGCCCCTGTCATCTGGCCACATCCCCGGGATCACTCAACAGCTCCGCCTCCTCGCCAGTGATTGGCCACCGGAACTGTAGCTCAAGAGAGGCACACAGGCGGCCAATCACCGGCGAGGAGGAGGAGCCGAGCAGCAGTGCGAAGATCAAAGAAGATCGAGCAAGGGAGCGGCCGGAGAAGGAAGACAGCTGACAGTAAGTGTCTGTAGCGTGCAGATGGTGCTGCTGCAGCCAGGTATGCTGGCTGTAGATGGGAGAGGGAGGGAGCAAGCCCAGGCTGGAGCAGGAGTCAGCAAGGTAAGTATCATTGGTGTCAGTGGGAGGAATAGTGCCCCATCATTGGTGTCACTAACACCAATGATGGGGCACTATTCCTCCCACTGACACCAATGATGGGGCACTATTTCCTCCCCCCCCACTGACACCAACGATGGGGCACTATTCCTCCCCCCACTGACACCAACGATGGGACACTATTCCTCCCCCCACTGACACCAACGATGGGGCACTATTCCTCCCCCCACTGACACCAACGATGGGGCACTACCCACCCCACTGACACCAATGATGGGGCACAATTCCCCCCCACACTAGTATCAATGATGGGGCACTATTCCCCCCCCCCCACTGACACCAATGATGGGGCACGATTCCTCCCACACTGACACCAATGATGGGGCACTATTCCTCCCACTGACACCAACAATGTGGCACTATTCCTCCCACTGATACCAACGATGGGACACTATTCCTCCCACTGACATCATTAATGTGGCACTACTCCTCTCACTGACACCAATGATGTGGCACTACTCCTCCCACTGCAAAATTACAGTTATGAAGTATCAACAAAAATAATTTTATGGTTGGGGGTCACCACAACATGAGGAACTGTATTAAAGAGTCGCGGCATTAGGAAGGTTGAGAACCACTGGTCTAGATCCTCACAGATCCACGGCAAAATGACGCTTCGGCGCGTGCGCTGTTTTTTATTCTACGGTAGAATGGCGCATTGGCGCGTGCAAGCGCAGTCTATTATTCTACGGGAGAATGACGGTGGCGCGATCGCGCACGCGCCAGTTCCCCTATATAAGCCAAAGGTCGGTCACGCTTCTGTCCAGCCTCCCCTCTGATGATGTGCTTTTAGCACGAAAGGCCTTAGGAATTAGGAGCTGAACAGAGCGTGACGTTTTATGCCGCTGGAGCCACGAGGAGGCTCGGCAGCCATCTTTAAAGGGGTCAGTTTTGCAAAAAAATGTTTGTAACTGATATATGATGCATACTGCCCTATGTTTGTTTTATGCTTCAATACATTTTTCCTGAAATACTACACTATTGGGCACCTGTTCTTTGAGCTCCTATGCGAGCTATTACATCTGCAGGAAATCCCTGTGATATCCAGGATCCAGAGAAGGGAGCTCTTTCCAAAGCAGAATACCTGTCCATCCTAAGCGGGACCTCTGGACCAGGCATATTCTCACTACTCTCCAAGGCTTGATGATCAGAGAGGCAGCCCACCACCTATCATTTATTACTACATGCGCTGTTAATATGCGCTTCCGGTGAGTGCGCATTTCTGCTATTTTGGCCGGCTGTTTATACCAGCATTTGAAGTACTGAGATACCTGCCTTATAAGGGTCTATTGCTATTCGTTGAACTTTTATATAGCAACTTGATATTTGTCTGACTCAGGCCTCCTTTCAAGAGATAAGGATGGAAGAAGACATTTAGAAATGTCCAAATGGTAACAGGACCTGTATCTGTTTTTTGAGGATAGTTTACGGTTTGAAAATGGTCCCAGGCAATAATAGTTCTGAGACAGTTGGGTGATCTAATAAATATGTTTTGACACAGGGTGTGCTAGTAATAAGGTGAGCAATTTACCCATGGAGATAAATGACTACTCCAGGGCACTCCAATGGTTCAAAGGAGTAGAAATAATCAAGTGTGTTGCTTGGTCTAATAGCACAGCCATGTAGTAATCCTTGTGGGCAAGCAGACCCATTGTTAGGAATGGACTGGCCAGCAATGGTGGGACTCACCTGCTTTTTGATCTGCAGTACCAGGGCTGGCCAGCGGGTGCTCCCAGCAATCAGAGACTCAACCTTTCAGCCAGCTAACACCTGGAACTGATGATACTGGTGTATTTAAGGGATGGCCAGACTTGCAGACTCTGCCTTGGTGTTGTGTTTGTCCTGGGCCCTGTATCTGTCCTGCATCCTGTTTCTGTTCCTTTGCTGACTTCTCCTGCTCTGATCCTGGCTTGTGACCCTGACCATCCCTCTGTCTGACCCTCTGTACTACGCTGCTTGCTACCTGTTCTGATCCCTGGCTTGTGACCCGGACCATCCCTCTGCCTGACCCTCTGTACTATGCTGCTTGCTACCTGCTGAACCTGGCCTGTGACCCCGACCATTCTCCGCTTGCTCCCCCTGTACCTACCTGCCCAATTGATATTGACCCGGCCTGCCTGACGACGCTTGCTTGTATATACTGTTATCTGTGGGTGGTTTGGTTTGGTTTGTTTGCACTGTATTATGTTTTAGTATTGCACTGCGTTTATGTTTGTACTGTTAGTGTTAATAAATTATATTGTTTATAACATATCTGAGGTCTGCGTTTCCCTGCTTCAGTCACACACCTCTGGTCATACCTGGGAGCCCTGACATTACACCAAGGCCAATCCTGACCAGAAGTGGCTGCACAGGGAAGCCATCTTGGCTTGTTGCTGGGAAGGATGGATCTGGATGAGGTTGTGTATTTATATCTGCTAGTGTTTGATGACAGGGAGTATGCTTATCAAACTCTGAAGGAGTATACCCGGGATGAATTGCTAGAATGTATACGGCTCGCTCATGTTCTAGTAGATCAGGGCACAGTGTTCTCTGAGGTGCAGCCATTGATTGAGGTTTGTGCAGAGTTGGTTTCATCTGGTTCCCCCGAATGCAGGGATGAATTTTTGCCACCATTTAGTGCAGACCAGGTAGAGTCCCTGGTGTGGTTATTAGAGGATGATGTGGGTTACTTTCTGGAGCGTTATTCCACATGTTCACCACAGACACTGAGAGATTGTATAAACGCAGTGCAGTCATTGACCAGACAGACTTTGTGTAAGCTCAGCTTTGTTCAACCCCTACTGCAGACATGGACAGATTTGTTGCACCCAGCCTCAGTCAGCTTACAAAGACCCAGTCCTGCTTCTAACTCTACTCCTGTATTCCCACCAGCTCCTCCAGTTACAGCCCAGTATACTTGGCTATCTACCGCATGTCAGTACCCTGTTCCCACTCGCTGCACCTATCCTGCCTTTAACCCTGTAAAAAAGCCCTCTGTAGCAACTGCTCCCTCTCCTGTTCCATCCTCCAGTTCTTCTCTGTCTCCAGCTGCTCCATTCGTTTGCAGACCTGCGTTTACTTGCAGTGCTCCAGTAGTTAAAACCAGAAAAAAGCAAAAATTCTTTCCAACCAATACCATCCTGCCAGTATCCAAACCGGTGAGCCTGCCTTCCGTGGTTCAGACTGATGCCTGTACGCAGCCTGAAGCCTCTACTCGGCCTGAAGCCTCTACTCGGCCTGAAGCCTCTACTCGGCCTGATGCCTCTACTCGGCCTGATGCCTCTACTCGGCCTGAAGCCTCTACGCGGCCTGAAGCCTCTCCTCAGCCTGAAGCCTCTACGCGGCCTGAAGCCTCTACTCGGCCTGATGCCTGTACTCGGCCTGATGCCTGTACTCGGCCTGATGCCTCTCTTCAGCCTGAAGCCTCTACTCGGCCTGATGCCTCTACTCGGCCTGATGCCTCTACTCGGCCTGATGCCTCTACTCGGCCTAATGCCTCTACCCAGCACAACGAACTGATCCAGCCTGGCGGTCCTATTGGGCCAGTTGACTCGATGCCCGCTGTTGATCCAGGTGATCCGGTGCCTGATCCGGTGCCCGCTGTCGTGCCAATTGACTCAGAGCCTGCTGTCGTACCTGGTGACTCGGTGCCCACTGCCTTGCCGGATGACGCGGTGCCCGCTGGCAAGCCAAATGACCTGATGCCTGGTGACCTAGTGTCCGCTGTCATACCTGATGACCCGATGCCCGCTGTCGAGCCAGACAATCCGGTACCTGATGACCCGGTGCCCACTGTCGTGCCTGTTGACTCGGAGACCACTGCCTTGCCAGATGACGCGGTGCCCGCTGTCGAGCCAAATGACCTGATGCCTGGTGACCCGATGCCCGCTGTCCAGCCAGACGATTCAATGTCTGCCCCGGTGCCCGCGGTCATGCCAGTTGACTCGGAGCCCACTGCCTTGCCAGATGACGCGGTGCTCGCTGTCGAGCCAAATGACTTGATGCCTGGTGACCCGATGCCCGCTGTCCAGTCAGACGATCCAATGTCTGACCCAGTGCCCGCGGTCATACCAGCTGACTCGGAGCCCACTGCCTTGCCAGATGACGCGGTGCCCGCGGTCGAGCCAAATGACCTGATGCCTGGTGACCCGATGCCCGCTGTCCAGCCAGACGATTCAATGTCTGCCCCGGTGCCCGCGGTCATGCCAGTTGACTCGGAGCCCACTGCCTTGCCAGATGACGCGGTGCTCGCTGTCGAGCCAAATGACTTGATGCCTGGTGACCCGATGCCCGCTGTCCAGTCAGACGATCCAATGTCTGACCCAGTGCCCGCGGTCATACCAGTTGACTCGGAGCCCACTGCCTTGCCAGATGACGCGGTGCCCGCGGTCGAGCCAAATGACCTGATGCCTGGTGACCCGATGCCCGCTGTCCGGTCAGACGATCCAATGTCTGACCCAGTGCCCGCGGTCATACCAGTTGACTCGGAGCCCACTGCCTTGCCAGATGACGCGGTGCCTGCTGTCGAGCCAAATGACCTGATGCCTGGTGACCCGATGCCCGCTGTCCAGCCAGACCATCCAATGTCTGACCCAGTGCCTGCGGTCATACCAGTTGACTCGGAGCCCACTGTCGTGCCTGGTGTCTCGGTGCCCGCCGCTCCGCCTGGGGGCCCGAGACCTGTTGCTCCGCTTGGGGGTCCAGCGCCCGCCGCTCCGCCTGGGGATCCGGCGCCCGCCGCCCCGCCTGGGGGCCTGAGACCTGTCGCTCCGCCTGAGGGCCCGAGACCTGTCGCTCCGCCTGGGGGTCCGGCACCTGCCACTCCGCTTGAGGGCCCGAGACCTGTCGCTCCTCCTGGGGGTCCGGCGCCCGCCGCTCCGCCTGAGGGCCCGAGACCTGTCGCTCCACCTGGGGGTCCGGCGCCCGCCGCTCCGCCTGAGGGCCCGAGACCTGTCGCTCCATCTGGGGGTCCGGTGCCCGCCGCTCCGCCTGAGGGCCCGAGACCTGTCGCTCCTCCTGGGGGTCCGGCGCCCGCCGCTCCGCCTGAGGGCCCGAGACCTGTCGCTCCGCCTGGGGGTCCGGCGCCCGCCGCTCCGCCTGAGGGCCCGAGACCTGTCGCTCCGCCTGGGGGTCCGGCGCCTGCCGCTCCGCCTGAGGGCCCGAGACCTGTCGCTCCTCCTGGGGGTCCGGCGCCCGCCGCTCCGCCTGAAGACCCGAGACCTGTCGCTCCGCCTGGGGGTCCGGCGCCTGCCGCTCTGCCTGAGGGCCCGAGACCTGTCGCTCCACCTGGGGGTCCGGCGCCCGCCGCTCCGCCTGAGGGCCCGAGACCTGTTGCTCCATCTGGAGGTCCGGCGCCCGCCGCTCCGCCTGAGGGCCCGAGACCTGTCGCTCCGCCTGGGGGTCCGGCGCCCGCCGCTCCGCCTGGGGGCACGATGCCTGTCGCCCCGCCTGGGGGCACGATGCCTGTCGCCCCGCCTGGGGGCACGATGCCTGTCGCCCCGCCTGGGGGCCCGGTGCCTGTCGCCCCGCCTGGGGGCCCGGTGCCTGTCGCCCCTCCTGGGGGCACGGTGCCTGTCGCCCCGCCTGGGGGCCCGGTGCCTGTCGCCCCGCCTGGGGGCCCGGTGCCTGTCGCCCCGCCTGGGGGCCCGGTGCCTGTCGCCCCGCCCGGGGGCCCGGTGCCTGTCGCCCCGCCCGGGGGCCCGGTGCCTGTCGCCCCGCCCGGGGGCCCGGTGCCTGCCGCTCCGCCCGGGGGCCCGGTGCCTGCCGCTCCGCCCGGGGGCCCGGTGCCTGCCGCCCCGCCCGGGGGCCCGGTGCCTGCCGCCCCGCCCGGGGGCCCAGTGCCTGCCGATCCGCCCGCGGGCCCGGTGCCTGCTGCTCCGCCTGGTGGCCCGCTGCCTGCTGCTTCGCCTGGTAATCCGATGTGCCTCTGCCCGGAATCCTGCCCGATGTGCCTCTGCCCGGAGTCCTGCCCGATGTGCCTCTGCCCGGTGTGCCTCTGCCCGGAGTCCTGCCCGATGTGCCTCTGCCCGGAGTCCTGCCCGATGTGCCTCTGCCCGATGTGCCTCTGCCCGGAGTCCTGCCCGGTGTGCCTCTGCTCGATGTGCCTCTGCCCGGAGTCCAGCCCGGTGTGCCGCTGCCCGGAGTCCTGCCCGGTGTGCCAGTCTTTGATATCCCGCCAGTTGCCAGACCCGGGCGGTGGAACATTTTGCCCAGCTAGGACTGTTTGGAGCGTCCTGAGGCCGCTCCTTGAGGGGGGGGTACTGTTAGGAATGGACTGGCCAGCAATGGTGGGACTCACCTGCCTTTTGATCTGCAGTACCAGGGCTGGCCAGCGGGTGCTCCCAGCAATCAGAGACTCAACCTTTCAGCCAGCTAACACCTGGAACTGATGATACTGGTGTATTTAAGGGATGGCCAGACTTGCAGACTCTGCCTTGGTGTTGTGTTTGTCCTGGGCCCTGTATCTGTCCTGCATCCTGTTTCTGTTCCTTTGCTGACTTCTCCTGCTCTGATCCTGGCTTGTGACCCTGACCATCCCTCTGTCTGACCCTCTGTACTACGCTGCTTGCTACCTGTTCTGATCCCTGGCTTGTGACCCGGACCATCCCTCTGCCTGACCCTCTGTACTATGCTGCTTGCTACCTGCTGAACCTGGCCTGTGACCCCGACCATTCTCCGCTTGCTCCCCCTGTACCTACCTGCCCAATTGATATTGACCCGGCCTGCCTGACGACGCTTGCTTGTATATACTGTTATCTGTGGGTGGTTTGGTTTGGTTTGTTTGCACTGTATTATGTTTTAGTATTGCACTGCGTTTATGTTTGTACTGTTAGTGTTAATAAATTATATTGTTTATAACATATCTGAGGTCTGCGTTTCCCTGCTTCAGTCACACACCTCTGGTCATACCTGGGAGCCCTGACACCCATGTTCCCTGCGCTTTTAGGTTTAATGAGGATAGTATATGTACATTTGGCTTTCCAACCCTTCCATACAAATATGTATAGAATACAATTTAGATGGACAAAAAATTATATTAGGAATGGGTGTTGGTAAGGCCATAAAATAGTAAAGTATTTTGGGTAACATGATCATCTTGACAGTTGCTAGCCTGCTTGTCCAGGATAGTTATAATATGCTCATTGTATCCATTTCATTTTATCTGTGTTAATAAGGAAGTGTAATTCACTTTACATAAGTTGGCAGATGGACTAGTGAGTGTTTTGCCCAGATAGGGAATCATTTCTCTTGCCCATTGATAAGGTGGCATGTTTTGTATCTGTGATGTAATACCGGGATCTATCGCTATACCCAAAATGCTTTACTTAGTTTCATTGATTTTATAATACGATACTTTGTTAAATAGTTTTAATATATGATGAGCATTTTGCAGTGAAGGAGCCAGGATATAGGTGAAATTACAATATCAGCAATAGTGTAAGGGTGTGTGACTTGCCATGAACTAAAATACCACTAATCCCAGGGTGGCATCTGATTTTCTCTGCTAGCAGTTCCATTAGGAATACAAATGTTAGAGGTGACAATGGGAACCCTTGAAGTGTGCCATGTGTAATGTGAAAATAATGTGAGAGCATAACCTCCATGTAAACCTGGGCTGAAGGAGAGGTATGTTTTACCATTATGGCAGAGTATATGTTGCCACCAAAGATGGAATTTTTAAGAACCCTTGATAACCCCAATGTATACTATTGAATAGCTGGATCTAAAGTAAGAAGCAGAGAAGGCCCTTGCCAACTTTTCACAAGATAAAGAAGGGTCAAAATACGTTTGGTAGCATCCGATGTCTGGCCCCCGACAACAAAGCCCACCTGGGCAGGGTTTATTAACTTGGGCAGATATCTTGAAATCCTGTTAGCAAGTATCTATGCTTATGTTTTCTGTATTCAACAATGACATCTGGCAGAAGTTCTGAGCTAACAGGAGCTTTTTCCTAGGTTTAGGCAATGTTACAATTGTGGTTTTTAGCATTTCAGGCAGGAATGATTTAGAAGACACAGTAGACTTGTACATCTTCTCCAAATAAGGAGACAAATATGGGGAAAATAGTTTATAGTATTCAGTCAAAAATCCATTAGGACTTGGTGATTTTTTGCGAGGCAGCAATTTAATGATAGCAGAAATTTCTTTGCTTGAGAAAGGTGTATTAAACGTTGCCAACTGTTCATTTTTTTTAGTTTTGGTTGAGAAAGTCTAGAAATCAGAAATTATCTCAGGTGAAGGCTGGGAGATCATAGTCATCTTTCAAAATATAGAGTCTACTATTGTAAGTACTGAACATATCAGCAATATCCTGCAGATTGTATATTTTCTGGCTTGTGAGTGAATAGAATAAAGAGGGTGATTTTTGTTTAATTGCCTACTCTGTAAGTTGTTGTGCTAGATGTTTTCCAGTTTTATTATCGTTATGATAAAAACTCAAACTTAGAACTGTAAGATGCTGATCGTTTTGGGAAATTAATAAAGTAGGCATCTCATGCCTGGAACGTTGTAACTGCAAGCTTAATAGTCTGAGAGGGAGTTTGTTTGAAAGTTCTAGCAATTTTATTTGAGATAGAAGCCTGTCCAACTTATGTGTCCTCTGCTTTTTATAATATTGCTCATTTTTATGAGAATTCCATGTATGCACGCTTTGTGAAAATTCCACATAATAACAGATCCTGAACAGAGGGCTCGTTTAGTTCAAATTATTCTCTTTTAGATTTGGTTAAGAAGGCTATATTCTGCAGCTGAGACATTAATTAAACATCATTACACCACATATTCATCCTATGTGTGCTGTGTACCCCACCAATGGCAATCTACACAGGTGTATGAACGGACCATATAATATAATGGATTTCAGATTTAAGCACATTCTGAAGTAGCATGCTCTCTGTCAATATTAAATCAATTCTGGAATATTAGATAAGAAAAAAGTAAAGTCCTGTTCTTTGGAGTGTTGGCACCTCCAGACATCGTATAAATCAGAGGAGGTAAGGGGATGTCCCATTGTAGTTCCATAAAGACCTTTGGGGTTGGGATTAGACACATCTAGTAAGTTATCTGGTAAATTTATCTGGTATTGCATTGAAGTTTCTGTAAAGGAGCAGTTGGCCTTGACATATTTTACTCTTTGGCATATTCACTTTTTTCCACACTTTTTTCTGGAAGGCAGGTTGTCTTACATTAAGAAGATAAACATTGATCACCATGTATACCACATTATTGATCTCACAGATCAAAATGATGAATCTGCCAGATTCATCAATTACCAAAGTGATATGTTTGAACACCAACGAGTCTTTGATTGCAATCAGGACTGTCATCTTTTTTTTTAGGAAAAGTTGGATTTATACTGTAGTTAGGAGAAGTCTGAGTTGATAAAGTGAGTCTCCTGTAAGCAAAGCACATCACAACAGAGCTTATGTGCTGCCCTCCAGATTATGTATCTCTTGGTCGGGCAATTGAGCACGTTTATGTTTATGGTGGAGACTTTCAAATTCATACTATATAATGGGATAGTTACGGTACAACATTAGTCCTCTGGCAAAAGAGGAGAGTATTTGTTTGGAAGTGAGAGAGTTCCTGCTTACTTCCTAAGGATTTTTCATTGTCGAGCTCTGTCTTATGCATGGGCAATACTAGACCTCGAATCTCTAAGGCAATTCTTTTTTCCCCTAAAACTAAAGGCGCCCTGGGCCTCCCACACTTCACAAAAGTATTACCAGGCGGCTCACCTTGCTCACTTCCCTAAATATCACACAGCCCAAAAAACTCTGCTCTGGGTTGCCATAGAGTCTATGGATTGTGACCCACTTTCAGTTGCAAATTTTCTGTGGCTCCACCTGAAAGATCATCTTGCCCTTCAAAACCCTGTCACCATATACTGTATATCTCTCTGGGACTCTCTCAAGTTGTGCCTCTCTTATCCTTCCCTCATAACCCTGTCTTCTACCCAGCCTGGACATCCCCTTCTGCATTCTACAATTGGTCATCTAGAAATCTTATTCGGGACCATAAGCTTACAACCCCAGATACTTTTAAACCATTCCCATCCTTATAAGAGACCTACGGTCTTCCAGATTCCAAACTATTTCGATACCTGTAGATCAAGCACTTTCTCACTCCCTACCTATGAGCTGACTCCTCCTTACCTGAAATGTTCAGATTTGAAAGGATCTGTAAGAGCGACCCACATGCCTGAGGCCTAATGTCTACACTTTATTCTCAATTATTAGCTCCTCCATCACTATCAACTAGGCCTGTCAGTTTAACTTCTATAGTTGGGAAGATACAGGAGAGTTAAATAAAAGACCACATAGATGAGTTCTTGCTGCAAAAAATATTTTAAGCAACAAACAGCATAGATTCATGAAAGACAGAAGTTGTCAAACAAATCTGATTGTTTTTATGAGGAGGTGAGCAAAATCTTGGATAGAGGGGTGTTTGTAGACGTGGTATACTTGGATTTTGCAAAAGCATTTGACACAGTTCCCGACACACAGCTAATGTGTAAGCTAAAGTCTTATGTAAATGGATAGAAAACTGGTTAAAAAATCGTATTCAGAGAGAAGTGGTTAATGATTTATACTCTGAATGGTCTAGGGTTGTTAGTGGTGTACCCCAAGGTTCAGTGTTGGCACCCTTACCTTTTAATATATTTATAAATGATATAGGGTCTGGTATTGAAAATGCCATTTCAGTCTTTGCAGATGACACCAAGCTGTGCAGTGGAATAACGTCCTTACAGGATGTATCCAACTTACACAACCTCAATGCACTGTTTAATTTGGCAAAATGCATGCATCATACATACTAGGGGGAGTACAACTGGGTGAATCAATGGTGGAGAAGGATCTGGGAGTTCTGGTAGATCACAAGCTTAATAAATGGCATTCAATGCCAAGGTGCGGTTTATAAAGCGAGCAAAATCCTCTCTTGTATTAGGAGAGGTATAGACTCCAGAGAGAGAGAGATATCATTTTACTGCTGTACAAATCATTAGTAATGCCTCATCTGGAATATGGAGTTTAGATTTTGGCACCAATTCACAAAAAAGCATTGGGGAACAGGAGAAAGTACAGAGAAGAGCAACCAAACTGATAAGAGGCATGGAGGAGCTCAGCTATGAGGAAAGATTAGAAGAAATTAATTTATTCTCTCTTGAGAAAAGGAGATTAGGGGGCAAAGAGAGAACAATCCCCTGCGCTTGAATGGAAAATCCCTACCCCTAAGCTGCTAACACCTCCCTTCAACCATAAAGTATAAATAATCAATATATAATGGTGTAGCGCTAAATAAATACTAACATAAGTGACCAAAATCAGACTCAAATATATTGAATAATCAAAAGTGAAAAATTAGTGCACACACACAATCAATATAAAAGATAACCCCAACTACGGGGACCAAACTAGGTGAATGACAAAATTAGGGCATGTGTACATAAAAACACTCTGAAAATAATATATATATCCACCAATAAAAAGTCCACACACTGCCCCAATAATGTTGATTAGTGCTCCACAGCAATGACTCGCGTGTAAATAAACGTGAATCCAGTGTCAACAACTCGTGAATCCAAAAACATCCAAAGTGCCCCCTCACCTCCTTGCAGTGACCACAAGGGCCAGCTCGCTTTAGGGTAAGACAAGCTTTTCCCAGGAATAGCCTCGTCACCATCAGATGGACCCTCCTGGATATCCCACAGGCTTTTATCCTCCTGAGTACTCCAATCCCCTGGTACTTGTAATAGTAGTTCACCCACACAGGATCATGACAGAAACAGATAGAGATCCTCCATAGTGTAAATCCGTATTTATTGCACCTATGAACCAAAAAATTCCTATTCACATGTCACACAGCATAATCAAGCATTTCCCCATACTATGGGTGCATATGCATGGTTCCAGGTGTTCCAAGATGGCCCCCACGCCGGAACTGACGTCACCGCGCACCGGAAGTCCTGTCACCGCGTACCGACGCATTGCATCACGATCACCACGTGACTTCTTCAGGGTATCAGGGGGGGATAAGGGGGGATATGATCAACATATATAAATACATCAGTGGTTCAGTGATGGTACAGTGAACTCGGTGTAGAGTTATTCACCCTGAGGTCATCACAGAGGACAAGGGGGCACTCTTTATGTCTGGAGGAAAAGAAATTTAATCTCCAAACACGGAAAGATTTCTTCACAGTAAGAGCTGTGCAAATGTGGAATAGACTCCCTCAAGAGTTGGTTCAGGACAGCTCAGTAGATTGCTTTATTGGTGGCACCAGCTATCCAGAGGTTCACAGTCCCCCACCAGACCGCCTTCAGGGGTTTTTGGACCACATTGCATCCTTTGCGACATGCTTTCCATTTGATCTGATTTTATTTCTCTTGTGAATATCTTATATACGGTTGTAGACTAAACATTCAAGGAGTTTGGAGGCAAAAGGGAGTAAGGAGATGGGTCTTAGGTTGCCAAGATTGGTGGGGTCCACTGAGGCTTTTTTAAGTATGGGGGTGACTAACACAAGTTTTATAGAGTTGGGGAAGATGCCAGTAGAAAGGGAGAGATTGAAGATATGAGTTAAAGAATGAAGGATAGAGCCAGAGGGTGACATTAGTATTTGCGAGGGTCCAGGGTCCAGGGGGCAGGTAGTTTTGTGGGCTTTAGAAAACAGTTTACCAACCTCCTCTATAGTAGCTGGGTTAAACAAGGGAAGTATACATTGTGCAGGTGGACAAGGAGTGTAGGGTGAGAGAGATATCTGTACAGTGGAGATCTTGTCACGAATTGTATCAATCTTATTTTTGAAGTGATTAGCGATCTTCTGGGCAGTGAGTGAGTTAGTGGGTGGAGGTAGAGAAGGACAAAGTAGAGCATTAAAGGTAGAAAAGAGTTGACAGGGATTGCGTGAGAGGGTGTTAATGAGAGTGATAAAATAGGTCTGTTTGGCAGTGTGGAGACAAGAATTGTATTTTTGAAGGGCATATTTATATTGGTCGAAGTCTTGCTGGGTCTTAGTCTTACGCCATAAATGCTCAAGAGCACGGCTACGTTTTTGAGGCATCTGGTATTGTCTATTTGCCAGGGCTGTAGCAGTCGGGGCCTAATTCTGTGTGTAGTGTGGGGGGCCAATGTGTCCAGGGTGGATGACAGTGAACTATTGTAGACAGAAGTGGCCAGGCTGGGGCAGGACAGGGCTTAGATTTTGTCATAGAGACAATCTGTTGCTGAAAAAAGAAGAGAAGGGTTAAGATAACGAAGGTTTCTACGGATTTGATAGTGGGAAGACAAGGAGGAGGAAGCCAAGGAGAGAGTGAAGCTAATAAGGGAGTGATCAGAAAGAGGAAAGTTGGTGAGGTTGCAAGGAGTGCATAGGCAGGGGAATACAAGGTTGAGGCAGTTACCATTCGAGTGAGTAGAAGCATGCGTCCAGTGTTTTAGGTCAAAAGAAGTGGTTAGGCTCAGAAGTTTAGAGGTAGCAGGAGTGTTAAGATTAACAGGGATGTTGAAGTCACCAAGAATGATAGTGGGAATTTCAGAAGAGAGAAAGCAAGGCAGCCAAGTAGAGAAGTTATCAACAAAGCTTGATACCGGTCCAGGAAGCCGATAGATCACAGCAATTCTTAAAGAAACTGGAGAGAACAGACGAATACAGTGAACTTCAAATGAGGAGAGGGACAGAGAGGGAGGTGAATGGAGAACATGAAAAGTGCTTTGAGAGGATAGGAGGATTCCTATTCCACCTCCTTTCCATCCACTAGGCCTGGGAGAGTGAGTCCAGAGGAGACCACCATGGTAGAGGGTAGAAGGAGAGGGAGAGTCAGATTCATGAAGCCAGGTTTCTGTAACTGCAAGCAAGTTAAAGGAGTTTGTGATAAAAAGGTCATGGACAGAGGTGAGTTTGTTACAGACAGAACGGGCATTCCAGAGGGCACAGGAAAAGGGGAGGCTGGTTCTAGGAAGAAGAGGAATAGTAACTAGATTGTGGCTGCTGTTGGAGGATGGGGGTGCCGGGTGTGTTGATCAAAGGAAAAGGATGGCGGCCCAGGATTTGGGGAAATATCTCTAGATGTTAGGAGAAGCAGAAAGGTGAGGGAGGTAATATGTTGCAAAAGGTCCGCAAACAATGACAGGCCAGCAAGACATGCAGGCATTTTATCTACATGGTCAACGACAGGAGCCTCTCCTTAATAGGATAAAAGTGCATACACCAAAGTACCTCTAGGCAGCTCTGTGGGGAGGTGGGCTGGTTTTGGAATTCTGTGGAAGTGATCAATCATCAATTCTTCAACAGGTACATCAGGCAATGCTTCTGCAAGGATTTTGAAGAGAAGCCCTTTAATTCTGAAGCCTTTATGGTTTCTGGAACACCTCTGATTTTAATGTTATTACACCTAGAGTGGTCCTCCAGATCCACCAACTTGGCCTTTATCCATATTGCTTTGCAAAGGAGGCAGAACTTCTGAAACGTATTGCAGCCCCGCCCATTCACAGCACCTGTCAACCTCTCCACCGCTTGGCAGGAATTTTGAACGGACACTGCTGAACCAGCGAGCGGCTCCCTGCTTGGTCCCGCTGCAATTAATGATTCATCCACCTGAGTGACCACGATCCTGCTCCTCTGTCTGTTCTTCATTTCCACATGCCGACTGGAGGATTTTTATATGCAAGTCTTCTGCATTAACGCCTTTACTGTTTTTACACAATCCTCATCTGGCGCCTCCTTTCCTCTGCTTTCCACGGCACCTGTCATCTTCTTCCCTGCCGGCAGGAACTTTGACCATACATCACCGAGTTGCGAGCGGCTCCCCATATGGTCCCACTGCTGTCACCGATCCATCAACCTGATTGCACCACCATCCCACTCCTCTGCTAGTCCTTCCATTCCACATGCCGACTGAAGGAATCCCAGATGTAAGTCTTCTGTTTTACAGTTTTTCACTGAATTTACTCCTCCTGACCTGGCACCCTCCTGTTCTTCTGTTTATCCATGTGACCTCATCCTCCCAATCATTATGTGTATCTACCAGGCTGTTGAAAGTGTTAGTGAACTCCCCGTCTTATTTTCAATATGACAAACTCTCTCACTCATATCATGCATCTCCATCTCGAATTGTTTTATTAAGGACATGATATCAGAGTGCATAGAGCTTCTCAGAGACACTAACATGTCATTTAGTGTGGTGTCTATAACTGGTTGGCTAGAGGTGGGAAATGCTAGTACTGAATCCTGCAGCTCCCTGATGGAGTTTACTCAGAGATAAGCTGCACTAACCTCCGCTTTGATTTAGTTGGGCTGCTAGTGGGAGAAGGAGCTTGTGAGGTTGTCCAATCCAGCAGTGTAGAGTGGCGGTGGTCATCTGGGTGGCCTGTCTCTTTCCAGAAAGAATGGCTTTGCAAGGAGGAAGCAGGAGCTGCCTTCAGCTTTGGCCAGTATAGCGGAATTCAATCAGCTTACCTGGCCACCGGCACTTTTTCCTCTTGCCGGAGGCTCCTTTTGCAAGCATGGAGTGAGGAGGAGGGATTTTGAGGCTGTGGGGTGTGCAGTGTCTCTGTAGTACACTGCGGAGAGCTAAGACAGCACACATATCAGGCTCTTAAGCAGCCGTCTCCGCCAGCAGCTAGCCAATGCGCCCCCCCCCCCCATTTCACACATTTTTACATCAAGTAAAATGCATTTTTTATAAGATAAAAACTAAAGTAATAAAAATACATATACCTGCTGTTTTTTATACAAAACAAGTAAATGTATTGCACATGGTAGCATGACGTTATTTACTGTGTAGATCACCCCATTTACTAATGTAACACTTTTAGTACACTGCATATTAACAAAGCTACATATTCCAGGTATGAATGCGGATATGTTTTAAGGTTTTAAAAGTAGCAGAAGTTAGTGATTTTCTTTTGTAAAAGTTTTTGCTGTATGCATGTATTACAAGTCCTTATTATATTTTTTTTTTCATAGAGTTAGTACTTCATCGTACTTTTTATTTGATAAAGTATAGCTATGTACATTAAAGATGCTCTTGGAGAAAATACATTGGAAGAAAATGGTAAATGAAAGGTGGAAGGAATGTAATTTATTTTCATTTGCTGTGCAGCATGAGATTACAGCTGCAGGGTCTACAGCCCATGACTGATCTCTTGTGGGTGTTAAACTTCAAACGCACAAGCTTATCTTCAACTACACATCGGTTCACTTTTTTTTTTTCAAACTAAGAAAAAAAAAGTATTTAAAACTATCAGAAAGTAAACCCTCACATGACACTCACAAGTTTGGTTGCTTTGAATTTACAGATTCTGTTATTGGAAAAATATAGGGGCTGATCTGTTGACTTGATTGCCTCAATATTTACGGAGTTACTGACCCTAAATGAGTATGCAGATCACAAGCACTGGCTTTACCTTGATTTGCATTACTGCAGTTGTGTTTCAGAAGTAAGTGTTGTAGAAGTAGTGATGGGCAAACCTGCAAGGGTTTAATTTGCAGAAGGTTCACAAATTTGGTTTGCAGTTTGGAAATCAAAATCTTTGCAGGAAATCTCAAGTCAAGGCTGCCATTAAATTCTGCCAATTTTTTTAGATAATAAAACAAACTATTATCCAAAAAATGGGAATGAGAAGCTTGGTACTACAATAAGGGACATTGAACAAACAAAAACTATTCTATACAGTTAGGAGAGGGTTCTGTAAATTCAACTTTTAAGATATAGAAAAAATACAATCTTTATCATTAAATGTTTGGAAAATGCATTTAATCTGTATATGGTAATAGTTCTGGAACAGAACTATTTTCACAAAGCCAGCGACACCATATTCTGACATCATACATTTTGGATGTGTAATTTATTTTTTAACCTTTACATATCACTTGTCTTAAAGCACAAGTTCATCTTTTGACAAAAATAATAAATGCACATTTTTTTTGCAGGTGAAAAAAATGAGCATTTAATATTTTTTATGGCAGGAGCCTGGAAAGCATTGTACCAGCGATCAGCAGATTGCTGGTGCCATACAGGTCTTCAGCAGACCTGTCAGTATATCTGCTTGTCCATACACATCATGCAGGCAAGCAGATACACTCACAGGAAGAATCAATTAACAGCACCACGGTAGTTCATTGAGAACTACGAGCCGACATCAGCAAAGGATGTCAGTACTTGTAGTACATTCATTCACAGAACTCTGTGAATAAATGACGTGGTCGTGTGGGCGGAGCCATGCACTGTCACACTGTTTTTAAAAAGTGATAGCTTGTACAGGGAACTTCTCCCCGTACTGCTGCCATGGGGATGGGGGGGCGGGAATCAGACAGTGGCTGCAGCATTAGAAACATGTTACATGTTTTATCCTAAAAGCGAGTGGAACATGTAACATGTTCCCAAAGCTGAACTTATCCTTTAAATACAAAAGTAAATCTCTAATGAGCAGTGGGTTCCATATGATAAGCACCCCATACTAATTAATAGCAAATATGAGAAATGCAATAGATTTTTGGTGAACAGACTAAAAGGTAGGTTTATACAAAGCTTATACACATACAGTAGATCCCTAGATTTTTGCAGTAGACTTCCATTTGGATTATCAATATTATCCATGAACATGACCATTACAGTGTATATATGAGGTCCTTATGTGTCTTACATAAATGTCTCTACAAGTTTCATGGGGTATGCCTGCTTCTGCAGGATGACTTCAGGTGATATGCCTTATAAATAATCATGAAAGAGAAGAAGTAGTATAGGCTGGTGATTGGCCAGTCATAGGGAGTAGTCAATACAAGTTATATCACACCTCTAACTTATATAAACACGTTGCTTTCTTGAAGGGGGGCGGTATCAAAACGTTTATTAACTAGTAGCCGACCGCAGATAGCCGAATGACGGCTGCACTGCGGCCGGCCAGTTCTGGGTGGACGTCATATGACGTCCTCCCAGAACGCGCTCTCCTGCGCGCCCCAGGGGGCGTGCACCCGGCGATCTCCGTGATCGCTGTGTCCTACGGACACAGCTGATCACGTGATCTGGTAAAAGGCCAATCACAGCGGCCTTTTACCACGTGATCAGCGGTGTCCAATGACACGCTGATCAGAGGGAAATGCAAGTGCCGGTTCTCGACTGCACTTTCCTCACGCTGTCAGATCGTGAGGAAAGTACTGCCGAGAACCGGCAGTTGTCAGAGCGGGGATCGGCACCGATCATCAGTGCCCTGATGATCGGTGCCCAGCAGTGCCACCCGCAAGTTCCGCCCACCTGTGCCCAGCAGTGCGCCCACTAGCTCCGCCCACCTGTGCCCAGCAGATCACCCACCTGTGCCCAGCAGATCACCCACCTGTGCCCAGCAGTGCACCCACCTGTGCCACTCTGCAGTGCCCCCTACCTGTGCCCAGAAGTGCCACCTACCTGTGCCCAGCAGTGCCACCTACCTGTGCCCACCCACCTGTGTCCACCAGTGCCACCCACCTGTGCCCACCCACCAGTGCTGCCCACCAGTGCCACCCACCAGTGCAGCCCAACAGTGCTGCCAGTCAGTGTCGCCAGTCAGTGCCCAGGGGTTGTGCCAGTCAGTGCCGCCAGTCAGTGCCCAGCAGTGATGCCAGTCAGTGCCGTCTATCAGTACCCATCATCAGTGTCACCTATCAGTGCCGCCTATCAGTGCTGCATATTAGTGCCGCCTATCCGTGACACCTCATTAGTGCTGTCTATCAGTGCCACCTATCCGTGCCACCTCATTAGTACTGCCTATCAGTGCCCTTTAGTGCTGCCTATCAGTGCCGCCTATCAGTGCCCATCAGTGCTGCCTCATCAACGCACATCAGTGAAGGAGAAAAAATACCTGTTTGAAAAATTTTATAATAGAAACAAAGAAACTTTTTTTTTTTTTCAAATTTTTTGCACTTTTTTAATTTATAGCACAAAAAGTAAAGTGCCCAGTGGCAATTAAATACCACCAAAAGAAAGCTCTATTTGTGAGAAAAAAATGATCAAAATTTCATATGGGTACAATGTTGCATGACCGCGCAATTGTCAATCAAAGTGCGGCAGCGCTGAAAGCTGAAAATTGACCTGGTAAATAAGGGGGTATAAGTGCCTGGTAGGCAAGTGGTTAAGCAATACCTCCTCTGTGAGGATCAATTGGACCCTAAATAATAAAAAAGGGCAATAAGTAATCACTAAAAAAAAAAAAATCACTAAAAAAATCCCAAAAAGCATATATTGATTGGTTTATGCAAAGTTATAGCATCTACAAACTATGGGATATGTACTAGAATATTTTTTATTACATTTATTTTATACTAGTAAGGGCGGAGATCAATGACTGAGATATTATGGTGGACAATCTGACACTAACTGACACTCTGTGGGAACCAGTGACATTAATACAGTGTTCAGTGCTAAAAATATACACTGCTACTGTACTAATGACACTGGCTGGCAAAGGGTTACACATTTAGGGTGATCGAAAGGATAACTGTGCACCTAACCAGTGTTTTTGTGTTTACTTTTAGGTGCTTTTACTAAGAGATGTTCTGGATTTCATTCCCTGTTTTGCAGGGAAACAAAATCCAGCACATCCCCATTGACAGGACGGAGCTCTGCATTGTTTATATATTCTGAGCTCCATCCAGTGTGTCTCTTCGCTGATCAGCAGGTGCCAGAGATCATCCATTGACTGGTACCCATTGATTGACTTCTGCTATGACTAATCACAGCAGAAGAGCTGCGTCCCCTCTGAGGACCTAGCAGGATACCACAGTTGGTGAGCAGCCTCCAGGACTGCACACTACATACTGTATAACATTACAACAAATCACAAGATTTAGTGCTCCTACACCACCAAAAGACCATTGCAGTCAATGGAAGCAGAATGTTAAACAGTTCTGGACATTTTAGGCTAATCGAACAGGGATTCTAGTCATCTATATCCTAGCCTAGATGAGGGTCTGCTGTAATGTTAATAGGGAGACCCTTAAGGTCTGGTATGAATTTAAATAAAAAAAGATACTATACTTACTTGCTTTGTGCAATGGTATTGCACAGAATTGCCCCATTCCTTGTCAATGCTGTTCACTCTTTCTCTACTGTGTGTAAAGAACAACAAGCTGGAGGCACACATGTGGGTTGCTCCTAAGCTCGGCCAATCACACTGCAAACACAGAAAATACCTGTAGTTTTTGCCAGAAATGTCTGTGTCACTTCCTTTAAGTTGAATTGAAAGCAGAAACAATGTTATATTTCTTCAGTGAACTATTAATCTTCCCATCCCCTATGTAAAGAAGATAGACAAAGGCAGACATGTTGATAGCCCAGACTGGGTTGAATCAGACTTGGTGGAATCCACAGGTCCCATAGATACAATGAAGTGAGTGTAGGCACCAGGGACAGCAAGTGTAATATTGACAAAATTACCAAGTGAAAATAAGGGGAAATAGCCTGAAAAAAGGAAATGGATGTAGACACTTCTGCATTATAATATAAAGTTATTATTGATTATCAAATTAATTCTATTTTCAGTGTGCACCTGCAGGATTCAGTAAGACAAAAGAAACATAAATCTCTTGAATATTATATAATGTTAAAAATCATGCATGCTTAAAAAGCTGAGAGAGAAAAAAATATATTTTTAATAAATATATTTTGATCCAAATGTCTATAAGTGCACAGTGTTTTATTTATTTTTTACTACAGTACCTGACCTTTAGTGTGTGTATTACAAGAATGGTTTTCATTCTTCATTGTATTCTCACAGTGAATTATGGCTAGTTTTATGACTAATCATCCAGTAATACAAGAAAACATTCCAGTATTTCTGATTCATTGCATGGAGAAGAGAACATTTATGGACTCTGTGCTATATACTGTATGCGTATTACATTTATAAAAGATTCTACACTATGAGGAGAGAATCATTTTACTTTAGGGAGTGTTATGTTTCTGTCCTATTTTAGTTCTATTTTTTAACTTTATCTCCTAGAAGCATTACTAGATAAAACATTACTACTAAAAATAATAATTACAACTGATACTAATTATTATTATTATTATTATTAATAATAAAAAACTTTTTTTAGGCAACTTCAAATTGCATTTATAATGATGCTATTACCTAGAAGATCCTTTAACAACATATTGACTATAGACCATAAATCTACATCCTTCTTTGCAGTGTATTCCCACACCAAGGCACAAATCTGTTCTCTCCATTTTAATTAGCTCAAGGGACATATAAAATCACCTACAACTGTGCATCCCATTGGACTGTATTCATGTGCAATGTTGTGACAAAGCTGTTAATGCTGAGAGGTGAACACATTACAATTGCTCTCATCTGACAAAAAACAGCTGATACATGTTTGTCCTAAAAAATATTAAGAATGCTGCACATTCGAGCTTTGCCTGATAAACAAGTTATTCTTTTTATTTATGCCCTGAATAAAGGCTGTCTGACTCTTCATAGGCTGGGTTATTGATAAAGTGATTGTAAACCCATATTTTTTTAAAATAATAAACATGTCATACTTACATGCTTTGAACAATGGTTTTGCATAGAGCAGCTCCGATCTTCAAGTCCCCTGACGGCATTCCTGGATGCAACATGCTTGCTATGGTGGGCACTAGTGCTGTGACTGACAGCAGTGGGAGGCCGAGGGCCAAGAGAGTCTAGGCTCTCCTGCACAGTGTTGGATCAAGATCAGGCTTGTGTAAGTATAAGGGGGGGGGGGTACTCAAAAGTTTTTTTTTACCTTAATGGAGAGAACAAGTGTTGAAGAACTTTTCCAAACAGGGACCCAGATAACAATAAACATCTGACACATGTTCTACCACTTACATAGACTCGTCGAAATTGCAAAAAAAGTTTTGATTTGATTAGTGTTAGGTGTACAGTGCTACAAATGCTTATTCTCTACATCTTACCATGCTAGATGTTTTCATTTCCATTCCTGTAAACAGGCTTGCTTGATCAAATTAAATGTGGCACAGTTGTTGATCTGATGAACAAAGCTTTCTTGCCTATGGTGCTGAGGCAGAGGAAAAGGTTGATGGAATTGAAGGAGAAGAGATAGAGGTGTCACTGCTGGGCTCATCCTTTAGTGTCACAGCAGCTGACAACTAGTTTTGCTGCCAAACTGTACAGCAAGCTTTGTAGATATCCATAGATGTTTTCAGAATTTCACAGAATATCGGTTTCCATTTTCAATGCCCTGTTTAAGATTAAAGCAACCACAATTCACCCATCTGGATACAAATATGAGGAGTGTGTCTGCTGAGGTGTGACTTTTGTTCAAATTCAGGTTATGCAAATTGTAGTTACCGATGTACATATCCATCATGCATTAATGTCTTTATAGTATACCTTATTTACCAGAGTTAGACAAACCAGAACTCCAGCTGTTGTAACTACAAGTACCATTATACCTCCACCTGCAAGAGATATGCATGTGGCTGTCAAAGTTTTGTAATAACATATCATTTCCACAGCACCTCAAGAGCTGAAAGTCCAGTACTTTGATATAGAATTTAGTCTATAGCATATTGTATAATATAGTATGTAGTGAGTGTAGCATATACCACAGTTAGGAAAAATCTGGTACACAACACAAGTACAGTAGTTTAGAACATGCACTACCCTATATAATGAAGTGTTTCTGTATAGTATGTGTGTGTGTGTCAATATTTGGCAATTTGAATCCTTAATTATATAATTTTTTTTATTTCAGATTTTGGAACACTGGGCAGGCTTTCATGGCTTTCCAACACTATTTATACTGGATATGAGCATGTTGTTGTTGGGGAACCAGGAAACTTGGCTTGCGATGTGGGAGGAGATGCATATCTGAGTCATCAGAAAAGTTGCAAGAAGAGTAATATTACAGGCACGTGGCAAATTCAGTTAGTTCTCACTACCGACACTTGAACCACTAGTCTACTGGGCACTTTTACCCCCTTCCTGCCCAAGACAAGTTTCAGCTTTCAGTGCTGTCGCACTTTGGGTACAGTGCTGCATGACCGCGCAATTGTCATTCAAACTAAATGTTTATCATTTTTTGAGACATACAGTATAGGACTCTCTTTTGGTGGTATTTAAGCACCACTGGGTTTTTTTTATTTTTTGCTAAACAAACTAAAAAATACTGACTTTTTTTTTAATTTTTTTCTTAGTTTCTGTTATAAAATTTTGTAAATAAGCTATTTCTCCTTCACTGATGTGCTCTAAATGAGGCTGCAGTGATGGGCACTGATAGGCATCACTGATAGGCACTGAAAGTCAGCATTCATATATTTAACTGATGGGCACTGATAGGAACTGTTAGGCGGCACTGATGAGCACTCATAGGTGGCACTGATTGGCACTGATCCAGATATTGACTGGGCAGACATCTGAGACTCATAATTTCTTATATGTCTTGCAGGAAAATTTTATGTGTCAGTTGGTGGGGGCCCCAACTAGAACAGATTCTCTGCTCGACCTACTAATAACAAACCCGTATCTAATCACAGATGTGGTAACATGGGATAACTTCAAGTGATACTAAAGTCTTGTTTTTGTGTTGGAGGTGGAAGAGCACTAAGAGGTAATATAGGAGCACCGTACACTTGTATACAGTAGTGTGACAACACTGGTCCACATGAAGTTACAGCAAATTTAAAGGGACAGTTCACAACAACTGACATTTTTATTAATTTGCACGAATTATGTTGTATTTATATCACAAAGCACCGTGGATGTTATAGAATGTGTGGGTTTTTTTTTTTACCTTAATGGAGAGAACAAGTGTTGAAGAACTTTTCCAAACAGGGACCCAGATAACAATAAACATCTGACACATGTTCTACCACTTACATAGACTCGCCGAAATTGCAAAAAAAGTTTTGAAAAAAAAAGTACATGTATCTATCGGAATAGATGATTAGTAGCATATATTGATGATTAAGTAATCACAAGCATGGAAGAGTGTTGATTGTCACTATTGATTAATATGCATCTAGGAGGTTGTAGATAACACAACGGCATCAGTGCATTTATTGTATTGTTGCGCTGTATTCTTTCACTATTTACTTTGTTATATTTATTTCTCGCTTTCTTTCAGGTACTTAAATAGTGCCGTCAATTTACGCAGAGCTTTACATATAGTGGGGCAAAAAAGTATTTAGTCAGCCACAAATTGTGCAAGTTCTACCACTTAAAAAGATGAGAGTCCTGTAATTGGCATCATAGGTAGACCTCAACTAAGAGACAAAATGAGAAAAAAATCCAGACAATCACATTGGCTGATTTGGAAAGAATTTATTTGCAAATTGTAGGTGACCAAACACTTATTTTCCACCATAAATAAGCAAGATTTCTGGCTCTCACAGACCTGTACCTTCTTCTTTAAGAGGCTCCTCTGTTCTGCACTCATTACCTGTATCAATGGCACCTGTTTGAACTTGTTATCAGTATAAAAGAAACCTGTCCACAACCTCAGTCACACTCCAAACTCCACTAAGGTGAAGACCAAAGAGCTGTCGAAGGACACCAGAAACAAAATTGTAGACCTGCACCAGGCTGGGAAGACTGAATCTGCAATAGGCAAGCAGCTTGGTGTGAACAAATCAACTGCGGGAGCAATAATTAGAAAATGGAAGACATACAAGACCACTGATAATCTCCCTCGATCTGGGGCTCCACGCAAGATCTCACCCTGTGGGGTCAAAATGATCACAAGAACGGTGAGCAAAAATCCCAGGACCACACGGGGGTCCTAGTGAATGACCTGCAGAGAGCTGGGACCAACGTAACAAAGGCTACCATCAGTAACACACTACGCCACCAGGGACTCAGATCCTGCAGTGCCAGACGTGTCCCCCTGCTTAAGCCAGTACATGTCCGGGCCCGAAGTTCGCTAGAGAACATTTGGATGATCCAGAAGAGGATTGGGAGAATGTCATATGGTCAGATGAAACCAAAATAGAACTGTTTGGTAGAACCACAATTTGTCGTGTTTGGAGGAGAGAGAATGCTGAGTTGCATCCAAAGAACACCATACCTACTGTGAAGCATGGGGGTGGCAACATCATGCTTTGGGGCTGTTTCTCCGCAAAGGGACCAGGACGACTGATCCATGTACGGGACATAATGAATGGGGCCATGTATCGTGAGATTTTGAGTGCAAACCTCCTTCCATCAGCAAGGGCATTGAAGATGAAACGTGGCTGGGTCTTCCAACATGACAATGATCCCAAACATACGAAGCAACGAAGGAGTGGCTTCGTAAGAAGCATTTTAAGGTCCTGGAGTGGCCTAGCCAGTCTCCAGATCTCAACCCCATAGAAAACCTTTGGAGGGAGTTGAAAGTCTGTATTGCCCAGCGACAGCCCCAAAACATCACTGCTCTAGAGGAGATCTGCATGGAGGAATGGGCCAACATACCAGCAACAGTGTGTGCCAACCTTGTAAAGACTTACAGGAAACGTTTGACCTCTGTCATTGCCAACAAAGGATATATAGCAAAGTATTGAGATGAACTTTTGATATTGACCAATTTTTTATTTTCCACCATAATTTGCAAATAAATTCTTTCCAAAATCAGCCAATATGATTGTCTGGATTTTTTTTCTCATTTTGTCTCTCATAGTTGAGGTCTACCTATGATGCCAATTACAGGCCTCTCTCATCTTTTTAAGTGGGAGAACCTGCACAATTGGTGGCTGACTAAATACTTTTTTGCCCCACTGTGTGTGTGTGTGTGTGTGTGTGTGTGTATATATATATATATATATATATATATATATATATATATATATATATATATATTACATTCACATCAGTCCCTAACCCTCAAGGGGCGTACAATCTAAGGTCCCTAACTCACATTCATACATACACATACTAGGGCCAATTTAGATAGGATCCAATTCACCTACTAGCATGTCCTTGGAGGTGGGAGGAAACCAGAGTACCGGGAGGAGGGAGAACATGCAAACTCCAGGCAGTTGGTGCCGTGGTTTGGATTTGAACCAACGACCATAGTACTGCCAGGCGGAAGTGAATCATTTAGCCACTGTGCTGCCCTAATGTGGGAACATATCACATGCTAGCTGCACATTTATTAGGAGGCATTTATTGCGCTGAAGGTTTTTCTATACAAGGCCAAGAGATCACCATCAGAATTCCAAAATTACATGGAATGCAATAAGAAATGTAAGAACATGTTTAGAGCAGCTAAAATAAATCACGAGAGACACATAGCTTAGGAGAATAAGAAAATCCCCAAAATGTTTTAAACACTGCTCAAAAAAATTGAAGGAACACTTTGAAAACACATCAGATCTCAATGCGGAAAAATATCATGCTGGGTATCTATACTGATATGGACTGAGTAATGTGTTAGGAACATAAGGATGCCCCATCGTTTGATGGAAATTAAAATTATCAACCTACAGAGAACTGAATTCAAAGACACCCAAAAAATGAAAGTGAAAAAATGATGCAGTAGGCTAGTCCATTTTGCTGACATTTCATTACAGCAATTCAAAATGGTAATCAGTAGTTTGTGTGGCTTCATGTAATTGTATGCATGCCTGACAATGTCGGGGCATGCTCCTAATAAGACGACGGAAGTTTTCCTGGGGTATTTCCTCCCAGATCTGGACCAGGGCATCACTGAGCTCCTGGACAGTCTGAGGTACATTCTGGTTGTGTTGAATGGACTGAAACATGATTTCCCAGAGATGTAAGGCGAGAGCGTGGGGACCATTCAATGGTATCAATTCCTTCATCCTCCAGGAACTGCCTGCATACTCTCGCCACATGAGGCCGGGCATTGTCGTGCACCAGGAGGAACCCAGGACCCACTGCACTAGTGTAGGGTCTGACAATGGGCCCAAGGATTTCATCCCGATACCTAATGGCAGTCAGGGCACCGTTGTCTAGCTTGTAGAGATCTGTGTGTCTCTCCATGGATATGCCTCCCCAGACCATCACTGACCTACCACCAAAACAGTCATGCTGAATAATGTAACAGGCAGCATAATGTTCTCCATGGCTTCTCCAGACCCTTGCATGTCTGACACATGCTCAGAGTGAACCTGCTCTAATCTGTGAAAAGCACAGGGCGCCAGTGGTGGACCTGGCAATTCTGGTATTCAATGGCAAATGCCAATCAAGCTCTATGGTGCCTGGTAGTGAGCACAGGGCCCACTAGAGGATGTCAGGCCCTAAGGCCACCCTCATGAAGTCTGTTTCTGATTGTTTTGTCAGAGACATTCACACCAGTGGCCTGCTGGAGGTAATTTTGTAGGGCTCTAACAGTGCTCATCCTACTCCTCAGACAAAATAGCAGATACTGGTCCTGTTAATGGGTTAAGAACATTCTATGGTCCTGTCCAGCTCTCCTAAAGTAACTGCCTTTCTCCTGGAATCTCTTCCATGCTCTTGAGACTGTGCTGGGAGACACAGCAAACCTTTTGGCAATGGCAAAAATTTATATGCCATCCTGGAGGAGTTGTACTGCCTGTGCAACCTCTGTAGGGTCCAGGAATTGCCTCATGCCACCAGTAGTGACACTGATCTTAGCCAAATGAAAAACTAATGAAAAACAGTCACAAAAGATGAGTAGGGAAAAAATTGTCAGTGGTCTCCACCTGTAAAACCATTGTTTTGGGGGTCATCTCACTATTGTCCATCTAGTGCACCGGTTGTTAATCAGTTTCAGCTGATTTGGTGTTACTTAAATTAACCTCCCCCCTCTGCTACTTAACTGAACAGTTTAATTGACTTGATACTATACTCTGCTCACAAAAATTAAAGGAATATCTTTTAATCAGTGTATAAATAGTAAAAACGGGAAGGTCAGAGTATATTGGCCCCATAAAGGATAATCTAGGGAACTTGGTTACAAGTGACAAGGAGAAGGCAAAGGAAATGGAGGGATATAACAAAAAATACTGCATGGTTGGTAACACAACACTAAATGTACCCTTAAGGCTAATAGAAGCCAGTGTTCAAAAAAGACTTGAAAAACTGAATGTGAATAAACCCCCAGAACCAGAAGGCTTACAGAGTCCTCAAAGACCTTAGCCATGTTACAACCTAGCCATTATTCATAATCTTTAAAGGAAGCTTAGACACTACAATGGTACCAATTGATTGGTGAAAAGCTAACGTGGTGCCAATATTCAAAAAAAGGGACAAGATACATACCTGAAAACTACAGATCAATCAGCATAACACCAATAGTATATAAACTATTGGAGGGGATGAAAAGGGATCATATCCAAAAATATGCTGATGAAAAAGGTATCATTATTAGGAACCAGCATGGATGTATGAAGGATCTTTCTTACCAGACCAACCTGTTAACATTCTATGAGGAAGTAATCTAGATAGAACAATTCCTGCGGGCATGGTGTATTTAGGACTTCCCTAAAGCATTTGATAAAGTTCTCCAAAAACATTTGTTTAGCCACTTCCCCTCCACCCTATAGCAGAGGTACTGCTACAGGGCGGCAGGGCTGTGCAAAATATATATATATTATATATATATATATATATATATATATATAAAATTTGCATTTCGGGGTAGGGGGCGTTTGTGCCACCCTACCCGCGCTGCCATTGGCGGCTACAGATGTCAATCACCGGGTCCCGGCCGGAGATTCCCCACCTGCACCGCCGATTAACACTTACAGGGGGAGAGACCTGTGTATAAACAGCACAGGTCTCTCTCCTGCCAGCAATAACATGCTGCTGTGTATTTCTCTGCACAGCAGATAAATACACAGCAGCATATATCCCTATTAAAACACATGTGGCGCATTATGTGAAGCAGCACACAGTTAACCCTTTGATTGCCCCAGATATTAATCCCTTCCTGCCCAGTGTCATTATTACAGTGTCAGTGCTTTTTTTTTATAACTTCACAGCAGGTTATAGAAACTGTACAAGAGGACATTGATAAAATAGAGGGGTGGGCAGCTACATGGCAAATGAGGTTTAAAGTTGAAAAATGTAAGGTAATGTATTTGGGGACTAAAAATCTAAAAGTAAGTTGGTAGGGGTAGAACCTCTGGGGAAATTAAGGATGAAAAAGGATCTGGGGGTTATAGTAGATCACAGGCTCAGTAATACCATGCAGTGCAAAGCTTCAGCAAGCAAAACTAGCAGACTATTAGCTTGCATTAAAAAAGGGTATTTACTTGAGATGACTATAATTCTACTACTTAAACGCCTTGTTTTGCCATACCTTGAGTATACCATTCAGTTTTAGTCATCAATCCTCAGGAAGGATGTGCTGGACCCGGAGAAAGTCGGCAACAAAGCTAATAAGAGGACTGGAAAACCTCAATTATGAGGAGTGACTACAATCATTAAACTTATTTTCCCTGAAGAGGAGATGCTCAAGGACATAGCAGTATACAAGTATCTAAGTGGTGATTCTGATCTCTTCTGTTAGAGTGATAAAGATGTGCAACTCTTAAAAAAAAAAAAAAAAAAAAAAAAACTTTCAGATGGGCATCTTGGCAAACACAATATACAGGGGAATGAGAAGTGGTTGTGACTTAAACACACACACACACACACACACACACACACACACACACACACACACACACACACACACACACACACACACACACACACACACACACAAAGTATCACAGGTTGAACTGAATGGAATGGTATCTCTATTCAACTTTACCAACATAGGTGTCAATTAATTGAAATGTAAATACCCCATGAATTTTTGAGTTAAAATAACTCACGTGGTATTTATCTCAAAACTAGTAAGTTCACAAAAAAATACATTATTTACCGAATTCGGTAAATATTTATGTTTTGTTATGTTTAGCCCTTAACCTCTCCCGCCCTCAGGCAATGCACTGCGGCAGCTACAGGCAAAGCGACGTACTCGCACGTCACTCTGGCTGTACTAACACAGCTCCCCCCTCGCGACTGCTGTGTCCAGCGGACACAACGGAATGAAGATCCCAGTGAATGGAACCAGGTGATCATGTGATCGCTATGCGATCACATGATCACTATGTAAGCAAATCTGTTATGAATCAATCTCATTCATAACAGCTCTGCTTCTCTTCCTAGTGAGCTGTGATTGGCCCACAGCTATCACTATTTACATGGGGACAATCACAGCACCCTGTATTATGTGACCAGCTCCAGCCAATTACAGATCACTATCCTGAGCTGTCAAATCTCAACTCATTCATGACAATTCATGAATGAGTTTGGTTCTGACAGCCAGCTTTGCATTGCAGGAGAAATGATCTTTATTTCTCCTGCAAAGCAAAGTGTAAATAATGAAAAAAAACCCTGATACCCCACAGTAGTACAATGTTACTATGGTATCATTGTGCTATTCTGAAAGTATAAAAAAAATAAAAAAAAAATATTTTTTTCTTCAATTTTTTTTTAACTACTTGTCAACCGCTTACCTGCATTTTGCAGGTGAGCAGCAAAGTGACATAATCTTGCGTCGCTTCCTATTTTGGGGTGTGAATGCACCTGCGCCCCCCGCTACCCCCCCCCCCCCACCTGTCAGTCCAGAGAGAGAAGTGAGAACACCGCACCAAGTAAAAGCACCACTACATTTTACACACACGTTAGATTAGCACATTTAATCCTTTTGATCCTATTAACCCTTTAATCACCCCGTCACCCAACCAGTGCCATTAGTACAGTGTCAGTATATAGAATTTTTCACTGATCACTGCATTCCTGCCACTAGCGATATCAGATAATGTCAGGGTCAGCTAGCGTTAGATTGCCCGCACTCATGCTATAGGTCACTGATCACCACCATTACTAGTTTAGTCTTTGTACAGATCAAGATATTGATCATTTATAGGACTATGCTAGTGTCTCCTTTGTATAGTGTCCCCAAAAATGTAGAGTTAGCAGCATCGGCCCTGTTCGCTGCCAGCACTAACGTTTAGCCCCTCTGCTGTTTTACACAGAAGATTTGTACCAATTGATTGTGGGCCAAGGCAATTTATACTCACAACATTACATAGCCGCCCACCCAAATGCAGCTCTTTCCAGGCAATTCACATGGAAACCTATCACGGTTTCTGAATTAAAAACTCTTTTGGGCCTAACCCTCAACAAGGGCATTACAGAAAACAATCAATTGTGGTCATGTTAATCCACAGAGCCAATTCAACATATGCCCATGTGCTCTCTGCTGTTACATATATGCCCAACATGGACCAGCAATGTACTGGTACGTCACTGGACTTTTAGTGGTTATACTGGGATGATGCCTACAGCTACAGGCATCATTCTGGTACCATTTTTTTTTTTCAGATGGAGGTCGGCTCTCATGTAAAAGCAATCCTAGTGGGCAATTAGCTGTTGAATTGTTTTTACGAGCAGTGGAAAGGGACATCCCCTTTCTGCTGCCTTCCATAGTTTTCTTGGGCTCTCCTGATTGGGAGCTACAAGCATTTCATCACTTCAGTTTCGCAGGATATAAACAGCGCCATTTGTAAATTGGGACTGCATTTGATCACACCGATCTTGGTGAGATTAGATAATGTAAGGGCAGATACATAGAGTCTGCTAGATCCCAGATTTCTCAAAAAAGAATATATGACAATGCCCATTGAAGTTATAGGGGATATTTGCATTCCCCGTGATAGCATTAAAAGTGATAAAAAAAGAAAGGAACAGTGTAAAAATAATAAATAAAATAAAAAAAAGCACCCTTGCCTCCCTGAGCTCGCGCACCTGTGTGCACAAGCGTTGACCCCGTACCGGTATGTAAACAGCGGTTGCACCATGCATGTGAGGTATCACCGCGAACATCAGGGCAGTAATTCTAGCACTAGGCCTCTTGTGTAAATATAATTGGTGACCTGTAAAGGCTTTTAAAATGTTGCCTATCAATAATAAAAATGTATGTATTTTGTTGCCATTGCACAGGTATGTGAAATTTTAAAGCATATTATGCTTGGTATCTATTTACTCAGCATAACATCATCTTTTATATTGTATCAAACAATTGGGCAATATATTATGTTTTTGAGCATTAAAATTCTAAATAGTGCATTTTTTCCAAAAGATTTGCATTTGAAAATCCCTGTGCAAATATTGTGTGACATAAAAAATTTCAACACCCACCATTTTATTCTCTAGGGCCTCTGCTTTAAAAATATATAATGTTGGGGGGTTGAAAGTAATTTTCTAGCAAAAAACTTTTTTTCATGTGAACAAAAAGTGGCAGAAAAGGCTTGGTCTTCAAGAGTGGATGATGTGTGGCATAATATAAAACAAAGTGAGCGCTACTAATAAGTTATCAATGGTCAAATAAGCAGCTAAATGCACTGAAGATGATCACAACCACTTCTGAAAAAATAAATAAGTAAAGTGCAGCGCTCAAAATTATGATATGAAATTTTACAAAATTCGATCTAAATAGTTCGATCAAAAATAAAAGTTCATAAAATCTTGCGAACGATTCATGAATATGGTGAGCACAGCTTATAACAAATCCGGATAATGGCAGAAATGCGCACTCACCGACCGCGCATAGGAAATGCACATATATGTATCAAATCCCACAGATGTCGTTATCCTCCGGGAAGAGGTGTCGTCAGTCAATCTGCTGGGCTAGCAGGGCCTCCTTAGATTTGGATCAGCCAGGGTACACGTTCTTTCCAGGTATAGGGTTCCCTCCTCTGGACAGGATATGTAGCTGGGTCTGTCAATCCCTCAGTGAGGGGCAAAAAATGGAAGAGTACCCATAGTGTAGTATGCTAAATGTTTTATTGTTGAAAAAATCTTGCAAAGAACAGGTCAGTGACAATATTGGCAAGTTGCCAGAACAATCACAGTGAAGAGCTAATAAAAGTAAATGAAAGCAGGTTACTGACCCTAGCAATAGTTGGCCGTCAGACCTCCACGTGGTCTGAACGGCAAGATCAGGCGTCACAGGCTGTCAGTTCCTCCTGAGGCCTTTCGTGCTAAGGCACATCATCAGAGGGGATACTGACAGCTCTGTGACAGACGCCGAATGTTTATTGCATGCGCATTGAGTCGCCGCCATTTTTCGGAAGACCATGCAACTGCGCATGCGCGCCTCTCGAAGCACCATTTTGTCGTGGATATACAGGTATAACAAGTTATGCTGACAGAGCTCGTAAAGCAGCGCAATTGAGCCTGAATGAAAGGCTCATTGTTCCCAGGGAGGTGGACACAGCAACACCTTTGATGATCAGGTGTTTTAACTACCCCCCTCCTTCCAATCAACACCCGTTGGGGTGAGGGTAAAAGGGAATGAAGCTACTATATCCACGATATAAAGGGGTACTCCGAGTGTCCAGGTCTCCGGCTACCAAGGTGAAAACAGAAGGTAACATAGCCATCAATGCATACAGCTGAACAGCGGTTTACCCGAAGAGGGGATTAGAAATTAAAGAGTTAAATAAAAATTAATAAACTTAATAAAATTCCCCGCCGCCGTTTGCCATAAACTATAAATTTGCATCCAAAGGCACCAAGCATTTGCCAGCGAGATGATGGCAGTAAGCGCTGCCGTCCCAGCATATAAACAGGCGCTGGCATGCCACTGCAGAGTGGTAAAACAGTCCCAGGGGGATTATATTATAATTGACACACCATTACTAGGTGGTTCAACACCGAAAATGGTGAGTTAAGTAGATGAGAAAGATGTGCGAGATGATGGCAGTAAACGCTGCCGCCCCAGCGTATAACCAAGCGCTGGCATGCCACTACAGAGTGGTTAGACAATCCAAAGGGGATTGTATTATACTTAACGCATCCCCTATTTGGTGATTCAACACCGGAAAAGGTGGGTTATATGGATGAGAAATATACGTGGCATGTGCAGGTACTTCAGGTGCAAAAAATAGATAATACTCAATGAAAGGACTTCATAAGTCCTTGTATAAGATGACCAAATACATCACTTAAAAATCTTTCAAAATTAAAAAACACACATGACAAAGTAATGTGAATGAATAAAATAGCTTAAAAATCATAAACGCATAAAATCTGCTAGAGATATTGTGTAGTATATACCATATCCCACTGTTGTTTAATTCTGCCTTTGTGGACATCATCTTCTCTGTCAGAGAGATATGGCTGATTGTGTATAGTGCATACATGCACAACTAATCTGCCACACGGCGATGTATTGTGTGCCACATTTGGTGAGATAAAGTCTCACGAAGGTAGTGGTAATATCCAATCCCTTATATAAAATTTAAGACTCCAAACATAATAGGTAAGTGGGGGAAGGTACCGTTAATACATCCTTGGCAGATAACAGTATATAAATGCAGCGATGGATACTACTTATATAATACATATGACAGTTACAACCCACCAATGTGGGGAAGAGAATAGGTGCATAAATAAAACTAAGTATTCCCTTTAAAATGGTTAAAGGATATTGATTCCATAGATCAGTGGTTCTCAACCTTTCTAATGCCGCGACCCCTTAATACAGTTCCTCATGTTGTGGTGACCCCCAACCATAAAATTATTTTCATTGCTACTTCATAACTGTAATTTTGCAGTGGGAGGAGTAGTGCCATGTCATTGGTGTCAGTGGAAGGAGTAGTGCCCCATCACTGATGTCAGTGGGAGGAATAGTGCCCCATCGTTGGTGTCAGTGGGGGGAGTAGTGCCCCATCGTTGGTGTCAGTGGGGGGAGTAGTGCCCCATCGTTGGTGTCAGTGGGGGGAGTAGTGCCCCATCGTTGGTGTCAGTGGGGGGAGTAGTGCCCCATCGTTGGTGTCAGTGGGGGGAGTAGTGCCCCATCGTTGGTGTCAGTGGGGGGAGTAGTGCCCCATCGTTGGTGTCAGTGGGGGGAGTAGTGCCCCATCGTTGGTGTCAGTGGGGGGAGTAGTGCCCCATCGTTGGTGTCAGTGGGGGGAGTAGTGCCCCATCGTTGGTGTCAGTGGGGGGAGTAGTGCCCCATCGTTGGTGTCAGTGGGGGGAGTAGTGCCCCATCGTTGGTGTCAGTGGGGGGAGTAGTGCCCCATCGTTGGTGTCAGTGGGGGGAGTAGTGCCCCATCGTTGGTGTCAGTGGGGGGAGTAGTGCCCCATCGTTGGTGTCAGTGGGGGGAGTAGTGCCCCATCGTTGGTGTCAGTGGGGGGAGTAGTGCCCCATCGTTGGTGTCAGTGGGGGGAGTAGTGCCCCATCGTTGGTGTCAGTGGGGGGAGTAGTGCCCCATCGTTGGTGTCAGTGGGGGGAGTAGTGCCCCATCGTTGGTGTCAGTGGGGGGAGTAGTGCCCCATCGTTGGTGTCAGTGGGGGGAGTAGTGCTCCATCACTGGTGTCAGTGGGGGGAGTAGTGCTCCATCACTGGTGTCAGTGGGAGGAGTAGTGCCACATCACTGGTGTCAGTGGGAGGAGTAGTGCCACATCATTGGTGTCAGTGGGAGGAGTAGTGCCCCATCATTGGTGTCAGTGGGAGGAGTAGTGCCCCATCATTGGTGTCAGTGGGGGGAGTAGTGCCCCATCATTGGTGTCAGTGGGGGGAGTAGTGCCGCATCACTGGTGTCAGTGGGGGGAGTAGTGCCCCATCACTGGTGTCAGTGGGAGGAGTAGTGCTCCATCACTGGTGTCAGTGGGAGGAATAGTGCCACATCATTGGTGTCAGTGGGGGGAGTAGTGCCCCATCATTGGTGTCAGTGGGGGGAGTAGTGCCCCATCATTGGTGTCAGTGGGGGGAGTAGTGCCCCATCATTGGTGTCAGTGGGGGGAGTAGTGCCCCATCATTGGTGTCAGTGGGGGGAGTAGTGCCCCATCATTGGTGTCAGTGGGAGGAATAGTGCCCCATCATTGGTGTCAGTGGGGGGAGTAGTGCCCCATCACTGGTGTCAGTGGGAGGAATAGTGCCACATCACTGGTGTCAGTGGGAGGAATAGTGCCACATCATTGGTGTCAGTGGGAGGAATAGTGCCCCATCACTGGTGTCAGTGGGAGGAATAGTGCCCCATCACTGGTGTCAGTGGGAGGAATAGTGCCCCATCACTGGTGTCAGTGGGAGGAATAGTGCCACATCATTGGTGTCAGTGGGAGGAATAGTGCCACATCATTGGTGTCAGTGGGAGGAATAGTGCCCCATCATTGATGTCAGTGTGGTGGAGGGGAGAAATAGTGCCCCATCATTGGGGTCGGGGGGGGGGGGGAAATAGTGTCCCATCGTTGGTGTCAGTGGGGGGAGGAATAGTGCCCCATCATTGGTGTCAGTGGGAGGAATAGTGCCCCATCATTGATGTCAGTGTGGTGGAGGGGAGAATAGTGCCCCATCATTGGGGTCAGGGGGGGGGAGGAATAGTGCCCCATCGTTGGTGTCAGTGGGGGGAGGAATAGTGCCCCATCGTTGGTGTCAGTGGGGGGAGGAATACTGCCCCATCGTTGGTGTCAGTGGGGGGAGGAATACTGCCCCATCGTTGGTGTCAGTGGGGGGAGGAATACTGCCCCATCGTTGGTGTCAGTGGGGGGAGGAATACTGCCCCATCGTTGGTGTCAGTGGGGGGAGGAATACTGCCCCATCGTTGGTGTCAGTGGGGGGAGGAATACTGCCCCATCGTTGGTGTCAGTGGGGGGAGGAATACTGCCCCATCGTTGGTGTCAGTGGGGGGAGGAATACTGCCCCATCGTTGGTGTCAGTGGGGGGAGGAATACTGCCCCATCGTTGGTGTCAGTGGGGGGAGGAATACTGCCCCATCGTTGGTGTCAGTGGGGGGAGGAATACTGCCCCATCGTTGGTGTCAGTGGGGGGAGGAATACTGCCCCATCGTTGGTGTCAGTGGGGGGAGGAATACTGCCCCATCGTTGGTGTCAGTGGGGGGAGGAATACTGCCCCATCGTTGGTGTCAGTGGGGGGAGGAATACTGCCCCATCGTTGGTGTCAGTGGGGGGAGGAATACTGCCCCATCGTTGGTGTCAGTGGGGGGAGGAATACTGCCCCATCGTTGGTGTCAGTGGGGGGAGGAATACTGCCCCATCGTTGGTGTCAGTGGAGGGAGGAATACTGCCCCATCGTTGGTGTCAGTGGGGGGAGGAATACTGCCCCATCGTTGGTGTCAGTGGGGGGAGGAATACTGCCCCATCGTTGGTGTCAGTGGGGGGAGGAATAGTGCCCCATCGTTGGTGTCAGTGGGGGGAGGAATACTGCCCCATCGTTGGTGTCAGTGGGGGGAGGAATACTGCCCCATCGTTGGTGTCAGTGGGGGGAGGAATACTGCCCCATCGTTGGTGTCAGTGGGGGGAGGAATACTGCCCCATCGTTGGTGTCAGTGGGGGGAGGAATAGTGCCCCATCGTTGGTATTAGTGACACAAATGATGGGGCACTATTCCTCCCACTGACACCAATGATACTTACCTTGCTGACCCCTGCTCCAGCCTGGGCTCGCTCTCTCACTTACCTGTCAGCTGTCTTCCTTCTCTGGCCTCTCCTCTTCACTCGCTCCCTCGGTCTTCTTTGATGTACGCACGCTGCCGCTTGGCTCCTCCTCTCCAAGCTCCACCTCCTCGCCGGTGATTGGCCGCCTGTGTGCCTCTCCTGAGCTACAGTTCCGGTGGCCAATCAGCGGCGAGGAGGCGGAGCTGCTGAGCGATCCCGGAGGTGTGGCCGGGTGACAGCAGCGTATCATCCCGCCCACACATCGCCGGAGACTGCAGCGGTGTCTCGGTTCCTAAGACCATCGGAAATATGTGTTTTCCGATGGTCTTAGGCGACCCCTGGGAAATGGTCGTTCGACCCCCAAAGGGGTCGCGACCCCCAGGTTGAGAACCGCTGCCATAGATGAATAAGGTAACTCTAAAACTAAATAGGATAGCTACAATGAATGAAAACCTTATAATAAATGGAATAACAGAGATATAAGATCCATATTTGTCAGTCTGATCATATGTTCTGTAAGAATTGTGAAACAATAGGACCAGAGGAGTTTGTGTAAAACAACCTAATTATTGGTGTATGGGGTACTAATTGTTGGCTATATAACAATTAATATCGATTTCGATATTATGTCCTTTGGGATGTAGAGTATCCAATTCAAAAACCCATTTTGTTTCGGCTTGTGACACAGCCCTCGTTTTGTTCAAGCCCCTCCAATGTGGTGATATTACCTCAATTCCCATAAATATGAGAGAAGAGGGATCACAGTTATGAAAACGTCTATAGTGATTTGAGAGTGAATGCTCTCTATAGCCTTTCTTGATGTTGGCTACATGTTCTCTCAATCTGTCGCGGAGACGTCTGGTCGTCCGTCCCACATACTGCTTGTGACACGGACATTGGAGAAGGTACACTACAAACTTGCTATTGCAAGAAATGAATTGTTTAATAGTGTATGATTTACTGGTCCTAGTAGATGTAAAGTTGTTAATCCTGCGTTTCCTAGTACCGTTACACTTACAGATAACGCATTTATTGCAAGGGTAAAACCCTTTCAGTTCTTCAAAAAATGTGGTACCGATTGGAGGGTTAATATCATTAGGGGCTATTTAATGCCGAATTGCTGTCGCTTTCCGGTAGATGACCTCGGGCTTGTCCGGTAAGAATTTTGATAGTATGGGGTCTAATTTCAATAGGTCCCAATTCTTCTTTATAATTCTCCCAATTTGTCTGAATTGTGTGGAGAATGTTGTGATAAAGGGACAGACCCTTGCTTCTGTTGGTTTGGGTTTGTTAGATAACATATTACTCCTATCATATTGAGCAACCATCTGAATTGTATTATTAATGGTGTCCTCCTTGTAGCCCTTTTCCAGAAACCTTTCCTTTAGTACACATGCTTGGTCAAAGTAGGTATTCAAATCTGAACAATTGCGTCGAATGCGCATAAATTGACCTTTCAGTATGTTGTTAAGCCAATTAGGGTGGTGACAGCTACTAGTTGGAATGTAGCTATTCCTGTCAGTAGTCTTAAAGAATGATTTTGTTGCAATTTTGCCATTAAAGTTGATAAGTGTAAGGTCTAGAAAATTTATCTCAGACTGACTGTATGCGTAGGTAAGACTGATATTAAGCTTGTTATTATTAAGGCTAGTGAAGAAATTAACAAGTGATTCTTCCGCTCCATTCCAGAGGAGGATAATATCATCTATATACCTCTTATACATAACTAGTTCTGGCCAATCTCTAGCGTAAATGAGATCCTCCTCCCAACGGGCCATGAAAAGGTTCGCCAAACTGGGGGCAAATTTTGCCCCCATTGTGACACCCTTAGTTTGCAAATAATACGACTGGTCGAACCAGAAGTAGTTATGGTCCATTGCAAACGCTAATAACTCCAAGATAAAACATTTTTGTATAGGCGGTAAAGTACTACAGTTCGTGAGGTAGAACTCAACCGCCTCCATACCGTCTGCATGGTTGATGTTAGTGTAGAGTGATGCTACATGAGCGGTCACCAGATATGTACTGGATGACGTATTTAAGGTGCTGCAAATGTTTATTATCTGTTTCGTATCCCAAAGATACGACGGAGTTTGTGTTACCAAAGGCTGGAGGTAGTGATCTATATATTCCCCTATCTTGGAGGATAGGGATCCGATCCCACTGATAATCGGACGGCCAAGAGGATGGACCGGGTCCTTGTGTATCTTAGGCAGAATGTACAATATTGGTAACTTAGGTGTTGTAGGGCACAAAAAAGCTTTCTCTTTCTTGTTAAGAATTTCTAAATCATAACCCCTATTGATAATCACCTTAAGCTCTTTCTTGTAACTTAACATAGGGTCACATAGTAAAGGTCTATATGTAGTGCTGTCATTCAAGATGTTTTTGACTTCCGTAATATATTGGGCCTTACTGAGAACCACCACACCTCCTCCCTTGTCTGCTGGTCTAATAACAAGGTCCTTCCTTTCAAGTAGGGATTTGATTGCCATATTATCACCTGTCCCTTTGTATGAATCCTTGATCGGGATATTACTAAGGTCTTTTATAACCTTATCCCTAAAGAGATTCACACATGAATGTATCTGAGGTGGTGGATTGTAGGTGGATGCGTTCCGCAGGTTTGAGTGCACGAAACCATTAGAGCCATTAGAGGCAGCATTATTTGTAATCGAATTACTATAAAAATAACTTTTTAAGGACAGCTGTCTGGAAAACTTATGCACATGAATATATGTATTGAATTTATTCAACTTTTTAGGTGGTGCATATTTAAGGCCTTTGTCAAGGAGGCGTAATTCATTATCGCTAAGATGTGTGTTACTCAGATTGAAAATTCCTTTACCTACTACATTTTCCTCTTTTTTGGAGTGTCTATTCGTCCTTCTTCCTCCCCTCTTCCCTCTTCTAAACCCCTTCTTTTCCTCGAATGACCTTCCCCTAAAAAAGGCTGGTTGGGGTGTTGAGGTTGATGTAAATTCTTAGGGGCAGGTTTTTGGGGATTTTTCCGATTACCCTGGCGATTGCCCTTGAAATTCGTTTGTTTCCTCTTTTGAGGAGGATAGTAGGGCGGAGGATGCCTATTTCCCCTATAATCATCAAAGTTACTTGGAGCATGGTTAGCGGAACTATGTTCAGGGTAATAATTTTGGTTAGGTCGGTCAAAGTTATTATATTGAACCGGTGGCCAGTTAGTATTCATTGGAGGGGTATAGTAATCACTCGGGATTCTATCCCTTGTAGGATTATAGTTGGCATTTGGGTGCCTATATAATTCTCTGGAGCCAATATTATTGTCCCGCAGAGGTTGGGATCTGTTTGGATACTGCTCCTTATTATGAGCATTAAAAGACTTAAGATTAGATTTTTTAGAACTAATCTTAGAAGTGTTTGAGATTGTGTTTTTTTGTGGAGAAGAATCATGTTGTTTCTGCCAATCAAAGACCTCCTGGTCTGAATAATCCTTAAGGTCTCTGTGGAACTTTTTCTTTTTCTTTATTTTTTGTTCCTTTTCTACCCCCTCCAAATGTATTTTGAGCTTATTAGACTCTATATTGTAGCTATCCTTATCTTTAAGTGGAGTCAGTTTATCTCTTATGAGATTAATCTCATTATCTAAATGTGTAAATTTTTTCTTTTTCCTTATAATTAGGAATTTTAATAGATCCAGTCCCGCAAAATTTGCCCCCAGTTTGGTGAACCTTTTCATGGCCCGTTGGGAGGAGGATCTCATTTACGCTAGAGATTGGCCAGAACTAGTTATGTATAAGAGGTATATAGATGATATTATCCTCCTCTGGAATGGAGCGGAAGAATCACTTGTTAATTTCTTCACTAGCCTTAATAATAACAAGCTTAATATCAGTCTTACCTACGCATACAGTCAGTCTGAGATAAATTTTCTAGACCTTACACTTATCAACTTTAATGGCAAAATTGCAACAAAATCATTCTTTAAGACTACTGACAGGAATAGCTACATTCCAACTAGTAGCTGTCACCACCCTAATTGGCTTAACAACATACCAAAAGGTCAATTTATGCGCATTCGACGCAATTGTTCAGATTTGAATACCTACTTTGACCAAGCATGTGTACTAAAGGAAAGGTTTCTGGAAAAGGGCTACAAGGAGGACACCATTAATAATACAATTCAGATGGTTGCTCAATATGATAGGAGTAATATGTTATCTAACAAACCCAAACCAACAGAAGCAAGGGTCTGTCCCTTTATCACAACATTCTCCACACAATTCAGACAAATTGGGAGAATTATAAAGAAGAATTGGGACCTATTGAAATTAGACCCCATACTATCAAAATTCTTACCGGACAAGCCCGAGGTCATCTACCGGAAAGCGACAGCAATTCGGCATCAAATAGCCCCTAATGCAATTAACCCTCCAATCGGTACCACATTTTTTGAAGAACTGAAAGGGTTTTACCCTTGCAATAAATGCGTTATCTGTAAGTGTAATGGTACTAGGAAACGCAGGATTAACAACTTTACATCTACTAGGACCAGTAAATCATACACTATTAACCAATTCATTTCTTGCAATAGCAAGTTTGTAGTGTACCTTCTCCAATGTCCGTGTCACAAGCAGTATGTGGGGCGGACGACCAGACGTCTCCGCGACAGATTGAGAGAACATGTAGCCAACATCAAGAAAGGCTATAGAGAGCATTCACTCTCAAATCACTATAGACGTTTTCATAACTGTGATCCCTCTTCCCTCATATTTATGGGAATTGAGGTAATATCACCACATTGGAGGGGCTTGAACAAAACGAGGGCTGTGTCACAAGCCGAAACAAAATGGGTTTTTGAATTGGATATAAATATAAATAAACAGCGCAAATTTAGATCATTAATCAATATAATCAATCATATAAAATAAGTGCATAAATTATTCGTGTTTCCCCTTAATATTAAACAAAAACACCCAAAAGTCCATGTGCTGAAGACATAATTGAATTGTAGAAGTAAAAATGCAAATAAAAATAAAAATAAAAATAAAAGTGCCAACTTCTTTTCTTCAGAAAATACTTTCACCTTCCACCAGTGCACACACCAACATCGAATACACTCACCAGAACTTGGTGAGTAAAAGACCTTTAAGGAATTTTTAGGGATCCTAAACCCTCTTTGGTGCCACGCTAGGGAAAATCTTCACCCTCCGAATAGACTCCACCATCCAACCAAAAGAAAAAAACTCACATAGCATAATATTGTCACACAATAGTAACTTTTACCAAATGGAGATTAAGGCCACTCACATGTTAAACACTTGCTAAAGGCATGTTTATTATGTATAACAGGCTTCAGTTCCAGCAGATATACAAACTTTTCTTTCCAGGACTCTCACATCCACAATGGAACAAAGACAGAACTCCTCTTAGACCAAACAGTGAACCAAGATGGCCGCTGGAACGCACCGCTCAGCGTGCGTTCCACTCACCGGAAATGACGTCAGGCGCATGGAGTGTGGACCGGAAATGCGTCAACGCGTTTCGCCCCTCCCATAGGGCGTTATCAAGACGAATTGAATTGAATTTTTGAATTGGATACTCTACATCCCAAAGGACATAATATCGAAATCGATATTAATTGTTATATAGCCAACAATTAGTACCCCATACACCCATAATTAGGTTGTTTTACACAAACTCCTCTGGTCCTATTGTTTCACAATTCTTACAGAACATATGATCAGACTGACAAATATGGATCTTATATCTCTGTTATTCCATTTATTATAAGGTTTTCATTCATTGTAGTTATCCTATTTAGTTTTAGAGTTACCTTATTCATCTATGGAATCAATATCCTTTAACCATTTTAAAGGGAATACTTAGTTTTATTTATGCACCTATTCTCTTCCCCACATTGGTGGGGTGTAACTGTCATATGTATTATATAAGTAGTATCCATCGCTGCATTTATATACTGTTATCTGCCAAGGATGTATTAACGGTACCTTCCCCCACTTACCTATTATGTTTGGAGTCTTAAATTTGATATAAGGGATTGGATATTACCACTACCTTCGTGAGACTTTATCTCACCAAATGTGGCACACAATACATCGCCGTGTGGCAGATTAGTTGTGCATGTATGCACTATACACAATCAGCCATATCTCTCTGACAGAGAAGATGATGTCCACAAAGGCAGAATTAAACAACAGTGGGATATGGTATATACTACACAATATCTCTAGCAGATTTTATGCGTTTATGATTTTTAAGCTATTTTATTCATTCACATTACTTTGTCATGTGTGTTTTTTAATTTTGAAAGATTTTTAAGTGATGTATTTGGTCATCTTATACAAGGACTTATGAAGTCCTTTCATTGAGTATTATCTATTTTTTGCACCTGAAGTACCTGCACATGCCACGTATATTTCTCATCCATATAACCCACCTTTTCCGGTGTTGAATCACCAAATAGGGGATGCGTTAAGTATAATACAATCCCCGTTGGATTGTCTAACCACTCTGTAGTGGCATGCCAGCGCTTGGTTATACGCTGGGGCGGCAGCGTTTACTGCCATCATCTCGCACATCTTTCTCATCTACTTAACTCACCATTTTCGGTGTTGAACCACCTAGTAATGGTGTGTCAATTATAATATAATCCCCCTGGGACTGTTTTACCACTCTGCAGTGGCATGCCAGCGCCTGTTTATACGCTGGGACGGCAGCGCTTACTGCCATCATCTCGCTGGCAAATGCTTGGTGCCTTTGGATGCAAATTTATAGTTTATGGCAAACGGCGGCGGGGAATTTTATTAAGTTTATTAATTTTTATTTAACTCTTTAATTTCTAATCCCCTCTTCGGGTAAACCGCTGTTCAGCTGTATGCATTGATGGCTATGTTACCTTCTGTTTTCACCTTGGTAGCCGGAGACCTGGACACTCGGAGTACCCCTTTATATCGTGGATATAGTAGCTTCATTCCCTTTTACCCTCACCCCAACGGGTGTTGATTGGAAGGAGGGGGGTAGTTAAAACACCTGATCATCAAAGGTGTTGCTGTGTCCACCTCCCTGGGAACAATGAGCCTTTCATTCAGGCTCAATTGCGCTGCTTTATGAGCTCTGTCAGCATAACTTGTTATACCTGTATATCCACGAGAAAATGGCGCTTCGAGATGCGCGCATGCGCAGTTGCATGGTCTTCCGAAAAATGGCGGCGACTCAATGCGCATGCGCGAATCGCCACGTTCTTCTATTTAAACATTCGGCGTCTGTCACAGAGCTGTCAGTATCCCCTCTGATGATGTGCTTTAGCACGAAAGGCCTCAGGAGGAACTGACAGCCTGTGACGCCTGATCTTGCCGTTCAGACCACGTGGAGGTCTGACGGCCAACTATTGCTAGGGTCAGTAACCTGCTTTCATTTACTTTTATTAGCTCTTCACTGTGATTGTTCTGGCAACTTGCCAATATTGTCACTGACCTGTTCTTTGCAAGATTTTTTCAACAATAAAACATTTAGCATACTACACTATGGGTACTCTTCCATTTTTTGCCCCTCACTGAGGGATTGACAGACCCAGCTACATATCCTGTCCAGAGGAGGGAACCCTATACCTGGAAAGAACGTGTACCCTGGCTGATCCAAATCTAAGGAGGCCCTGCTAGCCCAGCAGATTGACTGACGACACCTCTTCCCGGAGGATAACGACATCTGTGGGATTTGATACATATATGTGCATTTCCTATGCGCGGTCGGTGAGTGCGCATTTCTGCCATTATCCGGATTTGTTATAAGCTGTGCTCACCATATTCATGAATCGTTCGCAAGATTTTATGAACTTTTATTTTTGATCGAACTATTTAGATCGAATTTTGTAAAATTTCATATCATAATTTTGAGCGCTGCACTTTACTTATTGATGTGTGGCATAAGCTTCTAATATTGGCCCTGAATTGCCAGGATAGTAGAAGCAACCCCTCCAAATGACCCCCTTTTGGAAAACAGACACTCCAAGGTATTTGCTAAGAGGCATGGTGAGTGTTTTGCAGATCTCATTTGTTGTCACATATTTTTGGAAAACGAAGAAAGAAAACAAAAAAAAATACTATATATTGTTCTTTTTTTCGTTTTCAAAACCCTGTGACAAAGATGAAATCTGTAAAATACTCACCATGCCTCTTATCAAATTGCTTGGGGTGTCTACTTTCCAAAAAGACGGGGTTGTACTATCCTGGCATTTTAGAGCCTCTGAAACTTGATAGGTAGTGGGGAAGTGATATGAGGAAATAAAGCCTGGAGGTGGTCATTGGGTTTTGGGGGCTTGTATGTAGCTAGGCTGCTAAAGTCTCTCACATGTGGTATCCCCATACTCGGAAGAAGTAGGAGAATGTGTTTTGGGGTGCTATTCCACATATACCCATGGCATGCATGAGCAATATATCATTAAAGTGACAACTATGTGTAAAAAAATAATAATAATATATGTCATATTTAAAACAAATAAAATAAAATGTTCCTTGGACTCAACATGCCTCTCTGCAAAATCCTTGGGGTGTCTACTTTACAAAAAGGGGTTATTGGGGGGGGTGTACTGCCCTGGCATTTTAGCACCTCAAGAAATGTGCTAGGCCAGGGGTGGGCAACTGTGGCCCTCCAGCTGTTGAACTACAAGTCCCATCATGCCTCTGCCTTTGGGAGTCATGCTTGTAACTGTCAGTTTTGCAATGCCTCATGGGACTTGTAGTTCTACAACAGCTGGAGGGCCACAGTTGCCCACACCTGTGCTAGGTAATCAGAAAGTAAAAGCTGCATAAGTTCCAATATATATACCATGGTTTGTGTGAAAGTTATAGCATCTACAAACTGATTAATATACATTTAATGAGATTTTTTACCAAAGACATGTAGCAGAATACATTTTAGCCTAAATTTATTACTAACTTTGAGTTTATTGGATATTTTTTATAACCAAAGTGAAAAATAACTTTTCAAAATTTTAGGTCTTTTGTTTATAGCGCAACAACTAAAAACTGCAGATGTGATTAAATACCACCAAAAGAAATCTCTATTTGTGTGAAAAAAAAGGACATAAATTTTGTTTGGGTAGAGCATTGCACGACCGCGCAATTAGCAGTTGAAATAGCGCAATGCCGAACAGCCAAAAATGGCCTGGTCAGGAATAGATAAATCCTCTGGAGGGCAAGTGGTTAAATTTTGCATTATTTTGGGCGTTTTTTTTCCTTGCAGGCTGCACCGGAAGGCACAAAGCAACATTGTGAAATTATAAAAACGTTCTAGATTGCTTTCATTCACAAAGCGATCTTTCTCTGATCAAATGTTAAAATTTACATAGCGATCTTTCTTTGATGAAACTTACATTCCTAAATTCAGTGAACATTTTCACAGTGATACATTCTATACTTTTCACTTCCTGGCCAGCGCAGAGTTCCTCCGATTGTTACTTTGTACATTTCTGAAATATTGCCAGCAACCACCAGATGATAAATAATAAATGTGTGTGTTTTTAGTGAACTGACTTTAATGATGTATTTCATGTTTTTTGTGGTATTTATCTCGCAATTTTAACAAATGTGCGGTATTTACCTCGCATTCAATACTTTACTTTGACAAATGGAGTCTTTTATTACCTCATTCTGTATTTCTGAAAAAATGAGTCACGTGACCTTCATATCACAGGTTGCAGCCTTTAGTGAATTGACCCCTAGGTAACTATTTGCACTGCCTGTGCTACTTTCGATTTCAGATTGAAATAGAAGCTAGCGCAGGTCTGCACCTAATCAACAGAGGGGATACAGCAGTTTTCCATAAAGAAAACTGCTGCAGATTCTCTCCAGGGTTTGACGTTGCTGTATGAGATGTGATCTGTCAGTAGACAGCTCACATCCCCAGGGGCGGACTGACAACTCATGGGGCCCCTGGGCAATAGGGGATCATGGGGCCCGTGTCCTTGCCAAAACTCAAAAACGCCTATGAAAAAGGTACCAGGGGCATCTCATGGGGCCCCCTGTGATGATCGTGCGTCAGACCCCCGACCTTCTCACCAAACTCATGACCGAAGGACTAGCCCATCTGAAACCGAGATGTCACGTGCGCAACAATGCCACGCTCAGCTGCACCCTGCACAACGATTTTCCAGCTCACTGGACCTCAAATCGATGTACCGGAAGCCTGAATGCGATTGTTACTGGGTCAGGTTAATTACGCAATTAACCCTTGTCACTGCCACCACCACATTTTTGAACAGAGAAAGGGGAAACTCGGTAATACCAGCAATAACACTTTAGTGGTTGAGATAATCGTCTGTATAGCACTGTCACCGCAGACAGGTTATACAGAGGGTTAAAACAAACACGGTAGAGCTTTCTTAGAGGCAGAAATTTGTAAATTGCATTAAGGGGCTTTAGAAACAGTTCAACACGTTCAGAAAGAAGGATTTATTACTAAAAGGTCAAAGGGGTGCAATAAAAATATTTACAGAAAAAAGATGTAACCAATATATATATATAAATATACAGAGATCAACAGCGCAGCAAAGAGGTAACAGAAAGGAGGTTAAAGGGTTAAAGTACTTGCCAATCAGCCTTGGCTTAAGCAGATCAAGTTTCAGAGCGAAAGAGCATGTCTCCCAAGTTGGTTCTGATGTTAAAAGGGAGAATTCTTCAACTTAACTCTCTTAGGCCTGACAGCCTATTTTGTTGTCCCCCAGCAGGGGGTGTCTCTGAAGTCAAGGACCAATACCTCATTTAGGGAGGAATCGTCTGGGCGGAGACCCAAGCTGGAACCAAAATCTCTCATAACTCATATTTTGGCTCATAACCTTTCCTAGGCACAAGTACCATTCCATCCGCGGGTAGATTAATATGCCGACACATCTGAAGAACGGTTACATATGAAATACATATTTGAAGGGTTCAAGAGATGTAATTTTCTGCTGTCCTAGGTATTCCAGCAGGGAGTGTGACCTATCAAACTGTTTGTCTTCTCGTGGGCAATCTGAAGATAGGCTTGGTTTTTATGTACATCTCTCATATTCCAAGATATAAGACATAGGGGAAAAATGGATTGTAGCAGTGTTATCTAGTTCCTACTCCTCGGGAATGTCTTTGAACTCAGGGGAAGGCTTGGGTTATCTTTTTACGATGTGCTAGATTGCACAGGTTCTTTGGACAGGGAGGCCTCAGCTCCCTTGGGGGTTTGATAGCTCGTAGCCCCCTGCTGTGCTCTGGCCTCCTGTGACACTGCCAACACACAGGCCATATGTCACTGTGGCTGAACAGAGAGGAAGGGGGGATGATGTAAGATATGTTTGTACAAGATGGTTGATCCTTTGCCAAGATGGAGGTTGAGGCAACATGGTTGAACCACGCCCATCTCTGTGGCATGATTGCTACACCCCCTACTGACCCCGGGCCCTCGGGCAGTGCCCGAGTTTCCAAATGGTCAGTCCGCCCCTGCACATCCCTCTTTCTGTCCATGCAGTGAGCTGTGTGATTGGAGCATGCAGCTCCATTTTCTGTGCTGTGCCACAGCCACAGAACAGAGAACAGATTGATCCTAATTAGTAAAGTGGTTTGCTCCCCTTTTGTTAATTAGTAGTAGCATCTGCTCCAAGTTCTCAGTTTCGAAGACTTGTGCTTGCACATGTCTGTTAATCCCCCCTCCCCCACCACCACCACCCCATCTTTATAAACAGGCCTTTTCCTTTTACAAGAGGTAAGGAGATTATGCTCCACCTGCTGGCTGAAAAAGAATACCAATTAATAATATGGCCTCATGCACACAGGGCACCTTTGCAACCACTTTTAGGGGCATCAGGCTTTTTTTACGGTTTCCAAATGGCCCTCCATATTATTCTATGTGTCCATGCACACAGACTTTTAGAAGCTTTTAGTGGCAGCAGTGATTTTCAGCAGGAAAAAAAACCCAGGGCCAGTGTGTCCAGGAGAAGCAGTGTTTTGGCAGAAAAAAAACGCTTCACACATTTATACTCATCTAAACGCGTATAAACCGCATCTAGTGCTAGGCACATTTAGCGCTTGAGCATTAATTCATTTCATCTGGCCAATGAAATTACCACCTACGAGCTTGACCCTTGTAACAGCGCTAGGCACTTTGGCAAGCGTCAGGCATTTTTTCTGCCAAAACACTGCTGTCAAGATGAGGAGCATTTTTAAAATGTCCCGTGTGCATGAGGCCTATGTAATATTTCATATTTACCTGCCGAAAAAAAAATAGGTGTTAATATTCTATTTTTAATTCTGGTTGTAATAAATATATAGTGTGGACAGCTACACATTCCCTTCAAAATCCTAACCAATATGGTTACTATTCAGTTTCAAATTTAGCTTAGATTAACAGAACGTTCACCCATTTCTCATCCTATGCTTCAGTTGCAGCCTTGAATATCTCACTTTGTATTATACTGGTTATATGTCATATAGGAGTAAACCATGTTTAAGCATTTTCTAGGAATATAAAGAAAAAGCTAAAAATCCTGGCTTGATTAAATCATGATTTTGTTGAAATGAAATTGCAAACCCTCTGATCCAGTAGTACTGTATATGGTATAGTATGCATGTGTTACCCAAGGTAAAGAACAAACAAACAAACCAAAAAGACAGTTCTGGGAATCTGTGTTTATTAATACTGCATTTCATTGTTACACAATATGTTTTCATTCATTTTCAAACTATATGGTTTGAAAAAATAGGATCTATTGTGTTATCTCACATAATTAGCTTGTTTGAACTTTTGCAATAGGCAAAAGAGCCTTTATTTGTATTCAAGATATAAATTACTTGATTAATGATTTCTTTGTAATCTTTCTTCTAATAAGAAGATAAAACAAAGTGACCATTTAATTTAAGCTGAATTGCCTTTCACAGTTAATTGCTCTTAGAAGCACTGCTTACAGTATAACACCCTAAATTGTCCTACTACATATTCATATCTGTTGCTCCAACTATGACAATGTTTTATTACTGTATTTTGCAATGATTCAGAGTCAATAATATATTTTCGTTATAACTCTTGGAGACACATTTGGCATACAAATTCACATTTACAATACAAGTTGGTAGGGCCATTTGTAAGGCTTCACAAGGGTTGTACCTTCCAGCTATGCATTTCTAAGTGTCTAAACACTTAGTAGACACCCTAATGCAAAAGAAGTCAGAAAGTGAAGGGCTGTATACCAATGGTATCTCCATGATTAAGCCATTTTGGGCAAAATGCATTGGAGCAGGTGAATGACAGGTGGAAAGTCACATTGTGGATTAGCGTTACCAGAACAAAACTTTTTAACCACTGTGACTTTGTAAGAGAATTCCTGTACAGCGACTGGGGCATAGAGATACGAACGATCGCATTGCTAATAAAAATGAGCATAGGCTTGCGCATGAGCCTACGAGTGTGCCTACAGTTTCTGGCACCAGACGAACTATTTAAAGGAGGCTCTTACTCTCTGTCAGTGACTGGTCTTCAGCTAATTCCCTGTGTCCTGCTGTATCCTGTGTGTATCAGTTACTGACCTGGCTTGCCATTGACCTGCTCTTGGATTCTGTTTATGATTCTGCTCATCGGTTTCTGATACTGGCTTCCTCCTCACCTTGTCCCTGTCTGATGTTTCAGTACCTCATCGCCTGCTCGTTGCTGACCCTGGCTATTACTCTGACTACTCTTCTGGCTCCAGTTTGGCTCTACAGTCCTTCTGAGTGCTTTTCCTGGCTAACTATTATATCAGCTCCAGTTGTCACTGCGTGTTCCAGCCTCATGCTTACCAGAAGTTCTGGCAAGTCACGTACCCAGATCTTGCAGTTCCAGTGGAGTGCTTCCTTAACCTCAGCTGGCCGTTCCTGCATCTCCTCTGTTCCTTACTGGATGCCCTGCTTGATTTAGCAAGGTTACACCTCCAGCCGCAAGTTCTGCAATCAATATCCGCAGGCATTCATGTTTCTCCTATCCCTCGGCACCATCTGTTCCACCTTCAGTGGTGTCTGGGTTGGAGATACAAGAGAGGCTGACCTCGTCAATTCAGACTTCTATCTGGTACGTGACAGACTTCATTAACATGCAGCCCTTTCCTTCCTTCTATTTGCATTACTGTAGAGTAGGGACCTTAACCCAAGTACCTTAATACAAAGGTTATCTTCTAGAAACAAAATATTGTGACCAGGTTAATGAAGTCTATCCGCAGATGGGAAGCCTCTGTACCGCAGCCGGAACATTAATTAGCAAACAAACTATTTAACGTGAAAGTAAACCTGGAGTTTGGTTTTGAAGGAAGCATTACCACTATAGATCTCACCTTCTACATTTGAGAGAACTGGAGCATCAGCAACTCTGTTGACTTATATTTTCCTGGGGGACCTGCCATTCTACCCATGTGACCCCAGAACAAAACAACAGCAGGCGCAATATGCCTTGTTACCCCTTTCAGGCTTAACGGGAACTTTTGCACTGTTGCCAGGGGTGACTGCAGACACTTGGTGGAAAACCACAGATCTCTGCCTGGACAGATTACTTTGCTTTCTATCCAGAAACAAGGAATACTTGGTGACAACATGTTCTAATCACAGTAGATTTTTTTCCATTATCATAAATGTGAATTTTTATAGATGTTGCAGCCTCAGCCCATCACCCACTAGGCAGTCTGATACCTTACCACCAGAAAGGGCAATAGCATTTCTGAACAGATACATTTTTTTAGTCATGCTCCTTCCAAAAAAATCCTCTCAAAAGGCAGCTATAAAGACAGATACATTCACATTATCAGCTGGCAACATTTTTTGATTAACTTGGTAGATCTAATTTCAACCAGTGTTGCTATGGGTAACAGCACTTGCCTCTTACTTCTGGACAGCCATCTGCTCTTTGACTCTAGCTAAAGAGACTGGAAAGCCAGCTGTAATGCTGTGACTGTCACAAAATGGCTTTTACACCATTCCATGGCAGACTCCCATACTTTGTTTGGGAACAGTGGCTAAATGGTTAGCACTTCCACCTGGCAGTATTAGGGTCATTGGCTCGATTCCCAACCATTGCGCTACCTGCCTGAAGTTTGCATGCCCTCCCTGTGCCTGCGTGGATTTCCTCCAGGTACCCTGGTTTCCTCCGACACTCCAAATACATGCTGGTAGGTTAATTGGATCCTGTCTAAATTGGCCCTAGTATATGTAAATATGATTGTGAGGGACCTTAGATCATACTTCCCTTGAGGGTTAGGGACCGATGTGAATGTACATGTATATGTAAAGCACTGCTTAAAATTGATAGTGCTATATAAGTATCTGTAATAAATAACATGTGGGGCTTGCTCACATGAGGAAATCTCTTCCAGCCACAGAATTCGCTCTCTAAATTTAGCATTGTTCTTTTGAAGAGCCACATATTGTAGACACACTACTTACAAAGTCCACAGAATGTGGAACTGCATCACTAACTTTTGGGAACAAGCAACTTTGCTAATTAGGACTGATCTGCGCTGTGTTGTACACTGCCTATCACTACATAGAGCTGAAACTGGATCTACATTCTCTTAATTCCTCTGTCCATTGTGCCCCCCCCACCCTTCCCTGCTTTGCTGACTGCAGGAGGAAGAAAGAGGACTGTGCAGGCTCTGGAGGAACAGAGCTAGGAATGTGTGAAACTCTGAAGCTGGTAGGGATCTGCGGCAGTTTCTTATGAAGCCAACTGCCTCAGTCTCTGTTACTCACAGAACCCACTCCAGTTTCTATTTCACTCCGAAATAGAAACTGGTGTGGGTGGGCAGATAGACCTAAAAACAGGTGTACCTCGGTTTACAAATTTAAAGCTTTCTCCGGGATGTTTCGTATTGCGATAAATTCATAAACCGAAACGCGGTTTCCCATAGGAATACATTGAAAACCAATTAATCCGTTCCGGAGGTCAGAAAAAGTAAAAAAAAAAAAAAGTCTTATCTTTTCAAAACTCTTTGTAAAGTACACTTTAAAGGCATGGGGCAGGCACTATAAACCTCCCAGGCGCAATGCATCCTGGGGAAACTTTGAATTGCGGAAAAAAATATGTAAACCGAGGCATTATTTTCAATGGATTGTCATTCGTAAACCGAAAATTACGTTAACTGAGGCGTTCGTAAACCAAGGTATGCCTATATCTACTTAGTTATTGTAACACATGCCTCTCCGGTTTCCTGCAGTTATTTGGTGCAAGAAGCTTAGGCAATTCCCCAGAATTAGTCATAGCAGCAGTGTGCCCTGCCCCATCATACACCAAGTCAGAGGTTTCTGTTAGACAAAAGAGTTACAAAGCAACCTTATCTGGTGTATGGTCTCTTTTAGAGATGAGCGAAGAAATGAAAAATTCGATTCGACTGATTCGGCGAATTCGTGGACAATATTCGATTCGAGTCGAATAAATTCGCTGTGAATTTAACTTAAAAAAGGGTGTTTCTAGGCTTCAGAGAGACTTAATATTAGTGCAGAACACTGTACCTTTAATTTAAATGCCCTTGGAGTCTGCTGGGGAAGAGAAATAATACTGTCTGTCAGTATGACATGCAGATGAGTGCCGTCGATCTTAGAATCACTGCACACTTCACTCCTTTGGCCAGTCACGGGGCCAAAACCAGCGTTTGGAGCCACAGTGTGGCGGTGGAGGCAGCAGCAATGGGAGGCCATACAGCAACCTATGACAAAATGGAAACCAGCAGGAGCGTGAGGAGACCTGAAAGTGGCACATGGCAGAGTGGGAGCAATGGGAGGCGGTACAGGGACCCAGGTCACACTATGGGCCCAGCAGCAGCGTGACCAGGCGGTACGGGGGCCCATGGCCGATATGGGGCTTGGTGGCACCTATGGAAGGCCTGTAATCTGCCAGCAACCTATGACAAAATGGACAACCGCAGGAGTGTGAGGAGATTTCAAAGTGGCACATGGCAGAGTGGAAGCAATGGGAGGCCGTACAGGGACCCAGGTCACACTGTGGGACCAGCATCAGCGTGAACAGGCGGTACGGGGGCCCATGGCCGATTTGACCTCATTCATCCCATAGTCCTGCCGACTCACGAATAGCGTGGCCTCCTCAAAGGGCCTGAGCAAGCGCAGGTGTCACACATGAGCTGCCAATGGCTGACATCTAAGTTACACAGGGAGTACCTTTATCCGCTTTTAACATCAGGAAATCTGTGATGGCCTTTAGCTGTTCGTAAAGGCGGTCTAACATATGTAGGGTTGAATTCCACCTTGTTGCAACGTCACAGCATGAGGAGTCGGTACGGGGGCCCATGGCAGATTACATGTCTGGCAGCAGCTATGTGAGGCCCGTAATCTGCCTGCACCCTATGTCAAAAAATTTAACACACCAGCAGTGTGAAGAGACCTGAAAGTGGCACATGGCAGCAGAGTGTGGCGATGGAGACAGCAGCAATGGGAGGCCGTACAGGGACCCATGAGAGACTCTAGACTTGGCAGCAGCATGAGGAGGCGGTATATAGGGGCCCATGGCAGATTAGGGGCCTGGCAGCAGCTATGTGAGGCCCGTAATCTGCCTGCACCCTATGTCAAAAAATTTAACACACCAGCAGTGTGAAGAGACCTGAAAGTGGCACATGGCAGCAGAGTGTGGCGATGGAGACAGCAGCAATGGGAGGCCGTACAGGGACCCATGAGAGACTCTGGACTTGGCAGCAGCATGAGGAGGCGGTATATAGGGGCCCATGGCAGATTAGGGGCCTGGCAGCAGCTATGTGAGGCCCGTAATCTGCCTGCACCCTATGTCAAAAAATTTAACACACCAGCAGTGTGAAGAGACCTGAAAGTGGCACATGGCAGCAGAGTGTGGCGATGGAGACAGCAGCAATGGGAGGCCGTACAGGGACCCATGAGAGACTCTAGACTTGGCAGCAGCATGAGGAGGCGGTATATAGGGGCCCATGGCAGATTAGGGGCCTGGCAGCAGCTATGTGAGGCCCGTAATCTGCCTGCACCCTATGTCAAAAAATTAAACACACCAGCAGTGTGAAGAGACCTGAAAGTGGCACATGGCAGCAGAGTGTGGCGATGGAGACAGCAGCAATGGGAGGCCGTACAGGGACCCATGACAGACTCTGGACTTGGCAGCAGCATGAGGAGGCGGTATATAGGGGCCCATGGCAGATTAGGGGCCTGGCAGCAGCTATGTGAGGCCCGTAATCTGCCTGCACCCTATGTCAAAAAATTAAACACACCAGCAGTGTGAAGAGACCTGAAAGTGGCACATGGCAGCAGAGTGTGGCGATGGAGACAGCAGCAATGGGAGGCCGTACAGGGACCCATGAGAGACTCTAGACTTGGCAGCAGCATGAGGAGGCGGTATATAGGGGCCCATGGCAGATTAGGGGCCTGGCAGCAGCTATGTGAGGCCCGTAATCTGCCTGCACCCTATGTCAAAAAATTTAACACACCAGCAGTGTGAAGAGACCTGAAAGTGGCACATGGCAGCAGAGTGTGGCGATGGAGACAGCAGCAATGGGAGGCCGTACAGGGACCCATGAGAGACTCTAGACTTGGCAGCAGCATGAGGAGGCGGTATATAGGGGCCCATGGCAGATTAGGGGCCTGGCAGCAGCTATGTGAGGCCCGTAATCTGCCTGCACCCTATGTCAAAAAATTAAACACACCAGCAGTGTGAAGAGACCTGAAAGTGGCACATGGCAGCAGAGTGTGGCGATGGAGACAGCAGCAATGGGAGGCCGTACAGGGACCCATGACAGACTCTGGACTTGGCAGCAGCATGAGGAGGCGGTATATAGGGGCCCATGGCAGATTAGGGGCCTGGCAGCAGCTATGTGAGGCCCGTAATCTGCCTGCACCCTATGTCAAAAAATTTAACACACCAGCAGTGTGAAGAGACCTGAAAGTGGCACATGGCAGCAGAGTGTGGCGATGGAGACAGCAGCAATGGGAGGCCGTACAGGGACCCATGAGAGACTCTAGACTTGGCAGCAGCATGAGGAGGCGGTATATAGGGGCCCATGGCAGATTAGGGGCCTGGCAGCAGCTATGTGAGGCCCGTAATCTGCCTGCACCCTATGTCAAAAAATTAAACACACCAGCAGTGTGAAGAGACCTGAAAGTGGCACATGGCAGCAGAGTGTGGCGATGGAGACAGCAGCAATGGGAGGCCGTACAGGGACCCATGACAGACTCTGGACTTGGCAGCAGCATGAGGAGGCGGTATATAGGGGCCCATGGCAGATTAGGGGCCTGGCAGCAGCTATGTGAGGCCCGTAATCTGCCTGCACCCTATGTCAAAAAATTTAACACACCAGCAGTGTGAAGAGACCTGAAAGTGGCACATGGCAGCAGAGTGTGGCGATGGAGACAGCAGCAATGGGAGGCCGTACAGGGACCCATGAGAGACTCTGGACTTGGCAGCAGCATGAGGAGGCGGTATATAGGGGCCCATGGCAGATTAGGGGCCTGGCAGCAGCTATGTGAGGCCCGTAATCTGCCTGCACCCTATGTCAAAAAATTTAACACACCAGCAGTGTGAAGAGACCTGAAAGTGGCACATGGCAGCAGAGTGTGGCGATGGAGACAGCAGCAATGGGAGGCCGTACAGGGACCCATGAGAGACTCTGGACTTGGCAGCAGCATGAGGAGGCGGTATATAGGGGCCCATGGCAGATTAGGGGCCTGGCAGCAGCTATGTGAGGCCCGTAATCTGCCTGCACCCTATGTCAAAAAATTAAACACACCAGCAGTGTGAAGAGACCTGAAAGTGGCACATGGCAGCAGAGTGTGGCGATGGAGACAGCAGCAATGGGAGGCCGTACAGGGACCCATGAGAGACTCTAGACTTGGCAGCAGCATGAGGAGGCGGTATATAGGGGCCCATGGCAGATTAGGGGCCTGGCAGCAGCTATGTGAGGCCCGTAATCTGCCTGCACCCTATGTCAAAAAATTAAACACACCAGCAGTGTGAAGAGACCTGAAAGTGGCACATGGCAGCAGAGTGTGGCGATGGAGACAGCAGCAATGGGAGGCCGTACAGGGACCCATGACAGACTCTGGACTTGGCAGCAGCATGAGGAGGCGGTATATAGGGGCCCATGGCAGATTAGGGGCCTGGCAGCAGCTATGTGAGGCCCGTAATCTGCCTGCACCCTATGTCAAAAAATTTAACACACCAGCAGTGTGAAGAGACCTGAAAGTGGCACATGGCAGCAGAGTGTGGCGATGGAGACAGCAGCAATGGGAGGCCGTACAGGGACCCATGAGAGACTCTGGACTTGGCAGCAGCATGAGGAGGCGGTATATAGGGGCCCATGGCAGATTAGGGGCCTGGCAGCAGCTATGTGAGGCCCGTAATCTGCCTGCACCCTATGTCAAAAAATTTAACACACCAGCAGTGTGAAGAGACCTGAAAGTGGCACATGGCAGCAGAGTGTGGCGATGGAGACAGCAGCAATGGGAGGCCGTACAGGGACCCATGAGAGACTCTAGACTTGGCAGCAGCATGAGGAGGCGGTATATAGGGGCCCATGGCAGATTAGGGGCCTGGCAGCAGCTATGTGAGGCCCGTAATCTGCCTGCACCCTATGTCAAAAAATTAAACACACCAGCAGTGTGAAGAGACCTGAAAGTGGCACATGGCAGCAGAGTGTGGCGATGGAGACAGCAGCAATGGGAGGCCGTACAGGGACCCATGACAGACTCTGGACTTGGCAGCAGCATGAGGAGGCGGTATATAGGGGCCCATGGCAGATTAGGGGCCTGGCAGCAGCTATGTGAGGCCCGTAATCTGCCTGCACCCTATGTCAAAAAATTAAACACACCAGCAGTGTGAAGAGACCTGAAAGTGGCACATGGCAGCAGAGTGTGGCGATGGAGACAGCAGCAATGGGAGGCCGTACAGGGACCCATGAGAGACTCTAGACTTGGCAGCAGCATGAGGAGGCGGTATATAGGGGCCCATGGCAGATTAGGGGCCTGGCAGCAGCTATGTGAGGCCCGTAATCTGCCTGCACCCTATGTCAAAAAATTAAACACACCAGCAGTGTGAAGAGACCTGAAAGTGGCACATGGCAGCAGAGTGTGGCGATGGAGACAGCAGCAATGGGAGGCCGTACAGGGACCCATGACAGACTCTGGACTTGGCAGCAGCATGAGGAGGCGGTATATAGGGGCCCATGGCAGATTAGGGGCCTGGCAGCAGCTATGTGAGGCCCGTAATCTGCCTGCACCCTATGTCAAAAAATTTAACACACCAGCAGTGTGAAGAGACCTGAAAGTGGCACATGGCAGCAGAGTGTGGCGATGGAGACAGCAGCAATGGGAGGCCGTACAGGGACCCATGAGAGACTCTGGACTTGGCAGCAGCATGAGGAGGCGGTATATAGGGGCCCATGGCAGATTAGGGGCCTGGCAGCAGCTATGTGAGGCCCGTAATCTGCCTGCACCCTATGTCAAAAAATTTAACACACCAGCAGTGTGAAGAGACCTGAAAGTGGCACATGGCAGCAGAGTGTGGCGATGGAGACAGCAGCAATGGGAGGCCGTACAGGGACCCATGAGAGACTCTAGACTTGGCAGCAGCATGAGGAGGCGGTATATAGGGGCCCATGGCAGATTAGGGGCCTGGCAGCAGCTATGTGAGGCCCGTAATCTGCCTGCACCCTATGTCAAAAAATTAAACACACCAGCAGTGTGAAGAGACCTGAAAGTGGCACATGGCAGCAGAGTGTGGCGATGGAGACAGCAGCAATGGGAGGCCGTACAGGGACCCATGACAGACTCTGGACTTGGCAGCAGCATGAGGAGGCAGTATATAGGGGCCCATGGCAGATTAGGGGCCTGGCAGCAGCTATGTGAGGCCCGTAATCTGCCTGCACCCTATGTCAAAAAATTTAACACACCAGCAGTGTGAAGAGACCTGAAAGTGGCACATGGCAGCAGAGTGTGGCGATGGAGACAGCAGCAATGGGAGGCCGTACAGGGACCCATGAGAGACTCTAGACTTGGCAGCAGCATGAGGAGGCGGTATATAGGGGCCCATGGCAGATTAGGGGCCTGGCAGCAGCTATGTGAGGCCCGTAATCTGCCTGCACCCTATGTCAAAAAATTAAACACACCAGCAGTGTGAAGAGACCTGAAAGTGGCACATGGCAGCAGAGTGTGGCGATGGAGACAGCAGCAATGGGAGGCCGTACAGGGACCCATGACAGACTCTGGACTTGGCAGCAGCATGAGGAGGCGGTATATAGGGGCCCATGGCAGATTAGGGGCCTGGCAGCAGCTATGTGAGGCCCGTAATCTGCCTGCACCCTATGTCAAAAAATTTAACACACCAGCAGTGTGAAGAGACCTGAAAGTGGCACATGGCAGCAGAGTGTGGCGATGGAGACAGCAGCAATGGGAGGCCGTACAGGGACCCATGAGAGACTCTGGACTTGGCAGCAGCATGAGGAGGCGGTATATAGGGGCCCATGGCAGATTAGGGGCCTGGCAGCAGCTATGTGAGGCCCGTAATCTGCCTGCACCCTATGTCAAAAAATTTAACACACCAGCAGTGTGAAGAGACCTGAAAGTGGCACATGGCAGCAGAGTGTGGCGATGGAGACAGCAGCAATGGGAGGCCGTACAGGGACCCATGAGAGACTCTGGACTTGGCAGCAGCATGAGGAGGCGGTATATAGGGGCCCATGGCAGATTAGGGGCCTGGCAGCAGCTATGTGAGGCCCGTAATCTGCCTGCACCCTATGTCAAAAAATTTAACACACCAGCAGTGTGAAGAGACCTGAAAGTGGCACATGGCAGCAGAGTGTGGCGATGGAGACAGCAGCAATGGGAGGCCGTACAGGGACCCATGAGAGACTCTAGACTTGGCAGCAGCATGAGGAGGCGGTATATAGGGGCCCATGGCAGATTAGGGGCCTGGCAGCAGCTATGTGAGGCCCGTAATCTGCCTGCACCCTATGTCAAAAAATTAAACACACCAGCAGTGTGAAGAGACCTGAAAGTGGCACATGGCAGCAGAGTGTGGCGATGGAGACAGCAGCAATGGGAGGCCGTACAGGGACCCATGACAGACTCTGGACTTGGCAGCAGCATGAGGAGGCGGTATATAGGGGCCCATGGCAGATTAGGGGCCTGGCAGCAGCTATGTGAGGCCCGTAATCTGCCTGCACCCTATGTCAAAAAATTTAACACACCAGCAGTGTGAAGAGACCTGAAAGTGGCACATGGCAGCAGAGTGTGGCGATGGAGACAGCAGCAATGGGAGGCCGTACAGGGACCCATGAGAGACTCTGGACTTGGCAGCAGCATGAGGAGGCGGTATATAGGGGCCCATGGCAGATTAGGGGCCTGGCAGCAGCTATGTGAGGCCCGTAATCTGCCTGCACCCTATGTCAAAAAATTTAACACACCAGCAGTGTGAAGAGACCTGAAAGTGGCACATGGCAGCAGAGTGTGGCGATGGAGACAGCAGCAATGGGAGGCCGTACAGGGACCCATGAGAGACTCTAGACTTGGCAGCAGCATGAGGAGGCGGTATATAGGGGCCCATGGCAGATTAGGGGCCTGGCAGCAGCTATGTGAGGCCCGTAATCTGCCTGCACCCTATGTCAAAAAATTAAACACACCAGCAGTGTGAAGAGACCTGAAAGTGGCACATGGCAGCAGAGTGTGGCGATGGAGACAGCAGCAATGGGAGGCCGTACAGGGACCCATGACAGACTCTGGACTTGGCAGCAGCATGAGGAGGCGGTATATAGGGGCCCATGGCAGATTAGGGGCCTGGCAGCAGCTATGTGAGGCCCGTAATCTGCCTGCACCCTATGTCAAAAAATTAAACACACCAGCAGTGTGAAGAGACCTGAAAGTGGCACATGGCAGCAGAGTGTGGCGATGGAGACAGCAGCAATGGGAGGCCGTACAGGGACCCATGAGAGACTCTAGACTTGGCAGCAGCATGAGGAGGCGGTATATAGGGGCCCATGGCAGATTAGGGGCCTGGCAGCAGCTATGTGAGGCCCGTAATCTGCCTGCACCCTATGTCAAAAAATTAAACACACCAGCAGTGTGAAGAGACCTGAAAGTGGCACATGGCAGCAGAGTGTGGCGATGGAGACAGCAGCAATGGGAGGCCGTACAGGGACCCATGACAGACTCTGGACTTGGCAGCAGCATGAGGAGGCGGTATATAGGGGCCCATGGCAGATTAGGGGCCTGGCAGCAGCTATGTGAGGCCCGTAATCTGCCTGCACCCTATGTCAAAAAATTTAACACACCAGCAGTGTGAAGAGACCTGAAAGTGGCACATGGCAGCAGAGTGTGGCGATGGAGACAGCAGCAATGGGAGGCCGTACAGGGACCCATGAGAGACTCTAGACTTGGCAGCAGCATGAGGAGGCGGTATATAGGGGCCCATGGCAGATTAGGGGCCTGGCAGCAGCTATGTGAGGCCCGTAATCTGCCTGCACCCTATGTCAAAAAATTAAACACACCAGCAGTGTGAAGAGACCTGAAAGTGGCACATGGCAGCAGAGTGTGGCGATGGAGACAGCAGCAATGGGAGGCCGTACAGGGACCCATGACAGACTCTGGACTTGGCAGCAGCATGAGGAGGCGGTATATAGGGGCCCATGGCAGATTAGGGGCCTGGCAGCAGCTATGTGAGGCCCGTAATCTGCCTGCACCCTATGTCAAAAAATTTAACACACCAGCAGTGTGAAGAGACCTGAAAGTGGCACATGGCAGCAGAGTGTGGCGATGGAGACAGCAGCAATGGGAGGCCGTACAGGGACCCATGACAGACTCTGGACTTGGCAGCAGCATGAGGAGGCGGTATATAGGGGCCCATGGCAGATTAGGGGCCTGGCAGCAGCTATGTGAGGCCCGTAATCTGCCTGCACCCTATGTCAAAAAATTTAACACACCAGCAGTGTGAAGAGACCTGAAAGTGGCACATGGCAGCAGAGTGTGGCGATGGAGACAGCAGCAATGGGAGGCCGTACAGGGACCCATGAGAGACTCTAGACTTGGCAGCAGCATGAGGAGGCGGTATATAGGGGCCCATGGCAGATTAGGGGCCTGGCAGCAGCTATGTGAGGCCCGTAATCTGCCTGCACCCTATGTCAAAAAATTAAACACACCAGCAGTGTGAAGAGACCTGAAAGTGGCACATGGCAGCAGAGTGTGGCGATGGAGACAGCAGCAATGGGAGGCCGTACAGGGACCCATGAGAGACTCTGGACTTGGCAGCAGCATGAGGAGGCGGTATATAGGGGCCTATGGCAGATTAGGGGCCTGGCAGCAGCTATAGGAGGCCCGTAATCTGCCAGCACCCTATGTCAAAAAATTAAACACACCAGCAGTGTGAGGAGACCTGAAAGTGGCACATGTTTGAGGCATGATTCATGGCGGATTTAGTCAGTTGTGTCAGGAACTGGTGGTTTGAAATCCAGACTAATCCACGCCTGATTCATTTTCACAAACGTGAGTCTCTCCACACTTTGGGTGGACAGTCGTGTCCTCCGCGGAGTTACAATACCTCCTGCCGCACTAAACACGCGCTCCGATGCCACGCTACTGGCCGGGCATGACAGCCTTTCAAGGGCAAATTCAGCTAGTTGGGGCCAAAGGTCAAGTTTCGTTGCCCAGTAGTCAAGGGGATTGTCTACCTCGGTTGGCAGGGTGCTGTCCAAGTAGGCCCAAGCCTGTTGTTTGAGCTCCTGCTCCAGGTCCACCTGATGCTGCTGCTGCTGCTGCGGCTGGTTAGTAGTTTCCTCACTGCGCTGGTGAAGAAAGCTACTCATCATCGACTGCAGACTGAGGCAGCCGCTGCTGGTGGAGCTGCCACTGCTCCTACCACCCCACCCCTCCCCTGCTGCCATGCCAGCGGAACGCGAGCGCACAGGGCCCACAGTGTCTGAGGATGGACGTTGGCGCACAAAGGCAGAGACCAACTGACTACATAGGTGGTTTTTATAGTACGTAATTTTGGCCTCCCTCTCAGCAGGTGTGAAAAAGGCCACCATTTTGGACCGGTAGCGAGGGTCCAACAAGGTGGACAGCCAAAAGTCATCCCTCTGTCTGATGGTTATTATTCGGCTGTCGCTACGCAAGCAACCGAGCATGCTATGGGCCATTTGTGCCAAGGAATGCGAGGGACTCCCTGCCTCCATCTCCACAGCATACTGCCACGGTGCGTCTGGGTCCTCTGTCTCCTCCTCCTCCTCCTCTACCAGATGCTCCTGCTCCTCCACTCCTGTCCGCTGAGTGGAAAAACCACCCATTTCACTCAATAATTCCTGAGCACAAATGTCCTCCTCTACCTCCTCCTCTTCTTCCTGTCCTGCCCCCACAGGGGTCATGTGGCGTTGAGATCTGTGCGCCACGTCTACCGCACCCTGACCAGCCATTGTTAACAGCATTTGTTCCAGGACGTGCAACAGAGGAATGACGTCGTTCATCCCATAGTCCTGCCGACTCACGAATAGCGTGGCCTCCTCAAAGGGCCTGAGCAAGCGGCAGGTGTCACGCATGAGCTGCCAATGGCTGACATCTAAGTTACACAGGGGAGTACCTTTATCCGCTTGTAACATCAGGAAATCGGTGATGGCCTTTCGCTGCTCGTAAAGGCGGTCTAACATGTGTAGGGTTGAATTCCACCTTGTTGCAACGTCGCAGATCAGGCGATGCTGTGGAATTCCGTTCTGCCGCTGCAGCTCAATGAGGGTGTTCTTTGCGGTGTAGGAATGGCTGAAATGCATGCACAGTTTACGTGACATTTTAAGGATGTCTTGCAGTGGGATGGTGGATTTTAGGAACCGCTTGACAACCAGATTGAACACGTGAGCCATGCATGGCGCATGGCACAACCTTCCTTGACGCAGAGCAGACACCATGTTCTTTCCGTTGTCAGTCAACATGGTTCCGATTTTTAGTTTGCGCGGAGACAGCCATCTGTCGATTTCTCTGTTCATTACACTCAGCAGTTCCTCCCCTGTGTGACTACGTTCGCCAAGGCATACCAGGTGCAGCACAGCGTGACACCGTTGCGCCCTGCACATGTGATATGCCGGTCGGGTAATGGGACTTGGCACGGGGGTGGCGGCTGAGGACACGGCGGAAAAAGAGGTGGTAGAGGCGGACATGCTTGCTGGACCAAGGACGTGCAAACGTGGAGGCAAAAGCGTCGTGACCTGTCCAAGTTGCTGGTGCGGCTGTGCCGGCACCACGTTCACCCAGTGGGCCGTAAATGACATGTACTGTCCCTGACCGTAGTTACAGCTCCACACGTCGGCGCTGCCGTGCACTTTGGCAGAGACCGACATGCTCAAAGACTGGCCCACCATCTCTTCTACATGTGAATGCAGGGCTGGCACTGCCTTTTGGGCAAAGAAATGACGGCTTGGCACTCTCCACCACGGCGCGGCACAAGCCATCATTTCTCGGAAAGGTGCTGAGTCCACCAGTTGGAAAGGGAGGGACTGCAGCACCAGCAACTTGGACAGGAGGACGTTCAGCTTTTGCACCGTCGGGTGCGTGCTCGCAAACTGTTGTCTCTTGGATACGGATTCCAAGAAAGACTGTTGACGGAATCCGAGAAGAGGAGTAGCAGGAGAAGGAGCATCTGAACGAGCGGAAGATGCCAATGAGCGACAACTCCCCTCAGCAGAGGTGTTGGAGCCTTGACTGGCTGATAGAGGGCGATTGACGACGTCGGGTGACGGAGCAAGTAACGGAGCGGGTGATGGAGCGGGGGCTGGGGCAGGCAGAACCGCCGTATGTTTATCACGGTTTTCCCAGGCCACCGAATGGTGACGCTGCATATGCTGACGCAACGCTGTAGTCCCAACATGGGCCCCCTGGCCACGCTTGCATTTCTGGCCACATAGTCGACATACGGCTACGTTTACTTCCTCGGGCGGCTTGAGGAAAAATTGCCACACCACCGAGTAGGAAACTTTGCCCCCGCTACTCTTCACTGGCTGACTGCTACTTCCTCCGTGCGCAACGGCACCACTACTGGCCGTGGTGGTAGGCTGCAGTGGAGCTGGTGCTCTACTCCGTGGACGTTTGGCTCCACTGACACTGATGCGACCCTGCTGCTGTCTCCTGGGCAACCCACCGACTGTTTTGCTCGCTGCCAAGCTGCCACCCTCTTCTCCTGATGATGCGGAAGAAATTGCCTGATGACGACGAGGCTGCCAAGTGCGATCAACCTCCTCATCATCAAGTAGGGTCTCCGCCTCACTACTAGCCCCCTCGGCTGCGTCTGGGTCAGGAGACAGACCTGTCTCTAGACTGGCTACCGAGCCACTCTCCTCGCCAGTACTTGTTCGCTTGGCTGCTGAAAAGGCCGATGTCTCCCCCCGTTCCTGACCGCCCTCTGTTAGCTCTTCCTCACTGTACAGTGGGGCTGAGCCCACAGCATGCGATACTTCGCTTGGTGAGGGAACAGCAAAGGACAGGGGCAGGTAGAGGACACGTGATTTCAGTGGGCTTGGTCCCGGGCCATGCCAACTAACGGTTGTGTCTGACGTACCCACCGACCGTTGGCTGTAGGTGTCAGAGGTGACCTGGGAAGAGGAAGACGACCGAGCCAACCAATCAATGACGGCAGGGTTGTCGGTGGAGACACGACCGCTGGATGACACCGGGAGCACTGGCCTCTGGCTGCGAATACTGCTGCCTCGACCCCTTCCTCTGCTGCCACGTCTGCTCGCTCCTAAAACATTGCCTCCTCTGCCACTCCTCTGCATGTTGTCTGACATACTATTTAATTCAACGATTAGGTGTCCCTGAGTAACAATTCTCTGGCACTCAGTAACAATTCTGTCTGTCCCTGAGTATGAATTCTGTGGCCCTGAGTAACAATTATGTGTCTGTGCGAGTAACAATTCTGTGTCTGTGCGAGTAACAATTCTGTGTCTGTGCGAGTAACAATTTTGTGTCTGTGCGAGTAACAATTCTCTGGCACTCAGTAACAATTCTGTCTGTCCCTGAGTAACAATTCTCTGGCACTCAGTAACAATTCTGTCTGTCCCTGAGTATGAATTCTGTGGCCCTGAGTAACAATTCTGTGTCTGTGCGAGTAACAATTCTGTGTCTGTGCAAGTAACAATTTTGTGTCTGTGCGAGTAACAATTCTCTGGCACTCAGTAACAATTCTGTCTGTCCCTGAGTAACAATTCTCTGGCACTCAGTAACAATTCTGTCTGTCCCTGAGTATGAATTCTGTGGCCCTGAGTAACAATTCTGTGTCTGTGCGAGTAACAATTCTGTGTCTGTGCAAGTAACAATTTTGTGTCTGTGCGAGTAACAATTCTCTGGCACTCAGTAACAATTCTGTCTGTCCCTGAGTAACAATTCTCTGGCACTCAGTAACAATTCTGTCTGTCCCTGAGTAACAATTCTCTGGCACTCAGTAACAATTCTGTCTGTCCCTGAGTATGAATTCTGTGGCCCTGAGTAACAATTCTGTGTCTGTGCGAGTAACAATTCTGTGTCTGTGCAAGTAACAATTTTGTGTCTGTGCGAGTAACAATTCTCTGGCACTCAGTAACAATTCTGTCTGTCCCTGAGTAACAATTCTCTGGCACTCAGTAACAATTCTGTCTGTCCCTGAGTAACAATTCTCTGGCACTCAGTAACAATTCTGTCTATCCCTGAGTATGAATTCTGTGGCCCTGAGTAACAATTCTGTGTCTGTGCGAGTAACAATTCTGTGTCTGTGCAAGTAACAATTTTGTGTCTGTGCGAGTAACAATTCTCTGGCACTCAGTAACAATTCTGTCTGTCCCTGAGTAACAATTCTCTGGCACTCAGTAACAATTCTGTCTGTCCCTGAGTAACAATTCTCTGGCACTCAGTAACAATTCTGTCTATCCCTGAGTATGAATTCTGTGGCCCTGAGTAACAATTCTGTGTCTGTGCGAGTAACAATTCTGTGTCTGTGCAAGTAACAATTTTGTGTCTGTGCGAGTAACAATTCTCTGGCACTCAGTAACAATTCTGTCTGTCCCTGAGTAACAATTCTCTGGCACTCAGTAACAATTCTGTCTGTCCCTGAGTAACAATTCTCTGGCACTCAGTAACAATTCTGTCTGTCCCTGAGTATGAATTCTGTGGCCCTGAGTAACAATTCTGTGTCTGTGCGAGTAACAATTCTGTGTCTGTGCAAGTAACAATTTTGTGTCTGTGCGAGTAACAATTCTCTGGCACTCAGTAACAATTCTGTCTGTCCCTGAGTAACAATTCTCTGGCACTCAGTAACAATTCTGTCTGTCCCTGAGTAACAATTCTCTGGCACTCAGTAACAATTCTGTCTGTCCCTGAGTATGAATTCTGTGGCCCTGAGTAACAATTCTGTGTCTGTGCGAGTAACAATTCTGTGTCTGTGCAAGTAACAATTTTGTGTCTGTGCGAGTAACAATTCTCTGGCACTCAGTAACAATTCTGTCTGTCCCTGAGTAACAATTCTCTGGCACTCAGTAACAATTCTGTCTGTCCCTGAGTAACAATTCTCTGGCACTCAGTAACAATTCTGTCTGTCCCTGAGTATGAATTCTGTGGCCCTGAGTAACAATTCTGTGTCTGTGCGAGTAACAATTCTGTGTCTGTGCAAGTAACAATTTTGTGTCTGTGCGAGTAACAATTCTCTGGCACTCAGTAACAATTCTGTCTGTCCCTGAGTAACAATTCTCTGGCACTCAGTAACAATTCTGTCTGTCCCTGAGTAACAATTCTCTGGCACTCAGTAACAATTCTGTCTGTCCCTGAGTATGAATTCTGTGGCCCTGAGTAACAATTCTGTGTCTGTGCGAGTAACAATTCTGTGTCTGTGCAAGTAACAATTTTGTGTCTGTGCGAGTAACAATTCTCTGGCACTCAGTAACAATTCTGTCTGTCCCTGAGTAACAATTCTCTGGCACTCAGTAACAATTCTGTCTGTCCCTGAGTAACAATTCTCTGGCACTCAGTAACAATTCTGTCTGTCCCTGAGTAACAATTCTCTGGCACTCAGTAACAATTCTGTCTGTCCCTGAGTAACAATTCTCTGGCACTCAGTAACAATTCTGTCTGTCCCTGAGTAACAATTCTCTGGCACTCAGTAACAATTCTGTCTGTCCCTGAGTAACAATTCTCTGGCACTCAGTAACAATTCTGTCTGTCCCTGAGTAACAATTCTCTGGCACTCAGTAACAATTCTGTCTGTCCCTGAGTAACAATTCTGTCTGTCCCTGAGAATGAATTCTGTGGCCCTGAGTAAGAATTCTCTGGCACTCAGTAACAATTCTGTCTGTCCCTGAGTAACAATTCTCTGGCACTCAGTAACAATTCTGTCTGTCCCTGAGTAAAAATTCTGTGGCCCTAATAACGTTTCTGTGGCCCTAAGTAACAATTCTCTGGCACTGAGTAACAATTCTGTCTGTCCCTGAGTATGAATTCTGTGGCCCTAACTAGCGTTTCTTTGTCCCTAAATAACGATTCTGTGGCCCTCATTAACAAGTCTGTGTCCCTGAGTAATGGTTCTCTGTCCCTAAGTAACTTCTCTCTGTCCCCAATTCTCGTTTCTGTGGCCCTAACTCTGTCCCTGTCCCTAGTACAGAGCGGTCTGCCTCTGTTCAATGACTGCAGGCAAATGAAGATTTCCAAAATGGCCGCTATATATACCTCGACCATTACACAGTGCTGGCTGGCTGGCTGCTGATTGGCTGATGCGATCACATGTCGTTGAGGAATGCATTATGGGGCAGCGCGCCTTGTCTGCGCGCCTTCCCCGACATCCCCGCTCCGTCGCCGCACATGTCAGCCGCCATTTTCGGAAAAATTTCGATTCGCGCGTCCGAATTAGGCTGTTTTTCGGATTCGGCACGAATCGAAATTTTTCCGATATTCGACTCGAATTCCACTTCGGATGCTTCGATTCGCTCATCTCTAGTCTCTTTAGATAAACCATGGTGCTCTGGGAACCATTGGTGATGTATTAAATGCATATTTATAAAACAAAAATTGTGAAATATAAAAACAGCTTAAAAAAAACACACACTTAAACATTTAAAACACAAAAAAAAATACAATTATAGTTTCCACTTAAGCAGGTAGGAATTAGTGGGAGGGTGACATTTGCTCAGACTGGCAAATGAAGACATTACACAAACGTGTATCTGTTAAATGCAAATATGAGCCAGAGATTTTAATGTATTGTGTATGATATTGGGTTGTATTTTATTTTGCATGTTTTCTAGTGGATAGGGTTCTGAATCATGTTTGAGCAACAGATTACTATTATAAGTCATCTTTTGTTGTCTGAGTTAGCAAGTAATAGTCTGGAACTGCAATGATGTTACCAAGAATCGTGCTGCTGAACGATAGCCACCAGCATTCACAATTACTTCTCATGATGTCAGACAATATCAAGGGATTTCTTCTGTATCCACCAAGCATAAACTGTTATAGATTATGCTGTAGTAAGACTGAATGGTTAGAATCTAAACAGTTTAGTTCCTGGGCATAGTGCTGAACCTCAACTGCCATCACATCAATAATAACTGCTGGTATCTGCTGTAGTCACTTCAAAATGGACCTGGAAAGTGGGTACTTAAAAAAGAATTCTAAATTGTGCTGCACAACATGCTTATTATGTCTTCCATTTTATCTATAGCTTTAACATGAGGAAATAATGTGCTACCTTTTAAAAAAAGCACCTTAGACCCATTTTGTTTTGACATCAATATTTACCCTGTTCTGCTCTCACAGACAGAAAAAAAAAAATACTATTATATTCTATACTGCATGATACTGTAATTAGGATAGATTTGAAAGCTCTCATATTAATGTATTATATATTTTTGATGTGACATGATCCATAAATATTCACACCAGGGAACCTTAAAAGCCTTTGAGATTATAAGAATATTTAAATAATTTACATCAGGCAACAACTAAAATTGCTTTGTTCACATATACTTGTCAACAGATGAATTATGAGCCATTATAAATCACTTCAATATAACAGGAAAGTATATACAGTAGATATCTGGTTTGGGAAAGGTATGTCACAATGTTTACTGATTGTATAAGCACAAGAGTGTTTTGTTGTAAAATTTCATGCAAGTGAGTGGGTGATTATGGTCAAATACATAAAAGTGACCCCTTAAAAGCAATAAACCTAGTTGATTACCTATTTTGTTTTTGCTATTTTTGTTGGTTTCTTTGGTCTGTCCTAACTTCTAAATTAAAATCCGCACTGCCATTTGAAAAAAAAAAAAAAAGAAACCAAATACTTGGCAACCTTTTTTTTCCCCTCATTCTCTGCTGGCCCAACAATGATGTCTTTGCCAGATCAGCTTATTACGAGAGTAACAGGCCATGCCAAATCTCCTTCATTTGATGTACAGGATCTGGCGTAGCTTGTTGTTGAAATATATAGTACTGGTCAATTATAAGAAATTACAAGAAATATGTAAAAACACCATTTTATTAAATCCAATTTTAAAAACAGAATGAAAAATACATTGTACATAGCATTATGCAGAAATGGTGATGGTTTGGCAGCATATCATCAAAAAAGAGAAACCCTAATGCCTTTCAAGTCACCAAATTTATATTTTGAATCTTCTTCAGGGCAAAACAGTGGAATACAGCACAAACATTCTATAAAATAATAAATTGTTGATCATAACATCAAACAAATGTATTTATTTAAAAAAAAAAATACTAAAAAAAAATTTTTTTTTTTTCCTCTTTCAACTCACATTGCCATAAAAAAAAAAAAAAATCCTTGCTGGTTAGCTCCTGGCATCACATAGGCAGAAAGATCCAAGGCAAGTGATGCAACTGGGTAAATATAAGCTGAATGCAAATGTAAAGATTCTAGATTATACACTGTATAGTGTATCAGCTTTACCATATATATTATGTATGGGAGAAATAAAAACCTACATCAAATTATCTGGTGGAAACCAGTACTGTGCATGCCTAAACATTCAAGCCAAAATGGAATATATTCAATCTTAACATCTACAAAGAGGCAAAAACATCAAAATCCCCCATTGTTTGGGCATACTGAGTGATACAATTGAATCATAGAAATTTATAATATGTGATATTAGATAACTCTATAAAAAGAAAACAATACCTGAAGTAAATGCAGGCAATAAAATACCCCAATGGGTATGTAATATGTAACAATTCCTTCAGCTGTTCCTCTGTCAAAAACATCAAAACATAGGGCCTACAAGGTATCTCTAAACATGGCCCTATAGTGCATATACACTTATTTGCCAAAGGTATTGGGGCGCCTGCCTTTAAACATGCATGGACTTTAATGGCATCCGTAGGGTTCAATATTTAGTTTGCTCAGCATTTGCAGCTATAACAGCTTCAACTAATCTGGGAAGGCTGTCCACAAGGTTTAGGAGTGTGTCTATGGGAATGTTTGACCATTCTTCCAGAAGCTCATTTGCAAGGTCAGGCACTGATGTCGGATGAAAAGGCCTGGCTTGCAGTCCCTGCGCTAATTCATCCCAAAGGTGTTCTATTGGGTTCAGGTCAGGACTCTGGGGTGGAGGAACTTGAAAGGCCTGCACAAACTCACTCATCCATGTCTTTATGGACCTTGCTTTGTGCACTGGTGCGCAGTCATGTTGGAACAGGAAGGGGCCACCCCCCACTAATTCCCACAAAGTGGGGTGCATGAAATTTTCCAAAATGTCCTGGTATGCTGACATCTTAAGAGTTCCCTTCCTTGGAACTAAGGGGACAAGTCCAACCCCAGAATAACAACCCCACACCATAATCCCCCTCCACCAAACTTTACACTTGGCACAATGCAGTTAGGCATGTACCATTCTCCTAGCAACTGCCAAACCCAGACACGTCCATCGAATTGCCAGACAGAATAGCGTGATTTGTCACTCCAGAGAACACGTCTCCATTGCTCTAGAGTCCAGTGGTGGCGTGCTTTACACCACTACATCTGATGCCTTACATTGCACTTGGTGATGTAAGGCTTGGATGCAGCTGCTCGGCCATGGAAACCCATTCCATGAAGCTCTCTATGCACTTTTGTTGTGCTAATTTGCAGGCAACATGAAGTTTGGAGGTGTTTAGCTATTGACTCTGCAGACAGTAGGCTACCTCTGCGCACTGTGCGCTTCAGCATGCGCTGACCCCGCTCTGTCATTTTAAGTGACCTACCACTACGTGGCTGAGTTGCAGTTGTTCCAAGTTGCTTCCACTTTGTTATAATACCACTAACAGTTGACAATGGAATATTTAGTAGCAAGGACATTTCATGCATGGACTTCTTGCACAGGTGGCAACCTATCACAGTACCCCGCTTGAACTCACTGAGCTCCTGAATGCAACTCATTTCTTTCACAAATATTTGTAGAAGCAGTCTACATGCCTAGGTGCTTAATTTTATACACCTATGGCTGTGGGAGGTGATTGGAACACCTGAATCCAATGATTTGGAGGGGTGTCCCAATACTTTTGGCAATATAGTGTATATAGTTTTACTGCCACCTTAGTTATGCTTTATTGTTCCTCTCTCAGTGACCAATTAAAATACATTATATAGTGTATAGCTATGTTCTCTTTACTTAATCATGTACAGGGGAATTTAAAAAAATAAAACAGGATTTTGCCTTGTACACTGATAAGTGAAGTGAACCCATTTCCACTTTATTCCTTTAGATAGGTGAATATTGTCAGCCACAAAGTATATGAATCCACTTTATATGCACCAGATGCTTTGCAAACCCAGTTATTACCATATAAAAGAATCACTGACATCACAACACAGAGAGGTGGGAAGACTTGAGCAGGTCAACCCACTACGGGCTGCCTGAAAAAAAAAAACTACAGAGGGAGGGTCTGTCACCCTGCACTGAGGGGTCTTTATTATGAGCAGCTCCTGCACAGATCTGGAAGAAACCCAGAAAACACACAAAGATTTAAGTAAGAATGCACACACCTTGTATTTTGACAATATTTCCTTATCCTGGAGTTTAGCTTTAAAGGCAACGCTCACCTTTCAGTATGGCCACCAATCTCTGTGAAATACTATGAATGCTGCACTTTCAGCCCACAAGAAATGGTCACCAACATGAAAAGACCAGGTAGCTATGTAGGTTTTCCAGCCCCAATGTGCCCAGATCTAATGTAACCTAGTGGACACCTGTTTCAGGCCAGTGCCGCACAGGACCTTAATTCACTAAACAAAAATTTACAAGAGCAATTGTTTAGAAGTCTATAGTAATGATTGTGTTGCAGGTTTGCATAAGGACACAGTTGATTATGCACCCAAGTAATGTGAACATTAAAGTGGATGACAAAACCAGCTACAGGACCAAAATGCTGTGCCCAAGTAAGGTAAGTTGAGGACATAGCACCAATCACCACTATTGCCTATGCTACCTGCAACTGATTTTTGCCGTAAAAGCGACTTGCATTGTTTTGCACTGTGTCTGTATGTAGAGATACACAAAAAGAATGAAGCAGAAGCAGGGCAATCCTTGCACTTTAGCTTTCTCTCCAGCAAGGAGAACAATGAGCAGCACAGTAGTTACATCACTAGATCTCACTCCATATCTTGTGAGACATGCAATCAAAAGCAGAAGTGTCTTAGATGATCTCACACTGCAGATACACAGCTATAATTCTGTAAGTACAGGAGTGACTAGACAGATGACTGCTATGATGCAGAAAATCTTCACCTTTAGAATTCTACTAATCCCTTCCTGTTTGGCCTATTGTAATATGACGGCCAGGCAAGTGCCCTATTGCTCTGGGAGGACAGCATAGGATGTGCTCCCAGGATCAGACCTGCTGTGTCCACCACTGTCCTGGCCCACTTCCAGTGCCATGTGATCACTGTGGTCAATCACAGCAGTCCACATGACAATTGTACAAAATGAAAGGCTTTCATTCATACTCTTCATGATGTACTATTGTGATGAGCTCTGTGATTGGTCACAGTGATATTATGGTATAGATGGGTTGTGATTGGCCCTTTACCATGTGATTAGCTGTGGCCAAAAAATAGTAAGCACTAAATGAAAAGTTTCATTCAGAAAAAAAATGGTTGCTTATGACTGTAAAATTTAGTTATAAGCAATCAGGGTGTAAAAAAAAATCCTAATCATCTCCTCAGAGTAGCACTGTATTGCTGTACAATACTGTATGATATCACTGTATTTCTCTGGTCACTGTATGTAAAAAAAAAAGTGTAAAGCAAAAAGGAACAATTAAAAAATATTTAAAAAAATTGGTGACAGCATTTTTAAAAATTTTCATTTTCTAAAACATTGTGACAAAATAATGACTTCAAAAACCCGTCATGGCTCTTAATAAATACCTAGGACTGCCTATTTTCCAAAAAAGGGGTCATTTGTGGTTATTTGTAATGTCCTGGCTTTTTCAGTACATCAGGATTGATCAATTTTCAGATATACACTATATACTACCATTGTTTGCAGACTTCAGCTTTCCTACAGACTAAATATTATACACTGATATGGATTATTTTCACCAAAGAAATGTAGCAGTATACATTTTGGCCCAAATTTATGAAGAACGATTGATTTGCAGAAAAAGAAGAAAAAACTATTTTCAAAATTTTTGGTCTTTAAATTAAAAAAAAAAACAGTGGTGATTAAAAACGACTGAAAGGAAGCTCTATTTGTGTTTAAAAAATCTCATGTGGGTACAGTGTTGCATGACTGCACAATTGTCATTCAAAATGTGACAGCACTGAAAACTGGCCTGGGCAGAAAGGGGGTGAAGCAGGGAAATTGCGCAGTAATGTTTTGAAAAGTTGCAGGAACACAATGCACCAAGCTGACATTCATGTCTTTTTTTTTTCCTGAATGTTACAGAATACATTTTATACAATCCAAAACAGAGCAGTACTAGTATTTTACTAGCATTTAAAAATAACATATTATTACACATTATATACAAATACATTTTGTAAGATAGCTATATTGTTTAGCCATAGGCTGATATCAGCATTGTTCAAAGCCTCCAATTATACCACTACACTTCAAAGGTTTCAATATCTTCTCATAATGTCAGGAAAGCCTGTGGGATCTTTAGCTTAGATTGGGTATACTCTTGACATTTTGTGTCACAAATTTTCCAGCTGGTGTCTGTTTTGTCCTGTGTGACATATACACTGGCTTTGTATTTATGACAAATTTGACCATAACCTGCAAACAATAAGCAGCACTGTGAGCTTTAAAGCATTTTGTGACCCACAGATTAGATTTGAATGAGAAGAGTGATGAGCCTTTTCAGACACAAACAGAAAACACTGCCTCACACCTGTGTCTATCTCTTTAACAAAGACATAAATTGATGGAACAGAATACATCATGGCAATTTCCTTGCAATTTAAATTGCCATAGTATCAACCAAATTAGATTTATTGATGAAGCTTGCTACATAAATCAACCATTAATGGCTGCAAAAACGCTGTAATTGAAAGTTGCTGTCACAATGACAGAAAAGATTTGATAACAATTTAAAACAAGCATTCCCATAGAACGCTAACAAGATGCTGTTTTGCATGTTTTCATTTTAAATGCGATTTGGTTGATGGTTGTGTTGCTTAAAGTAAGATTTGATCAATGACAAACCAACCAAAAACCAACAAATGCAATTTATGTAAATAATGTGTAAACGTGAACATGTAATTTGTGGCAACCCATAGCAACTAGCGTCTTGTCTTCTGTACTCAAAACATTAAACACAAATTTTGGATTGTCTGCTGGTATTTCTTGTATTGGAGTATCTCTCGCTCTCTTTATTAGTACAAGAAAGTATTGTGTTTGCTTCAGAAATTGCAGCTTGACATTGCATGTTATTAGATCTAATAACATGAAACACAATTTTGAACTTTGATTAATTATGCATATTTTGATCTGAAAATCTAGAAGCTTCTTTACATAACTGTCCTGTCCTGAAGAAGTGGTACCCGTGGCGAAACGAGTTGAAGGGAAACATGGGAGGAAGCATTGTCATGGATACTATTTCTGTAATTGTTGGACACTGAGTAATGAATTGGACAAGACTCCAGTCACATTTTAAGGCTGTGCAGTTATATATGTTTTAGCCAGTTTTATAATTGTTTATTTTTTGTAAAATAATAAATACAATTGCATGATTTTACAAATATGTTGCTCCATGTTGTACCTGTAAAGTCCGCTTTTGCTAGTAAAGCAGGGTTTGTCTTTCCATTTTTTCTTGAAAGATTTGAACTTTTTTTTCCTGAAAATGTTCACAACAAAATAGACACGTGGACTGAATGAAAAAAAATCGAATAGATTTCTCTATCCAGGCTATACAGTGCAGATGAACAAATCTACCACTGCAGCTATTGTATTATGACCACAACAAAAAAAGAAAGGGCACAAATGCCTAGTGCAATATCTTTTGGTGCTGTATTAGTGAAATAGATAAAAACAAACAAACATACTCACAAGCACAGTAGGCTAGAGGTATAAAAGTACATGGGCACAAAGTGCATTCATCCACTGTCCATTCCAACGCGCAGATGGATGACACAGCCCACTGACGCGTTTCAGGGATTGTGGTCCCCTTCCCCTCATTGGTAAAACCAGAACAGGGATAGTTAGGGGGAGGAGTAATGTGGCTCCAGTCGATAAGACATTCTCTAGACATAAATCACAAAACCTCAGTGATCTGTTAACAATATTCTAGTATCTATCTATCTATCTATCTCACATAAAAAGCAGAAAAGCATAGCAGCACATACAGTTGTGTTCAAAATAATAGCAGTGTGTTGAGAAAAGTGAATAAAGCTCAAAATCCTTCTAATAGCTTTTATTTCCATACACACAAATTTATTGGGAACACTACACATTCTATTCCACGTTTACTGGTGTGTTTGGGGTCGTTGTCTTGTTGGAACACCCATTTCAAGGGCATTTCCTCTTTAGCATAAGGCAGCATGACCTCTTCAAGTATTCTGATGTATTCAAACTGATCCATGATCCCTGGTATGCGATAAATAGGCCCAACACTGTAGTATGAGAAACATCCCCATATCATGATGCTTGCGCAACCATGCTTCACTGTCTTCACAGTGTACTGTGGCTTGAATTCAGTGTTTGGGGGTCATCTGACAAACTGTCTCCGGCCACTAGACCCAAAAAAAACAATCTTACTTTTATCAGTCCACAAAATGTTGCGCCATTTCTCTTTAGGCCAGTCAATATGCTCTTTGGCAAATTGTAACCTCTTCAGCACATGTCTTGTTTTCAACAGTGGGACTTCGTGGGGGCTTCTTGCAGATAGCTTGGCTTCACATAGGCATCTTCTAATTGTAACAAACTCTCAGGTAACTTTAGACCTTCTTTGATCTTCCTGGAGCCGATTGTTGGCTGAGTCCTTGCCATTTTGGCTATTCTTCTATCCATTCAAATGGTATTTTTTCGTTTTCTTCCACGTCTTTCAGGTTTTGGTTGCCATTTTAAAGCATTTGCGATCATTTTAGCTGAGCAGCCTATCATTTTCTGCACTTCTTTATAGGTATTCCCCTCTCCAATCAACTTTTTAATCAAGGTACGCTGTTCTTCTGAACAATGTCTGGAACGACCCATTTTCCTCAGAATGTTCGAGAGAAATGCACTGTAACCAGCATGTACAACATTTGCTGCCTTCCTTCCTTAAATAAGGGCAATAATTGCCACCTGTTTTTCAAAGAATGAATGACCTCTCTAATAGAACTCAACACTGCTTTTATTTTGAACATGCCCCTTTCAATTAGTGATTCAATTACACAAAATCAGCAGCATGCATGTCATGACTGTTAGATTTCTATTACTCTAGTACACCTGCTAGTAAATTATTTGCCATGTAGAAATATCATTTCTACCAAAAACAGTGATAGATCAGGTTAGTGATGTCTGACTGATATTTTGAATACAACTGTATATACCACCAGTATAGAAAGCATCTCATAATGTAAACAGCGTATTATGCACCCTGTAAAGTGCCAAACAGTGAGGTGTCGTTTATTTGCAAACTTACCACAGTTCTAAAGGTTACTCTAATGATTGAGGCAGGAATTGATTTTATAAGCAACACTTCTGTATTAGATCGCAGCCAATATTGATTGCGTATACTTCATGCTATATAGACCGTGTGTTTCCGGGTCCTGAAGCCCATGCTGGTTACTGTATGGGGCGCAAGCGCCGATGCTGGACCCAGGAGTTGACTAGCCACCATGTGAAATGCAACCCATGATGCAGGAACCCGGAAGTATGTCATCCAGCCTGCCCTTCCACCATATCAGGCAGTTTATTTTGAGAGCCCAGGAGACAGTGTCTTCAGTGTTCCAGTATGCACTGCCATACAACAGGAGACCAGTATATTGATATGCTGATTAGTGAATTGATTCACAAAAAGACATGTGGACCATCCATATGAATTTAGATGTATGAATTTAACTTATAAAAAGGGTTTCTAGGCTTCAGAGAGCCTTTAAATTAGTGCAGAACACTGTACCTTTAATTTAAATGCCATTGGAGATGAGGAAGGAGAAGGAGAAGGATGAGAAGGATGAGAAGGATGAGAAGAAGGAGAAGGATGAGAAGGATGAGAAGAAGGAGAAGGATGAGAAGGAGGAGAAGGAGGAGAAGAAGGAGAAGGATGAGAAGAAGGAGAAGAAGGATGAGGAGAAGGATGAGAAGGATGAGAAGAAGGAGAAGGATGAGAAGGATGAGAAGAAGGAGAAGGATGAGGAGAAGGATGAGAAGGATGAGAAGAAGGAGAAGGATGAGAAGAAGGAGAAGGATGAGAAGAAGGAGAAGGATGAGAAGAAGGAGAAGGATGAGAAGAAGGAGAAGGATGAGAAGAAGGAGAAGGATGAGAAGAAGAAGAAGGATGAGAAGAAGAAGGATGAGAAGAAGAAGAAGGATGAGAAGAAGAAGAAGGATGAGAAGAAGAAGGATGAGAAGAAGGAGAAGGATGAGAAGAAGGAGAAGGATGAGAAGAAGAAGAAGGATGAGAAGAAGGAGAAGGATGAGAAGAAGAAGAAGGATGAGAAGAAGAAGAAGGATGAGAAGAAGAAGAAGGATGAGAAGAAGGAGAATTCCAAGCCGGCAAAAAGTGTATCTGCAGAGCTCCGCTATTTCTTAGCGGAGCTCTGCAGATACACTTAGCGGAGCTCTGCAGATACACTTTTTGCCGGCTTGGAATTCTTCTTATTTTCATCCTACTTCTTCTTCTTCTTCATCTTCATCCTCAGAAGAAGAAGAAGAGGATGAGGATGAGGATGAAGAGGAAGAAGAAGAAGAAGAAGTAGGATGAAAATAAGAAGAATTCCAAGCCGGCAAAAAGTGTATCTGCAGAGCTCCTCTATTCTGCAGATACACTTAGAGGAGCTCTGCAGATACACTTTTTGCCGGCTTGGAATTCTTCTTATTTTCATCCTACTTCTTCTTCTTCTTCATCCTCAGAAGAAGAAGAAGAGGATGAGGATGAGGATGAAGAAGAAGAAGTAGGATGAAAATAAGAAGAATTCCAAGCCGGCAAAAAGTGTATCTGCAGAGCTCCTCTATTTCTGACAGTTCTATGTCAGAGAACTGTCAGAAATAGAGGAGCTCTGCAGATACACTTTTTGCCGGCTTGGAATTCTTCTTATTTTCATCCTACTTCTCCTTCTTCTTCATCCTCATCCTCAGAAGAAGAAGAGGATGAGGATGAGGATGAAGAAGAAGAAGTAGGATGAAAAGAAGAAGAAAGAATGAAAAGAAGAAGAAGAAGAATGAAAAGAAGAATGAGAAGAATGAAAAGATTCTTCTTCTTCTTCTTTTCATTCTTCTTCTTTTCATTCTTCTTCTCATGAAGAAGAAAAGAAGAATGAGAAGAAGAATGAGAAGAATGAAAAGAAGAAGAAGAATGAAAAGAAGAATGAGAAGAAGAATGAGAAGAAGAATGAGAAGAATGAAAAGAAGAATGAAAAGAAGAATGAGAAGAAGAATGAGAAGAAGAATGAGAAGAATGAAAAGAAGAATGAAAAGAAGAAGAAGAATGAAAAGAAGAATGAAAAGAAGAAGAAGAATGAAAAGAAGAATGAAAAGAAGAAGAAGAAGAATGAAAAGAAGAAGAAGAAGAAGAATCTTTTCATTCTTCTCATTCTTCTTTTCATTCTTCTTCTTCTTTTCATTCTTCTTTTCATGAAGAAGAAAAGAAGAATGAGAAGAAGAATGAGAAGAAGAATGAGAAGAAGAATGAGAAGAAGAATGAGAAGAAGAATGAGAAGAAGAATGAGAAGAAGAATGAGAAGAAGAATGAGAAGAAGAATGAAAAGAAGAATGAAAAGAAGAATGAAAAGAATGAAAAGAAGAATGAAAAGAAGAAGAAGAAGAATGAAAAGAAGAAGAAGAAGAATGAAAAGAAGAAGAAGAAGAAGAAGAATGAAAAGAAGAAGAAGAAGAAGAATGAAAAGAAGAAGAAGAATGAAAAGAAGAAGAAGAATGAAAAGAAGAAGAATGAGAAGAATGAAAAGATTCTTCTTCTTTTCATTCTTCTTTTCATTCTTCTTCTTCTTTTCATTCTTCTTTTCATTCTTCTTCTTTTCATTCGTCTTTTCATTTTCTTCTCATGAAGAAGAAGAATGAGAAGAATGAGAAGAATGAGAAGAATGAAAAGAAGAATGAAAAGAAGAATGAGAAGAATGAAAAGAAGAAGAAGAAGAATGAAAAGAAGAAGAATGAAAAGAAGAATGAAAAGAAGAAGAAGAAGAAGAATGAAAAGAAGAAGAAGAATGAAAAGAAGAAGAAGAAGAATGAAAAGAAGAATGAAAAGAAGAAGAAGAAGAAGAATGAAAAGAAGAAGAAGAAGAAGAAGAATGAAAAGAAGAAGAATGAAAAGAAGAATGAAAAGAAGAATGAGATGAAAAGAAGAAGAAGAAGAATGAAAAGAAGAAGAAGAATGAAAAGAAGAAGAAGAAGAAGAATGAAAAGAAGAAGAATGAAAAGAAGAAGAAGAATAATGAAAAGAAGAAGAAGAAGAAGAAGAATGAAAAGAAGAAGAATGAAAAGAAGAATGAAAAGAAGAATGAGATGAAAAGAAGAAGAAGAAGAATGAAAAGAAGAAGAAGAATGAAAAGAAGAAGAAGAAGAAGAATGAAAAGAAGAAGAATGAAAAGAAGAAGAAGAATAATGAAAAGAAGAATGAAAAGAAGAATGAGAAGAATGAAAAGATTCTTCTTCTTTTCATTCTTCTTCTTCTTTTCATTCTTCTTTTCATTCTTCTCATTCTTCTTCTTTTCATTCTTCTTCTCATTCTTCTTTTCATGAAGAATGAAAAGAAGAATGAGAAGAATGAAAAGAAGAATGAAAAGAAGAAGCAGAATGAAAAGAAGAATGAGAAGAAGAATGAAAAGAAGAATGAAAAGAAGAATGAAAAGAAGAATGAAGAATGAAAAGAAGAATGAAAAGAAGAAGTATTCCAGTACAGCAAAAAGTGTATCTGCAGAGAGCTCCGCTATTTCTGACAGTTCTCTGACAGTTCCTTCACATGTACAGCGGTTGAAACATTGTATCTATTTATTTCCGAATAAAAACATCTGTATCCTAAATGGAAACAAATAGATACAATGTTTCAACCGCTGTACATGTGAAGGAACTGTCAGAGAACTGTCAGAAATAGCGGAGCTCTCTGCAGGGACACTTTTGCCGGCTGATCGGGAAAAATCCGATTCGCGCACCCGAAGTATGCTAATATTCGGATTCGACGCGAATCGAATTTTTCCTGAGATTCGAACCGAATTCCACTTCCCCTGGTTCGATTCGCTCATCTCTAGTTATAACTATATTCAGGCAGTCTATAACTACCAAGTAAATGACAAAAAAAGGACTATACACAAAAGGTCAAAACAACAATGTACACTTGAAACATTAATGACACACAATAGCATTATAACCTGAATTTCAATTACTGAATGGTTGCATGCATGTATTGGATATAAATGAAATGCAAACCTAAAATGAACACCTGGTAAGCTAAATGATGGACAATGAGCCCACTGGCGATGAGCTGAGGGCTAAAACTGATGGAGATGTTTGTGTAGTCAGACACTGCTGATGTTACAGATGAATGGCATTATAGTGCTGTTGTGAAGAGGGAAACCTAAAATGGTACATGTCTGCTCCCTACTCAAATGGCAAAGTTGGGAAATGCAGATACTTAGAGCTATCCATATGGATATGGACAGTGTAAACCAGAAAATGAAAAGATGTAAATTAATCTCTATAATAGACCTTATAGAGATCGTGTAAAGGGGGGAAAGAAGAAAACTAGATCCATATACAGAAGTAGAGAGAAGCAAGAAGGGAACTGTATACACCTATACAAAAGAGGAGGATAGACCTTTGTCCATCACATTTTAATGAAAATATGGAGCATTATTGTGGCTAGAGTTGTCCCAGAGAAAAGAGTCAACAGACAGGACAAAGAGGGACCCAGGGCCCAAGAAAAAAGAAACCCAAATGTAAAAAGCCAAATCAGTATAGTTTAGGGTATGGTTGCCATCATCCCTATTTCAATACAAAGATAATTTTTCTTACATTTTTGTGGGATCTTTAAGGCAACCTTGAATCATATGCAAAAGAGTCGCTTGTTTAATGATTCACCATTTTATTTTAGCAAAAAATGATATTTGTTGTAACACATTAAAGTGCATCAAAAACTAGTACATACTTGACCAATATCAAGAACAATAGTTTATAACAAAGAATCTACTACACAAATATAGTGGTGTATGCAGTATATGTCCGGTGGTATCCCTCAAAAGCGGATTTCCATCTTGCAACCCCAAATTTGACTGCAGCATATATTCAGCCTGAGATCGAAAGTGTTTTGAATACATTAGTATAGATTCTTCTTCAGGGAAAGGATACCCCAAAGCACCTTGTCCCCATGTTGATGAGGACAAGGGCCTCTTCCCCACAACCCTGGGCTGTGGTTGTGTGGGTCTGCAGGGGGTTACTTATTGGAATCTGGAAGCCCCCTTTAACAAGGGGGTCCTCAGATCCAAGCCCCCCACCATGTGAATGAGCATAGGGTATGTAGTACCCCTAGTCATTCATGAAAAAAAAAAGTTTTTGTTGACAAGTCCTTTATTTATATTAAAAAAAAAAAATTGTCCCCCGGAAGTAGATCCAACATCAATCATGATGAATGCCACCACCAGCCTAAAGAAAAAAAACATGAACAAATGTTTTTTTTTTCTAAAATGAACTTGTCCTGTAACTGTACAGATTTAAATCTTGTTTAAAGACTACTAGTCCTTTGTTCATTCTAACATCATTGCACACTGTCAGTTTTGTTCATCAGGCTGCAAGCCTGCTTTCATTGTTTAGTAAAGATTAAAATTATATAGACATGGATTAATCACCAAGAGATTTTGTTTTTGATTTATACAATACCAAGCCATCCAATAAAAGTTAATTAAATAGCGAATATAAAATGGACACAAAGCACTAAAGAATCTAGGTACAAGCCTACAACTCTCCTGACACTTGTATACATGACCTCCAAATGTTTTTTAAATGATTAGCTAAGTATTTTTGTTAAACAATTACTTTTCTGCATTCAAGATACTTGTGCTTTCATTTGTTAGTGAAATATACTTCACCTGTCTTTTTTTAATGGCAGAAAAAAATATTATTTACAGACAGATGGGGACATTTTTCATTTTTTTCTTAATAGTAGGTTGCAAGTCATGATAGTTTCAAGAATAAAAGCCACTAAAAACACTCACTAGCTGGGCTAGAATAAAGCATTTCCCAACTAAAGATTTATAATACTGATACAAAAATACATGTGTCAATTTTGTTTTCTAGTATTGAATATTTGTGAGATTTTTAATAATCAACATTGCTATGGTTTTTCTAAATGATTACAGTCTATCCACCAAAATACTATTGTAATCCTTCTGTCTTGGTGTGTAATTTTCCAACAAAAGGTGCTGCAGGCAGAGACATCCCTTATACCGGTGAGAAACACTCATAGCACTGATGAGAATTAATGAACAGCTCTGGTTCTGCCACACAGGCATAAAATATATTCGCATAACACACTGTGACAAACTACCAGTTTACGCTGTAAAAAAAAAAAAAAAACTCTTTTTAGAACTTTCAGCTACTTTATTGGTTCTCTGATAGAGGTGTCATTTGATATTTCTTATGGGACAATAAGAAATGCTTTATGCATTGATATAAAGTCCAATATAAAAGTATACCTAATGGCAAAATGTTTTTTTTTTTTTTTAAATGGCTTAGAACAGCTGACGGGTTTTAATTGCTGCCTGTGTGCCCGTTAAGGAGATTCATACTCTCTATTTGTCATGTTTCCCATTATCATTGTATGTTAGTAAGTTAGGGACCTTAGATTGTACGCCCCTTGAGGGTTAGGGACTGATGTGAATGTATAATATATATGAGAAGCACTGCATAAATTGATGGCGATATATAAGTACCTGAAATAAATAAAATTAAAAAATAATTGAAAGTAAAGAAAATCCCACATTTTTGGCTGTCTCCAGAACACTAACTGAGGTGAGGTGAAATCTTCCAATGAGGACACTAGTTCTTGTGACCTGGAGCAGCCCAAGAGATTCCCTTAATCTGCCAGTATGTCCTTTCACTTTCTGTTTTGGCTAAGGGAAAGCAAATACAGATGGCGAAAAAAAAAAAAAAAAAAAAAACAACTAAAAAATGGGTTATAACCCTCGCTTATTTTATCGAAAATGAAAAAAAAAAATTCCTTTAGTTCAACTTAAATTCATTCTAATAAAACCCCCATAAAATATATATATAATTATACAGGATTTACATAGCGCTGACAGTTTGCTCAGCGCTTTATTATATATTATACATATACACACACACACAAATATATACTGTATCTATACATATTTTTAATTTATTAAAATAGAATAGGGAACAACATCTATTTTTTTTTTATTGCTCTGTCTCTGCTATTGCTGGTAAAGATAAAATAGGGTGCTTTAAAAGTAAAAGGTAGTATACTCCTTTGCTAGCCTGTGTCTCCTACATTCGCTCCGTTCCAGCACTGCAGTTTCTGTCCGACTTCTTTAACATTCAATGATTTTTGGAGTGTCAGAAGCAGGGGCGGACTGACAACTCATGGGGCCCCCCGGGCAATAGGGGATCATGGGGCCCCTGTGTTCTTGCCCAAACTCAAAAAAGCCTATGAAAAAAAGGTACCAGGGGCATCTCATGGGGCCCCCTACTGACCCTGGGCCCTCGGGCAGTGCCAAAGTTTCCAAATGGTCAGTCCGCCCCTGGTCAGAAGGCTGTGCTCCCTACCACATGCTATGATTCTAAAAAAGTTAGACCTTATGGCATTGCTTATCGTCTGTGTCCCCAGTGTAGAGATTTATAATATTTTCCTGCCAAAGGGATACCCTGTACATTAAATGTCACACTCTATCCAAAAAAAGTTTTAAGTTAATTGGAAAACAATGGGGTGAATTTACTAAAGCTGACCATAGATGGATCAAATCGCAGCCGGTTCAGCAGGAAAAGGTTGAGATTCAATCCATCTATGGGCATGTTGATTGTACCCTACTCAATCCATCGATTAACCACTGGTTGACCGTGCTATAGCCGAATGACGGCTATAGCATCCAGTTCTGGGAGGGCATCATATGACTTCCTTCCAGAAACGCACCCTCCCACTGCGGCATGCACCCAGCGCTCTCTGTGATCGCTGTGTCCTTTGGACACAGGATAACATGTCATGGTATAGGGCAAATCACAGGGGCCTTTTACCATGTGATCAGCAGTGTTTAATCACAGCTAATCACGATTTAAACACACTTGCCGGTTATCAGCAGTGCTTTCCTCACAAATGTCACAGCGTGAGGAAAGTACTACCAATAACCAACAAGTGTGAAAGAAGACATCTACACTGATATTCAGGGCACTGATTATCAGTGCAGCCCCAAAAGTGCTCATCAGTGCTGTCTATCAATTGCAAACAGTGCCCACTAGCACTGCCAATATGTGCCCATCTGTGCTGCCAGTCAGTTCCCTTCAGTGCTGCCTATTAGAGCCCATCAGTACCACTCAGCATTGCCGCCTATCATTGCTGCCTCATCAGTGCCTCCTCATCAATGCACATCAGTGAAGGAGAACAATTACCTGTTTGCAAAAAAAAAATTGGGAAAAAAAAAAGATAATTTCATATGGGTACAATGTTGCATGACAGCACAATTGTCAAAATGCAACAGAGCTGAAAGCTGAAAATTGGCCTGGGCAGGAAGGGGGTAAAAGTGCCCAGTAGGCAAGTGGTTAACTACACAGTGAAAGCTAAGCAAATGATTTACAATGTAATAGACAAAATGAGAGTATTCACTTCATTGTATTATGCGTTACAACGCAGTTGCTGGTGTGCATTGCAGTGCAAGCAGCGCTGATGTGCTGATTCCAGAGCGTCAAACGGTTCACTTTTTTTTTTCAAATGAATGCTATTGAAATGTCACACCGCTTGCATACAGTGACTGCACTGTGCTGGATAAAAGTACGATACTTTTTTCATGCACACCACCATATTATAGGGATGTGAAACAGACTTAGCAATGACAAAGGTATTTTGCCTTGTCTTATAGAGGAGACTGTGGTTGGACTGTGATGGAGTGGCCGCACAACGCTGTCCCAAGGAACCTGGTGGGAATGTACCCTGAATTAACTCCAGCCAGTCAGTGGCACCACTGGGGATTTATCTCACTTGCTGTGATAAAGTTAAAGAAATAGTGACATTGTTGTAATTGGATGAAGATGAGAGACAATAAAAGCACTGTCAGCGGTTTTAATCGTTTCCCTTTCTAGTAAAATGTGTATTTTTAATTTAAAATGAAACAAAAAGTTTTAGCAATAGTTGGGCTTTAACCACTTCGCGTCCGGCCCATGTACATAATTGGCTGGACAGGAGCAGTGCCGAAGCAGTTTGAAGATTATAAATGGCCCTCGCATTCACTGCCTGTGCGTGCTCCCTGGGACACAGCGGAACACCAATCGCTGTACGAGACCTCTGTGTGAGGTCCCAATTCATGTGATCACTGATTGGCTAATCAATGATCACATGAATAGTAGTAAGCAAGATGTCACTTCCTGACATCATTGCTTACTACTAGTGAAATCTGTGAATGATCACAGAGATCACATGGTACAAGGCTATTCACAACAGTCTTGTACCATGTGACAAGCTGTGACCAATCACAGCTCTCACAGTATTTCTCAATGGCTGCAGGAATGCAACCAGAGAAAAGGAGGAATGATTGTTTTTACAGCCTTTATCTGTGTAAAAGCAATCAGTGAAAAGAAAGAAAAATAAATCTTCATCACCCCCACAAGTAGTACAGTGTCACTATGTTGACACTGTACTGCTACGGTGACTGTTAAAAAAGCAAAAAAAACCCAAAAAAACAAATAAAAAAATAAAATATAAATGTAAAACATTTTTGGGAAAATTATAATTTTTGGTAATAAACGAATTTGGGTCTTTTTTTATTAAAAAAAGAAGATAGCTGAATACATTTTGGCCAAGATTTATGAAGAAAGATTATTTGCAAATGTTTTTATAAGAAAAACACTTTTTTTCAAAATGTTTGGACTTTTTCATTTATATAGCAAATAAATAAAAAATCCCAGTGGTGAATAAATGCCTCCAAAATAAAGTTTTACCTGTCTCATAAAAATGCTAAAAAGTTCATATGGGTACAGTCTCATATTTGAGACAGAGAAAGGGAGTTAGGATATTCATCAGTTTCTGTCTCTTCAGCCTCAGCTGAAGATAAACAAACAGCAAACGCTATGAGGCTTCACAAACTGAAGCATAGTAACCACAAAACTTACTATGCTTCAGTGATGAATGGACACTTTCCTAAATGTGTTCATTCAGTAAATATGACGTATTTACTGGCCCCCCACTCTCCATCCTGAAACAACCCACCTGTGTGCTCTCAGCAGCTGCTGGCAGGAGAGGAGAGAAGCCGGCAGCACTGTTGGGGAGGGGGGGGACATAGGGGGGACAGTACAGCAGGGGGAAAGGGGCACAGATCTGGGAACTGTTCTGCACAGGGATCCACAAGAATCACAAGGCAGTACAGCCAGCCCACCTTGGCAGGTGCTCCCCTGTCCAACTGATGGGGCTCGACCCCAGTAAAGAGGGCCAACTGTACTGCTTTATCATCAGCTCTGGATACAAAGCTCACAAACTAAAAAAAAAAACAAAAACCAGTAAGGGCTTGTCCAAAACAGAATGTGGTGTGGGAAACTTGAGTTCTGCACATGTTTCCCACACCCTATTCAATACCCACTGGGTGTGTGATCTGCAGCAGGTGTCAATATATTCCTAACGATACCCCAAACACATTTTGCAAAGACAATGCTTTTGAATGCACTGGATTGCGTGGTACCGCAGTACCATGCGATTTGGTGCAGTGCATTTTTTAAAAAGATTTTTTGAGATCCAGTGCATTTTCAGCCCATTCAAATGAATGGACTGAAAATAGCACAGCACAAGAATCACAAGGGAACAGGGTCCACAGGGGGGTCGTTTACACCAGCAGACCACTGGTGTGCACTATGAAGAGAAGAGATTTGAATTTTTTTTGCTTTTTATGTAACTATTAAAATGTAACAAACTGACAGTTCATTAAATTTGTATGCTTTGCTGCACATTGCAATGCACTACAAAATGCTGCAGTGCATAAAAAAGCATCAGGTCTATTTTTTAGCGCACACCACCACAGAATTGCTTTAAGTAGTCGGGTGATATTTACTGTGATTGTGTGCATGTGTCCAGTGCCACTTTCTCTTAGGTATGGTCACTTGGTTACTGCAAATCCAACTGGAGTGTGGGCCATATGTGTGCACACTTTAAAGTGGTTCTGAAGCCTTAAAGTGTTACTAAACCCACAGCAGTAAAATCAGTCTGTATATGCAGTAAAGCATGGGTGTTATACTGACTGTGGAACCTAAGGGGTCCTCTGCATTGTGTAAAAAATGCGGTTTGATCCTGAAATATTTGATCCTTCCTGTCTTCCAGTGCCCCCCCCCCCCTTATCTCCTGATAAGACATATGGTGTGGATACTCTGTGCACAAGCTCCGTTTGGTGTGAATTGCTAGAGGTTTTATTTTTTTTTCTCTTGGGAGAGTGCATGTTATCAGCACAAGGCCAATCAGCACTGTCCAGACAGAGGTCAGGAGTTCTGCATCCTCCTAGAGCAAAAAGAAAACCTCTCCTTCAAGCTTTAACCAGTGCTCTGCTGCACAACGATAGAAGTCACAAGACTGCTCGAACTGCTGATGAGAACAGGTATTTAGCAGTTTATATTTACTGAAATAATTGCATTTCCATGTTCTGTGTAGTGTGGGAGACCAGATAGAGTGAATGCAGGGTCCTGGGTTTAGTAACACTCTAAGGTGTTTTACCTCAATGCAGAGCATGAAAAGAGAAAAAAAAAAATGAATATCTGTTGTACTGCAGGATCTCCCCTATTCCCCTTATTCTTACCACGATCCAGTGCTGTGCATGACAGCAGCATCTCTCTCCACTTTCTCCCTCCTCACAGGGCAGATTGATAGCAGTGGGAGCCATTGGCTCCTACGATTGTCAAACAAATCCTATGACAAAGAAGAGAGGCAGGGCAAAGCCCCACCCTCTGTGTCAATGGACACAAGCAACGGGGCTTAAGAGAAAGCCTGCAAGTATACCCTCTCAGCAAGTTGCTTGCTGGGGAGGTACTTGGAAGAAGGGAAGAACCAGGAGTGTCAGCAGGGGACCTCAGAAAAAGAGGATCGGGGGTGCAAAACCATTGTACAGAGCATGGAAATTAAACATGCTTGTTATCAATAAATAAATACTGTAATTAAAAGTTTAATATCACTTATCTATACCCCAATCCTGGTTTCTCTTAAGGCTGTTAGGGATTCCTTGATCAGTGGTGGATTGATTACAAGTCTACATTGTCTATCAGTGCAAAGGGACAATTTTCCACTGGCCAGCAAAATTAACCACTTGCCTACCAAGCACTTATACCCCCTTCTTGCCCAGGCCAATTTTCAGCTTTCACAGCTGTCGCACTTTGAATGACAATTTCTCGGTCATGCAATATTGTACTCGTATGACATTTTTATAATTTTTTTCACACAAATAGAGCTTTCTTTTGGTGGTATTTACTTGCCACTGGGTGTTTTATTTTTTGCACTATAAACAAAAAAAGACCAAAAAATGTGAAAAAAACAAATAAAAAAAAACTGTTTTTTCTTGTTTCTATTATAAAATTTTGCTAACAGGTAATTTTTCTCCTTCACTGATGTGCGTTGATGAGGCTGCACTGACAGGCAGCACTGATAGACAGCACTGATGAGGTGGCACTAATGATGGTGTACTGATATGCAGCAATGATGGGCACTGATGGGCGGCACTGCTGGGCACAGGTGGGTGGCACTGCTGGGCACTGTTCCTCAGTGCCCAGATGATCAGTGCCGATCTGTTCTCTGACAATTGCCAGTTATCGGCAGTACTTTCCTCACGCTGTGACAAAGTGAGGAAAGTGCAGCCAATAACTGGCAACTGTATTTACCCGGTGAGCTGCTGTGTCATTGGATACAGCTGATCATGTGGCAAAAGGCTGCTGTGATTGGCCTTTTACCACATCACGTGATCAGCTGTGTCCATGGAGATTGCCGGGTACGGGCTGCTGGGGGTGCGCAGGAGAGCGTGTTCTGGGAGGACGTCATATGACGCCCTCCCAGAAGTGGACAAACTCGCTGTATCCGTCATTCGGCTATAGCACGGTTGCCAGGTGGTTCTAAAGGCTCAAGGTTTTTTACCTTCATGCATTCTATGCATGAAGGCAAAATACCTTCTGTGTGTTGTGTCCCCCCCAGCCCCCCAATCCTTACCTTAGCACCCCCAGCAATGTTCATGACAGCCTCGGCTGTAATGGAACTCTCCCCCCTCATTGACTGAGACACCAGTGGGAGCCTATTGGCTCCCGCTGCTGTCAGTAAAGGTCAGTGAGCCAATGAGGAGAGACAGAGGCATAGCTAGGATATTTTGCGCCCAGAGACGAACTGTAAAATTGGTGCCCCAGCCCCCCTGCTCGTTTAATCACATCAGTGACACCAATGATGGGGCACTATTTCTCCCACTGACACCAGTGACACTTACCTTGCTGACCCCTGCTCCAGCCTAGGCTCCTTCCCTCTCCCATTCACAGCCTGTATACATGGTTGCAGCAGCACCATCTGCATGGCAGACTGGTTTAGCTGTCTTCTTCACTTGCTCTGGCCGCTCCCTCACTCGATCTTCGGGCTGCCGCTCGGCTCCTCCTCTCCAAGCTCCGCCTCCTCGCAGGTGATTGGCCATCTGTGTGCCTTTCCTGAGCTACAGTTCTGGCATCCAATCACCTGTGGGGAGGCGGAGCTTGCAGAGGGAGGTAAAGTTGCCATAGGCTGTCCAGTGATCCCGAGGGTGTGGCCAGATGACAGGGGCAGCATGTCATCCCGCCCACACATCGCGTCCAGGGAAAAGAAGACACCGGACCTGCGGACCTCTCTACCCCTCCTCCAGCAGCGTCTCCTGGACTGGATCGTCATGGGACTGGGACACGGAGCCAGGTAAGACACAGCTGCCCACTCCTGTACTAAGTGTCCCTTCAGTTGGAAGGGGGGCGGCGGCACCGCGCCACCCCCCTAAAAAGTGCCGCCCTAGGAAAACTCCTTGTTTGCCTCGCGACAAATACGCCCCTGTTTGTAAGCCTCACTTTGGCGCCCCTGTACCTTGGCGTCTGGGTACATATGTACCCCCCCCTGCCCCCTCTAGTAACGCCTCTGAGGAGAGAGCAAGGGTGGGGGCACAGCTCTTTGTGTCTTATGGACACAGAGCAGCAGCTCGTGAGTAAGCAGCTTTCTCTGGGGGCACTGCTCAAGGGGTAGGAGCCAGGAGCACCGACAAGGGACCTGAAAAGAGGCTCAGGGCAGCTGTGTGCAAAACAGGCAAGTATGACATGTTTGTTGTTTTTAAAAAAAAAAAAAAAAAAAAAAAAAAAAAAAGCAGCTTTAGTATTACTTTAGGCGACAACACAATTGACAAAGTCTGCATTCCTTTTCTGTTATTATGAATTCATTTTCAAGGTTATTACAAAAAAAAGAGTGTTGTATACAACAGGTAGGTGCTAAAAATAGTCTGCCCTAGGTGTCAGATTCTTAGGGTACTCCATACTCTCTACTCTTATTAAAGCTTTTCACAACTCACTGATCATGCTGATGTACTGTAAGCTGTAGCTATAATCATTTTTAGCAAGGGTTCCTTGAGACCTGAACATTATTGCAAGGGTTTCTCTGGGGTAAATAGGTTGAGAAAGGCTGACCTATATCTGAACAATCTCTCATCATGAAATCTGAACACCAGTAGTTTGAACCACTGACTGCAGAATTAGTATGGGTGGCTTTGCTCACAATAGCTGCATTTGTGTAAAATACTGCAAAAACTATAGCTTTTGGCTTGTGTGCATGTAGGTGGATTTTGAATTTCTTTTTTTAATAAATCCAAACAAATGTGTGAATAGTATTTCAGCAGTACAGCTATTCAAATTTAAAAGAAAGTAAATACTTGTGTACATTTCCTAGTCAGAGCATCTGTGTGTGATACAGTTAGCTATCTGTGCCTCCATCTGCTAAGGTTTCACATTGGGAACACTTTCATGTCCTGTCCATCTGTATGTCTGGTTATTACTGACTCTCAGCATGCCCATTTGTGTGTATGACCCTTTGATACATTGCCATATATCTCCTGACTGTAGACAAGCTTGTTTGATTAACAAGGTAGTCTAGCCAGCCTTCCTCATTTTAATAAGGAAACTGCTAAATGTTGATGACTTTCATTGTAATGCCCCTGTTGAAAGCTGCTCAGCACTTTGACAACTCGCCTAATTCAGTTATTGATAATAACATTATGGCTTTACCTGTCTGGAAAATATAAAAAGAATATATAGTCTATTAATGTGTCAGTGTAGTTTCAGATTTAGACAATTTTCCTTTCAAAATGTATAAATAAAACATTAAATACAAGGCAGTAAAATCTATTAGGCTGGTTTCTAGCTATTGACTAGAATAATGTCAATGACTTATATTAAACATTTAATCGAAAATGTTGCAACCTGAAAAACTGTCCACATGGAAGGGAGCATCATTAGAGAGTAACCCATAAAACAAAGTATTCAGTAAACTTTATGCCTTTGAAAAACATGACCACTTTGCTAAATTCACAAAATACCCTTTTAAATTGTGCCATAAACCTGTACAGTCTTACCGTGAAGTACTTTGAACATTCCTCAAAGTGCAGCTATAGTAGACATGCGTTTCATTTAGTTCCAAAATCGAAATTCAGAAGAAATTTACGTTATTCAGAGATTTGAATTTCTGAATTACAATAGGAACTAATTTAAACTAATCCGAAATAACAAAACAAAATTTCGGACAAAATTTGCATAGAGTTCAAATTGAATTCGAAAACTAAATCTTATTCGAAAACAAATTCAAAATATAAACATATTGTTGATTTCCTTCATTAGTGTTAGAATATAGCCATCTCCCAAAATTAATAAAATGAATCTTCTAAAATATAAAAGAATATAATAGAAAATAAAAGAACAGAAAATAAAGGAATAGTATAAGAGAATAGAATTAAACAAAACAAAGAATATGTCCGTCTTCTGAAATTCAACATTTCAAAAAGAATAGCATTAAACAGAATAGAACATATAGAATAGAAAAGGAGAGAATAGAAAATAAAATCGAATAGAAATTAAGAAAGAAGAGAAGAGAAAAGAAGAGAGGAGAAGAGAAAAAAAGAGAAGAGAATAGAAATTAGAATTTCAAATAGAATAGAACCAGCTATTCTTCACAATGAATTTGGATTGATTCTATATTTTCGATTCAAGCTCGATTTGAATGCTTCAAAGCCATTGGAAAAATTTGAATCCAGTCAAAAAGGAATAAATGGAACTAAGTGAAATTAATTGAATTAAGAATGCAACAAAACAAAATTAGTAACTTAACGAATCGATCTGAAAGAAACAAATTTTTTTTCGTCCTGTACATGTCTAAACTATAGCCTCTTGCCAGTCATAATTTACATTGCTAGCTGCTTACTACCTCAAAACACATGCACACAGTTCCAGTTTTGAGAAAAGGTCACAAAAGTGATCATAAAAAGGCTTGGAAATTTTTTGTGGATCAAAGGAGAGCAGGGCTGTATATTAACTAATGGCACTTGTAGACCAGTGCTTAGGAAACAGGAAAAAGTTATCAGGAAAAAATCTTCAATAGGGATAATCTTAAGGTTCGGTTCGAACAAAAATTCAGACTAAACCTTGGCTGTTTGGGTGTTCTGATGAGCGCCCAAAGGTTTACTTACTAGGCAGGAGTTTAGTCCTTGTGATGCCATTGGACATGTTTAGTCATATCCATATCCACTGGTCAGTCATAACATTATGACCATTTACAAGCAAAGTGAACATTCATTATCTTATGACAGTGGTATCTGAAAGTGAGTGGGGTATGTTAGGCAGCAAGTGAACATGTTGTCTCTGAAGTTGATGTGTTGAAAGCAGATAAAAATGGCCAAGTGTAAGGATTTTAGCGACTTTGACAAGGGCCAAAAATAGTAATGGCTAAATGACTGAGTAGGAATAACTCCCAAACTGCAGCTCTTGTGGGATATTCCTGTTCTGCAGTGAGCAGTCCAAGGAAGGAAACTTAAGGAACTGGCTACACGATCTTGGATGGCTAAGGCTCATTGATACACATGGGCAGCGAAGACTGGTCCGTGTTGTCCAATTCAATAGAAGAGCTACTGTAGCTCAAACTGGAGAACTGGTTAATACTGGTTATGATAGAAAGGTGTCACAACACACAGTGCATCACAGTTTGTTGTGTATGGGGGGACCAGTCAGGGTGCCAATGAAAACACGTGTCTGCAGCCAAAAGTGGATACAATGAGACTGTAAGCATCAGAACTGGAGCACGGAGCAATGGAAGAAGGTGGCTTGGTCTGATGAATTCAAGGATGCTTTGAGGAACACAACAAGAAGTTTGAGGTGTTGACTTGGCCTACAAATTCTCCAGATTTCAATCCAATTGAGCATCTGTGGGGTGTGCTGGAAAAACAAGCCCAATCCATGGAGGCCACACCTCACAACACTTAAAAGGATCTGCTACTGACAGCTTGGTGCCGAATGCCACAGCATACTTTGAGAGGGCTAATGGAGTCCATGCATCAATAAGTTATGGTGGGTAGCCATAATGTTATGGCTGATCAGTGTATGGTGAAAGACCAACTAAGAGACCCTGCGCCTTTGCATGCAACAGCTGTCATTTGCTGGGTCTGTCATTCAGTGGCAGTGAAAGGACAAGACAAGATGTATATATCAGTTTTAGGATGGCTTTTTCTCTGTGGTCATTGGGTACCAGGTATCATGATTGACATGGATCTAATTGCTGGATGACATGATTACCTATGTCAATCACATTGTCCAGCTATGCAGTAACATTCCAATCACAATGCCCAATGCCTGTTGACCAGCCGAAAGTTAAAAACACACAAAACAAAAAAACCCCTCAAACATACATCTGGTCCAATCATTTCACTCCCATCTACAGCTCTGGTGGTTGACAGCCGATATAAACAAAGGCATGGGGTCTTTCAGTTGACATCATTGACCATATATGGCCAATGATGTCACAGGAGTCCCAATGACAGCCAAAACAGCTATACATTTACATAAAATCCCATTCCAATGGAAATGGACTACAACATTGCATGTTTAGTTTTTTATCATTATATTGTGTGATTCTATAAAAATATAACAATACTTTAACTCAATAATAAAACAGAAGAAGGAGTGAGGCAAATAACTCAAAATGCTGCTGGGCAGTAAGAATAAAAAAAAGAAAAAACTAATCAATATTTTTGTAAAGCAAGGGTTTTGAACTAGAGAATATATTTACACAAAACACACATTAAAATATTGCATTGACATTTTAAAGTACTCCATTAAGTTGCAACTGATATGAAAAAAGCATACTTATTCATATTTTATATAAAATAAATAGCAGGAAGCATTCTGGGATAAATGTTAAAGTGGTTGTAAAGGCCAAAGGTTTTTTACCTTCATGCATTCCATGCATGAAAGTTAAAAAAAAACAAAACAAAACAAAACAAAAAAAAAAAAAACCCCACACACACCTTTTGTGTGCAGTAGCCCTCCCAGCCCCCTCAATACTTACCTGAGCCTCATTGCGATCCAGCAATGTGAATGCACACCTCAGCTGTCCCGGGTCTCTGCCTCCTCATTGGCCTTTGGCCCCCGCTGCTGTCAATCACAGCCAATGAGGAGAGAGGGGGCGGGTCCAAGCCATGGCTTTGTGTGTGAGTGGACCCATGGAGCAAAGGGTGCCCACAGAAGCTTGCTGTGGGGGCACCCAGCAGAAGGGAAGAGCCAGGAGAGCCTGCGGGGGACCTGAGAAGGATCCAGGCTTCTCTGTGCAAAACCACTGCACATAGTAGGCAAGTATAGATATGTAAAATAAATAATAAAGTGTTTGTTATTTCCCCCCCCCCAAAAAAAATGAAGCTTTAGAATTGCTTTAAGTTTATGGCCAAATACAAGCCACCAGACTTCACATTTAATTTTGATTTTAAAAAAATTAAATTGCTCCAATCAGCCTCCATGGTCAACAACTCAACTTCTGTGCCTATTCTCTTTTCTTCTCTATGTTTATATAAGGTCATAAAAACAGACAATGCTTCCATTGAATAATAAAGTTCATAACTTAACAAAATGCGAAGCAAAACATGAAACCTAACAAAAGGTTCACCTTGGCAAAGAGATAACATCGGATTATTGACATAAGCAATGTAAAATACAGAGTAATCAGAACAATTTAACTACCTTGCAAAGAGTCCAAACATTATACTGGTCTAGCTTGCACCAAGGACAGACATATGTATTTATCTTTTATTTATCTTATGTCTGAAAAATATCTACCACAATTTTGCAAAGCCAGTAAATGTTAGTAACTTTGTATAAAGTGAATGTAAAACAATATCAGCTGTGAAAAACACAATAGACTTTGGGATCCAACTGGTGGTAAAAGGGGTCCCTGGAATATAAAATAAACCACTCCACAACTGTATATTTGACTTTGATGAAACATTAACCACAGCAAAAAATTTCCACTGTGGTGGGTAAGGACTGGATTTCTGCATAGCAAATGTAGCCTAGGGAAACAGGGGTGGAACCAAACAACTCATCATACTTCCCAGCCCTCCAATCAGGTATAAATCACTATTGCCCATTCATTGCCTGTACAGTTGCTTTGGTGGCTAAGTGCACTTATAGTTTTCCGATGATAATCCTTTAAACCTAGAACCTAACCATGCTGTATGATGCTGGCTCTGAAAATTGCATTTCCTAGTTGTTCCATTCCAGTTCAAATTCTATATTTATGAACCTCTTTATGGCTCTGGTTGTCTCAATGTATTTATGATTATGGTTGAGTCTGTACAGTGTTGTCAACATAATTCTGCATTTAGTTCTAATAATTTGGTATTGACATAACCATTGCATAAATTATTCTGATCTTGTTAACAATCTCAAGGCTTGTCATTGACAAGATCCGATAAACGTTTTTGCCAAGTCTGCATGTTTATGCAATGAACAGATGCCCCAGAAGCCAGCCAAGGTGGGGAAAGTGCACAAAGCAGTCAAATACTGTATATGGAGGAGGGTGGACAGTGCAAAACATATGTATAAATCTGGTCCTGTCAAGAACCAAATATATGCATGCATACTCACAGCAAATGTGTTTTTTATTTTAACTGTGCTAAGAGGAGGTAAGCAAACCATAGAGTTTGATGAATATGTATTTACCAATAACAATTATATTGTATGTATGGAGTATATTATGAGTGGCCTGTTGATAACTTTTGCCAGTTAGTACATTTAGAGGTCCATTTATTAATGCTTTTATACAAGATTCACACAACTTTCATACAGACTTTAGGAATTGTTCTAATTGAAATCAATAGGAAAAAATGTGTGAATCTTTATGAAAAGAGGACTATTGAAAGATATGTAAAAAGAGGTCTATTTATAAAATAATTTAATTATAAAATAATTTGCTGGGCAAGATCACAAGCATTCTCCCAGCTTTCACAAATGTATTTTGCTTTATACATTGATTTTATATGATTGTCAGCTCCATCTAGTAGTCATATTGCTGTGTTTTTCCTGAAACCTCTCAATTAGACACGTGCGATTAGTTTATTTTGATTTGTTTTTTGGACAAAGATTTTCTCCAAATTGTATCCAAAATTTCCAAATGGTAAAAAAGTTATATAGAAAAACATGAATGCATTTGTTTCACTTTGCTTTTCATGCTGGGTTACATGCTTGGATAAGGGTCTGGTATAGATTTTTTGGGGGACCCTATGCCATTTGTTATTTGAATCTGGAGTGGGTATCCCTTTAAATTCATGCTGCTTAACAACCAGCTATTCTTCACAATGAATTTGGAAATATCAAAATATCCTGCTGATACAACCTAATCTACAAAACGAATGCCAAAGATACAAAAATTAATCCCAAAAATGAATCTGTACAATGCTACAAAACTAAATTGTTTAAATAAATTAAGTGAAAATGAAATGAAAATCTCCACTGTGCACATCTAATCCCAATCAAGAAAATACCACATTATGGCCTAGATACAGTTGATGATTAACCACTAGCCTACAGGGCACTTATACCCCCTTCCTGCCCAGGCCAATTTCCAGCTTTCAGCGCTGTCACACTTTGAATGACAATTGCGGGGTCATGCAACATTGTACCCATATGAAATTTTTATCATTTTTTTTGAGACAGATAGAGCTTTCATTTGGTGGTATTTATTCACCTCTGGGATTTTTATTTTTTCTTAAACAAACCAAAAACCACTGAAAATTTAAAAAAAAAAAAAAAAAAAAAAAAAAATTCTTAGTTTTTGTTATACAATTTTGTAAATAAGTGATTTTTCTCCTTCACTGATGTGCGCTAATGAGGCTGCAGTTGTGGGCACTGATAGGCTGCATTGATAAGGAGGCACTGGTAGGTTGCACTGATGGGCATGGAAAGGCAGCACTGATACATGACACTGATAGGCGGCACTGACTGGCACTGATAGGTGGCACTGACTGGCACTGATGGATGACATTGAAAGGCAGCTCAGATGGGCACTGATATGTGGCATTGATGTGCACTGGTATGCACTGATATGTGGCATTGATGTGGCACTGATAGGCACTGGCAGACACTGACAGGTGGAACTTCTGGGGCCACACTGCTCATCAGGGCACACTGATCATCAGTGCCCTGATGATCAGTGTACATGTCCCCTCCGCGGAAAGCCGATTACCGGCTCTCCTCTCCTCTCGAGCTGTCAACGTGACAGCTCGAGAGGAGAGAAATGCCGATAACCGGCATTTCCGTGTTTATATGTGATCAGCTGTGATTGGACACAGCTGATCACATGACCGAGCCGACATCTTTGGCTCTTTCCGTGATCCACTGTGTCCACTGAGCTGCGCATGCACTGCGAGAATGGTAGGACGTCATATGACGTCCTATCAGAACGAGAGAACCACCTTGTGTCCGTCATTGTACTATAGGGCGGGCGTAAGGTGGTTAAAAGGAGCTTACTGTATTAAGCTAAACATGGTCAGAATTTGTGAATGACCGTGATATTCATCCAATTAATTTTTTAAACTTAATGTTAGACTCCCATTTTTGCTACGCAGATTTTTTGTCTGAAACTTGACAACATGCTACTGATATTTTGCTATTGAACAGTTTTTTTTTTTTTTTAATACACTCCATGGTATTGCCAGATGTAAAATGGGATGTACTCTGTGTGTAAAAAAGATTTGAGATGCCAAATGGTTTTACTGTATAGAGTTACACATCTATGATGCTGACCATAGTAACTTTTTCAGCATATCTTTTGCATTGTATGTTGGCAGGTAAGTAAAAGGAAAGCAAACAAGTATCAGGTATACATTTTTTGGGTAGTGGAAAATTACATTAACAATTTTAAAAGTTTGCATATATTTACAGCGTGGTGTGGTGTATGGATGTGCTTTGGGCATGTGGGAGACAGGAGAGGTTATTTGTGGCAGGAGAAAGTGAGGATGATTAATAGAAACTACCTTACATGAAGAATTAGTGCTATGACAGATACCATCAGACGTGACCTTTTATTTCAGGAGGAAAAAAAAAAGCATGAAACCTGATTGGTGTCTGTAGGGAATGGCTACACCTTTCCCGAATTCAGTTTTTAAAAAAATGCAGCCCCATTGGTACAAACTGTAGGAAGTGCAATTCTTTTTATTAACATGCAGATGATAATTATGAATATTCCATCTGTCTGCTTTCCTTTTTCAATATTGCATGCATCATGCCGTATGAGTCTATTAAGACTACAAAACATATAATCAACAGTTCATTTATTTTACTGAGATCACTAGGAGAAAAAAAAAATGTTTTAACACTTTTTTAAATTAAATCAGCTAATTTATCCACTATGACAACATGCAAATTAATTTAATGCTTGCAAAAGCGAACATGATAATTAAAATGTGACCTTTTCACAGCTCAAAGTACATCATCTATAAACATTGTGAATGTCATTTTCAGGTATGTATTATGTCTTTGAAAACAATATAATTGGTAAAATGGGAATTACAAAATAAAAGTCTAGATATCTAGATGTATTTGACTATATAATTCTGAATGCTTTTAAAAATGGTAAACCAACCAGCAACTCAATACATACACTCCTGCTGGGTGTCACAGTAACAGGAAGAGATAGAAGAAATTATAAAGAAAGAACCCCAGGAAGAATTTTATAAATCTCCAGTGTAAAAACAAGCAAATTCTGATGAGGTGTAATATCTTTAATATTTACATTTTAATGATTCCAGGAAGCATAGCTTTTTCCTATATTTCTGGCCCACTGCAGCTATGAAAGTTGGAACTCTCACATACGAAGACCACAATGTTGTTCATTCACCCCTCTCTCACCTTGCCCATTCATAGAATGAGGTTTATTCTCTGAATGGCTCCCCACTCTAAAAACATATTTTCGGATGAAGCTGTATGTTATACTAGTTTTGTCTGCATGGTGATACATGCATCCTGGTACAAGTACAAACAGGTTGTTATTACAGTTGTTTATCTTCCTTATCATCCTGGGAAAGGGGTTAAAGGAAAAAAAAAAAAAGTACTAAAGACGCATTACATGCAACCATAAAGCTAAATTTGGCCATCCTTTCAGGTCATGTATACATTTGTATAGTTAGCAAAATGCACTGTGAACTTGTTCTTGAAAAAGAAAATTAGAAAGTATTACCAATCAAACATAGCTGCCCCTAGCCTGTTTCTTCATGGACACTGAAAAAAAAAATATGACTCCCATGTGGAGTCTGTGCTGTGTCACTTTGGGAAAAGGTAGCAAAGAGGAGAGGAGAATTTCCCCCATTATCCCATTCCTATCCACCCCCATCCCAACCCTCTTTCTCCTTCCCCCAGTCCCTCCAATACCCCCCTCCCCTTGCATGGTTGCATGGCGACAGGTCCCTTTGGGTCGCGGCGGTGCGAGTGCACATGCGCAGTAGAGTCCGTATCACCGCTAAGTGGGCTATTTAAACCTGCTATATAGTACAATCAATGCCTTCTGATCTACAATGTTCCTGCACATAATACCTGATCCTGTTGCCCATATTCTGATTTGCCTGACTAAGAAAGAACTCTGCCTGCACAGACCTCGGCTATCCCTGACCATCAGCTTGCCTGCTCCCTTGTACTTGATCTGCCTGCTTAATACTGACCCAGCTTGTCCGACTCTGCTGTATCTACAGACCTGCGCCTGGCTTGCATTCTGACGGCTGCCATACTTACCTGCCGTTGCACCCACGGTCCTGCATCTGGCTTATATCCTGACGCGTGCCATACTTACCTTCTGCTGCACCCACGGTTTTGCACCTGGCCTGCATCCTGGTCACTGCCACACCAGCCTACTACCGCACCCATGCTCTGGTGTCCGGCCCCAGTCTGCATCCTGATTGCTGCCACACCTGCCTGCTGCTGCACCTACGTTCCTGCATCCGCACCTGGCCTGCATCCGGATCTCCAGGGTCTTCCGCTACCTGCCACCAGCTCCACATCCGCCCGACACTCGTGCCACTCCTGGCTCTGTGCCCTCTGTTCCCACTATCAGGGGCTCCAAGTGGGAGTCGTAAGAGGATGCCTCTCTCCACGTCAGGCTCCCGAACCAGGTACGTGACAGGTCCAACTGAAATATCCCTTCAAAGAGTATCAGCCGAATAGTTAGTTTCATAACAGTTAGGTCACTTCAAAGAATACCACCTGACCTTGTTTACTCCTTTTGGGAGTGATTCCATACTTCACCCAACACATTCTCCTGAGATTTCGACACAACACAGGTATGTCTTTTGTTTGTATACCTTTGTAACTATGCTAACATTTTGGGAAATTATGTATATAGCCTATACTCCTATATTACAAGGCACGGATGACCCAGCATTTTGCATTTCTACATCAATATTAAAAGGTGGTTAATAGCCCGCGTGTCACGGTAAAGAAACCCCCTAAGGCAGGGCCCTGCCATCTCTACAACATTGAGGAAGTCAAGGGTGATTTTTACATTGCTGATTCTACACTCAAGCAATATGGATATGTTCCTTGTGCCTTAATATTCCACCACCTACTCTTGCCATTAGCTTTTGCCATTACTTTATCTGGTTATCACAGAGGCTAACCGCATCCCTATATGTATTGATTTTTCACCCACATTACCTGGTTAGGTTTATGGGCAACTTTATCATTATCAATTGGTACTTGTTATCAGCCATTATTGCAATGTATGCTATGCCTATATGGTCCAATTTTTTGATATATCTCCTGTTTGGCAGTGTAACCAATGTGTCGGTGCTGCAAATATATTAGACTATTGTCACTATGTCTACAGCACATCGCTACTAAGACCGGTCCGGACGTTGCTTTTATGTGATTTTAGGTCTGTTTTTGTATTCTCATACTGAGGTGATGGTGAACCAAGGTATTTACCTTAATTGTCCACATGTGTATGTGAAATAAAGCATAATTTTTGTAACCACTTTTTGTGAATCTCTTTTCACGTTTTCCCCTTTTTTTGATGTATGTTTTTTGGTTACTGGGCAGATAAGTTAGCTCTAGTGGTGCATGATATTTATAAGCCTCTGATTTTTTTTCCTCATTTTACCAACTGAAATATCCCCTCAAAGAGTATCAGCCGGATAGTTAGTTTCATGGCAGTTAGATCAATTCAAGGAATACCACCTGACCTTGTTTACTCCTTTTGGGAGTGATTCTGTTCGGCAATCCATACTTCACCCAACACATTCCCCTGAGATTTCGACTCAACACAGGTATGTCTTGTTTGTATACCTTTGTAACTATGCTAACATTTTGGGAAATTATAGCCTATACTCCTATGACCTCCTTTTGCATCTACTAAGAAAATGAATTTGTAAATACCTTGATACTCACTTCTTTTACCAAACTGTGTAACTTCTATTTATTTTTTTCTCACTGTAAAGACTTACTTGGCTCTCTTTCTTCAACCACTCTGTATCCAATAAAGTATTTGTGGAATTAAAAAAAAACAAATCCAATGCATTTTTACATGTCCACAATGTGTCCACACAATGTGTCTGCACAGAGGCTAAGATAGCAGCTTCCTTGGCTGAGAAAGATAGGAGGGTTTAGTTCCACTTTAATAAAATTAAAAGAAAAGTCATTGTCCCTTTTCCTAAAGAACCCCCAAAACACTTAGGATGCTATGGTAGTAGTTATACCATCAGAAATCTTATATCTGATATTGGCCCATTGCTGTAACTTTGCCTAAAACATTCTATAAAAGGACTAATAAATGTATTAATTATACAATTTTAGTTAGACATTGCAATTTTTGACAGATCTCAATGTATAATAATTTGCTTTCATACTTTCCAGAAATAGGATTACAACAATATATTGCATGCTTAACACACATTACAATTTATTAGGAGCCAAGTTCACAAAAAACTCTAATATGTGAATTGTAAATCTACTTGGCAAGAAAATTGCCCAGAAAGAAAAAGCAATAAATGAAGAAACATGTCAACGATTTATAATGTTTACTAAACAAGTTGACAGAACATAATTTAAAAGAAATCTTTTTCTCACATACATTTCCTGGGATAATCTTGTCAAGATAAACAGCAATTAAGTGTAATTCTCTCTCATTATAAAAATGTAAGTATTATTTTGCAAATATCCACTAACTAGAAAAATACAGATTTGCTGTACATTATACAAATTGCTAAAAATATAAAAAAAACTTATGATATAGACTGTTACAATTACTGTATTGACACAATCATAGACTTGAGTAAGTGGAGCAATGTAGAAATATGTTAAATTACTCATGAGTCAATAATTAGACAGAAATCTACTATACTGAAGAAAACAAAAATGAGCTATTGTGTATACTGAGAAAAATTAAACATGCTTAAGCATCTCACCACCAAGCAAATGAATTGCTTATTGTATCTTGGGTAGCTTTAATGTAATAAGTACATTGGATAACTAAATTGGAAAAGATGACCCTCATTACTGGATTAATATTTCTTCCAATTTAAAATGAAAAGGATGTAAGAATTGGTTGTATGATGAACACATCTGTGGAAACATCTGGATATTGTGCAACCCCTTACAATATCTTTTTGGATTTCAGTAGGCTTGGCCAACAGGTATATGGCAAAACTGACAAAGACCGCACTTTCCAAGATGCAAAAGTGACAAAAGGAGGTCTTCACATGGTTTAGAACTCTCGAAGGTAAAGAGCAATGCTAATTTATAGAAACTAGTACACAGGCTAAGTGGTTAGCATTTCTTCCTAGCAGCACTAGGGTCATTGGTTCGAATCCCAACCATGGCACTGCCTACCTGGAGTTTGCATGCTCTCCCTGTGCGGGTTTTCTCCAGGTACTCCAGTTTCCTCCCACACTCCAAACACATGCTGGTAGGTAAATTGACCCTAGTATGTGTATGTATGAATGTAAGTTAGGGAGTAGGGACCTTAGACTGTAAGCTCCTTGAGGGTCAGGGACTAATGTGAATGTACTATATGTAAAGCGCTGCATAAACTGATGGCATTATAGAAGTACCTGTAATAAATAGACTAAATATACATGATCTCCACTGAACTCGTATGTGCATTGAGCTCTATTTTTTGTATTAGCACATCTAACGATGTTTATGCAACATTATAAACAATTCCAAAATTCAGTTAATATGCAACACTCAAGTCTCAAAGTTAAAAAATCCTTTACGTTCCTGAGTGATCAGATTCCTCCTTCATTTGTGTCTCCACCTCCTAGACACTGCAGATCACAGTGGGAAGGTTTCATCAATAGGGTAGTGCTGTCAAACCAGAAAACAGTGGGCAGGGCCAAGCATGACCATCAACTGATTGACTGCTACAAGCTTGTGAATCAGCAATGACAATGCTGACAGTCACCTTTTGCAACATCTTTCCATCCAACTGTAGTGCAAGCAGGCAAGTTTACATGAGGGTGACATCCTAACTTTAATTTTCAGATCAGTGCAGCAGCATTGTCATCCAATCACAGAAAGGTGCACTAACAGGACCAACAGGTATTTGAGAGACTCTGAAGGGGAAATTAGGGAACATTGTAAGCATAGATTCATTTGCAACAGGTTTATTTTTAATGAAAATCCAAACATATTTAGATTACCATATATCGCACCAACATAACCCTGTACAAAAGGCCATGTATCATCATAATTCTGGTATAGAAGTAATTTAGATACATGTCATGTAAACTGCAAACAGTCTATAAATGATCTTTGGAAAGTGATCTTCACACACAAAGGGTGGAACAATGAGTGGTGCACAATGCTTGCAACACTCTTCTAAACATAAAAATGGAGCAGATGCTGCTCCAAATTAAAAAAAAAAAGGTGCAAAAGCCTTTGTTAATTAGAAGCAATCAATTCTCTGTTCTGTGGCTGTGACAGATACAGCGCAGAGAACAGGAGAGCTGTAGCTGCATGCTTCAATCTCTCTGCCCAGCTCCACCCTTGCTCAACTCCGAGCATGAGATAGGAGGGTCGTAACTCTGTAGGCTCTGCTCATGTAGTCTAATCATGGCATGAGCAGAGAGGGATGTCAGCTCACACCTCCTGGAAATCTGTGGCAGTTTTTCATATAGAAAATGGCTTCATTCCTTCTGTTAAATTAGTGACAGACCTCAACTAGTTTCTTTTTCATTCTGAAATAAAAACTGGTGGGGCCACAGATAGCCCTGAAACAATTTGTTTAGTTAATAAGGCACACGCCACTTCTAATAGTTTCCTGCATCATTATAATGGTAAAGGGAGTGTAACTCCCCAGAAATCTCATATTCAATTATAAAAACACACAATTTAAGAAGTGCAATGTGAAGCCAAATAATCAACATATATTAGAGTAAATGAAATACAATATGATCTATATGACAGAAACTGAGTAATGTCCGTGATACTTTTTTTTTTTTATTTACACAAACATACAATTTTCAGGACAACCTTTTGGGGTATGTCCTCTATTTCAAGGTCCAAGCAGTACTACATCACAAAAGGTTTAGCAGAATAGGAAAAGAAAAACAAATCTGAGGATTAGACTAGAGATAAGAGAGCAAAAACAAAGACTGGGGGTTAGGGTTGGATGACAGTAACAGAGGGGGTCATAAAAAACTGTTGGATAATGGAGTGGGAAAACCCATGTCTAAATTAAGGCCATTATCTTTTGCAGCAAATAGATATATCAATCTTAGTTCAAAAGTTTTCCTTTCCTGAATAGTTTTGAAACTCCTCTTTTTTGCTCTGTCTTATCTCTAGTCTAATCCTAGTTTTAGGAGCTTTGGCAAAAAAATAAAAAAATGCCAAAAGCTCCTAAACTTGAGTTTAGGAACTGCTCATGTATATGAAGCCTAAGAGAGTGGACTAAACAAAGCAGTGACATACTGTAAAAAAAACGGTTCTCTCTGAATGTGTTGCAGCACTAAAAAGGGACCTTCCGACTGGGTTATAGCCAAAAGAGAGCTACAGCGCGGTCTGCTAATTCTGGGAAGGCATCGGAAGTGCTCTTTAATCAGCTATGGCCTTCAGTTCAGTTCATCAGAGAGAAGTAAAGGGCTAATTATAGCGGCCCTTTACCACGTGATCAGCTGTGTGTCCAATCACAGAGTGAATAGACTTGCTGGTTATTGTCAGTCTTCTCCTCACATGCTTTGATAGCGTGAGAAGAAGAGTTGGTAACCGGCGATTCTCTCTGGAACATCTACACTGATAATCAGGGCACTGACCATCAGGGCCCTGACAATCAGAGCAGCCCCATAAGTGCCTATCAGTGCTGTCTATCAGTGTTTCCTCATCAGTGCAGCCGATCAGTGCACATTAGCGAAGCAGAAAAAAATACTTATTTGCTACATTTTATAACAAACATTTTTTTTTCTAAAAATTTATTTTTTTGTTTTTTTTAAAAGAAATAAAAAAACCCAGTGGCGATCAAATACCACCTAAAAGGGAAGCTCTGTCTGTCTCAAAAAAATGGTAAAATTGCATACGGCTACAGACTTGCATGACTACACAATTGTCATTCAAAGTATGAAAAGCTGCTAATTGGCCTGGGCAGGAAGGGTATGAAAGTGCCCAGTAGGCAATTGGTTCTAAATCCTAAACATATTTTACCTTCATGCTTTCGTTCCTCACCCCTCCTAATACTTACCTGAGCCCATACTCAAACCAGCGCTGTACCCATCTGTAGCATTCCTCACCATTCTCTCCTCTCTCACAGGCTTGGCTGAGAGCAGTGGGAGTCAATGTCTCCCACTGTTGTCAGTGAAATCCTGTGATGGGGTGGGGGTAGGGCTGAGCCATGCTATCTGGGTCTATAGACGCAAGCAGCATCAAGCCCAAAAGGTGTGCCCCTATAGGATGCAGCTTGGCTCACCAAGAACAGGGGGAACGCCAGTGGGGGGACCCAAGAAAAGGAGATTCGGGTTCCATTGCACAGAGCAGGTAAGCATAAACCTGTTTGTTATTTTAAAAACATTTTTAAAAAGGGAGTTTACTTCAAGATGTACAATACCGGATATCTTAACACCGGTTGTAGGTACAAGTTGTGTTGACCTGACTAATTAAATTTTACTTCAGATCATTTTAAAGGTTAGTTTTAATGTGTGGGGATCGTCACTGGATTCACTGATTTCGTTGCTGGACTTAGTGTATGTGGAGGAAGCTCATTTATTGATTACATTGTAACTAGCCTATGCCAATGTGTTGATTATTTGGATTCACATTGCACTTCAAAAGCTATGTGTTTATAATTTAATGTGAACTTTGTGTGCACTGATCACTTTATGAAAAGTCATTTATGAACTGTGTTTGCAGATTACAGATCCTTGTGTGTCTGAAGTTTCACACTAAGGGCTCATGTACACTGCAGCTGCTACACTGAAGATTAGGAGCAGTTATGCATTTTTTTTTCAGCAGTCCCTGAACTCTCCTTCATGTTTTCCTATGTGTCCATGTATACATAATCGTTTACAGGCAGTTGAGGTTACAGGCATTTTTTTTGAAAGGCAAAAAATTGCATTCAGGAGTAGTTTACTGGCGTGCCAAAAGCTTGTAACCTTGTATGTATGCGTTTTTGCTCGTTTTCATTTAGACACATTTTTTGGCTGGTCTATATCCAGATGCTGTCCAGTGCCTTTTTTCTTCATCAAAAATGCATGCACAGCATTTTCCAAGTATTCAAATGCAGTCAGTTCCAGGTTTCGTGTGCAGGAAAAGAAAAAAAAAAAAAAAAAAGGTAGAACGTGCTGCATTATTGCTGCACAGAACTGTACTGAAACACATCGAAACACAGTAACAAAGTACAAAGAGTGTTGTGTGCACTCCAGAATGCATCCAGAGGCATTACAGCACTATGTAGCTCCTCCCACAGTGCCAAGCATGTTTCATGAGCCATTTTTGCTACAGTTGCAACACCCATCAGAAAGTAGTACTCTCCATTCTTCTGCTCTATTTCTGATAAAATGTCTGAAATAGTTAATTTACTATTTTTAAGTGCATTCTGGGCATTTGGGAGGATCTCCTGAGGTTATCTTTTAAAACCACTTCTAAATGCACATATACTGAGGTTTTTAACCTACGTTTTCTAGCAGTCAGTTTCCAGCGTCAGAAAAGTTTTTCAAACGCTCTGTGCACATGAGCCCTAAGTGTTGTGGTTTGTTTACACTGTATAACCTTTCCATGTTTTTTTTCCCATTTAGGAATAGTTGTCATTGAGCATTGTACCAGCCTCACAAATATATCATAGTTGTATCAAACTAGGTGCTAGCTGCTTTTGACATATTATAAATTCTAGACCACATATGAACAAGATGTTACCATTACTACTACTTTCACACAGCTCAGTCATTTCATGAATATCATAAAAATAAATACAATACTCTATTTCAGGGAAGTAGTTACAAGGCTCTATAAGAAAGTAATTATAACTCCCCTATAAACTAAAAATGTACTAAATAAAGATTTGGGTATGGTTTATCTAGATTTCAGATCTAGATCTAAGATTTCATTTTTATTACTCAGATAATTAATATTGAAGCTATTAAAAGGACTAGATTAAAATCCCCAAAATAGGTTTTCTTCTACACTGTAAAAAATACTCTGCTTAAAAAAAATTAAAGGAACACTTTGAAAACACATCAGATCTCAAAAGAGGAAAATATCATGCTGGATATCTATACTGATATGGACTGGGTAATATATTAGGAATGTGAGGATGCCCCATCGTTTGATGGAAATGAAAATGATCAAATTACAGAGGACTGAATTCAAAGACACCCCGAAAATCAAAGTGAAAAAATGATGCAGCAGGCTAGTCCACTTTGCTGAAATTTCATTGCAGCAACTCAAAATGGTACTCAGTAGTTTGCATGGCCCCCATGTGCTTGTATGCAGGCCTGACAACATCAGGTCATGCTCCTAATGAGATGCCAGATGGTGTCCTGGTGTATTTCCTCTCAGATCTGAACCAGAGCATTACTGAGCTCCTGGACAGTCTGGGGGTGCAACCTGGCAGCGTCGGATGGACCAAAACATGATATCCAAAAGGTGTTCTATTGGATTTAGGTCAGGCCAACATAGGGTCCATTCAATGGTATCAATACCTTCATCCTCCTGGAACTGCCTGCATACTCTCGCCACATGAGGCTGGGCATTGTTGTGCACCAGGAGGAACCCAAGACCCGCTGCACCAGCGTAGGGTCAGACAATGGGTCCAAGGATTTCAACCCAATACCTAATGGCAATAAGGGTGCCATTTTCTAGCCTGTAGAGGTCTATGCATCTCTCCATGGATTTATAGTTGTGTTCAAAATAGTAGAAGTGTGTTGAAAAAAGTGAATAAAGCTCAAAATCCTTCTAATAGCTTTCATTTCCATACACACACAAATGCATTAGGAACACTACACATTCTATTCCAAATCAAAACATGAAGAAAAATATATCAAATTTGTGTTGTTCCTCTAATATTCACTTTTCTTCAATTTTCTTTTTTAGACTGTTCAAAAAAATAGCAGTGTCTGTATTCTTCTTTACAAACTCAAACATTCACTATATCAACTGAAAAATGTTTGAAGATTTTGCTTTCCTTTGAATCACTTAATTAATTTAGTTGTATAACCACTGTTTCTGAGAACTGCTGTACATCTGTGTTGCATGGAGTCAACCAACTTCTGGCACCTGTGAACAGGTATTCCAGCCCAGGATGATTGGACTACATAAGTTTTTCTATTATAAAATTTTGCAAACAGATCATTTTTCTCCTTCACTGATGTGCGTTGATGAGGCTGCACTGATAGGCAGCACCAATGAGGTGGCATGGATAGGCAGCACTGATAAAGTGCCATGGATAGGCAACACTGATAGGAAGCACTGACAGGCAGCACTGATGATGCTGCACTGACTGACGGCACTGCTAGGCACAGGTGTGTAGCATTGATGGGCATAGGTGGGTGGCACTGATGGGTACAGGTCGGAAGCACTGATGGGCAGCACTGCTGGGTACTGATCATCAGTGCCCTGATGATCAGTGCCAATCACTTCTCTGACAATTGCAGGTTATTGGCAGTACTTCACAGCGTGAAGGAAGTGCAGCCGATAACCAGCAACTGTATTTACCCGGTGATCTGCTGTGTCATTGGAATGTGGTAAAAGGCCGTTGTGATTGGCCATTTACCTATCCCGTGATCAGCTGTGTCCTTAGAATACAGCGATCATCGGCGGCACCAGGGTGCGCCACTGGGGGCGTGTTCTGGAATGACGTCCATGGAACTAGACAACCGCACTGTAGCCATCTTTCAGCTATAGCGCGGTAGGGAAGGCATTAATATATTACCACAGAACCCCCCTACTTCTGTACTTACTGTGGGACAGGGAAGAAACAGATATGGTGATAGAGTGGTGAGTGAGTGCGGTTGGTGCACTGTGTGGGAAGATAGGACTCGAAACTCACTTCTGCTTCCCCTGCAACTCACCCCTGCACCCTGTCTGTGGCTCATCTCTACACCCTGTTTGAAATTCACCTGTCAATTCACCTCTGCAACACCTGACTGCAGCTCACAACTGTCATCAGCCGGCCCTCTCTATAGTAACCCTCATCCACAACTGCCTGCAGCTCACCTCTGCACCTCCTGTCCACACCTGTACATTAAAAAAATAAGACCTACCCCAAAAATAAGACCTAGTGTGTTTTTTTGAGCCAAAAAAAATATAAGACAGTGTCTTATTTTCGGGGAAACACGGTATAAACTGGTTTAGGGTGCAATCCCAATTTGTGAAATTAAAGTGCTTTCATGCTGGATTCTTGATTGTGAACTCCGTATTAAAGTGACTGGTGCTCCACATGGATGTACGCTCAGCGTCATCCCATGATCACCTATCTCTAGGATGGTCACTAGCGCTTTTGTTGGGACTATCCTAAAATTCCACATTTTGATGGTGACCACTGTTCCTTCTTGTATATTCCACACCGTTGCTGATGGTAACCGATGTGTATTCACCAGGTTAGGTGGTAAATATTAACCAGTGACCCTTTTTAGAAGCTATTGTAATACTAGCATTACTCCTCTCCTCCACAGGCAATGTTGTAGGTTGTCAGCATAAAAATAAAACAAAAACCAAATAAGACCGCACCCTGTCCCGTTTTTGTTTTATTTTGTAGGTTGTCAGCATAAAAATAAAAACAAACGGGACAGGGTCCGGTCTTATTCAGTTTTTATTTTATTTTTATGCTGACAACCTACAACAGTCAGAGCACAGTGGAGCACCTGTCACTTTAGGACCGAGTTCACAATCAAGAATCCAGCATGATTGCACTTTAGTTTCACATATTGGGATTGCACCCTAAACCAGTTTATAGATGAGTGTTGTTTAATACTATAACTCTGGATATTAATTTGTATTGTTTACATCATTTCTGAGCAGTCTATATGATATTTAATTTAATTTGATTTTGTGTATATTAATTCACAATTAGGACTGCTGCACGATACGTTTAAATTTTATTTACAGATATATTTCATAAGCGCAGCAGCATCTTTTATTTTTCACATTTACACTTTAGATCTATTGGGTAGCGCACAAGTCACATGCACTATAGATTAGGTTTTCCAACTATTAAACTTTTCTGTATAGCAAAAATATTCCTCTGTTTGTATTTTTTGCAAAAAATTCTCAGCTATCCATGCTGCTGTTGTACAAATCAAGTCACCACATTTCTTTTGCATTGGCAATTTAATACTCTGATGAGCAAAGGTATTTGTTTCCTAATATCCTACAGTATGTGCCCTTCACTGTTCTCACACAGAGGTAGGGACTCTCTACGGAATAAAGCTATACTTAGAAAAAAAGAGAATATCTTCTTAATGTCCTTCATTTCCTAAATCAAAATTGAATGTGGTTATAAATGGTTACCTGGAGGATTATTAGGCAAAAGAGGAAATAAGTATAAGAATAAAACATTTACCACGTTACATTTGATGAATCTACTGTAATTGTGGTAGCTTTTTAAAACAGAATTAAGGCCCATCTCTAACCAAAACTTAATTTGTGGTCTTAGATGGAGTAGGAAAAGCATAGAAACCATTTCAGGTTTTTGTATACTATATGAATGTTTGTGCCAGTTTTCCCTCACTTAGTCAGGACAGGAAGTGATGCAAAATCTCAATAGAGGGGAAACAAGGCTGCAACAAAACAAATATATGACAGCATACAAGTTATAGAGCCCCACCCCTATCCCCCTTTTACAGGACCATTGAGTTTCTTTAAAAGTGGGAGTGAGCGAGTCTATTATGACTGCACTTGTACAACGTCCACTTGGGCTTGGGCTCAGCCTATCCTAGGTGCAATCCCAGTTCTTTGGCTACTAAATGCACTTAAAAGGCTTATATTGCCCTTCTCATGGGTCTTTCAGAAGCTATATCTTCTCTTGGAGATGGATTCTGCCTCATTTGATACTCAAGTGGTAGATGTGATGTCCTTGGTGAGGCGCATGACCGCTACATTTCCTATGGTGGATTTAGCCTCTTTTTAGGACATGGACTTCTTTAGGTCTAGGTAAATCTTTCTGTCAAACTAGACAGCCACTGTAGCATTTAGGCCCGTTATTATCCCTACCTAACTGTCCAAAGGATATCAGAAATTGGACACAAAAATTAGAAATGGCAATCAAGACTTGCGTAAAGAAGACATTGTTTGAACCTTGAATGAACTAAAGATTATGTAGCACTTTATGAGGTGGCGTGTGTGTGTGTAGACATGTATGATTCGGTTCATTAAGATTTTTTTTTGGACAATTAAATTTTTGGGGATTCAGATGTGTCCAAATTTCTGAGTGGACATAATGGGGAATCCCAAATCTGAAAATGTTATAACTTTTTTGGATTCTTTCAGATTTTATTACTATCAGCAGAATGTAAACAAAATATGTGCTGGTTAAAAAAAAAAAAAAACCACACACACAGCGTGGGGTTCCCCCCCAATCCATATCATGCTCTTTGGGGTTTTTTTTTTTAATGGCATGGGGTCCCCCCTAAAATCCATACCAGAGCATCATGTCTGTTAATTTGAAAAGGGAACCCTATGCCAATTTTTTTTTCAATAACATGGAATCCCCCCCAAAAATCCATACTGAACCCTTATCTGAGCAGCACAACAGGACAGGATAGGGGAGGGTGAGCGCCCCCTCACCCCTCCTAAAGCTTACCAGGCCACATGCCCTCAACATGGGGGGGTGCTCTGGGAGAGTAGGGCTTTCCCCCAAACCACCTTGTCCCATGTTGATGGGGACAAGGGCCTCTTTCCCACACCCCAGGGTAATGGTTGTGGGGGTCTTCATGGGCTTATCAGAAATGGAAAGCCCCCTTTAAGGAAGCCCAGATCACAGCCCCCTCCATGTGCATTAGTACCCCTACTCATTCACCAAAAAAAAGTCAAAAACACATGAAAAATGTTTGACAAGTCATTTATTAAACCCCCTAAAAATTATTTTTCCCCAAAGTAGCTCTAACAATCATAATGGGCTGCAGATCCCTCATGAAAACTCAGCTGGTGCAACAGCACATTTGACAGGAAATCTTTATTTGGTGCAAAAATTAGAGACAGGTTAGAGATAGCCATCTCTAGGGTCACTGGTGGAAAGTTCAGCTTACCACCACCAGCTAACAAGTGCAGTCCTATTTCAGAGACTCTCACCAAGGTAAAGAACCCTTTCTCCACAAGGAATGGTCACTTATCACCCACATTTCCAATCAGATAGGTCTCTCATCTTTGCAAGAAGCCTCAGATCAATCTGTTTGCTGCCTTGGGCAACCAAAGACTCCCTAGGTTCTTGGTTCATCTTCCACAATGTTTAGTGAAGTGGTTTGATGCTCTTACCTGTCCATGGAACTGCAGTGTGACATATGCCTTTTCTTTTCTTGACAGAGACCCCGATTGTCATTGCAGTCCTCCCATATTGGCCACTAAGGCTATAGTTTACACAGGCTGTAAAGCTCAAGGTCTGTACTCTATTCCCTCTCTCTCGGTTTCCTTATCTCTTGTGTCAAGGAGAATTTCCGCATCCAGGTCTAGACATGCTGGTTGTAAACACTAGTCTGCTCATTGGAAACACAAAAAGCCTCCTTTAATGGTATATATTCTCTAGTTTGGATTAAGTTTGTGACATTTGCTACAGTTCTAGACTTTAATCCTACATCTCCAACTGTTTTGCAGATATGAAGAAACTACGTACAGATCTGTCAGCATAGATTGTGAAAGTCATTCGGGTCATAAACAGCAGTTGCACAGTTTTCTCCTATGCTAGTTCGAGCTCACCCCAAAAAAGACTGATGGCAGCTTTTCTGGCCAACACATGACAATATATCATTGGAAACAATTTGCAAGGCAGCAAATTAGTCTTCTCCCTATACATTTCTAAGGCACTGCAGATTGGACCAAGTGCCTTGATGTGAACTTTGGTAGAATTATTCAAGTGTTGGTTTCTTCTGTAACCCTTTAAAACCACCTTGTGCCAATTCTCATTAGTATGATGCTATGTAGGCAGCAACTACTAACAATTACAGTATTTTTCCTTTAGTGTCCATGGCAGCATACATCATCTCTCTAGATCATTTAATGAGAATTACTGGTGGGGGTCTATACTCTTACTTTCCGGGACAGGAGTGGAGCTCTATCAATAGTATTCTGCCATGGATAGCCACCAAGAAAGAAAAAGTGCTTAAGTATTGAAAATTTTTTCTGTAAAATGGGGAGGAGTTAGAAACTCCATCAGAATAATATTAATGCTTGAGCATCTTGCTCTAGTAATGGGTGCTTCTCTCATTATCAGTTGTCAGACATGGGATCAGACAGCATTAAAATGTTTATAAAAAGTATCAACATTTGCAAGGGGAGGCACAGAGGGTTTTGCAGGAGGGTTCATTGATGTGGTGTGTTGCCAACAGAGCAAGTGGATTTCTGCTGGTGGGGTTGTTTGCTGGGGAAGGGACTTTTTTTGCCAGGAGTAAGGTTTTGCTGAGGGAAAGGGGGGATGAATTTTTAACCAGTGTCAAATGTCTGTTTATTGTTTGTAAATTGTCACAATTTCTTGCCTATTGTCATGAATGCCTGCTTGTTGTTTGCATATTGTCACAAATTCAAATTTGTTGCCCATTATAGTTAGGTATGCTTTTTGTTACCCCATATCTTCACAACTGCCGATTTGTTGCCCTGATAGTGTCAGGTTTGTATATTTGTTACCAACATCCTGTCACAATCGGCTGTTCTGCCCATAAAACTGGTTGAAACCCCCTTTTGGGTCGCAAACCTCTACTTGAGAAACACGGGTCTACACAATTCTTTCATGGCAGGTTTCTGTCAAAAACAAAGGCATATAGAAAGTCTTAGATAGTGCTACAATTTTTTTAAAGCCTGTTGTAAAGCTACTATGTTACTACAAAAAAAATAAAAAATGCTGGAGTTGCAGGAACCTTAGGGTTCCTACACATATACTGTACCTACCTTAGCCTCCCAGCCCTGCTGCTATACTCAAATGCTGCATTTTCTGATGGGCAAAACTCAAAACACTTTTTGATAATGCAGAAGGATGCTTGCTCCTCCCTTCTCTCCACATATTTCTATTGGCTTACCACTATTGGCCAATAGCATGTGCATGATGCAGTATAGACCAGGCAAATTTTGTCACTACTGGGGATTATTGGAGCTTTAGCCATCAGAATGGCCCAGTGTTTGGGCAAGGCTTCATTTCCGTTGCCCTTGATCTGTTTTGTAGAGAGCTTCTCTGTGCTTTTATCAGAAACCACTGTGCAAGCATAGGGGCAGTATGCATGACAAGTAGGTTGTGACAGTTGTAATTTGACTGGTATTTTTTCAAAAACGAATTCAACATTCTGTCAGAAACAAGCAACCAAACAATATATCTGTAAAAATTAAAGAAACCTGGCATTTGTCAAGCTCCCTTTGCTTATTAAGGCATTTGCCTTCATTCAGCCATGTTCCATGCCAGGATCCAGAAGGGCAGGGATTTTAAATCCCCGGCTTGCTGCATTGACTGTGTGGGCACTGACAGTTAATCACCCACACAGGTAAGTATAGCAGATACTGGTGGGGTGGGGAGGGTGTACAGTGTTAATTCACGCTATTTTTTTCTTTAAAAGGTGAATTTACACTTCAAGTTCATTACAAATAAATTCAGAATGTGGTATAGCAGCATCAAACCTTTTTTGTATATTGCAACAAGGGTACCGCCTGCATTCTGTAACACTGTGGAGTCTTTTAAATCAATGTTTTCACCCAAGGTTCCCTCAACTTTCACCCAAAAGTCTCCACATACTCTATTAATGTGGAAATGTTGTGTGAAAACATTATTAGACCCTTGGCTATTATGTAATACTGGCATCAGAATAATCTCGATGCAAATACAGAATTTGATTGCACTTATACAATTACTTAATTATGTATGGAACAGCATATATAGTTTTGCATTCATTACACAATGGAAACATAGGCATAAAAATGCTTATTGCATTAATTATATCTAATGGAACCCAATGCAATACTGTATAATGAAATTGTAAGAGTGCATTTAATGCAAATAACTATTAATTATATTAGTATATGAGTTGAATATAGTGCACACCATTACCTTTCCACTTTGTAAGCACTTCTTTACTATAAGTATTTTCTTAATGATATGCTTTGCCAAGGTTTTTTTATTTTAGGAAAAGGCATAATCTGACCATACAGAGCACTGAAATCTTACTTAGGGCTTCTATATATAAATAGGAAGCATTTACATGTTTAAGCCAGTATTTGAAAAGTAGTTTGAGTAATAGGCACACATTACTCAGGAAATACAATTCACTGATTCAGCCATTGAAAAACCATAGTCAATCATTTTCCTAAGGTCTGTGTATTTCCTAAATTTAGAACAGGACATTATGCTGAGAAACAAAGTAAAGTTCGCTTTTAGCATCCAAGTTCTCTTAGTATCCAGTAGCATACATTAACCGCTTGCTATCCACTCTATAGCAGAAATACTGCTATGGGGCAGCATGGGTGCGCAAAATCACGTATATTTAGACACACACAATTTCAGTTCTGGGTAGGGGGCGCGTGCAGCTGGCGATTACTCACCGACACCCGGTGATTGCTAATATCGATGGGGGGGGGGGGAGAGAACTGTATGTTATCAACACTGTTCTCTCCCGTCAACTCCTGCACACTGCTTTGTATGGCTCTGCATAAATTTACAACTTTTTAGAAAATGCAGAATGAAAATTAAAATTTAATTTTACACAAACTTGTGGCAAAGAATGTAGTCTTCAAAAACTCATTATGCTTCTTAAAAACTACTGTGGGGCATTTTCTTTTCAAAATGTTATAATTTTGTGGGTGTTTTCACTGTCCTTGTGCTCTAGGGCTTCCAAAAATGTGATAGGTAGTCAGGAAATTAGATGCGTAATTTATCCCTCTAGAACACCTGAAAGTGCTTCTTAGATTTTGGACCCCTCTATGTGGTAGGGCTGTGAAAAACTCACATGTGGTATCGTCATACATAGGAGTAGTGGAATGTGTTTTGGGGTGTAATTCTAAGTATGCCTATGCTGTGTGTTAATTTCTTATTAAATTGACAAGTCTGTAAAAAAAAAAAAAAAAATTCAAATTTTGATTTTCCCTCTTAAAATTTTTCCCCAAAAAATTACAATTTAAAAGGCTCACTATGCCTTTCAGAAAATGCTTTGCAGTTTTTTGTTTTTTTTTACAAAATGGTATTTTGGGGGAGTCTCTACTGTCCTGGTACTCCAAAAATGCATTAGGTAGTCAGGAAATTAGATGGATAATTTATGCCCCTTGAAAGCCAAAAGGTGCTCCTTGAATTTTGAGCCCCTCTATGCATCTGCGCTGTGAAAAAGTCACACATGTGGTGTCCTCATACTCAGGAGACATAGCAAAATGTGTTCTGGGATGTAATTATACATTAAGTATGTCTATGTTGTGTGAGAAAAAAACCCAAAAAACACACACACACACACACACACACACACACACACGTTAAACAGCTTGAAAATTTTTTTTAAATTTCTTCATTTTCCCAAAATACCATGGACTGTGTGCTTTCTAAAAAGGGGTCATTTGGAGGGTATTTGTACTGTACTGGCATTTTAGGGCTTCATAAAAATGAGAAATTTTCAAATATACAGTATTTACCATAGTTTGTAGACACCAATTTTCACACAGGGTGAATAATATTTACTGATTTGGGTAATTTTTACCAAAGAAAATGAAGCAGAACACATTTTGGAAGATTTTTGGTTGCAATATTTTATAACAGAAGAAAAGAAAAAAAAAAAAAAACACAACACACACGCACACACACACACACACATGATTAAAACAAACAAAAAGAAAGCTCAACCTGTCTCAAAAAATTATAAAAACTTAATTTGGGTACAGCGTTGAATGACTGAGTAATATTCAAAGAGAGAGCACTGAAAAGTATTGCAGTGGTTAAAGTGGTTCTAAAGTCAAAAGGATTTTAACTTAATGCATGAAGGCAAAAAAAACTTCCAAAGCTTGTGCTCTCTAGACATCCCTACACACTTACCCGAATCCTCTCTCAATCCAGTGCTGTCCCATCTGCAACAATGCTGCTCCTCTCTACATTCAGAGGAATCTGAGAGCAGTGGCTCCTGCAGTTGTCAGTCAAATCCTGGAGAAGGTGGCAGAGGGCATGGCCCAGCTACACAGTGTACACCTATGTACACAGCCTGGCATTGGAGTGCTCCTGCACCAGTGCCACCTCAGCAGACAGCTTGCTGGGGGTCATTTGAAAAAGAGGAGCTCTAGAAGAGGAGGTAAGGGACCACTCTGTTCAACACTATTGCACATAGCAAGTATGTATAATATGTGTGGTGGTTAGCTCAGATGGGGATCAACTTCCCTGGGAAAAAGGCAGTCCAGACAGCAGGTCTCTTAAAAGTCTGGCTAGTAGGCAGTTTTGTTTATTTTCAATGCAACTTTTTAAATAAAAACAAAATAAATCCTTTTCAACCAGGAACTTACAAGACGAAAAACATTCTGCAAACCTTTTTCCCTTCTTGTACAAAGCAAATCTCTCTACCCCACTCTCCCTCCTTCTTGAGTCCCAGACCAAGAGCAACCTCTTGTTCCAGTCCAGCTTTATTTATACCACCTGCTGGTGTTCACAAATGGAAAGATAAATTCGGTTTGGAACCAACACAGTCAGGTGGCCCAGAAAACGGGGACCAAATTCCACCTTATTTCTCTACATATGAAAGCGTGTGAGGCGATACATAGCGTCCCTCAATCACCTCGCCTTTCATAACGTCACACATTTATTTATTTGTCTGACAGAAGCTAAAGAATAAAGTGGCAGAATCCAATGATAAGATAGCTTTTGTTATGAAGTCAAAGCATTCAACAATGTTGAATGGCAATACTTATGGGAAGTCCTTACTGCTTGGACCTTCCTGTTATCCCCTTTACAAAGTCAGAATAGATGAAACTTTGGAGTGCTGGTTGAGCAGCAACCAAATGTATCAGTAGTGGTGCCTCAAGTGACGCATTGAAAGTGACAATGGATTTTGGGTGAGACCAAGACCATAGATTAATGTTCTGGCCCAATACATCATGCAGGCTTAATGCCGGATGGTTTTAGTTTGTCAGTGTATTTTTAATATACAGCACATTTTCAGCTTACTCATACTGCCGACACATTTGCACCAATGTTTTCCTCTGTAGTAACTGTATGATCACATTATTGCCCCTTTAATCTGTAACAGTATGCATTTTATAATATCGACAGGGTACAAAAAAATTCCTAAAACCGACGACAATTTTAAAACCATTTTCAGCAACCCCACCCAGTGACACTAGAAACTCTCCATGCTGCTATACTCCAGTTCTATGATAATTTTTCAACTCAGAAATTTTATCCTACTCAGCTACTAAGGCAATAAAAACATGAACCTGCCATGTATTGGAATTTGTCTAGTAAATTGTCAACTTAAACATTTACATGCCTGTAACAAGTAATTCATTAATGCTCTTCAGTTTATGCAGCATTACATGTAAAAGGACCAAGACTGCTGTTCTGCTAGTTCTGATAATTAGAGACAGAGGATATTAATCACATAGAAATGTGCCACATTTTGGTTAAATAGTTAACTGCGCTTAATTTGGTTATGTGGTCTGGCTGTTATCAGTATATAACCTGATGATACATCTCCCATGATTTATGTTGCCAACATTTAGTTATCCCAAGGGCACTCTCAGTGAAGCATCATTATTTCTTTATTAAATACTCTACCTTTGCCTGCTTGCACTCGACAAACAAATCTAATGGCATGAAAGAATTCAATTTCAGAGCTGAATGATAATTTGTCAGGCACTGTTAATTCACATAATTCAAAGTTAATTATGTTTGAGATATTAGGCTGAACTATAATTTGGTTTGCTTCGACAATAGATTCCTAACCATTTACCAGTTGTGATTAGGACAACAAAATGTGTTTACTGGCATGACTGGGCAAATATACTCTGTGTGTTTTTTATATATATATATATATATATATATATATAAATATATAAACATATACACACACATACAGTTGTGGTCAAAAGTTTGCATACCCTGCCAGAAAATCATGCAATGAAGCAGTTTATTATCATATAGCATTAGGATTTAAAAAGGAGACAAACAACTTGCAGAAATCACCTAAATGGCCCTGATCAAAAAAAGGTTACATACCCTGGAATGTGGGAAATTAAAGTGTTTCTAAACCCAGGACCCTGCATTCACTATATCTGGTCTTCCACAGAACATGGAAGTGCAATTATTTTAGTAAATCTAACTGCTGATGAGAAAATGTATTTAGCAGTTTATAGCAGTCTTGTGACTTCAGCTGAGTACTGGTTAAAGCTTTCAGGAGGAATTCTCTAGGGAGGATGGAAATCCCCTGACCTGTCTGGAAAGTGCTGATTGGCTCTGTGCTGATCACATGCACTCTCCCAAGACAATAAAAAACCCTCTCTAGCAACACACTAAACCGAGCATGTGCAGAAGGGCAAGGGTTCATCAGCATGAGCATTTGAACAGGAAGAGAGGCAGAGAACAAAAACAACCTTTTTACACAATGCAGAGGATTAACCCCTTAGGTTCCACAGTGAGTATAACATGCATACTTTACTGCATATACAGACTGATTTTACTGTTGTGGGTTTAGCAACACTTTAAGCTTTATTTGCCATTTTAACCGGCGTGTGCCACTGTGTGTGTGTGTACCAAGGCCAAACATTCCATATGTAAACTTTTGATCAGGGCCATTTGGGTGATTTCTGTTATTCGGATTTAAAGAAGGAGCCAAAAAATCAAAATACGAGGTATGAACATATAGTCCTTAAGAACTCCATACTCCATCTCAACTGTAAATGTAACAATCAAGGTCTTTGTGAACACCATTGAACATTATTTATAAGCAATACCATAGAGCAGTGATGGCGAATCTTTTAGAGACCAAGTGCCCAAACTGCAACCCAAAACCCACTCATTTTATTACAAAATGCCAACACTGCAATTCAACCTGAATACTGAGGTTTTAGTTTAGTAAAAAAAAAAAAAAAAAAAACTCATACATTAACATCTTTTGTCTTAAGAAAAAAACCACAATAGATCTTTCAATGATACAAGCAGCTTTTTATACAAAAGGTAAAAGTTTGCATTTGGGATGACATCATCAGCAGCACTATGCTCACTTTGCAGGTTGGAGAGGCACTGATCACGTCACTAGTGTGGGCTCAGAAGTGTCTCAGCAAAGTACAGGGGATGGTCGGATTTTAGCAGGGCAGTCATGAAGCACCAGGGCCCCCCCATGTCTGACCACAGTAATCCCATAAAGTTTACCACTCCACTGACCCCAGGATGTGTCTGTTACTGATCAGACTAGCCTCACATTGTACTGTCACCGATCACCGGACCCTCCTTCCCAGATCAGATGGAGGGTGGTCCCTTCGGTCCAAGCTCAGCCCTCTCTCCACTCTCTGCAGTTTTCTAACTGGGTAATCGATCGCCCCTCCCTGCAGTCAGGCATGTGCAATCCTATAGGCCCTACTCGTTTCTGAGCATGCGCATTGGCCCATATGTGCGCAGTTATCAGATGCTTGGCTGCTGGGGCAACTTGGCTAGTGTGCTGACTGAGGGCTCTGCATGCCTGCTGCGGCATGCATACCATAGATTCACCACCACTGCCATAGAGGGTAAATCAAAGTTGGTAATACACCTTTTGCGTAATACACCTTTTGCTTGTGCTAGGATACATCTCTAAGAATATCTGAGGGCCCGAGTTAGCTCTCCTGCATGTTCAGCATTCAGCCTAGTTTTAATTTAAACCCCCCCCCAAAAAAACAAAAACAAAAGAAACTAAATTTATAAAAGCATGCACTATAGTAGAAAAGACTCCGTGGCACCAGTACATAAATAAAAATGTTCATGTCATACATTACATTCAGACTATACTCAAGCCCATTATGCTCCTACACAAAGATTACTAGAATTTGTGTTCTATAAACTGCAGCTATTGTTTGAAAAACTGCAATCTCCATTTTTGATGTCTGTCCACAATATGTTATGGTGTTTTTTCTTCTGATGCTTTCCTTTGACCATAAGTATAAATGCCTTACTCCCCCAGCCGCTAAGTTTGCTGTTCTGTTGTATAAACTGTGGTTCCATAAGACATTTTTGAAGGGAAAAATATCACCGGATCCAGAGTACACAAAAGTTTATAATTTATCATGTTCAGAGCATAATATTTTAAACTAAAAGGGTTAAAAGGGTGTATACACATCTACAGATTTTGTGGAGTCTATCATAGTCCAGATCACCCAGGAGATGACAGAAGGCATTGTCGCTGAAATGGATAAAAACACAATAATTGTCTCATATCTCTGCCTGGCCATTGCAGCAGAGAACAGACATATAAAGAAACATGGTCTGTGGACCAATATGTCTGCAATTAATTTTTTTTATAATGCCCATGTTAAGGGTAAGGCCCAAAAGCATTTTAAAATTTGGAAACCACAATAGGAATTTCCTGGCAAGGTTTGAATGTGTTGGCGGTGATGTACTGTTGGGTATAAACAATACTTTGGCCCACAATCAAATTGTAGAGGTCCGCGGTCAAGAAAAAAAAAAAGTCTCAAGGCATGTTAAGTTCACAGTGAACCGAACCCTGGGCTGTGAATGGAGGGGGGGGGGTGCAACAGATGCTGCTAATCTGGGGACAGTCAATTAGGGTTTGCAAGCTTGTCTGGAATGCTACAATGGGCTTCTTGGGCCTGTGCTTAATATCTTGGTGGCTGGGGTTTCAATACACTGAATGTTAGCCACTTCACCAGCATGTATTGCACTGCTGGCAGTTGCTACTTCACCATGAAATACTGTAGGGCTGTTTAAAAGGCCAGGATGTACTATGCTGCTGGTGCCTGCCAGGTCACCAAAAAGTAGTGCAGTGCCAATACTTGCAGTGCCAATACTTGCACCCCGCTGATTTGAGCATAATTATGCATTTCTATCACTTCAGCAACATAGGGTACACCTGATTTTAACAGGGACCTCATTGCCATCATCTGAGCAAGCCATCAGAGTGCTGCTGCTTTCTAGAAGTTCATATTCTGACAATGAAGCCTCCCCTTTGCTCTCATCCATCATGCTCAGACTCTTGTAGGTCTCTTTACTAATGTACGTTTTGGGCACCAATTTTATTAGGTACCTAGTTGCAAAATATGAGAAAAATAGCTTTTGGCTAGCAATCAGGGACTGCTTGCATGCTAGTGCTAGCAGAGACTGCTAGTGCTAGCAGAGATCAGTCCTGGTCTTGCTAAAACTGCCTTTTTTGGACAATGTATCAGAGGTGGCAGTGATCAAAAAAAATTATGCTGACACTGCAGTGTGTGTGTGTGTGTGTGTGTGTGGGGGGGGGGGGTTAGAAGCTTGTACTCACACAGAATCTGGCTGGCTTCTTTCCGTAAACAGAAAGAGCTCATGGAGGAAGAATCCGGCCAGATTTTGTTGGTTTTGTTTACAAAAACACAGAGGTTTGTGCTGTGATTGGCCACAGCTGAGCAGCAGGTATACAGCCATAATCATTGGCTGTAACCTGTTGACAGATTTGTGCTGTGGCCAACCACAATACAGGTCAGTAGGGGGCACACAAACATGCGTACCAAAAAACAGGAACCAAGTGGCAGTGTACATGTACGTTTCCTAGCCTGGGCTGCCGCCCAACTGCAGTAAATGTAATGTAGACAGGTGGCAAGTAATTTAAAAAGGGGATTCTATTAAAAATAGTCTCCACTAATTGATACAAAGCCCTTCAAGCATGCAGCATGGCAGGCCAGGAAATGGGACGAGACAGAGACACAGAGAGATTAAAGGTGCTGAAATCTTTTGAAGATCCCTCATATGTTGTAAGTAATATTATTCAGACTACAGTTTGTACTGTCTCAACAGCTACTGGTTGCCAAGTAGTTTCCCCATTTTAAATCAGATAAAGCATTGGCTTTATCTCAATATTTTGTCTGTTTTAGGAAAATCCTGTAAGAAGGCTGACTTGGAGACAAGGGCATGGATTTGCTCATGGAACTGTGGTAAGATGTCTGCATAAGGATGCACCAGACAGCCTATTTAAAGGATGTCTTAATCCAGAGTCACTGTTGATTGATCTTAATCTGTGTCCTGTGCCCTTATGGTGTCCTGTATATGACTTTTGTTACTGACCTTAGATTTTGCTCATACTTATGCTTACCAGTTCCTGACCTTGGCTCTGTTTACAATTTTGATTAGACATGTGCAGTTCACTTTGTTCTGAATTCGTATGAATCTGTCATTCAGGAATTTGGATGTCTCAGAATTTCCAAATTACAATAGTAACTAATCCAAACTAAAACAAAATTAAAATTTGCATCGAATTTGACTCAAATTCTAATATGAAAAGAATAGAAAAAATACACAATAGAAAAGAAATTAATAGAAAAAATATAGCTTATGAAATTTAAATAGAACTAGAAAAGCTACAATTTCTGGGGAAATTGTGTGAAGTGTTCTTGCCTCCACCAGTAGTCTACAACTGGAGTGGGTGGAGTAACTGGGTGGAGTGGCTTGTCACTGTGCTGCCTGCTCACACAACTGGGTTCCTATGGCAACTCACTACAGCAAGGGCAGAGAAGAGCGGTTAAAAACAAACTGCTCCAACTTGCTCACTTCACTGGCGGTTGCCATCTTCAAACGGTTGTAGTTTAAAAACTATAAATCCTATACCGAAGAGCTTTATATTGTGAGAATCACAAGATCCAGACTTACATTTTGATGCATAGTATGTCTCTGAAATATTAAAAATGAAGGCACAGTTGCAGTTTAGAAATTGCCCTTCAAATTTCAAGTGGCTAAAGTGGAATTTCAATGAATGTCAATGGGCGGCATGAGTTGCAAACAAATAGTCATATTGTGAAAACTATCAGGACTTTGGCTTAGACATGGACATTTTTAGTGGCAGCAGGGAGAGCTGAACGTTTTGATACAAGATTCGTGTAGGTGGGCTTGAAAATGAGGAAGTGATGGCAGTTTAGAAATCATGTCCTGATTTTTTAGCTCCTACTATAGTTTTGAACATTCCGCCATTCATGCCTATGGGACCAATTTCACCACAAAAACGCCGATATTTCGAGAACCATTTGGCTAAACGTTCCACAAAGTAATAGCACACCAATCGGGAACAATCCGCACGTTTCGGTATATTACTATGTAGTGTAAAAACTGTGGGGAGGAGTTAGGGTGGTGAATTTGGCTATAATAATAAGAATATATATGTGAGATAACAGTAAGTAGTCTTGCCATGCAAGAACACTTAATACAAACATATAGAATAAAATAGAAAGAATAGAATATAGTCTTCCAATGGAATATAAAAAAAAATTAGAAAGAATATAATGGTCTTCCAAAATTCAAATAGAATAAAATAGAAAAAAAGTGAATGAAAAAAAAAATATATATATAACTGCATTCTGAAATTAGACTTTTCAAATGCCAATGAAAATACAGATTAAAATTTTCTAAATTTGGCAGAATTGAATTCAGAAACAAATTAAACAAAGTTAATGAAATTAAATAATATTAATGAATCAAAAAGAAACAGAATTTTTTCTTTTCTTCACATGTCTAATTCTGATGGCATTGTTCATTGCTTGTCCACTGCTAGCCTCAGCTACCCCCATGACCACGCTTCTGACCAATTCAGCTCTATGGAATTACAGAGAGCCTGCTCTGGCTGTCTCCAGCATTTGCTCTAATCACCGCTGTAAATTCCTGCCACAAGCTCACTGGGAGCAGTGAAAAGTCCTGCTTCCTGAACCCACGGTACATTTAGAGTTTCTCTTTAACCTCTGCTGGTTCATCCTGCAGTGCTGCTGTTGGGTTGGAGATACAAGAGAAGATAACCTCAATCTTTCATTCTCTCATGTATGTGACAGTGTGGGGGAAAAAAAAAAAAGATATACAATGAAAAATTAAAAAAAAATATCCTGTGTGTTGAGATGTGCATCTTATACTCTCCCTTGTAGCACAATAAGGAGTATTTTGTAGATACAAGGACAGCCCTTCAGGTCTGGTATGGATCTTAAGAGGGAACACGTGCAAAAAACAAGCATTGCCCCCCCCCCCCCCCCAAGATCCATACCAGATCAATATCTAAGCAGGTAGCCTGGCTGGTTAGGAAAGGGAAGGGTGGAGAGCATGTACCCCCTGCTGAACTACTGCACCTTCAACATAGGGAAACTACCTTTCCCAGAGGTGACCTCCTGGCAAAACACCATGCCCTCATGGCGATGTGGACAAGGGTCTTCCCCAAAACCCTGGCTCATGGTTGTGGGTATCTGCAGATAGGGACTTAGAATCTGGAAGCCCTTTAAAAAAAAAATAAGTGGACGTAATATCATTCCTGCTGGATGCTCGTGAGCTACCAGATTGTTTGGCCATTCCACAAATGCCAAAACATGGAATGTTTGGTCACCCCCTGCATTGGGTAAAACCTGAACTCATTCCCAATTATCAGACAGAATGCCATCTTTATTTGCAGGCATCACAATCATGTCTATGGAGATGCAGCGGCTGCATAAACTCAGATGCTCATTCAAAATTTGATAACCATGCAGTTGTTTTATGGAGAAGATATATAGATGACACCTTCTGTTTGTGATTTAGTAGTGTACAATCCCCCATGCGTTTATGTCGCAATTAAACTACAAAACCTAGGGGAGTGGAATGAGGTATCTATTAACCTTCTGGATCTGGTGATATTCCATGAATATGATATACTCCATAATAAACTCATTTTAAAGATTACTGATCAAAAATGGCTTTATCGCAGTACGGGGTTGTCACATGCATCCTGGTTGAAGGCCATTCCAAGAGGATCTGTTCTCATAAGAGGGATTTCTTTAAAATGGCTATAAGAAAACACTAGATCAAAAGATTCAGATAGTATCAAATATGGAACATGACCTGTTAATCTCTAAAGACAGGAGAACCCTGGTTTGAGTGGGCCTTTTTAAGTACATTTTCCCCTCAAAACTATTGGATAAACAAAGTTTTGAAAAAGCATTGGTGCATTCTTAAGAATGATACAATATTAGGACCACACCTCCTTGAAAAAAAACTCAGTTAAAAAAAAAACAAAAAAAAAAAAACCACGCACATTAAAGAACACCATTGCCCCTAACCTCATGGATAAACCCCCTAAATTAAGAAGGTTTGGCAACTTAAGGTGGCTCTAAAGGCTTAAGGTTTTTTACCTTCATGCAATGTATGCATAAAAAAGGTAAAAAACCTTCAGTGTGCAGCAGCCCCCCCAATATTCACCTGAGCCTGATCTCAGTCCAGTGATGTGCACAGGAGACTGCTTTCCCGGGTCTCTCCTTCATTGACTGAGACACAGCAGCGGCACCACAAGGGCACCTAATGCTAGAATTGAGGAGCACTTCAGTATTTTGAAATTTTAAAGGGACAGTCAAAGCATTTTTAAAAAGGTACCATAACAAGCATCCTTTGCTAATGAAATCAATAGGAACTGAAAAATACTCCCTTTATTGGTGTGGCAGTGATCTTTGTAGAGACATCCAGACAAGAAACTCATTAGATATTTGATCTAAAATACTTTGTCCCTTGGGGGGGTTAAACGGATAAGTTCACCTTTCCTAACATGCTACACCTGTATTCAGGGTGTAACATGTAAGAGCTGCAGAAATTCCTCTGTGACAGCAGACTAGAGATCTTCTCCCCACATCGGACACAAAAAACATGCACACACCCACACAGGACTCCACCCACCAGACCATGTCTTTCATTTAGAGTTCACACATACAGCTTTCTTTTGATCACCTCTGCATTTATTTTTTTTGTGCTATAAACAAGACAATTTTGAAAAAAAAAAAAATTTTCTAGACCAAAATGTATTCGGCTACGTCTTTGGTAAAAAAAACAAAAACAAACACAAAAAAAAAAAAAAAACACACCACACAAACAAAATCCCAATAAGTGTTTATTAATTGGTTTATGTGAAAGTTATAGCATCTACAAATGGCGGTTTATGTACTGGATTTTTTTTTTTTAATACAAATAATGGCGGTGAACAGCGAATTATAGCTGGCATTCTGACATTGACACTGGGTAGGAACAGACTAACTACCACTAATACAGTGATCAGCGCTAAGAAAAAGTGCTGACACTGTACTAATGACAGTGGGCAGGAAGTAGTTAACATCTGGTGTGATTAAAGGGTTTTGTGCTGTGTGCGGTTTTACTAGAGGGCATGCTACTTTCTCTCTGCTTTGCAAAGAGATAGAAAGCAGCACATCTGTTGGAGAGATCCCCTGATCGCTGAGTCCCGGCCATGAATCACTCGCCGAGACCTGGTGACCGACATCTCTGGAAGCCAACAACAGCGAGTGTAGGCTGCCATGCTCATGCTAGCTCCCTACCTAGAAATCCGGTCCTTGAATGGATAATTTGAGTTTGCATAGATTTGACACGTGGATTGAATTATATATATTTGCACATTAGTTTTTTGAGATCATATTTGAGCATTGGGACAATAATTTGAGTTTATGAATTTTGACATTTATAATTTGCACATATTTGTGATATTTTGCATGTATCATTTAAAGCGATAAAGGGCACCCGTTTCTTTTAAATTGTTGGTTAGGTCCTGTGTTCAGGCCTGGTTGGTGCAGCTATCCTGGATGGTATGAGTGCAGATTATAGTCTTTTTTTAAATTTATCAAACTGTTTGGCCATTCCATGAACACCAAACATTGAATGTTCGGGTCAAAGCCTGCATTGGGCAAACCCTGAACTCATCCCCAATTATCAGACAGAATGCTATATTTTATATGCAGGCATCATAATCATGTCTATGGGGAAGTGGTAGCTGCACAAATTCAAATGCTCATTCCAATCTGACAGGGATTTGCCCTGAATGCACACTGTCTGCATTTGAGTCACTCACCCACATGACTGTCAATGAGCAGCTTTGTCTGTGCAGCCACTGTGTCCCCACAGACATGGATGAGCTGCCTGCATGCAACACCTAATAGTTCAGGTCACAAAAATGGGTCAAATGTCTCATATAAGGACTATAGGTGTCAGTGGCCATGTAGAGGCCTTATATGGTGAAAATATGATTAGACACAAATGGACAGAAGTTAAAAGCAGTAAAACCTCTGTCCATTATCACACCACTATGCTACTGGGGCAGTCAGGGGTTTTTGACCCCATAGACTTTAATGAGCACCCCATCAAATGTCACATTTCCTTCTTTACAATTATTCAACTTCCTCTAACTGCTAGGGTAGCTGTCCTGTAGGAAACCTTAAGAAGTATGCACAGTCATCCCAGATTTGTGCACCATATGTGCCCCTTTTAGTTACAGTCTAGTGGGCTCTATGTTGCTGATGACTGAGTCTTCAAACAGAATTAATCATGCTGCAGAACAAAAAGTTCTTTAGTGCACATGCGGCTTTTACAGCAGTTATAGCATTTTGCATATTTAAGCTGATTGGAGTGTGCAAGAAGCACCACTTGTTTGAAAGGATTCCAGATGCAAGCTCCACAACTCTTAGTGCTCTGGTGAGGTGATATTCAAAGCACTGTTCTGTAAATTTAATGAAGAATTTGAATAAGGCCCTTAGCAGGTGTGCACCCAGGGCAAAGGGTTTGTTCCCAACAAAGACACAAGGTAGAGAAGAACATGTCGTTCCTAGAAGTGGACTGTTCAGACAGATCAAGTCATCCTCCCGAAGCATCTGTCCAAATACAGAGTGGCCATAAAATACTAGGCGTCCGAGTTGTTCCCATATGACCCATTGTTTTATTGGCAGTGGCCACTCCCAATAAAACAAGATAAATATTTTTATTGCTCAAGAACTTGTTGCCACTTGATATTCGCTTTATGATCCTTATGATCTTCCCCTCAATTGCTCCCACACAGTTGGGGAAATTGCAGAGCCCCCAGAAAAGACCTGATATTCTGGACCATTACTCCCTTGTTTTTGTCATGACCACATCCTTTAACACATCCCATATGGCAGCACAGGTGTCATGGACAATGAAGCATGCAGTTGACTTTTCCACCATGATTGCAAAGGGCAGACTATCCAAGGACTGACCAGTTGCCAAGTACCCATGAAAAGAAATGATAATTGTTTAATTTTACAGTAAAGCTTCCAAAAGCAAAGTGAAAGTCTCAAAGATGTTTATACAAGAAACTTAAAGGCCCTCAGAGAAATCAGAAGTGGGTCTGTAGCATCTAAAACATACACTCTAAGAACAGGATTTTCTGCTGCCAGTCTTGAAAATTAAAAAGCTAGCACCTATGTTTCTTTAAAACTAGGTTCATGGATTGTGGATCCTCAAATGCATTTTATATGTTTATAGCACAGAAAACAGTATCAGGGGAACAGGCCAACAGATGAAGAGCTGAATTGTCAAGATACGCAAGTATCAATGAGCTACTCCTCGTGTGCAAATGCCTGTACCGAATGAAGAAGCAACACCAGGCTCAGACCAATGTTTGCATATCAGGACAATTAGCAGGCCCATGAGACGCAAAGCTACCTCGCAAAAAGTTTTGGTAGACTGAGATATGTCTGACAAAATGCTACCTTATTCCAACAGATTTGTTCTTGGACAGAGCCTTGATTGCTTTGTCAAGCAGATCTTGAGCTTAAATTTGCTCATTCATTCCACCTTCCTCTACCTCTTCCACTGGTTTACAACCCTTCATACCAACACAAAAAAAAAAAACAAAAAAAAAAAAAACAAACAAAAAAAAACACTTACGGACCATACACCCCTCCAACCCACACATCTTTCCCTTCCACAGAAACCCACACAACACTCTTAGCCACTCTCAAAACATCCTGTTATCAAATCACCAGGTTTTCAAACAAGTGGGGGACATGCACAAAAATACATTACAACAAAAAATATGCAGCTCTTTAAACATGTCGATCACTGGTGCAGGGCTCCTGCAAACCTGTCAGTGAATCTCTGTGTCCATACAGGCAAGGAGATACAGCCTGCTAGGAAGACTCAATGAAATATCACAGCACTCAACAGCACCATGGTAATTCATTGAGAACTACAAGCCAAACACCACAAAAGCTAATCGGGATTTGTAGGTCATTCAATTGCAGAACTCTGAATGGAACTACACAGCCATGTGGGAAAAGCCCTGCCATGTCATTTTTAAAAAGCAGCAGCTAGTACCCCATATTGCTGTCACTGGGAGGGGAAATAGGGCAGTGGGAACATTTGAGAAAAAACCTAAAAACAGGTAAACCAAAAAGGTGAACTTGCCCTTTTAAACTCTTGGTGACAGGGTCAGCAACACCATACTCTGGCAACACAAATTGCATGTCTTCATTTACTGTACATACAGTAATTGCTTGGCTAGCATGACAACAAAGCCCCAATATGATTGATTTCCACCTCAAAAGAAAATGTTTAATAGGTAGTTTTTCCCAAAGATATTTTTGTGCAGAAGTACTAATTCAGTGTTGGAAGCAGAAGAGGCAATACAGCTGATGGTGTTATAATCAGAGCAAGGTTGCAACCTATGCTTGTCTCTACTCTGAGAAGCCCTGCTGGGAAAGCCATAGGGCAGACTTATGAAACCCCTTGATATACACATCACTTTTGCTGGAGGCTGTCAAGAGAAGATAATGTATACTGGGGTAGGGGTGAAAAGGGAGATGAAAGGGTGAGGAAAAGGAGGAAGATTGTGGCTCTTTCCCTGAAGAGAACTCTATTGTTCTACTGAGCTGCATAGTGAGAGGTCAGATGTCTCTTCATACAGGTTGTACCCAAATGGCTGATGGCATTGGCATAATTGGTACCCTAGAGGCAGAGGCTGCAAATACCAATGGCGCAGTCTGCTGCACACATTAAAAAGGCCCACACAGGTGAGCTCTGGAGAGCAGACCGAGCCTTACATCTGTGAAACATCTGGTGGAACATAGCAGCTTGTCCTACTTCTGATGATATCATGTCTCCCTTGGGTGTTGCTTCTGCCTCTTTCCTCCTATGATCTACTGGGCACCCAGGTATGGTCAGAGATCTCAATCATCCCCTTCCTCCTCATCACTAGAGCCAGTTAGGCAGCATGCTGTGGAATATCTATTTGCTCTCCCTGCATGGTATCCTCTCTTTGGGCTTCTGTTACACCCTACTTAACCTTGGAGCCTAAAACTTGCTCTGCATCCTCTTGCAACTAGTGGTTCTTGCTGTGCTCTAATAATTCAGTTGATTACTCCATGCCAGTTGGCAGGGCAATATCACGAGTAGCTGTTGCTGAGGACCAGGCACAGACTGGGACAGAAAAATAGGCCTGGCCATTTTAGACTGGTCAGCCAATTTTTCCAGGGACCAGGGGTTATTGGTGACAGGATATTGATAGAGTCGGTCCTTCGCACTGTAATGTAAAGCAGCACGTTAATAAAGTGGACTGCACTGTAATGATTATAGTGCAGTCTCTTTAAAACACAGTCCCTGCCCCCCCTTTTCCTCTTTTCCTCCTCTGCACAGGCCTATCTTCAGCAGGACGGATGCAGGATTCAGCCTGTGTGTCCTTTCCAGGGTTTCCTGCCCCACCGACAATGTCATCCTATTGGCAGGGGGTGAGAGAAGCTGCAGATGTGGATTATATTAACAAGTGGAGGATTACCCACTTGTTAATATAAAAAGACTCCAGCTCTCAGTGCAGATCTGTCTCCTCCCGCCCCCTGCTCGGCTGATAGGATGTCATAGTTAACAGGGCAGGAGAGGAGACACAGACAGGACTGTATAGCATGAGGTGAGCGGCAACTGCGGTCTGTTAGCCCTGTCCAGACCCAGGTCACCGCTTACCTTGTGCTGTGCAGCCCAATCAAAAAGCAGGCCACAGAGTGGTACTGGTCCATGGCAGGGGGTTGGGGACTCAAGCATTAGCCAGATGTCAAATGCCCGGGGTGCCCTAAGGCCATTCAGGGCTGGATGAGGACTCTTCCTCCACATGCTCTGCCTGTATAACATCTTAAACAAATGGCAAATGTGCCTTGCCTTCAGATCATCAACAATGTGCATGACTGCTACAAAAAAAAAAAACACAACAGCCTCCAAAAAAGGAAATCAAGTACCTTCCTGCACTCAGAAAACCAGATCAGGCAAAATTTGGACAAATAATCAACATGATTGATCCACCAAATATGGGCAAGGCTGTGCAGCCCATTTTGAAGCCTGGGGAAGTCCAAAACTATACTATAAAAACAAAAACAGGGCACACAAGCCTTGCCCAGAGTACTGTGAAAGTCCCAGTTTAAGAAAGACACAGTAGTGTGGGCCATACTGACCAGCATTGGATGTGATATGCTTGTGATTTTTTTGGCGTTGAGTATACATCGGTTTTATTACTTTAATAAACATGGGTTGCTGAGGTAATGCGCAAGGCTTGTGCACCCTTTTGTTCCTGGTTTGGAGGGACAACAGCAACAGAACCTTCTGCTGACATACACAAAAAGGACTGTTGTGTCCTAGGACAACACAGTGAGTGCAGGTGGGCTTTCATTCCACTCACACTAGCCATACAAACTGCTATACAGTACAGGATACCGTATGCAGAAACACTAGTAGCACAGTACACTACTCTATCCAACTCGCTCTCCCTCAAAGAAATGTTAGCTGTATCTCAGTCTCATAAAACTCCCACTCACTAACAAAGAGCTGTTGGGAGAGCAGCCATTTCTAGTGTGTCGGCTGAAACTTAGCCAAACCACTACTGGCCAAAGTTTTGCACCCAAAACAGAGGAATTGCAGCTGATGGTCCTTAAAGTTTGGGATTTCCATGAACATAAAACAGCAAATGTTCGGTCTGAATTCAGCTCATCCATACCTAAAAGCTATACTTCCACTATACCACCAAATGCTCCACTACGTGCTGCTGCAAACACTCCACCATTTTCTTGGGAAATTAATCAGCAATTGTTCTAACACAACCTCCAGTCTTATACCACCAACTTTTTTCTTGGAGTGTCTTATGTGCCCTAGAAAAAGGTTTGTGTCATCTTGCTCTGGACCAGTGGTCGGCAAGCCGCGGCTCGCGAGCCACATGCGGCTCTTTACCCACTCTAATGCGGCTCTTCTGTGTGCCGGGCGCCTGCTCCCCTCCCTCCTCTCGGTCGGCCGCTCCCCTCCCTCCTCTCGGTCGGCCGCTCCCCTGCCTCCTCTCGGTTGGCAGCCCCAAAAGTCCGCGCGGACCTTTTAATCCGGCCCGCGGATGTGGCTGTCAGGATGTGTGTAGGCGGGGCAGCGTGCCGAACGTGAGGGGAGGGGAGCTAGGCTCCTCTCACAGTCCGCCCTGAAGACCCGAACGGCGTGGGAAGACAGCGAGAGGAACGCAAAAGGTAAGTGAATTGACACGGGGGACTTGGCTTACTAGAAGGGGGGGGGGGAATAGTACTGTGGGGGATGAAATACTATATGAGGGATGAAATACTATATGAGGGATGAAATACTATATGAGGGATGAAATACTATATGGGGGGATGAAATACTATATGGGGGGATGAAATACTATATGGGGGGATGAAATACTATATGAGGGATGAAATACTATATGGGGGGATGAAATACTATATGAGGGATGAAATACTATATGAGGGATGAATTACTATATGAGGGATGAATTACTATATGAGGGATGAATTACTATATGAGGGATGAAATACTATATGAGGGATGAAATACTATATGAGGGATGAAATACTATATGAGGGATGAATTACTATATGGGGGGATGAAATACTATATGAGGGATGAAATACTATATGGGGGGATGAAATACTATATGAGGGATGAAATACTATATGGGGGGGATGAAATACTATATGGGGGGATGAATTACTATATGAGGGATGAAATACTATATGAGGGATGAATTACTATATGAGGGATGAAATACTATATGGGGGGATGAAATACTATATGGGGGGATGAAATACTATATGGGGGGATGAATTACTATATGGGGGATGAAATACTATATGAGGGATGAAATACTATATGAGGGATGAAATACTATATGGGGGATGAAATACTATACGGGGGATGAAATACTATACGAGGGATGAAATACTATACGGGGGATGAATTGCTATGGGGGATGAATTACTATATGGGGGATGAATTACTATGGGGGATGAATTACTATATGGGGGATGAATTACTATGGGGGATGAATTACTATATGGGGGATGAATTACTATATGGGGGATGAATTACTATATGGGGGATGAATTACTATATGGGGGATGAATTACGATGGGGGATGAATTACTATATGGGGGATGAATTACTATGGGGGATGAATTACTATGGGGGATGAATTACACTATGGGGGATGAATTACTATATGGGGGATGAATTACTATGGGGGATGAATTACTATATGGGAGATGTATTTTCAGTTTTAAAAATGTGGCTCTCAAAATAAATTTCAATCATGGTTTTGGCGAGATTTGGCTCAGTTGAAAAAAAAGGTTGCCCACCACTGCTCTGGACCATACATCAACATGTTATGTTTAGATGTTGTAATTCACATATAATAGAAAAGCACTGTGTAATATTTAACCACTTGAGCCCCAGAGGATTTACCCCCCTTAACCACTTGCCTACCAGGCACTTATACCCCCTTCCTTACCAGGCCAATTTTCAGCTTTCAGCGCTGCCGCACTTTGATTGACAATTGCGCGGTCATGCAACATTGTACCCATATGAAATTTTGATAATTTTTTTCTCACAAATAGAGCTTTCTTTTGGTGGTATTTAATCGCCACTGGGCGCTTTACTTTTTGCGCTATAAGTAAAAAAATTGCAAAGAATTTGAAAAAAAAAAAAAAAGTTTGTTTCTTTTATAAAATTTTTCAAACAGGTATTTTTTCTCCTTCACTGATGTGCGTTGATGAGGCAGCACTGATGGGCACTGATAGGCGGCACTGATGGGCACTGATAGGCGGCACTGATAGGCAGTACTAATGAGGTGGCACTGATAGGCGGCACTGATAGTTGGCACTGATAAGTGACACTGATTATGGGTACTGATAGACGGCACTGACTGGCATCACTGCTGGGCACTGACTGGCGGCACTGACTGGCACAACCCCTGGGCACTGACTGGTGGCACTGACTGGCAGCACTGCTGGGCTGCACTGGTGGGTGGGCACAGGTGGGTGGCACTGGTGGGTGGGCACAGGTGGGTGGGCACAGGTGGGCACATGTAGGTGGCACTGCAGAGTGGCACAGGTGGGGGCACTGCTGGGCACAGGTGGGGGCACTGCTGGGCACAGGTGGGGGCACTGCTGGGCACAGGTGGGCGGAGCTAGTGGGCGCACTGCTGGGCGGAACTTGCGGGTGTCACTGCTGGGCACCGATCATCAGTGCCGATCCCCGCTCTGACAACTGCCGGTTCTCGGCAGTACTTTCCTCACGATCTGACAGCGTGAGGAAAGTGCAGCCGAGAACCGGCACTTGCATTTCCCTGTGATCAGCGCTGATCACGTGGTAAAAGGCCGCTGTGATTGGCCTTTTACCACATCACGTGATCAGCTGTGTCCGTAGGACACAGCGATCACGGAGATCGCCCCCTGGGGCGCGCAGGAGAGCGCGTTCTGGGAGGACGTCATATGACGTCCACCCAGAACTGACCGGCCGCGGTGAAGCCGTCATTCGGCTATGCGCAGTCGGCAAGAGGTTAATGACCAGGCATTTTTTTGCTGTTTGGCGCTGCACTAATTCAAATGATAATTGCGCGGTCATGCAATGCTGCACCCAAACAAAATTTACGTCCTTTTTTTCACACAAATAGAGCTTTCTTTTGGTGGTATTTGATCACCTGTGCGCTTTTTATTTTTTGCGCTATAAACAAAAAAACCACGAAAATTTAGAAAAAAAAACAATATTTTCTACTTTCAGCTATAAAAAATATATCGTAAACTCAAAGTTAGTCATAAATTTAAGCCAAAATGTATTCTGCTACATGTTTTTGGTAAAAAAAATCCCGTGCATTAGCGGGCAAACTGGCGCTATCTAGGAGGAAGTCACCAGTGACACTAATACAGTGATCAGTAAAAATCTGTTCACTGTAATCAATGACACTGGTGACAGGGCAGTGAAGGGATTAACTGGGGGGGGGGGAGGGGGGCGATCAAGGGGTTAAATGGGATTTCTGGTGCACTAGCGGGCAAACTGGCGCTATCTGGGAGGGGCGCTAACACTATCGGAAGTCGCCAGCGACACTGATACAGTGATCAGTAAAAATTGGTTCACTGATCAGTGACACTGGTGACAGGGCAGTGAAGGGGTTAACTGGGGGGGGCGATCAAGGGGTTAAACGGGATTACTGGTGTACTGGAGGGCAATCTGGCGCTATCTGGGAGGGGCGCTAACACTATCGGAAGTCGCCAGCGACACTGATACAGTGATCAGTAAAAATTGGTTCACTGATCAGTGACACTGGTGACAGGGCAGTGAAGGGGTTAACTGGGGGGGGGGCGATCAAGGGGTTAAACGGGATTACTGGTGTACTGGCGGGCAATCTGGCGGTATCTGGGAGGGGCGCTAACACTATCGGAAGTCGCCAGCGACACTGATACAGGATCAGTAAAAATTGGTTCACTGATCAGTGACACTGGTGACAGGGCAGTGAAGGGGTTAACTGGGGGGTGGGGGGGGCGATCACGGGGTTAAATGTGACCTAGAGTGTTCTAACTGTCAGTGTGTAGTGTTTTACTCACTGTTTGGATGTCTTCTTCTCTGTCTGGAACGGAATGTGTCCAGGCAGAGAAGAATGACATATCCTGCCCTGTGTAAATGTCAACACAGGACAGGATAGGATAGGACAGGGACCGATCATGTGATTTCAGCCAGAAATCACTGGCTGAAATCTAATGATTGATCCCTCCTGGATCGAATCGTGTCACCCGCGGGTCGGCGGGAACGCGCGCGCGCGCCCCCTACCCGCGAATGTGTCGGGAGCGCAGAGCACATTTTAAAACATGCTTTTGCGCTCCACTGCCACCCTGCACATGTATATACACAGTGGCAGGGCGGCAAGCGGTAAAAAAAAAAAAAAAAAAAGATTTTTTTTTTTTTTTTTACTTAAAATTAAAAATGTTACACTTATCTGCTCTGTGCAACAAGATTGATAAAAAGGGGCACAAAACATATGTGCCTGCTTGCATAGGCATGCGGCCACCTCTCCCTCTAAGTTATTATAGAGTTTTAATTAGGATTCATTAACTTCTTGCCGACCAGCACGGCTGCGCAAAAGCACATTTTAAAATGTTGCTTTTGCAAAACAGTTGGGGGGCGTGCGCGAGGCGCGCCACCGCCCTACCTCCGCCAACGATCGCGGGTGTCAGTTGCCGGGTCACGACCGGTCATTACCAACCGTGTCCCGGCGATTAGCGGCAATCACTGACAGAGCACGGCTGTAGTGTTTACACTGCACCTCTGCTTTCTGTCAGCTCCTGACATGCCGATCCAGAGAGAAGAGTTTCTCTCTCCGGATCAGCGTGTACCCATGCAGTACACACCCCCGCTCCCTAGTAAAACACTCCCCTCACACAGTTAACCCTTTCATTGAATAAAAAAAGTTAACCCCTTCCTCCCCAGTGCCATTAGTACAGGGTCTGTTTTTTTTTTTGCACTGATCACTGTATTGATGTCACTGGGTGTGTCAGTGACCCCAAGTCAGTTCCCCCCAGTGTCAGAATGTCGGCCGCAGTCCCGCCATAAGTCGCTGATCGCCGCCATTAGTGTATAAAAAAAAAAAATAAATAAAAAATCCCAGTATCTTTCCCGCCATTTGTAAACGCTATAACTTTCACGTAAACCAATTAATTTACACGTTTTTTTTTTTTTTTAAGCAAAGACATGTCGCAGACCGCATTTTGGCCGAAATTTGATTTTTAAATTTTTTTACTGGACATGTTTTATAGCAAAAAGTCCAGAATATTGTTTTTTTTCCCTCAAAATTGTCAGCCTTATTTTTATAGCGAAAAAAAAAATAAAATGTAAATTTAATTTGGGTTCAGTGTTGCATGACCGCGCAATTGTCAGTTAAAATAACGCAGCGCCGTAACACAAACCTCTTCTGTAACCGCTTCTTGACCACCCTATAGCAGAAATACTACTACAGGGTGGCATGGGTGCGCAAAATCACACACACGATTTGCGCTCCCATGGTTTTCACGCCCCTTCCAGATAGCTTCAGATTGCCCGTCAGTACACCAGTCATCACATTTAACCCCTTGATTGCAATGAGCGCGCTCATGTACAATAAACCTCCATTGCTAGTATAGTGTCTGAAAGGGTCAATATCTTTGATCAGATCAGCACTATACCATCGTTCACATTAGTATAGCGTCCCCAAAAACGCAGTGTTAGCGGGATCAGCCCCGGCACCTGTGATTAGCCCCTACACTTAACGCCCCCCCACCCCTTCTCCCCCAGCAAGTGTAATGTCAGTAGGTCACTGTCACTTGATACATTGAACACAAAACCGCAGTGTTCGCAGAATCAGGCCTGATCTCTGTTAGCACTTGCCGATAAATTTTGATGACTCTCATATGCAGCAGAGTGCCATTACTAGTGCCGCTCTACCTTTTGGTGAACTGGCGAGTACCTGCGGTCTAGTACATCCTGGTCTTTCACATACCACCTTGATTTTTGGAGCTGTTTTTCACAGAATATCTGTATGCGTTGATTGTGGATCAAAGAAACTTATATGCACAACAATTTATCGACGCCAACCCACATTCAAACCTTGCCAGACCAGTCGCATGGAAACTCATTACGGTTTTCAAATTTACTTTTTTTGGGCCTAACCCTCAACATGGTCATTACTGAAAAAAATGAATTGCGGTTGTATTGGTCCGCAGACCCGATTCATCATATTCCCATCTTCCCTGCTGCCATGACCAGGCATAGATATGAGAGTATAATGTGTTTTATGCATTTCAACGACAATACACTGTCATCCGGGGGTGACCCTGAATTTGACTGGCTCCAAAAAAATTCAGCCCCTCGAAAATCACCTTAACCAAAAATTTGCAGATGTCTATACTCCCCAGCAAAACATCTGCATTGATGAGTCCCTGATTAATTTTTCTGGCCACCTTGCAGTCAAACAATTTCTCCCCTGCAAACGTGCCAGATATGGGGTCAAGATGTAGAAGACCTGTGAGAGGACAACAGGCTATACTTATAAACGTTTTGGATTTACGATGGAAAAGATAGTCATGTGGAGCCCCCTGGATGCCCAGACTACATGGGGAGCAGTGGCAAGATGGTTTGGGACTTGGTGTCATCCTTTTTTCATATGAGGTACCACTTATACGTGGACAATTTTTATTCAAGCGTGCCACTATTTAGACATTTGTTCAATCTTGGAACTGGCGCTTGTGGCAAAGCATGACCTAATGTGTGCCCACCATTAGAAGTGGGTGGATGCAGGGCGGTATATTCTAATGGTGGGCATACCACACACATTTTCTGGCAGAGATTTCTTCCCATTTTTGTCAGTCCACTGGCTGCATACAAAAAAAAAAAAATAGTATATATACCCAACAAGGACCAGTGACATACTGGTACATCACTGGACTTTGAATGGTTATACCAGGAATATGCCTACAGCTGCAGGCATCATCCTGGTATAGTTTTTTTTCAGCCAGCGATCGGCTTTCATGTAAAAGCAATCCTAGTGGCTAATTAGCTGCAGAATTGCTTTTACAAGCAGCGGGAGATTATGCCCCCCTCCCCCACAGCCTTCTCGGGCAGTCTTGTGCCATCGGGGGAACCTGAGAATGCAGACAGTGTTTCTGCCAGCTGACTATAGAGATGATTGGAGACCACAATGGTGCCAAACATCTCTATAGCCTAAGAATTCAGAAGCTACAAGCATTTCATCACTTCAGTTTCGCAGGATATAAACGGCGCTATTTGTAAATTGGGAAAGCATCTGATCACACTGATTTTGGTTTGATTAGATAATGTAAGGGCAGAGGAGATATCTAGAGCCTGAGACCCCAGATTTCTCATAAAAAGAATATATGACAATGCCCATTGAAGTTATAGGGGGTATTTGCATTCCCTGTTATAGCATTAAAAGTGAGAGAGGGGGGGGGGGGAATAAAAAAAATTGCTGCACGAGTACAATGTGCCATAAAAAATTGTAGTACCCACCATTTTATTCACTAGGGTGTCTGCTTTAAAAAATATATAATGTTTTAATGAACAAAAAGTGTCAGAAAAGGCTTGGTCTTCAGGTGGTTAGAAGAGCGAGTAATGTGTGGCATAAACTTCTAATGCTGGGCATAAAACACCCCCACCCCCCAAAACGACCCCTTTTGGAAAGTAGACATCCCAAACTATTTTCTGAGAGGCATGTTGAATCAATTTTTGGAAAATGACAAAAAAAGGTTTTTATTTTACACACAAAATTGTTACTTAAATGATTTACTGCTCACACATGCCATGGGTATATGTGGAATTACTCCCCAAAATACATTCTGCTACTTCTCCCGAGTATGGGGGTACCACATGTGAGACGTTTTGGCAGTCTAGCCAAGCACAGGACCCCAAAAGCCAATAAGCACCTTCAGGCTTTTAAAAGGGCTTTATTTCCTCATTACACTTCCAGACTACCTATCACAGTTTCAGAGGCCCTGAAATGCCAGGATAGCATCTAACCCCCACAAAAGACCCCTTTTTGGAAAGTAGACACCTCAAGGAATTTGATAAAAAGCACGGTAAGTATTTTGCAGATCTCATTTGTTGCCACAAGTTTTTGGAAAATGAAGAAAAAAACCAAACATTTTTTCTATATTTCAATAACTTGTGAGAAAAAATGAGATCTGCAAAATACTCACCATGCCTCTTTTTAAATTCCTTGGGGTGTCTACTTTCCAGAAAGATGTCATTTGGTGCTATCCTGGCATGTCAGGGCCTTTGAAATTGTGATAGGTAGTGAGGAAGTGTAATGAGGAAGTTACGCACCTTCAGGCTTTCAAAGTGGTCATTGGATTTCAGGCTCCTGTATGTGGCTAGGCTCCCAAAAAGTCTCACACGTGGTATCCTCATACTTGGTAGAAGAAGCAGAATGTATTTTGGGGTGTAACTCCACATATACCCATGGCTTGTGTGAGAAATAAATCATTTAAAATGACAACTTCGTGGAAAAAAAAACAAAAAACAGATTCAGTCAGGGAGCTTTAATGGCAAAAGCGGATATAAAAACGTTTTGCTTATTACCAATTTCTCCTTCATCTTTTAGTTTATTAGGCATTTTGAAGGTAATTTCTATTAGGATATGTGCTTGCCCATGGGCTGCTCATGTCATGCGCTTATTTCGAAGCCTTTGCAACATTTGTACAATGGGTGTCATTTTGAACCAAAAATAGACAGCATTATACACTATTTACATTTTTTTTTTTTATTTATAGGTCCAGCCAACTCACCAGTCTGAGGACTTCAGCTATTTTTCAACATTACAAAACATTTTTTGTGTCCCATTAGCAAATAAAGGAAAAAAAAAAAAAAGTTTTACTTTTGAAATCAGATACACAATACAGTCATAAAAGGGAGTTTCAATTACCAAGGGATAAAATAGAAAAATTCAAATCCCTAACAACAACATGTTAACAAAAATGTGATTACAACTAAATAGACTTTATAGGCACTTTTACCTTTTTTTTGTATAAAATCTTCACACTGACAAATAACAGTTACAACAATGATTTATAAAAATATGAAATTTTGCATGTGTCTGGTATACAGAGACCAATGTCTATACTCTATATTTGGCAAATTGCTAAACAATACAATTTGGTTCATAATCAGGGGCGGACTGACCATTTGGAAACTCGGGCACTGCCCTAGATCTTGGGGTCAGTAGGGGGCCTCCATGAGATGCCCCTGGTACCTTTTTCATAGGCTTTAGTTTGGGCAAGGACACAGGGGCCCCATGATCCCCTATTGCCCGGGGGCCCCATGAGTTGTCAGTCCGCCCCGGTTCATAAAATCAGCTTTCAAAACCTGCTTTGTTTTCAGACAAATATTATTACATAATGTCCCTGCTTCCCTGATGTGCCTCCATGTCTGGACACCCAATCTAACGCAATAGGTTTCCTCCGATGACTAACTACAAAAACATGTGTTTTTATGGCAGTAATTGAAAGTGGATGTCTATCCAAATTGTTTTGGTATGTAGAGAAGTTTATTATTTTTCTTTTTGATTACACATCTGCATATACAGGTCAACAATCAAATTTTGTTTTATTGTAGATGCACCTTTCCATAGCTCCTGAAGAAGCGACAGTCGCAAAACATGTAGAGCCACTGTTCAACTGAGGTTGTAGTAGCTCTGTGCTATGATAATATACCCGCGTTCAATCAACTACAAGATCATGCTAAACATCGGTGATACATTTTTTGCTACCAATCAGGTTATATGGTCATTTAGGAGCGGTAGGATGTCAAATGATACAAATATATTGAGGTGCAATTTTTTGTTGTAAATAGCAATACTTATCTGGTATCATATTTTAGAAATTATTATTTGTTGTAATAAATTGTCAATAAAGAGTATGCAGATTTTATACAAAAAATGTTTAAGTGCCTATAAAGTCCATTTAGTTGTAATCACGTTTTTGTTTTCCTGGGATGTGGCACAATGTATGAGCCTTTGTCCATAGTACCACCCTATGGATATACCCTTAGTCTATAACCCTCATAACATGTTTGAATTGGAAAAAGTAGTTTAAAATCCTCATTTTCACATATTCGTTTAACGCAGGATCTTAAGGAAGATCTTCGTGTGTGGTTTCACTTTGATGAATTTAAGTCAGTTATTCTTTCAAGAAGAATTTGTTAGGATGATAGATTTTGAACTGTTCACAGATGCGGTGGGTTCAAAAGGTTTTGCAGCAATATGGCAGACACACTGGTGCTGTGGTGTGAGGCCTATTAAGTGGATACTTAAAAAAAGCCACAAAAAAACATTGTACTAATTAGAACTGGTTCCGTTAGTTGTAGCTTTGGAAATTTGGGGGGAGTATTTTAGAAACAAAAGGATTCTCATACATTCGGACAATAAAGGGGTAATTCATGCAGTGAATTGCTTATCTTCAAAATCATTATGTCATAAAATTTGGTTTTCTTATGTTTGCATCTTAACATATGGATTAAGGCTAAATATGTTCCTGGAAAGGAGAATCAAATTTCAGATGCATTCTCGCTTACAGAGGTAAAGATTTCGTCAACTACTGCCCAATGCAGATCAAGGAAGGTGCTACTTGTCCGGATCATCTGTGGAGATTGATTTGACAGTAATATTTGATTCTATAAAAAATTCCTCATTTCACAGTACATGGACTGAATATTCAGTTGCATGGTATAAGTGGAAAGAATTTGCTAGAGAATTTGGTTACCAATTTGATTCTCCTTCTGAAACTGCTTTGTCATTTTTGTGTTATTTAATGCATTTAGAATATTCGTATTGCCATATATTAAAATTATTAGCTGGAGTATAATTTTTTCTAACATTTAACAATCAACCCCCATGTACCTGTTATTTTATGGTTCAGCAGGCCCTTAAGGGTTATAAAAAAAGTGCATATGTCAAAAGATAGTCGTAGACTTCTGTCGAACCCCATTTTAAAAAACATGTGTAGCTACTGTTAGCATATGTTTTTCAAATTATGAAGCATTGTTATTCAAAGTTTCATCTGTGCTAGCATTCTTTGGAGCATTACAAATATCAGTTGTTGCCACAAAATAAAATTTCTAGCCAAGGGCTTGCAGTTGACCATGTGGTCCTTTTTGATAATGGAGTGTATTTGTTTATTCCTAAATCAAAAACAGACCAATTTAGTAGAGACAGATGGATTAGTTTATAGGCTTGTAAAGATCGCAGCATTTGCCCTTTAGAGTCAAAAATTATTTGTCGTGAGACCAGAAGGTAAAGGATTATTTAATTCATTCTGATTCATCCCCCCTTACAAAATACCAATTTAGTTTTGTATTTACAAAGTGCCTTAGACTATTTACAGGTTTACAGCACCTAAGATTTACCTCATTCATTCAGAATAGGTGCAGCTACTGAAGCTGCTAGAATGGGCCTTGAAACGATAATCAAACAACTTGGTAGATGGGAATCAAAATGTTTTCAGATATATATATATATATATATATATATATATATATATATATCTCAATATATAATCAGACCTAACCTATTTAAAATTCCAGGTAGTAAGAGATGTGTATGGATAGATGGACATTATTTTGTGTTTTGGGCAAGAAAAAAAAAAAGAGCAGCTCAACGCTGTTATTCTACAAACTTGTCCTTGGATCCAGAGCATTTTCAAGTTTATTGGGAAGGTATTAGGGTTTGCAGTGGGTTCATTTCTTCATCTTTCCAGGTTATTTGAAGTTTGCCCTTCACTGGATATGGTTATTATTCATCTTGGGGGAAACTACATAGGTAACGTAAAAACTTGGGAATCGCTATTCATGATGAAGCAGGATGTACACCGCTTCAGATTAGCAGCCCCGAATACTACATTCATTTTTCAGAAATAGTTCCACGTTTGTTATGGTTGTTGTACCCACAATTTAAAGCATTAGAGAAGATTAGAAGAAGGTTGAATAAGTCAATGGAAACATTTATGCCATTAATTAATGGTTTTTCTTTTCACCATGTGGATCTTGAAGGCGGATTTAGTGGTCTTTACCGGTCCAACCATGTCTATTTATTGAACTGGATATTTTTAATATGGGACTACAAAATTGTGTTGGGCTGGGCAAACTTTTGGGGGTAGGCTGGGCTTGTTAATTCAAGTCCGGCTAGTTGGGCTTGTGTTGTATTTTATTTATGCTATGCTCGAGTCCTTAATGACTGAGCAATTCAATTTTGGATGTTAATGTTCAGTAGTATGTGAAATAAAACCTTTAAGATTTTATATATTATTTAAGTATTAATTTAATTACACCAATAAAAGTGCCACGCCCAAAATGTATGCCAAGAAAGTGTGTTGTGTCATTAATAGATAGTGATTAAGTGGTATAATACATATATGTCCATCCAATAATAAAATAAAGTGAAGAGACACTAATGAAGAAAGTGTCCATGGTACTACAAGGCACAGCAATACCACTGTTGAATATCCAAAGAAGTGCTCTTAATCCAGTGAAGAAATCCACCACCGCTAATGGCTATGTACTCACCAGAAAGCTACTGGTAATGTAGCATTAATGCTGATCTCATAGGTAAAAACACTCAAGGATCCATATGTACAGACCAGACCTCTCCAATGAGTACTGATAAGCTTCAGATTAGAAAGGGGAAATTCTTCTAAAGAGAAAAAGGCTCACCACAGGAGCCCAGGATTCGATATATAGTGCAGTATTTAGTTAAAAAGGAGTATAAAAACAATCCACGTGGAAAGAAAGATAACGTGTTACAAACACATACCAAGATGGCCGCCGCTCTGGGTCACAGACACGGAGGCGCGACGTTACCACGTAAGGCTCCACCCAGGATGCAACCTGGAGCGGTGGAAATCTTGGCATGTGTTTGTACCATGCTATATTTCGTTCCATGTGTATTGTTTAAAAAAAAAAAAAAACCCAGTGATGATTAAATACCACTAAAAGAAAACTCTGCTAAAAGAAAAAAAAAAAAAAAATTATAATTTAATTTGTGTACATGACTAATTGACATTCAAAGCGTGGCAGCGGTGAGAGCTGAAAATTGGCCTGGGCAGGAAGGGGGTGAAAGTGTCTGGTATTGAAGTGGATAACTGGATAATTCAGAGCCGAGAGTCTTTTTTGCACTACACTGTTTAGTACCATATACCCAATACTCATTCACAAAGGGAGGGATCTGGGGGCCCCCTTGTTAATGGGGGCTTCCATATTCTGATAAGCCCCCCACCCGTAGCCCCCACAACCACTGGCCAGGGTTGTGAAGAGGCTCTTGTCCCCATCAACATGGGGACAAGGTGCTTTGGGGGGAGCCCCCCCACCCCAAAACACCCCCCCCCCACGTTGAGAATGTAGCCTGGTATGATTCTGGATGAGGGGCGCTCGCTCGTCCCCCCCCTTCCTGATCTGCATGCTCAGATAAGGGTCTGGTATGGATATTGGGGGGGGGGACCCCACACCATTTTTTTTTTTTCATTTTGGTGTGGAAATTCCCCTCTAAATCCATACCAGATTCGAAGGGCTTGATATGGATGGGAGGGGGGACCCCATGCCGTTTTTTTTTTTTTTCAATTTCCAACCTTTATTTTTAGATTCAGATGTCAAAATATATATTATCTAGTTCTTCGAAATATGCAAAACCATTACACAAATTATAAAAGGATAAGAAACAAAAATAGAATTAAGGAAATCAAATTAGAATACATAAAAGATATGCCTAGCTACAAATCGTACTTTTTGTCAAACACCAGAGACGGGCTCGATTGTAGTCTTACAGAGGACTCCACACAGAGATTTACTATTAAACAGCGTCTAAAAAGAAAGCGCCCACGGTAGGCGGCTAAATTGTGTCCTGCACATGCGCATTTATATCCCTGCATAGATGTTGGAAAAGCGTATAGTTCTTGACTGTCATGAATTCCCTTAAACTATTTTTTACCCACTGAAAAAAACTTCTGAAATGTAATATATTGTTTAAAGTGAAGTCCAGATATTTAGGAAAGCAAAATGTCAATGTGAACAGGTTTCTACAGTGATTTTTCGTTTTGTTAGACATGCTTCTAGGACAGGGCTTGAAAAAGCTGCTCGCCGAATGCGAGGAGAAATTCTTGTGTGTTGAGCACAGATTATGGAGCGGCTGCACCTGCGCTCCAAGCCTCATTGTGAAGTCGAGTTCCGGTTTCCAACTCCTGGCTTCTTTGGCACAGCCATTACACTGGCAGCGCCGCTGAGGGGACAGGTGCAGGAGAGGTCCGCTCTCCACTGAGAGGAGACACCCTCTCCACCGCCGTGGGGGACTCGAGTTTAGACATCAAAAAATTAAAGCTGTTGCTGGATGACAGGCAAAACCTGCCAAAGTATGAATTCTTTACAAGTCACTGAGGGTCAGTTCAGCACATTTCCTGCAGTCTGGATGTGTTTCTGCATGCACATTTGATGCATTTTGTGGTGTATTTTTTTAATGCATTTTGCCATGCTTCAGAAAAAAATGTAACAGGTTTTATTTTTTTTGACTGCACTGCACTGGCGTTAACTAGGCCATTGGAATCTATGGTAAACACCGTCCATGCATTTCCCTAAAGGCAACTGCGTTATTGAAAGGCAAAGACACTTCCCCATCTACCCTTGGAAGTGCATCACTTAAACATGCATCAGCCATCTTCAACGGATAAAGCCTAAAGAACCTGTACCGTAAATTGGCCTTATCAGGTTTGTCACATTTTTCATTAATGAGTGCTTTACTCTGTCATTATAGGAAAAGAAGGCCCTTCCTTCTTCACATTTGGAAATATCTGCATGCTGTTTGCGGCGGTTGGGCTTCTGGCCCTCAATACTAGAGGGGGCAATGAGATTGAAATCAAAAGTATGCTCTCCCAACCTCTCTTCATCTGCACCCTGAACTGGGCAAGGCACTTCCTTTTTTGCCGATATAAACGCATGTGAACCATTGCCACATGAGCTGCTTGGGGAGATTGAAAGTCTCCTTGTTCAGGAAACTCATGAATGCTGATTGTTCTGGTCAGGAGATGACTGATGGCGGGTGTCACGGAGTGCCCGTGCCTTCCCCACCCCCCTTTGCCTGACCCTCTGCCGTATCCCTTCACCCCTCCCTCCCCCCTTGCGGATTCCTCGCGTCATGCCAGCCTACATCAAAGGGCTGTGCAAGATGGGAGGAAACGCCTGCAAGCCATGGAAGAGTCTGGCATCCCGCTGGGTCTACACGTGGATTCTTCACGTGCAGGCCACCGGGGTGTCTGTGAGCCTCCCCTCCTTGTCCCGGTGGGGGCAGCGCGGCCCCGAGGCTTCCCGCGCTTGGTGCCCTGCCGGAGACAAAGGCCGCACTCCCTGCGCGTGGCCGGAGTGAGTGGGGCGTGCCTCGTTGCCCCGGCAATGCGGCGCTGGGCCAGCCGTTGCAACCCAGAAGCATCCCGCACGGTTTAAAAAGGCCGGTGCGGGAGCTGACCGGTCTCTTCCTCCCTGTGCTGTACGGCCGCTCTCCCTCGGCCTGCTGCCACCGCTGTCATGGGAGGCCCGGGTGGGGACCGGGCCTCCGCAGCCATCCCCGCTGAGCACTCAGTAGGACCCCCCCTCCAAAAGGTCAGAACCGTTACCCGCTGCCACTCTGCCAATACTCCAGGGCTGGGAGTGTCCCTGGAAGCTGTCTGTGTGTGTGCTCGTTCCTACTTGAGACAGGGTGCTGTGCGGGGTCTGTGCCAAGGCCAGGCCCCACAGCCAAGACCCTGCAAGCCTGCTGTGTCCCTGCCTGCTGACCGCTGTGTCCCTAGAAGGGTGAGCACTGTGAGGGTCCCTGTCTGCTGATCGCTGGGCCCCTGGGAAGTCGTCCTGTCTGCTGATCGCTGGGGCCCTGGGGAGCCGCCCTGTCTGACCGCTGGGGCCCTGGGGAGCCGCCCTGTCTGACCGCTAGGCGCCGCCCTGTCTTCTGACCATCCGCAAGTCGCCTACCCCCCCGGTAGCCGCCTGTTGCTGAGCATCTGCAAGATGCCCATCGTGAGTGTCCCTAGAAGCCATGAACTGTCCCTATTGTGCGCACAGACCACCCTTGTCCTGTACTGTATCTAGTGTGCTCTCAGAACACTCGTGTCATGAACTGTCCCTATTGTGCGCTCAGACCACCCGTGTCATGAACTGTCCCTAGTGTGCGCTCAGACCACCCGTGTCATGAATGTCCCTAATGTGCGCTCAGACCACCCGTGCCATGAACTGTCCCTAGTGTGCGCTCAGACCACCCGTGCCATGAACTGTCCCTAGCGTGCGCTCAGACCGCCCGTGTCATTAACTGTCCCTAGCGTGCGCTCAGACCGCCCGTGTCATTAACTGTCCCTATTGTGCGCGCAGACCCCCCTTGTCATCAGCTGCCCCTATTGCATGCCCAGACTACCCTTACTTGAACCACCCCATGGCGTGCCCGGAGAAGATAGCTACCTGGGATACCCCTGAGTGCTTGAGCCATCGCTACCCGCTGAGTCCCCGTGAGCCTGATGTCGTCCCTAGTACGCTGTGTGGGAGCTGTGTTAAGACCAGACTCCACAGCCAAAGTCCCGTTGAGTCCTCGTGAGCTGATGTTGTCCCTAGAAAGCTGTGTGGGGGTTGTGCTGAGGTCAGACCCCATCACCAAGGTCCCGTTGAGTCCCCGTGAGCCCGCTTACCATGGGTGTCCCTAAAAGCTGCATGCCGCAGAGTGCCATGAACTGTCCTGATTTAGTGTCTTTCATAGTTCAATAAAGCTTTGTGTGTTCCCCATCTTCTTTGTGTGTTCTGTCCTGCCTACGCTTCCATCACAGCGGGTCTTATGTTTTCTGGAGTGTTTGTATTTAAGGCTTCTGCTCCTAAAATAATGCAAAAAACACCATAATTTGCGGTCCCTGAGAACTCTTAAAAAACATGTCTCACGTTGCCCCCTCCTACCTTTCCTTAGTCATCTGTGCCACTGACGTGATGTGTGTGCAACCATATGGTGAAAAGCACATTTATCTCTCACCAAAAAAATAGGTACACTGTCCCTTTAAGATCCATCTGCTTTCCTCCATTTACTTCAAAAACAGCAGCAGGTGAGCTCAGGCAGCCCTGAGACAGAATCTGAGAGGAAACCAGTCAGACTTCCAAGAGCACACAGCAGAGAGCAACATCAAACAAGTCTTTACCTCACAAGAGAAAACCTGGTAGGACTACAGAGAAGCCAGTTCCTCTGTTGGATTCTAAGACTTTCGGCCGCTGTTTGGTGACTGGAGGTCACCATCCTGCATTCGCCCCATCTCCCTGTCCTCTGTGACATCATCCACAGCCACACTCAGACTGAAAATAAAGCCAAGCGTAGTGTGGTGTGCCGACTATACGAAACAGGATAACCCCAAGGCATAGCTAGCAACATTTTTAGGGGCTCTTTTTTCTGTATGTCAAGAAAGCCAGTGTAGGCAGAATAGTATGTTAATTATTGGTGGGGCATTCATTTATAGGTGTGATTTTTCCCAGAAGGGAAAGATGGCGGCACGCGAAGCATACCGCGCCAAAATGGACATGCATTAAAGAATGAAATATTGGGTGTGGCTTAAAGGGGGAGTGGCTGAGTAGAGAGATTTTCCTGGGCTCCGCCATGCAATTTTGCTCTCCACCCCATAAAAAAACAAAAAACCAAAAAAAAAAAAACAAAAACCCAGACATCTAAAGAAAAGAAAATTAGTAATGTAAACAAAGAACTAGTCCTCACTCACCAATTGGTTGCTAGAGCTTACTGCAGTTAGTACAGGAGAGGGTCAGGGACTGCAGGCAAACTACATGAGAAGGTCAGGGACTGCAGGAGAGGGTCAGGAACTGCAGGCATAGGTGTGTCACCAGAGTGTCCCCATCAGAGAGCAGGTGTCCCCATCAAAGAGAAGGTGCCCCTAGCTTGTTGGCAAACATGCCCGATAGAGTAGTCCTTGCAGCCAGCAAGCGGGAGCCTGAAAATTAAGTGTGCTGCAGGGGGCAGGAGATGGGTGGAGGAACTTGCTGAAGAAAGCAGGGTGCACAAGTGACGCCGGCAGTTCTAGCAGCCATTGAGGGCGCAGAGATCTAATGCTGCAGACAAGAGGGACTTAGATCTGGGGAAGGCACAGACCTTAAAACCAAGCTGGAGTGCTGACTGATGGAAGGAGAGCAGCTGGCTCTACTTACTGTAAAAGTGACTGGATAATTTACCACCCACACACAGAACACAGCTGATCTTCTCAATGGGTATCCCCAGAGTCCGTAGCACTGACTGCCTGTGATCTGCATGGCTTTTCAGGAACACAGCTCAGGACAAGGTCAGGCTGGGACAGCTGGTAAATTTCCGTGACTGTTCGCAACTATGCCAAGGGAGAGGCAGATGGTGACATTGCAGAGCTAGTATTACCACACATATACAATACCACTGCTGTTTAAGCAACATTACCAACTACAATCAATAGGTTGCATCAAGCATGACCCAAGGGAAAAGGGAGCTTGGAATATGCTCTAGGTGGGTGGGAATGCAAGCTTAGTCTGGAAGCTACATAATAGGCAAGTTAACCTTTAGGCCTGGATCACATCTATGTGCAGAAATGCACTACAGTCCATTTAACATTGTTTCCTATGGGACAAGTTCACATCTATGCATTTTTGGTAAGAGTCAGGGAATTTTTAATTTTTTTTTAAAACACAATAGTTTTTGGTTCAATGGACACGTGGCAGAACCACATGCAGTGCATTTTTGATGCTTTATTTTGAAAATAAGAAATGGCTTTGATGCAATTTTTTGTTTTCGCTAATTGGAAAGTATGACAGTTTTGTTCTTGTAGTGTGACTTTGAAGAAACTTTACACTCTCTGGCACTCAAGTAGCATCAAAGTCAGTCCCATCAATGTGGAATCAAGTCAATACTTTCCCAGTAGAGAGAGAGAAAGAAGAAAAAAAAAGAAAAAAAAAAAAAGGGGAGTCCATCAAGCCTTAGTAACCTGTTACACCAGGTGTAAAATGCTACCAATTAGAACACCCCCAATACTCCCCTATCCCCCACTGTCACTACGGGTGTGGGGGTTCTTCTCCCCAAACCCTCTGTCACAATTTAAAATCAGAGAGGTTGTGTGGAGCTCAGACCACAGTTGAGTCATTCATTCCTAGTAAATTGGGAATGAAAGAAACTACCAGTCCCATCCGCCACAACAACAGACTTGTAGCTTGAATGAACTAGAAGCAGATTAACCAGCACACCCATAGTTCATTCACACTGCCTACAGCTCAGGAATGGTCGGCCAATAAAGAGATATGGGCAGAGAGCTCTAGGCAGTGTGTGCAGGAGCCAGACATTGTACCTGCAATCTGCTGATTGCAGGTGCAATGCTCTGCAGGCTCCTTATACGTGTGGTGATTGGCTCTTTGCTCAAGACCCCTCAGCAGACGGAGTGACCCCCCACACCTGCAAGTGGGAATGACATATGTACGGAACCTGGTAGAGACTCTCTCCTCACCTAGCTCTGCAGGCTCCTAAGAAAATTTTTTTTTTTTTTAAATCAGCAAAATTACATGCATTTGTTTTTCAAAAGGTGAATTTAGCCTTTAAATATACGGTCTCATCTGTTCCCAAAATAAGCATAGAAGCCAATGCAATAAAATAAGTAAATCAACACAAATGCATACTTAAATCGCTTTCATACTGTTATAGTCTGTGTTAAGGTCATAGAATATTTTTTGTTTTGGCATTATATTATTCTGCCTTTGTTATAGGACAAAGTCATATTGCTGTATTTTACTAGAGGTGCCTTGCATATAAGGAACTGATGAGACAAGCAGATTTATACCTGTATGCCTTTTTTTTCTGCATCAGCCTTTTTCGGAAGCTATTTCTCCACAACTCACATATCACATTTCCTCAGTTCAGCACATAGCATGTTTCCTCAGCAGGGTCTTGTTCACGATTGTGCTGACTGCTTTTCTCATCTACTAGCTTCCTGCACACCTGATAGAAATCTCTGCCAGGTACCAAATGGATGAATCAGCAAGCCATGTGGTGCAACAGTTGATGTAGTATCTTCATCCATGTGCTTAACTCCTTCAGATATATTACATACATCATCAAAGAAATTTAATGTAGCATCAGCTACAAATAGCAAATATGCATTGATGTAAAAAAAAATTCATGTTCTGGAAAAAGATTATCAATATATTTTTAATCTTTGTAAAGATAAACAATCCATTGTAGATTAATAATGGTGGCTCCCTCCCTGTGGCCCATTCATAGCCTCTGTGTGTGCTCCACCATAAAAAATATATTATATATATATTTATTTATTTATTTATTTATTTTAAGATGATCTCTTTAACTGTTTCTCTACATATTGTGTTGCTCTTACTACTTTGAACTTAGCACAAAAAAATTATCTGGTTTTGTCTGTGCTGCTATAGTGACAAATATACAGTAAGTACTGCATTGCTTCAAATTACACTGTTTTTTCAGGTTTTTCTTTACATATGCTGATTGCATTCATTTGTTGTTTTTTTCCCATCTTCTCGCTTCGAGCTTTCTAAATGATGAAAACTAAATACATTAACCCCTTCCAGCTACCGCCACTTGGCCCTTTAGGAGCTTCTAAGTATGGGGAGGCAGAGGTGGGCATTTAAGTCATGTGACCACTATGATTAGCTATCACAGCGGTCACATGATTGGAAAGCTCCTGATCACAAGCATACTTTCCTGTCCCCACCAGTAACTATGCTGGGAGTTAGCAGGGCATGCGCACACAGCATAGAAAAGTGTTTACATAGAGCCACATATATGCAGCCTTTCGGTGTTCAAGCCCACCCAGCAAAGAAAGGCTGCATATATGTGTACCTCTGGCGGGAAGAGGTTAAGAAAAAAACAAAAACAAGAATTAAAGGGGTTGTGAATGAAAACCTGTGTTCAACTTCATTAAAAGTTAAAAAGTTTTGTACTTCGGGCATCTAACTGTACATTTTGTTTTTTTTATATAGATATGTATCTATCTATATATATATAGATATATTTATCTATATATATAAATAACACTAAGGGGTCTAAAAAAAAGTACTGTGTAAGTGTCTCAAGCATCAACATAGTTGTTAAAAATTATCTCCATAATTTGTATTTAGTTTCTGTGATCAGTAACGCAACCTAGTGGCCATAATGCAGTATTGTTCCTGAAATGCCTCATCCAAAAAAATATTGCACTATGGTCACTAGATGGCACTGACAACCATAAGGAGTTAACTTATTCCTCAAATTACGAGCATAATTTGTGATCGTAAATGTTTTTTTTTTTCAAAGTGATTTTTTTAAATAGACCCCTTAGTGTTATTTAGTAAAGCTTGTTTTGGAGTTTAGTGTACTGTTTCGTTTCAAACCAGAGAATAAAAGACTGCAGTACTTGAATTCTTTACAAAAAATGCTATAAAGTTTGAAGTTTCACTTTGCAAATGTAGTGCTACCCTTGTGAGGGCCGCTGTGTTGTGGGTACCCTGAAGCTCTGCACAGCCAGGCAACATGACTTTTCCACACTTGCATTCATAGTCAGTGAACAATCCATGAGCTTGCTTTTGTTATTTTATTATTGATAGGGTAATATGGATTATGGGATGCCCAGTTTGGCTTGAATCAATGAAGGGGGGGGGGACAACTTCCTTCCTACATACAGAAACAGACCTTGGACAATTCTTTTTTCCTTAAAAGCTGTAAGTTTTTGCAGATCAGTAGCAACAGCCCTTTATGGAAAAGGAACTCACAGCCCCTCAAAAATCAGCGTAGCTTCTTGTAATTACATGCAAAGATGTCTCTCCCCTTGTGAATCCCTGGGTGTGCTGATGTACTCACTCTGTCCTTTCTGCTCCCACTGCTCCCAGGTCTTGATCTCATTCAAGCTGCACTGCTGAATGTATCCTCCTGAGTCCCTGCCTGGCGGCTCTTCCCCAAGACCTAGGGGACCCATCCCAGGCACCGACAGTCTCCTCAGCACTCCATCTTTCACCTGACTCCCTTGTCAGCCTGACAAATTTGTGGGCCAGTCCACTACTCTACCAGGGCCTCCAAACCTGGGATTGGCCAGAATTTCATAAACATGCAGATTAGGTCTCCACCCCTTCTTGCGTACTTACTTCTGGAAGGTTTTATGGTCCTCCAGGGTCAGGAAGTTGCGATAGAGGCATAACCTGTTAAGTCATAGACCCGCAGTAACCCGACCTCAATCACAGACTCACAAAGTTACCATGAGTCTTACACAATGATTTTACCTTCAATACATTACACTATTCTAGTAGCACACCAAAGGGTGCTACACAAAGAATACCCAATCACATGCAAAGAAAATAAAAAACATTTTTGCTTGCACATGATTTGATGGAAGTCAGCAGAGCTTCCCCCACATTTATTAAAGCGCTGTCAAAAAATAAAAGTCAGCAGCTGCAAAAACTGTAGCTGCTGACTTTTAAAAAACAGCCACTTACCTGTCCCTCGGTCCCGTGGTGTGTCCCCTGCAGCCCATTTCCAGGAGGCTGGCATCTTCAGTGTGGGCACCCGGCTGTGATAGCTTGCGGCTTCACAGTCGGGTACCCACTGCGCATGCGCGAGTAGCGCTGCGCTTCATGAATGGTCCTGTAGTCTTCTGGAACCTGTCACGTGTCCCAAAAGACTACAGGTAGGGAGGGAGGGAGGACACCTTCCGCTTCCGATTGCCTAGGCGATAGGACCGGAAGTAGGAGCGGGTACCTGTCGAATTTGGGTACCCGCCCCCCAAAGGTGCCAATCCTTAATGGGGAGTGGGGGAGCAGTCCTTAAAGTGGAACTTCCCCTTTTGGGTTGAGCTCCGCTTTAAGCTCTGAAGAATCTGCACTTGCAGAGTTAACTGTGCTTGCAAACTGCATAATCTATTTTATTTTAGTAAATCCATCCCAATGACTTCAAGCCCAGGAGTTACACCATGCTTTCTGAACATCATTAAACCAAAATCTAAGGTGACACCCTGCACTAAGAGCGCTTTGTTACAGAGAGCAGTATGGATATCATCACATCAGCTTCATTCTCTAACTGGAAGACCACTCACTGTCAGGAGAATTCTGAGGAAAGCCACTGCATTTCACATGACTGTACTAAACACTTTGTAGAAAGGAAGAAACATGCTGCTTGAGAGGGTGGAGGGGCACTAGAAAAAAAGGTGGGAAATCACCTGTATCTTGTAGTCCTCCTCTGGTGTGAGAAGTTTGCCCTGATAGCCATGTGTTTCTCCTATGCATTCCTAATTGATTATTTGGCAATACTCCCATCCAACTCAGTATAAATGTAGGCCTTCCTTATGGGATGCATAGGCAGGGGTAGCATTGGTAACTTGGATAAAGTATTAATCTTGGATTAAGTATTGAGTATTGCACTTTGGCTCTGCACTTTAGATAATGCACAAAGTGAGAATCCACAGCAGACAACTGCAAAACACTAAACAGACTGCAGGTGACCTGTTTCCCCATCCATCTTTTTCATCTCTTATCCACTCTGCAACATGCACTCCCTATGTCTCCTTCTCACAGTTGTATCCTCTCTCCTCAAACTCTCCTTCCTTCACCCCTCCTCTCCGCCCCACAGCATTTATATATCACTCTCACTTTTGTCTTAACCTTATTACTGCATTCATCAACTTCTGCTAATTCTGGACCCACATACTAATAAAACCTCAGGGACACTAGGACGTGTAGCTCCATATACGTCTTGCCAGTGGCGTCCCAAGGCAGGTTTGGTGGAGTGCAGCCCGCACCAGGTAACACTGACCGCATGGGGTGACACAGGACCCGCTCCACAAAAAGGTAAGTTGTAAAGCAAGACGAAGATCCCTGCAGGATGGATCTGATCGATCCTGCAGGAATCGTCGGCTTTATTTACAACTTACCTTTTCTTGGACCGGGTCTGGCGTCACCCCGTATAGGCTGCATGCCAGCGATCCCCGCATCCTGCAGGGATTGTCAGCATGCAACTTATACGGGGTGACACCAGACCCACTCCAAAAAAAGGTAAGTTGTAAAGAAAGCCAATGATCCCCGCAGGATGGATCGGATCTGCGGATTGAGCATAATAGATCCATTATGCTCAATCCGAAGATCCAATCCATTCTGCGGGGATTGTCGGAGGGGGTGTCACCAAGTGTTACTGCACCAGGTGACACCAACCCTAGGGACGCCTCTGAGTCTTATACCCATATTACCTCACTTCTCCTAACATCTGGAGACATCTCCCAAAATCCTGGACCACCATCATTTTCCTTTGAACAACATAATACAATCGATACCCCCTATCCTCTAATAGCAGCTGCAATCCACACAATCTGGTTTCTATTCCTCCTCTCCCTAGAACTAGTCCCCCTTTTCCTGTGCCCTTTGGAATGCCCGCTCTGTCTGTAATAAACCCACCTCTGTCCATGACCTGTTTATCACAAACTCCTTTAACCTACTTGCAATTACTGAAACCTGGCTGCACAAATCTGATTTTCCCTCTTCTGCTGCCCTCTCCCATGGTGGCCTCCTCTGGACTCACTCTCCCAGCCCTAGTGAATGGAAGGGAGGTGGAGTTGGGATCCTCCTATCCCCTCAAAGCACTTTTCAGGTTTTTCATTCACCTCCCTCTCTGTCCCTCTCCTCATTTGAAGCTCACTGTATTCGTCTATTCTCTTTTCTGAAATTCCCACAATCATTCTTGGTGGCTTCAACATCCCTATTAATCTTAACACTCCTGCTAATTCTAAACTTCTGAGCCTAACCTCCTTTTTTGACCTAAAACAATGGACACACACTTTTACTCACTCTAATGGCAACTGCCTTGACCTTGTATTCTCCTACCTATGCACTCCTTGCAACCTCACAAACATTCCTTTTTTTCTCTATGATCACTCCCTTATTAGTTTCATTCTCTCCTTGGCTTCCTCCTCCTTTCCTTCCAACTACCTAACAGTTACCCATAAAAACCTTCGCTATCTTAACCCTTCTCTTCTTTTTTCTGCAACAGACTGTCTCTATGACAAAATCTCAGCCCTGTTCTGCCCCAAACTGGTTACTTCTGTCTACAACAGTTCACTGTCATCTACCCTGGACACATTGGCCCCCCTCACTACACACAGAATCAGGCCCCGACTGCTACAACCCTGGCAAATACCAGACAATACCAGATGCCTCAAAAAACATAGCTGTGCTCTTGAGAGTCTGTGATGTAAGACCTAAGTCCCAGCAAAACTTCAACCAATATAAATCTGCCCTCCAAAAATACAATTCCTGCCTCCACACTGCCAAACAGACCTATTTTGTCACTCTCATTAAAACCCTCTTACGCAGTCCCTTCAACTCTTTTGTACCTTTAACTCTCTACTTCGTCCTTCATTACCTCCACGCACTAACTCACTAAATGCCCAGGAGATTGCTAATCACTTAAAAAATAAGATTGATACGATTTGTGGTGAGATCTCTACTATACAGATATTTCCCTCACCTTAAACTCCTTGTCCACCTGCATGGTCCATATTTCCCTTGTTTAACCCAGCTAGTATAGAGGAAGTCACTAAACTTTTTTCTAACTTCCACCTAACCACCCTGGACCCTGTTTCCACACAAATACTACACTCACCCTCTGGATCTATCCTACACTCTTTAACACATATCTTCAATCTCTCCCTTTCTACTGACATCTTTTCCAACCCTCTAAAGCATGCACTAGTCACCCCCATACTTAAAAAGACCTCCCCACCAATCTTAACAACCTAAGACCCATCTCCTTATTCCCTTTTGCCTCCAAACTCCTTGAACGTCTAGTCTACAACCGGATGAGCTGCCACCTCATTGAGAATGACCTTCTTGATCCCCTTCAGTCTGGATTTCACCTGCAACACTACACAAACGTTTCTCTTAAAACTCACATACGATTTAGTAACAGCTAAGACCAAAAGTCACTATTCCACACTCTTACTCTTGTTCCTCTCCGCTGCCTTTGCCACAGTTGACCACTCCCTTCTCCTCAAAAAACTCTATTTCCTTGGTCTCCATGACTGTTTTCTCTATTGGTTTGTATCTTACTTATCTCACCACACCTTCAGTGTCACTTACAACTCTACTTCCTCCTCTCCTATTTCTCTTACCAATGGGGTCCCACAAGGTTCTGTCCTTTGACCTTTCCTATTCTCGATCTACACCTCTTCTCTGGGTCAGTTGATAGCTTCTCATGGTTTCCAATACCATTCCTATGTTGATGAGACACAAATCTATCTCTCTACCCCTCAGCTCACCCCATAAATTTCCTCACATAACAGACATATCAAACTGGATGTCACACCACTTCCTCAAACTTATCTATCCAAAACCGAGCTCATAATATTTTCCCCCACTTGCCCCTTCCCCTGATTTCTCGGTCAAGATCAATGGCACAGCTATCAACCCGTCCCCACAAGCCAGGGTGCTAGGTGTAACCCTGGATTCTGAACTGTTTTTTGCAGGCCCACATCCAATCCCTGATCAAATCATGCCGCCTCAACCTCCACAACATCTCCAGAATATGCCCCTTTTTAACCAATGACACTAGAAATCTTATAATTCACTCCCTGGTTATCTCTCGCCTTGATTACTGCCTCCCTACTCATTGGCTAACCTTTGCATAGGCTATCTCCCCTTCAGTCACATATGAATGCTGCTGCCAGACTCCTCCTCAATCCACCTTGCCAACTGCTCAGTGTCTAATACCCCTCTCTGCCAATCCCTCCACTGGCTTCCACTTAACCGAAGCATAAAATTCAAAGTACTAACGACAACGTAAAAAGCAATCCACAACTCAGGCCACAGCTACTTCACTAACCTGGTCTCAAAATACCAACCAAACTGCTCTTTGTCCTCCCAAGACCTCCTGCTCTCTAGTTTCTATGTCACCTCCCATGCTCGCCTCCAAGACTTCTCCCGAGCTGCTCCCATTCTTTGGAACTACCTTTCCCATCTTTCCGACTATCTCCTAATCTATCCACCTTTAGATGATCCATGAAAACCCTTCTCTTTAAAGAAGCCTATCCTGCTTCTAACTAGTGCACTGTGTTTTTACTTTCATCAGTTCATCCACCACAGATATTACCCTATGTATAACTTAACCCTTCCTCTTAGATTGTAAGCTCTAACAAGCAGTGCCCGCTGATTCCTCTTGTACAAAATTTTATTGTAACTGTAATGTCTGCCTTAATTTTGTAAAGTGCTGCGCTATAAAAATCCTGTATAATAATAATCATCACCTGGGGGGGAAGCTGAGCACAAAATTAGGCAATTTTGTAGGTTAATAAGCAAATGATTGGTAAACAATCAGCGTGGGGTGCTGGGCATTACCCTAAGGAACCTGTCAGGTCTGGTATAAATTTTAAGAGGGAACCAAGCAAGAAAAAAGTGTGGGGTCCCCCCCCAAAAAACCATGCCAGACCCTTATCCAAACATACCGGCTGGCTGGCCAAGTACGGTGCATGAACTCCCCTCCTGAACCATCCCAGGCCACATTTTTTTTTTAATATGGGGGGGTACCTTGCCATGTTGCTGAGGACAAGGGCCTCTTTCCCATAACTCTGTCCTGGTTGTTATGGAGATTTGCAGACGAATATAGTTGATATATAGCAAAGTTTATGCCAAATATCACCCCAATGTATGTGTCAGCACCCACTGCTTCCTTAACAACTACTGACAAAAGAACCTGTCATATATTGGTAAAAAAAAAACCTGCACAAAATCCAGAGTTCAGATGAATACACACACAAGCACAGTTCAGTCTGAATCTGTGTTCAGACTAAATTGAGAGCTCATCCTTAGAAAAGATATACAAATCAGGAAAGCTTAAGTAAAGTCAGAAGTCTTTACCAGTGATAAGCAAATCTACCTGGGTTCGATTCATGTGAACGGTCAGCGAACTCATCTTAAACACCTGCATATTGTAAACTTTAATGCAAACTCTATTGACGTCAATGGAAGGTGAATCTTGAAAACCAGTTCTGTCCATTTTTTAAGGATAATAGTCAAAGGACTGACAAACAAAGGCTATAGGAAGTTGGGCACTGACAGGAGGGACATGTACCAATGCAATAAAAATTTTAATAAATACTGTTCATTGGTGACAGGCCCCTCCATTTCATGCGATTTTGATGGTGACATGGGAAAAACACCAATTCTTCAGAAATGCCTTTAAAGTGGAACTATATTCACCTCCGATCCAGCGATTAGCTGTCCTGGAGCTCCCCGCTCAGCCATTGACATCTTTAGGTGGCCAGAATCCAGGTCCCGAAAGCTGGTCACTGTGGTAGGCCGGGTGGGGATGATGTCACTCCCACGCAGGTGTGGGAGTTTAGTCAGATTCAGCATTGCCAAATTTGTACAGTGAGCTGCATCTGCACGGCTCACTTTACAGCGGTGGACAGGCAGGTAGGTAACTTTAATGCAGAAGAGTCAACGAATGTCTCTTCTGCATTAAAATTCCTGACTGTTCACCCCTTTTTAATATTTAACCTAAAGTTCCACTTTAAGCTGTATGTGGGATTACAGAACAGTATGATCTATGGGACAGAATCAACAGTATTCTGGCATCACATAATTTGTATGTATAATACATTTTTAAATTGTACATTAGCCCTTGTCTTACATAAAACAGCTGCACCCAATATAGTTTATTGTAACTTAATACAAAAAAACAAACACTTTTTTTGGCAGTTTTTGCTATGACACTTTTTTTATCTAGCAGTAGTAGGCCAGAACTGTGAGGTTGAAGTAATAGACAAAACAGAGCTAAAATCTAGTGGAAGGTTTACAGCAGGGGTGTGAAACCTTTTGGCTTTCATTGACCACATTGGAAGAAGAGGAATTGTTTTGGGCCACACATAGAATACACTGACAATAAGGATAGCTGAGGAGCAGAATTTAACAATCACTGATATGCATAATGTACCTATCTGGGTAATAAATCTTTTTTGAACCGATGTGAGTGGCTGGGAAATCACATGTTGCTTTTCCACCATGCATTTACTCTGCCACGTAGTTAGAGGAGCAAGAAGACACAATCAGAGTAGGCATGTGGTTGTTTGCTAAAGACACCAGGCAACCACCACTAGAATTGTCAGTGGCAGGTGAGAGGTGGAACTGTCAGTGGCAGGCAGCAAAAATAACAAAAAAATACATCCACTTATTTCCAGGCAGTACAGACAATGGCAGTAACAGACATTTACTGGCGGTTGACAATACTGCCAGGGCCGCATCCTGAACTCTTCTGGGCTGCAGGTTGGATATCCCTGGTTTACAGCTTGAAATAAAGTAATGCCAAATTCCTCAACATCATAACAATTGCCAAACAGTGGCAAAACATGATTTACAGCATTCCATGTGATCTTCTTGTTTTTACAAGGTTTAAAAAAATATCAAAACAGAGTGCACAAAAACCAGAATCCAACATTCCAGAGATAAGATAATTGTTAAGGAGAAATAAAAGTTACAGAGTCATATTTCAGAGACAGTGGCCAAACATAGTACAGTACCTGGAGAGTATTTAGGCTGCTTGGCTTAGCAATGTAAGTGGCAGATATAAAACAGGTTTTAAAAAAGTAAAATAAAAAGTGGATTATGTAAAAGACAAGAGGCAGAATTATTGCAGAGATGTAGCACATCATGTAAGCCACATTTAAAGAGGTAGATATGAGGAATTTTTGATCAAGAAATAAAAATTACATTGTTTTATGCCAGATACACAAGGTAGAAGTATTACACAGGCACAGGCAAGCCAGTGGATTATGTCAGAAACACTAAGTAGAAATATTGTACAGCACCAAGCTTTTTATTCTACAAATCCGCAAATAAGTTTATATACAGTATGGCACAGAAAAAAGAAAGAAATCTGTACATAAGGACACACCTAGAATAGAAGTGCCCATTGTCATGTGTAAGTACTGCCTGTATAAGATTTGAATATGACAGCTTCTGTAGATGATGGGGCATTATTTAATTGGGAAAGGCTTTTCTTTTTAAACTGACATAAATTATTCTGTGATGCCGCTGCTGTATCTAAGCCAAGCCAAGTTAAAAAATCAATTACATATGCAAAAAATGTGATGCCATAATACAGTGCATGAAAATCATACTATCTGAAACACCAAGTCGCATTAAAAGAGCCCTCTATCCACTGTACATGAATTAACTAATTAATTGTTGTATATTTGTTATTATCCTAACAGCTCCCTAAAATAATACCATTATACAGTATGTTTTAAAGGATAAGTATGGCCAAAGCTATTTTGGCCCTATTTCTCCTACAGTATGTTTCACAAGAGTGCACATTGTTCTGCACTCCTGCGACTCCTGCCTGCAGTCTCTGGGCTTCCAGCACCACCTTCTTCTGTAGCATTCTTACAGCAAACATGGATGCAACCATAAGGTTTGACATATAGCAAGACTTTTAGAAACTGTTCAAACAAAAGATCGTCAGAGACTGCTCCTATGTTAATACACACCAGTGTTCACTCACTGACATAGAAACTATTTTGTTGACAGTCACTATATAAATATACAATATTTCTAGTAACCCCTGCTCCTGCGCAGGACCTCCACATTATCAGCACCCGCAAGTAGACATATGTGTGTAGGGAGTTTAGTATCTCCTACCAAGTTTCTCTATTTTAAGGAAACTTGATTAATTACCTTCAGAGGAGAAAAGGCTCAGAATTCTATTTATCGCATATAAGTATGTCCGACCTTTCTGCATTCCACTTTTCCATGCTTATATAGCACTTCTTATCAACAGAAACATATCACCCTGCAAGATATGTGTTTTGCAATAAACAACGTGAAATATATGAAGTTATTATTATTATTATACAGTAAAGTTATAAAAACAATCAAAATACAGCCATCTTATAACATTCTATATATGTGAATCAGTAAGGATCATTTTTATCTCTATACATACTGTATGCACTGAGAAGATACAGAAAAAGATATCACTTCTTGAGATTAAAAGGAGGCACTGTGGTAATTTTACTTACTTACAGTTTGCTAGTGCAGCAAAGACAAAGGCATGAATTAGGGGAAAGAGGGACATAGATGTCCAACGGAACCACCAATGTAACTGAGCCACTTAAAGCGCTTGTAAAGTCTTTTATATCTTTAAAATAACAAACATGTTATCCTAACCTGATCTGTTCAATGGTAGTGCAATCCTCCTCCTCTCATTTCCCCATCCAGCACTCCTGGCTCTTCCTCTTCCTCACAGGAAGCAGTTTTCTATCGTGGCGCACCTGTGGCCTTCATCTTGAGCCCTGCAATCTGCATCTATAGACACAGATGGCGAGGCTCAGCCCTGCCCTTGGCTCCCTCATGCAGGGTGAGAAGAGGTGAGAATTGCTGCACACAGGCACAGAGCTGGATCTAGATCAGGCTCAGGTAAGTATAAAGGGGAGTGAGAAGGCAGTATGCAAACTGAAAAGTTTTTTGTCCTAATGCAGTTAATGCATTAAGGTAATACATGTTTAAGCCTTAAAACCACTTTAAGGGTTTTGTTAGGATTGTGAAATTTGGGATGCCCTTGGGTGTACCGAAGAGTACAAAAGTCCACACTGCACTGAAGTATAGGCACAATTTAAAGATAAATAGAACACAAGCTTGCCTACTGTATACCCGAAACACATATGCTACATTTATTCTAACCAAAAAATACATTAATTACTATGCCACAAGCAAGTGTAAGATACACATAAGACAAAGAATATATTTAAAATGAAATGTTGCCATTGTATATGCATTTCTGTACACAGAATGTAGACATAGAGCTAACACCTTGTGTGATCCTACCATAAATTAGACATTTACATTTGAGGACTGCTTAGCAACCAGGGTTTGTTGATACAATTTAATATTTTGATCCAGACTACATAGTTTAGCATTCGGGTAAACACAGATGAAAATTCAACTGGTTCAGCAGGGACTGGCCAAATTTTGGTCTGCTTGTGTTCCTCCTTGTTTGACAGAAGATCATTAGATTGTCCTTTGTCAAATGATTACACTGAAAAACTTTCATTTGATCAGTTCATTCTGACAAAGTCCTGCTGTCAGAATACAATGTTCCGGCGGGGGATTCCTCCATTACATTCAATCCCTCCCACAGGGGGAATCTGTTCAGATTTTTTCCTTCAGCCCACCAGCTGAACAAAACTAAAAAACATCTATACCCAGCCTTAGTACATCATAGCTTATAGGAATTAGTGGCCAGGTATATTTAAGTCAAAACAAAATGTAGAGTGCAACAGTCAATAGTATGGAACATGTAGCACCGCATATAGATTGCATTGGTCAAGAGCATGTAACATACTACACTGTTTAAAGAGTCTAGTGGTCAGACATATGTAACATATTTTCCCTTACATTGCTAGTCAGTGGGAGAAAGACTTCCTCCTTACATTTGTGGTCATTATGGGAATAATGCCCCAGCACTTGTGGTCAGCTGGGGAAAATAGAACTGGTTGAATATAGAAAGAAAAGCAATGGTGTCTGTGGGAGGAAGAATGCATCAGCATTGGTGTGAGTGATTACCTTTCTGGGGAGATGCTCTGTGTTCTTAGCCATGTGTTGTCAGTGCAAGGTTTATTCAAGGAGATCGATTTGCCTATGAGGACCTAGGATGACCCAGTGTTGCTGACCTTTGAAAGCATGCAAGAGACATACAGGTGTTTGGTCCAAGAACATCCCTGGAACTGCACAACATATAGTATACCTGGGCTTAGTGAGAGCCAGTCTCCTGCAAAGTGTATATTGGGTCCCACCAGATCCCTCATTCTTCTGGCATGCCAGTTCCACCCGGAAAATAGCAATAAAATCTTGACAGAGATTCGAACTCTTCCAACCTCCACTACGTTGAGGAGATTTTCCATCAGTTCATGTCTCTGTACCAGAAATGTAGTTATAATCATTCTTTCCAAGGAAGGTCAGAAATAGAAGCTGTAATGGTTGTGCGCATTAGGCACATGAAAGTTACCATACATTGGGTCATAAATACCTTAGTTGGAAGTCAGGAGAATACACATCTCTGATGGACTGGTTATCAGCCAAGACTCTAAAATTTTAGCATATTTCATAACTCATGAAATAATAACAGCACATCCAGAATATATACATATTTACCTCTGACAGTTATAGGGTAGCATTTTGAACCCAAACACCTGTATGCTAGGAGGTACCAGAGTGGATTAGGCCTCCACTCCCCTCCTATGAGAAATAGATATCCGAGACCTGTCATATCTATATTCATATTGAAGCTAATTTCATACTAGACAATAATCTGCATGGTAGCAGACTGTAAACAGTAGGCATTCAGAAATATTAATTCTTATGAGAAACTGTATTTTGGACTTGGTCATAAATGTGGTGACCTCCCAGCACCCACCCATTAAAGAGAATGATTGGTCAGATGGTCTCTGTCAACGCCTCTTTGATAATACAGAAGAAAGGTTGATGGTACATGAGAGCTGTCAGGTCACCACATTCCAAGGAACATCTGTCAAGTTATGAGAGTCAATAACACCTTGCTCATTGACTGAACTCAATCCTTGAAATCAAGGATTTGCAAGTATTCTTCATTTTAACTCCTTTTTATTTCTCTGTTGCTCTGTAGTCTCTTTATTTCTCCGTAACACCCTTTTTTCTGTAAATATTTTATTTGCACCACTTTGACCCTTTCATTGTTAAACCCTATTTTGAAAAGTGTTGAAATTGTCTCTAAGGCTTTTAATGCAAACTAAAAGAATCCATGTCTCTTGAAAAGTGCTACTGTATATGATAAATCTCTGAACATACCTGTCTGCGGTGACAGTGTGTGTTGCAGACATTTATTCTAAAATCATAATTGTTATTCATAAGATTTTGAGTGTCCTTAGAAAATACACACATACAGTATATACAGTCAGGTCCATAAATATTGGGACATCGACACAATTCTAACATTTTTGGCTCTATACACCACCACAATGGATTTGAAATGAAACAAACAAGATGTGCTTTAATTGCAGACTGTCAGCTTTAATTTGAGGGTATTTACATCCAAATCAGGTGAACGGTGTAGGAATTACAACAGTTTGCATATGTGCCTCCCACTTGTTAAGGGACTAAAAGTAATGGGACAATTGGCTTCTCAGCTGTTCCATGGCCTCGTGTGTGTTATTCCCTCATTATCCCAATTACAATGAGCAGATAAAAGGTCCAGAGTTCATTTCAAGCGTGCTATTTGCATTTGGAATCTGTTGCTGTCAACTCTCAAGATGAGATCCAAAGAGCTGTCACTATCAGTGAAGCAAGCCATCAGTAGGCTGAAAAAACAAAACAAACCCATCAGAGAGATAGCAAAAACATTAGGCGTGGTCAAAACAACTGTTTGGAACATTCTTAAAAAGAAGGAACGCACCGGTGAGCTCAGCAACACCAAAAGACCCGGAAGACCACGGAAAACAACTGTGGTGGATGACCGAAGAATTCTTTCCCTGGTGAAGAAAACACCCTTCACAACAGTTGGCCAGATCAAGAACACTCTCCAGGAGGTAGGTGTCTGTGTGTCAAAGTCAACAATCAAGAGAAGACTTCACCAGAGTGAATACAGAGGGTTCACCACAAGATGTAAACCATTGGTGAGCCTCAAAAACAGGAAGGCCAGATTAGAGTTTGCCAAACGACATCTAAAAAAGCCTTCACAGTTCTGGAACAACATCCTATGGACAGATGAGACCAAGATCAACTTGTACCAGAGTGATGGGAAGAGAAGAGTATGGAGAAGGAAAGGAACTGCTCATGATCCTAAGCATACCACCTCATCAGTGAAGCATGGTGGTGGTAGTGTCATGGCGTGGGCATGTATGGCTGCCAATGGAACTGGTTCTCTTGTATTTATTGATGATGTGACTGCTGACAAAAGCAGCAGGATGAATTCTGAAGTGTTTCGGGCAATATTATCTGCTCATATTCAGCCAAATGCTTCAGAACTCATTGGACGCTGCTTCACAGTGCAGATGGACAATGACCCAAAGCATACTGCAAAAGCAACCAAAGAGTTTTTTAAGGGAAAGAAGTGGAATGTTATGCAATGGCCAAGTCAATCACCTGACCTGAATCCGATTGAGCGTGCATTTCACTTGCTGAAGACAAAACTGAAGGGAAAATGCCCCAAGAACAAGCAGGAACTGAAGACAGTTGCAGTAGAGGCCTGGCAGAGCATCACCAGGGATGAAACCCAGCGTCTGGTGATGTCTATGCGTTCCAGACTTCAGGCTGTAATTGACTGCAAAGGATTTGCAACCAAGTATTAAAAAGTGAAAGTTTGATTTATGATTATTATTCTGTCCCATTACTTTTGGTTCCTTAAAAAGTGGGAGGCACATATGCAAACTGTTGTAATTCCTACACCGTTCACCTGATTTGGATGTAAATACCCTCAAATTAAAGCTGACAGTCTGCAGTTAAAGCACATCTTGTTTGTTTCATTTCAAATCCATTGTGGTGGTGTATAGAGCCAAAAATGTTAGAACTGTGTCGATGTCCCAATATTTATGGACCTGACTGTATATATATACATACAGTATATATCAGCACTAGCTTCTACATTTAATCATAGAAATAAACGTATACAGTATATATAAAACTTAAATAGTGAAGTCCAAGACCCATCAACAGTCCATAGTGCACAGTCCTCTTTCAACTTCCCCCAAAAAATTCCACCATGTGCTCAGTGATATTTTGAAGCAGATTGAGTGCTCACCAGAATATATTGACCCTTATAAGCAGTAGGTCATATGGTGCTTTTTCCCACAGGATAAATTCAATGGGATGTCTCTTCTCTCAGATCAAAATGGACTCTATATTAAGATTCCCCTCCATTCCTTCTCCACTTCCTTAGTCATTGGCTCAAAATCGACATTTAAAAAAAAGACATTTCCATAGTGCATGGAAGCATTAAAACAAAATGTTTCTCATATCATACTCACATTTCATAAAAAAAAAAAAAAAAATGAAATCCTTATATGATATTACAATAAACAGCTCACCAGATGTAAAAGACTTATTAAATTAAGCATACAGTTAGGTCCATATATATTTGGACACAGGTACAATTTTAGATTTTTTCAGATATTTACCTAAACATATTCAAGGTATAGTTATATAATGGATATGGGCTGAAAGTGCACACTCTCAGGTTTAATTTGAGGGTATGTACATCCAAATTGGAGGAAGGGTTTAGGAATTACAGCTCTTAAGAGTAGCCATCCCCCCTTTTTCAAGGGACCAAAAGTAATTGGACAATTGAATCAAAAGCTGTTTCATGGCCAGCTGTGAGCTACTCCTTTGTTATTTCTTCATCAATTAAGCAGGTAAAAGGTCTGGAGTTGATTCTAAGTGTGGTATTTGCATTTGGAATCTATTGCTGTGAACCTACATCATACAGTATGTTTAAAGGAGCTGCTCATGCACGTGAAACAGGCCATTGTAAGGTTTCAAAAACAAGACAAATCCATCAGGAAGATAGCAGCAACAATAGGAGTGTCCAAATCAACAGTTTGGTACAGTTTGGTACATTCTGAGGAAAGAAGGACTGGTGAGCTCAGCAACATAAAAAGGCATGGACGTCCACGGAAGACAACAGTGGTGGATGATTGCAGGATCCTTGATGGTAAATAAAAACCCACTCACAACATCCAGACAAGTTATTATTATAATACAGGATTTATATAGCGCCAACAGTTTGCTCAGCGCTTTACTATATAAAGAGAGACAATTCAGCAACAATACAGGTCAATACAAGAGGGTAAGAAGGGCCCTGCTCCTTGGAACTTACAATCTAAGAGAGAGGGGCTGGCGGTACAAAAGGTAATAACTGTGGGGAGTGAACTGATAGGAGAAATAGAAGATTTGGTTGCTAGCTGAAGGCAGGATGGGCTTCCCTGAAGAGATAGGTTTTCAGAGATCACCTAAATGTGGGCAGAGTAGGCGATAGTCGGATAGATTGGAGAAGAGAGTTCCAGAGGATGGGGGAGGCTCTGGAGAAGTTCTGGAGATAAGCATGGGAGAAGGAGACAAGGGAGCTAGAGTGCAGGAGGTCGTGGGAGGAGCAGAGAGTACAGCTTGGGTGATATTTGGAGACAAGATTGTTGATGTACTGTAATTTGGGGCAGAGTTATAAATGGATTTATATGTTATTGTTAATGTTTTGAATTTTATTTGTTGGGCTAAGGGAAGCCGGTGGAGGGACTGGCAGAGAGGCATGGCAGATATGGAATGGTTAGTAAGGTGGATGAGTCTGGTAGCAGCATTCAAGATAAACTGAAAAGGGGATAGCCTGCGATTAGGTAGGCCAATGAGGAGGGAGTTACAATACTCAAGGCCAGAGATAACAAAGGAGTGAATAAGTTGCTTAGTGGTTTCAGAGGTTAAAAATGGGCATATCTTGGAGATATTGTGGAGGTGAAGTCTACAAGATTTGGACACTGATTGGATTTGGGGCTGAAAGGACAGATGGGAGTCTAGGATTACACCTAGTACCCTGGCATGAGGGTAGGGACTGATGGTTGTATTATTGATCTTGATGGAGAAGTCAGAGGAGGGGGTACGGGCTGGAGGGAATAGTATGAGCTCCATTTTGAAAAGATTTAATTTGAGGAAATGGAGTGATATCCATGCTGATATGTCGCTTAGTAGGTTAGTAATACGAGAGGAGACTGAAGGGGTGAGGTGAGGAGTAGAAAGATAGATTTGTGTGTCATCAGCATAGAGATAGTACTTAAAGCCATGGGAGTTTATCAAGTGACCAAGGGAGGAGATGTAGATGGAGAAGAGAAGGGGTCCAAGGACAGAACCTTGAGGGATCCCTACAGAAAGAAGAAGTGGAGAAGACAGAGTTATAGGTAACACTGAAGGAGCGCTGCAATAGAACCAGAAGAGAGCAGAGTCTCAGGGGCTGAGAGAGTGGAGTTTTTTGAGGAGGAGGGGATGGTCAACAGTATCAAAAGCCACAGAGAGGTCAAGTAGTAAGAGTATGGAGTAGTGGCCATTAGTTAATCAATAGTGAGTTTTAGTAGGGCAGTTTCAGTGAAGTGTAGTGAGCGAAAGCCAGACTGTGGAGAGACGGGCTTCTGAGAACACTTTAGTGACCTCATCAGTAGTAGCACGATCAAAAGAGGAAAGTGTTGAGCGAGGTTTAGTACAAGGTAAGCTCAATTGAATAGATGTCTGTGTAGTGGAAATGCTCCTACGAATTGCATCAAACTTGTTTTTGAAATGATTAGCAACCTTGTAAGCAGTGAGTGAGTTACTGGGTGGAGGTGGAGAAAGTAGAGAGTTAAAAGTAGAGAAGAGATGATGAGGACTGGATGACAAGGTATTAATAAGAGTGACAAAGTAAGCAGCATGGAGGGAGGAATTGTATGTTAAGAAAGCAGATTTATATAGGGTGAATGCTTGCTGGGAGTTTGTTTTACGCCACAGTCGCTTCAGTGCATGACTATGTCTTTTAAGATCTCTGGTGTCGTCAGTCTGCCATGGTTGTAATGGTCAGGGCCTGATACTTCTTTTGTTAGAGGAGCAAGTGAGTTTAGTGTGGATGAAAGCAAACTGTTGTAGACAACAGTGGCCATGTCAGGGCAGGACAGAGATTCTGTCAGAGAGGCAGTTGCAGAGTGGAAAAGAGAAGGGTTTAATTTGTGAAGGTTTCTGCGGGTAATTGTTTGCTGCTTGGAGGGATGAGTATTTGAAGACGAGGACAGTGAATATGATGAGATTGTGATCAGAGAGGAAAGGAGGTGTTTGTGAGGTTATAGGGAGTGCAAAATAGGAGAAAACAAGGTCTAATGTATTCCCATCAGAGTGAGTAGAGGACTGTTTCCACTGTTTTAAGGCAAAAGATGAGGTTAGGTTGAAGAGTTGGGATGTAGCTGGGTTGTTCACATTAAAAGGGATGTTAAAATCTCCAAGAATGATAGTGGGTATTTCAGAGGAGAGAAAGTACGGTAGCCCAGCAGAGAAGTCATCAAGAAAGTGCAACACCGATCCAGGAGGCTGATAGATCACTGCAATCCTCAGAGAAATGGGAGAATACAGCCGAATGCAGTGAGTCTCGAAAGAAGAGAAGGATGGAGAGGGAGGGGTAGGGAGGTTTTTTTAAGGTGCTCAGTGGGGATAAAAACAAACCAACTCCACCTCCTTTCTGACTACTGGGTCTGGGTGAGTGAGTCTAGAAAAGGCCTCCACAGGAAAGTGCTGCTGGAGAAACAGAATCTGATGCTTGAAGCCAGGTATCTGTAATTGCTAGTATGTTAAGGGAGGGGGGGACAAAAAGGTCATGGACAGAGGTGAGCTTATTACAGACAGAGCGTGCATTCCAGAGTGCACATGAAAAAGGGAGGGTGGTTTTTAGGGGCATGTGGATTGAAGTGAAATTGAGTGGATTGCAGCTATTCCTGGAGGAAAGAGGGTGTCTGGTGTGGGGGTGAGATAGTGGAGGACCAGGGTTTGGGGAGATATCCCCAGAGGTTAGGAGAAGAAGGTAGGTTAGGAAAGTAACTAAGATTAATCTGTACAAGAATTACTGGAAGAAAAAAGTGTGGAGAAGGCTTGAAACAGCTCATGATCCAAAGCACACAATGTCATCTGTAAAACATGGTAGAGGCAGTGTGATGGCATGGCCGTGCATGGCTTCCAGTGGCACTGGGTCATTGGTGTTTATTGATGATGTGAAAGAAGACAGAAGTTTAGAGATATACTGTAAGCCCAGATTCAGCCAAATGCAGCAAAGTTGATTGGATGGCGCTTCACAGTACAGATGGACAATGATCCAAAACACAGTGCAAAAGCAACCCAGGAGCTTTTGAAAAAAAAAGAAGTGGAATTCTCTGCAATGGCCAAGTCAATCATCTGATCTCAACCCAATTGAGCATGCATTTACTTGCTGAAGGCAAAACTAACGGCAGAAAGACACACAAACAAAGAACAACTGAAGACAGCTGCAGTTAGAGCCTGGGAAAGCATCAGAAAGGAGGAAACCCAGTCTTTGGTAATGTCCATGGGTTCTAGACTTCAGGCAGTCATTTCCAGTAAAGGATTCTCAACAAAATATTACAAATGAACATTGTATTTATGATTACATTATTTTGTCCAATTACATTTGAGCCCCTGAAAATGGAGGGACTGTGCACAAAAATGGTTGAAGGTCCTATAATTTGTACTTGATATTTATGTTCAACCCCTTGAATTAAAGCTGAAAATCTGCACTTCAAATTCATTTGGATGGTTTCATTTTAATTTATTCTGGTGGCATACAGAGCCAAACGTATGAAATATTTGCCTGCGTCCAAATATATATGGCCCAGCTGTATATGTGCATAGAGAACTCCTCAGTCCCCCTTAGAACCTTGTCATCTCCAAACATGCAAGCATGTGACAGCAGTATGCCATGTGCTCACATCTGCAGGCCAAAGGCTTACATACTGTTTTGTATGTAGAATCTAGCACGGATATATTTATGTTATTTGAAAGCACTGGTGTGTATTTTGTTAGCAGCTGGCTGAGTTATAGGAACTGAATTCATTTTGGAGGTTTTGACAGAGTGGTTTTATCAGTATTTAAGAATTTCAGAAAACATTTATTCTTTGTTACAATTTAAAACAAATGCTATACATATACATTATATGTCTCAAAAAACGGACTTAAACTATGTACTAAATTAAAGCAGAAAAGCTTTAGGTAATGCTTCATACTTAACGGGAGTTACAGTGTGATTGTGAATAAACCAAGGTTGTGGGATTATTTAACCACTTCCCACCCATAAGACATTTGTGTTCATCCTTGTGTTTCAGTGGTTATATTGGGGACATGGCTGCAGGTGCAGTCATGACTCCGGTATCAATCTTTTCAGCCTTGTGATGCTAAATAATGTAAAAGCAATCTGACCGGCTTGTGAAAGAATCTGATCAAACTGATGTTAGTTTGATCAGATGCTTTTAAGGACAGAAGAGAGATCTGAAGTCTAATAGACCCCAGATGTCTCAGTAAAAGAGAACCTGTCACTACTCGTGCTATCACAAGGGATGTTGTTCATCCCTTGTGATAGGAATAAAAGTGAGCAAAAAAAAAAATGAAAGAGACAGTGTAAAAATAAAAAATTAAATAAATAATAATAAAAAAAAATGAAAGCTTACATAGGTCTACCATGCATATTTAAATTATGTTTCGCATGACATATGTGAGGTATTGCTGAAAAAGATATAGCAAGAGCAATAATTCTACCACCAGACCTACTCAACTCAAATCTGGTAAACTGTAAAGGCTTTTAAAGCATCACCTATGAAGATTTTTAAGCATCATAGTTTGTTGCCATTCCACGGGAGTATGCAATTTTAAAGTTTGACATGTTAGATATCCATTTACTCAGTGTAAAATCACCTTTTATATATTAGCAAACAATTGGGTATTGTATTGTGGTTTTGTGCATTAAAAATAATTAAAGTGTATGTTTTCCAAAACAATTGTGTTTCAAAAACGGCTGCACAAATACTGTGTGACATAAAAATTGAAACACCAACCATTTTATTCTCCAGGGTCTTTGCTTAAAAAAATTGAATATTTGGGGGTTTTAAGAAGTTTTCTAGCAAAAAAATGCTGATTTTTACATGTAGAAGAGAAATTTCAAAATTGATAAGCAAGTGGATAACAACCCAGTAGATGTGCAATGTAAACTACGAAGGAGATTTAATAAAACCGGTGTACAAGGAATCTGCTGCAGCTGTGCATAGTAACCAATCAACTTAGATTGTGCAATTTAGCTTTGATATTAAAACTTAAAAGCTGATAGGTTACTATGCACAGATGCACCAGATTCTGTGTGCACCAGTTTTAGTAATTCACCCTCCTACAATGTATCCTTTAGTGACCATTCACACCAAAGCACTGCTTTTGCGATCTGCAGTGGGTGTCAATATAATATTAATGACACCCCAAATGCAAGTCACAAACAGTGGATTTGCCCCCATCAGATCCAGTCACAGTGCATTTTAAAACATAGTGCATGTACTACTTTTGTGTGATGTGGTGCGATTTGAGACCATTCAAAATGAATGGGTTTGAAATTGCACCACACAGAGCCGCATGTGAATTGTACAGAAAAGCACAATGCTTTCCTGTGTGATTCTAATGTAGGCCTTTAAAGATGCCTAGTTGCAAATGTTTACTAGAATTTTTTTTCTAAGATGCCCTACCCCTCACTTAGTATTATAGGTAAATCTGTTCCATGGGACATAAGAGATATAACTAATCCACGATGATGGAGTTTAATTTTCTTTTAAATGCTTTGTTCTGCTTCAAATAATTGATTATCTTGAATGTTTTGTACTAGATATTCACCTATATATTGGAAGTCAATATAGTGAAAAAAACAAACAAACGAAAAGATATATACTGTACATATAATGTATATACATGTATATATTGTATATACTGTACACATACATGAACTTTAATGGCATACCAGTCTTAGTCCATAGGATTCAATATTGAGTTGGTCCTCCCTTTGCAGCTATAAGAGCTTCAACTCTTCTGGGAAGGCTGTCCACAAGGTTTAGGAGTGTGTCTATGGGAATGTTTGACCATTCTTCCAGAAGATCATTTGTGAGGTCAGGTACTGATGTCAGATGAGAAGGCCTGGCTTGCAGTCTCTGCTCGAATTCATCCCACAGGTGTTTTTTCGGGCTGAGGTCAGGACTGTGTGCAGACCAGTCAAGTTCCTCCACCCCAAACTCGGTCATCAAGGTCTTTATGGATCTTGCCTTGTGCACTGGTGCCATCACCAAACTGTTCCCACAAAGTTGGGAGCATGACATTGTCCAAAATGTCTCGGTATGCCGACACCTTAAGAGTTTCCTTTACTGGAATTAAGGGGCCAAGCCCAACCCCTGAAAAACAACCCCACACCATAATCCCCCCTCCACCAAACTTTACATTTGATGCAATGCAGTCAGGCAAGTACCGTTCTGGCAACCGCCAAACCCAGACAAGTCCTTCAGATTGCCAGACAGAGAAGCGTAATTTGTCACTCCAGAGAACACATCCCCACTGCTCTAGAGTACAGTTGCAGCATGCTTACATCACTACATCCAATGACTTGCATTGCACTTGGTGATATAAGGCTTGGATGCAGCTGCTCAGACATGGAAACCCATTCCATAGCGTTTATGCACTGTTGTGCTAATCTGAAGGCCACACGAAGTTTGGAGGCCTTTAGCTATTGACTCTGTAGACAGTTGGCAATGTCTGTGCACTGGGCGCTTCAGCATGACACCACTCTGTCATTTTACGTTGCCTACCACTTTGTGGCTGAGTTGTTGTTGTTCCCACTTTGTCATAATACCCCTATCAGTTGACTGTGGAATATTTAGTGGTAAGGAAATTTCACAGATAGACTTAATGCACAGGTGGCAACCTATCACAGTACCAGGCTAGAATTCACTGAGCTCCTGAGAGCAACCCATTCTTTCACAAATGTTTGTAGAAGCAGTCTGCATGCCAATGTGCTTGATTTTATACACCTATGGCCATGGAGGTGATTGGAACACCTGAATCCAATGATTTGGAGGGGTGTTCTAATACTTTTGGCAATATAGCATGTATGGGTGTGTATATGTATGTATATATATATATATATATATATATATTCACATATAACAGCAAAGGAAAAGATTTAAAAGTTACAAAGTAGGTTTGGTCAAATCAACATGATGATAATAAAAGAACACCAACCACTTTTTGTAAAATAATAACCACCTTTAGAGATGAGTAATACATGTTAGCTTAGCCAGCTATAAACTAAATCCAAACCTGATGCTAGCTTTCAAGCAACACCATTGCCAAATTATGACTGTGTATATAATGGCTGAATGAGTGCTATGGCGCTGTTTAACCATCTGCTTTAGCAGAAATTTTCAGGATGAATTGTCTTTAAGTAACTGTTCCAAATAACCAGCCTCTCAAATTCCCTATGGTTTCACCATTATCAGTTCAGTTAAAGCAGTGTTTCCTAAATTATATTACAAATTTCACTTTATTTTTCAGATACTATAGACCTAGTCTTTGTGATGTTATTCTATGGAGGATCAAAAATCTATCTCAGTAACATTACCTGTAAAATAATATGTGAAAAGAATGATTATTAAAATCATTTTTTAAATTAAAATAATGAAAGTGGATGCATTCACCAAAAGTCTATATGATATAAAGTTGGTTCTCCAGCAACCATATCTTTTCTAATATAATACTGTATACATACAGTTGTGCTCAAAAGTTTACATACCCTGTCAGAAATTGAGAAATTTTGGCATCGATATTGAAAATATGACTGATCATGCCAAAAAATGTTCTTTTATTAAAGATGATGATCATATGAAACCATTTCTGATCAAATAGTTGTTTGGCTCCTTTTTAAATCATAATAACAGAAATCACCCAAATGTCCATGATCAAAAGTTTACATATCCTGGAACGTTTGATCTTGGTTACAGACACACAAGGTGACACACATGGGTTAAAATGCCAATTGGAGGTTAATGCCCCACATATGTGGCTTTTTAAATTGCAATTAGTGTCAGCCAATGAGTTTGTTAGCTCTTACGTGGAAGCACTGACTAGGCTAGATACTGAGCCATGGGGATCAGAAAAGAACTGGCAAAAGTCCTGCGTAACAAGGTAATGGAACTTTATAAAGATGGAAAAGGACATAAAAAGATGTCCAAAGCCTTGAATATGCCAATCAGTACTGTTAAATCACTTATTAAGAAGTGGAAATTTCAGGGATCTCTTGATACCAAGCCAAGGTAAGGTAGACCAAGAAAGATTGCAGTCATAACTGACAGAAGAATTGTCCAGGATTCAAAGAAAAACCCACAGTCAACCTCAAAAGAAATACAGGCTGCTCTGGAAAAAGACAGTGTGGTTGTTTTGAAGGAGCACAATATGATGACACTTAAACAAAAATGAGCTGCATGGTCAATGTGCCAGAAAGAAGCCTTTACTGCATCGATGACACAAAAATGCCTAGGTGCAGTAAAAGCTTCTTTCTGGCACCTCGACCAAACAGCTCATTTTTGTTCAAGTATAACCGTATTGTACTCCTTAAAAACAACCACATCATCTTTTTCCACAGCAGCCTGTATTTCTTTTGAGTGCAATATATCAGATACTATGGGTTGCATTAAAACAATTATTAAAAATATTAGAATTATTCATTCTGTGAAACTGTATGTACATTTGTTCTGTGGAATATTATTAATCTATTTTCTCTCCAGGTTGAATGTTTTTCATTCTTACTGAATAGTGACTCAGAAAAATACTGCATTATGGTCACTAAATAACAATCATAGTGAATAAGTATTTATAGTCTATGACAATCCGTTCCAACTAGTGGCGATAATTAAGTATTTTCCTGATTTACTGCAGGAAAGAAAAGCATTTGACCTGGAGAGAAAATAGCCTATTAAATTTTGTTTTACCACTTGTAATGGGGTTAGCTCGGCAGCGGGTGTGTGTGACCCCCTGGATGGGTGCACAACACAAAAAGACAGGCACAGCACAACAGTGGAGGTGAAAACAAACAGGTGCAATTTATTTACAATATTTACAGAAAAATGGTAAACCAAAAAGAAACATCAAAATAAATCCTGGCCAACTTGGCTACTTACTGCAACAACAGATTTCCCTAGCTACCCACTAGGTATAGCCTGCTGCTATACCTAGTTGCTAGTACTTGGAGGCTAGCCACACAGGCTTTGGTCTCTCTGCACACAGATAACAGGTCAGCTCCCCAGACAGTTCAGGCACAGATCTGGTTCCAGGGTGGAACAACTCCCTAAGCACTCTGGGAAGTTTTATACAAGTCTTAATGAGCCCACTACCTTCAGCTGGGCTCATTACCTCCGTGCAGATGGACTCAGCACTTCCCTCTAGTGCAGTGTTTCTCAACTCCAGTCCTCATGGACCCCCAACAGGTCATGTTTTCAGGATTTCCATTATTTTGCACAGGTGATTTGATCAGTTTCACTGCCTTAGTAATTACCACAGCTGTTTCATCTGAGGGAAATCCTGAAAACATGACCTGTTGGGGGTCCATGAGGACTGGAGTTGAGAAACACTGCTCTAGTGGAACAAATCCCCATAAAGCCTGAACCTCGGACAAATGTATCGTCCATCCAGGACGCAACCACGTGATTTCACCTGCCTACTGTCACATACCCCCCCCCCCCTCTTGTTTCAACCTTGGGGTTGTAACTCCAAAGCCAGGTAGGCATGTACCTGGGATAAAGCATCCACATTTCCCATCTGAACACCAGGGCGATGCTTCACTGTGAAGGTAAATTCCTGTAGGGCCAGAAACCACCTATTTACCCTTCTATTGGTCTCTTTATTTTGAGCCATCCATTTCAAGGGAGCGTGATCTGTGATCAGGTCAAAATGTCTGCCCAGCAGATAGTACTGAAGGGAATCTAGGGCCCACTTTACCGCTAAACACTCCTTCTCAATCGTGGCGTAATTTTCCTCGTGAGACTTTAGCTTTCGGCTGAGATAGATTACCGGGTGCTCCTCCCCCTGCCAAACCTGGGACAGCACTGCTCCTAAGCCAACATTGGATGCATCCGTCTGGACCACAAAGTCTTTTGAGAAGTCTGGTGAGTAGAGGACTGGCTGGCTACATAAGGCCCTTTTTAAAGACAGGAAGGCTGCTTCAGCATCAGGGGACCACTTAACCATGACAGACTCCTTCCCTTTTGTCAGGTTGGTTAGGGGTACTGCCATATAAGCAAAATGGGGAATGAATCGATGATAGTAGCCAGCAATTCCTAGAAAAGCCCGTACCTGCTTCTTGTTATTTGGGCGTGGCCAATTCTGTATTGCTTCCACTTTGTTTATCTGAGGTTTTATTACCCCTCTCCCAATAGTGTACCCAAGGTACCTGGCCTCCTCCTGTCCAATCGTACACTTCTTTGGGTTGGCCGTAAACCCAGCTTTCCGTATTGAGTCTAGCACAGCCTGAACTTTTGGCAAATGTGAGGCCCAATCTGCACTATGGATAATCACATCGTCCAAGTACGCTGCAGCATACTTCTGAAGGGGACGAAGAATCTGATCCATTTTTCACTGAAAGGTGGCCGGTGCATTCTGTAACCCGAACGGCATTCTTTTATACTGGAATGACCCTTCTGGGGTTACAAATGCAGTCTTCTCCTTTGCTGACTTAGCTAGGGGAATTTGCCAATAACCTTTTGTCAAATCTAGCGTTGTCATGTACCGGGCTGCTCCCAGTCGGTCGATTAGTTCATCTATCCTTGGCATGGGGTAGGTGTCAAATTTTGTAACTTTATTCAACTGTCGAAAGCCGTTACAAAATCGCCAGCTCCCATCTGGTTTGGGCACCAAAACTATGGGGCTGGACCAGTTACTTTGGGACTCCTCTATCACCCCCAAATCTAGCATTCTCTGTACTTCCCCATGTATTGCCTCCCGTCGAGCCTCTGGGATTCTATAGGGTTTCAGTTTTACCCTTTCACCCGGTGGGGTGATAATGTCATGCTCCACCCCCGAGGTTTGTCCCGGCAGCTCAGAAAAAACATATGTGTCCCTGTCCCTCCAGGCCTTTAACAGATTAACGTGGTAGATCTGCTCAGGTTTCCGCCTTCCTGGTTGTCTGACCCTGTAATTCACCTCACTCACTCTCTCAATCACCTCGTATGGGCCATGCCATTTGGCCAGGAATTTGCTTTCAACCGTAGGGATTAGCACTAGCACTCTATCTCCTTCAGCAAACGACCTGGTCTGGGCCCCCCGATTGTACACCCTCTGCTGCGCTAACTGTGCTTGGGCCAAATGTTCCTTTACGATAGGCATGACCTGGGCAATTCTATCTTGCATTTGGGCGATGTGCTCAATCACACTCCGGTGGGGAGAACTCTCACTTTCCCAAGTTTCCTTGGCGATATCTAACAGCCCCCTTGGGTGTCTCCCATAGAGCAACTCAAATGGTGAAAACCCTGTGGAGGACTGGGGTACCTCCCGGATGGCAAACATTAAATAGGGTACTAAATAATCCCAACCCTTTCCATCCTTATCTACCACCTTCCTTAGCATTTGTTTCAGGGTTTTGTTGAACCTTTCCACCAACCCGTCAGTTTGGGGATGATACACAGAGGTGCGCAACTGTTTTACCTTGAATAGTTTGCACAGCTCTTTCATCACCCGGGACATAAAGGGGGTTCCCTGGTCCGTAAGCAGTTCCTTCGAAATACCCACTCGGGTGAACACAAGGAATAGCTCCTTAGCTATTGTCTTGGCAGAGGTATTTCGGAGTGGAATTGCTTCTGGATAGCGGGTGGCATAGTTGAGTATGACCAACATGTACTGATGCCCCCTAGCGGATCTCACCAGCGGACCTATAAAATCCATGGCAATCCTTTCAAAGGGGACCTCAATGATGGGAAGAGGTACCAGTGGACTACAAAAATGGGGCATAGGGGCCGACTTCTGACACACAGGGCAAGAGGAACAGTAATTTTCTACCTCCTTAATGACCCCAGGCCAATAGAACTGCTGCAATGCTCTTTCCCGTGTTTTCTCCGCCCCCAAATGACCCCCAAGGATGTGTCCATGGGCCAACTCCAACACCAACTTCCTGTAAGGTCTGGGTACCACCAGTTGCTCAATGGTTTCTTCTGCCCCTTGAGCAACTCGATAGAGTAGGTCCCTTTCCATAAGGAAGTATGGATAAGCAGCAGTTTTCTCAGGGCTTACTAGTTCGCCATCTACTTTTACTACATTTTCCCGGGCTTTTATCAGCGTGGGGTCTTTAAGCTGTTCGGTGGCAAAATGTTCCCTATGCACCTCTAAGTCCAAGAACTCCACAACTGGCAGATTTTCATCTGAAGAGGCGGGCTCCTCCCCAGTTCCTTGGGTCTCCCCAGCTAGTACCGACAAGGGGAACTTGGGAGAGACCTCACCACACTCAGACGCTTTCTGGGATTCACCTTCCTGGTCTGCAGGGGAGACAGTGGGGGGATCAGGACAATCCCAGAGTTCCCAGAATTTTGGAAAATCCCTCCCCACAATGGCATCATGTGGTAAGAGAGGTACCAATCCTACCTGATGAGACAGGTTACCTTTGGGGGTCTCAAAAAACACTGTAGCCACGGGATACTCCCTAGTGTCCCCATGCACACAAATCACCGCCACCTTTTTATGCCCAGAGACCTTTGTAGTGACCATCTCCTCTCTTATCAAGGTTACCAGGCTACCTGAATCCAGCAACCCCACAATATTATTTCCATTAACAGTCATTTTGCACAAATGTTTCTCAGTGCCCGGGCTGGCCGTGCATACCACTGTCGCAAACAGCGACTGACGTCTATTGCTCAGAAAGTCACACTGCATCGGCTCATCCACCACTGGGCAATTAGCTGCAATATGTTCCTCTTGCCGGCAGCGGTAACAAATAATTTTTTTCGCCGCTTCTTGCGGCCTTGGCCTTCCTGGCCGCTCTTGCCAGACATTGGGTAATACTCCCACCCTCTCACTCTCTCCACCCTCACCCCTTGTAGTCATCTTACCCGCCGCTGGGGATGGTCTGGTCTTAGGGTGGAAAGTCCATGAGTCTCTGGAAGAGGAGGTCAGGTTCTCAGTAGCCAAGTATCTCTCCACTAGATCCACCAGCTTGTCTGCAGTCTCTGGGTCTCAATGGCTGACCCACTTTTGAATAGTATTAGGCAGAGACCTTAGGAACCGATCCATGACGACACGTTCCACAATTTTTGGGGCGGTCAAAGTCTCTGGCTGCAGCCACTTCCTGCTCAGGTGAATGAGATCATACATCTGTGACCTGGGAGGTTTCCCAAGCCGAAAAGTCCAATTATGTACCCGCTGAGCATGGACAGCGAGGGTAACACCCAATCGGGCCAAAATTTCCGCTTTTAGCACATCATAGTTTTTGGCCTGGTCCGGCTCCAGGTCATAGTAAGCTTTTTGCGACTCTCCAGTTAATAATGGGGCCATCAATCCAGCCCACTGTTCTTTAGGCCACTTTTCCCTTTCAGCAGTCCTTTCAAAGGTGGTTAGAAACACCTCCGGATCATCCTCTCCAGTCATTTTTGGCAATAAACGGCCCACAAAAAATGATGGTGTTTTACCAGAATCATCACCAGCCTCAGTCTGCTGCCTCTGCTGGAGCTGCTTCAAAACAGCCTCAATTTGTTGCTGGTGTTTCTGGTCCTGTTGCACCAGCAATTCCCTATGGCGGACCTCTGCTTGTTCCAAGGCCTTCTGCTGGGCTGCAATGCTCTGCTGGAAACTTGCATTTGCCTGCTGTTGATTGGCATTTGCCAGAGCCAACTGTCTTATTATCTCCTCCATGCTGGCCTTTAGTTACCACAACTGCCCGCGGTCCTCCACCATATGTAATGGGGTTAGCTCGGCAGCGGGTGTGTGTGACCCCCTGGATGGGTGCACAACACAAAAAGACAGGCACAGCACAACAACAGTGGAGGTGAAAACAAACAGGTGCAATTTATTTACAATATTTACAGAAAAATGGTAAACCAAAAAGAAACATCAAAATAAATCCTGGCCAACTTGGCTACTTACTGCAACAACAGCTTTCCCTAGCTACCCACTAGGTACAGCCTGCTGCTATACCTAGTTGCTAGTACTTGGAGGCTAGCCACACAGGCTTTGGTCTCTCTGCACACAGATAACAGGTCAGCTCCCCAGACAGTTCAGGCACAGATCTGGTTCCAGGGTGGAGCAACTCCCTAAGCACTCTGGGAAGTTTTATACAAGTCTTAATGAGCCCACTACCTTCAGCTGGGCTCATTACCTCCGTGCAGATGGACTCAGCACTTCCCTCTAGTGGAACAAATCCCCATAAAGCCTGAACCTCGGACAAATGTATCGTCCATCCAGGACGCAACCAGGTGATTTCACCTGCCTACTGTCACACACTATTTACACAGAACAAATGTACATAAACTTTCACCCCTCTTGTTAGTTATATGCAGTTTCAACAATTCTGCTTTTTTTCCTTTTCTACAGGAGACCTTAGGAGAGGACTACATTTGCTTTGCGTGATTCTGATGCTCTCAAACCAAGTACTGAGTACATATGCATGCTTATACTTTTCAGAGATCCAATATTGTTCTATGTACAATCCTTGTTTTATTGACTGCATGTAATATTCTAATTTTCTGAGATTGTGGATTTGGGGTTTTCATGAGCTGTAAGCCATAATCATCACAATTATGACAAATCACAGCTTGAACTATCTAGCTTTGCATGTAATGAGTCTATCTCATATATTAGTTTCACCTTTTAAGTTGAATTACTGAAATAAATGAACTTTTGCACGATATTCTAATTTTTCGAGTTTCACCTGTATATATATATACACATATACTATATTGCCAATAATATTGGGACACCCTTCCAAATCATTGGATTCAGGTGTTCCAATCACCTCCATGGTCACAGGTGTATAAAATCAAGCACCTAGGCATGCAGACTGCTTCTACAAACATTTGTGAAAGAATGGGTCGCTCTCAGGAGCTCAGTGGATTCAGCGTGATACCGTGATAGGTTGCCACCTGTGCAATAAGTCCATCCGTGAAATTTCCTTGCTAATAACTATTCCACGGTCAGCTGTTAGTGGTATTATAACAAAGTGGAAGCACCTGGGAACAACAGCAACTCATCCACGAAGTGGTAGGCCACGTAAAATGACAAAGCGGGGTCAGAGCATGCTGAAGTGCACAGAAGTCACCAACTGTCTGCAGAGTCAATAGTTAAAGACCTCCAAACTTCATGTGGCCTTCAGATTAGAACAACAGTGCATAGAGAGCTTCATGGAATGGGTTTCCATGGCCAAACAGCTGCATCCAATCCTTACATCACCAAGTGCAATGCAAAGCAGCGGATGTAGTGGTGTAAAGCATTCCGCCACTGGACTCTAGAGCAGTGGAGACGTGTTCTCTGGATTGGCGAATCATGCATCTCTGTCTGGCAATCTGATGGACGTGTTGCGAGGAGAATGGTGCTTGCCTGAAAGCATTATGCAAAGTGTAAAGCTTGGTGGAGAGGGAATTATGGTGTGGGGTTGTTTTTCAGGGATTGGGCTTGGCCCCTTACTTCCAGTGAAGGGAACTCTTAAAGCATCAGCATACCAAGACATTGTGGACAATTTCAACTTGGGGATGGCCCCTTCCTTTCCAACATGACTGCACACCAGTGCAGAAAGCAAAGTTCATAAAGATACGGATGAGCAGGGGGCATGTCCAAGATGGCGATCGGAGCGGCCGCATAATCCGGAGCTCCGACACCGACCTGCATAATCCACTGCCATCCGGGCAGCTGCGGGCCACAGCGGGGCAGCTGCGGGCCACAGCGGGGCAGCGGAGGCTCCTGGAGGCATCTCCTGACCCTAGGAGAGGGGCTCCAGGCGATATTTCTGCCCTCTGCAATGGCGGACATCCGCGGCCTGGCACGGCCGCAGGATCCGGGGCTCCGGCGCAGACCTGCACAATTCGCTGCCATCCGGGCAGCTGCGGGCCACAGCGGGGCAGCGGAGGCTCCTGGGCACATCTCCTGACCCTGGGAGAGGGGCTCTGGGCGATATTTACGCCCTCTGTGATGGCGGACATCCGTAGCCTGGCGCGGCTGCATGATCCGGGGCTCCGGCGGCTAACACCTACATCCACTGCCATCCGGGCAGCGGAGGATCATTAAAGGCATTTTCTGCGCCCCCTGAGTCTGGGAGGGTGGCGCAGCTGAGTATTGCCACTCTCGTGGCACCGGACATCTGCGGCCTGCTCCACCTGATACGGACCTCCTCTCATCCGGGCCACAGTGAGTACGGGAGGCAAGGGCGCTGGCGGCTATTGGTCATCGGGTCCCCCTCCAGTGATTCAGGGAATGGGGCTTCCATTTACTGCCACAGAAACAGCCTTCCTCTGTTGCCACGGCCCCTGTTGGGCCCAGAGGCCTACTGAGGCCTATATAGTCCTCCGGTGAAGTGCCGGGGCTCCTTGGATCTGCCCTGGAGGGCCCAGAGTTCATCATTGGGGGACCTCTGTTCCACACGTGCCCCTCTTCCCTCTCGGGCCCTGGGTTGGGAGCTGAAGCCATCATCTTGCTCCTGTGAGTTATTAATGGTATACCACGGCCTATGCCTTCTCTATGCCCTCACGGTTCGCTAAATATTTTTACAATATAAAGTTTCTGCGGATAAGCCTGTTAGCATCTATGTAACTACAATCCTAAACCTGTTTCGGGCGTTATAGGTCTCCTGGGGTTATTATCTCTCTAGGCTATCCAATTTCCAGTTGATCACCCCCAGGAGACTCCCTGTATGCTGTCCACCAAGAAAAAAAGGGGGCAAGCTCAAAAGTCCCTCAAGACATACCTACTTAAGACACACGAGATTTGAAACATGTCTCCAGATAATACAGAACGAGCACCTCTGTCCGATCCCACGCAGGATACCACAGCTCCTTCATTAGCTCTGGTCAATGAAGATACACAGCAATTCACAAAGGGGGACTTGGAACCTTGCTGGGAAACTACGTACAGCAAGCTGGTCGCTAAATTCCAATCAGAACTGCATAAAAGCACAAATGTTCTCTCTCTGGAAATATTCACACTGGGCTCCAGGACCGACCGCTTAGAAACCAAACATGATGAACTTAGCCTGGCCTATGGTGAACTTTCCAGAGATCATGATCATTTACAAACAGCCTTTTTACAAATACAGGCGCAGGTTGAGGACCTTGATAATCTCAATTGCAGGAATAACCTGCGAGTCAGGGGAATACCGGAGTCTATGTTGGATCTCTAACAAACCATAACCAAGGTATTCAAGTCACTCCTTCTAGATCGTGACCCTGGGTCCTTTGCTTGTGATCGCATCTAGAGATGAGCGAATCGAACATGACGAAGTGGAATTCGTTTCGAAGATTAGGAAATATTCGATTCGCGCCGAATCCGAAAATTAGCAAACTTCGGATGCACAAATCGAATTTTCCAAAAAATGGCGGCGACATGTGTGGCGACGGAGCGGGGATCTCTGGGAAGGCGCGCAGACAAGGCGCGCTGACCCATAATGCATTCATTCATGACATGTGATCGCATTAGCCAATCAGCAGCCAGCCAGCCAGCACTGTGTAATGGTGGAGCTATAAATCGCGGCCATCTTAGAATTCTCCATTAGCCTCCGGTCATTCAAGAGAGACAGACCTCTGTGTATTAGGGACAGAGTTAGGGCCACAGAGACTTTAGGGCCACATAATCGTTACTTAGGGACACAGAATCGTTACTTAGGGACACAGAATCGTTACTCAGGGACACAGAATTGTTACTCAGGGACACAGAATTGTTACTCAGGGACACAGAATCGTTACTCAGGGACAGGCACAGAATTGTTACTCAGGGAAACAGGATTGTTACTGAGGGACACAGAATCGTTACTCAGGGACACAGAATCGTTACTGAGGGACACAGAATCGTTACTCAGGGACACAGAATCGTTACTCAGGGACACAGAATCATTACTCAGGGACACAGAATCGTTACTCAGGGACACAGAATTGTTACTCAGGGACACAGAATTTTTACTCAGGGACAGACACAGAATTGTTACTCAGGGACACAGAATTGTTACTCAGGGACACAGAATTGTTACTGAGGGACACAGAATCGTTACTGAGGGACACAGAATTGTTACTCAGGGACACAGAATTGTTACTCAGGGACACAGAATTGTTACTGAGGGACACAGAATCGATACTGAGGGACACAGAATTGTTACTCAGGGACACAGAATCGTTACTCAGGGACACAGAATTGTTACTCAGGGACACAGAATCGTTACTCAGGGACACAGAATCGTTGAATTAAAGAGTATGTCAGACAACACGCAGAGGAGTGGCAGAGGAGGCAATGTTTCAGGAGCGAGCAGACGTGGCAGCAGAGGAAGGGGTCGAGGCAGCACTAGTCGCAGCCAGAGGCCAGTGCTCCCGGTGTCATCCAGCGGTCGTGTCTCCACCGACAACCCTGCCGTCATTGATTGGTTGGCTCGGTCGTCTTCCTCTTCCCAGGTCACCTCTGACACCTACAGCCAACGGTCGGTGGGTACGTCAGACACAACCGTTAGTTGGCATGGCCCGGGAGCAAGCCCACTGAAATCACGTGTCCTCTACCTGCCCCTGTCCTTTGGTGTTCCCTCACCAAGCGAAGTATCGCATGCTGTGGGCTCAGCCCCACTGTACAGTGAGGAAGAGCTAACAGAGGGCGGTCAGGAACGGGGGGAGACATCCGCCTCTTCAGCAGCCAGGCGAAGAAGTACTGGTGAGGAGAGTGGCTCGGTAGCCGGTCTAGAGACAGGTCTGTCTCCTGACCCACACGCAGCCGAGGGGGCTAGTAGTGAGGCGGAGACCCTAATTGATGATGATGAGGCTGATCACACTTGGCAGCCTCGTCGTCATCAGGCTACTGCTTCCGCATCATCAGGAGAAGAGGGTGCCAGCTTGGCAGCGAGCAAAACAGTCGGTGGGTTGCCCAGGAGGCAGCAGGGTCGCAGCAGTGTCAGTGGAGGCAAACGGCCACGGAGTAGAGCACCAGCTCCACTGCAGCCTACCACCACGGCCAGTAGTGGTGCCGGTGTGCACGGAGGAAGTAGCAGTCAGCCAGTGAGGAGTATCGGGGGCAAAGTTTCCTACTCGGCGGTGTGGCAATTTTTCGTCAAGCCGCCCGAGGAAGTAAACGTAGCCGTATGTCGACTATGTGGCCAGAAAGTCAAGCGTGGCCAGGGGGCCCATGTTGGGACTACAGCGTTGCGTCAGCATATGCAGCGTCGCCATTCGGTGGCCTGGGAAAACCGTGATAAAGATACGGCGGTTCTGCCTGCCCCAGCCCCCGCTCCATCACCCGCTCCGTTACTTGCTCCGTCACCCGACGTCAATCGCCCTCTATCAGCCAGTCAAGGCTCCAACACCTCTGCTGAGGGGAGTTGTCGCTCGTTGGCATCTTCCGCTCGTTCAGATGCTCCTTCTCCTGCTACTCCTCTTCACGGATTCCGTCAGCAGTCTTTCTTGGAATCCGTTTCCAAGAGACAACAGTTTGCGAGCACGCACCCGACGGTGCAGAAGCTGGACGTCCTCCTGTCCAAGTTGCTGGTGCTGCAGTCCCTCCCTTTCCAAGTGGTGGACTCAGCACCTTTCCGAGAAATGATGGCTTGTGCCGCGCCGCGGTGGAGAGTGCCAAGCCGGCATTTCTTCGCCAAAAAGGCAGTGCCAGCCCTGCATTCACATGTAGAAGAGATGGTGGGCCAGTCTTTGAGCATCTCTGCCAAAGTGCACGGCAGCGCCGACGTGTGGAGCTGTAACTACGGTCAGGGACAGTACATGTCATTTACGGCCCACTGGGTGAACGTGGTGCCGGCACAGCCGCACCAGCAACTTGGACAGGTCATGCCGCTTTTGCCTCCACGTTTGCACGTCCTTGGTCCAGCAAAGATGTCCGCCTCTACCACCTCTTCTTCTGCCGTGTCCTCAGCCGCCACCCCCGTGCCAAGTCCCATTACCCGACCGGCATATCACATGTGCAGGGCGCAACGGTGTCACGCTGTGCTGCACCTGGTATGCCTTGGCGAACGTAGTCACACAGGGGAGGAACTTCTGAGTGTAATGAACAGAGAAATCGATAGATGGCTGTCTCCGCGCAAACTGAAAATCGGAACCATGTTGACCGACAACGGAAAGAACATGGTGTCTGCTCTGCGTCAAGGAAGGTTGTGCCATGCGCCATGCATGGCTCACGTGTTCAATCTGGTTGTCAAGCGGTTCCTAAAATCCACCATCCCACTGCAAGACATCCTTAAAATGTCACGTAAACTTTGCATGCATTTCAGCCATTCCTACACCGCAAAGCACACCCTCCTTGAGCTGCAGCGGCAGAACGGAATTCCACAGCATCGCCTGATCTGCGACGTTGCAACAAGGTGGAATTCAACCCTACATATGTTAGACCGCCTTTACGAACAGCGAAAGGCCATCACCGATTTCCTGATGTTACAAGCGGATAAAGGTACTCCCCTGTGTAACTTAGATGTCAGCCATTGGCAGCTCATGCGTGACACCTGCCGCTTGCTCAGGCCCTTTGAGGAGGCCACGCTATTCGTGAGTCGGCAGGACTATGGGATGAACGACGTCATTCCTCTGTTGCACGTCCTGGAACAAATGCTGTTAACAATGGCTGGTCAGGGTGCGGTAGACGTGGCGCACAGATCTCAACGCCACATGACCCCTGTGGGGGCAGGACAGGAAGAAGAGGAGGAGGTAGAGGAGGACATTGGTGCTCAGGAATTATTGAGTGAAATGGGTGGTTTTTCCACTCAGCAGACAGGAGTGGAGGAGCAGGAGCATCTGGTAGAGGAGGAGGAGGAGACAGAGGACCCAGACGCACCGTGGCAGTATGCTGTGGAGATGGAGGCAGGGAGTCCCTCGCATTCCTTAGCACAAATGGCCCATAGCATGCTCGCTTGCTTGCGTACCGACAGCCGAATAATAACCATCAGACAGAGGGATGACTTTTGGCTGTCCACCTTGTTGGACCCTCGCTACCATTCAAAAATGGTGGCCTTTTTCACACCTGCTGAGAGGGAGGCCAAAATAACGTACTATAAAAACCACCTATGTAGTCAGTTGGTCTCTGCCTTTGTGCGCCAACGTCCATCCTCAGACACTGTGGGCCCTGTGCGCTCGCGTTCCGCTGCCATGGCAGCAGGGGAGGGGTGGGGTGGTAGGAGCAGTGGCAGCTCCACCAGCAGCGGCTGCCTCAGTCTGCAGTCGATGATGAGTAGCTTTCTTCACCAGCGCAGTGAGGAAACTACTAACCAGCCGCAGCAGCATCAGGTGGACCTGGAGCAGGACCTCAAACAACAGGCTTGGGCCTACTTGGACAGCACCCTGCCAACCGAGGTAGACAATCCCCTGACTACTGGGCAACGAAACTTGACCTTTGGCCCCAACTAGCTGAATTTACCCTTGAAAGGCTGTCATGCCCGGCCAGTAGCGTGGCATCGGAGCGCGTGTTTAGTGCGGCAGGAGGTATTGTAACTCCGCGGAGGACACGACTGTCCACCCAAAGTGTGGAGAGACTCACGTTTGTGAAAATGAATCAGGCGTGGATTAGTCTGGATTTCAAACCACCAGTTCCTGACACAACTGACTAAATCCGCCATGAATCATGCCCCAAACATGTTATTATTTTTAACATAGGCCTCTGTATGGCCTTCAATTTAAGCTGCTTACACTTCGCCACTCTGCCATGGGCCCCTGTACCGCCTCCTCTTGCTGCTGCCAGGTCCAGAGTGTGTCATGGGTCCCTGTACGGCCTCCCATTGCTGCTGTCTCCATCGCCACACTCTGCCATGTGCCACTTTCAGGTCTCCTCACACTGCTGGTGGGTTCCATTTTGTCATAGGGTGCTGTATGGCCTCCCATTGCTGCTGCCAGGCCCGTAATCTGCCATGGGCCCCCGTACCGACTCCTCATGCTGCTGCCAGGCCCGTAATCTGTCATGGGCCCCTGTACCGCCTCCTCATGCTGCTGCCAGGTCCAGAGTGTGTCATGGGTCCCTGTACGGCCTCCCATTGCTGCTGTCTCCATCGCCACACTCTGCCATGTGCCACTTTCAGGTCTCCTCACACTGCTGGTGGGTTCCATTTTGTCATAGGGTGCTGGCAGATTACGGGCCTCCCATTGCTGCTGCCAGGTCCGTAATCTGCCATGGGCCCCCGTACTGACTCCTCATGCTGCTGCCAGGCCCGTAATCTGTCATGGGCCCCTGTACCGCCTCCTCATGCTGCTGCCAGGTCCAGAGTGTGTCATGGGTCCCTGTACGGCCTCCCATTGCTGCTGCCAGGCCAGTAATCTGCCATGGGCCCCCGTACCGACTCCTCATGCTGCTGCCAGGCCCGTAATCTGTCATGGGCCCCTGTACCGCCTCCTCATGCTGCTGCCAGGTCCAGAGTGTGTCATGGGTCCCTGTATGGCCTCCCATTGCTGCTGTCTCCATCGCCACACTCTGCCATGTTCCACTTTCAGGTCTCCTCACACTGCTGGTGGGTTCCATTTTTTCATAGGGTGCTGTATGGCTTCCCATTGCTGCTGCCTCCACCGCCACACTGTGGCTCCACACTCTGGTTTTGGCCCTGTGACTGCCCAAATGAGTGAAGTGTGCGGTGATTCTAAGATCGACGGCACTCATCTGCATGTCATACTGACTGACAGTATTATTTCTCTTCCCCAGCAGACTCCAAGGGCATTTAAATTAAAGGTACAGTGTTCTGCACTAATATAAAGGCTCTCTGAAGCCTAGAAACACCCTTTTTATAAGTTAAATTCGCAGCGAATATATTCGACTCGAATCGAATTTCTTCCGCGAATTCGCCGAATCAGCCGAATCGAATTTTTGAATAATTCGCTCATCTCTAATCGCATCCATAGAGCCCTGCGCCCTAAACCTCCTAATGATAAACCGCCTAGGGACATTGTCTAGTGTATGAAGGATTCCTGACCAAAGAAGATATTCTTAGAGCTGCTCGCAATACCCCAACGATCTCCTTCGATGGCTCGGTTTTGCAAATCTTTCCAGATGTTTCTCCGGCTACGTTGGAGAAACGCAGAAAAATGAAAGAAGTTACAACTGCCCTTTTCTCAGCTCGTATTCGCTACAAATGGGGCTTCCCTTTTAAGCTGATAGTTCCACATAATGGGAGCACATATATAGCCACATCCCTTCCCGAAGGTAGAGAAATCTTGACCAAGTTGGGCCTGGCGGATGCCCCATCACCTCAACGTCCACCCTCCACCCCTCGTGTCTCTCCCATTTGGCACACTCCATCTCCACGGAGGGATAGAAGGAGAGTCCGACAAGAACCGGGTTGACGGGACCATGCTCACTTGCCTATTACCCGTTATTTTGACAACCCTTAGTCCTGATCCACAGTTTATTATGACTGAGACCTGTGTTTCTGTGTTTCTGAGACCTATGTATGCTTTCTCATTGATAGGTGGATGTGTTAAGGCTTAACAAGGGTCTTTGGACCCTCTTAATACCACCCATTAATTCATAGTTTCACAACTCTTGAACACGTTACCCCACCCTGCCGCCTGACATGGCCGGAGGTGTCACCGCCCAATTGTGGAGTGGCAGCTCCATTTTCCATGTTTTATGGAGACAGGGTTTGGGCCCATTTGGCCCTTTTGATGTTTGAACTTTTTGTTTTTTCAGGTATGGCAAACTGCCTGCCTGATCCAATGTTTCTCAGTTACCCTTTTAATTACAGGAGATATTAAAGCTTCACTTCTATTATTTTTTATTTTTTCTCTTTTCAAAGCTTTAGTACATGATGTTGGTTTTGTGCCGGTTTATGGGCATCACGACCCCCATATTGGGGTCTGGATGTCCTCTATGCTGGTACTACTGCCTGTAAATCTGTCTGATGTGGACTCATGGGTCCTTATGTCTAGCCAAATAATTCTGGGAGATGTCTTTTCAATGTGTATTTTTAAGCTGATAGCTACAACTTTTGTATACTATGGTAATTCAATGTATTTTGCATAATGTCCAGGGTTTCAATTCACCAAATAAGCGCAAAACAGCCTTTCTTCAATATAAGCGATTAGGGGCTAAAATTATTTTATTACAGGAAACACATTTTGCAGCCGCAAAACACCCGACATATTTTCATAACTCCTATAGGCAGGGGTATTATACTTCACATTCCTCCAAAAGTAGAGGAGTAGCAATCTTTCTACATAATTCATTCCCCTTTGAGGTTCAACATGTATATCGTGATCTGGACAGTAGGTTTATCATTCTTAAAGGCACCCTTTCAGGTCGAGAACTTACTATTGCAAATATCTATGCACCGAATTCGGCACAAGCTTCCTTTTTTTCTAAATTTTTTGACGTTCTAGATAGGTTCTTGTCCCCCCATTTATTGGTGGGTGGGGATTTTAACCTGGTAGCAAACCCTCTTTTGGACCAGAGCTCCTCCTCGCAATCTTCCCATGCTTTCCCAAAATCCCTTACTAAGAAACTAGATGCCCTCCAGTTGGTGGACGCCTGGAGAGCGCACAATGCGGGAGCCAGGGATTATTCATTTTATTCTCACCCACATGACTCTTATGCCAGATTAGACTATATCTATTGTACCCCTATTTTATTAGCGAATTCTAGGACAGCTTGCATTCACCTGAGCCCCTGGTCGGAGCACGATATTATGGCCTTATCTATCACGTTTATAGGATTGGTACCTACCCCCTTCTCTTGGAGACTTAATGACTCTATGCTTACTGATGTTGACTCTCGCCAAGAGGTGATTACATCTATTTGGGAATACTTTCAGTCTAACTCTACTCCTGATATATCTTCAGCCACACTATGGGTAGCCCATAAGGCGGTCCTACGTGGCCACCTTATCTCCATGGCCTCATCCAGGAATAGAAAAGATGGCAACAAATACTACTTCTTACCCGAGAATTAGAAGCACATTATAGAAGTCATATTGCTAATCCATCTCTTCTTAAAAAACAGTTGTTTTCCCAAAAGCATTTAGAATTGAATACTCTGCTTTCCCAAAAGACTGAAAAAGCTCTCCGCTGGTCGAAGGCCTCGTTCTTGTTACATAGCAACTCAGCATCCACTATGTTTGCAAGGAAATTGAACCACTCTCTGCGCCCCCACATGTTTATAATTTGCGCACCACCTCGGGTGCTATTTCATCTCTACCTCAGGAAGTTTTGGGTATTTTTGAAAACTTTTATTCTGGTCTATTAGCTCCTCCCCAGTCAGATTCTGTTCCTTCATCTGACTCATGGCTGGATTCTATACCCCTCCCTGCTCTTACACCTTCTCAGATTGCCTCTCTTAATGCCCCTTGTACTATGGAGGAAATAACTTGTGCGATTAGCGCGCTAAAAAGTTCTACTGCACCGGGTCCTGACGGATTCACCGCTAGTTATTATAAACATTTTGCCTTTATGTTGGCTTCCTATTTGATAACATTATTTAATGATGTTTTGCAGGGGGGGTAAGTTCCCTGAGAAGATGCTGTTGGCTAATATGTCTTTAATACCCAAACCACAGAAAGACCACTGTTTAGCACAAAACTATAGACCAATCTCAGTAATGAATAATGATCTGAAAATATTTAGCCGCATTTTGGCGGACAGGTTGGCCCCTATTATCTCCTCTTTGGTCTCTCCAGACCATTCGGGTTTTATTCCTGACAGATTCATTACTGATAACATTCGCCTCACTCTAAATGTTATTCAAGATGCCAATTTACATTCTAAAGAGGTTCTGCTGATGAGTCTCGACATAAACAAGGCCTTTGACAGTGTGCTTTGGCCCTATTTATTTTCCTTGCTACGGAAAATGGGCTTCAGTGATGGGTTTTTGGCTGGTATACACGCCCTATACAACTCTCCTAAAACGAGAATAAGGCTTCCTGGCTGTAATTCTGTCTTTTTTACATTGGGTAGAGGCACCCGCCAGGGCTGTCCTCTTTCACCCCTCTTGTTTGCGCTGATGTTGGAACCTTTGGCAGTGGCGATTAAATCACATCTGGCTATCCATTATCAGTTTCACATTTCAAAATAAGCATGTATGCTGATGATGTTATGCTTTTTCTTACTAACCCGTTAACTTCATTGCCTAATTTATGTGCCGTATTGAACGATTTTGCAATAGCGTCAGGTCTCACTGTTAATTTTACCAAATCGGTGATTATGCCTGTTAATGTTCCTGATTCCCTAAGTGCATCTCTCCGTAGTTCTTTTCCATTTCGCTGGGTCATGGATCGGATATCCTATTTGGGTGTTAATCTCACTCCCAGATACTCAGATATGTTTGCCTCTAATTATCCACCATGTGTATCACGTCTCTCTACTCTATTGAAGATTTGGCATGGTTACCATATTTCATTTCTGGGTAGAGTCACGGCGGTTAAAATGAATATCTTGCCTAAACTACTTTATCTTTTCAGAGCACTTCCAGTCCCGGTCTCGAAAACATTTTTGGACCACTTTCAGCAGACTATTAACAATTTTATCTGGGGTAATAAGCGTCCACGTTTTGCTTCATCTATTCTGTACCGCTCACAACGGACGGGAGGTCTCGGTCTTCTCAATTTTTGGCTATATTACCTCTCGGCTCGTTTTGTGCAACTATCACAATGGGCAACTATTAACTCTCAGACCCCATGGATCAAATTTGAATCTCAGTCTATACGCCCATTCTACTTACCGGGTATTTTGTGGTCCAAAATCTCCCCCCGGTCGCTTACTTTCCATAACTCCATAGTGACCCATTCACTGACGCTTTGGTCCAAATACAAAATTAAATTGAATCTAGTCTCACTTATTCCCCCAGGTGTTTCATTTTTTGGTGATCCTACTTTTGTTGCAGCTTTTTCCTCCCCTCAAACGTTTTGTTGGTGGTATGACTGTTCCCTTATCAGATTATCTGATTTCCAAAGAGGAGGATCGTACATTACCTTTGATATGCTGTGCGAGTTTTTTGATATCCCTCTTCATGAGTACCATTGTTACCGACAGATTAGACACTTTTTTAATTCACATTTTGGCCTTATACCATCCTCCCCAATTTCCTTTTTTGAACGTATCAGCCGTGACTCTCCCAGAGGTAGGGGTCTTATTTCTGATCTTTATCATCAATCTTTGACCTGTCTTTCTCATACACCCCCTTTATACAGACAAAAATGGGAGGAGGATAGTGATATCACCTTTTCGGAGGAGGATTGGGATTCCATGGTGGATAACATATGTAAGTGTTCTAGATCTCTTTTTGTACGTGAGACGGCCCTTAAGGTTTTAACCAGATGGTATTACACCCCATCAAGACTACATGTACTGTTTCCACAAATGTCCCCCTTATGTTTCCGGGGCTGTGGCCTCACAGGAACTTTGATTCCTATATTTTGGGATTGCCAGATCATATCTTTGATTTGGTGCAAGATATCTGAGGTGGCTACCTCACTGGCGGGTACCCAGATACGATTGTCTATACAGACTATTGGGGGCTCATATCCCAGGGGTCTCTGATGCCATTATGAGATTGATACATACTATATGTATTGCCAATTTATGGTCTATTGCCTTACATTGGAAGTCCAATGTTGTACCCTTGACCTCCGTTTTACACAGAATTGATACTGTAATGCTTATGGAACGCATTCATTATACCCTACTGGATAAGATGCACTTATTTGATAAAAAATGGGAGTCATGGAGGGATTATAGACATTTATTGCGGGGCTGTGGCCTCACAGGAACTTTGATTCCTATATTTTGGGATTGCCAGATCATATCTTTGATTTGGTGCAAGATATCTGAGGTGGCTACCTCACTGGCGGGTACCCAGATACGATTGTCTATACAGACTATTGGGGGCTCATATCCCGGGGGTCTCTGATGTCATTATGAGATTGATACATACTATATGTATTGCCAATTTATGGTCTATTGCCTTACATTGGAAGTCCAATGTTGTACCCTTGACCTCCGTTTTACACAGAATTGATACTGTAATGCTTATGGAACGCATTCATTATACCCTACTGGATAAGATGCACTTATTTGATAAAAAATGGGAGTCATGGAGGGATTATAGACATTTATTGCATGATTAATAACATTCCCAGTGAAAGTTGAATGGTATATACTGTTGACAGATGTATCATTTAACCTACCTTATCATTTACACATTTCATGTATTTGCAATCTACTTTTTTCTATTCCTTCTCTCTCTTACATTAATATACTTTCCTGTATTGTACTTTTCAAAAGTGCCTTGTTTTTGCTGTAAGTTCTATTTGAAAATGTACTGTTGTTTTACAGTCTACTTTTATACAATAAAATCGTTTGTAAACAAAAAAGATACGGATGAGCGCGTTTGGGGTGGAGGAACATAACTAGCCTGCCCTCAACCCAATAGAACACCTTTGGGATGAATTAGAGCGGAGACTGCGAGTCAGGCCTTCTCACCCGACATCAGTGCCTGACCTCCTTCTGGAAGGATGGTCAGCCTTCCCAGAAGTGTTGAAGCTGTTATAGCTGCAAAGGGTGGGCCAATTCAATATTGAACCCTATGGACTAAGACTGGGATACCATTAAAGTTCATGTGCGTGTAAAGGCAGGCATCCCAATACTTTTGGCAATATAATGTAATTTGGTCAGTCAATTAACAATTTCTAAAATTATGTTTTTCGTATAATCACAGGGATTATAAATTTGCTGCTAGCTAATATTTGTGTACTATAAGCATTTTACCTCTTTGTATGTGATCCATAATGCTTAATCATCTATGCAGATGGATAATGCCATGTACCTAATATGACTTGTTTGTTTTCAGCTTTGCAATTGAATGTCTGATAATAGCACACTTTCCAAAATATGTTCTACCATCTGTTACTGAATCATCTGTTGAATAGATATGACTTCTAATACAAATTTTACCACTTTGTTTTTTCCATTCAAAGTGATAAATAAGAGTGAGGAAAATATATGCAATGTAATTTTTGAACATGATTTAAGCTTTAGGGCTTTTGATAAAGGCATTCTGGTCAAACACTGCCTTTTCCATTCAAACTCATACACGTGTGTTTGAATGGAAAATGCATCATTTGAAAAAAAAAAAAAAGAAGGCTGCTCTTGACCTTCTTTGCCTACAATTTGAATACACCTTAAAGTGGTTGTAAAGGCTTAAGTGTTTTTTTACCTCCATGCATTCTATGTATGAAGGTAAACAACCTTCTGTGTGCAACCCCCCCCCCAAATACTTGAGTCCCCTCTGGAATCAATGATGTGCCCAAGAGCATCAGATCCACTTCTGCTACTTTCAATGACATCCAGTGAACTAATGAGGAGAGGGCAGGGGCAGAGGCAGGGCCGAGCCATGCTCTGTGTGGGAATGGACATGCAGAGCAGCTGCTCAGGAGCGACCCTGCTTGGGTGCCCCTAGAGCAAGTTGCTTGCCCTGGGGGCACTTGGCAGAAGAGAGGGTCCAGGAGTACCATCAAGGAATCCAAGAAGAGGAGAATGTAAAACCATTACGCAGAGCAGGTAAGCATGACATGTTTCTTATTTTTTTTTTTAATTATTATTATTATTTGCCTTTAATTTCACTTTAATAGAAAATGATTTGTCCATAGAAGCACAGCAGGATGCAAAGCAGGTCAAACACAGCTGCAGAACTGCCCTATGACCTGCATTTGACATATGTTCCAAACAAATCTCATACACAGGAAAACAACGTCCATGCACATGACCCCTTAACCTATTTACATAGAGCAGAGAGCTTGTGAAAATGCTGTGAGAGAGAAGGGAGGGCAGGAGTACTTCAATATGATCCTCATAAATTACTACTTCAATAAGAGTGCTCTCATTGGCTACTTAAAGCATTCTCTTTGTATAAGAAATGACAGTTTGCAGGGCTTAGCTCTGAAGTCAAAGTTCACCTTTGGAACATAATACATGTTCCACCCGTTTTTAGGGTGGAACATGTAACATGTTCCCATAGCTGCAGCTGCACCTGCTGCCCATCTCCCTCTGACAGATAATATGGTTAGAAGTTTCCCTGTATTATCTGCCAGACATGAAAACAGCATTGCCCACACGGCCATGTCACTCATTGACAGAGTTCTGTGAATGAGTGCCTACAAGTCCCGGCTGCCTTAGCAGTTGTGGGTCTGTAGTTTTCAATGAACTACCATGGAGCTGTGGAGCAACGTGGTAGTTCATTGAAGCTTCCTGTCAGTATATCTGCTTGACTGTATATCCCGTACAACTAGCAGATATTTTGACAGGTCTGCAGGAGACCTGCATGGCATCAGCAATCTACTGATCGCTGGTGCAATGCTTTCCAGGCTCCTTTGGACAAAAATGAATACACATTTTTGTACCTGCAAAAAAAGTGCATTTATTATTTTTGTCCAAAAGGTGAACTTATACTTTAAGGAGGTCAAGCCATTACTAATGTGGTCTAACACCAACAGAGGGTGTTTATGCACTGCCTCATGCCACTAACTAGTAACCACAATTATTTTGCTGAATTTGCACTTCTTTTACTGGACTCTAGAGCAGTGGAGATGTGTTCTCTGGAGTGGGGAATCATGCTTCTCTGTCTGGCATTGTGATGGACATGTCTGGGTTTGGCGGTTGCGTGGAGAACAGTACTTGCCTGACTGCACTGTGCAAAGTGTAAAGTTTGGTGGAGGGGGGACTATGGTGTGGGGGTATTTTTCAGGGGTTGGGCTTGGCCCCGTAGTTCCAATGAAGGGAACTTTTAAGGCATCAGCATACTAAGACATTTTGGACAATTTCAACTTTGGGGAAGGCCCCTTCCTTTTCCAACATGACTGCACACCTGTGCACAAAGCAAGGTTCATAGAGACATGGATCAGTGAGTTTGGAGTGGAGGAACTTAACTGACCTGCACCAAGTCCTGACCTCAACCCAATAAAACACCTTTGGGATGAATTAGAGCAGAGATTGTGAGCCAAACTTTCTCACCCGACATCAGTGCCTGACCTCACAAATGCAATTCTGGAAGGATGATCAGCCTTCCCAGAACAGTTGAAGCTGTTATAGCTGCAAAGGGCAGGCCAACTCAATATTGAACTCTATGGACTAAGACTGGGATGCCATTCCAGTTCATGTGTGTGTAAAGGCAGGCATCCCAATACTTTTGGCATATATGCACTGCCTCAGGCCACTAACTAGCAACCACAATTCTTTTACTGAATTTGCAGGTTGAAGCACAATTCCAGGCAAGTGAAAACATTGAGTGCTTGTTAATGCTATCCAGTAAACACAGCAACTGTGTGTAGGGATGTGCTGCCCTATACTGTCTGCATGTGTCTCTGCTGCTTTATGTTCACAGAGAATACTTATGTACATCACTTTTGGTCTCTGTGTGTCCAGGTCAGAAACCCTGCAAAGAGAAAGTGGAGAGAGATAGAGAATTAGCCTGTCTGATGAGGGGTGCAGTAAAAAATGTGAGGGGGACAGAGGAAGGGAGGTCAGCAGGGCAATGTACAGGGGGTCTGCAGGGCAGAGGATAGGATCAGCAGTTTGTAGGACTTGTCAAAGACTGTCTCCTGTCTTTTTTTTACACTACACTTTGTTTTTGTGAATGTACCCCATACTCATTCACTTGGGGGGGGTCTGGGGACCCTTTTGTTAAAGGGAGCTTTCGGATTCTGATAAGCCCCCTGCCCGCCCCGACTGGCCAGAGTTGTGGGGAAGAGGTCCTTGTCCCCATCAACATGGGGACAAGGTGCTTTGGTGGGGAGTCTCTCCTGCACCAAAGCACCCTCCCATGTTGAGGGCATGTGGCTTGGCATGGTTCAGGAGGGCGGACGCTCATTCGTCTCCCCCTTTCCTAACCTGCCAGGCTGCATGCTTGGATAAGGGTCTGGTATGGATGTTGGGGGGGACCCCACGCCATGTTTTTCAACATTTTGGTGTATGGGTTCCCCTTTAAAACCCATGCGAGACCCAAAGGGCTTGGATTGGATGGAGGGTGGATCCCAGTCCATTTTTAAAATTATTTAATTGTCAACAATTTTTTTTTACATTCAGCTGTCAGTGGGGAACTCCGCTGACAGCTAATGACTCATATGTTGTTAAGGACTCGGCAGCCACCCATTTCATAACAACCCATGATAGTACTGACAGATACCAGTACATACCGTATGCCTGGGCCACTACTTAATTACCACATGCATTTAATTATTATTTCCTTTTGTGAATTGAGTTTAAGGTCTTTTTATGTGGTATTTACCGAGTGTTTTTGCTATTTTTGGTAAATTATTATTATTATACAGTATTTATATAGTGCCAAATGGTATGCTCAGCGCTGTACAGTAGCAAAGGGGACAGAACATGAGACAAGACAGTAACAATACAATACAGCATACTAACAGTAGTGAATTGACAGTATCAGTATCACATGCAATATGTAGCCATGTGACTGACTTAACTCATGTGATAACCTTTAGTGAATTGACCCCAAGATGATTTGGGGGGGAGCCCCACTGCACCAGAGCACCCCCCCATGTCGAGGGCATGTAAACCTGTATGGTTCAGGAGGGGGGGGGAGCCAGGGTTGTAGGGAAGATGTCCTTGTCCCCATCAACATGGGGACAAGGTGCTTTGGGGGCCCCCCTGCCCCAAAGTATCCCCCATGTTGAGGGCATGTGGCCTGATATGGTTCTGGAGGGGGGTGCTCGCTCGTTCCCCAAGTATTTAAGCATGCAGCCAGGCAGATCAGGAAAGGGGGGTTTCCTGACCTGCTGGGCTGCATGCTCGAATAAGGGTCTGGTGTCTGGTGTGGATTTTGGGGGGACCTCAAGCCATTTAAAAAAAAAATGTTGGTGTGGGATGTTCCCCTCAAAACCCATAACAGACCCGAAGGGCTTGGTATGGATGGAGCAGGGGGGCCAGCTGATTTTTGAATTATTTTTTGAATTGCCAGCAATTCTTTTTTTAGTTGTTAGTGTTTCAGCTGATAGCTGAAACATTGACACATGGTTTTCACTACTAAAATATCGCATGAGGTATTTTAGTAGCATTTTTTAGTGAATGCCAATTTTTTTAAAAATGCTGTGTGATATCTTACCGCATACTGAGGTACCACTTCGTGAATTGCACCCTTAGTCTTTAGAATAGATATTGCTTACACAGGCTTTTGAAATAAAATAGGATTATATTTGTATAAGGATTAAACAATATAATATTGTAAATTAAGCACATCTATATAACGTATATAAAGCTTGTTGTATACAGTATAGTATAATATAAATTATTTTAGCCTGCAGTGTTTGGGTATTAAAATGTGTACATTTTTGGCATTCTAAGGCTGCACTGAAAAGAAAATAGTTATATTGTTAGTCTTGTCATGTTTCCTAATGTGCAGAGAGCTATTTAGCAAAAATTCAGCTGATATACTGAATACGAATATCAATAAATGACTTGATCTCTCTCTCTCTCTCTCTCTCTCTCTCTCTCTCTCTCTCTCTCTCTCTCTCTCTCTCTCTCTCTCTCTCTCTCTCTCTCTCCCTCTCTCTTTGTGTGTATATATATATATATATATATATATATATATATATATATATATATATTAGGAACCAAGTAAATGAAACACAGCGAAATTGTAAAATATTGAACACAATCAAACAGCTTCAAATAAAGTTGTGCTTTACTGGGTTCTGAAATTGAATTTTGTGCTGAGAAAATTAAATTAAGGGATCAATAGAGATGAATTATATAGGAGGGAAAACTTGGATTTATGTGGGCTGATGAAAATATACATTACAAGTGTCTATCTGTATTCATTGTCAAAATTACATCTCTTTGAAAGGTAGCAATGTGCCAACAACATGTGGCACAAATTAGACCTCTTAAATCTGTTACTATGTATCAAGAATCATATTTTTTAATCAAGATATAGAGCAGTTGTCAAAGCATAATATCCTGCATTATTCTTCCTTTCTTCTTGAATTAATTTGTATTAATCTGTTTGGATTCAATTCTGAGTTACAGATGTATAAAAAATATGAATTGGTTTTTTTTTACCAGTAAAGGCAACAGATGCCAAATCAGTGTTCACAGGATTTAGAGTGACCCTTTCCACTCTTCAAGCATGTAACCATAGTGGTATCTTAATATTCTGCTTCATCAGTTGTTGCAAACACACTGGGGGGCATTTGTCAATTCTGTTGCACTTATTGTGCCCAGTAAATGACTGTAAATATGAGTCGCAAAGTGTAATGGATTTACAGTTTTAATGGTGGCTCTTTACATGAATCTGTTCCTGTGAGACCTATTGCAGTAGTGTAACAAGCAAAAGAATATTTGTGGCTGCTGTTGCGACTGTGTCATTACAAGGCTGATATACAATCCTTATGATGTAACAAATAAATGTAGCACTTGGCAAAAAAAGTTAATTTACTAAAAAAGGATTAAAGTTGCAGCATAGTAGGGTTGATTTATTAAAGCTGGGGAGTGCAAAATCTGGTGCAACTGCATAAAAACCAATCAGCTTCCAGTTTTTTTTTGTCAAAGCTTAATTGAACAAGCAGTTCAAGTTAGAAGCTGGTTGGCTACCTTGCACAGATGCATCAGATTTTCAACTCCCCAGTTTTAGTAAATCAGACCCAGTATCTCACACTGGAGTTCACTGTTAATTGAAGTGCATACAAGAGCTCAGATAGCACACCACCACTGTATGATAACACAAAACACCCACCAAAAATCCTGACCCCACAAACAAACAAAGGTTATATAAGTGAAAAGAAAAAAGAGAGATGAGCGCCAATACCTAAGTGTAGCATTTATTCAAAAAATAAATGGAATAAAAAATAATAAATATGCACTCACATACAAAATGTATTAAAAAGCATATTTATTTTAATTCTCATTCCCCCTCCTTTTGTTTTTTTTTTTTTTTCTTTTTGTCACTTGGCTCTCCCGCAGGGAAGATATACGGTTTGTTCTTATACACTCCTTTGTTTGATCTTTTGCTCAGTGTATTTTACACACAGATATCTCCCTCACCAACGCTTGATCTCATGTTGTTCTTGAATGGTTATCCTTCTGTTATCCATATTTTTTCATTGCTTTGCTATGATTACCATTAGAGATGAGCGAAGTATTCAAAAATTCGATTCGACTGATTCGGCGAATTCGTGGAAAAATTTCGATTCGAGTCGAATATATTCGCTGCGAATTTAACTTATAAAAGGGTGTTTCTAGGCTTCAGAGAGACTTTATATTAGTGCAGAACACTGTACCTTTAATTTAAATGCCCTTGGAGTCTGCTGGGGAAGAGAAATAATACTGACAGTCAGTATGACATGCAGATGAGTGCCGTCGATCTTAGAATCACCACACACTTCACTCATTTGGGCAGTCACGGGGCCAAAACCAGAGTGTGGAGCCACAGTGTGGCGGTGGAGGCAGCAGCAATGGGAGGCCATACAGCACCCTATGACAAAAATGGAAACCACCAGCAGTGTGAGGAGACCTGAAAGTGGCACATGGCAGAGTGTGGCGATGGAGACAGCAGCAATGGGAGGCCGTACAGGGACCCATGACACACTCTGGACCTGGCAGCAGCATGAGGAGGCGGTACAGGGGCCCATGACAGATTACGGGCCTGGCAGCAGCATGAGGAGTTGGTACGGGGGCCCATGGCAGATTACGGGCCTGGCAGCAGCAATGGGAGGCCGTACAGGGACCCATGACACACTCTGGACCTGGCAGCAGTATGAGGAGGCGGTACAGGGGCGCATGACAGATTACGAGCCTGGCAGCAGCAACTTGGACAGGAGGACGTTCGGCTTCTGCACCGTCGGGTGCATGCTCGCAAACTGTTGTCTCTTGGAAACGGATTCCAAGAAAGACTGCTGACGGAATCCGTGAAGAGGAGTAGCAGGAGAAGGAGCATCTGAACGAGCGGAATATGCCAACAAGCGACAACAGGGGCCCATGACAGATTACGAGCCTGGCAGCAGCATGAGGAGTCGGTACGGGGGCCCATGGCAGATTAGGGGCCTGGCAGCAGCTATGGGAGGCCCGTAATCTGCCAGCACCCTATGTCAAAAAATGGAACCCACCAGCAGTGTGAGGAGACCTGAAAGTGGCACATGGCAGAGTGTGGCGATGGAGACAGCAGCAATGGGAGGCCGTACAGGGACCCATGACAGACTCTGGACCTGGCAGCAGCATGAGGAGGCGGTACAGGGGCCCATGGCAGATTAGGGGCCTGGCAGCAGATATGGGAGGCCCGTAATCTGCCAGCACCCTATGTCAAAAAATTGAACACACCACAGTGTGAGGAGACCTGAAAGTGGCACATGGCACAGTGTGGCGATGGAGACAGCAGCAATGGGAGGCCGTACAGGGACCCATGAGAGACTCTGGACCTGGCAGCAGCATGAGGAGGCGGTATAGGGGCCCATGGCAGATTAGGGGCCTGGCAGCAGCTATGGGAGGCCCGTAATCTGCCAGCACCCTATGTCAAAAAATTGAACACACCAGCAGTGTGTGAGGAGACCTGAAAGTGGCACATGGCAGAGTGTGGCGATGGAGACAGCAGCAATGGGAGGCCGTACAGGGACCCATGAGAGACTCAGGACCTGGCAGCAGCATGAGGAGGCGGTACAGGGGCCCATGGCAGATTAGGGGCCTGGCAGCAGCTATGGGAGGCCCGTAATCTGCCAGCACCCTATGACAAAAAATGGAACCCACCAGCAGTGTGAGGAGACCTGAAAGTGGCACATGGCAGAGTGTGGCGATGGAGACAGCAGCAATGGGAGGCCGTACAGGGACCCATGACAGACTCTGGACTTGGCAGCAGCATGAGGAGGCGGTATAGGGGCCCATGGCAGATTAGGGGCCTGGCAGCAGCTATGGGAAGCCCGTAATCTGCCAGCACCCTATGACAAAAAATGGAACCCACCAGCAGTGTGAGGAGACCTGAAAGTGGCACATGTTTGGGGCATGATTCATGGCGGATTTAGTCAGTTGTGTCAGGAACTGGTGGTTTGAAATCCAGACTAATCCACGCCTGATTCATTTTCACAAACGTGAGTCTCTCCACACTTTGGGTGGACAGCCGTGTCCTCCGCGGAGTTGCAATACCTCCTGCCGCACTAAACACGCGCTCCGATGCCACGCTACTGGCCGGGCATGACAGCCTTTCAAGGGCAAATTCAGCTAGTTGGGGCCAAAGGTCAAGTTTCGTTGCCCAGTAGTCAAGGGGATTGTCTACCTCGGTTGGCAGGGTGCTGTCCAAGTAGGCCTAAGCCTGTTGTTTGAGGTCCTGCTCCAGGTCCACCTGATGCTGCTGCTGCTGCGGCTGGTTAGTAGTTTCCTCACTGCGCTGGTGAAGAAAGCTACTCATCATCGACTGCAGACTGAGGCAGCTGCTGCTGGTGGAGCTGCCACTGCTCCTACCACCCCACCCCTCCCCTGCTGCCATGGCAGCGGAACGCGAGCGCACAGGGCCCACAGTGTCTGAGGATGGACGTTGGCGCAGACAGGCAGAGACCAGCTGACTACATAGGTGGTTTTTATAGTACGTTATTTTGGCCTCCCTCTCAGCAGGTGTGAAAAAGGCCACCATTTTGGAACGGTAGCGAGGGTCCAACAAGGTGGACAGCCAAAAGTCATCCCTCTGTCTGATGGTTATTATTCGGCTGTCGGTACGCAAGCAAGCGAGCATGCTATGGGCCATTTGTGCCAAGGAATGCGAGGGACTCCCTGCCTCCATCTCCACAGCATACTGCCACGGTGCGTCTGGGTCTTCTGTCTCCTCTTCCTCCTCCTCTACCAGATGCTCCTGCTCCTCCACTCCTGTCCGCTGAGTGGAAAAACCACCCATTTCACTCAATAATTCCTGAGCACCAATGTCCTCCTCTACCTCCTCCTCTTCTTCCTGTCCTGCCCCCACAGGGGTCATGTGGCGTTGAGATCTGTGCGCCACGTCTACCGCACCCTGACCAGCCATTGTTAACAGCATTTGTTCCAGGACGTGCAACAGAGGAATGACGTCGTTCATCCCATAGTCCTGCCGACTCACGAATAGCGTGGCCTCCTCAAAGGGCCTGAGCAAGCGCAGGTGTCACGCATGAGCTGCCAATGGCTGACATCTAAGTTACACAGGGGAGTACCTTTATCTGCTTTTAACATTAGGAAATCTGTGATGGCCTTTTGCTGTTCGTAAAGGCGGTCTAACATATGTAGGGTTGAATTCCACCTTGTTGCAACGTCACAGCATGAGGAGTCGGTACGGGGGCCCATGGCAGATTACGGGCCTGGCAGCAGCAATGGGAGGCCCGTAATCTGCCAGCACCATAGCACCCTATGTCAAAAAATTCAACACACCAGCAGTGTGTGAGGAGACCTGAAAGTGGCACATGGCAGAGTGTGGCGATGGAGACAGCAGCAATGGGAGGCCGTACAGGGACCCATGAGAGACTCTGGACCTGGCAGCAGCATGAGGAGGCGGTATAGGGGCCCATGGCAGATTAGGGGCCTGGCAGCAGCTATGGGAGGCCCGTAATCTGCCAGCACCCTATGACAAAAAATGGAACACACCAGCAATGTGTGAGGAGACCTGAAAGTGGCACATGGCATGAGACACTGTGGACCTGGCAGCAGCATGAGGAGGCGGTACAGGGGCCCATGGCAGATTAGGGGCCTGGCAGCAGCTATAGGAGGCCCGTAATCTGCCAGCACCCTATGTCAAAAAATGGAACACACCAGCAGTGTGTGAGGAGACCTGAAAGTGGCACATGGCAGAGTGTGGCGATGGAGACAGCAGCAATGGGAGGCCGTACAGGGACCCATGAGAGACTCTGGACTTTGCAGCAGCATGAGGAGGCGGTATAGGGGCCCATGGCAGATTAGGGGCCTGGCAGTAGCTATGGGAGGCCCGTAATCTGCCAGCACCCTATGACAAAAAATGGAACACACCAGCAATGTGTGAGGAGACCTGAAAGTGGCACATGGCATGAGACACTGTGGACCTGGCAGCAGCATGAGGAGGCGGTACAGGGGCCCATGGCAGATTAGGGGCCTGGCAGCAGCTATGGGAGGCCCGTAATCTGCCAGCACCCTATGACAAAAAATGGAACACACCAGCAGTGTGAGGAGACCTGAAAGTGGCACATGGCAGAGTGTGGCGATGGAGACAGCAGCAATGGGAGGCCGTACAGGGACCAATGAGACACTCTGGACCTGGCAGCAGCATGAGGAGGCGCTATAGGGGCCCATAGCAGATTAGGGGCCTGGCAGCAGCTATGGGAGGCCCGTATTCTGCCAGCACCGTATGTCAAAAAAATTGAACACACCAGCAGTGTGTGAGGAGACCTGAAAGTGGCACATGGCAGAGTGTGGCGATGGAGACAGCAGCAATGGGAGGCCGTACAGGGACCCATGAGAGACTCTGGACTTCGCAGCAGCATGAGGAGGTGGTATAGGGGCCCATGGCAGATTAGGGGCCTGGCAGCAGCTATGGGAGGTCCGTAATCTGCCAGCACCCTATGACAAAAAATGGAACACACCAGCAGTGTGTGAGGAGACCTGAAAGTGGCACATGGCATGAGACACTGTGGAACTGGCAGCAGCATGAGGAGGTGGTACAGGGGCCCATGGCAGATTAGGGGCCTGGCAGCAGCTATGGGAGGCCTGTAATCTGCCAGCACCCTATGTCAAAAAATGGAACACACCAGCAGTGTGTGAGGAGACCTGAAAGTGGCACATGGCAGAGTGTGGCGATGGAGACAGCAGCAATGGGAGGCCGTACAGGGACCCATGAGAGACTCTGGACTTCGCAGCAGCATGAGGAGGCGGTATAGGGGCCCATGGCAGATTAGGGGCCTGGCAGCAGCTATGGGAGGCCCGTAATCTGCCAGCACCCTATGACAAAAAATGGAACACACCAGCAATGTGTGAGGAGACCTGAAAGTAGCACATGGCATGAGACACTGTGGACCTGGCAGCAGCATGAGGAGGCGGTACAGGGGCCCATGGCAGATTAGGGGCCTGGCAGCAGCTATGGGAGGCCCGTAATCTGCCAGCACCCTATGACAAAAAATGGAACACACCAGCAGTGTGAGGAGACCTGAAAGTGGCACATGGCAGAGTGTGGCGATGGAGACAGCAGCAATGGGAGGCCGTACAGGGACCAATGAGACACTCTGGACCTGGCAGCAGCATGAGGAGGCACTATAGGGGCCCATGGCAGATTAGGGGCCTGGCAGCAGCTATGGGAGGCCCGTATTCTGCCAGCACCCTATGTCAAAAAAATTGAACACACCAGCAGTGTGTGAGGAGACCTGAAAGTGGCACATGGCAGAGTGTGGCGATGGAGACAGCAGCAATGGGAGGCCGTACAGGGACCCATGAGAGACTCTGGACTTCGCAGCAGCATGAGGAGGCGGTATAGGGGCCCATGGCAGATTAGGGGCCTGGCAGCAGCTATGGGAGGCCCGTAATCTGCCAGCACCCTATGACAAAAAATGGAACACACCAGCAGTGTGTGAGGAGACCTGAAAGTGGCACATGGCATGAGACACTGTGGACCTGGCAGCAGCATGAGGAGGCGGTACAGGGGCCCATGGCAGATTAGGGGCCTGGCAGCAGCTATGGGAGGCCCGTAATCTGCCAGCACCCTATGTCAAAAAATGGAACACACCAGCAGTGTGTGAGGAGACCTGAAAGTGGCACATGGCAGAGTGTGGCGATGGAGACAGCAGCAATGGGAGGCCGTACAGGGACCCATGAGAGACTCTGGACTTCGCAGCAGCATGAGGAGGCGGTATAGGGGCCCATGGCAGATTAGGGGCCTGGCAGTAGCTATGGGAGGCCCGTAATCTGCCAGCACCCTATGACAAAAAATGGAACACACCAGCAGTGTGTGAGGAGACCTGAAAGTGGCACATGGCAGAGTGTGGCGATGGAGACAACCCACCGACTGTTTTGCTCGCTGCCAAGCTGCCACCCTCTTCTCCTGATGATGCGGAAGCAATAGCCTGATGACGACGAGGCTGACAAGTGCGATCAGCCTCATCATCATCAATTAGGGTCTCCGCCTCACTACTAGCCCCCTCGGCTGCGTGTGGGTCAGGAGACAGACCTGTCTCTAGACCGGCTACCGAGCCACTCTCCTCGCCACTACTTCTTCGCCTGGCTGCTGAAGAGGCGGATGTCTCCCCCCGTTCCTGACCGCCCTCTGTTAGCTCTTCCTCACTGTACTGGATGACAGCGGGAGCACTGGCCTCTGGCTGCGAATAGTGCTGCCTCGACCCCTTCCTCTGCTGCCACGTCTGCTCGCTCCTAAAACATTGCCTCCTCTGCCACTCCTCTGCATGTTGTCTGACATACTCTTTAATTCAACGATTCTGTGTCCCTGAGTAACAATTCTGTGTCTGTCCCTTAGTAACAATTCTGTGTCCCTGAGTAACGTTTCTGTGGCCCTAAGTAACAGTTCTGTGGCCCTCAGTAACAATTCTGTGTCCCTCAGTAACAGTTCTGTGTCCCTCAGTAACAATTCTGTGTCCCTCAGTAACAATTCTGTGTCCCTCAGTAACAATTCTGTGTCCCTCAGTAACAATTCTGTGTCCCTCAGTAACAATTCTGTGTCTGTCCCTGAGTAACAATTCTGTGTCTGTCCCTGAGTAACAATTCTGTGTCCCTCAGTAACAATTCTGTGTCCCTCAGTAACAATTCTGTGTCCCTCAGTAACAATTCTGTGTCCCTGAGTAACAATTCTGTGTCTGTCCCTGAGTAACAATTCTGTGTCTGTCCCTGAGTAACAATTCTGTGTCCCTAAGTAATGTTTCTGTTGCCCTAAGTAACGTTTCTGTTGCCCTAAGTAACGATTCTGTGGCCCTAAGTAACGATTATGTGGCCCTCAGTAACAATTCTGTGTCCCTCAGTAACAATTCTGTGTCCCTGAGTAACAATTCTGTGTCTGTCCCTGAGTAAGAATTCTGTGTCTGTCCCTGATTAACAATTCTGTGTCCCTGAGTAATGTTTCTGTGGCCCTAAGTAACAGTTCTGTGGCCCTCAGTAACAATTCTGTGTCCCTCAGTAACAATTCTGTGTCCCTCAGTAACAATTCTGTGTCCCTCAGTAACAATTCTGTGTCTGTCCCTCAGTAACAATTCTGTGTCTGTCCCTGAGTAACAATTCTGTGTCCCTCAGTAACAATTCTGTGTCCCTCAGCAACAATTCTGTGTCCCTCAGTAACAATTCTGTGTCCCTCAGTAACAATTCTGTGTCCCTGAGTAACAATTCTGTGTCTGTCCCTGAGTAACAATTCTGTGTCTGTCCCTGATTAACAATTCTGTGTCCCTGAGTAACGTTTCTGTGGCCCTAAGTAACAATTCTGTGTCCCTCAGTAACAATTCTGTGTCCCTCAGTAACAATTCTGTGTCTGTCCCTGAGTAACAATTCTGTGTCTGTCCCTGAGTAACAATTCTGTGTCCCTGAGTAACAATTCTGTGTCCCTCAGTAACAATTCTGTGTCCCTCAGTAACAATTCTGTGTCCCTCAGTAACAATTCTGTGTCTGTCCCTGAGTAACAATTCTGTGTCTGTCCCTGAGTAACAATTCTGTGTCTGTCCCTGAGTAACAATTCTGTGTCCCTAAGTAACGTTTCTGTTGCCCTAAGTAACGTTTCTGTGGCCCTAAGTAATGTTTCTGTGGCCCTAAGTAACGTTTCTGTGGCCCTAAGTAACGATTCTGTGGCCCTCAGTAACAATTCTGTGTCCCTCAGTAACAATTCTGTGTCCCTGAGTAACAATTCTGTGTCTGTCCCTGAGTAAGAATTCTGTGTCTGTCCCTGATTAACAATTCTGTGTCCCTGAGTAATGTTTCTGTGGCCCTAAGTAACAGTTCTGTGGCCCTCAGTAACAATTCTGTGTCCCTCAGTAACAATTCTGTGTCCCTCAGTAACAATTCTGTGTCTGTCCCTGAGTAACAATTCTGTGTCTGTCCCTGAGTAACAATTCTGTGTCCCTGAGTAACGTTTCTGTGGCCCTAAGTAACAGTTCTGTGGCCCTCAGTAACAATTCTGTGGCCCTCAGTAACAATTCTGTGTCTGTCCCTGAGTAACAATTCTGTGTCCCTCAGTAACAATTCTGTGTCCCTCAGTAACAATTCTGTGTCCCTCAGTAACAATTCTGTGTCCCTCAGTAACAATTCTGTGTCCCTGAGTAACAATTCTGTGTCCCTGAGTAACAATTCTGTGTCTGTCCCTGAGTAACAATTCTGTGTCTGTCCCTGAGTAACAATTCTGTGGCCCTAAGTAACCTTTCTGTGGCCCTAAGTAACGATTCTGTGGCCCTCAGTAACAAATCTGTGTCCCTCAGTAACAATTCTGTGTCTGTCCCTAAGTAACGTTTCTGTGGCCCTAAGTAACGATTCTGTGGCCCTCAGTAACAATTCTGTGTCTGTCCCTAAGTAACAATTCTGTGGCCCTAAGTAACGTTTCTGTGGCCCTAAGTAACGATTCTGTGGCCCTAAGTAACGATTCTGTGGCCCTCAGTAACAAATCTGTGTCCCTCAGTAACAATTCTGTGTCTGTCCCTAAGTAACAATTCTGTGGCCCTAAGTAACGATTCTGTGGCCCTCAGTAACAAATCTGTGTTCCTCAGTAACAATTCTGTGTCTGTCCCTAAGTAACAATTCTGTGGCCCTAAGTAACGTTTCTGTGGCCCTAAGTAACGATTCTGTGGCCCTCAGTAACAATTCTGTATCCCTCAGTAACAATTCTGTCTGTCCCTGAGTAACAATTCTGTGTCCCTAAGTAACGTTTCTGTGGCCCTAACGATTCTGTGGCCCTAAGTAAACGTTTCTGTGGCCCTAAGTAACGATTCTGTGGCCCTAACTAACGTTTCTCTGTCCCTAAGTAACGTTTCTGTGTCCCTAACTCTCTCCCTGCATACAGCCAGGTCTGCCTCTGTTGAATGACTGGAGGCAAATGGAGAATTCTAAAATGGCCGCTATTTATAGCTCGACCATTACACTGTGCTGGCTGGCTGCTGATTGGCTAATGCGATCACATGTCATGAATGAATGCATTATGGGTCAGCGCGCCTTGTCTGCGCGCCTTCCCAGACATCCCCGCTCCGTCGCCGCACATGTCGCCGCCATTTTAGGAAAAATTTCGATTCGCGCATCCGAAGTCTGCTTATTTTCGGATTCGACGCGAAATTTTCCTAATATTCGAAACGAATTCCACTTCGCCTACTTCGATTCGCTCATCTCTAATTACCATATGTTCTGTAATGCCAATCATCTTGACATTTGTTACGTTTTTCAGCTTTATGCACAACTGCATTTGAATTGTCAGTCATATACATACTTTTAACTGTGGTTGCTGCTGTATCTTCTAAAAACAACATTTTTCAATAAAAATATATTGAAAGGAAAAAGCAAATCCAGCAGATGCCAGCATTCCAGGTGGTCAATGGTAAGCAAGTCCCTCTGGGTGGAGCTTGGAACCAGGAAGTCAACAAAGGGAACACCAGGAAGAACCAAACAAAAGTCAGAATGAGCTTGACTATAAGGCTGCATGTACACTGCAGCTGATAAACTCACATTTAGGAGCTTTTCTGCGTTTTTTTTCAGCAGCCCTGAACGCTCCCTGTTTTCCTATGTGTCCATGTGCACTATGTCGTTTAGAGTTGTTTACAGGCAGTTGAGTTTCCAGTCGTTTTTTTGAATGCACCAAACTTGCACTCAGGAGTAGATTTTATCAGCGTTTCAAATGCCAAACACTTTTAAACGCATGTACACGCGGCTAACCGCGTTTATAATCATTTGCTTTTGGAAATTTTTTTAACTCCATTTCCAGATGCTGTCCAGAGCCTTTTTTCATCAAGAAAAATGCATGCAAAGTATTTTTCCAGTACTCAAATGGACCTGGTACACCATACTTTGAGGTTCCACATGAAAGAAAATATGTTAAACACTGCTGCAATAATTTCTGCACAGAAATGAGTTGGAACACATTCAAACACCACAAAAAAAAAGACAGCTAATCTCAGCATATACTGCTCTCTCTGCTTCCGCTCTCTCGATTTCTCTCAAAATATCTTATATAGTTTATTTTTTACTGTTTTTCAGTACATTCTGGGCATTTTGAAAGGTCTCCTGAGGTTATCTTTAAAAAATGCTTCTAAACAGAAACGCTCATAAATGTGCATAAACGCGGTATGCAAATGCGGCTAGACAGACGTTTTTTAACCTATGTTTTCCAGCATTCAGTTTCCATCATTCAGAAGTGTCCCATGTACATGTAGCCTAATTCTGGATCCTGGAATCTCACCCTTTACCCACTGGAAATATGAGTGTCCACATTGCAGAAATATCCCTACTCCCCTTAAGATCAGATTGCTGATTAGTTCTGTATCTCATGTTGCACCTTAAACCCACTACAGGTAAAGGTGTTAGATTTCCAGGCACTTCATTCCCCATTGCAAGCTCAGCAGGCTACAAAGCTTTTGTTGTTGTATCTTGGTGTGTCCACCAAAGGCACAGGTTCTGGATTTTCTACTCTGTTTACCAAGTGGTCAACCAGAAGGAGAGAATCCCACTCCAGGAATCCACTCTCTCAGTTACTAGATGCAGGTATGGGAAAGAGCAGGCACCTATGTGTGTTTCTATATGAAATATAGCCAGGACTTTCAATCTTTGAATGTACTCTTACACCAGTCCAGATGCTATTAGCAGCTTTTTAAAAAAAAATGTTTTTCTTTGTGCACAGTAAACATTTAAACATTATTTGCACCATAAAACCTTTTCTTTAATGGCTCACCCTTCTGAGCCAACCACCATATAGTTGTTTTGAAGATATCCTAGGTGCTATGCTACTTCCTATTACATACCTGGATCTAGTAAGCTACAGAGCAGATTCCTAAAGATTGGTTCTTGGCTGCTGACTACTTGGTAAACGGGGGCATTATTAAAGCAGGGCCAGAGCAAGGATTGGAGCATCCCAGGTAGGAACATGGCAGGGAGAGGAGAAGTGGGGAAACATTCAGAGAGAGGAGCAATCTGTTTGGGAAGATCTCAAAAAGAGAGATACATTCATTTTGGGGAAGGGGGAGGGGGGTAGGTGGGCCAAGAAACATGTGTTATGTATGCAGATTGGGAAATGGCAAGAAGAGTTCCTTATGTGGGGGGGAGGGGGGGTCACTGAGAGCAGTTGCATATGACTGTTACAGAAAGGATTTTGATGTGAAGGTTGTAAATAATAGTCTGGAAAAATATAAATATTCTCTTGAGATCCAAGATGGCAGCTCCCAGTGGAGGAATAACTGAGTATCTAAGGATACACTGGGGTAGAGGTCTGTACACGAATTATGCAGCACTGAGTCAAATATAGGGTGCAACACTTACATTTTTCAGTGGTGTCTGCATACATTGACAAAGGAAATTATTGCTTAAATGCTAACACTTCAGGTGTGCTAAATATAGGATTAGGTAATGTTCAATCAACTGATAAAAATGACTTATTAGCATACTTTTATACAGATCATTTAATTTGTAGATGTGTCCCCTGTTCCATCACACTGGACAACTAGAAGACATTTGGTGTGCAAGAACCCTACACCTTGCTTTTACTGCTATATCCATATGAGGAAGCCTTAAAGCATAACATGGTGATAAATTAAAAATATCATTTATACTGGCAGTTTCTCAAGTACATTATTCACCACCTCCAAAATACCTCTATCATTTCTTTATTTGTGTAAACTTTAGGACATTTCTAAGCCAAATCAAGCCACAGACCTGTTAAATTGGCATTTGATACCTTCAGCTGAAATTGTGCTCTTTTCTGGCATCCAGTGTATCCCTGTGGAGGAGTGGGCTCCCTCCAGGCAATCCTGCCCTTCATTTATCCACTGCTATATATAATCCAACCGACTGCAGTATACATGGGAGTCTTGACGTGCGCACAGTGGCTTCCACATATATTTGCAAATGTGTGCAACAAAACTCTGTTTTAACCTGTATTGTTAGACAGGATTAATTTAGTTTGTCTACAGGCTAGCTGATAAGTGTGCTGAACAGGAAAAGTTGCATACTATGATATAATACTTATGTATTGATATACTATAATATAGAAATGATATCAAGAGAAGTATGGACAATGTATGGCTTGTTTGGCCATACTACTTATGCTGGTCACAGGAGTACACTTACTTTTACATTCCTGTGACCCAGAATCAGTTGGTCTGCTGTCTGCTGATGTCACAGAGAATGCTGCTGAGATCCTGAACCAGCTACTCCTGCCCCCTCTATTGTCTGGTGCTCCAGTGAGCACTGGAGGGTCAGAGCACAGATTGGTGACTGAAGTTGCTTCTCTGTGATCAGAGCAGCTCCGAGAACTAAGTGTTCAGCAGTCACATGATCGTTCAGTTCTAGGGCTTAAAGCAGATCAATGCTGTATTCATACAAAAGAGTAAAAATGTTTATATTTACTTTCTGTAGTTCTCCTTTAACTCAAGTGCACATGTGGAGCCTGCACTAGGTGCACGGCGAAGCCCACTCCACTACTGGGGAATGATAGTTGGAAATACTATACAGGTGGTTGTGGACAAAGCTCAGCGTCTCTCTCCTAACTGCAAGTCTACAGTGGGAAAAATGTACATTTACATGGAGACCTGAGATTTAAACTGGAGAACAGTTATAATGCAGATGTACATGGTGTACGTTTATCTCTAAAAGTAGAGGCCTGCCCTATGGTTGCGTATTTCCCCATGGTGGCCTCAGCCTTGTTCCAGGGCATTGGTGAAAACAGCATGACAGTAATGGTCAGGCCCGGACTGGGACAAAAAATAGGCCCAGACATCTTAGACTGAGCAACGAATTTCTGGGGGGGTGCAAAGGGCATTTGCGGGGGCAGTTGGTGACGGAATATTCGCAGAGTCAGACCTCTGCACTGTAATATAAACAGGCACTGTGATATAAAGGGGACTGCACTGTAAAGGGGCACTGTACTGATTACAGTGCCCCTTTACAGCTCAGTCCCCTTTATATCACAGTGCCCCTAGAGATCTAATCACAGTGCCCCATATATATTCAAAGAGATGGCCCAATCCAGAAAAGAGACATCCCCATATAGCAAAGACTGGATGTCTCTTTCCTGGATGGGGATGTCCCTTCTTGGACTTGGCTGTCTCTTTGCTGGATTGGGATGTCTCTTTGCTGGACCCAACTGGGCAAAGAGACGGTCCAGCAAAGAGACAGCCCATCCAGCGCAGAGACATCCTCATATAGCAAAGATGGGATGTCTCTTTGATGGACAGGGATGTCTCTTTGATGGATGAGGATGTCCCTTCTTGGACTGGGCTGTCTCTTTGCTGGGATGTCCAGCAAAGAGACAGCTGTCCAGCAAAGAGACAGCTCGTCCAGCAAAGAGACAGCCCGCCCAGCAAAGAGACAGCTCCTCCAGCAAAGAGGCAGCTCCTCCAGCAGAGAGACAGCTCCTCCAGCAAAGAGACAGCTCCTCCAGCAAAGAGACAGCCCGTCCAGCAAAGAGACAGCCCATCCAGCAGATTCAGCTCCATCCACCACTGCTACAGACCTATGACAGTGTTCCGGCGGCCACAAAGGAAGAACAGAGGCTGTCATTCACCCTTCAGTGCAGCGGCCAGCTGAGGAGGTGTCTGTGTGTCAGTGGCGCTTCTTGCTTGTCTTCAGGAGCCGTCACTGCCGCTCCTCCTGTCGGTTCTGCTTTGGGCTTAGCCGCACAGTGGGAGGTGAGCGGCGGCCGCAGTCTGTATTAGCTACGTCCAGACCACGGTTGTCGTTTACCTCCCGCTGTGTGGCCCGGTCATCTTAAGCCTGGCAGCCCTGGGCTTTCCAGCTTGCGGTGACAGTTTTTACGCTCTTTACAGGGTTTCAGGGTCGTGCACTAGTCTACTCATTCCATTTTGTCAGTAATTCAGTGGTTTGGGCACACCCATTCCTTGCTTATGTATAATGCATAGCACAGTAGAGCTTTCCTAGTACATAAAGTATTCACATCATTCTTTACATTAACCCAAAATTGTAAGTATTCTTTATTTAAAGACAGAGGGTGGAGCCACTATGCTGTTACACAGTTAATATTTATGTTAATGTACATGAGAATTCATATAGTTTATTTTTTGTACCATTTTCTATGGACATTTCTATAGTTAGTAATGCTGCCATCCAGTGGTCTTATTTGGTAATGCATTTGTTTTTCATGTTGCCTCCCTGAGATCTATGACACAGTTCCTTTGTATATGAAGCTCCTCCCTTCTTCTTGAGTTCAGCACTTCCTGTGTCATGGAGGCAGCTAACAGACCACATGTAACAGGGACACGTGTATTCTGCATAGTACGCTACAGAAAGTATCATCTTTTGACCGCATAATACTGGAAACCATTCATTCTGCTGTATCCTGTTGTCACATGTACAGAATAAAGCAACTTCTGGATGAACACAGTATTGGTGAGTTCAAGCTATCTGATAAGGATTGCCCACAGTGATTATATCTGCTTATACAGGCTAGGCAGAGAGGTCTCACAAGGGATAAATCGCTATCACAACAATCTGAGTCAGAATAGCCACACAAATCATTCCTTAATGCCCAATGGCCAGTCTGCACACCTGGAACCACTGGTGTTTAGCTCAGATATATGCTAATAAAGGAAAACAGACTGTTCCCTTTGCAAGTGCAGTTGCTCCAGAGCTGAATAAGGTGAAGGTACAATTTGCAAAGAATACCCGATCACATGCAAGGAATATAAAAAAATACAGTATTTTTGCTTGCACACGATTGAATGATGGAAGTTAGCAGATCTTCCCTTCATTTACTAAGCTCTGGAGCAACTGCATTTGCACAGAGCACAGTCTATTTGCCTTTAGTAAACCAATCCCAATGGTTCACGTGGAGTAGAGATTGGGGGCAAATAAGAAAAAAAAAGCATTAGGAAAAAGAAAATTTGGGTCATCAGCAGAGGCTCTAGAAAACACTACAGGTATTTTTAAAGCACTTTACATTCTACACATTCACATCAGTCCCTACTCTTAATTAGCTATCAATCTAAGGTCAATACACAGGCCAGTTTTAGAATGAATCATTTAATCTACCAACATTACTTTGGTTGTGGGAGGAAACTCTTGCATGACCAATAAGAACATACAAACTCCATGCAGATAGTGCCCTGGCTGGGTTTGCAACCAAGGACCAGAGTGCTATAAGACAAAGGTACTAACCATTGAGCCTTTTTTTTTCAAATTAGTTTCTTTGCTCTTTTTCTCCAATATTAAATTATATCAGCCCCACCAATGTTCTTTTATGTTGTATAGGTTTCTGGTTATGTGAAGCACACTCTATGTTTTCTGCATTCAGAGTTCTATTTAGAGACGTTGTTTCATAATGGTTTCCTTTCATACTATATGCTTCCTTGACTTGCTCCTGTCTGTCAGGTTCACTTTGACTTTCTTGACAGGGTTAAGAAATCCCTTGGTCAGTGCTGTCAGGAACATTTCTATTGTTCTCTTCACAGACAAAACAACATCATATTGTCTTACACCTCTATCCCAAAGTGTCACTCAGTATATTTTAATTTTACCATTTGTCAATATAGATAAATATATATGTATATATATATATATATATATATATATATATATATATATATATATATATATATATAGTTTTATTGTTGCTAGGTTTTAGACCCATGTCTTACTGAAGCATTTTACATCCTTGTTACTATAAAAAAATAAATATATTCGAATGGCTCATAAAATTTAATTCTATTAATTTATACACCAGATTTTGAAACACCTCTTTTACAAAAGGAGGAGCTTGGTAACTAAATGGTAGAAAATCTGTCTTGTATTTCTGAGATCTGGATTTGAACCCCGCCTAGGAAATTGCCTACATAGAGCTATATTTCCTGTTTCCTTTACCAATGCAAAACCATACTGGAAGGTTAAGTGGAATTTTTAGAAACTTCATATACTGTATATGAGTTTATTTGAGGATCAAGGATTCATTTCGCTTGTATTCTGTAAAGTGACGCAGATATATACAGTAAGCAGACGTGCAAAATGTTTTAACAAAGTGAATAAATTAATTTATTTAATTTGTTTTATTCAGATGACATTACATGATTCAATAGTAGTTTGGGCATATGGTGAAATGAATTCAAGTTTTGAATTTGTTTGATCATTTGGTCTCGGATAACGAATGGATCTGAATTTTGTTCCATTTGTTAATTTGGATGCACATAACACCAGTCAATATTGTTCAATCAGCTCATGCCATTTCTTTTGGTGGGGTGGACCAGCGTCCGAACACATCAAAGCTTTCCAATTCAAATCTGTCTGATTTGATAATATATAACAACCTTCTAATCCACTCGGACTAACGAATATACAAATGCTGATGGTACAAAACAAATTCCAAAAATGAATCAGTTCATCATAACGAATATGACAAAAATTGGACAGCAATGTATTTCCATGGACCATTGGATGTGGACAGATGATCATCCATTTACATCCATGTCCGTTACGGTCCATTTTTTTTTAAATGTACAAAGGTACGTCCAGATCACTGAAACAGAATAGAACAGGTGTAAACAGATACCATCCGTTTATATCAGTTCTGTGTATGTTAGGCAAGAACATTTTTTGTTTATACTTTTGTCACCTCTGATTGGTCTTTGCAAAACATGTTCAAGAACAGGTGTAGACTGATGTAAACTGAATTGGCATAAACTGAAGTGATAACTGAAATAAAGTGACATACACTGAACTTAAAACTGGTGTGAAAACTGATGTAAACTGAGTATGTTTTTCCTTTGAAAAATGTGACTGATCGGATGATGCCCATGTGAAAGGGGCCTAACATGCTTGTTATATTTAAAAAAATAGCCCTTTAGTATCACTTTAAGGGCTTTCACACTGATCATGTTTTGGTAAGAAAAGCAGAAGAAAAATGCATACCTTTAAATCCTGTTGAATTAATCACATTGGTCAGTTGTGCTTTTAAAAGTCCTGCTTGCTGCATTTTTGCCGCATGTTTGGGGCAGGTTTAAATGGCCCTTTCACGCTGATCAGTTTTTGATGTGCTTTTGTTCAGGCGTAAAGAGTTCCATTTAAAGGGATGTATTTATCTTCCACTTTTCTTCTTTTTTAACTGAACAAAAACTGATCAGTGTGAAAGCAGCCTTATAAGGCTTTTTCTGTGAAATAACGCATTCTAATGTTGATTAAAAACTTGCCTGGTGTCTCCTTATGAAACTGCAACCTACTAAATCCACTTACAAAGTGTGCATCAGTTTTGTGGATTACTTCTTGCATTTTTCTGTGCAATGATAATATTTTTTCTTGCTTGCTTCTGTAAAATAATAAACTCTTATTTTGATTTCAGGAAAAAAACCCGCATTTTTGTCTTGCTCTGGAATTATAGGCTACAGAATCAGCTCACATAGTATGGATCAAATCCATACAGCTGATTTTAACCGTAAAATACAATCAGTACAATTTTTATGGATTTTTTTGTGAATTAATACATTCTAATTTTAATTTCTTGATTAAAACCCACCTGCTGTCACCTTTTCGAAGCTTTGCCCCAATAAAGCTGCTTACATAGTATACATGGATTCTGTACAATATATCTGGATTTTTTCCTGTGAACTAATACACTCTAATTTTGATTTCTTGATTAAACCTGTCTGGTGTGTCCTTCTCACAGTGTGCATTATGTCAGTATAATTTTATGACTTTTTTTGTGTCAGATAATAAACTCTGTTAATGTATTGATTATCTCTTTCACTGCCTATATTTGCATGTGTTTAAAAAAATGAAATTCTGAAGAATAGTTAAAACTCCCAAACATTATATATTGTTTGATAACAGTCTCCATGAAGAATAAAATAGCAGTAGTTCCAATTTTATATGTCACACAATATTAGCAATGGTTTATGAAACACAAAATTTCAGTAAAAAATATACTAAGGTCAAAAAAATTGCATGCACCCATGAAATGGTAACACACTTCAGTACCCTATTTTTGCATAACCAAACACTTTAAAAGCTCCTACAAGACATCCATTTAGAGTTAGTCATCAATAATGGGCTTGAAACTATTGCTCCCATTCTAACATGCATGATGATATGTAACACACAAGTCAAAATCGATGTTTTCATGCATAGGTGCCCCAACACATGTATTTAAGTTTGTACGAGATTGTATGTGGGGTTGTAGAGGGCAAAAACTATTTTGGAGGATTTAAGTGCTTGAGTATAACTTTAATTTTTTGCTGTGACTGAATAACCCCTGCAAACATACAACTTTACCTAAAGAAGCCTGAGCACCTAAGGGAGATGTTCCTTTAGCCCAAGAATCACATTTCTTCTAAAAGTCCTCAACTCCACTTTAAACAATTTCCACATGTTTTATGGCAAATGGACCAAAGAAAAAATGTAGGATCCTAATTGTGATAAAAGAGTCAGACACCTTTAAACTCAAAGAAATAAGCGACTCCATGGGGTAAATATCTTCTCCTAATCTGTGATCTTAATCAAGTTCTCTACACTGTGGTGAACCTTTATGCCCTGAACATTAACCAATCTCGCTTTCTAACAAAGCAATTAAAAAATGTTACTTATATCCACCAAGGACAAATGGTCATAGGTGGAAACTTAATAGCCAGTGACCCCAATGTGGACTCTTGCTCTACTAAACAACCATGATCTCAGTTTGTAGGAAAACTCTTTCTTCAATTTGACTTGTTGTGACAGTACTGAAAAAGACTATAGATTCTTTTTCTCCCCACATGCCTCACACTCTAAGATAGACTATTTCCAAACAGATAAACAGATGCTTCAAAATATCCCCCAATCAGAAATCGGCACAATCACATGGCCTGATCACACTCCTCTTGTGATTAACAATGAGGACATAAATAATACACCACTCTTAACCAACCAGGAAACTTACCAACAAATAGTTCAGGCTCACCAACAGTGTTTTGAAAGTAACAATGGTCTTGAGATAAACTGCTTTACCATTTGGAACACTTATAAGGTGTGCATGTGTGGTATACTGATTAAATTTGCTTCCTTTGTAAAGAAGCAGAAGATTCGGCTGATTGATAACTTGCTACAATTGATTCCTCCTCTATAATGCCAGATAGACACTAATTAAGATCCCTTCTCCTATTCAAGTATGAAACCAATTTTAAATATACTAAAGACTATGGGGGGTGTGGCTGGGCGCTTAGTGAAGACGGAGGCTTGAATGAGGAGCTCTGCTACAGTGGGAGGACTTTTTGCACTGGAAATAGGTAAAATAGGGAGATTGTTGCCCTTCACTAAAACCCCGCACTCACAGCTGGGTCATAATCTCCCAGAGATCTTTCGCACCCAACCAGCAACAGGCCCGGACGATCTTCTCACGTGCTCCTCTCTGTCCGCCATGTCACGCTGACAGTTGGACTCACAGCAGCGCCCGAAGCAGAAGACGGACACAAACACAATCCTCTCCCTCATACAACAAGTGCCAAAGTTGGCAGATGTGCAACACATAACTTTGGACATCAAAAATGCTCTCACAGATGTGGTATTGGAGCTCAAGGCGGAGCTGCATGTGGTCTCAGATCAGCTGGGGAAGGTGGAGCGGGCCACAGGCCGCCACGATACAGATATACAAGAACTCCAACAGCACCGTGCCCGGTACTACCTTCACCTTATTGCAATGCAATGTAAATTGGAAGACCTGGATAATAGAGGCAGATGCAGAAACCTGAGCATCAGAGGCATACCAGAGTCCACGGAACATAGCCAGATTCCTCTCACCCTGCAATCCTTAGTGAACAATTTACTAGAAAGGCCAAAAGACTCACCAGTCGATTTTGAAAGGGCTCATAGAGCTCTTCATCCCTGAGGCATTATTTGCTGCTTCACTGATTACCAGCTGAAAGAGGAAGTTTCCATACGGGCTTGAGCCCAGGAGGAAATTACCTTTAACATTGCAGAGATAAAAATTCCCAAGATCTTAAGCAAATTGCCTTAAACAATAGGAGAGCATTACGCCCTATACTGTCTGCTTTGAGAGAAAAAAACATTGCATATAAGTGGCACTTCCCATTCGTGCTCTGTGTCACTGTGCATGGTCGGACTCTCATATTACAAATGCCAGCAGATCTACTACAGTTTTTTGACCATAAAACATCCCTGCAATTGCTGTCCTGGAGTGGTACCAGGACTTCAGCTTTCCGGAAATCTAGAAGGAGCTCATTCCTGCTAATCCTGAAGAGCGCACACCACGCCACAGGCTGAATGTTGCCACATACCACCACAGACAGCTGGAGGCTGCTCCAGAGGAACCATCAGATGCTCCAGAAGATCCTTGACTCAGGTCTGCTTACCACTGGGCATTTCCCTAGCCCTCCCCATCACTTCTATTGCTTAAAAATTTATCCTGGAACATCTTCCCCTGCCACTATCCAGCATCTGGACTTAAACACCGTGACAACCTACGTGCATTGTTCCACTTACTCTTTCAGGCACTGGGAGGCTCTCTCCCATTATGGCAACTCAGACACCTGCTCCTTGGTGATGCCATTCTGATACATCAGCATATAAGACACAGCTGTGAGAACTTCAGGCTCAACATGGACCTTCCTTGGGTCTATAGCTCATGGTGGTAATATATGCCAAAGTGGCTATCAGCCTAATTACGATGCTCCTATATGCCTACTCTCCTTACTCTCCTATAGTGGGCTCTCAAACCAGTGTTCCATGTTTAATGCTTCCCTAAGTTGTATAAAGTTTCTTTTCAGTTGATAACTTTATACAGTACTGTCTCTCTTTCCGTGCTCTTAGAAATACGATAGAAGGCTCTAGATCTATGACTACCAAGTCAGTGGTGATGATCATTGTTGTGGAGATGTTGTACACGCTAATACGGTGAGGGGTGTATGTCAGGCTCCTTAACTTTTCCCAGCTGGATCTCAGACCCTTGGAGGCAGACATGGGAGATTGACTTAATCTAATCTTCAGAAGATTCCTCTAGGATGGTGCCTTGATGTTTTCATCTCCACAGTAATGGTCCATCAGAGGCAGTTTAATGTTCTTTAGCTTGATTAGAAGTCATGATTTCACTGCAGACCTGATATCTCTTAGCCTCTTAACAGAGTTAAAGTGTCTCTACAACTGCAGTTCCCCCGTCCTACTCCAGAACCATCTCTCTGTGAGATAACCTCTTCTCTCATATATGCAAGGCCTCCTCACTTTGAAGGACATTTTGTTTCTGCAGGGCAAGGACTGCAGTTGGGGACTCACCTACCATCCTATGTGAATAGCGATTATTGCACCCACATTTCTTACAACGCTGACCATACTCCTCATCTATGGGCTATTCAAAGGAAGCACATCCAAATACTCATTGGGTAACAGTAGACTTTATTGTCCATTATGGCGTACACATGGCTGAATACGGCCAGATAGCTGCAACACATTCAACTAATTATGTTACACTGTATTTTGCTAGTTTGTCCCACTGAGACACATGGTTTATATATTATTCAGTTGTAACTCTGTCTCATCCTGTTCATGAGAGAGGGAATATCTCTTCTTGCTGGTTGTATTTGTGCTAATAAGCATAGCTTTTTGTAAGGGCTTCAGGTTTTATTTCTTCTAATAAGCACTTACACACAAACAAAAATATCTTATCAAAGTCCTCCTGCTTCACTGTTAGTCAACCCATTATCACCCAAAATCAGCCTGGTCCCTGACCAGACTGAGCCCATTCTCGGATCGAAACCATGGGATAAAGCGGCCACTGTGTCTAGTCCCACCTGGAATGCTGTGTATCTGTCTACACTTCTTCTCTTCAGATTCTCCTTTTCTCTGTTTCTTTTGCTTTTTTTTTCCCCACCTTACTTTAACTCTAGCTCCCTGCTTCTCCCATTCCCCTTATCCTTTCCCCTCTTCCCCATCTCCCCTTCCTTCCCTACCCCATCCCTACCACTTTATTCCTCACTAGTGAGGCCTTTCAACATCAAATTGTCTATCCAAACCCCTTCAGTCCTTATACTGCCAAAATGCCTAATCTTTCAACTCTAAAATTAATCTCTCTAAATGCTAAAGGTCTGAATGTACCCAAAAAGAGACCTACGGTTCTAAGGGAACTTTCCAAACACTGGGCACAAGTGGCCTTTTTACAAGAGACCCATTTCAAAGGCCCTGATATACCTAAATTGACAAACCGTAAGTTTCCTCCTGTATACCATGCTTCCTCTCTTGATTCTAGGGGGTAGCCATATTGTTTTACAAAAACTTTCCTTTTAAAATCACTGATCAATTAGCAGATCCAGAGGGACAATGTCTGTTAATCAAAGGGACAGCTTATGACCGTACCATGACATTTGCAAACATTTACTGTCCCAATCAGATGCAAGTATCCTTTCTTCGCCAAGTGATGGACCTTCTGATTCCTTTCCATGCAGGGATGTTAATTTCTGTAGGCGACATGAATACTGTATATCACTTAATCTTAATTCTTCCTCAGGCTCTTCTTCAATTCCCTACTGAGCCTCAAGCAAATAAGGGTTCAATGGAATATTCTGTTACTCCACGACTCTTGGAGAACATTAAATCCGGACACGAAAGACTACACTTTTTTCTCCCCTGCGCATATAAGTACTCGTGTATTGACTAGTTTTTCTTTTCCCAACCTGACTTGAAATACTTGCATGCAGCTAGCATAGAACCTATGAACATCTCTGATCCCCATCCCTATACTCTTACATTGAAATTCCAAGAGCCAGACTCTAGATCTAAATCCTGGCGACTGAATTCGTCTATGCTCAGTGACCTCTCCCACTGTAGCAAGCTTCAGTCTGTTCTCACAGACTTTTTTCTCATAATTCAGTGGGGTACACATCGGTTCTTATTCAGTAGTTCGAGCACGAGTGTATCCTCCATGTAGGATGCATTTTCCTGGCAACACAGATCAAAAAACAAAAACAGGTGTATGTGGAAAGCCTGATAGATAATATTCACTCACTAGAATTGCCTCATAAGAGCAAAGCAGACTCCTTGTTATCAGCCAGGAAAACCCTCCAAGAGGAACTGGGCAAGCAGATTAGGTGCAAATTTGTGCTTACTACCAAACTATTTTATGAACAGGCTAATAAAAGTGGTAAATTGCTGGCGAGGCTGCTCCAGGGAAAAAGAGCTAAAATAACAATGCACTCAATACACAAAAACATGGGTAAATGTTTCAGCAAAACAGAAAAACATTGCCCAGTAGTTTGTTAATTACTATACCAAACTGTACAATTTAGCTGACACTCCACACCAGGAGTCTGCCTTTCTTTCTCGCACTCAACTCATCACAAGTTATCTGGCCTCGCATCTCTTCAGACACCACCCTTAAGTTGGAGCAACCTATTTCAGCCGAAGAATTTACTTCAGCCCTAAAACTAATGAAACCAGGCAAAAGCCCTGGAACTGATGGCCTACCCACCCAATATTACAAACATTTCTCAGATATTCTCATGCCTCACTTCTTGATTGCCTTTAATTCCCTTGCACAATGTAAAGACCCCCCCTTTACAACTGCTGGTGGCCAGTGGTGTATTTAGGTTTTGTGCTGCCCTAGTCAAATATAAAAATCGTCTGCCCCCGTGGACCCTGACCAACACCCCCCCCCCATCCCCCTCCCATGTAGAGGGCCTGACATTGACCAACAACACCCCTGCCTCCCACTCGGGAAGAGCCTTCCACTACCCCCCCTCCCGGCAAGAGAGAGAGACTCATCTTCACAGCTCCCGACATCCCCAGGAACGAGTCAGGCTCTACATACACCATCAAGCAGCCCGCAGCCTGTCTAGGATCCCACCTGGTTCCCATGGCGCATGTGTCCCTTCTTTCATCTCTTCTTCTGGAGGGAGGTGCTTCCCCCCCTGAAAAATGCCATCCTAGGCAAGTGCTTTGTTTTCCTTGTGGTAAATACACCCCTGCTGGTGGCTCACATGATGGTTCTTCACAAGAAAGGCAAAGATGAGACCCAAGATCAAAATTATAGACCTATCTCACTCTTAAACATTGACTTAAAGATATTTGTGAAAATCCTTGCCAATAGATTAGGTTGGCTAGGTTGGCTTTGTCCCTGGCAAGGAAGCCAGAGACAATACCATCAAGTCATCAACACTCATCACTAACTCTCTGGCTCTGTCTTGGAGGGCTTCTTTCTGTCAACGGATGCGGAGAAGGCATTTGATAGGGTGGCCTTGGACTATATGTCTGCCGTCCTGTCCTACTTAGGCCTTTATGCGATCCAGTATTTTGAGTCTACAGTATACACCAACCCTCAGGCCAAAGTTAAAGTCAATTGCCACCTGTGGGGCGCTTTCCTCATCCGAAACAGGATGAGACAGGGTTGCCTGCTTTCTTCAATTATCTTTGTTCTAACACTAGAACCTTTCTTGCATTGCATTTGCACACACCCCAACATATCTGGCGTAACAACAACAAATAAAGAATACAAAACCACGGCCTTTGACGATGATATTATGGTATATCTCACAAAGCCAGTGGACATGCTACCTAACTTACTCTAAGAAGTCCGGCTCTTTGGAGAAATATCCAACTTTAAAATCAATCTGCACAAATCCTATGCATGGAATATAACCCTTCCCCACGCCCAGGTCCAGAGTTGCCAAGAGCATTTACATTGTTTTACATGGTCCTTTAAGGCCATTACATATTTTGGGATTCAATTACCCCACAACTTGTCCAATTTATACCTCTTCAACTTTCACCACCTATTGCAGGACTTCAAAAAAAGACATGGACATCTGGGAGAAATCGTAGCTCCCTTGGTTTGGGAGAGTGGCAGCAATTAAAATGACCTTATTATTGTGTTTCCTGTATCTTTCACAAGCAATCCCAATGTATCTGCCCAATACCTTTTTTTCATCCCTCCATTCGTCCATCAGCACCTTTCTTTGGAAAGGCCGAACCCAGAGACTTAGCTTAAAAAAAACTCATGGCCCCAAAGGATAGAAATGGGATTGGCCTACTCAACTTTAAAAAATATCATAAATCATCCCTACTGAGCAGACTGGTAGACTGGCATATTCATAACAACTTTAAAGATTGGGTCACAATTTAACAGCAATGGACCCAAGGCACTCTAACGGAACCCCCATGGCTTAATATGGGTGTACGATGTCTCTACTTAAAGGCCAATCACTAATTTCTTCAACTTTAAAATGCTTCAAAGAGGCACTCAAAGCAACATCAATTGCATTCATGCCTGGCCCTTTAACCCCAATTCTACACAATCCAGCTTTCCCCCCTGGCTTGGATGTGGGCTTTGGTCTTTTATTCATAACAAGCTCTCCTCCTACAGCGTACCAATGTTTTAATACAGGGAACTCTCGCTCTAAAGAGGACCTGGACATGAATCTCCTGAACTCTGCATTGCCCATGTGGTCCTACTTACAACTGGGGCATTTTCTCACCAACCCTAAAAGCCGAGATTCACACTGCCATCCTCTTAGCTATTTTGAAAGGTTATGCCCCCTCAAAGGCATCTGATTTTGGCCATATTCTCAATTCCTACTGATTTAGACCAAGACTTTCATCCTCAGATTGCCAGACTATGGGAACTGAGACTCAGACCCCCCTCCCAGCCCAAAATTTAGAAGCCAAATGCAAGACAGTGCATAAAAGGCACTCTAAAAGTGTCGACCCAAGAGCACAACTTCAAAGTAATCATTAATTGGTACAGGACACCCTCTCGGTCTCTGATAAATATTGGCGATGCAGAAGTGTAGTGGGAACCATGTTCCATCTTTGGTGGCAATGCTCCAAACTATTACCCTTTTGGACTTATGTACACAGGATAGTGCAGCAGGTTTCTACCTACTCTTTAGGTTTTTTCTCCATATCATTCTACTCAAATGGGCCTCTCTTATCATAAATCACCAGCCATGCATATGATAAATGCTGCACGCATGTGTATCCTGGGGTTCTGGAAACAAACACAAATACCTTTCTTTTAAAGACTGGTTCAGCAGACTTAACAAGGTGGCAGACATAAAAACCTTGTCTTGCTGGACTCCAGTCTATTTTGGAGTATCACAACATCATGACCCCTTAGATTCCTCCTTATCTATTGAAAAATACTAATTGGAACATTTAAATCCGCCTTTCCTACCCACTCCAATTCCCTCAGTACCTATTGCCCCCCCCCCCCCCCCTGCACTCCCCTGCTCCCACTTTCTCTCCCCTCCAATCTTTTTTTTTCCTTTCTCTCCCTTTTCAGGCTCTTCTTCTTTTCTTCCTTTTTCTCCTTTTTAAATCCAAACCTTACTACGGAATATCAACCTTATTCGGAATATCAACATATTGCTTCATTACAAGGTAATGTCCATACACCTAACAATAAACAACTATTTGACCTCCCTTATATCTCGTATTTGCCCAAAACAATTTCTTGTATGTAGGAAGACATGTAACACTCATGTGATAAAAAACTCTTACTTCCCAGATGCAACTTTCATACTCTTTTCTTTTCTCTTTGCGCATTTTTTTTATGCTGAACATAATGCTGTAATCTATTTTTCGTAAATATATATTCCTCTATGATTATAACGCTCTGAGGATGTCATTAAGCCTTGTAGTACCTATGTTAATCTAAATCTGCATATGCCTTTGGTCGCCGCATACCAATGTAAGTATATTATGTAAGTTTTCCCATATTTTTTTTCAATAAAGCTTTATGGAATTAAAGACTATGGCCTTAACAACAAAGCTCTGATTTCACTTTTCTAGCCAAAAAAGTGAAATCACAGCAAACCAAACACAAACGAAACAAAAAATACCTCATATTTTACATCCTACCACTAAGAACAAGCTTATTATTCCCCAAGATATTGCAAACGCCATTAGTGACTACTATCACTCTTTATATGACTTATGAAAAGACAACTCTCTCCTACACACTTCTGCCCCTGTGATTGACTCCTTCCTGAGAGTTTCTAATCTACCCACAATTTCTACAGACTAATTGGAGGCTATTTTATAACTCTTTACACTACAGAAAATTTACTCCATTATGAAAACACTCCCTAATCAAAAATTACCAGGGATAGATGGGTGCTCCAATAAATATTATAAGAAACTTTCTGAATTGGTAATCTTGCCTCTGTTTTCAATCTAGCAGCACCCTAAACCTGACAAAGACCTCTACCTTACCAATAACTATAAAATGATAGTAAGACTCTTGCCCGCAGGATGTTACACATACTGCCTCTACTAATACATCCTGGGAAAGTGGGGTTTGTCTCTCTAGATTCAGAGAAGGCACTTGATACGATTCACTGGGGTGTATCAACGCAATACTTAAAAAATTTGGCATTACTGGGTGGTTACTGTCTGCGATTCTGTTACTTTACTCTTCCCGATCTGCCAGAGTCCTTATATCAGGAATCCTATTATTATTATTATTATACAGTATTTATAAAGCGCCAATGGTTCGCTCAGCGCTATACATTACAAAGGGGGACAGAACATGTGACAGAACAATACCAATACAATGCAAAACATGAGGGGATCGAGGGCACTGCACTTTCGAGCTTACAATCTAGGAGGGAGGGGATAGTGGTACAGGAGGAGTTAGCTGTGGGGGATGGAGTGGTAGGAAGAGTGGAGGAGGTCGGCAGGTTAGCAGGGGGTGGGGTAGGCTTGTGATGGATTTGGTAAAATGCCTATTCTGTTTCCTGTTTAAAATATACATTTTATACATATTTACTTTTAGACTTTCATATTTCTAAATACATGTGTTGTATATATATGTATATATTTTTGTCTGCTGGGCTTTGCAGTCCTCCTTAACTTATTTTGTTCAGAGTGATGTTCTCAACCCCTCCCTTCGCACTGAGAGGATTTTACTTAGACTTTGAGAATGTGAGGGGGAGTGAAAAGATAACAGGATGAGAAGCAAGCATCAAGTTTCTACATTTCTCCTATATTTCAGCAAAGCAAAATGTGCCTTTTAGAATGTGACTGTATTTACGTAATAGTGACGTATACTCTATTGTTCTCTATGTATAAAAGGTTAAGCACCGCCCTGCAATAAACAGAGATGAGATGATGTGAAAGTGGTTGTACTGGACAGTTGTCCATGTAATTATTTTCCGGCGTGCACGCAATCCATGTCTCAAAATTAGGAACAGCAGCAGAAATCCTACCCTGAGCCCGATTGTGGTTCTCACAACCTTTTTAGGCTTCCCTGAAGAGATGGGTTTTCAGGGTGCACCTAAAGGAGAGGAGAGCTCTGGCGAGACCTTTCTGACTAGACTCTGCAAGTCTACTCCCCAGCCTCACAGAGACCCCACAGGAGGGAAGAGGCGGCCAGAGAAAGCTTGCCTGCGATTGCGAGAGACCCAACAGAAGGGGGAGAGACTACCACAGCCCATCTGCCAGAGCCAGAGGCCACCCGCCTGATCTGGACTCCACAGGTACCTGCGTTCTGCTTATACCCCTGGGAGACCAGGCACCCTGTTGGATCCGTGAGTACCTGCTTCCCCACTGTTACCTGAACTGTTGCGGTGGTGACTCCTCGCACCCCTCTCCTGTGTCGGACTACCCCTGTTACAGGGACACCCCCTTGGCTCTCCTAGTGGACTATAAGTGGGTGGGGGCCCCTCGTTACCCTTTAGTGGCAAATCCACCCTCTCTGCCACCCCCCGTATTAAAGGACTGCCGTCTGTCTCAATAAAGCTTTGTGTGTCTATCATCCACTCTGTGTGTTCTGTCCTGCCTTTCCTCCGTCACATTCCTACAGTATCCTATTTTTAATGGTACCACACAGGGAAATCCTCTTTCACCGATTATTTTTTCACTAATTATGGAGCCCCCTAGCTGACTGAATATGATACAATACTCTTAGAACTAGTATTACAATACACAACCATGACTATAAAGTCTCTTTGTGGACAGTGCCATCTTTATGCTTTCCAACCCACACATTTTCCTCACCAAAGTGCAACGTATTCTTACTCAATTTAGTGAAGCTCTCATTACAAACTGAACCCAACCAAATCCTAAATAATGAACCTACATATCTTCCCAGCCCATAAATCTCATCTTCTCAACCAGTTTTCCAACATTTGGGCTGCTGAAGCTATTCCTTTTTTAGGCATACAGCATCGTACTTACAGCTCCAAATTGTATGTCCTAAACTACAAACCCTTTATAGTGAACCTACCTTTCTATCTCCAACATCTCTGAACCCATGAGTTTTCAAGAGCAGGCAGGATCGTGGTATTAATAATGTTATGACTTCATAAACTTCTTAATTCATAAACTATTTATTTAGAACTGCTAATATGCTGCTCCCTTCCTCATACCTTACCTCAATACAGTGAACATTTACTCACTTTTTGTGGGAAAGTAAACATCCTAGATGTCTGTAGCAATTGGGCACACAGATATGGACGCGGACAACCATTTTGCTAAGATCCACCATCTTGTGTCATTCTCACTCCAAATCAGTCCCCCTCCCTTTTTGTTGAATGGCATGTGGTCTGTGTGTGTGCTGAGTTCAGGAGTGCACAGGGCACAGCTGGATACACTTCATGGTTGTAAACCCAATTAGCTGGTTCCATGAGGTCTGCCAGACCCTTGCTCTGGCCTGATTGTAAAGCTATAAATCCATCAGTCACTGGACATGAAAAGCATTCCGGAGTAGCAGTAAAACGTAAATTCCACTGAAATCACTTTTTCGTACAATTTCATAACTCCTGACAGGAACAAGTTACAATTAAACAAAGCATATATTCAGGTAGGACATTTTATTACAAGTCACCTGATACCTTACACCCTTAGATTAGATCTACCCGAGAGCAGAAAACAATATCTCTTTAACCGTCACAGGCAGATATGTCATATCTGGTGTCTGGACGTTCAGCAGATGATTCTGCATATTATCCTACAAGTGGATAGAATGCTACATGTACCTATGGAAGGGTATTAACCATGGTATAAACTTGCATGGGATTTAGTCCTAGCCTGGGTCTCCGCCTAAACTCCCTCCCCAAATGAAGCGATTGGCCCTTGGCGTCAGTAGACACCCCCTGTTGGGTCACTAGAAAACAGGCTGTCAGGCCTGGAGATGGAGATGAAGAGATTCTCCCTTTTAACATCAGGAACCAACTTGGGAGAAAAGGCACCCTTTTGTTCGGACACTTGAACGCTGCTTAAACCAGGATTTCTGCAAGTACTCAACACACTCTGTTGTGTTATTGCTCTCTCTATTTATATATATATATATATATATATATATATATATATATATATATATATATATTGGTTACATCTTTTCTGTAAATATTTTTATTGCACCATTTTGACCTTCTTAGTATCTTAGTAGTAAATTCTATTATCTGAAAAGTGTTGAATTGTTTCTAAAGCTCTTTAATGCAAACTAAGAATCCCTGTCTCTGAAGAGTGCTACTGTGTTTTTTAAAACCTCTGGATACATCTGTCTGCGGTGACAGTGTGTATACAGACGCTTATTCAAATATCATAGTGTTACTGCTAAGATTTGTGAGTTTCCTCCTTCTCTGTAAAAAGGTGATGGTGGCAATGTGAAGGGTTAATTGCGTAATTAACCTGACCCAGTAACAATCGCTCTCAGGCTGTTGGCACCTAGATTGGGATCCAGTGAGCTGGAAAATCTTTGTGCAGGGTACAGTTGAGAGTGGCATTGTTACGCAAGTGGCAGCGCGGTGTTAGATTGGCTAATCCTTCGGTCATAAGTCGGTGAGAAGGGCTGGAGGTCTGACGACGCGCCTGTCACAATGTCCTCTTTACATAATGACCAGGCACAAAACTAACCAAGGTATAGGACTTTCTGGAACTACCCAATTTTATTGACTATTGCAAAGCCTGTGTTCTGGAAGAAATAAAGTGACTTTAAACACACACACATTGCCGACTCTGTTTAAAATTATTGCTGATGTGAGACAGATGGAATACTTGACCGCTCTACATGCCTGTTCGAATGCTGTGTTCGAGGCAGTGTGGCACCCATGGGATAATTTTACCTCTTCCCACCTTTTTTTGTGAAAACCAATAAAAATTATTACAAAAAAAAAACACACACACATTTTTAAAAAAATAACAAATATGTCATACTTACCTGCTCTGTGCAATGGTTTTGCAAAGAGCAACCCCCTATCCTCTTCTTCTGGGGTCCCCCACCAGTGCTCGTGGCTCCTCCCCCTTTTCGAGTGCCCCCATAGCAAGTCATTTGGCTCCTGCTGCTGCCTCCATGTCCAGTGAGGAGAGCTGCTGCTCTCGAGCACAGAGCTGGACTGACATCAGGCTCAGGTAGTGTAAGTATAAGGGGGAGCTGGGGGGTGGGGTGCACAGAGAAGGTTTTTTACCTTAATTTAGAGAATTCTCCTCACTTCACACTCCTAATGCTTAAATTAGGAGTACCTTCCCCTGTAACTGCATGCTCCATGGTCCAAGTTTTCACTGGCCTCACTAACTTCTACACACTCCCATAGATTATTTTTAACTATAGATATTCTACAACATTTTCTTATAGACCTTAACCTCCACACTTGGAAATCAAAAAGCATTACCCAACTGTCTGACCTTTACACTAATCAAATGATTTGAGTCCCTTTGTGACAAATACAACCTAATGTCTCCGGATTGTTTCCAATATATCCTCATCCATCACTTTCTTAGGAAAAACCCTTTGCCCATACATATCAAAATAGCTTTGGCCATTTACCTATTTCTCACTGACAAAAATGTCAGTTAAAAAGCATATATTTCTTCTATAATCTGTTATATGAGAATGCAGACTTCTCTTAATCTAACATCATGTGTACGTGGGAATTGGAGTTAGGCATCTTCAACCTTGACTCCTCTTGGAAGATGGCATTCTTCACAACCCATAGGACTGCTCACTATACAAATCACTGGGAGCTCTATTTATATGTTGTGCACCGATGGTACCTCATGCCCTATAGACTCACAAATTTAATCTCTCACACTCCTCTACATATTGGAGACAATGTGGTAAAATTAGTTCTTTATTGCATATACTATGAATCCACAAGACAATTCATTCATATTGTAATTTTTTTTTTAGCTTGGTATTTGATATTGTGGGGAACCAGGTTACACTTGATCCATCACTCACCTTACTGCATCTCGTTATTGAACATTTGCCCCCACAGAATTAAATTACCATCATCCATTTGTTTTAAGTGGCAAAGCTTAGTATTGTTAGACTGTGGAATTCCTCAAACCCACCTAGCATTGTTGATCCTTTGCAAGTCCTAAATCACCAGTGTGATAAGAAAAGGCTATAGGCATCTAAGAATCTAACCAAAACTAAGTTATAGCAGCTTGTCCTTATGGCACCATATCCCTAATTATACACTCAAGACTCAGACCTGATGAATGTTTTTAAAATGATGACTGGATTTTTTTCCTTTTTCCTCTTTTTGGTTCCTGTGGTTAACAATATGTTTCACTAGCTGTTCATTTCCCCCTTCCCTCCCAACCTATATCCTCCCTTTTCCCAGTCCTAGTAACTTTTAACTCCCCTTCCTTGATCCTCCCCCTACCTACCTCCTTCCTTTGCAATGAGATTTTTGATGTGAATGTACAATATATGTAAAAGCGCTGCATAAATTGATGGCGCTATATAAGTACCTGTAATAAATAATAAAGAATAATTGATGACTTATATGCTTCATCTCCTATGCGCAGGGGTGGACTGATAACTCATGAGGCCCCCGGGCAATAGGGGATCATGGGGCCCCTGTGTCCTTGCCCAAACTCAAAAAAGCCTATGAAAAAAGGTACCAGGGGCATCTCATGGGGCCCCCTACTGACCCCGGGCCCTCGGGCAGTGCCCGAGTTTCCAAATGATCAGTCCGCCCCTGCCTATGCGTCATCACTTTTGTATTGTAATAAAAATATATATTGTATATATACACTATTGTATACTATATGGCCTCATATCTTTCTTCTTTGTATAAATTTTCTACAATAAAGAAATATTGAAACAAAATGACATTATATTGATGAAAATCACAACTGTTTGTTGAACTACATTTAAGATAATGAACACGCTGAGTAATGTCCTGGCTAACAAGCTATGCTGAGTATCTGTGCAGTATCTATGGGAGTCTATATGTACGCATTAGAAGAGATTATGAATAGCATATATTGACCCTCATGAGTACGGCAGATTGATTGTCACCATTTATACACACACTATACACGCACGTATAAGGTTGTAAGCACCATTATATTTATTTATTGTTGCGCTGCATTTCTTCACTTTCTTTACTTTGTTATATGTGGGAACACATTATATGCTAGCTGCGCACTTACTTAGGAGGTTTTATTGTTCTGAAGGTTTTCTATACACACGTGCAGTATAATCACTGACTGAAATAGATGCCATCTACTTTTGAACAAAGAATGACTAATAGGGTTTACATTAGTGAAAAATGACAGACAAGGCTTCTTAACAAATAATTATGTTGATTTTTATTAAAGCTAATAGGCATGCTTTCTGATCTTTCAGTTTCTGACTATAGGAGGTCACTGAAATACAAAAAAAAAATATATATATATACTTTCTGCCTAAAACGATGGTATAAAACTATGAACTATAAATAAAAAGCTAGCACACCAAATTGTGCTTATTCCTCAAATGCAATAAATCATTTTATTTAGATGTCTTAATATTTCTTTTGTTGTCTGTAACACACTATTTTATATATTAAAAGAGAAGTACAGTAAAAGCTTGTTTGGCTGTACTTCTCCTGTGGATCACAGGAGTGTATTTCGTTCTGTACTCCTGTGACCCTTTTTCAGCCAACAGCTAAAACCCGCTGTTGGCTGACGTCACAGAGCTGGTCCAGGCTGAGGATAGATCACGACCATATGGTCAGGATGCACTCAGAAGCCTGGAGCAGCACCTGGTTCAGCCTGTCAGTGATCTGCTGAGAGCCTGAGTCAGTTGCTCCCATCTCCTCCACAGCCCAGTGCTCCAGTGAGTGCTGGGGGGGGGGGGGGCAGAGCAGTGATAACTGACAGTCATGGCTCTCTGCTCAGAGCATCATGGAGATCTGTGTGATCAGCTGTGCCTGAGTGCTCAGTTCTCACCCTTAGAGCTGGTGCATCCACCTAGGTCAGTATGATTTTGAAAAAATAAAACTACTCCATACTTCTTTTAAACAGACCCTGTCCAGATTTAAAACCATCAAGTCCCTGCAATAGGATACAGAGTACACTGACCTCTCTAGCTGAGAACAGGGTGCACTGACCTCTTTGCAGCATTCTAACTCTTCTTCAGCTTGCAACACTTTCATGAGTGCCTGTGTCCCTCAACGCGCATTGGTTCTAACAATCCCTACATCACTGTACGATTATAAATTATAATGATATAGGAGTTAAATCATGAAATGATGGAATTCTCCAACACTCCCTGAAGTGTTGAATGCTGAAGAGGCTGCAGCACTGGACTGGGAGAGAGATAGGAGAAATAAACTGCCAGAGAGGTCATTACACTCTATTTTCTCCTCCAGACCAGGGACCTGACAGTTTTAAATCTTTAGAAACCCTGATAGGTTCGCTTTACGTATATCTAAGTACAAAATATGTTTTTATGTTTCTTTTTGGATAGAGTAGGGAATGGTTAAAACACCCTTTTAAAAGATTCCCTTCACCTTTTGATGCTGTAGACACAGAAGGAAGTGGGATAGATGTATTCCCACTGGAAGATACCCTCTTTAATCCTGCACTGATGATAGTTTACGATTTTGGATTTATTCCCACCTTCAATTTCAGTGATAATGGCCAGCAGGACAAAAAGAGGGGGTGGAGGCTTGATCTCCCAAGCAGGAACTGAGACAGCAAAAAAAACCTGGCAGGAGTCCAACCCCTCATCACTGTATGCAAAATGTAAACAAAATCGTTTGCCTTTAGATAGTTTCATAAAATATCACTTTCCCACAGTAATGGCACAAAAAGCAGTGTGATTATGCCTGAAAGTCATTGTGCCCATTTTTTCGATTTTTACTTAGATTTAGATTAATACACCTCTATAATTTCACTCTAGACCTGATACATAAGGTACAACAGGCATACAGGCGTGTTTCCAAATTATTCTTAATTTCCCATTAGTCCCAACTAGTGTTGATTACTTATTATATTTCTCTTTTCCTATCTCCTTGACTCATTCATGCAAGTATAGATATGTCATTGTAGCTATTTGCAGTTGCTGTTCTATGTATAGTGTTAATATCCTCAAAGCTTTCAGTATCACCACATGCAATCTTAATACATCCTTGTGCATTGTCATCCCAAACACCACTGTAGTCCAAAGCCTCTCATGAAGTATCCACATATCACATACACAATGTACACTCAGCTACCAGGGATAAGCTTTGGGTTTGAGTTGACCACGGGTTTGACCTGAACCAGGCTTGTTCACATTTCACAGTACAGGGAAACCAAATGTCTCGATGTAACCAGTTTTCCTGGTCATCTGAACCTCCGACTGCTGCATCCAGAAGTCAGTAATTTTGTGGTGTTACCTGTACTGTCACTAAATGACATCTTCCCACCCACTAGTTTCTTGCATATTGTGAACAAGCTGGTTAATATCCTGAGTGACATCACTGACCATTAACCACTTGCCCTCCTGAGGATTTACCCCCCTTCCTGACCAGGCCATTTTTTGCATTATGACCCTGCGTTATTTTGACTGACAATTGTGCAGTCATGTAATGCTGCATCCAAACAAAATTTTCCCACAAATTGAGCCTTCGGTGGTATTTGATCCCCTGTGCAGTTTTTATTTTTTGCGCTATAAAAAAAAAGACTGACAATTTTGAGAAAAAAAAAACAATATTTTTGACTTTTTGCTATTAAACATGTCCAGTAAAAAAATTTAAAAATCAAATTTAGTCATACATTTACGTCAAAGTGTATTCTGCTACATGTCTTTGCTAAAAAAAAATCCCAATACGTGTAAATTAATTGGTTTGCATGAAAGTTATAGCGTTTACAAATGGCAGTACAAATACTGGGCTTTTTTTTTTTCATTTTTACTAGTAATGGCGGTGATCAGCAACTTACAGCGGGACTGTGGCGGACATTCTGACACTGCGGGGAACTGACTTGGTGTCACTGACATCCCCAGTGACACCAATACAGTGATCAGTGCTACAAAAAGCACTGACCAGGGGCAGACTGACAACTCATGGGTCCCCTGGGCAATAGGGAATCATGGGGCCCCTGTGTCCTTGCCCAAACTCAAAAAAGCCTATGAAAAAGGTACCAGGGGCATCTCATGGGGCCCCCTTTCTGACCCCGGGCCCTCGGGTAGTGCCCGAGTTTCCAAATGGTCAGTCCGCCCCTGGCACTGACACTGTACTAATGGCACTGAACAGGAAGGGGTTAACATGAGGGGCAATCAAAGGGTTAACTGTGCTGGGAGTGTTTCACCAGGGGGCAGGATGTGTGTGAGTCACTGTAATCACACTGCTGTAGATGGCTGTGCACAGCCTTCCAAAGCAGTGTGCCTGAGCTGACAGGGAGGAGGACTGTTAGTAAGCAAAACAGTCCTCCTATCCGTCGGAGATCCTCAGAAATCACTGGGTGCCGGCGAGTAATTACCAGCTAGGGCCCGGTGATTGACAGCGAATGGCGTAACAGCAGAAAAAAATGTTTAGTAGATTTTTAGGCTAGCCCAATGATGCAGCTAAGATAATTTTAAGATCAATATTTTAGTAATACATAAACACTGAAATATAAAAGCATGTTTTCAAGGCATAATTGTTGCAACTCCTTACACAAAATCGCCCTCCTTCCAGCACTTATAATAATTAGGTGGTGGATCAGAGGTATTTGTCTCTCAACAATTTTCACAGATGAACTCTGCTTCTTCAGCAGAGTGACCAGGATGGTTTCTGAATTAGACACAAAAACAATGTATAAAGATATATATTTACTACACACATAAATACACTTGCATTTCAAGGTATAATCAGCAATCCACAATACAGTATACACATATATTCTAATGTTCTGCTAAACACAGTAGCTAAAAATACAGAACATCCCTGGTACAAATGGAAATGTATTGTAATAGCTACTGTGGTAGGGCTCTAGGATCACTTGCAAAGCCATTTTACACAAACAAAAATGTCTTTATTTTTTCATAAGATAAACAAAACAATGTTTTAATCAGCAAACATAAATAGCGTAACTCCAGATAAACAAATGTTTGCTTATCTTCCTCACAAAGTAAAAATAGCAGTGTAACAGCCAAACAAGGGTCTTGCCCACACCTGCACTACCTCCATTGGCTCACCAAAACAATGAACCACGTAGAGGGTGAGAAAAAACTGGAACCAGGGGACTGGAAGGGGTAGGCTGAGAAGATCCACAATGCATTTGTCACAGTCCCCTAGAGCAGTAGATGCCATAAACTCCACTTAGATGTCCATACATTCGGTCCTATCCAGTTATACAGGAAGCATATACAGTAACAGCATATTTTCAAATCCACAAAATCTCTCTCGATAAAAGCAGCTTAACGCAATTCATTATCTGTATAAATATTAGACAATATAAAACATACATGTATCAACACTTACCTTTTATGGATGTGAAGAGAACAATAGAAAAAACTTTTTTTTATATATTAATATAAATCTGTGTTTAAAAAAGACTAGGAAAACTAGTTCAGTCTGGGCCCTTTTTGGCAGCTTCCAGCAGACCTGCAGCACTTCAGACAGTTGTCTCTCCTCCAAACTCGCTACCACTCCACCCCTTCTGTAGGAGCTTCCTGTGCTTCTTCCTGCTGGTAGGCTTAACCCTCTTGGGACAGGAGTCTCTGTAATTAGGAGTGGATGTTCTGTCCCACCCGAATATATCTCTGAACCTCCAAATTCTGGGTCACAAATAAAAACTGATCAACGCAGAAGGGACTGTAAGCCTCTCTCAGATCATACTGTCTCACCCCTGAGTACACCAACTGCACAGAAATCATACCCCTTAAAGGGACCACAACCCAAAAATGGGTGAAACATAGCACCCTTCCAGGACCCATCATCAGTGTCCTGTACAGTATATATATATATATATATATATATATATATATATACACAGTGGGGCAAAAAAGTATTTAGTCAGCCACCAATTGTGCAAGTTCTCCCACTTAAAAAGATGAGAGAGGCCTGTAATTGGCATCATAGGTAGACCTCAACTATGAGAGACAAAATGAGAAAACAATCCAGACAATCACATTGGCTGATTTGGAAAGAATTTATTTGCAAATTATGGTGGAAAATAAGTATTTGGTCAATATCAAAAGTTGACCGGTGATTGCCGAGGGTCTCCGATGGGGGGGGGGGGAGAACTGTTAAACAAAATACAGCACAACTATGCAAAGCAGTGTGCTTACAGTGAAGCACACACACACAGCCCATAGTAACAGCACACTATTAATCCTTTGATTGCCCCACATGTTAATCTCTTCCTGCCCAGTGCCATTAGTACAGTGTCAGTGCTTTTTATTAGCACTGATCACTGTATTGGTGTCACTGGGGATGTCAGTAACACCAAGTAATTCCCCCCCAGTGTCAGAATGCCCACCACTGTCCCGCAGTCCTGCTAGAAGTCGCTGATTGCCGCCATTACTAGTGAAAAAAAAAAGAGCCCAGTATATATGCACTGCCATTTGTAAACGGTATAGCTTTCACGTAAACCAATTCATTTACACATATTGGGATTTCTTTTAGCAAAGACATGTAGCAGAATACATTTTGGCATAAATTTATAACAAAATTAGATTTTTCAATTTTTTTACTGGATATGTTTAATAGCAAAAAGTAAAAAATAATGTTTTTTTCTCAAAATTGTCTGGCTTTTTTTTATAGCGCAAAAAATAAAAACCGCATGGGTGATCAAATACCACCAAAAGAAAGCTCTATTTGTGGGGAAAAAAAGGACATAAATTTTGTTTCAGTGCAGCGTTGCATGACGGCGCTATTGTCGGTTAAAGTAACGCAGCGCCGTAACACAAAAAATGGCCTGGTCAGGAAGGGGGGTAAATCCTCTGGAGGGAAAGTGGTTAAATTCTGTGCCAGGACTTTTACTAGAAATAAGTATGGGCACCCTGTGGAAAAATAAAAAAAAATACATACAAACATTGTTCTTTAATGTTTTTTTGCCCAGAGTCTCTTCAAAATTCATACCAGACCCTTATCAAAAATATAAGTCTGGTATAAATTTGGCAGGCACACACCAATTTATTTTTCCTAAAGACACTGTACATAATTTGTAAACAATGAGTACTGTCAATTTAAATTATGTGTGGTCCCCTTATAACCCATACCTGACCCCTATTTACTGGATACAAAGGAAAAGTAAAGCACAACCTACAGTATGTGCAATGATGCAAAGCAGGAAGCAGAGCCCATGACTGCAGTGAGGAAATATGGCAACCCCATACATACACAATTACAAATTATATATAGACGCAAGGCTTTTGAAACATTAAGATATATTTATGATTATTTGCAGGCAGCTTACATTATTTGGATGCATGTTTAAAAATCATTCATGAGTCTATATATTCCCTTTAAGGGCTCATGTACACGGGACGTTTGGAAAACTCTTCTGAACGATGGAAACTGACTGCTGCAAAATGTTGGTTTAAAAACGTCCGTTCAGCCACATTTGTATATTGCGTTTGTGCGTTTGCGTTTAGAAGTGTTTTTTTTAAGATATCCTCAGGAGACCTTCCAAAATGCCCAGAATGCACTGAAATACAGTACAAAATTAACTATTTCAGACATTTTGAGAGAAATAGAGAGAGCAGAAGCAGAGAGAGCAGTATGTGTTGAGATGACCTGTCTTTTCTGGCTGTATTCACTATGGATCCCATCATGAGCATAATGCGGCATGTTCTACCATTTTTTCCTTCGCACAAAACCTGGAACTGACTGCATTGGTGTACTAGGTCCATTTGAATATATGGAAAACACTTTGCATGCATTTCTGATGATGAAAAAAGGCTCTGGACAGCATCTGGACATGGAACAGTTAAAAAAATGCTTCTAAACACAAATGCTTATAAACGTGGTTAGCCACGTTTACAAGTGTTTGGTGTTTGAAATGCTGATAAAATCTACTCCTAAACATAGTTTGGTGCGTTCAAAAAAACGACTGTAAACTCAACTGCCTGTAAATGACTGTGTACATGGACACAGGAAAACATTAGGGAGAGTTCAGGGGCTGCTAAAAAAAAATGCAGAAAAGCTCCTGAATGTGAGTTTATCAGCTGCAGTGAGCCCTAAAGCTTTCCCAGAAGCTATTTTAGTTTTCTTAAATTACAATTGTATTATATAAAATTAGGTCATTTGTAGACACAAATATACTGTAGCTTACCAGGCTACATGCAGCAAATATCAGATGTGTTTTTTTTTGGGGGATTCCTAACTATTTTTTCACTTCTGTATTTAATGTACTTAAATATCCTGTGTATCTCAGAACAGTAACAATCACACACATTTGAATTATTCTTGAGGATCAGTTAAGATTTATGCACTTCAAAATTTCAGGAACCTTTCATTCAGTACTCAAGTTTATATGTGCTTTGATTCTAGAAAGTTCAGACATATCATTGTCTTGGGTGTACTTGGTGAAATGAGGCATTGTTATGCTACCCTGTGGAAGATATTTCCCCAGCTAAGTATAACGTATTGCTACACTATACAAATTCTATTATTTTCCAGTGTGTTAACTCAGGGTTTTGCAGAAATATGGTTGCTATCTTGGGACATCAGTAATGTATGGATTTTGTGATAATGGGCATATTTTTACTTATTTACAGTGAGAGGTTAGCCTAAAAATTGATAAATGCATTTAAACAGAAGATATACTTCCAAAAAATGTTTAATATTAAGCAAGAAAAAAGCATTAAGCAAGTCATTATTTTAGAAATAAATCACAAATAATGTAGCATCTTCTAAAAATAAAGACAGTATTTGCAAAATAGCAAATTAACAAATAATTTATTCAAAATACTAAGTACTAATGTATTTAGTAGGGTTGCATCAATGCCATATTTTTACCGGTGAGTACAAGTATCAATACTTTCGGTCAAGAACTCGCCAATATTGAGTACCGATAACTTTGCGGTGCAATTTGAGCCCATACAAAATGAATGGGCTCAAATTGCACTGCAAAAAAGTGCATGCGATTTGAACAGGAATGTGGTGTAATTCCTGACTGAAGCACATGTGGTTTCCATGCAGGTCCAGTGCAATTTGCAGTGCAATTTGAGCCATTTATTTTGTATGGATCAAATCGCACTGGAACCACAGTGAAACCGCATGTGATTCAGACAGGAATCACACCGTATTCCTGTTCAAATCACAAGCAATTCTTTGCAGTGCAATTTGAGTCCATTCATTTTGTATGGGCTCAGCTCACACAGCAAAAGTATCGGTTTCAGGTATCAGAGCATTTGCACGTAATCATGCAAATGCTTAGTGTCACTACCCATACTGATACCAGTATCGGTATCCATGCAACCCTAGTATTTAGTCTTCCACAACTGCATGTAGCCAGGGACCAGACTATATTAGTATGAGACAACGATTTCTGTCTTTATGCTGGTTCATTAAAGTTGCTGCTCCATTCTCCTCCAGCCAGCAGAGGGAGAGGCATGTCACTTCAAACCCAAACTTTAGTGTAGAACAACTGGAATGATGGGAGATGTTCTGTAGTTCAAGGCAGCAACTATTGAATGGGATTACTCTCTAACCTACAAGTACCACAGGCTGTGCATAGCAGGCAGAACCTTAAAATGGGTATATATTCTTTACCCAGTAAAAGTCGACGTCCTTTGTATGGAGGGGTTCAGAGCCTTCAGACCTGGAATGAGGTGGCTGAAAGAGAGCCTGGGAGTAGGCCTAAGGTTGCAGGGATCAACTGCTACTGTATATCTAGCGAAGCTGCTGCCATGAAACCAGCACATCTGCCAGACCATCTGAACTGTCAAATGCCACCACATTGGGACCAACTCAAGAAGGGGCTCCTTCCACCACAATATTTTACAGCCTCAACAAGAAGTTGGTAAGTGGTCCATCCAAATCATTGCTAATGGACACATTATGGAGGGTAGGACACTGTAAGCCACCCCCTCATAGTCAAGTGCCTTCACTTTGATACCAATTAAATTCTTGTTATCTTACCACAGTTTTGACATACACCTCCCCCCCTCCTCTTCTGGCATAGAAGTGTTGTGTTGGCCTGTTTGAGCTGATACTGCTACTGCCTTCATGGTTTAAAAAACTGCATCAAGTGTACCAACAGTCATTTGAAGGGCCTCAACATTAGATGGCAGATGATTGAAACTAGACAATGCCCATCTCATTAAACAAATTAGTTCCCACTGCTTTATATTGTTTATGTTGTTGATTGCTAGTTTGGAAAAGCTACAGTCTAAACCTTGCCTGCAATGACATTTCCTTTCTGGCTTCTATTTAAAAAAAACTAAAGAAGCACACAGGCCTGGGGGATGTTTGGAGTGGTCTGTGTGCTATTTTTTTTATAAAAAAAGAAGCCAGCAATGAAATGCCATTTGTCAGCAATTTCAACAGTATATTTTTTTGTAAATATCACATTTGCTGTTGCACATCCTTTCCTACAGAAAGAATGAAAAACAATTGTGTACAGTATAGTTCCCCCAAGATGCATACTTGGCCCTTTGAGCCTGGCGTGAAAGTACCACAATCAAAAAACATCAAAAGTGGGAAATCCCCCAGGAAATCCATACCAGACATTTTATCCGAGCATTTAGCATGGCTGGCCAGGAAAGGGTGGGACAAGCTTGCCCCCTTCTCCTGATCCATACTAGGCCACATTCCCTAAACATTGGAGAAGCCTCAATGTTGATGAAAAATGGGCCTCTTCCTTACAACTCTGGCCCTGAAATTTTTTGTTAAAAGTAATATAGAATACACTGCATAGACATTATTTGAACAATATCCTGGAGGTTTCATTGACTAAACCACAACCAACATTTAACTTTGTAGGACAAAAACAGTTAAACATTTTCAGAATAAATATAATAAATATATATAAAGCACACACAGTATTTCAACTATCTCTTGCAGGCCTCAAAGACTAAACCACATTTCTTTGGAGGGACCAAAAAGCAAATTCCAGTTTTTTTTTTCAGATCAAAATGTAAGTAAAATATAAGTAGCACTGTAAAATAAGTCAGAAAATCTGCAGCTGAGGCCCAGCACCAAACATATGATGTGTGATACCCTTGAAGAGCCCCTCCTTAGATTGTAATATTGGAAGGCCAGCAGCAGTAGACGAAGCTAGTAATGGTGGCAGGAGATGGTAATGATAGCAGGTCAGAAGTAAGGACAGGAGATTGTAATGCTGTATAAATAATATTTTAGGGCATATATTTAAAGAAAAACACGTTTTAGCATCAACTGCTGGGGTGTTGTAATCATTGCTGATCCAGGATTGGTTCACTGAAATAAAGGATATCCCCCTCCCCCCAAATTGTTTTTTTTTAATTTGATGAATGGAGGAAAAAGCTATTAAAACTGTTTTCTGTACATTAGTATTTGAGGTTGCCAGACAACATCAGTTCAACTCTGTTCTGATACATCAGACATATATAATTACATTTAGAGTCATGAAACAGTTTTCAGTAAAATGTCAACAGCAAACATTTGTCTTCTAAAATGTTTTTGTGATGATCAGTGTGCAAACATATTCCTATATAGCGGGCCATAGATGGTTCAAATGCCGGCCGGTTCACCAGGGACCGGCTGAGATTCTAATAATATATGTGCAGGCTGATTGTACCCAATTCGATTGTTGTATGACTTTGATACAAACAGCCTATTGGATTTTTCATGCGATTATTACCAACTGCTATAGCCGCTAGCAATAATCAATGTGACGGCTCCCCTCCAGGCCTCCACACCGGGAGAACACGATAGCTCTGTGGGAGGGATTCATCCATCAACACTGACTGTGCTGATGGGGGAATTGAGCAGTTTAAAAAAAGCACATGAAAAGCATACTGTTAGACAGGTTAATTCGGTTTGTTTGCAGGCTGGTTGGCAAGTTGAGCCTGGAATTTTTCTCTTTTGTTGTTTGACATGTGTTGCCCCTTCATGTGCTCCTTGCTGTAAAGGCCAGTTATAGACTGGGGCAGTGGCCATTTTTGGCCTTTAAGGAGGGGTGGGCCCCCTGGGGTCCACCTTCCCTTGGTCTATCCATTAAATACATGTGCCTCTACTATGGGGCTCTCAAAATTTGTAGAGTTAGGACTACTGAATATCAGGGTGCCGTAGCGAGGCTCTGTAGCTTACGCATGTATTTGCAAATGTGTGCTAACTAAACCCCTGTTTTTAAAGTATATTGTTAGACAGGTTAATTCAGTTTGTTTGCAGACTGGTCAGCAAGCTGAGCCTGGAATTTTTTTCTTTTGTTGTTTGGCATGCATTGCACTTTCATGTGCTCCTTGCTGTGATGGCCAGTTATAGACTGGGGCAGTGGCCATTTTTTTACTGTTGAATTCTTGGTGAGGGGACGCACTGGACACCTTAGCTGCCATTGTGCTATATGCTGGGTGTCCAGTGCGCTCCTGTACCTTTAAGGAGGGGTGGACTCCCTCAGGTCCACCTGCCCTTGGTCTATCCATTAAATACAATAAATGTGCCTCTACTATGGGAGCTCTCAAAATTTGTAGAGTTAGGAACTACAGAATACCAGGGTGCTGTGATGAGGGTCTGTAGCTTACACATGTATTTGCAAATGTGTGCTAACGTATACTGTTGGACAGGTTAATTCGGTATGTTTGCAGGCTGGTTGGCAAGTTCAGCCAGGAATTTTTCTCTTTTGTTGTTTATCACTAGTTATCACCCTAGGACAGGAAGTGTTTTTAGGTAAAAATAAAGGCAAAAAGCCTAAAAAAAAAAGTAAAGCAGTCACCACATCTGAAGAGCTGCAATATATTATTTTTATTATTCTTGAATCTTATACTGTATATATACTGTAAGAACAGTATGTAATTATTACGCAATATTTAACTAGCTAAAAATAGAGTTACACTTGTTATTATTGTGAATTTAAATACAGTAGAGATGACCTAGGATGTAAAGCATAAATCCCACATGAAACTCATCAGGGATTTCAGGCAGGCCACTATGGAAACACATGCTAAAGCATTTATCTTGTGTGCTACTTTTATCTGAACCTTTCTTAGCCTAGTAGGCTGCTTTGTAATTATGGAAAAGATAGTACAGACAGGTGTAACACAGTTCTCAGGGGTAATCTAATTTTTCATACAGTGACAACAATAATAACAGTTAATGAAGTAAAAAGTGATAGATATAAATAAGTCATCTGAGAACAGGGCTTTTGGCACTGCATACATTATTACAGTCTGATTGCATAAGTCTTAATTGAGATTGTGCATCTAATAGATATATGTATATGTGACTGAACTAAGAGCATTTTACATATCAGTGTAACAGATCTTACAGGAAATTATTGTAATTTTCTGGTTCATCCATGGCTAACAAATACCAACGTAAACAAAATATAGCATGTTTGTGTATTCTAGTCTTCATGTTGCAGTCGCAGTTATGTTTACGCAATATTACTAGGCACAGACTATTATTTTGCTAGACATATTATGTATTCCTGATCAGATCTAAACATCTTGAAACTGTAGCACTAATGCAAAGGCAAATTCTACCACAGATAACACATGCATATGTGTACACACACATTCTCTACACTCCCAGACAAAATTTTAGTTACATATATTATATTTAAACCTGAACTCCAGGCAAATAAAATAGACATACATACAAGTAGCCTTACTCCCATAGGAGCCGCAAGAATTCTGTCCAGGTCCTGCTCAGTAGTGATGGGCCGAACACCCCCCTTTTCGGTTTACAGTCGAACATTCGAACCTAATGATAGTTTGACCACAAACTTCAAATTCAGAGTATGTCTATGGGACTTGAACTTGTAAATTCAAAAGTGCCCATTTTGAAGGCTTACGTGCAAGTTATTGGCCATAAAAGGGGTATGGGGACTCGGATACTGCCCTGAGGAACATGAATCAGTGAAAAAAAAAAATTAAAGTACCGTTTTTTAAAGGGGCAGTCATTTCACTTGCTTAAAGTAAATCTTAAAAGAAAGAGAAATTCCTGTGAATATCATGAATGTGGGGTCCCCTTAAACTACCTGCAAAGTTGCACATCTGTACAATCTATAGAAGCTGCTGCAGCAGGACTGACTTTTTTTTAAAAACAAAAAAACATCGTAGGGTCCCCCCCTCCCCCAAGCTATACCAGTCTCTTTAGGTGTGGTAGGATGGTTAGGAGAGACCCCACAGTATTTTTTTTTTTAAAGTGCATGGGGTTCCCCCTAAAAGCTATACCAGGCCCTTCAGGCTTGGTAGGAATTTTAAGGGGGAAAAAAGTGTGGGGTCCCTCCTAAATTCCTACCAGACCCTTGATCTGAGCACAGGCCTGGCAGGCCAGGAAAGGGGGGGAACGAATGAGTGCACCCCCTCCCTGCGGCTTACTAGGCCACGTGCCCTCGGCATTAGGTCTGTGTACCCACCAGTGGTTGAACAGTGGTTGTGGGGGTCTGCAGGCTGGGGGACTCATTAGCATTAGGGTTCCCCTTTAAATAAGGGGGCACCCTGATGCTGCCCCCTTGTGAATGAATAAGGGGGTACTTGTGACCTTATCCATTCATGAAAGGGTTTAATTGAGAAAAAAATAAACAGACTTTTAAAAAATTCCTTTATTAAACAAAAAAACAAAACAACAGGACTTTGACAAGTCCTTTATTTAAAAACAAGCCAAAAAAATGGTTCCATCGTTGTAATCCATCATCAGTCACAGTGTCCAGCGTTGTCCCGATGACACCGACTCGCCAAAATAAAAAAAAAACAATGCCCACTGACCTGTCCGGACCCGCAAAGCACTCGCCGCAATCTGACATTTGTGGGTCAAATGTAAACAATTGGGTGGAGTTAGCGGTGAGGTCAATGCTAGCTCCACCAAATTGCTTACATCTGACCGGCAACTGCCAGACCTGTCAACAATTGGGCGGAGCTAGCGGTGATGTTACAACCAATGTCACCTCTAGCTCCGCCCAACTGTCAACTGCCCAATTGTGCGGAAAAATTGGGCCTTGAGTGTTGGTGGTGCCTGGACACTGTAACCCCTCACAATTACTCTCAGTGAGCACAGGAATGGGTCCTGCTGTTAAAAATTGTTACAAATTAGAAAACAATTGTAAAACATTTTAATTACATGCACCTGTCAAACAGGTGTAGAATTATCGTGCCTTGGGTGTTGGTGGTGCTTGAGCACTGTAACCCCTCACAGTTGCTCTTGCTGGGCAAGGGAATGGGCCCTGCTGTTAAAAAGTGTTAAAAATTAGAAAAAAGTTGTAAAAAAAATTTTAATTAGATGCACCTGTCAAACAGCTGCAGAAAAATTAGGCCTTGGGTGTTGGTGGTGTCTGAACACTGTAACCCCTCACAGTTACTCTTGCTGGGTGCAGGAATGGGCCCTGCTGTTACAAATTGTTAAAAACTAGAAATAAAATAGTAGAAAATTAAAAATTAGGTCAACAAAATTGGGCTTTTGGTGGTGCCTGAACACTGTAACCCCTCACAGTTACTGTTGCTGGCCGCAGGAATGGGCCCTGCTGTTAAAAATTAGAAAAAAGTATTAAAAAAATTAAAATAAATGCACCTGTCAAACAGGTGCAGAAAAATTGGGCCTTGGGTGTTGGTGGTACCTGAACACTGTAACCCCTGCTGTTAAAAATGGTTAAACATTAGAAACAAATTGTAAAAAATTTAAATTTGATGCACCTGTCAGGTGTAGAAAAATTGGGCCTTGGGTGTTAATGGTGTCCTAAAACAAAAACATTTTTGAAAGATAGCATAATCAGGATTCAAGAATAGGCTAGGCAGCATAGGCAGTCTTCAAGGGATCCCAGATCCCTAACAGATTTAATCATTTACATCAACATCAGGGGCTTGATAACTGCTGTTGATCCAAAACTGATTAATTTTAGTAAATGTCAGCCAGTCAATGGAGTCTGTGGACAGACGCACTCTTTTATCTGTCACAAAACCTCCGGCAGCATTGAATGTCCATTCGGAAAGCACTCTGGATGCAGGACAGGCCAGTAGCTTGATATTGAGCAAGTTCTGGCGAGTGATCCATCCTCAAGACCCAGTAACCCAGCGGATCCTCAGTTGGACAGGTCTCCAAGTCTGCTCTTTCCCCCTAGATAATCCTCACCATATGATGCAGACACTGCCAATGGGTGCTTAAACCTACCAGCCCTGAGAGCTGAGGACTAAAGAATTGTATAAAGGCATTGATCAGCTGACCGCCTTCTCCACTGCTCTTACTTTGACTGAACAAAGCCTCAGAAACGCGCTGTCTAGGAAATGGTAACCTCCAAGTGTCTGGAAAGGTGTTACGCAATGTTTTTTTCAAGGCGTCCTGAAGATGTTTCATTCTCTGCGAAGGCAGGATGAGCTCTTCAACTTTACCCTTGTAACATGGATCAAGAAGGGTTGCCAACCAGTAATGATCCCTCTCCTTGATACTACAAATCCTTGGGTCCATGCAGCATAAGTTTGAAGAGGCATGAGATTCTGAGTCCTCTGAGTCACTGAGGATGACACTGTCAGGAACTACCTCCTCCTACCCACATACTATTCTTGACTGTGTTTCTGGGCACTGAAAACCATATGTTATCCTCTACTTCCATGCTGCCACAATCCTCCTCCTCCTTCTCCTCTTCCCCCTGTCTGTTCTGCAGCCCCGCAGGAATGGTATTTGCATAAAGGGGGCCTTGAGAGGAAACAACGTCCTCCTCTTTCTTCCACTGTTCTTCCTCAAGTGCCCTGTCCATGATTCCATACAGCGTGTGCTCCATCAGGAAGACTTGAGGGATAGTGTCAGTGATGCATGCATTGTCATGGCTCACCATCCTTGTGGCCTCCCCAAATGGTGACAGGACAGTGCATGCATCCTTTATCAGCAGCCACTGGTATGGCAAAAAGTAGCCAAGCTTCCTTGAGCCTGTCCTTGTGCCATACTCATACAGGTACTCATCGATGGCCCCCTGTTGCCTGTACAGCTGCTGCAACATTGCCAATGTTTAGATCCACCTGGTGGGCATGTTACAAATGAGGCGATTGGTGGGCAGGTTGAATTCCCATTGAATGTCATCCAGCCGAACACTGGCCATGTAGGACAGCAGGAAATTACCACAGGATTTTCTGGCCTGCCTCAGAAGATCTTGTAAGCCTGGGTACCTGTTCAAGAAATGATGCACTACCAAATTCAGGATGTGTGCCAAGCATGGAACATATGTCAAGTGTCCCTGTCAGAGGGCAGAAAGAAGGTTAGTGCCATTGTCACATACAACCATTCCTGGCTCAAGCTGCTGTGACATCAACCACCTCTGAGCCTGCCCCTGCAGAGCTGACAGAATATCTGCCCTGATGTGGCATCTGTCCCCTAGACAGACCAGCTCAAGCACCGCATGGCATCTTTTAGCTTGACTGCTTGCATAGCCCCATGAACTTTTACGTAGCACTGCTGGTTTAGAGAACAATTCAGCAGAAAAGGCCATAGAGGAAGAGGAGGGGGTGGAGCAGACAGATATGGCAGAATCACCACCAGCACATTCTGCAAATTCAGGGAAGGGGGCAGAGTCCACCAGATGGAAAGGCAGTAGTTGTAACGCTAGCAATTTGGCAAAGCTAGCATTTAGATGCTGAGCATGTGGATGGGTGGGACAGTATTTTCTTTACAGTTCAGCAACTGGGGTAGCGAAATTTGCCTGGTGAAATTAACAGGTGGTGTACTGCTAGCAGATTGGGTGCAAGGACCTGTGGCACTCATTGCTTTACCATCATCCTTCTCAGTGGAGGCTGTTGAGAAGACTTGAGGTATAGTAGGGATGGAGATCCCAGATGAGGAGCAAGGGGAAGTCTGCACTTTTTTTAGGATGTGGGTTCTTCAATGGGCTGCATGGCAGGTTGTCATATGTCTTGTCAAGCATGTGGTGCCCAAGTGGCTGGTGTTTTGGCCATGCTTGATCCGCTTCAGAGACTGAAAACAGCAATGCTGCAGTCTGCTCCACATGTGTTGAAAAAAGCCCACACCAATGAAATCTTGGAAGTCACCAGGAAGTCAGCAGTGTCCTGCACCTGTGGAGCTCTGTTGTGCAATAGGGTGGCTGACCTTACGCCTGCCCCTGGAGGACATACTGCCTTGTTTGGGTTGTGCCTCCTCCTCACTTTCCTCCTCTGTTCTCTCAGGCACCCATGTACAGTCGGTGACCTCATCATCCCCTTCCTCCTCGTTACTGGTGGGGCTGCGTAAGGCATAGCTGTGGACAAGGAGTCTGTGGAATAGGCCGCTTTAGCAGCTGTGGTGGAAGGTAAACTAGTATGAACCTGGGTGACAGAGGATGAGGAGGATGAGGATGGGTTAGTTATCCACTCCACCACCTCTTCTTCATGTTGTGACTCAATAACAAAGCCAGCACCAGAAAAAAAGGACAGCAATTATGGAGACTTTTTTTTTTACTGCTGCTGCAAAAAATAAAATTAAAATAAAATAAATGTAAAAAAATTAAGAACGCCAAAAAAAAACCAACCACTGGTGACTCAGAAGGAGGAACAGCAATTATGCCCAAAATATTTTTGCTGCTGCAGCAAAAAATAAATAAAAATAAAATACAATTTTAAAAAAATCAGAAAGATAGGGAAAAAAAAGTAAACCACTGGTGACGCAGAAGGAGGAACACCTGCGACACAGAAGAGTGAACACTAATGATGCAGCAACAGAATCTGATGCTGCAAAAACAAAAATAATAAAACATGGGAACAGTGGTGATGCAGAAGTGCTTTAAAAAACACTGACACTTCGCTGACACCATTACACTGCTCTTCACAAGACTGCACTGCACCGACTACACTACACTGTCTCCTAACACACCACTAACTACACAAAACTCCACCAACACACTACACAAGGCTGCTGTTTAAGCAGCCTTATATAGTGTGGGGAGAGGACTTGGCCCATGAGCAATAAGACAAAGTAACTGAGACTTTGGCCAATCATGGCTCTCACAGTGCATTGTGCTATGATTGGCCTGTGGTCAGATGCATTGCTTTGGCCAATCATGGCTCTCAATGCACTATGAGAGCCCAATGCAATGTGCAGCGCTCGGCAGGTGAAATGCCCGCGGAATGCCCTTACCGTTTGTGTATTCACCAAACACACAAACACTCAATGTTCGAGTTGAACCTATGTTCGACTCAAACATCAACACCAAGCCTACTCCCCAAATACCAGGCACATAGGCTCATTCACCCATTTCTCCAATAATCAATCTAGGGGTGTTGTTTTTGTTGTTTTTTTTTTTTTTTTGAAGAATGGAGATAGGGTTGAGGGAGATGAGTGGGATACACCAGATTAGAAACTAAGTAACTAAGTACACTGAGGACTTCTAATCTTCAGAACAAGCTATATCCAAGTCTGTGCTTGAATCAAACAGTGGACTTCAGCTTTAAGCAGTAGCAACATGTAGTATCAATAACAGCAATAACTTCTTTAGAGCCCAGAGCAGTGTCCCTTTAAGTAGTGGTGGGCTGATGGACAAAGCTGTTCAGAACACCAGCTAGTATTCCCTTTGCTAAACCTACAGCTGACTTCCTAGCACCAGAGGGGGTTAAACAGCACACAGTCTCCAGGATCCTTATGGATGTCTGTACTAACAAGGCTCAAGGGCAACTGGATGCCTTCCTCCATGATATTAGACCAGATCTTCAGGAGACAGCCCCTCAGTCAGCATAGCAGAGCCCAGGTCTCAACAATTCAGACCCTTAAGCAGCCCATCTAAGGCCTACAGCAGCAGCTGCTTGGGAGGACAACATGCCCTCTCCCAGTCTTGGGTAATCCTAGCCAGGAAAGACCCCAAGTCCCATGTGCTCAATGAATATATACAGTTACACAGTATGCCTTAGAGCCCCTCTCTCTGGATATGCTGAGGCTGCATCAATAGTCATGCTGCCATCTGCATAGCTCCACACCTACCATTTAAAAACTTTTGCAGTCTCCTGGATACAGAGGAAGCTAGGCAGACAAGCAGCATCTGAGCACATAGAGCAGACATCACTAAATGATCACAGATCACGCAGTACAGTGAGCTAACCATGCTTTTTCCTAACAATATTTGCAGCCACTCTGACTACAGAGGGACATATAAATTTGCCAAAAGCATATATAATCTTAGCTATCTACCTAGAAGGGTGCTACATATATTAGTGCAGTTCTACAGTATATTAATTTATATATCCTCAATAGCATTTTTAAATGCAAGCCAAGTCCACCAATGTGGGGGTATAGGCATTACTTTTATATCAGGCCCAGCTGTTCCCTTGCTACTACTGCGGTTGTCAGGCCCCTGCTCTGCATTGCTACCCTCTGCACCCTGGGCTATGTTCTATCTTGGGGTATCTATTTAAATCACATATATGCACAGTCCCTGTATAGCAAAGCTCAGACTGGAGGACACAGAAGCAGCACAAGGAGCCATTAAGATGTTGCGCATTGCAAAGTGCAAAGCACAAGTCATTCAGATATTTTACATTGCAAAGTGCATGCAGATAGAAGAAGTGAGCAGAGATGAGCTCATTTATCTGATTCTTCCTTTTCAATGTCCATTCAAAGACTGGGGGCAGTAACAGACCTCTAAGTTCTAAGCTCCATAAGAAAAAAAACAGGCATTATGCCTTTGCAGACAGGACTGTGAGGTGTTTGCAAATCACATAACTTGATGGACAGAAATACAAATTCTTTAGCAGGTAAAATGATTCACCTTTGGTAAGAGCACATTGTAAATATTTAAAAGCTTGTGTGAATGCTGCATAAAATATTTATCAGCAATAAAAGTGTGCTTTCTTGATATTCTAAGATAGTAAAAAAGACAAACTAATATGCTGGCAGAGCTATTAGAACATTAAAGCGTATCTAAACCCAAACAAAAAAAAACAAAAGGTTATAAAAAAAATTGCTTGGTAATGCATCTGATCAGACTTTAGATGTGACAGCTGCTTTTGTTTGTGACAAGGAAACTCGACCTTTGGCAAGATCAACGGGTATTTTTCTGTACTTATAGAAAATGTACTTTGAAAAATAAAAATTAGTGCAGCTGCCACATAAAAGCTATAAAGCAGGTAGGCTGCGATGCATTAACTTTTTTCTTGGGTTTATATATCCTTTAACCACTTTCTTTATGGAGCAATTTTTACATTTTATGTTAAAATCAGCATTTTTTGCATGAAAATTACTTAGAAACTCCAAACAGTATATATTATCTGAACGCAGTGGCCCCAGAGAATAAAATGGTGGTTGTTACTATTTTGAATTATATTTGTGTAGCTGTTTATCAAATGCAAATTTGTAGGAAAAAATACAGTTGAATTAATTTTAGTAAACACAAACACAATATAATACACATTTTTGGCATATATATATATATATATATATACAGTATATATATATATATATATATATATATATATATATAAAAGATGATGTTACAGTATGTCAAGTAAATAGATACCAAACTGTTCTGTCACTCCAATCTAAGCATTGATAGTGTGATCTCTGTAACTTACAGTTGTGATGAGATAGCGATAACTTCAACCTCAGTTGAATACCACAGTCAGTGACTCAATCGATAAGACATCTTGTAGATCTTGTGAAGTTTATTCCATAAACTGAGAGACTCTTACAACAATGAATATTCGATAGGTCAAAATATCATAATGGTTCCTGCTCCATGACATGAGGCTAGGGCTGCAATGCATTTCTGGGAAAGGGGGAGGGCTATCTATACAGCATTAACTAAACCAAAGGAAAGGGAGGAGCAGAAACAAAATATAGAAACACTTAAAGGCATATGACAGTCATGTGAAACATGACACAAACATTTCAAGAATTGAAACTGAGCATATGATGATAATGAGAACTGTGCACTCCAAAACTTATGTGAGAAGAAACACTGAATAAGATTTACTAAGACTGATGTACCCAGAATCTGGTGCAGCTGTGTATGGTAGCCAATCAGCTTCTAAATTCAGCTTGTTCAATTAAGCTTTGGCAATAAAACCTGAAAGCTGGTTGGTTTCTAAGCAGATCTACACCAGATTTTGCACCATTTTAGTAAATAACCTGCAGTGTAGCCATGTTGTTTGAAATAAGTCAGCCACGACACTTTTTTGCAGCAGCAATCCCTTTTCGGATATGACTGTAACAGGAAGTGCATCTCCTATTATAACAACCTTTCAGCTCCATTAAAAACCATCCTTATCAGTACATTGAGAAAACACAGCATAACCTGTTCACCATATTAATTAACACCAAAGCATGGCATTAAGATAATCCTTTGATTTAGCCATTAGTTTAACCTTTAACTGAATCTAAACAATACACATTCGAGTCTCTAGGCTTAACCTCTTCCCTACCATGCTATAGCTGAAAGACGGCTACAGTGCGGTTGTCTAGTTCTGATACGACATTCATGGACATCATTCTAGAACGTGCTCCCTGCGCTCCCCCAGCGACATGCACACAGTGCTGCCAGTGATCGTTGTGTCCTACAGACACAGCTGATTACGTGATATGGTAAATGGCCAATCGCAGCGGTCTTTTACCACATGATCAGCTGTGTCCAATGACACAGCAGATCACCGGGTAAATACAGTTGCCGGTTTTAGGCTGCACTTTCCTCACGCTGTCACAGCATGAGGAAAGTACTGCCGATAACCGGCAATTGTCAGAGAAGTGATTAGCACTGGTCATCAGGGCACTGATGATCAGTGCCCTGATGATCAGTGCTCATCAGTGACACCCACCTGTGCCACCAACCTGTGCCCATCAGTGCTGCCCACCTGTACCCATCAGTGCCGTCCACCTGTGCTTTACAGTGCCACCCACCTGTGCCCATCAGTGCCACCTACCTGTGCCCTGCCCTTCACTGCCCAACCCGGAATTCAGGTGGAAACAGCAAATTTAACTACTCCCTTGATTTTTTGGAGTTGTTTTTCACGGGATGTCTGTATGCATTGATTGTGGATCAAAGCAATTTATATGCACAACAATTTATTGCCACCAACCCAAATTCAAACCTTTCCAGACCATTCACATGAAAACCCATTACGGTTTCCAAATTTACATTTTTTGGGGGCCTAACCCTCAACATGGGCATTACTAAAAAAATGAATTGCGGTTGTATTGGTCAACAGAACCGATAGATATGAGAGTATAATGTGTTTTATGCATTTCAATAACAATATACTCTGTCATTCTTGAGGTGACCCTGAATTTGACCGGCTCTCCAAAATTCACCCCTCGCAAATCACCTTAACCAAAAATTTGCAGATGTCTATACTCCCCAGCAAAAATTCTGCGTTGATGAGTCCCTCATTAATTTTTCTGGCCGCCTTGCATTCAAACAATTTCTCCCTAGCAAGTGTGCCAGATATGGGGTCAAGATGTATAAGACCTGTGAGAGGGCAACAGGCCATACATATAAGTTTCGGATTTACGAGGGACAATATAGTCACGTGGAGCCCCCCGGATGTCCAGACTACATGGGGAGTAGTGGCAAGATAGTTTGGGACTTGGTGTCATCCTTTTTCCATATGGGGTACCACTTATACGTGGACAATTTTTATTCAAGTGTGCCACTCTTTAGACATTTGTACAATCTTGGAACTAGCACATGTGGCACCGTGTGACCTAATGTGTGCCCATTATTAGAAGTGGGTGGATGCAGGGTGGTATATTCTAATGGTGGGCATACCACACACTTTTTCTGGCAGAGATTTATTCTCTTTTATTCATTCAGTACCCAACAAGGATGAGCGATGTACTGGTACATCCCTGGACTTTGAATGGTTATACCAGGATGACCCCTACAGCTGCAGGCATCATCCTGGTATAATTTTTTTCAGCCGTCGATCAGCTTTCATGTAAAAGCAATCCCAGTGGCTAAGTAGCTGCAGGATTGCTTCTACAAGCAGCGGGAGATGATCCCCCCTCCCCTGCTGCCTCCCACGGCCTTCTCGGGCAGTCCCGTGCCATCGGAGGAACCTAAGAATGCAGCTGGTGTATCTGCCAGCTGACCATAGAGCTGATTGGAGACCAGAATGGTGCCAATCATCTTTATAGTCTAAGAAATCAGAAGCTACGAGCATTTCATCACTTCAGTTTCGCAGGATATAAACAGTGCCCTTTGTAAATTGGGAAAGCATCTGATCACACCGATATTACTTTGATAAGATAATGTAAGGGCAGAGGAGATATCTAGAGCCTGATAGACCCCAGATTTCTCAAAAAAGAATATATGACAATGCCCATTGAAGTTATAGGGGTTATTTGCGTTCCCTGTGATAGCATTAAAAGTGATAAAAAAAATAAAAAATGAAAGGGACAGTTTAAAAATGATTTACCTCGCCCCCCCTCACACCCTCGCCCCCCCACATGTGCACACCTGTATGTGCGAGTGTTGACCCTGTGCCGGTATGTAAACAGCGGTTACACCATGCATGTGGGGTATCTCTGTGAACGTCAGATCAAGGGTAGTAATTCTAACACTAGACCTCCTCCTTTTAAAACGTTTCCTATGGATATTAAAAACGTATGCAGTTTGTCGCCATTGCAGGTGGCATGCACAGTTTTAAATTATGTCACGTTTGATATCTATTTACTTGGCATACCATCATCTTTTATATTTTACCAAATAATTGGCCAATATATTGTGTTTTTGTGCATTAAAAGTAAAAGTGTATTTTTTTAATTTGCTTTTGAAAAATCGCTGTGTGAGTACTATGTGACATAAAAAATTGTAGCACTGATCATTTTACTCACTAGGGTGTCTGTTTTAAAAAATTATATAATGCTTGGGGGTTTAAATTAATTTCCTAGCAAAAAATACTGATTTCTTCCTGTGAACAAAAAGTGTTAGAAAAGGCTTGATCTTCAGGTGGTTAGAAGAGTGAGTGATGTGTGGCATAAACTTCTAATGTGGGCATAAAATGCTCCCACCCCCCAAAACAACCCCTTTTTGGACAGTAGACACCCCAAACTATTTGCTGGGAGGCATGTTGAATCAATAGAAGAATGTATGTTTTTACCACAAGTTTTTGGAAAATGACAAAAAAAAATATTTTTTTTTACACAAAATTGTCAATTAAAGGATTTACTGCTCACATATGCCATGGGTATATGTGGAATTACTCCCCAAAATACATTCTGCTATGTCTCCTGAGTATGGGGATACCACATGTGAGAGATGTTTTAGCAGTTTAGCCAAGTACAGGACTCCAAAATCCAATAAGCACCTTCAGGCTTTTAAAGGGCTTTATTTCCTCATTACACTTCCTGACTACCTATCACAGTTTTGGAGGCCCTGAAATGCCAGGATAGCACCAAACCTCCCCAAATGACCCCTTTTTGAAAAGTAGATACCCCAAGGAATTTGGTATGAAGCATGGTGAGTATTTTGCAGATCTCATTTGGAAAATGAAGAAAAAAAACATATTTTTTCTTTTTTTTATATTTCAAAACCCTGTGAGAAAAAATGAGATCTGAAAAATACTCACCGTGCCTCTTTTTAAATTCCTTGGGGTGTCTATTTTCCAAAAAAGGGGTCATTTGGAGGAGTTTGGTGCTATCCTGGCATTTCAGGGCCTCCAAAACTGTGATAGGTAGTGAGGAAGTGAAATGAGGAAGATATGCACCTTCAGGCTTTCAAAGTGGTCATTGGATTTCAGGCTCCTGTATGTGGCTAGGCTCACAAAAAGTCTCACACATGTGGTATTCCCTATACTCGGTATAAGTAGCAGCATGTATTTTGGGGTGTAATTCCACATATACCCATGGCTTGTGTGAGAAATATATCATTTAAATGACAACTTTGTGTAAAAAAAATAAAATGTTTTTATCATTTTCCAGAAACTTGTGGAAAAAATAAATCTTCCATGGACTAAATATGCCTATAGCTTAGGGTGTATACTTTTCGAAAAGGGGTCATTTTGGGGTGTTTGTACTATCCTAGTATTTTAGCACCTCAAGAAATGTGATAAGCAGTCAGAAAGTAAAAGCTGTGTAAATTCCATTATCTATACCATAGTTTGTAGATTCTATAACTTTCACACAAAGCAATCAATATACACTTATTGGGATTTTTTAACCAAAACATTTTGGCCTAAATTTATGATGAAATTTTAGTTTTTTTGGATATTATTTATGACCGAAATGAGAAAATATAGTTTTTAAATTAGTTTGTAGATGCTATAACTTTCACACAAAGCAATCAATATACACTTATTAGGATTTTCTTTTACCAAAAATATATAGCAGAATACATTTTGGCCTAAATTTATAACTAACTTTGAGTTTACTATATATTTTTTATTGTCAAAAGTAAAAAATATTGTTTTTTTTCATAATTTTCTGTCTTTTTTTGTTTATAGCGTGAAAAATAAAAACCACACGGGTGATTAAATACCATCAAAAGAAAGCTCTATTTGTGTGAAAAAAAGGGCGTCAATTTTGTTTGGGTACAGCATTGCATGACCGCACAATTATCAGTTGAATTAGTGCAGCGCGGAGTAGCAAAAAGAGGCCTGGTCATTAAGGGGGGTAAATCCTCTGGAGGGCAAGTGTTTAAAGTGAACTGTGTGGGAAGTTACTAAAGATGAGTTTGGAATTGTCTATATTTTCAAATTACTATACAATAAGTCAGTTCAAAGACTCTGTATTGCAAGACATAAGGTTGAAGACCGTATGATACTGTCATAATATCCCTACATATCTATGCAAGAGACCATATTCCTTGCAGAAGACTGTTTACAAGCTAATGGGTTATAAATTATTTTCCTGAACAAAATAACTATAATTATCATGGACATACAAACAAAAATCCTTAGAAAATAGCCCAGTGGCAGAAAAAGGGTTCTTAATATCAAATTATGTTTGTTTAATTATAATCAATATTGTTAGACATATTATTATTATTATTATACAGGATTTATATAGCGCCAACGGTTTGCTCAGCGCTTTACATTATAGTGGGAGACAATACAGTAACAATACAGTTCAATACAAGAGGGATTTGAGGGCCCTGCTCCTTGGAGCTTACAATCTAGGAGGGAGGGGTGAATGGTACAGTAGGTAATAACTGTGGGGGGTGGAGTGGTTGGAAGAGTAGAGGATTCCAGAATTAGCAGAGGGCGGGATAGGCTTCCCTGAAGAGATAGGTTTTCAGTGATCGCCTAAAGGCAAGTAGAGTAGGTGAGAGTCTGATAGATTGGGGTAGGGAGTTCCAGAGGATGGGTGATGCCCTGGAAAAGTCTTGGAGACAAACATGGGAGGAGGAGATAAGGGAGCTAGAGATTAAGAGGTCTTGCGAGGAGCGCAGTGTACGGTTTGGTGATATTTAGAGATACGATGGGTTATGTAAATTGGGGCAGTGTTGTGGATGGCTTTATATGTCATTGCTAGTGTTTTGAATTTTATCCGTTGGGCAACTGGGAGCCAGTGGAAGGATTGGCAGAGAGGGGTGGCGGATACAGAACGGTTCGTGAGGTGGATGAGTCTGGCAGCGTTGTTCATGATAGACTGGAGAGGGGATAGCCTGCGATCAGGTAGGCTAATGAGGAGGGAGTTACAGTAGCCAAGGAGTGATTTGACAAGGGAGTGAATAAGTTGCTTAGTGGTTTCCGGGGTTAGGAACGGTCGTATCTTGGAGATTTTGCGGAGGTGAAGTCTACATGATTTTGTCAGCGATTGGATCTAGGGCTGGAAGGACATATGGGAGTCTAGGATTACACCTAGTACCCAGGAGTGAGGGGATGGACTGAGGATGGTGTTAGCGATATTTATGGTGAAGTCAGTGGGGGTGGCGTGGGCAGGGGGAATACTAGGAGCTCCGTTTTGGAAAGGTTGAGTTTGAGGAAATGGAGTGACATCCAAGCCGATATGTCGCTTAGTAGGCTAGCGATGCGGGTGGAAACTGAAGGGATGAGGTGAGGGGTAGACAGATAGATTTGAGTGTCATCAGCATAGAGATGGTAATTGAAGCCGTGTGAGTTTATCAAGTGACCAAGGGAGGAGGTGTAGATGGAGAAGAGAAGGGGTCCAAGAACAGAACCTTGAGGGACCCCTACAGAGAGAGGTAGTGAGGAGGAGGTGGCAGCGTTATAGGTAACACTGAAGGAGCACTGCGATAGATAGAAGGAGAACCAGGAGAGAGCTGAGTCGCTGAGGCCAAAAGAGTAGTTTTTTGAGGAAGGGATGGTCAACCGTGTCAAAAGCCGTGAAGAGGTTGAGTAGTAAGAGTATTGAATAGTGGCCGTTGGTTTTTGCAGTTAGTAGGTCATTAGAAAGTTTTAGTAGGGCAGTTTTGGTGGAGTGTAGAGGGCGAAAGCCAGACTGTAAAGGGTTAAGAAGGTTGTTGTCAGTGAGGTGGGATCTCAGACGATTGTAGACTAAGCATTCTAGGAGTTTAGAGGTAAATGGCAGCAGGGAGATGGGTCTAAGGTTGTTCAGGCTGGTGGGGTCTAGGGAGGGTTTTTTAAGTATGGGAGTGATGTGCGTGTGCTTTATAGGGGAGGGGAAGGCACCTGTAGAGAGGGAAAGATTGAAGATGTGTGTAAGGGAGCATAGGATGGAAGAGGAGGGTGACTGAAGGAGTTGTGAGGGGACAGGGTCCAGGGGGCAGGTGGTGAGGTGGGCTTCTGAGAAGACCTTAAGGACCTCTTTGATGGTAGCAAAGGTCAAAGGAGGAAAGTGTTGAGGGAGGTATGGTATGAGGAATGCTAAGTGGGGTGGGTGTCCGTGTAGTGGCGATGTCCCTACGAATTGCGTCAATCTTGTTTTGGAAGTGGTGTGTAATCTTGTGGGCAGTGAGTGAGGTGCTGGGTGGCGGTGGGGGTGGAGAAAGTAGAGAGTTAAAGGTAGAGAAGAGCCGACGAGGACTCAAAGAGAAGGTAATAATGAAGGTGACAAAGTAAGCTTGTTTGGCAGCGTGAAGGGAGGAAGTGTATGTTAAGAAGGGGTGAACGCTTGGTGGGATTTGGTTTTACACCATAATCGCTCCAGCGGACTACTGTGTCGTTTGAGATTTCATATATGTATGTGATAGTGTAGCCATCCTCTATGTGTATAACTAAAATTTTAACCATTATATATGAAATTCTACTTCCTTATAGTTAAAATTTCCCATTAAATTGTTGCTACCATAGAGAATAAAATCACCATACTCTCCAAGGCATTCTATATATATATTTTGCATAGTCCAATTTGTTATAGCAAAATATTAATTTATCCTATAACAGATTATTTTATGAAATTCATTCTCCCTAAAACCTAAAGGTAGAGATTTCTGGAGCTGGAGTACCACCTAGTGGCCAAGGGAGATAATGCATAAGTAAATACATAATTGAACATTACCTGGACCCACCAATTATAGAGAAGGTTATACCTCCTGGGCCAGGTTTATCATACTTACGAGTGTATTGTCTGGCCACTCAACAGGATGACAAGTTAGGTAACAGCAAGGAAATTCATAATCAGCAGACATCATCAAACTAGACAAAATCTGACTCATCATTGCACATCACGGAACTTCACCACCTCTTCTAGATTTGACACCTCACTGAAGCCAGGGCACATAGTTCCAGCCTAACTAGATGCCAATTGGGGGAAGATCAACTCCACCTATTAGTTGGCAGCTATTTTAGGAGAGTCAGGCCAAATTTTATAGGGTAACTATATTTTGCATATTCATTATTTATTTTTCTGTGTGCAAGTATTTTATGCTAGTTGATGTGATACCCCATTAAATATCCTAACACCCTAAAATGTGGTCATTTTAATTTGCCTTATTAGCATAACTTTAGATGAACTTCACCCAGTAATTCGACTGCAGAGGGTTCACTAGTCAAGTTAGTCAAATGCAGATTATTATCTGCCAAATTTTATCAAATCAGTTAGGATATCTAATTTAGGGAAAATCGTTATTGTATTCAATCTCTTAGGTGTATACTTTATGGTAACAAATAATTTTCAACCCTCATTGCAAAATATAGTGTCTGTGAAGCCTATAAATCAAACTGTTGGTGGTGTTTGTAAGTGACTTATTGTAAATAAATATTAATTTATTTTTTGATATTGCACAGTCTATACTTACACTGATCTTGCTGGGTTATTTCAAAAATTCTGCTTGGCAACATAACTCAAAATAATTAATTAAAGTCAGTTAAATGATTGTTATAAATTATTTTTGTGCAGGAGGTGCCATGGTTTATTTGATTTAGCTGACTGAATTAATCATTCAGGCATTCCCTGACAGTCTGCTGGGGCTGACACTGAGTTTCTGCTAGCTGGAAAATTTTTGTGCAGGGTGAGCGTGAGTGTGTCATTGCCATATCTCAGTGTCATTTACATAACACTGTAATATTTTATAGAGGATATATATTATAGGGGCACATTCGTACTGGACTTATATTAGTGACTAGAGAACTGAAAGAATCAGCAGGCAGAGATTAAGACAAATAAAAAGTAAAGGAGTCCTACACTTTGCAAAAACAATTAGACAACCCCTTCAATTTTAGTAAAGTAGGCTGGGAAGAATGTTGTCAATCAATAACCTTGTCTGTTTGTTAGCTGTTTACAACATGCTCTACAGTCTTAACAACCCTTGAATAAATCTATTGACTGAAACTTACCTGTTTCTACCTTCTTCTCAAAATAACAACTCTACATGGGTCAGATTGCTTCTGTCGACAATGTGACCTTTGTTATTAGTGTATCAGTATTCTGTTTTAGAATTAACCCAATTGATGCATTACATTGTATTATTTGTTTCCCAAACAGACTTGAGAGCATATACTGCCAGCATATACCATTACCTTGCTCTTATTCCTATAAGTTCTTTATTTCAAGAGTGAAAAAGGAGGTGGAGTTGTGTTGCTCTCCAATTTCAGATATAATAACTCATTTTTCCTAGAGGAGGTTTAAAGTAGAATACTTACCTTATTCCCCTCTACTGCAGGCTTCCCCTTCACTGTATGACCAGTCATGTGGCCACTCCCTCTCTGATGTCATCATATAGGCAGAGCAGCAAAGAGCATGGGGTGCTAGGGAAATGAGAAACAACTAGGTATGTATGCTAATCTAACCCTTTTACTGTGCCACTGTCACTCCAGCACAGACAGTAGAGACATGTAATCAAACTCACACCTGCAAGGCAGCTATAAGTTTCTTTATGTTTTACCAGTGTGCTAACAACCTTTTTATTCAGAAAACCCCTTTTCGAATGGTGAGCAGTGGGAGACCAGCAAACTTCCATCCTATGTTCTTCTTTGTACAGTAAGAACCTGTATGGAACATTTCCACATTCAGAAATGTAAACCCCAGTGGATCCTGCCTAGGGAAAGAGCAGATCAAGCACAGTTTCTGCTTGATATGCTTAAGTAGAGCACAGGGGGTGACAATAGGGGTTTAATAAACCCCTGATATCCCCTTGAAGTGAGCCTGACATTTGCATTTTGCTTTTACATAGGGATTATCATTATAAAGGTAGAGAAGAGAGACAGCAATGCCACTCTAAGTGTAGAAAGTTAAAATCAGGCAGATTTCAATCTTTTACACTTAGTGTGGCACTGCTGTCTCTCTTTTCTACCCGCATTAGGAGTATCTACAAGCTCTTACAGATGGCTGCCTCATCTGACAAGTCCATACTATTACAAGCCCTCACTAAAGTTGGACTTGGACACCACCTCCTCATGGACCTTCTACTAACCCCCATTGCTGATGGTCCATCCCCAAACGCACACAGGGTAGATGCATCTTAGCACTACCTCCCCCCACGCACCTCTATAATAATGATAAAGGATAACTTCACCTTTTAGACAAAAATAATAAATGCACATTTTTTAAATATTAGATATTACTTTGCATGAGAAGTATAATGCTACATTCACGTATTTATACAAGCAGTAAATTTGTTTTAAACAAGCTTTCACTAACCTCTGTGGCTGCAAGCAATTTGGAGAAATTTGTCCTCAAGGTTCAAAGTTCACAAGAGAAGCACTGAAATTGTTCTATTAGAGGCTGGCTTGGTGCAGCCTGCTGCCCTCACCCAGAACACCTGCTCTATGTTTACATTAAAGATTAGAAGGCTGCTAAGTCAGTGCTGGAATCAGGGTGAGTTGAAAAGCTGAGAGAACAACTTCTATAACATTAGCCTTTCTACTGGGAATTAAGAATGAGTTGGTCCACAGTGCCTGTAGCTACAGAGGCATAAAAAGAAGCAGAAAAATGCTAAGCTTAGCCAAGATTGGGCTTTAAAAAGACATATAAATGAACTGAAGATTCTTTTTTATATATGCCTAGAAAGTATCTAAATTTATTATAATCCTTATGCTACTTGACTCAAAAAAACTGTTCAAAACACATCTACATACACATTTTGTGTAGGGACAAAACTACACTTTTCAAAAGAGTACACTTATCTGTAACCAAAGAGATATAAAGATTTGGAGCCATTCCGTCTCCTGGAGCCGTCACAGAAATTCACTAAATGAATTACGTCTGTGTAGAAATTGGGCTGCTTGGTAGAATCATGAATCTTCTCAGCAATTTATCTTGTTATTTTAATAAGCCTGTCTAGAAAGACTGTTTTACAGGGAAGGAGGAAGAATTCAGGGACCCTGAAAAAGACAAAGAGAATAAATCCTGTTACCACAGTGATAACTGGCAAGAGCACACAGCCACTGAACTCTGGTGACTATTAATTCTGTTTTGAAAGAAGGAGCAACTTAGAGAAGTAAATTAAATTGAAGCATACCAAGGACAGATGCAAGAGAAAGATTTCTGAGAAATATATTCTCAGCACTTTCATCTGGAGTGTCCATGCTCAGACTGTTACTTCTGACATCCGCCTTTAATATTAGAAATAGCAATATCACAGGGTTAGACCTCATATGTCCTTGTTCAGGGAATGCATAATATTAAAATCAAGAGATGTTATTAAAGCTTGTAGTATGTTACATCAATTGACAACTAAGTTTATTTTCCCTTTCTGACTCTTTAAGGAGCTAAATAATGACCCTTAAGAAAGCAGATATAACCATTTTTAGCCAGGTCAGATAAGGTTATGTGTAAACTAAGTGAAAATGACACCACCAAAATAAACAAATAAACAAATAAATAAATAAGTAAATAAATGGCAAAGGATAAATTGGTGAATCTGGTTATGTGACCACAGCAGTAATTCAAAGCCTCATAAAAAATGGCTGATTTACAGGCATTTGATGTTCTTTCTGCATCTAAACATTGCTTCCATGTTAGCCTATGGGAGTTATTTACTAAGACTGGAGAGTGTAAAATCTGGTGTAGCTCTTCAATGAATCAAGCTTCCAGGTTTTACTACCAAAGCTTAATTGAATACGCTGAAGTTAGAATCTGATTGGCTACCATGCACAACTGCATCAGATTCTCCAGAGTTCTCCAGTTTTAGTAAATCTCCCCCTATTTGTCAATGCAGATGTAGGCTTTTACAGGAGTTTAGAGGTAGGGGCATTTTCAGGCAGAAAAAAACATAATTTGTGCATTCAAGAGAACTGCCTGGCTGAAAAAAATGCCAGAACATACTTAGATGTGTGTAGTTACGTCTAAATCTGCTAGGCACATTTATTCCTTTAGTGTTTATTGATTTCATTGGCCAGAATAAATTTTTTTTCTGGCCAATGAAATGAATGAACGCCCAAGTGCTTGATGCACCTAAATGATTTTTCAAAAAAGTAGCATAGGTGTGTTTTTAAAGCTGATTTTCTCATTCTGGAAGAAAAGCATTAAGAAGAACCCCAGTGTCCATGGGACCTAAATGTGCCTAAACCTCATATAGTGTTCCCTTAAAAATTACGAATTTTGGTTTGGGTATTGAACTTCACATTTTTTTAGGCATGACTGTACTCATTTATAACTACAACTGGTAGACTTCATGCACACAAAACATTTTGCCAACTCTTCAAGAAGCCTTCCCTTTTGACAGCAAAGTTTTGGTGGAAAAAACACTTGACGCTTGTTAAAGTGTGTTACGTGTTTAGGCACATATAGGCGCATCAAGCACTTGAGCGTTAATTCATTTAATTGGCCAGAATAATATTTTTTCTGGCCATTAAAATGAATTAGGCGTTTTCTCTGCCAAAACGCCCCTGCTGCTGTCAGTGGTTTTTTTTGTGCTTGTAAACTCCCCTTCCTCTAAACACCTATGCGTGCATGCACTTATGATCTAACATGGAAGGACATTATATTTAAGAGGTAAAAAAAAGACACCACACACCCCCTAGGAGCAGTTAAAAAAAACATCCAGTATGCATGAGACAATAATGATCTGAATAGTTAAACTGTGTTTGGCCAAAACTTTGTTTTTCAGGTTTTGATAGGATGGTGAAAGTTTAGAAACTCCAACAGCAACACAGATAAAAATTAAAAAAAATATACATTTTATTAGTAGCGTAGGGGAAGACTTGAGTCCTCATCAGAGCTTTCTGTCTGTACCCATGTCCTAGAATTTTCTTCAATTTCTGACTGGTGAAACCATTGAGATTGACAGTAAGTGAAGGAAAATCACTGAAACAGGGCCCTGGATAACAGTAAAATCCACTTCCAAAAAAAAAAAATATGTTCTGGGAAAATTTACTACGGCTCTTTAACTACTTGCTGCCTAGGACAATTTTCACATTTCTCATATGCAGGTTAACCCCTTCACGCTGACATCACACAAATATGCGGCCTCACAGAACTGGGCTTTTTTCCATTGGGCCGCATATTTGCGTACCTGTCTTTGTGTGGGAGTGCGCCGGGGTGTCCCTGAGACCTGGGGCTGTCCCATTCTAATGAACGGGACCTGGGGCTCCCATTTCTGGGTCACATGATTGCTGTGATAGCCTCTGATTGGCTATCACAGTGAACAGTCACTGTGAAGCCTGCCCCTTTGCTTTGTTTTTTCTCTCTGAATAGAGGAGAGAGATACATTGTATCTCTTTCTCTCCTTGCAGAGAGAGAAAAAAAAAAACAACTGTTTGTTAAAAAAAGAAAAAAGAAAGAAAAAAATAATTAAATATTAATAAATAAAATAAAAAATAAAGAAAAACACCTAGATCAAGGTTTGATCTAATTCAGTGCCAGGGTTAGTGTTTGGGTCAAGGTCAGGGTCAAAGGTCAAAGTTAAAGGTCAGTGTCAAAGGTCAGGGTTTTTTTTTTAATTGGTATCAGTGTTAGTTAGTGTCAGTGCCAGTGCCAGTGTGTTTTAGGTAAAAAAAAACAAAAAACAAAAAACAAAATGTGCACTATTGTTTCTGGGCTGTAGTACAAGTACAAAAAACAAATAACAAACACATATATGGTATCGCTACAATCAAGAACAGGAACATTTATTTTGGGTTACCATTTACTACTAGAGATGAGCGAATCGAACCAGGCGAACCGGAATTCGAGTCGAATTTCAGGAAATATTCGATTCGCGGCGAAACCGAAATTTTGCCTACTTCGGGTGCGCGAATCGAACATTTCCCGATCAGCCGGCAAAAGTGTCCCTGCAGTGAGCTCCGCTATTTCTGACAGTTCTCTGACAGAAGGAACACATGTTTAGCGGTTGAAACATTGTATCTATTAGTTTACATTTAGGATACAGATGTTTCAACCACTGTTCATGTGAAGAAGCTGTGAGAGAACTGTCAGAAATAGAGGAACTCTGCACATACACTTTTTGCCGGCTTGGAATTATTCTTCTTTTCATCCTACTTCTTCTTCTTCTTCATCTTCATCCTCAGAAGAAGAGGATGAGGATGAGGATGAAGAAGAAGAAGAAGAAGTAGGATGAAAAGAAGAATAATTCCAAGCCGGCAAAAAGTGTATGTGCAGAGTTCCTCTATTTCTGACAGTTCTCTCACAGCTTCTTCACATGTACAGCGGTTGAAACATCTGTATCCTAAATGGAAACTAATAGATACAATTTGTATCTATTAGTTTCCATTTAGGATACAGATGTTTCAACCGCTGTACATGTGAAGAAGCTGTGAGAGAACTGTCAGAAATAGAGGAACTCTGCACATACACTTTTTGCCGGCTTGGAATTATTCTTCTTTTCATCCTACTTCTTCTTCTTCTTCTTCTTCTTCATCCTCATCCTCTTCTTCTGAGGATGAGGATGAGGATGAAGAAGAAGAAGAAGCAGTAGGATGAAAATAAGAATAATTCCAAGCCGGCAAAAAGTGTATGTGCAGAGTTCCTCTATTCTGCAGATACACTTAGAGGAGCTCTGCACATACACTTTTTGCCTGTTTGGAATTAATCTTATTTTCATCCTACTTCTTCTTCTTCTTCTTTATCCTCATCCTCAGAAGAAGAAGAAGAGGATGAAGAAGAAGAAGAAGAAGAAGTAGGATGAAAATAAGAATAATTGCAAGCCGGCAAAAAGTGTATGTGCAGAGTTCCTCTATTCTGCAGATACACTTAGAGGAGCTCTGCACATACACTTTTTGCCGGCTTGGAATTAATCTTATTTTCATCCTACTTCTTCTTCTTCTTCTTCTTCTTCATCCTCATCCTCATCCTCAGAAGAAGAAGAGGATGAGGATGAAGAAGAAGAAGAAGAAGAAGTAGGATGAAAATAAGAATAATTCCAAGCCGGTAAAAAGTGTATGTGCAGAGCTCCTCTAAGTGTATCTGCAGAGCTCCTCTAAGTGTATCTGCAGAATAGAGAAACTCTGCACATACACTTTTTGCCGGAAACCGCTGTATGGAGGGAATGTCCCAGAACTGTCAGAAATAGTCTATTTCTGACAGTTCTGGGACATTCACTCCATACAGCTGTTTCAACCGCTGTATGGAGGGAATGTCATAGAACTGTCAGAAATAGACTATTAATGACAGTTCTGGGACTGTCCTTCCATACAGCGGTTGAAACATTGTATGTATTTGTTTCCATAAATGGATCCATTTATGGAAACAAATACATACAATGTTTCAACCGCTGTATGGAAGGGCAGTCCCAGAACTGTCATTAATAGTCTATTTCTGACAGTTCCATGACATTCCCTCCATACAGCGGTTGAAACAGCTGTATGGAGTGAATGTCCCAGAACTGTCAGAAATAGACTATTTCTGACAGTTCTGGGACAATCACTCCATACAGCTGTTTCAACCGCTGTATGGAGGGAATGTCATGGAACTGTCAGAAATAGACTATTAATGACAGTTCTGGGACTGTCCTTCCATACAACGGTTGAAACATTGTATGTATTTGTTTCCATAAATGGATCCATTTATGGAAACAAATACATACAATGTTTCAACCGCTGTATGGAAGGACAGTCCCAGAACTGTCAGAAATAGTCTATTTCTGACAGTTCTGGGACATTCACTCCATACAGCTGTTTCAACCGCTGTATGGAGGGAATGTCATAGAACTGTCAGAAATAGACTATTAATGACAGTTCTGGGACTGTCCTTCCATACAGCGGTTGAAACATTGTATCTATTTGTTTCCATAAATGGATCCATTTATGGAAACAAATACATACAATGTTTCAACCGCTGTATGGAAGGACAGTCCCAGAACTGTCATTAATAGTCTATTTCTGACAGTTCTATGACATTCCCTCCATACAGCGGTTGAAACAGCTGTATGGAGTGAATGTCCCAGAACTGTCAGAAATAGACTATTTATGGCAGTTCTGGGACATTCACTCCATACAGCGGTTGAAACATTGTATCTATTTTTTTCCATAAATGACATTCTGCAAATACACTTAGAGGAGCGCTGCAGATACACTTTTTGCCGGCTTGGAATTAATCTTATTTTCATCCTACTTCTTCTTCTTCATCCTCATCCTCATCCTCATAAGAAGAAAAAGAAGAAGTAGGATGAAAATAAGAATAATTCCAAGCCGGCAAAAAGTGTATCTGCAGCGCTCCTCTAAGTGTATCTGCAGAATGTCATTTATGGAAAAAAATAGATACAATGTTTCAACCGCTGTATGGAGTGAATGTCCCAGAACTGTCATAAATAGTCTATTTCTGACAGTTCTGGGACATTCACTCCATACAGCTGTTTCAACCGCTGTATGGAGGGAATGTCATGGAACTGTCAGAAATAGACTATTAATGACAGTTCTGGGACTCTGACAGTTCCATGACATTCCCTCCATACAGCGGTTGAAACAGCTGTATGGAGTGAATGTCCCAGAACTGTCAGAAATAGACTATTTATGACAGTTCTGGGACATTCACTCCATACAGCGGTTGAAACATTGTATCTATTTTTTTCCATAAATGACATTCTGCAGATACACTTAGAGGAGCGCTGCAGATACACTTTTTGCCGGCTTGGAATTATTCTTATTTTCATCCTACTTCTTCTTTTTCTTCTTATGAGGATGAGGATGAAGAAGAAGAAGTAGGATGAAAATAAGAATAATTCCAAGCCGGCAAAAAGTGTATCTGCAGCGCTCCTCTAAGTGTATCTGCAGAATGTCATTTATGGAAAAAAATAGATACAATGTTTCAACCGCTGTATGGAGTGAATGTCCCAGAACTGCCATAAATAGTCTATTTCTGACAGTTCTGGGACATTCACTCCATACAGCTGTTTCAACCGCTGTATGGAGGGAATGTCATAGAACTGTCAGAAATAGACTATTAATGACAGTTCTGGGACTGTCCTTCCATACAGCGGTTGAAACATTGTATCTATTTGTTTCCATAAATGGATCCATTTATGGAAACAAATAGATACAATGTTTCAACCGCTGTATGGAAGGACAGTCCCAGAACTGTCATTAATAGTCTATTTCTGACAGTTCTATGACATTCCCTCCATACAGCGGTTGAAACAGCTGTATGGAGTGAATGTCCCAGAACTGTCAGAAATAGACTATTTCTGACAGTTCTGGGACTGTCCTTCCATACAGCGGTTGAAACATTGTATGTATTTGTTTCCATAAATGGATCCATTTATGGAAACAAATACATACAATGTTTCAACCGCTGTATGGAAGGACAGTCCCAGAACTGTCATTAATAGTCTATTTCTGACAGTTCCATGACATTCCCTCCATACAGCGGTTGAAACAGCTGTATGGAGTGATTGTCCCAGAACTGTCAGAAATAGTCTATTTCTGACAGTTCTGGGACATTCACTCCATACAGCTGTTTCAACCGCTGTATGGAGGGAATGTCATGGAACTGTCAGAAATAGACTATTAATGACAGTTCTGGGACTGTCCTTCCATACAGCGGTTGAAACATTGTATGTATTTGTTTCCATAAATGGATCCATTTATGGAAACAAATACATACAATGTTTCAACCGCTGTTTGGAAGGACAGTCCCAGAACTGTCATTAATAGTCTATTTCTGACAGTTCTATGACATTCCCTCCATACAGCGGTTGAAAATAAGAATAATTCCAAGCCGGCAAAAAGTGTATCTGCAGCGCTCCTCTAAGTGTATCTGCAGAATGTCATTTATGGAAAAAAATAGATACAATGTTTCAACCGCTGTATGGAGTGAATGTCCCAGAACTGTCATAAATAGTCTATTTCTGACAGTTCTGGGACATTCACTCCATACAGCTGTTTCAACCGCTGTATGGAGGGAATGTCATGGAACTGTCAGAAATAGACTATTAATGACAGTTCTGGGACTCTGACAGTTCCATGACATTCCCTCCATACAGCGGTTGAAACAGCTGTATGGAGTGAATGTCCCAGAACTGTCAGAAATAGACTATTTCTGACAGTTCTGGGACATTCACTCCATACAGCTGTTTCAACCGCTGTATGGAGGGAATGTCATAGAACTGTCAGAAATAGACTATTAATGACAGTTCTGGGACTGTCCTTCCATGCAGCGGTTGAAACATTGTATGTATTTGTTTCCATAAATGGATCCATTTATGGAAACAAATACATACAATGTTTCAACCGCTGCATGGAAGGACAGTCCCAGAACTGTCATTAATAGTCTATTTCTGACAGTTCCATGACATTCCCTCCATACAGCGGTTGAAACAGCTGTATGGAGTGAATGTCCCAGAACTGTCAGAAATAGACAGAAACTGTCACAGAACTGTCCTTCTTCTCATCCTTCTCCTTCTTCTCATCCTTCTTCTCATCCTTCTTCTCATCCTTCTTCTCATCCTTCTTCTCATCCTTCTCCTTCTTCTCATCCTTCTCCTTCTTCTCATCCTTCTCCTTCTCCTTCTTCTCATCCTTCTCCTTCTCCTTCTTCTCATCCTTCTCCTTCTTCTCATCCTTCTCCTTCTCCTTCTTCTCATCCTTCTCCTTCTCCTTCTTCTCATCCTTCTTCTTCTCCTTCTTCTCATCCTTCTCCTTCTCCTTCTTCTCATCCTTCTCCTTCTCCATCTTCTCATCCTTCTCCTTCTCCATCTTCTCATCCTTCTCCTTCTCCTTCTTCTCATCCTTCTCCTTCTCCTTCTTCTCATCCTTCTCCTTCTCCATCTTCTCATCCTTCTCCTTTTCCTTCTTCTCATCCTTCTCCTTCTGCTTCTCCTTCTCCTTCTCCTTCTTCTCATCCTTCTCCTTCTTCTCATCCTTCTCCTTCTTCTCATCCTTCTCCTTCTCCTTCTTCTCATCCTTCTCCTTCTTCTCATCCTTCTCCTTCTTCTCATCCTTCTCCTTCTTCTCATCCTTCTCCTTCTCCTCATCCTTCTCCTTCTTCTCATCCTTCTCCTTCTCCTTCTTCTCATCCTTCTCCTTCTCCTTCTTCTCATCCTTCTCCTTCTCCATCTTCTCATCCTTCTCCTTCTCCTTCTTCTCATCCTTCTCCTTCTTCTCATCCTTCTCCTTCTCCTTCTTCTCATCCTTCTCCTTCTTCTCATCCTTCTCCTTCTTCTCATCCTTCTCCTTCTCCTTCTTCTCATCCTTCTCCTTCTCCTTCTTCTCATCCTTCTCCTTCTTCTCATCCTTCTCCTTCTCCTTCTTCTCATCCTTCTCCTTCTCCTTCTTCTCATCCTTCTCCTTCTTCTCATCCTTCTCCTTCTCCTTCTTCTCATCCTTCTCCTTCTTCTCATCCTTCTCCTTCTCCTTCTTCTCATCCTTCTCCTTCTCCTTCTTCTCATCCTTCTCCTTCTCCTTCTTCTCATCCTTCTCCTTCTCCTTCTTCTCATCCTTCTCCTTCTCCATCTTCTCATCCTTCTCCTTCTCCTTCTTCTCATCCTTCTCCTTCTCCATCTTCTCATCCTTCTTCTCATCCTTCTCCTTCTGCTTCTCCTTCTCCTTCTCCTTCTTCTCATCCTTCTCCTTCTTCTCATCCTTCTCCTTCTTCTCATCCTTCTCCTTCTCCTTCTTCTCATCCTTCTCCTTCTTCTCATCCTTCTCCTTCTTCTCATCCTTCTCCTTCTTCTCATCCTTCTCCTTCTCCTCATCCTTCTCCTTCTTCTCATCCTTCTCCTTCTCCTTCTTCTCATCCTTCTCCTTCTCCTTCTTCTCATCCTTCTCCTTCTCCATCTTCTCATCCTTCTCCTTCTTCTCATCCTTCTCCTTCTTCTCATCCTTCTCCTTCTCCTTCTTCTCATCCTTCTCCTTCTTCTCATCCTTCTCCTTCTCCTCATCCTTCTCCTTCTCCTTCTTCTCATCCTTCTCCTTCTCCTTCTTCTCATCCTTCTCCTTCTCCTTCTTCTCATCCTTCTCCTTCTCCTTCTTCTCATCCTTCTCCTTCTCCTTCTTCTCATCCTTCTCCTTCTTCTCATCCTTCTCCTTCTCCTTCTCCTTCTCTTTCCTCATCTCCAAGGGCATTTAAATTAAAGGTACAGTGTTCTGCACTAATTTAAAGGCTCTCTGAAGCCTAGAAACCCTTTTTATAAGTCATCTTCGTAGCGAAGAAATTCGCATCGAATCGAATTTCACACTGGAATTCGCCGAATCAGCCGAATCGAATTTTTGAGAAATTCGCTCATCTCTATTTACTACCAAATGAAAGGTCAATTTGTCCTGAAAAAAACAAGGTATAATCAACCTGGATGTATAAAGTAGGTGTGATGATATGTACGGTTTTACTAACACATTGCAAAGTTGTAAAATTTTACTTAAGCTTTAAGATATGTTTTACCCTTAGGTGTGAAGGTGTTAAATCACAATTGTAGAAAATAACTTAGAACCCCCAAACATTATATATTTGTTGTTGCAATTTTTTATGCTGCATGATATTTACACCATTTGTCAAATGCAACATTTCAGAAAAGATTACATTAACATGCCTGTTAGTACACAAATACAACATAATACCCACATTTTTAGTAAAATATAAAAGATGATGTGGCACAAAGTAAATAGATACCAAACATGTCAACATTTTAAATTTTGCATGCCTATGAAAAGGCAATAAACTATGCTACCTAAAAATCTTCATAGGCAATGTTTTAAAACCCTTTACAGGTTACCAGTTTAGAGTTAAACATGAGCCCAGGCTCTGGCACTAGAATTATTGCCCTCACTCTGAATTATACCTTACACATGTGGTGCAATTGCCATTTAAGTATGAGTGCGGGACCACGTTTTACTCTTTACTCTTTACATTTTTTTCTATTTTATTTGAAATTTTTTGCACTTTCTCTTATTTTTTTTTTTATTTCACTTTATAGCTATCACAAGCAATGAACAGCATCCCTTGTGATAGCTGGAGCAGTGAGAGGTACTCTTTATTGGGAGATCAGGGGTCTATAAGACCCCTGATCCCTCCTCTACCCTCCAAAGCGTATGCTTAAACAGAGATCAGTTTCATCAGATGCTTGCCTGACTTAACACACTTCTGGCTTCATTCATGACAGAGGAAGGGGAAGAACAGATATTCATCCTTCTTTTCTGTCTACAGCCATCCTCACTGCTTGCAGCCAGCTGGTGGTGGTAAGAGGTAGAGACCTTTTGTGCCCTGTAAATCTGATTGGATGGCTGTAGAGCCACTCAGATCACTTTTACATGAAAGCCGTCGCTGGCTGAACATTTTGATGCCAGGATCATTACTGCAACTGCAGCTGTAAATACATGGCCTAAGGGCTGGAAGTGGTTAAAGTGCTGTATGACTTTACATTTTATTATGGTCTATGTCACACATGTACATCCCCAAGAAAACCATGTAGATAGCAAAAAGATTTAGGAAGCCAATATATAACTTAACCCACCAGACTCAACATATAAAATCACTGATAGGGTAGATTGCCAATGTTTGCCTCAGTTTTCAACATTTTACCATGTCTTCCTACTGTATGACTTTACCTTTTTATTATGGTCTATGTTACACATGTACATTCCCAAGAGACCCATGTAGAAAGTCAAAAGATTTAGGAATCCAACAGATGATTTAACCCACCAGACTCCACATATAAAATTACTGATGGGTAGATAGTCAATGTTTGCCTCAGTTTTCAACATTTTACCATGTCTTCCTACTGTATGACTTTTCCATTTTATCATGGTCTACTGTATGTTACACACAAGTACATCCCTAAGAGACCCATGTAGAACATACATTTTTAAGTGCATATTATGAGAATTTGTATATCAGGAAACATGCATACAGCAGTCTGTCAAGTGTACACAAATTGCAGACATGTCTAGTGCAAATACACTCACAATTGTTCATTACTGGAAATACAAAACATTATTATGTGTAGGACTACCTGTATTCATGGTGTTTAATTGTACACTGCTCTAATGTCACAATCTGGTCAGACAGCAGCTTCAGTGCTCTAGAAAAATAAAATTTGGTATGTGATTGAATGCTGCAAATTCTTTTTGTGGGCCTTAACATGATGCTTATTATTTGTATCTGGTCTGAGTTGGCCAGTATCTTAAAAACTATAAAGTTTATAATGTTTGGTTTACAACCTCTTATTTGCCGGCTATATTTTTATTGAGTCATTTTCTTCATTGCAAACCTTACTTTGCACATGTTAAACTCCCCAAATTAGCATTCAAAGATCTTGTTGTGCTAATTACTCTCTGGAAAAAGGGGAAAAGTGAAGGTACAATGTAACCTGTATTGCAGACCGAGCTATTTTGTGTTACCTGTTCAGTCTGCATGTTGCCACCCTGTCTAGATATCCTATGATGCTCTTCTAAAGAAGGTAAAAAGTGGGTAATACCAAGACTGGGCAGTTAGTCAGGATTCTATTTTGCAAAGACAGGAAACCTTTCCAGGTTTTTTTCAACGAAGGTCATACAGCCAGAGATCAAGTTCAATGTGGGTATATTTTCTTCAAAAAATGCATACTTTCGCCAATAGTTCTGGCAACTCAGAGACTAACAAAGTTAAATGTCATCCATATGTGACAGCTCTCCACAAACAAAGAGATACCTGTGCACATTTCATGTGCTGACATAGTTAAATGATATCCATATGTGACATTGATATACAGTATGTCCATAGCCATAAAGCTACATATGCACTTTCTTGGCTCATCTATTAAATGTCCTATTGGATGATATTTCAGAAATTTTAACTACTGAAAGAATTCAAGTTAAAGACAACTTTAATATGTCATGTGGATACTGCTACCCTTGTTGATTGAGGGGTACTGAAGTTGTGACTGTGACTGGGATTGATCTTTTATGTTGTTTTCTTTTGAGCCAGAGAATGGCCACAGGCTCTGTTTTGTAGATTACTTTTCTTAAACCAATAAAACAATTTTGAAAAATAAAAATGACAACTTTATTGTGGGAAATGTAGTTGTACTTTCTTTCCTAAATAGAAATTATATTACAAAGTAGTTATAAAACTCCTGAATTAGAAAACTCCAATTGTAAAAACTGTATTGTATGTTTGGATGTTGTATTGCTTTTTAAGCAGACCTAGTAGAGTAATCATTACTCTTTGCCTACCTTCCCCCTAACCTGTTATCAGATCCATAATTTTTTATATTAAGGGGAACTGCAATGCACATACAGTATATAGTATTTTATTTTCCTTTTCTTATGGAACTGAATTCCAAATTACATACACCACCTACACTATTCATACAGTGTGTATGGAGCTTGCCTGTGTCCACATTCACTACGGCCACTGTGCTCTGTAAAGAAATCCATTCCATTAGTCAGTATGCAGTTTTAAAAATTCATGTTTCAAATAAAAGGCACATATATTCAGAAAATAAATGCACAAACGTAGAAACAGGGAGTAGTCATTAAACAAGCAGAATACAATTTCTCAGAAAGGTTATAGATTTCTCTTCCACAATTACTGCTACTATTCTGTGCACAAAATAATCACATACTATTTACTTTTATTCCACTTTAAAGCAATTCTGTTGCTAGGAACATACTAGCTATGTGGCAGATGACCTGTGTAGATTTGCAATAAAGTAAAGATTGGAATTTCTAGTGGCAGGTAGATATTATTAGTCTTTCTTAGTTCAAGTTTTTTTGATGTCAGAGTTGTTTTAAAATATTCACACTACAACGGATGTTTCTTGTGTGTTCAGCAAGAACAAACTGTTGGGTACTGGAAATACAGACTGCAACATGGGATCTGCTTTGAGAACAAAGATTAGGTATTATAGGGATGGAACAAGAATCTCTTCCACTGTTCTTCATGAGAAATAATATTCAAATAACATCTTCTATGCTAATACCTTAAATAAAAGCCTCAAAAGCACCTTTTATGACAGTTGAAAGCTGATCTGTTACCTGGCCACTGCTACCATGTCACAATCTGTCACTTTTCCAAATACCAAAGACCCCCCAAAGTATTTAAAAAAATCCTTTAAAATGCTATAATAACTAATTTTACTGATTTACTAATTTGCAGATCAATGTTTTAGCATCTGAATAAGTTTTGGGCTCAAAACCTGAAAATCACTATCCCTACTTGAAAGCATTTCCTACATTTGGCACTTACAAACTTATTAAGGGCTATCTTCACAGTTATAATTTGTGACTTATTGTAACCTGGGTCATGTCATTACTTATATAGCTTCTGAAGTGGAATCATCTTCTCTAACGATGGACAAATTGCACCCCTGAGCTTACAGTATATAAATGACCATGCCTATATGAGATCAGATGCTTTACCTATGAAAGATAGTAAGCTTTTAGATTTTTTTTGTTGCAAGTGTATTCTACCCTAAGAAAAGTGTTTCCATGGTAACTATAGTAATTCATTTGAAAATGGAACTAACAGTAATTTGAAGCTTTTGTAAAAGAAAAATATCAATCTACTGAAAAAAAATCAATGCATTAAGGAAGAGTTAACACAAGTACTTAGAACACATTTAAAGTGTTACCAGGATAAGAGCTGTACTAGGCTTTTTTGGAATTAATTAAACGCGATGATTGCATGTTTTAAAGAAATCAATAAGCAAAGAATTACACCAATCAATTTCTGTATATCAAAAACATTAATCAAAACTGCTTTGGGAGTCTGATTAGGAAAGGTGCCCATATTTTAGCTACATTACATAAATGAAAAGCCATATCTCACACATTTTTATAATGTGCCGACTTAGCAAAATGGCTTAACTGCCAAAATGATATTTTAGAATTCAGAATTTTGCTAGTGTATCTCTACAAAGTACTCATTGAGGTATCTTTATAAAATTTGAAAGATAACTTATTTTAAATGATTATGTTGTCTGTAAAGTGCTGCAGCAATATAAGCAGTGGTAGGCAAACTCATCCATATGAAATTACTTATGAATTTCAGATTTGTCTGCGGATTTTAATTTATTAGACTTTTGAGGAAGAATAATGTCTCCAGTAGACTAAAAATAAAATGATATCACATTGGCTGTGATATGCCATTTGCGGTAAAAAAAAATCAGAAGAACAGTCAATTGAAGAAAAATAATCTGGCTTTGAAACATTAAAAATAACATGATATATTTTTATATTTTCAACTTTTCATAAAATGTGGCTCACTGTTTCTCTTTTATAGGCATGAAAAAGCTGTAAAAAAATACCACTTAAACTAGAACTCTCTACATACATGTCATATTCTCAGGATCTATATCAGTACCTTACTCCAATGCAACCTTTATATGTACCTACCCACCTTTGAGCTGCATGCTGGCAGGAAAATGAAGGAGGAGTACAAAATGTATCTTTACAGTGATAAACCAACAGCACAACCAAAGGCAACCAAACCCTAACTGGCTGACACAGCTGTTTCTCCCTGTCCCAGTGTAAGTGCTGCTGTAAAAGGATTACAGAAAACTGATTTAAAGACAGATTTAGGTATTTGTATGCACTGCATTTGAAAATTAATGCTTAAAAAAAATATAATGTTAATGGGCTCTAATTATTGTGTCACGTACTTATAAACAGCATTTTTTTTTAACTTTGAGGAACTACATACTCATAGATTATTTGTTTTAGAAAAATATAATATATTTTATTTCTATAAATCTGCTGTTAAAAACAGTATTTTTTTTTTAAAAGAAGTGTGAACCTACGGTAAAATAGAAAATCAAAATGTTACTATGCAATGTTTCATATTTAAATGACTAAAAATAATTTTCACAACATGCATGCCTATATTTCTTACCATAATAAATAAAGGGAGAAATAATGCATTTATATATAAAAAAAAGAAAGCAATGTAATGACCACTCAAAAATGTTATGCTTTGTGGGCCATTTAAGGTAACTAAGAAACATTTCACCAGGGGCATATCCCAATATTATAGTTGTCCACTTCCTTTTGATGTTTTTCGGCAACCATGAGCTCAGTGAGTTTCCTGGACTGTTACTGCCTGCTTCATCAGGAGTACATAGGGTCAATACTATAAAAATAATAAAACATGGCAGAATATAGTATCAAGTCAATTAAACTCCTGGGATTTTGATCTGGTCAGTTAGGTAGCATAGGGGGTTGTTAATCAGTTTCAGCTGCTTTGGTGTTAATGAAATAAACAACAGGTGCACTAGATGGGCAACAATGAGATGACCCCCAAAACAGGAATAGTTTTCCTGGTGGAGGCCACCAACATTTTTTTCCCTACTCATATTTTCCAATTGTTTTCACTAGTTTTGCATTTGGCTAGGGCCAGTATCACTACTGGTAGCATGAGGCAATACCTGGACCCTACAGAGGTTGCACAGGCAGTCCAACTCCTCCAGGATGGCACATCAATATGTATCATTGCCAGGAGGCTTGCTGTGTCTCCCAGCACAGTCTCAAGAGCATGGAGGAGATTCCAGGAGACAGACAGTTACTCTAGGTGAGCTGGACAGGGCTGTAGAAGGTCAATAACCCATCAGCAGGACCAGTATCTGCTCCTTTGTGCAAGTAGGAATAGGATGAGCACTTCCAGAGCCCTACAAAATGACATCCAGTAGGCCACTGGTGTGAATATCTCTGACCAAGCAATCAGAAACATACTTCATGAGGGTGGCCTGAGGGCTCAACGTCCTCTAGTGGGCCCTGTGCTCATTGTCCGGTACCATAGAGCTCGGTTGGCATTTGCCATTGAACACCAAAATTGGCAGGTCCGCCCTGTGCTTTTCACAGATGAGTGCAGGTTCACCCTGAGTACATGTGACAGACGTGTAAGGGCCCGGAGAAGCTGTGGAGAATGTTATGCTGCCTGTAACATCATTCAGCATGACCGCTTTGGTGGTGGGTCAGTGATGGTCTGGGGAGGCATATCCATGGAGGGACACACAGACCTCTACAGGCTATACAATGGTACCCTAACTGCCATTAGGTATCAGGATAAAATCCTTGGACCCATTGTCAGACCCTACACTGGTGCAGTGGGTCCTGGGCTCCTCCTGATGCATCACAATGCCCGGCCTCATGTGGAGAGAGTATGCAGGCAGTTCCTGGAGGATGAAGGAAATAATACCATTGAATGGCCCCCACACTGGCCTGACCTAAATCCAATAGAACACCTCTGGGATATCATGTTTCGGTCCATCCGACGCCCCCAGGTTGCACCTCAGACTGTCCAGGAGCTCAGTGATGCCCTAGTTCAGATCTTGGAGGAAACACACCATCCAGGACACCATCCGTCTTCTCATTAGGAGCATGCATCGACATTGTCAGACATGCATACAAGCACGTGGGGGCCATACAAACTATTGAGTACCAATTTGAGTTTCTGCAATGAAATTTCAGCAAAATGAACTAGCCTACTGCATTGTTTTCTCACTTTGATTTTCAGGGTGTTGTTGAATTCAGTCCTCTGTAGGTTGATAATTTTAATTTCCATCAAACGATGGGGCATCCTTATGTTCCCAACATATTACCCAGTCCATATCAGTATAGATATCCAGCATGATATTTTTCCCCATTGAGATCTGATGTATTTTCAAAGTGTTATTTTAATTTTTTTTAGCAGAGTATAATAAATAATGAGTTGACAAACCCAAAAATAATATTCATATATTGCAGTGAGATACCTCGTTTCACCAGGTTGCAATTCTGGAAATACATTGAGCTGAAGGCTGCTTATTGAAAACTCCCAAAAGGAACTAATAACTATAATATTGGGCTGTGCCCCTTGTGAAATCTATCATAGTTGCCATTAATGGACAATAGAGGAGAAACTTGTTAAGGAGTCATTTTCGAAGGCCTAATAAATGCATGATTAGATTAAAGGTATTCTTATATTTGTATGGAGTTCTGTTTTAAATAGACAATGCCATCAGTTAACACTTTTCTGATTACTCACATGCATACATTTTTTGAAATTAGAGTGTACTGATGCTGCCTTGCTTTAGAAGTCAATTATTCTGAGGAAATTATTCTTTCTTCATGTTCTGGGGACAATGTATTTACAATGCAGGAAGTTAAAGCATCTCTCCAGCAGAGCCTCCAGTTGCCGTAGCACTAAGGGCTCATTCACATCTTCACATGGTGCAGATGTACCTGCCTTCCTTGCTCATTACCCACGTTAAAATGCAGTAGGTATGCAATTTACTGCAGGTGTCAATATAATCCTAAAAACATACCATATACAGATCGCAAACCCAGTACGTTTGCCTGCACCAGATTGCATGATACCACAATGATACTACTTTTAAAAAATAGTGCATGCACTACTTTAGGCGCAATCCAGTACAATTTTAACCCATTCAAATGAACTGAGTCTCACAGATTGTCAGGAATGGACTTGCCAGTAATGGTGGGACTCCCCTGCCTTGTGAGCTGCAGTACCAGGGCTGGCCAGTGGGTGCTCTCAGCAATCAGAGACTCAACCCTGCAGCCAGCCAAACACCTGAAGCTGATTATGCAAGTGTATTTAAGGGATGGCCAGACCTGCAGTCTGTGCCTTGGTGTGTGTTTTTCCATGGGCCCCTGTATCTTGTTACCTGCATCCCTGTTCCTGTCCCTGTCTGACTGATTCATTGCTGACCCTGCCTGATCCGGACCTCTGCTGACTTCTCCTGTTTGATCCCTGGCTTGTGACCCCGACCATTCTCTGCCTGACCCCCTGTACCTACCTGCCTGTTAGTTGCTGTACCCGGCTCGTGACCTGACTACTCTCTGCCTGCTCCTCCTGTTTCTACCTGCCCAATTGTTATTGACCCGGCCTGCCTGACGACGCTTGCATTGTATGTACTTTTATCTGTGGGTGGTTTGGTTTGGTTTGTTTGCACTGTGTTATGTTTTAGTATTGCACTGCGTTTATGTGTTGTTAGTGTTAATAAATTATATTGTTTATAACATATCTGAAGCCTGCGTTTCCCTGCGTCAGTTCACTTACCTCTGGTCATACCCTGGAGCCCTGACACAGATATTGTACAGAAACACAAACCAACCCTAAATTCAGCAAAATTCTGCAGCTGCATACCACTTACAATTAGTAAAATCAACTTTATCAGTTAGCTCAATAATAGACACTATTCCCAGGATCCTTCCTTTAACATGCTTGACCCTTTTGGGACTTATTTGTAGAGTTCTATGATTAAGTCTAGTAGGGTGTGAAATATCAGAGGAAAAGATCCATAAGCAGCACATTAAAGGCAGACCCATTCGCATGTGAGATGAATGGCAGCCTTAGCCCAGACTTCAGCCAGGCCACACCCCCCCCCCAATGCATTTCACTCTTTCCCTTGGAGCTTAACCATGGAGTCTGGGCTGAGGCTGCCATTTATCTCACCTCATCTACATGGGTCTGCCTTTGATGTGCAGCTTATGGATCATTCCTTCTGACATTGCAGTAGCTTGGAGTTAGGATGAGCTCCCTATCCCTGCTGGCACTCACAGCGATCTAGTTTGGACTTTACCGCCCTACCTGAGCTGCACCTAATTTTGTTGTTTTGGGTAACGGGGGAAATATGCTAGAGGAGGGATCCATTGTACAGTTCCTGTGCTTTTGCTGAATAGTATGGTTGATTTTACCTTTTGAAAATAGTGTGTGGTTCCATAACTGTGCTGAACTGTGTATGGAAGGAACACACCCTAGAGGAGTGAGCACCTGTCAGCTGGAGTTGAAGATTTTTGAGATTTTAGGTGTGGCTTCATCTTTTGGATGCAGTAAGATCTGTCAGGATTTTCATCCTCCCCCACTCTGTCCAAAACTTTTAAAATTTACTGCTTTAAGTGACAGTTTAAAGTAGCAGAGACATCTTAGACATGATATGCATAGTATTGAAATTTGTGGTTCTAAATGCTAGGCATTTTTTTACCTTAATCAATTACTATATTATGGTAAAAGAATGCCTGCATTAAGGTAAAAAAAAGTCCCACTAATTGTTTCTCTCTCTTACCTCCCTTTATACATACCTGAGCCCTGTCTTGATCCAGTGATGTGCCATCTGCAGCAGTGCTAGTCTCTTCCTTTCCCCACAGGCTCAGAGACAGCAGTGGGAGCCATTGACTCCTGCATCTGTCAATCAATTCCTGTAAGGAGGGAGTGGGAGGGCGAAGCCAAGCCATGATGTGTGAGTCAATGGACACACACACAGCCAGTCTCAAGAGTGAGTCCACAAATGTGCCACCAGAGGAAGTAGCTTTCTATGGTGGCATACAGAGAAGAGGAGGAGCCAACAGCACCAGTGGGAGACCCTAAAAGAGAAGGGACCTGTCTTCTCTGTGCAATACCATTGCCTAGAGCAGGTATGTATAAATACCCTTTACAACTACTTTAAAACAAAGTAGTATCTAAATGCTACCAGTTTCCCCAGATGGTGGCTATAGTTAATGACTGTAAGCTAAACAGCTCATTATACTTGAGCTAAGACCAGATCTCCTGACCAGGACATTACATTAGTTCTGCCATGGTACACATGAATAAATACACTTAACAAAAGATATTGTGTTCTTTGCATGTGTCAGATATAAAGATAGCACAACATTTATATATGCTTTAAAAATTCATAATTTTGCTCGTCATATTAATTCAAATTCTCAGTCACATATATAGCAAACTCAAATTCCTACTGAGTTTTGAACAATACACAACCAAATAGCAGATTTTCTCATTACAAAAGTAGAAAGCCACAGCTTGCCTTTACTGTTATTGCACTTACAAAAGACCACCAGTTCCTAGTGAGCTTTTAGAAGTACTCTACTATTAAATTAGTAAGAAAACAACCGTCTTCAAATTATTTTTAGCAAACACATAAAGGAGATGTCGAAGATCTAGCATTTACCCTCTATGAAAGCCATGTAGGTAAGTTGGAAAGAACGCTCTTTAATGTCATAATTTGGAGATTATAATTATGGTGTTTTCTAAGACAACTTAAAGCATTGTGTATAACATGATTCATTAACCGTGTAACTTCCATCTACTGCATTCTCTGCTTGTATTAGCCAACCTATAATTATAGGCCCATTATTTAAATAAAAAGCCAGAAAGCCATTACCTAAGACAAAAAGTGACTCAGTAATTGCCATTCCATCTTCAGGATAAAAATATATATCAATTCGCGATAATAGTGTCTTTTACTGTGAAAATATTAAGATGTCCCTAATAAAGACTGAAATGTCATTGAGAACTGAAAGATTCAATAACATCAATCTTGAAAACCATTAAAAAACAAGTCAAGTGCTTAATATGTTTACCTGATGTCAAATGCTGCTTGTGCTTTATCTAAAGTAAATACATTAAAAAAACTACAGAAGATGCACAACACTAAATAAATAATTAGAACCAGTAAATAGGTATATGCTTAAGCCTTTCACTAAATGAAATGAATCATAACCCTTTGGTTTCCAAATAATAATGAACAAATAAATACATTTTACCAGTTTTTTTAAAAAATTCTTATAGGTGCAATAGTGTTAAGAAATGGCAATGAAAACAAAATGTCATTCAGAGTTCCAAAAGTGAAAAAATGCTTAACTGTTACCCATAGCAACAGTAATAAAACCTTCCTTGCCTATTAAAGTGCACCTGTGCTAATAGCAAACAAAATGCAAGAAAAAGAAGATAAATTACCTATAGGTGTATATAGTCCCATAGGTGAGTTTTGTGCATTTGCCATTTCCCATGCCAACAATTACAGTCTGAAATGTGAATATTTGTGTAGCAATAACAGATACCAGTATCCTCCCTAATGTAATCCACTAGACCACTACTTCCTTTACTACCATCCAGTACCCCAGTACTTCCAAATGGACAAAACAAAGGTGCGATTGCAGCCACCTAGTGAAGATCCCCTTGTTAGGGTGGACAGATCAAAAACTGAGTGACCATTAATAATAAAAAGTTATTATGGATATAGCTATTAAAGAAACCAAAAGCAGCCAAGCCCCAGGTCTGGATGGGTTCACACTTACATATTACAAATTTTCTTTTTGCATTTATCCTCATACTTTAATAAAGCAATTAGCTCTTTACAGGATGATTAGCTTACCATCAGATATCCTTTCAGCTCATAATATGGTTATTCCAAAAGATGGTACGATCCTAGTGTTTGTTCCAGATACTGACCTTTCCCCCTGCTTAACATAGGCACACAATTATTTGATAAAAGCAGTTTTTCTCAGCCTTTTGTCAGTCAAGGCACCCTTTAAAATTATGCACAATTGCGAGGTACCCTATTCTAAGTTGTAAAAATCTAAACTAAATGTTTTACATAGTGTAGTAACATTCATAAATGTAGGACACAAAACCTGAGTTATTCTACCAAAGCAAATGCACCTTTGCACACTCATACTGACTAGTATTGCAATGTTTCTCTCCCTCACTCAACTAACGTGACCCCAGTGCTGATGGAGAGGGACAGAGGTGGGGCAAACAAGGATGTGGTGCACGCACCTGACATCCTCCTTATCAACTGATGAGGTCTTTGGTTGTTAGGATGTGAGATGGGGAAACAGCTCTCATTGTTTGAATACTGCTTGTGTGGAGTAAATTAAATGTTTTGACTGACATTCTGCAGGTTAGCCACAAGATGTCACTGTTTTTCTAACACAGCCTCAGACTGCATAGAGATTTCTATATTCATGAAGAGGTTGAGTTTTCACACAGAGGAGAGAGAGCAGCCATAATCTGGAGAATGGTGAATGAAGGGGGCCGTGTGAGCTGAGAATCTGATGACATCCAGGTGTGAGAGCACCCCTCCGTAGCCAGAGCTGCAGCTAAGTGAAGCTGATGAGATTGCTGCCAGGAAGCTGATGAGATTGCTGCCAGGAATACTGATGAGAGTAGAGGAACTAAGCAACATATACGGCAAGACCGCATGCTTGTTGGAGAGACATTTGTTCTGTACACAGCCACCAGCAGATGCAAAGCAGACCTGGATCGGTAAGATCGTGCACGCACCTCATTTCAGTGTTGGCGTCTAGAGACTGAGTCCAGGCCTATAGTTAGTTAGTTAGGGTCTCTGTTTGTGTCAGCCCACAAGTGTTGTTACTGATCATTGGAAGGACTCCATAAAATAAAGTGACATTTCACATTGGAGAGCTGATAAAATCCTACAAACTCAAGCCAGACTGGCGTTTTGCTCAGAAGGAATACTCAGGCACGTGCTACAGGACCAGTTATGGGAGAGGGAATACTGCAGATTTGTGTAAGATTGTAAGCTGTTGTGCTGCACCGCAGGCTAGCCTATACCATACACCCATACACGGATTCCTGCTCTTTTAGGGTAATAACGGGTAAGGTGTGGCAGCTTAGTTGTGCCCGCCAGTAGGTAAATTACTACTCTTTCTAGCTTCATCATCAGAAGGTGTGCAGCACAAGGGTCTCAGCCTTTGGGCTGGGTGTATGTAAATTTATTGTATGTTTCCAGCATTTGTGGTTGTGTTTATTTGCCACATCTAAGTAAAATTCTGTTGTGGCAAAAGCTGGTGTTGGGGTTGCTTTCCTCATTTGTGACTTCACTCTATCCTGGGGAGCCCACCCCGGTACACGTCCTACAAGGACGCCGACATCTGGAAGGTTCTTATGGTGCACAATGAAAAGCTGTGACTTTGTGTAACTAAAAGTTAAGTTTTTTGCACCTGCTGACTTTTATGCAATTTCTTTGGGCAATTTTTAGGCATTTTGCTAAAGCGCCTGTGAAGAAACCTGAAGGCACCCCAGAGTGCCTGGGCACCTTGGTGGAAAAAGGCAGTGCTAAAGTGTTGTATTTATGTCTTGATCCTCATATCCAGAAAACTATTTTCCTTAATCAGGTGGGATTTATACAGTAAGCAAGAGACAACACAACAGGGCTCTCAATATTATACACGTGGACCTGTTGAAGACAACTACATGCATCCATACATACTTTCTACAGATGTGGAGAAAGCCTTTGATAGGGTTGACAGGTCATTCATACTCCTTACTCTGAAGCATATAGGCCTAGGTTCCCAAAGGATCAAATGGATAATGTTGTTTTAACTCACTCCTTTGGCCTGGGTCTGTGTAAACAGCTTCTTATCAGTTCCCTTCATCATCTCAAATGGAAAAAGACAAGGTAGATTCTACTGCTCTCTGTCAGGGTAAACCCTAATATCAAGGAAATCCTTATAGCCCCACACCATCATAAGATTGCTGCTTTTGTACATGACCTTTATTTTTTCTGTCTACCAAAATATTTCTGTTCCAAACCTCATGTCAGAATTTCAGAATTATGGGGATCTTTCACGCCAATTATGAGAAAAGATGAGAACAAAGGACGTCCAATCGGCTGCACTCCAAACAATCCACTTTATTGAACCAAGATAAAACCAATACTCACAGTGGAAATACAGTGGGGGACTGGCAGATAAATGTGTTTCACGCTAAAGACAGCACTTATTCCTTACCCCAAATTATGAGAAATCCAAAGTCTTTAATCCCTCTCTTCCATGCTTAACACTCGCAAGGCTAAAATATAATTTCTCATTCAAAAGGAATCCTTACTCCTTAAATAAGTGGGTATTCCTTTACCTAGAGACTTTACTGAAGTGTTTAATGTGAACTGTCCCCCGTTGCTACAAAATTAATAATTGATCTACAGTATGTCTTTGGTCTCAGAACACCTTTTCATGGACAGGTAGATGCAACTATTTCAAACAGAATGTTCTACCAAGACTGTTGTATCATTTTGTATTTTTTTATTTCATTGCTATGCATCAAACACAGCAGCAAAACAAAACACGTGGTTGTTCCAGAGAGTTGAAGGACTATTGTATCATCTACAAACACTACCTCTCTTTATCCTTCCATTTTTTTTCTTACTTCCACGCAGTCATTGACAAATTTGTTTGGGCAGCAAACCACCCAGAATAAAGAATTTCATTTTATGCAAATTCAAGAATGAAGGAGACCTGGCCCAACCAGATATCAAATTATACACGGATATTCATTTAGCCCATGATATAACCTGGTGTAGACATGGTAAAATTAAGCTATGGCTACTCTTAGACTATGTTCACACTAGCGTTGTGTGCAGGCAGCAGAAAGGCGTTTGGGAAGCGTTTTTACCACTTGCCAAATGCCTTGGACAATTCTGCACATTGCAGCACATGGTGCTGTTCTAACGGGAGCGTTAGCATCGCGTCGCTCCGCGACGTGGCAAAACGGACGCCTCTGGTCAAGTCAGGAGGCGTTGAAGCCTCCTATTCTGGTCTATGGTGCCCCTCTGCAAATGCCCGGCCGGCGTTTGCGGTGCGGTTGCAACGCGGTTGCGGGACTTTTGCAAAGCGGTAACGCCATTCAAAATTCATTATAGGCATTTGTAGGGCGTTTTTAACGCTCAGCAAATGCCTAGCAACCGCAGCTGAACCACGCATGCGGCGTTTGCAGAGCGTTAAAAAACGCTCCGCAAATGCCGGACCAACGCTTGCCAAGCGCTATAGGGGCATTTGGCAAGAGTTGGTAAAACAGTCAAGTGTGAACGAGCCTTTAGAACAGTCATAATACTTGCAAAAATAATCTTCAAGGTCCCAGCCTAACACTCATACTTAATCCTAGAGGAGTCATTGGTACCATATCCTATGAAAAAAAAACATAAAAACTTGCTTTAAGACTCAACTCTAAGATCTAACATATGTTTCAGTGTCTCATAATATATCATCCAGAAAAGCCACTCATGTAGTGTAAAAACATATACCCTTTATTGAAAAATAAAAACAACACAATATAAAATGTTTTGGCCAAAACCAAAGAAACATACAGTAAAAAAATAAACAACAAAGACCTGTCCTCCTTTCTCTCTCTATCATTCATATAAAGAAGCCATTTACAAATATATATATATATATATATATATATATATATATATATATATATATATATATATTACAGTGTTCTCTATTCAAAAATATTGATGAGTAAGTACTGTATGTGAATGAACAACAAACGACCTAAGGCCAATTTGTCTGTATAAAGAATACTGGAATAAAAAATACTGGAATAACAAAACTTCCACAAAGTCCCATGTAAGATGCAAAGTAGAGATGTATATGTTCAAAGTGTCCTTAAATTCTCTTAATAAACTGTAAATAAAATTTACTAACTGTAAAAAAAATAAAAAAATAAAAAAATGTGTGTTCAGAAAAGGATGAATGTATAAACTGTCAATCATCACCAAGAATGACCTTAGAACTCTCTAAGACATCACTTATGAAGACTATGTTTCCCAGGTAGCGGTATTCCTTAAAACCTCCCTCACACTTAGGGCACTCAAGGTATGTATTATAAGAGCCACGATAAAAAAAAATTTGGGAAATTGCAAAAACAGCCAAATCTATTGCATCCATGAATCCAAGTAATGGTGACAACTAGAGATGAGCGAATCGAAGTATCCGAAGTGGAATTCGAGTCGAATATCGGAAAAATTTCGATTCGTGCCGAATCCGAAAAACAGCCTAATTCGGACGCGCGAATCGAAATTTTTCCGAAAATGGCGGCTGACATGTGCGGCGACGGAGCGGGGATGTCGGGGAAGGCGCGCAGACAAGGCGCGCTGCCCCATAATGCATTCCTCAACGACATGTGATCGCATCAGCCAATCAGCAGCCAGCCAGCCAGCACTGTGTAATGGTCGAGGTATATATAGCGGCCATTTTGGAAATCTTCATTTGCCTGCAGTCATTGAACAGAGGCAGACCGCTCTGTACTAGGGACAGGGACAGAGTTAGGGCCACAGAAACGAGAATTGGGGACAGAGAGAAGTTACTTAGGGACAGAGAACCATTACTCAGGGACACAGACTTGTTAATGAGGGCCACAGAATCGTTATTTAGGGACAAAGAAACGCTAGTTAGGGCCACAGAATTCATACTCAGGGACAGACAGAATTGTTACTCAGTGCCAGAGAATTGTTACTTAGGGCCACAGAAACGTTATTAGGGCCACAGAATTTTTACTCAGGGACAGACAGAATTGTTACTGAGTGCCAGAGAATTGTTACTCAGGGACAGACAGAATTGTTACTGAGTGCCAGAGAATTCTTACTCAGGGCCACAGAATTCATACTCAGGGACAGACAGAATTGTTACTGAGTGCCAGAGAATTGTTACTCAGGGACAGACAGAATTGTTACTGAGTGCCAGAGAATTCTTACTCAGGGCCACAGAATTCATTCTCAGGGACAGACAGAATTGTTACTCAGGGACAGACAGAATTGTTACTGAGTGCCAGAGAATTGTTACTCAGGGACAGACAGAATTGTTACTGAGTGCCAGAGAATTGTTACTCAGGGACAGACAGAATTGTTACTGAGTGCCAGAGAATTCTTACTCAGGGACAGACAGAATTGTTACTGAGTGCCAGAGAATTGTTACTCAGGGACAGACAGAATTGTTACTGAGTGCCAGAGAATTGTTACTCGCACAGACACAAAATTGTTACTTGCACAGACACAGAATTGTTACTCGCACAGACACAGAATTGTTACTCAGGGCCACAGAATTCATACTCAGGGATAGACAGAATTGTTACTGAGTGCCAGAGAATTGTTACTCAGGGACAGACAGAATTGTTACTGAGTGCCAGAGAATTGTTACTCAGGGACAGACAGAATTGTTACTGAGTGCCAGAGAATTGTTACTCACACAGACACAAAATTGTTACTTGCACAGACACAGAATTGTTACTCGCACAGACACAGAATTGTTACTCAGGGCCACAGAATTCATACTCAGGGACAGACAGAATTGTTACTGAGTGCCAGAGAATTGTTACTCAGGGACAGACAGAATTGTTACTGAGTGCCAGAGAATTGTTACTCAGGGACAGACAGAATTGTTACTGAGTGCCAGAGAATTCTTACTCAGGGCCACAGAATTCATTCTCAGGGACAGACAGAATTGTTACTCAGGGACAGACAGAATTGTTACTGAGTGCCAGAGAATTGTTACTCAGGGACAGACAGAATTGTTACTGAGTGCCAGAGAATTGTTACTCAGGGACAGACAGAATTGTTACTGAGTGCCAGAGAATTGTTACTCAGGGACAGACAGAATTGTTACTGAGTGCCAGAGAATTGTTACTCAGGGACAGACAGAATTGTTACTGAGTGCCAGAGAATTGTTACTCGCACAGACACAAAATTGTTACTTGCACAGACACAGAATTGTTACTCGCACAGACACAGAATTGTTACTCAGGGCCACAGAATTCATACTCAGGGACAGACAGAATTGTTACTGAGTGCCAGAGAATTGTTACTCAGGGACAGACAGAATTGTTACTGAGTGCCAGAGAATTGTTACTCAGGGACAGACAGAATTGTTACTGAGTGCCAGAGATTTGTTACTCGCACAGACACAAAATTGTTACTTGCACAGACACAGAATTGTTACTCGCACAGACACAGAATTGTTACTCAGGGCCACAGAATTCATACTCAGGGACAGACAGAATTGTTACTGAGTGCCAGAGAATTGTTACTCAGGGACAGACAGAATTGTTACTGAGTGCCAGAGAATTGTTACTCAGGGACAGACAGAATTGTTACTGAGTGCCAGAGAATTGTTACTCAGGGACAGACAGAATTGTTACTGAGTGCCAGAGAATTGTTACTCAGGGACAGACAGAATTGTTACTGAGTGCCAGAGAATTGTTACTCGCACAGACACAAAATTGTTACTTGCACAGACACAGAATTGTTACTCGCACAGACACAGAATTGTTACTCAGGGCCACAGAATTCATACTCAGGGATAGACAGAATTGTTACTGAGTGCCAGAGAATTGTTACTCAGGGACAGACAGAATTGTTACTGAGTGCCAGAGAATTGTTACTCAGGGACAGACAGAATTGTTACTGAGTGCCAGAGAATTGTTACTCGCACAGACACAAAATTGTTACTTGCACAGACACAGAATTGTTACTCGCACAGACACAGAATTGTTACTCAGGGCCACAGAATTCATACTCAGGGATAGACAGAATTGTTACTGAGTGCCAGAGAATTGTTACTCAGGGACAGACAGAATTGTTACTGAGTGCCAGAGAATTGTTACTCAGGGACAGACAGAATTGTTACTGAGTGCCAGAGAATTGTTACTCGCACAGACACAAAATTGTTACTTGCACAGACACAGAATTGTTACTCGCACAGACACAGAATTGTTACTCAGGGCCACAGAATTCATACTCAGGGATAGACAGAATTGTTACTGAGTGCCAGAGAATTGTTACTCAGGGACAGACAGAATTGTTACTGAGTGCCAGAGAATTGTTACTCAGGGACAGACAGAATTGTTACTGAGTGCCAGAGAATTGTTACTCGCACAGACACAAAATTGTTACTTGCACAGACACAGAATTGTTACTCGCACAGACACAGAATTGTTACTCAGGGCCACAGAATTCATACTCAGGGACAGACAGAATTGTTACTGAGTGCCAGAGAATTGTTACTCAGGGACAGACAGAATTGTTACTGAGTGCCAGAGAATTGTTACTCAGGGACAGACAGAATTGTTACTGAGTGCCAGAGAATTGTTACTCGCACAGACACAAAATTGTTACTTGCACAGACACAGAATTGTTACTCGCACAGACACAGAATTGTTACTCAGGGCCACAGAATTCATACTCAGGGACAGACAGAATTGTTACTGAGTGCCAGAGAATTGTTACTCAGGGACAGACAGAATTGTTACTGAGTGCCAGAGAATTGTTACTCGCACAGACACAAAATTGTTACTTGCACAGACACAGAATTGTTACTCGCACAGACACAGAATTGTTACTCAGGGCCACAGAATTCATACTCAGGGACAGACAGAATTGTTACTGAGTGCCAGAGAATTGTTACTCAGGGACAGACAGAATTGTTACTGAGTGCCAGAGAATTGTTACTCGCACAGACACAAAATTGTTACTTGCACAGACACAGAATTGTTACTCGCACAGACACAGAATTGTTACTCGCACAGACACATAATTGTTACTCAGGGCCACAGAATTCATACTCAGGGACAGACAGAATTGTTACTGAGTGCCAGAGAATTGTTACTCAGGGACACCTAATCGTTGAATTAAATAGTATGTCAGACAACATGCAGAGGAGTGGCAGAGGAGGCAATGTTTTAGGAGCGAGCAGACGTGGCAGCAGAGGAAGGGGTCGAGGCAGCAGTATTCGCAGCCAGAGGCCAGTGCTCCCGGTGTCATCCAGCGGTCGTGTCTCCACCGACAACCCTGCCGTCATTGATTGGTTGGCTCGGTCGTCTTCCTCTTCCCAGGTCACCTCTGACACCTACAGCCAACGGTCGGTGGGTACGTCAGACACAACCGTTAGTTGGCATGGCCCGGGAGCAAGCCCACTGAAATCACGTGTCCTCTACCTGCCCCTGTCCTTTGCTGTTCCCTCACCAAGCGAAGTATCGCATGCTGTGGGCTCAGCCCCACTGTACAGTGAGGAAGAGCTAACAGAGGGCGGTCAGGAACGGGGGGAGACATCGGCCTTTTCAGCAGCCAAGCGAACAAGTACTGGCGAGGAGAGTGGCTCGGTAGCCGGTCTAGAGACAGGTCTGTCTCCTGACCCAGACGCAGCCGAGGGGGCTAGTAGTGAGGCGGAGACCCTACTTGATGATGAGGAGGTTGATCGCACTTGGCAGCCTCGTCGTCATCAGGCAATTTCTTCCGCATCATCAGGAGAAGAGGGTGGCAGCTTGGCAGCGAGCAAAACAGTCGGTGGGTTGCCCAGGAGACAGCAGCAGGGTCGCATCAGTGTCAGTGGAGCCAAACGTCCACGGAGTAGAGCACCAGCTCCACTGCAGCCTACCACCACGGCCAGTAGTGGTGCCGGTGCGCACGGAGGAAGTAGCAGTCAACCAGTGAAGAGTAGCGGGGGCAAAGTTTCCTACTCGGTGGTGTGGCAATTTTTCCTCAAGCCGCCCGAGGAAGTAAACGTAGCCGTATGTCGACTATGTGGCCAGAAATGCAAGCGTGGCCAGGGGGCCCATGTTGGGACTACAGCGTTGCGTCAGCATATGCAGCGTCACCATTCGGTGGCCTGGGAAAACCGTGATAAACATACGGCGGTTCTGCCTGCCCCAGCCCCCGCTCCATCACCCGCTCCGTTACTTGCTCCGTCACCCGACGTCGTCAATCGCCCTCTATCAGCCAGTCAAGGCTCCAACACCTCTGCTGAGGGGAGTTGTCGCTCATTGGCATCTTCCGCTCGTTCAGATGCTCCTTCTCCTGCTACTCCTCTTCTCGGATTCCGTCAACAGTCTTTCTTGGAATCCGTATCCAAGAGACAACAGTTTGCGAGCACGCACCCGACGGTGCAAAAGCTGAACGTCCTCCTGTCCAAGTTGCTGGTGCTGCAGTCCCTCCCTTTCCAACTGGTGGACTCAGCACCTTTCCGAGAAATGATGGCTTGTGCCGCGCCGCGGTGGAGAGTGCCAAGCCGTCATTTCTTTGCCCAAAAGGCAGTGCCAGCCCTGCATTCACATGTAGAAGAGATGGTGGGCCAGTCTTTGAGCATGTCGGTCTCTGCCAAAGTGCACGGCAGCGCCGACGTGTGGAGCTGTAACTACGGTCAGGGACAGTACATGTCATTTACGGCCCACTGGGTGAACGTGGTGCCGGCACAGCCGCACCAGCAACTTGGACAGGTCACGACGCTTTTGCCTCCACGTTTGCACGTCCTTGGTCCAGCAAGCATGTCCGCCTCTACCACCTCTTTTTCCGCCGTGTCCTCAGCCGCCACCCCCGTGCCAAGTCCCATTACCCGACCGGCATATCACATGTGCAGGGCGCAACGGTGTCACGCTGTGCTGCACCTGGTATGCCTTGGCGAACGTAGTCACACAGGGGAGGAACTGCTGAGTGTAATGAACAGAGAAATCGACAGATGGCTGTCTCCGCGCAAACTAAAAATCGGAACCATGTTGACTGACAACGGAAAGAACATGGTGTCTGCTCTGCGTCAAGGAAGGTTGTGCCATGCGCCATGCATGGCTCACGTGTTCAATCTGGTTGTCAAGCGGTTCCTAAAATCCACCATCCCACTGCAAGACATCCTTAAAATGTCACGTAAACTGTGCATGCATTTCAGCCATTCCTACACCGCAAAGAACACCCTCATTGAGCTGCAGCGGCAGAACGGAATTCCACAGCATCGCCTGATCTGCGACGTTGCAACAAGGTGGAATTCAACCCTACACATGTTAGACCGCCTTTACGAGCAGCGAAAGGCCATCACCGATTTCCTGATGTTACAAGCGGATAAAGGTACTCCCCTGTGTAACTTAGATGTCAGCCATTGGCAGCTCATGCGTGACACCTGCCGCTTGCTCAGGCCCTTTGAGGAGGCCACGCTATTCGTGAGTCGGCAGGACTATGGGATGAACGACGTCATTCCTCTGTTGCACGTCCTGGAACAAATGCTGTTAACAATGGCTGGTCAGGGTGCGGTAGACGTGGCGCACAGATCTCAACGCCACATGACCCCTGTGGGGGCAGGACAGGAAGAAGAGGAGGAGGTAGAGGAGGACATTTGTGCTCAGGAATTATTGAGTGAAATGGGTGGTTTTTCCACTCAGCGGACAGGAGTGGAGGAGCAGGAGCATCTGGTAGAGGAGGAGGAGGAGGAGACAGAGGACCCAGACGCACCGTGGCAGTATGCTGTGGAGATGGAGGCAGGGAGTCCCTCGCATTCCTTGGCACAAATGGCCCATAGCATGCTCGGTTGCTTGCGTAGCGACAGCCGAATAATAACCATCAGACAGAGGGATGACTTTTGGCTGTCCACCTTGTTGGACCCTCGCTACCGGTCCAAAATGGTGGCCTTTTTCACACCTGCTGAGAGGGAGGCCAAAATTACGTACTATAAAAACCACCTATGTAGTCAGTTGGTCTCTGCCTTTGTGTGCCAACGTCCATCCTCAGACACTGTGGGCCCTGTGCGCTCGCGTTCCGCTGGCATGGCAGCAGGGGAGGGGTGGGGTGGTAGGAGCAGTGGCAGCTCCACCAGCAGTGGCTGCCTCAGTCTGCAGTCGATGATGAGTAGCTTTCTTCACCAGCGCAGTGAGGAAACTACTAACCAGCCGCAGCAGCAGCAGCAGCATCAGGTGGACCTGGAGCAGGAGCTCAAACAACAGGCTTGGGCCTACTTGGACAGCACCCTGCCAACCGAGGTAGACAATCCCCTTGACTACTGGGCAACGAAACTTGACCTTTGGCCCCAACTAGCTGAATTTGCCCTTGAAAGGCTGTCATGCCCGGCCAGTAGCGTGGCATCGGAGCGCGTGTTTAGTGCGGCAGGAGGTATTGTAACTCCGCGGAGGACACGACTGTCCACCCAAAGTGTGGAGAGACTCACGTTTGTGAAAATGAATCAGGCGTGGATTAGTCTGGATTTCAAACCACCAGTTCCTGACACAACTGACTAAATCCGCCATGAATCATGCCTCAAACATGTGCCACTTTCAGGTCTCCTCACACTGCTGGTGTGTTTAATTTTTTGACATAGGGTGCTGGCAGATTACGGGCCTCCTATAGCTGCTGCCAGGCCCCTAATCTGCCATGGGCCCCTATATACCGCCTCCTCATGCTGCTGCCAAGTCCAGAGTCTGTCATGGGTCCCTGTATGGCCTCCCATTGCTGCTGTCTCCATCGCCACACTCTGCTGCCATGTGCCACTTTCAGGTCTCTTCACACTGCTGGTGTGTTTAATTTTTTGACATAGGGTGCAGGCAGATTACGGGCCTCACATAGCTGCTGCCAGGCCCCTAATCTGCCATGGGCCCCTATATACCGCCTCCTCATGCTGCTGCCAAGTCCAGAGTCTCTCATGGGTCCCTGTACGGCCTCCCATTGCTGCTGTCTCCATCGCCACACTCTGCTGCCATGTGCCACTTTCAGGTCTCTTCACACTGCTGGTGTGTTAAATTTTTTGACATAGGGTGCAGGCAGATTACGGGCCTCACATAGCTGCTGCCAGGCCCCTAATCTGCCATGGGCCCCTATATACCGCCTCCTCATGCTGCTGCCAAGTCCAGAGTCTGTCATGGGTCCCTGTACGGCCTCCCATTGCTGCTGTCTCCATCGCCACACTCTGCTGCCATGTGCCACTTTCAGGTCTCTTCACACTGCTGGTGTGTTAAATTTTTTGACATAGGGTGCAGGCAGATTACGGGCCTCACATAGCTGCTGCCAGGCCCCTAATCTGCCATGGGCCCCTATATACCGCCTCCTCATGCTGCTGCCAAGTCCAGAGTCTCTCATGGGTCCCTGTACGGCCTCCCATTGCTGCTGTCTCCATCGCCACACTCTGCTGCCATGTGCCACTTTCAGGTCTCTTCACACTGCTGGTGTGTTAAATTTTTTGACATAGGGTGCAGGCAGATTACGGGCCTCACATAGCTGCTGCCAGGCCCCTAATCTGCCATGGGCCCCTATATACCGCCTCCTCATGCTGCTGCCAAGTCCAGAGTCTCTCATGGGTCCCTGTACGGCCTCCCATTGCTGCTGTCTCCATCGCCACACTCTGCTGCCATGTGCCACTTTCAGGTCTCTTCACACTGCTGGTGTGTTAAATTTTTTGACATAGGGTGCAGGCAGATTACGGGCCTCACATAGCTGCTGCCAGGCCCCTAATCTGCCATGGGCCCCTATATACCGCCTCCTCATGCTGCTGCCAAGTCCAGAGTCTGTCATGGGTCCCTGTAAGGCCTCCCATTGCTGCTGTCTCCATCGCCACACTCTGCTGCCATGTGCCACTTTCAGGTCTCTTCACACTGCTGGTGTGTTTAATTTTTTGACATAGGGTGCAGGCAGATTACGGGCCTCACATAGCTGCTGCCAGGCCCCTAATCTGCCATGGGCCCCTATATACCGCCTCCTCATGCTGCTGCCAAGTCTAGAGTCTGTCATGGGTCCCTGTACGGCCTCCCATTGCTGCTGTCTCCATCGCCACACTCTGCTGCCATGTGCCACTTTCAGGTCTCTTCACACTGCTGGTGTGTTAAATTTTTTGACATAGGGTGCAGGCAGATTACGGGCCTCACATAGCTGCTGCCAGGCCCCTAATCTGCCATGGGCCCCTATATACCGCCTCCTCATGCTGCTGCCAAGTCTAGAGTCTCTCATGGGTCCCTGTACGGCCTCCCATTGCTGCTGTCTCCATCGCCACACTCTGCTGCCATGTGCCACTTTCAGGTCTCTTCACACTGCTGGTGTGTTAAATTTTTTGACATAGGGTGCAGGCAGATTACGGGCCTCACATAGCTGCTGCCAGGCCCCTAATCTGCCATGGGCCCCTATATACCGCCTCCTCATGCTGCTGCCAAGTCCAGAGTCTGTCATGGGTCCCTGTAAGGCCTCCCATTGCTGCTGTCTCCATCGCCACACTCTGCTGCCATGTGCCACTTTCAGGTCTCTTCACACTGCTGGTGTGTTTAATTTTTTGACATAGGGTGCAGGCAGATTACGGGCCTCACATAGCTGCTGCCAGGCCCCTAATCTGCCATGGGCCCCTATATACCGCCTCCTCATGCTGCTGCCAAGTCCAGAGTCTGTCATGGGTCCCTGTACGGCCTCCCATTGCTGCTGTCTCCATCGCCACACTCTGCTGCCATGTGCCACTTTCAGGTCTCTTCACACTGCTGGTGTGTTAAATTTTTTGACATAGGGTGCAGGCAGATTACGGGCCTCACATAGCTGCTGCCAGGCCCCTAATCTGCCATGGGCCCCTATATACCGCCTCCTCATGCTGCTGCCAAGTCTAGAGTCTGTCATGGGTCCCTGTACGGCCTCCCATTGCTGCTGTCTCCATCGCCACACTCTGCTGCCATGTGCCACTTTCAGGTCTCTTCACACTGCTGGTGTGTTACATTTTTTGACATAGGGTGCAGGCAGATTACGGGCCTCACATAGCTGCTGCCAGGCCCCTAATCTGCCATGGGCCCCTATATACCGCCTCCTCATGCTGCTGCCAAGTCTAGAGTCTGTCATGGGTCCCTGTACGGCCTCCCATTGCTGCTGTCTCCATCGCCACACTCTGCTGCCATGTGCCACTTTCAGGTCTCTTCACACTGCTGGTGTGTTTAATTTTTTGACATAGGGTGCAGGCAGATTACGGGCCTCACATAGCTGCTGCCAGGCCCCTAATCTGCCATGGGCCCCTATATACCGCCTCCTCATGCTGCTGCCAAGTCTAGAGTCTCTCATGGGTCCCTGTACGGCCTCCCATTGCTGCTGTCTCCATCGCCACACTCTGCTGCCATGTGCCACTTTCAGGTCTCTTCACACTGCTGGTGTGTTAAATTTTTTGACATAGGGTGCAGGCAGATTACGGGCCTCACATAGCTGCTGCCAGGCCCCTAATCTGCCATGGGCCCCTATATACCGCCTCCTCATGCTGCTGCCAAGTCCAGAGTCTGTCATGGGTCCCTGTAAGGCCTCCCATTGCTGCTGTCTCCATCGCCACACTCTGCTGCCATGTGCCACTTTCAGGTCTCTTCACACTGCTGGTGTGTTTAATTTTTTGACATAGGGTGCAGGCAGATTACGGGCCTCACATAGCTGCTGCCAGGCCCCTAATCTGCCATGGGCCCCTATATACCGCCTCCTCATGCTGCTGCCAAGTCCAGAGTCTGTCATGGGTCCCTGTACGGCCTCCCATTGCTGCTGTCTCCATCGCCACACTCTGCTGCCATGTGCCACTTTCAGGTCTCTTCACACTGCTGGTGTGTTAAATTTTTTGACATAGGGTGCAGGCAGATTACGGGCCTCACATAGCTGCTGCCAGGCCCCTAATCTGCCATGGGCCCCTATATACCGCCTCCTCATGCTGCTGCCAAGTCTAGAGTCTGTCATGGGTCCCTGTACGGCCTCCCATTGCTGCTGTCTCCATCGCCACACTCTGCTGCCATGTGCCACTTTCAGGTCTCTTCACACTGCTGGTGTGTTTAATTTTTTGACATAGGGTGCAGGCAGATTACGGGCCTCACATAGCTGCTGCCAGGCCCCTAATCTGCCATGGGCCCCTATATACCGCCTCCTCATGCTGCTGCCAAGTCTAGAGTCTCTCATGGGTCCCTGTACGGCCTCCCATTGCTGCTGTCTCCATCGCCACACTCTGCTGCCATGTGCCACTTTCAGGTCTCTTCACACTGCTGGTGTGTTAAATTTTTTGACATAGGGTGCAGGCAGATTACGGGCCTCACATAGCTGCTGCCAGGCCCCTAATCTGCCATGGGCCCCTATATACCGCCTCCTCATGCTGCTGCCAAGTCCAGAGTCTGTCATGGGTCCCTGTAAGGCCTCCCATTGCTGCTGTCTCCATCGCCACACTCTGCTGCCATGTGCCACTTTCAGGTCTCTTCACACTGCTGGTGTGTTTAATTTTTTGACATAGGGTGCAGGCAGATTACGGGCCTCACATAGCTGCTGCCAGGCCCCTAATCTGCCATGGGCCCCTATATACCGCCTCCTCATGCTGCTGCCAAGTCCAGAGTCTGTCATGGGTCCCTGTACGGCCTCCCATTGCTGCTGTCTCCATCGCCACACTCTGCTGCCATGTGCCACTTTCAGGTCTCTTCACACTGCTGGTGTGTTAAATTTTTTGACATAGGGTGCAGGCAGATTACGGGCCTCACATAGCTGCTGCCAGGCCCCTAATCTGCCATGGGCCCCTATATACCGCCTCCTCATGCTGCTGCCAAGTCTAGAGTCTGTCATGGGTCCCTGTACGGCCTCCCATTGCTGCTGTCTCCATCGCCACACTCTGCTGCCATGTGCCACTTTCAGGTCTCTTCACACTGCTGGTGTGTTAAATTTTTTGACATAGGGTGCAGGCAGATTACGGGCCTCACATAGCTGCTGCCAGGCCCCTAATCTGCCATGGGCCCCTATATACCGCCTCCTCATGCTGCTGCCAAGTCTAGAGTCTGTCATGGGTCCCTGTACGGCCTCCCATTGCTGCTGTCTCCATCGCCACACTCTGCTGCCATGTGCCACTTTCAGGTCTCTTCACACTGCTGGTGTGTTTAATTTTTTGACATAGGGTGCAGGCAGATTACGGGCCTCACATAGCTGCTGCCAGGCCCCTAATCTGCCATGGGCCCCTATATACCGCCTCCTCATGCTGCTGCCAAGTCTAGAGTCTCTCATGGGTCCCTGTACGGCCTCCCATTGCTGCTGTCTCCATCGCCACACTCTGCTGCCATGTGCCACTTTCAGGTCTCTTCACACTGCTGGTGTGTTACATTTTTTGACATAGGGTGCAGGCAGATTACGGGCCTCACATAGCTGCTGCCAGGCCCCTAATCTGCCATGGGCCCCTATATACCGCCTCCTCATGCTGCTGCCAAGTCCAGAGTCTGTCATGGGTCCCTGTAAGGCCTCCCATTGCTGCTGTCTCCATCGCCACACTCTGCTGCCATGTGCCACTTTCAGGTCTCTTCACACTGCTGGTGTGTTTAATTTTTTGACATAGGGTGCAGGCAGATTACGGGCCTCACATAGCTGCTGCCAGGCCCCTAATCTGCCATGGGCCCCTATATACCGCCTCCTCATGCTGCTGCCAAGTCCAGAGTCTGTCATGGGTCCCTGTACGGCCTCCCATTGCTGCTGTCTCCATCGCCACACTCTGCTGCCATGTGCCACTTTCAGGTCTCTTCACACTGCTGGTGTGTTAAATTTTTTGACATAGGGTGCAGGCAGATTACGGGCCTCACATAGCTGCTGCCAGGCCCCTAATCTGCCATGGGCCCCTATATACCGCCTCCTCATGCTGCTGCCAAGTCTAGAGTCTGTCATGGGTCCCTGTACGGCCTCCCATTGCTGCTGTCTCCATCGCCACACTCTGCTGCCATGTGCCACTTTCAGGTCTCTTCACACTGCTGGTGTGTTAAATTTTTTGACATAGGGTGCAGGCAGATTACGGGCCTCACATAGCTGCTGCCAGGCCCCTAATCTGCCATGGGCCCCTATATACCGCCTCCTCATGCTGCTGCCAAGTCCAGAGTCTGTCATGGGTCCCTGTATGGCCTCCCATTGCTGCTGTCTCCATCGCCACACTCTGCTGCCATGTGCCACTTTCAGGTCTCTTCACACTGCTGGTGTGTTAAATTTTTTGACATAGGGTGCAGGCAGATTACGGGCCTCACATAGCTGCTGCCAGGCCCCTAATCTGCCATGGGCCCCTATATACCGCCTCCTCATGCTGCTGCCAAGTCTAGAGTCTCTCATGGGTCCCTGTACGGCCTCCCATTGCTGCTGTCTCCATCGCCACACTCTGCTGCCATGTGCCACTTTCAGGTCTCTTCACACTGCTGGTGTGTTAAATTTTTTGACATAGGGTGCAGGCAGATTACGGGCCTCACATAGCTGCTGCCAGACATGTAATCTGCCATGGGCCCCCGTACCGACTCCTCATGCTGTGACGTTGCAACAAGGTGTAATTCAACCCTACATATGTTAGACCGCCTTTACGAACAGCTAAAGGCCATCACAGATTTCCTGATGTTAAAAGCGGATAAAGGTACTCCCTGTGTAACTTAGATGTCAGCCATTGTCAGCTCATGTGTGACACCTGCGCTTGCTCAGGCCCTTTGAGGAGGCCACGCTATTCGTGAGTCGGCAGGACTATGTGATGAATGAGGTCAAATCGGCCATGGGCCCCCGTACCGCCTGTTCACGCTGATGCTGGTCCCACAGTGTGACCTGGGTCCCTGTACGGCCTCCCATTGCTTCCACTCTGCCATGTGCCACTTTGAAATCTCCTCACACTCCTGCGGTTGTCCATTTTGTCATAGGTTGCTGGCAGATTACAGGCCTTCCATAGGTGCCACCAAGCCCCATATCGGCCATGGGCCCCCGTACCGCCTGGTCACGCTGCTGCTGGGCCCATAGTGTGACCTGGGTCCCTGTACCGCCTCCCATTGCTCCCACTCTGCCATGTGCCACTTTCAGGTCTCCTCACGCTCCTGCTGGTTTCCATTTTGTCATAGGTTGCTGTATGGCCTCCCATTGCTGCTGCCTCCACCGCCACACTGTGGCTCCAAACACTGGTTTTGGCCCCGTGACTGGCCAAAGGAGTGAAGTGTGCAGTGATTCTAAGATCGACGGCACTCATCTGCATGTCATACTGACAGACAGTATTATTTCTCTTCCCCAGCAGACTCCAAGGGCATTTAAATTAAAGGTACAGTGTTCTGCACTAATATTAAGTCTCTCTGAAGCCTAGAAACACCCTTTTTTAAGTTAAATTCACAGCGAATTTATTCGACTCGAATCGAATATTGTCCACGAATTCGCCGAATCAGTCGAATCGAATTTTTCATTTCTTCGCTCATCTCTAGTGACAACCAAGGATTGTGGTCAAATTCACATGCATAATAGACATAGGTCTCCATGAGTAGTGAGGATATACTTATCAGTCCCCAGCTTGGGTCATCCATATTCAGAGAGGGGAGGATTGGATCATAAAGTCCTGACTGGTTTTGCCAGTTAAAACTGGCTGCATGAGAGGCTAAACTTACCTGTCACTGAGCAAGTGCTTGCTTACATTCTCTTCAAAATGGCCACCGTAAAACCTGGATGGGCATCATGCATGATGGCATCATGTACGTCATGATGCATGCACACGATAGAGTGCATGCATGATGACATCACACAATTGCACGATGATGCCACCGACATGCCAATACACGCACTCACAGTGCCACCTTGCTTGCCAAAAGAAAAAAGATAGAGTATCTCCAAACAAAAAGGTACACACAAAAAATATACACATCAATAAATTTGCTATTTTCTTTTTTACACACTGTTTTCAGAGTAGTTCAGTGTCACCATAGTGACATTTTTTTACACTCTTATTGCTTATAACAGTGATTATCACTATTATGAAGGCCTTTCATTTATGACTTAGTTTTTACCATTGTGATGCTGCGATTGGTCACAAGTGATCACATGGTGAGGGGTGCTTTGATTGGCCCAAGTACCATGTGATCACTTGTGACATCACAATAGTAAGCAAAATGTCATGAATGAAAGCAATTCATGACAGTTTGTTTACATTGTAATCATGTGATTGGTCATAACGATCATATACCCTGGCCGAAGCTGGGTACTGAGCCCTGTGATCAACTGTGCCACTGGACACAGCAGTCAGGGGATCAAGCTGTTGTGTGCCCCAAGGGGGTGTCAGTGTGAATGTGTGCCCCAACATACCTGTATGTTGTGGTGCCTGCAGCTGCCACCTGCTCACAGTAAAAGTATTGTGGGCAGGTGGCAAGTGGTTCAGGAAGGGTGCAAAACTCAGGCTGTCATTCAACCAGGGTAATTTCATAACCTCTAATTCCCAGATGCATCTTTTTTTCATTGTAAAACCCTTTAATTGACGTTATCACCCCTGTTACTCAGTTTGACCACTTCCAAAGCCAAACATTTCCACAATCAAACATCTCGGTTATGTTTCAGACAGAAATGTCTGGCCATTGGTGATTTCAAATGGTAGGTGGAGATATCATAAATGTGATCTTGCAAACGTCTACATATAGTCCTAATAGGACCCGCAGGTGCACGTTAACACATATATCACCCCAGTGGTGCTGCAATCAACCCTCTGTCTGCGCCTGAGGGTCCTTCCCTTTGACAAAGCGAGAACATCTCCCTTTACCATAAATTGACTGAATTGAATTTGCAAGATCTACACATCCCTCCATTGACCTCAAATCAGGTAGGTGTGAACTACCTGTATCCCTGTGGATCAAAAGGTCTTCCAAAGAATGTACTTTTCAAAAGACAAATTCTGGTCTCTTGGATACAAATTATTTATTGATTAATTATTTACCAATAAATGCCAGTGTGTTGCACACATTTTCTTCACACTAGTTACAAGATTTGTAGATTTAAGACTCAATCTAGTGGTATGCTGAACATCTAATTTTTTGCCTGAACATTATGGTTAGAGATGAGCGAAGAAATGAAAAATTCGATTCGGCTGATTCGGCGAATTCCAGTGTGAAATTCGATTCGATGCGAATTTCTCCGCTACGAAGATGACTTATTTAAAGGGTTTCTAGGCTTCAGAGAGCCTTTAAATTAGTGCAGAACACTGTACCTTTAATTTAAATGCCCTTGGAGATGAGGAAGGAGAAGGAGAAGGAGAAGGATGAGAAGAAGGAGAAGGAGAAGGATGAGAAGAAGGAGAAGGAGAAGGATGAGAAGAAGGAGAAGGATGAGAAGAAGGAGAAGGAGAAGGATGAGAAGAAGGAGAAGGAGAAGGATGAGAAGAAGGAGAAGGAGAAGGATGAGAAGAAGGAGAAGGATGAGAAGAAGGAGAAGGATGAGAAGGAGAAGGATGAGAAGGAGAAGGATGAGAAGAAGAAGGCTGAGAATAAGGAGAAGGATGAGAAGAAGGAGAAGGAGAAGGATGAGAAGAAGGAGAAGGATGAGAAGAAGGAGAAGGAGAAGGATGAGAAGAAAGAGAAGGATGAGAAGGAGAAGGATGAGAAGAAGAAGGATGAGAAGAAGAAGGATGAGAAGAAGGAAAAGGATGAGAAGAAGAAGGATGAGAAGAAGGAGAAGGATGAGAAGAAGGAGAATGATGAGAAGAAGGAGAAGGATGATAAGAAGGAGAAGGAAGAGAAGAAGGAGAAGGAGAAGGATGAGAAGAAGGAGAAGGATGAGAAGAAGGAGAAGGATGAGAAGAAGGAGAAGGATGAGAAGAAGGAGAAGGAGAAGGATGAGAAGAAGGAGAAGGATGAGAAGAAGAAGGATGAGAAGAAGGATGAGAAGAAGGAGGAGAAGGATGAGAAGAAGAAGGATGAGAAGAAGGAGAAGGATGAGAAGAAGGAGAAGGAAGAGAAGAAGGAGAAGGAGAAGGATGAGAAGGAGAAGGATGAGAAGAAGGAGAAGGATGAGAAGAAGGAGAAGGAGAAGGATGAGAAGAAGGAGAAGGATGAGAAGAAGAAGGATGAGAAGAAGGATGAGAAGGATGAGAAGAAGGAGAAGGATGAGAAGAAGGAGAATGATGAGAAGAAGGAGAAGAAGGAGAAGGATGAGAAGAAGGAGAAGGATGAGAAGAAGGAGAAGGATGAGAAGAAGGAGAAGGATGAGAAGAAGGAGAAGGAGAAGGATGAGAAGAAAAAGGATGAGGAGAAGGAGAAGGATGAGAAGAAGGAGAAGGAGAAGGATGAGAAGAAGGAGAAGGATGAGAAGAAGGAGAAGGATGAGAAGAAGGAGAAGGAGAAGGATGAGAAGAAGGAGAAGGAGAAGGATGAGAAGAAGGAGAAGGAGAAGGATGAGAAGAAGGAGAAGGATGAGAAGAAGGAGAAGGATGAGAAGGAGAAGGATGAGAAGGAGAAGGATGAGAAGAAGAAGGCTGAGAATAAGGAGAAGGATGAGAAGAAGGAGAAGGAGAAGGATGAGAAGAAGGAGAAGGATGAGAAGAAGGAGAAGGAGAAGGATGAGAAGAAAGAGAAGGATGAGAAGGAGAAGGATGAGAAGAAGAAGGATGAGAAGAAGAAGGATGAGAAGAAGGAAAAGGATGAGAAGAAGAAGGATGAGAAGAAGGAGAAGGATGAGAAGAAGGAGAATGATGAGAAGAAGGAGAAGGATGATAAGAAGGAGAAGGAAGAGAAGAAGGAGAAGGAGAAGGATGAGAAGAAGGAGAAGGATGAGAAGAAGGAGAAGGATGAGAAGAAGGAGAAGGATGAGAAGAAGGAGAAGGATGAGAAGAAGGAGAAGGAGAAGGATGAGAAGAAGGAGAAGGATGAGAAGAAGAAGGATGAGAAGAAGGATGAGAAGAAGGAGGAGAAGGATGAGAAGAAGAAGGATGAGAAGAAGGAGAAGGATGAGAAGAAGGAGAAGGAAGAGAAGAAGGAGAAGGAGAAGGATGAGAAGGAGAAGGATGAGAAGAAGGAGAAGGATGAGAAGAAGGAGAAGGATGAGAAGAAGGAGAAGGAGAAGGATGAGAAGAAGGAGAAGGATGAGAAGAAGAAGGATGAGAAGAAGGATGAGAAGGATGAGAAGAAGGAGAAGGATGAGAAGAAGGAGAATGATGAGAAGAAGGAGAAGAAGGAGAAGGATGAGAAGAAGGAGAAGGATGAGAAGAAGGAGAAGGATGAGAAGAAGGAGAAGGATGAGAAGAAGGAGAAGGAGAAGGATGAGAAGAAAAAGGATGAGGAGAAGGAGAAGGATGAGAAGAAGGAGAAGGATGAGAAGGAGAAGGAGAAGGATGAGAAGAAGGAGAAGGAGAAGGATGAGAAGAAGGAGAAGGATGAGAAGAAGGAGAAGGATGAGAAGGAGAAGGAGAAGGATGAGAAGGAGAAGGATGAGAAGAAGGAGAAGGAGAAGGATGAGAAGAAGGAGAAGGAGAAGGATGAGAAGAAGGAGAAGGATGAGAAGAAGGATGAGCAGAAGGAGAAGGATGAGAAGAAGGAGAAGGATGAGAAGAAGGAGAAGGATGAGAAGAAGGATGAGAAGAAGGATGAGAAGAAGGAGAAGGATGAGAAGAAGGACAGTTCTGTGACAGTTTCTGTCTATTTCTGACAGTTCTGGGACATTCACTCCATACAGCGGTTTCAACCGCTGTATGGAGGGAATGTCATAGAACTGTCAGAAATAGACTATTAATGACAGTTCTGGGACTGTCCTTCCATGCAGCGGTTGAAACATTGTATGTATTTGTTTCCATAAATGGATCCATTTATGGAAACAAATACATACAATGTTTCAACCGCTGCATTGAAGGACAGTCCCAGAACTGTCATTAATAGTCTATTTCTGACAGTTCCATGACATTCCCTCCATACAGCGGTTAAAACAGCTGTATGCAGTGAATGTCCCAGAACTGTCATAAATAGTCTATTTCTGATAGATCTGGGACATTCACTCCATACAGCTGTTTTAACCGCTGTATGGAGGGAATGTCATGGAACTGTCAGAAATAGACTATTAATGACAGTTCTGGGACTGTCCTTCCATGCAGCGGTTGAAACATTGTATGTATTTGTTTCCATAAATGGATCCATTTATGGAAACAAATACATACAATGTTTCAACCGCTGCATGGAAGGACAGTCCCAGAACTGTCATTAATAGTCTATTTCTGACAGTTCCATGACATTCCCTCCATACAGCGGTTAAAACAGCTGTATGCAGTGAATGTCCCAGAACTGTCATAAATAGTCTATTTCTGATAGATCTGGGACATTCACTCCATACAGCTGTTTTAACCGCTGTATGGAGGGAATGTCATGGAACTGTCAGAAATAGACTATTAATGACAGTTCTGGGACTGTCCTTCCATGCAGCGGTTGAAACATTGTATGTATTTGTTTCCATAAATGGATCCATTTATGGAAACAAATACATACAATGTTTCAACCGCTGCATTGAAGGACAGTCCCAGAACTGTCATTAATAGTCTATTTCTGACAGTTCCATGACATTCCCTCCATACAGCGGTTAAAACAGCTGTATGCAGTGAATGTCCCAGAACTGTCATAAATAGTCTATTTCTGATAGATCTGGGACATTCACTCCATACAGCTGTTTTAACCGCTGTATGGAGGGAATGTCATGGAACTGTCAGAAATAGACTATTAATGACAGTTCTGGGACTGTCCTTCCATGCAGCGGTTGAAACATTGTATGTATTTGTTTCCATAAATGGATCCATTTATGGAAACAAATACATACAATGTTTCAACCGCTGCATTGAAGGACAGTCCCAGAACTGTCATTAATAGTCTATTTCTGACAGTTCCATGACATTCCCTCCATACAGCGGTTAAAACAGCTGTATGCAGTGAATGTCCCAGAACTGTCATAAATAGTCTATTTCTGATAGATCTGGGACATTCACTCCATACAGCTGTTTTAACCGCTGTATGGAGGGAATGTCATGGAACTGTCAGAAATAGACTATTAATGACAGTTGTGGGACTGTCCTTCCATACAGCGGTTGAAACATTGTATGTATTTGTTTCCATAAATGGATCCATTTATGGAAACAAATACATACAATGTTTCAACCGCTGCATGGAAGGACAGTCCCAGAACTGTCATTAATAGTCTATTTCTGACAGTTCCATGACATTCCCTCCATACAGCGGTTAAAACAGCTGTATGCAGTGAATGTCCCAGAACTGTCATAAATAGTCTATTTCTGATAGATCTGGGACATTCACTCCATACAGCTGTTTTAACCGCTGTATGGAGGGAATGTCATGGAACTGTCAGAAATAGACTATTAATGACAGTTCTGGGACTGTCCTTCCATGCAGCGGTTGAAACATTGTATGTATTTGTTTCCATAAATGGATCCATTTATGGAAACAAATACATACAATGTTTCAACCGCTGCATTGAAGGACAGTCCCAGAACTGTCATTAATAGTCTATTTCTGACAGTTCCATGACATTCCCTCCATACAGCGGTTAAAACAGCTGTATGCAGTGAATGTCCCAGAACTGTCATAAATAGTCTATTTCTGATAGATCTGGGACATTCACTCCATACAGCTGTTTTAACCGCTGTATGGAGGGAATGTCATGGAACTGTCAGAAATAGACTATTAATGACAGTTGTGGGACTGTCCTTCCATACAGCGGTTGAAACATTGTATGTATTTGTTTCCATAAATGGATCCATTTATGGAAACAAATACATACAATGTTTCAACCGCTGCATTGAAGGACAGTCCCAGAACTGTCATTAATAGTCTATTTCTGACAGTTCCATGACATTCCCTCCATACAGCGGTTAAAACAGCTGTATGCAGTGAATGTCCCAGAACTGTCATAAATAGTCTATTTCTGACAGTTCTGGGACATTCACTCCATACAGCGGTTTCCGGCAAAAAGTGTATGTGCAGAGTTCCTCTATTCTGCAGATACACTTAGAGGAGCTCTGCAGATACACTTAGAGGAGCTCTGCACATACACTTTTTTCCGGTTTGGAATTATTCTTATTTTCATCCTACTTCTTCTTCTTCTTCATCCTCATCCTCATCCTCTTCTTCTTCTGAGGATGAGGATGAAGAAGAAGAAGAAGAAGAAGTAGGATGAAAATAAGATTAATTCCAAGCCGGCAAAAAGTGTATGTGCAGAGCTCCTCTAAGTGTATCTGCAGAGCTCCTCTAAGTGTATCTGCAGAATAGAGGAACTCTGCACATACACTTTTTGCCGGCTTGGAATTATTCTTCTTTTCATCCTACTTCTTCTTCTTCTTCTTCATCATCCTCATCCTCAGAAGAAGAGGATGAGGATGAGGATGAGGATGAGGAAGAAGAAGAAGAATGAAAAGAAGAATAATTCCAAGCCGGCAAAAAGTGTATGTGCAGAGTTCCTCTATTTCTGACAGTTCTCTCACAGCTTCTTCACATGTACAGCGGTTGAAATATCTGTATCCTAAATGGAAACTAATAGATACAAATTGTATCTATTAGTTTCCATTTAGGATACAGATGTTTCAACCGCTGTACATGTGAAGAAGCTGTGAGAGAACTGTCAGAAATAGAGGAACTCTGCACATACACTTTTTGCCGGCTTGGAATTATTCTTCTTTTCATCCTACTTCTTCTTCTTCTTCTTCTTCTTCTTCTTCTTCTTCTTCTTCTTCTTCTTCATCCTCATCCTCATCCTCTTCTTCTGAGGATGAAGAAGAAGAAGAAGTAGGATGAAAAGAAGAATAATTCCAAGCCGGCAAAAAGTGTATGTGCAGAGTTCCTCTATTTCTGACAGTTCTCTCACAACTTCTTCACATGTACAGTGGTTGAAACATCTGTATCCTAAATGTAAACTAATAGATACAATGTTTCAACCGCTAAACATGTGTTCCTTCTGTCAGAGAACTGTCAGAAATAGCGGAGCTCACTGCAGGGACACTTTTGCCGGCTGATCGGGAAATGTTCGATTCGCGCACCCGAAGTAGGCAAAATTTCGGTTTCGACACGAATCGAATATTTCCTGAAATTCGACTCGAATTCCGGTTCGCCTAGTTCGATTCGCTCATCTCTAATTATGGTCACTGTCTTTCACGCTGAGGTAGGCTGTCCTTAGCCAATTTCTCTTGTACTCATGTCTAAGGAATTTTTCCCCGGATGCTAGGTTGTTGCTAAGATCAATGCTGGTGAGTACATGAAAGCTTTGGACCCTTCTGAGGATTCCTTGGTATGCTGGTGACATTCTTCCACTTGGTTTGTCTGTGGTTCCGAGCCCGTGGTCATTGCAGCACCCAACACTACTAAACAGCCATTCACAGGAATGTGTACATTGGTAAAACTATGTTTGGATCTGCTTTTTGGCTTCCTTGATATACAGGATTTATATAGTGCCAACAGTTTGCTCAGCGCTTTACAATGTAACGGGAGACAAAACAGCAACAATACAGTTTAATACAAGAGGGATAGGAGGGCCCTGCTCCTCAGAGCTTACAGTTTAGGATATATGGGTTATCAGTCCTGGTGTACTCTGAGAATTTTGGGGCACCACATTCACTGATCAGTTTGATCCTGAATTTTGTTCCACAAACAAATAGCATCTGACAGGACAACTACATCTCAAGGCGAAAAAATCTCCAGAAGCATCTATAGCCAGAAGGAGATCAAGGCAATCCTCTTTCCACCAGACACTGACAAGGCTTTCGGAGCTAACACTGTGACCAATTGGCTGATAGATATCAAATGTCTCAAGAAGCCACAGATTTATCTTGAATTACATGAACAAACCTTATCTGAATATTACAGAGCAATAAAAATCCCAAGGGGTTTTCGAATTAGAAATCAACCGACGATCGGCCAACATAAACGTGAGTTTTGCAAGAAGTGGTGTGAAGTATCTACCCAGTACAAGGCAAACTACCTGCTTCTGGTCATAGAGGAGGTAAAGGTCCAGTTGTGCTAGGTCAATGCTTTCGAACTTTCACTACAGGACAGAGGCAAACAAACAGGTGCTTTCAAGATATTGACATGGAGATAGTTGCATACACTACGTGTTGTCCTTTGAAAACGTGCACGAGCACAAAACGCGTTTGAAAGGAGCCCAGCTGTTGACGTCACGCAGCACAGGCCTCGAGGAATGCTGGCGGCCATCCTGCTTATGTGTTTTTGCCAGATGTGAGTGCATTCCTTTTGTCATACCAATTTCAGAATACAAAATACTGCACTATCAAGAATTCTTTCTTTGTCTCGTTATTTAACGAGCCCCCAAGGTGGAGTCCTGCAATATACCCAATGTATTACCATCCAATTGGTCAACGATATCTGACGTGATGTCCCTGGAGTCTGTATGTGAGGTCTGCTGATCACCTTGTATGCTGACATGTGCCAGATGATTCTTGACATCCCTATCCACATCCAGATGACCATGACAGGATAATTATACACAAATGTGCTATACACCATACCGATATATCATATTTAGATGATACCACTGCCTAATATATCACTTTTAGCGCTTTATAGCGCTTGCACCTATTTTTCACTTTATAAGTTCTTTAGTGCTGCATTTCTGTTTTACATGTTTATTTAAAGGGTTAGAGGTTTCACCTTGATGCAAGCGGCTTGTTACCTAGCGCTCGTAGTTTACCTTTTTTATTATACAGTCCAAACGTGCTAAGCTTAAACAGGTGAACCTTGACTACCAGGAGGGTAGAGTTTACCCGTGGTTGACTGGTATCACCAGTCCCAGAAGGAGGGTTTGTCCATGCTCCTCATCCAATATTTCATGTGAATGTAGCCCACCAACCTCCACGGACAGTGAACGCCCAACTGAAAACTCTTTAATTGACAGCAAGGTCGGTACTTCCGGCAGTGTGGCAGCACCTACCACTGAAGGAAACAGACAACTTGAGATTATGCATGAAAAATGTGTTGAACAGTGGTATCCCACGCCTGTACTTGACCAGGCCCTGACTAGAGCTTCCAAAGATTGCTGCAGAACCTCAAGGACTGGGATAGACCACTGTTCATACATAAGTTCAATTGCAAATCTGACCATATTAGATATGTAGCCTTACGCAAACTCAATATTCCTAAAGTGTTACTAAACCCACAACAGTAAAATCAGTCTGTGTATGCAGTAAAGCATACTCACTGTGGAACCTAAAGGGTTAATCATCTGCATTGAGTAAAAAGGCTGTTTGAGCCTTTCTTCTCTGCCCCTCCTCTTGTTGAAATGACCACCTGATACAGACTGAATGCGTAGTCACATGCACATGCTCAGTTTGGTGTGTATTGCTAGATGGGTTTTTTTCTTGGGACAGTGCATGTCATCAGCACAGGGCCCATGAGCACTGTCCAGACAGAGGGTCAAGGGTTTCACATTCTCCTAGAGCAGAAAGAAAACTCCTCCTACAAGCTTTAACCAGTGCTCTGCTGAAGTCACAAGACTGCTCTAACTGGTGATGAGAAAGGGTATTTAGCAGTTTATATTTACTAAAATAATTTCATTTCCATGTTGTGTGTACTGTGGGAGACCAGATATTGTGAATGCAGGGTCCTGGGTTTAGTATCACTTTAAACTTGATGATACCCTGGCGACAGGTTTAAAGAACCAATACTGTTCATAAATGTGGAAGGTCCCTGCCTCCAGGTTATCACCGAGACAGGGCTTTTACAAATGTTAAAACTGTAATGTTTACAATTCTATGATTTGCAGTGAAAATATTACACATCCGCATACTGGCAGGTCTTACCGTATTCTGAATTTTGTCAATTGTAACACTGATTATTACATGTACATCTTAAAATGTCCATGTTCACGGGCATATATAGGTAAGACAGTAAGCCCCTTTAAATGGAGGTTCCAGAGACACAGGAGTGATATAAGGACAGCCTTAGTGAAGGCCGCTAAGAATGAACTTTTAGACCTTACCAAATCTGTGGCCATACATTTTGTCACAGAAAAACACCAGTTTCATGAACTGAGGGTCATGGTTATTGTTGACCGTCCTACTCGGGTGGGTGACCGCAATTGTCTGCTCCTATGCACAGAGGTGTTCTGGATCTACATTCATAATACTGTACAGCCCAAGAGCCTCAACTATAGTTTATCCTTCACCTGCTTCCTTGACGATAGATGATGTTGTAATTGAATGCATTCAGGATTGAACTTTGCACATAGTTCTCTTTTCTTCTCTTCACCTACATCATTTCCTTTGTCCAATCTGTTCTCTTTGTAATCTCTTATCCTGTTAATTTTTCATTATTTTCCTTACTTTGATTATACTTTTTTATTTTATTTTTCTTTACTTTCTTCTTTGTTTCTTTTTTCTTTTCTTTTTTCTTTTGTTTCTCTCTGTTTTTCCTTTTTTTTTCTTCTTTTATTTTACCACTTTCGTTTATTCCTTTTCCTTATTTTGGTTTTTCTTTTCTTTTCTCTTTCCTTTGAATTTTTCTCCCTTATTTTTTTTCCATTTTTCTTTAATTTTTTTCTATCGTTCAGTTGTATTTGTTATTTATTTTTTCTTTTTTTATCATTTTTTCTTTGCTATTATTTTTCAGTTTTTAAATTTTTCCTTTTTATTTTCTTTTTTGCTTTTAAATTTAGTTTACATTCTCCATTTATTTTTATTTTAATTTTTATTATTTACCATTTATTTTTAATTTTTTTGTTTGGTTATTTTCATTTTTTTTAATTTTTTATCTTTTACTATTTTTTACATTTTGTAGTTTTTTTTCTTGTTTTGCATCTCGCTTAATTTCTAGTCTTTAATATTTTCCCTTTTTATTTTATTTTCCATTTTTGTTTTTTTCCGTTTTTTTTATTTTTCTAGTTTTCCCTTTGATTATTTCCTTCTTTTTCTTTTTTTCCTTTTTTTCATCCTGACCTTTGACTTTCCTCTTTTCTCTCTGCTAGTATGTGTCTTTGCTTTGTTCCCCTTCCATCACACACACCTATTTCCCCCTTTAGGGAGCTCAGCCACCTCCCTCGATATGTGTTCCATTCCTGACTGCCGTTTCGGTGTCCAGTGTTGCTATACAAATGTCAGACAGACCTCCAGGAGCTAGTTGACCTCACTGCGCAGGTACGCGGGCATCTTTGTCATTGGAAGCTGGATCAAATGCCTCCACATTGCTTAGCAACTTGCACACAAGACCGTACGGCCTGCTGTGTTTGCACTTATGGCATATCTTCAGTTACCAATAATGTTATTATTTTGACTTCATAAAATGACCTTGGTCTTTTACACTTAGATGTTGTCCAAATATGGGTTCTGATCGCTATTTTGATACTCTGTTGTTTTGGCCATCTGTGCATTTTTTAGTTATTTTAAATTTGTTAAATTGGCAGGCTTAGGATGTCATTAGGATGCCAGGGGGAGGGGTTGTGCCTAGATTGTCTTCACTGATTTCTGAATTGTCTGTTAAATGTGTTTTGGTTTCTACTGCACTTTGTCACTTGCCTGATAAAGAGGCCCTGCGTGGCTCCTAAACGTTGCTGCTGTACATATTTTGTGACCACTAAATAAAGCTTTGGACCCTTCTGAGGATTCCTTGGTGTGCTGGTGACATTCTTCCATTCTTCTTAATTATTTTAGTCACTTGTGACTAAAACTGATAGTTTTGGAGAATTAATTAAGATGTATCCCTTAGCCTCCCCACACCTCCAACTTTTTAAAATTGTGACAGCAAGCACGGGGGAGAAGATCCATCCTTAGCTGTCCCAATGGGGGTGGGGCATGGCCAGTCTATTCATAACATGTTACACCATGAATATGGGTGTAACATGTAACATGTTATGAAAGGTAACATTATCCTTTAAGCCTTTCTCAGGTTAGTGTGAAATCCATTGCCATAGATTGGGTGAGAATTTGCTTCTGGGGATTTTTAAAGTTTCTGATATTTTCAAGTTGGGCCTCTAACTAAGGAAACTCGATTTTTTTCCTGTGGTAACCTAAACAAATCAAGGTGCCCCTGATATAGCACTTATGCATTTCCCACAGAGATAATAGTTCTTTAGTCCATGTCTCCATATCTTTAGTCAGAAAAAATAAATCTAATTCTGCACCGACTGTAGTAGATATTTAGGGATCAAAGGTAAGCAACTCATTTAGTCACCAGAAGAAAGGATGAGGCAAACTATCTCTTTAAGATAAAAATGGTACCTGAAGTAGGAGCCTGATATGATAGAGATATGATCCCAGTCAAGGTGTAGGAATGACATTGAAGAAGAGACTGAAAAAAGAGGTAGCCCATACAGGAATAAAACTGATGTACTGGGCAAAATAATGTTTAGTCATTCAGATAATAAGATCTCCATGTGTCTATTAGTCTAAGGCTATGTAAAGCAGTTTGGACCCTATGGAGCTTAGGGTAAGATAGGTGGAAGGCTTCTGTCAAGGTATTGAGGAGTGGGTTGAGAGTGATATCAAGACCTTCCTCAAGATGAAGAAGCAGGGTCTGAATTTTATTTTCATGTTGACTAGTGTCACCTTTTGATCTTGCTATAAGCAACCTGCCAAAATTGTCAACTCTTTGTTCCCACAACTACTATGGGACAAGACTGGAGATTACAATACTTACTCATTTGGATTGTGCCAGTGGAGAAGGAGCATGATAAGAGATTGGGTAGCAGTAGTTTTTGAAAAGAAAAATTTTTTCCTGTAAAATGTCTAAAGGAGATTTAATTTTCCACAAGTCATTGAGAAGGCACTTCATAGAGATGTTCAGGTTCTTTATGTTCAAGGAGGTGAAAGTGAATAGTGACATGGCATAAAGGAGGAAAAGGACAAACGAGTAACATGATTTGGGGAGGGTGGAGGTATCAGACTGTCTTTGATTGAATGGGTTTTTGCTGCAGGCAGAGAAAGAGAGAAATGGTAAATAGGAGAGTAGGAGAAAGAGTAGGAATCAATGGCTCTGAAAGAAGAGAGGGAGGAGGGGAGATAAGGAGAAAGTAGATTAGAAAGCTAAAGATAGTAAAAACTTTTCCTAATGTCTTATGGAGCCGGTCCCACCCAGATCCGTTATAAATAGGAAGAGGAAGGTTTAGGTGGAGAAGGAGGAAGATGAAGGGGTGGGTTCATATGGTGCATCTATTCCCAAAATATTTGGTTAGGGGAACCTAAGAAGTGGGGCTCAGGAGGTGTAGAGAACAGGTGGATGGATTTGCTGGCAGAAAGGGAAGAGACCCCAGGATGTAACAGTAAAGAATAGGTCAATAGTCAACGTCTCAAATGACACAAACAAGTATGGGTAATGCAGTGTATAAAGTCCTCTGGGGCCAACTCTAAAGTGTAGGACAAGCGCAAATATTATAAACCAAAGGGAGGATGAGGGAGGAGAAAGAATCGAAGGAAGAGAAGAGGGGAAGGGAAGGGAAGGGGAAAGGAGAAAAAGGGAAGGAGGGGAAAGGAGAGAGGGAGAGGGAAAGAGTATAAGGAATACAAGTTTCCCAAGGAAAGTGCTGTGCTGCCCCCTAGTGACCCAAAAAACACGTGTAAACTAATAGATCTGTGAAACAAATAAAGTCAATAGTTAATAAGAAAACTGGCTGAGTCACCAAATCCAAATTATATGTGAAACGTATAAAAAATCAAACACAATCACAGTAGCAATAAACTCATGGCTGAGCTATAATAAACACCAAGCTGAGCTGAAGCATAAAGTGTGAAAACCAACAAAAACAGTAATAAATAATTGTAAAATAAATGTTCAATTGAGCAATCAATCAATGAAATAAATCAGTGATGAATCAAGTAAATGCCCAGCTGGGCTAGATATTCACAAAAATTGTGTAATGGAAAAGATAAGCAGCTATACTAAATATATACAAAACAAACAAAAGAATGGTGAATATTAGTGTAGCACAACCCCCTTAGGGGTCACTAGAAGATTTGGGTCCCCCTACAGTCTCACACAGCCTGGAATCACACATCCTCACACAGACTTGCATCCAGAGTCAGAGATCAGTCCTTGAGCTTTGGTTTGTTGTTTTACTGTATTTAGAGGATTTGAACTGGGATAGGGTTAGGGGTGTACAGGATGCTCAATGAAATTGATAAAGTGAGGACAACGTTCTTGAACTATTTACAAGCCTTCTCTGCAGCAGTCTTTGTTGAAGAGCTAGCCAGCATGTCCTTAATGTAGGGTGTCCTGGCCCCTTTCCAACCTCCTGTTGGGGATTGTCCAGGATTCTTCAAGAGTGCAAGCCAGTCACTCCTCAGATTGACCCACTGCCTCTAGGGCTTTCATCTAAAGCCCTAGAGCAGAGGAAAATTTCAGAGGGGCCAGCCTGCAGAGCCTCTAAACTCCTGATCACAATTTGACCTTCTGGACATTACATCCAAGCTGCTACTCAGCCTTCCTCACTGACAATCAGGACTCTACCTCCCCCTAGCTAAAATAGCAGAGTGCTATAATAGATAGCACTAATAAAGTGCAAAATGCAGTCCAAAAGTGTTAAAACAGTATCTTTCTCCCAACAGTTAAAGTAATGCACCATCTGAAGTTCTTTGTTTTGTTTGGGAGAATAGAAAGCCCTGGATGAATAAATTAACACTATATGCCTCACAACCATGAGGTGGGATTGGCCTCCCCAGTTTACAAGCTTACTACCAAGTGGGTCAAATTGCCCAACTTGCATATATTACAGATAAAGGGTCTACTCCCCTCTGGGTTTCTATTAAAGCTCTCTCCTGCTGTCCTTTGGCCATTGGGTCATTGCCATGGCTTCCTAATTGTCTACGCCCTCCCAATTTGTGTCCAACTTTATCACACTCATTAGCTGTCTGGGGTAGAGTACATCATTGAGCATCCCTATTTTTGCCACACATGCCATTGGCACCTATTTTTTGCAGTCCTGAATTCCCACCAGGGTTAACTCCTGCTTTATTTCAGTGGTGGATTAAAAGGGATTCCTGCGCATTGGTGATTATTTGAATGGGGACCAACCATATTCCCTGACACATTTTAGGGATAAATTGCAGATGCCACCTAGTGAAACTTTTCGGTATAACCAAATGGTTTTGTCTATAAAATGTAAACTCAGATTGCTGACTGGCCCTCTCACATTGACTCTTTTTTAAATATCTTGTCAATCGTGGAACTTTCCAAGGGGGCAGTGTCTGCGGTGTATGCATCTCTCACTGAACCGGCATCTAAGCTTCCCTATATGACTCAATGGGAACGAGAACTGAACCTTAATTTTGATTTGTCTGAATGGCAAGGTATTGCTTACTCTCTATCAAAAATATCTATTATTACGACAATGATAGAAGCTAACTTTTACATCGGTATCTGGTTCCCACACGAGTCGCAAAAATGCAAGCGTCTGCATCGCCCAATTGTTTTCGGCATTGTGGCCAACTGGTAACTATGCACCATATCTGATGGCAATGTCCTTTAGTCACTAGATTTTGGAATTGGATGTTTCATTTTATTTCATGGGTGTGAATATCCATAGATCCCCCGAACTGGCGCTTTTTCATAAATTTCCTGATGAGGTTCCTAAATAGTCAGTGAAATGATCTCATACATGTTTTTGGCTGCGAGAATCACTATAGCCAAATATTGGAAGCATTCTGTGGTCTCGCTTGATTATGTTAAGACTAAACTAAACTGGATTATTATGAATAATAGACTCACCTGCATCCTTCATAACAATACTAGGAAATTTGATAGAACTTGGGATCTGTGGATTCGCTATATAATGGCTCCTCAGGGTGTCCCGGGTTGACCCTGCTTTTGTTTTTGTTCTTGTTTTTGACTCTGGATTTTTTTTTCTCCTTTCTCTCTTTCTTTTGTCTTCTCTTTCCTTTCTTTTCTCTTCTTACATTAAGTAATTTAATTGCAGAGGTCTCTGGGGCTTTTTATGGCTTGAGGCCCGTTTATGTTATCAGGACTAGGGAACAATGGTTCCTCCCCTACCCTTTATCCTTTATACCCTACCCTTCTCCCCTTCCCTCTCTTTTCCATCACTGTACAATTGTTAATACAAATGTATATACTGTACTGTTGAAAAAAATTACGTTTTTTGCTGTCAGGTATCATTTCTGGTCCCTTGTGGGCTGGGTTAGCATTTTTAGTTTATTGATGATTGTCATTATCTCTAACTCATATATGATTTATGTCTGAGATCATTATAATTTGTCTGTTTGCCCATCTGATAATGGGCTATATTTAAGATCGTTAATTGGATGTGGAATTCCGATTTTCTGTCATAATGATACTCTGTGAAACAACCTCTATTTGACCGTTCTTTTTATTACTCTGCAATCTCTTAATAAAAACATTGAAATATAAATTAATCCTCTGCTTCCACAGGTCACTCCAGGCACACTCAAGAACCGATAAGGTACAAGGAACTCCTTATAGTGTAGTAAGGCTTTATTTCCATAAAACTGTATAAAAATGCCACTCACACAGATACAGGGTTTACAGAATCCATTACAAGCATTTAGGGGAAAAACAGGGTATACACAGATGGCGGCTCCCGCCTATGCCAGAAATGGTGTCATACGCTTCTGTTCAATAAAAGTCATAAAAGCACAGTGTCTGTGGGGGGGGGGGGGACAGTTAAGCAGGGAGATAGGACTCTCCAAGCCCATACAGAGTGAGCCATTCCTGTTAGCATGAATCAAGAATGCAACAGAAAATTGATTACTCATAACCTCACATATCAACCATATAAAGCATATATGGAATGAGTGCAAGAGTGATGGCTCCCCAGTTCCCACAAAAAGGGTTGTGAGGAAAACAAAAAGAGGCCAAGTGACCCACAGAGCTTGATAGGGATAGGAGAGGAAAAAAACCCCATAAGAGATCTTGGGGGGAGGTTCAAGGCACCCTGCGCCCATCTGTGATAATAGTTGGTGCTTTCAAGAGTGTGGGGGTCAGCTATCCTGGAAAACACAGGTATCCCACCCAGATCCACTTATACATCAGAAATCTTAGCCTATCAATGGGTAAATAGGAAGTAGCATGTGTACATAATGTGTACATGAGCATCAGAGTCTTGTCACTGAAGCAGTTATTGCAGCTGCCTTGAATGTGTATTAATCAGCAGACTGTGGCTGTCTATAAACCAGTGGGGCACATTCAATTTTGTGACGACTAATTTAACTACTTGCTGACCGCAGATAGCTGAATGACGGATACACTGCGGCCGGCCAGTTCTGGGTGGGCTTCGTATGACCTCCTCCCAGAACGCGCTCTCCTGCGCGCCCCCGGGGGCACGCACCCGGCGATCTCAGTGATCGCTGTGTCCTGTGGACACAGCTGATCATGTGATGTGGTAAAATGCCAATCACAGCGGCCTTTAACCACGTGATCAGCCATGTCCAATGACACGCTGATCACCGGGAAATGCAATTGCTAGTTCTCGGCTGCACTTTCCTGTCAGATCGTGAGGAAAGTACTGCCGAGAACCGGCAGTTGTTAGAGCAGGGATCGGCACCGATCATCAGAGCACTGATGATCAGTGCCCTGATGATCGGTGCGCAGCAGTGCCACCCACAAGTTCCGCCCACCTGTGCCCAGCAGTGCTCCCACTAGCTCCGCTACCTGTGCCCAGCAGTGCACCCACCTGTGCCCAGAATTGCGCCCACTAGCTCCGCCCACCTGTGCCCAGCAGTGCACCCACCTGTGCCCAGCCGTGCACCCACCTGTGCCACCCAGCAGTGTCACCCACCTGTGCCTACCAGTGCCACCCACCTGTGCCCAACAGTGCCGCCCACCAGTGACACCTATCAGTGCTGTCTATCAATGCCGCATATCAGTGCTGCCTATCCATGACACCTCATTAGTGCTGCCTATCAATGCCGCCTATCCGTGACACCTCATTAGTGCTGCCTATCAGTGCTGCCTATAAGTGCTCTTCAGTGCTGCCTATGAGTGCCCATCAGTGCCACCTATCAGTGCCCATCAGTGCTGCCTCATCAACGCACATCAGTGAAGGAGAAAAATTACCTGTTTGAAAAATGTTATAATAGAAACAAAGAAACTTTTTTTGTTTTCAAATTTTTTGCACTTTTTTTGTTTATAGCACAAAAAGTAAAGCGCCCAGCGGCGATTAAATACCACCAAAAGAAAGTTCTATTTGTGAGAAAAAAATTATAAAAATTTCATATGGGTACAATCTTGCATGACCACGCAATTGTCAATCAAAGTGCAACAGCGCTGAAAGCTGAAAATTGGCCTGGTAAAGAAGGGGGTATAAGTGCCTGGTAGGCAAGTGGTTAAGTAACAGTGGCACTTACAACAGTGTGCAAACCTGGCCAGAAGGAGGTCTCTATGTCACTGTGCAGAAAGATGTCCAATGAAATGTAACAGTACACAGGTAAAGAACTATGAATACAGTGTCTCTCTCCTGGAGTTTACTTAAACAGAGAGGTAATTAACGTTCTATAGCAACTCATCCAAGTCTCACAGAGTAGTGAAATTCCACCCCTTTTCCATTTCTCACAGGGGTTATTACTACTGGAATGGTGTGACAGCTTAATACAATCAGATAGCATAGGTGACTACTGGTTTCATGAACCTGAAGTGAGTGGACTACGGTGGAAGGGTTCCTTGGGGAAGAAAGTCCTGTGTTAGTACAATTAGTGATAGGGAGTATATAAATGTCTCAAATGGGGGGTTGGATGGGTCCACAAAATCCACACCAGACCCTGATTTTAGACCCTGATTTTAGCATGCAGCCTGTTTGGCTTGCAAAGGGGGGGCTCAAGTACTGTATGTGGCATCCCCCCTCCTGAACCATACCAGGCCCCGTTTCCACAACACTGGGGGTTCCTTGATGAGGACAAGGACCTCTTCCCCACGACCCTTTCCCAGAAGTTGTGGGGTCTGAAGGCAGGTAGCTTACTGGAATCTGAAAGCCCCCTTTTAAAATAAGAGGACACCAAATACCCCCACTCATTTACAAAGAAATGTAAACAATAAGTAAATACACTGACAATTTTTGACAAGTCCCTTAATAAAAAAATAAAACACCCCAGAAAAAGTCCCTCAATGTATATTGTCAATCAGGTCATCCAGCAATGCAGATCCAAAACACACCAAATGCTAGCACAATCTGCTTCTGTCACACTTGTCATAAATTACATTTCCCACCAAAATGCCTTTCACATGCCATAAATGACAGTAAATAAATTGGTGGTGTCTCCCTGGTGATGTCATTGATCATCATTAGCCAAATATCGACATGCCATATTTGGTTAGTGACACACAAGGGGAGATTTACTAAAACTGGTGCACACAGAATCTGGTGCAGCTGCACCAATCAGCTTTTAATTTAAGCTTGTTTAATTACGTTTTGACAATCAAACCCAAAAATTGATAGTGATCATTATACACAGCTATACCATATTCTATGTGCACCAGTTTTAGTAAACATCCCCAAAACCTTTGTCTTCATCATGTTAAAGACGTATGGCCTGGTATGGTTTGGGGGGGGGGGGGCACATACTTATCCTCCTCCTTTCCTGGCTAGCCAGGTTGCATTTTCAGATAAGGGTCTGGTATGGATTTTAAGGGGGACCCCATGCCTTTTTTTCTTGTTTCTTGTGTGGGATTACACCCCTTCAAATCCATACCAGACTCTAAAGATCTGTGTGAAATTGTGCTGAAAGTCTAATGTTAATCACTGCAGGACAGAGTTTCAAAGAAAAACACAACAGAATACTTCAAAAGTGTAAAAGCTAATGACCTAAAAAAAAATAAAATAAAATTTAAATTCACTTGTGCAGCTTTCTAAAATCCAAGCAGAGAGATCAGGTTTAGAATATATATATATATATATATATATATATATATATATATATATATATATATATATATATATATATATTTATATAATTTTTTTTTTTTTTAAAGTGTATTTCTATTTGGATTTTCAAAAGGAGCAATCGGAGAAATCAGAGCCAGCTCAAAAATGTATCAAAGCAATGTGTGAAGGAAATTGCAATATACAGTACATAGAAAACAATTGCCATTCTTGACATAGCTATAGAAAACTGAGGCTCTTTTTTGGACAATGGTATTACAAGAAAACAAGAGAGACATAAGAAATGGCAAGGCCAGTTAATAAACATTGTATGTCATATACAGTAGACAGGTAAGGTGGTTGGAGATAAAACGAACCTTCACTAATCCAGAGGCAAAATGTGCTACAGCATAGAAAATAGGGTCAATTTATATACATATCTGTGGTAATCAGGGGGAAAACAAAGTTGCATTATGTCATACAAGGTCTAGACAAAATTAAGGAGTGTGGACAGTGGAGAGAGAAGTACCATATTTGGACTGATCCCAAAGTGCCCACACATTATGAAATTATTCTTGGACATCCCTGACTTTGCAAGTGAGATGTTCCATATTAATAATATCCAGAATGATAGGCAAGAGTCCTATAGGGGATTGGGGAAGACAACCAGTGAAGGGGGTTGCTCATGTGGCAGCTATCAGAATACAGGGGACTAGCCTTTAAGGATATTTAGAGATTCTGGACAAAGGTAGACCAAACAAAAAATGAATAGGATCTAATGGGAATGACATATTAAAAAGCTGCTGTAAAATCAACAGTACATGGGTCCCAAGGGCTTGGAGTCAGTCAGTCTCCTGACCACTTTGCCAGCAGACACCTGCAATTTCCAGGCTGTTCATATGAAGCATCTCAGGCGTTTTATAGCAGAACATCAAGATTGTATAAGTATTCTTTCAATTCACCACACAATGGAATGATTTAGAGGTACATTTCCAGATTTTTTCCCAACTTTTTAGTGGGATAAATCTTTGTAAAATCTGTACTCACTTATGCATGTATAGGTGAGTATCATCAGCTAAAATAATGTTGTCTTGTAAAAATGTATAAATTGAAGAGATTAAGTGTAGTTCATGGGGTCCTTGAAAAAAAATTAGGTGGGCTTTTCAACAGTAAGATAATGCGTTCTGGGCATAAAAAAAAGTTTGATTTGCAGCTAGAAATAATGAAGGTAGGTGAATAGATGCTTAGAAGTGCATAGATCAGCAAAAGATGTAGCTTATGTATCACAGGAATAATGTGACGGAAATTAAAAATTACAACCTTAGCCCAAAGCAGTGTGCAACCATAAGACAAACTATCCTGGAGTGTTGGGTTAAAAAGGATCTAATCAAAAGTAAACAAGGTAAAGAGAGAGAATGCCATGTATTACATTTATTCCAAATTGACCACGGGAAAAGCATAGGAGTGAAGCACTGTTGTTTACAGTTTCCAGGAACATTGAGTGTCCTATACCAGATAAATGAGCGAAAATGTATGGGGATTAGTTGCAAATATTTTGTTTCAGACCAGCTATTGGGAGGCTATTGATTAGACCAGGAGGTGATATGTCGTAGGTGGGTAGCATAATAGCACTTAATCAAGCCTGGGGCGCCTGGGGCACCCAGACCCCCTCCCCCCCCAGATCTCAAGGAGAGCAAAACCGAATGTGCTACTTGATGAGATTTCTGATGAAGGATGATGAAAATGTGTGTAATTCTTAAGGGGTAGGTTTGTTTAAACAATATGGCTATGCTAGTTTTCCCAGTAGTGTCAGAGGCCAAATATGGGGTAGGATAAATTTTAGAAAATAGCATTAACCCCTGAAGATTTAAACTCCTTCAGCACCAGCCATCTCTTACTAATCGAGTTGAGACCTTTGATATTATAGACAGAATCTGTATAGACATAAATAATTTTATTAATGTTATCAGTAGTCTTGTATAACCACCAATATGTATAAAAGGGATAGAAAAAAAAAACAACAAAAAAACTAGGACAACAACAAATATGAGTTGAAACTTCAGGGCTGATCTACGTAGGTAAGACCACACAGAGAGAAAAGTCAGCATAATTAGAAATAAACCTGAGCTGCATGGGCAGCTTGTGACATGGTGGGCCAGTCCATGATGGTAGTGAGGGAGCATGGAAGCAACTGTCAGATGGTAAAAGCCATCCACAGCCACCAGAATACAACTTAAAAGAGAAAAAAAACCTGAGTGTAAAATAGCTTACAATAAAGACATCATGGGTTTACAGGGTATCCCCTGTAATGAGGATCAGGGAATATGGGCAAGCCCTATGTGGCAGGTCAATGAACAGAAAGTAGCCTCACCAGGAGTCATCAGGTGGGGATTATATTTGCTGGGTGTCATTGAAAGATGTGGTGTTGGAGTTGACAAGATCAAAGCTTCTTCTGGAAGAGGCAGCAGGCCCAGGTTTTTAAGGAATGCTTCACCTTCCTGTAGATCTCAAATGCTGCATTAGGAGCCAATGTTGGTAGCTATGAGCCTAAAGGGAAAACCCCAACAATATGGCACTCGATGATGCTGGGGGTGTGCAGTAATAGGTCTCAGATTACATGTTTGGCTACAGTTAGGAGGTCACTGTAGATTTTATTCTTTTCCCCTATAAAATCTAACATGGATTTGTTGTGACTGGAGGTTAACAAAGCCTCTTTGCTATCACAGTAATGGAACCGGATGATAACATCCCAAGAAAGGGCCCTGGTGGGGTGCTTAGGGCCAAAGGACCTGTATGCATGATCCTTGCACCAGTCAATATCAAGTATATTTGGTGCCATGGTGGTACACACATTAGATGAGATTAGAGTTGAGAGTCACCAACAGATTCTGGGATTCCCTGTATACGCAAGTTTTGTATCCTTTCTTGAGAAAACGGTGTGCTTCAAGGGTAGATTATCTTCCTCTAGCACATGGGCATACTGGACCAAATCATTAAATTTGGACTTTAGGTTGTCTGTGTCCCAGTCCCAGTAAGGTTATCTTCAATTCAGTTCAATTCAATTCTCAATTCCTGAGCAATCTTGCCCACTTCCCAAGAGATAGCGCAAGTTATATTCTGCAACAGAGTATACAGCTTCTCATCCAGCATGGAGCTGTGGATGTTGATGTGATACTAGGAGGTATGTTACCTGTCTCTTCCATGGCTGCTGAGGTGCTCTAGAGATTTGTTGGGTCACTGGTTGTAATTGAGGCCAGGGGTGCTGGCCTGGAGAGAAAGTACTGCATTGTGGGAGGCCACAGTTTGGGCAGGGGTGATGGAGAAGGTTTCTGGCTCCTGATTTTGCCCATAAGGTGCCCAAAGTGATGGCAATTCAGGATGGAATGTCTCCATACTTTTTATGTGTCGTGGAAGCTAAGTGGGAGCCTGGAATGGCTGAGGTACGGCAGAGCTCCTAGTTTACTTCATCTTCAGTGGCTAGAGGTGAGTAGACTAGATCACCCAGATTGTAAGGAACTATTATATTTATATATTAAACGTCATAGTTATATAGTTATAGTCATCTTCTCTCATCTTCTTCTCACTGTGCAAAAACATATTCAAGGACAACTCCTGCTGCATCTTCTTCAAAATATCTCACAGTATACCTTCTTTCTCTTCAATATGTCTATGAGGAGTATTTTGGAAAAATAGAGAAAAAAGTCACATAACACAAAAAGGGATAAGCCCTCCAAACAGAAGATAAGACAAAGGAACAGACATGTTTTATGTGTACTCTATTGATATGTTCTTTATGGCCTTAATTTCAATGAGCATAGCTGTGTGATTTGAAACCAACATTCTGTATGGCAGATTGTCCCATTAGCATATCTTATTTAGAGCATATAGTTATTTCTTTTCTCCCAGTGAATCAGTTAAACATCCTGTTATAGAATATCACATCTTTATGAGACCTACCTTCAATAACTAAATAGTGAATATTCATTTGAAGTTTCAAATGAATGAACTTGCAATGAAGCATTTTTTTTTTACATTTCAAAACATATGAATGTATCATTTCATAGCATTTATACAATCAATCTTTGGGCCCAACACAATACAATCTTAAACAATATAAAAGTAATTTAGTGTGTTGGCTCTGATATAGCAAAGCAGTATGTACAAGGATTGCTGTTGTCAAACCTAAGAACTAGAATAAGTTGTGGTTTTGTACAAAACTAAGAATATTTATGGTTGTATTTCATTTTCAGCTTTAAGATTGTGCCTGATTGCTACATTGATTTTACAAGAGGGAGAGTATTTGTTTTCAGGAAATCTTTACGTTCATCAGCTGACACCAGCACAATTGCAAAACAGAAAGTGGACATTAAAGGATAAAAGCTTGTGAAGAAAAGTCAGTAGTAACTGAAATACATTTACCTGATTTTCACAATGATACTTCTTTAACATGGGGGATGGAGAGCAAACAAATCATGTTATCTTAATGCCCAGTTGAACCTTAGTCATTTTTTACTGTAAAACATTCAGACTGCATGTGCACTTATAAATATGCTTGTGCTTTTGTTTTCTTGTACACTATTTGTGCAGTGGCAAGGGCTATAATATCCTGTGCTGCAACGCTCTGAAGAGTCGGACTGCTGCTCTCACACACAAAGTAGTGGCCTGCCAAACTCTGCTTCAATCAATAATTCTTCTGAAGGAGTAAGAGCACTGTTGATTAGAGCTGTTGTAGACGGCAGCGTTGGACAGCTGAAGAGCCAGGCCATCATGACGTGAGAGCACATGAGTGGTATGACTCTTCAGGGTGATGATGCAAGAGTAAAAATACTCTGTACAAAATATTTATTACTGTATACATAGTCTGACTGTATTCAACTACTAAATGACAAAGGTTTAATTGGGCTTTACTTAAAGGATAAATTCACCTTTTTTGACAAAAATAATAAATGCACTTTTTTTGCAGGTAAAAAAATGTGCATTTATTATTTTTGTCTACAGGATCCTGGAAAGCATTTCACCAAAGATCAGTAGATCGCTGATGCCATGCAGGTCTCCTGCAGACCTGTCAGAATATCTGCTAGCTGTACGGTATATACAAGCAAGCAGATATACTGACAGGAAGCTTCAATGAACTACTACTACAAGCTGACAGCCGTTAAAGCTGTCGGGACTTGTAGTCACTCATTCACAGAATTCTGTGTATGAGAGACGCGGCCATGTGGGCGGAGCCCCACAAAGACACGCTGTTTTTAAATCTGCCAGATAATACAAGGAAACTTCTCCCCATACTATCTGTCAGAGGGAGGGGGCTGCAGCTATGGGAACATGTTACACATTCCACCATAAAAACGGGTGGAACATGTGACATGTTTCCAAAGGTGAATTTATCTTTAATGAACATTCCATTTGTGCAGATCTATTGGTAACTAGAAACTAAATTTAGTTTAAATTGTTTTACTGGTAATTGTTTTACCTGCAAAATAATTTTGTTTTCTGCTTGGAGATTTACTAATATTCCCACTTCAATTAGGTGACCATTGTTAACCATATACAAATTGGAAGAACCAAAAAACAGCTGGAATTAAAAAGAAAAAGGCTTCTGCTCATTTCATCAATCTTGTGAGTTGGTTATCACGTGACATTAATCATTTTGATTGTTGTTAAATATTTATTGAGATACTAAATTTTCTTGAATTGCCAGGGTTTTTTTTTAACCCCTTGGTGACAGTGCCTCCCGGCCCCTTAAGGGGTTTGCAATGCTAGGAGGTGAGGTTTAGGGCTGTGTGACCGCCATGATTGGCTGTCACGGCAGCCACATGATCGGAAAACTTCCGACTGCAAGTAGCGATCGGGAACTTTCTGTGAGGCTCCGGTAAATGTGCCAGGAGCATGCAGGGCACGCGCTCTTGGCACGCTTTGTTTACATTGGGTATAAAAATATGCAGCCTTTCGGCACCAAGGCCTGACTGCTGAAATGCCACATATTTGCATATGCTTGGCGACAAGGAGTTAAATTCAATTGGCATACATTTCATAATCATTCTTGACACAGGCTCAAATTTCTCTTGAATTTGGTAGGAAAATAAAACACCTTAAAATACACATGCTTTTTTATGTTTTTTTAGCTAAACATCAGGCAGATATGAAAAAAATACAAATATTTCATATATATATATATATATATATATATATATATATATATATATATACACACACACACACACACACAGTTGTGCTCAAAAGCTTGCGTAGCCTTGGAGAAATCATGCCATTTTGGCATTGATATTGAAAATAAAAAAAACTGTCTTTTATTTAAGGATAGTGATCATATAAAGCCATTTATTATCCCATAGTTGTTTGCTAATTTTTAAATCATAATAACAGAAATCACCCAAATGGTCCTGATCAAAAGTTTACATACCCTGAAATGTTTGGCCTTGGTAAAGACACACAAGGTAATGCACTTAAAATGACAATTAAAGGTTAATTTCCCACATTTGTGGCTTTTTAAATTGAAATTAGCGTATGTGTATAAATAGTCAATGCGTTTGTTAGCTTTCACATGGATACACTGAGCAAGCTATATTCTGAGCCATGGGGATCAGAAAAGAACTGTCAAAAGACCTGTGTGACAATGTAATGGAAATTTATAAAGATGGAAAAGGATATAAAAAGATGTCCAAAGCCTTGATTATGCCAGTCTGTGATGTTAAATCATTTGTTAAGAAGTGGAAAATTCAGGGATCTCTTAATACCAAGTCAAATACAGTTAGGCCAAGAAAGATTGCAGCCACAATTGCCAGAATTGTTTGGGATACAAAGAAAAACCCACAGGTAACCTCAGGAGAAATACAGGCTGCTCTGGAAAAAGACAGTTTGGTTGTTTTGAAGGAGCACAATATGATGATACTTGAGCAAAACTGAGCTGCATGGTTGAGTTGCCAGAACGAAGCCTTTATTGTGCCAATACCATTAAAACCCCACATCTCTCCTCTACAGTGAAAATCATCACATCAAAAAAAAAAATAAACATTGATCTAATGCTTTAAAAATGACCTTAATTACATCAGTCGTGAACTGTGAAAGTGACGTCATGGCATCGCTCCCAGCCTCCTAGGCCATAGAAATAAGCAGAGAGAATATTTCTTCGGCTTATCTCTATGGCCAGCTGCCACCCCTGCCTGATTGGTTCCTGGGCTTCTTGATGAGCCAGGTAAGCCTGAGAACCACCAGAAAATGGCAGGGGGGCAATGCCTCCCTCCACTTCTAAAAGTAATCCAGTGGGTAATCATCCACTCAGATCATTTTTACCAGAAAGAGCAGCAGCTGTAGACATTTTTAATACCAGGGTATGGCATCTAGCTGCAGCCATAACCCCATTATTAAACTACAAAGTAATTACATATATTCTCAGTTAGGTGGTTGGCAAGTGGGCAGAAAAAAGTCTGGTCACTACCTTGGCTCTGCTGTCTGGATCAGCAGTGTAGATATCATTTGGAAAGTGAAACAGCCACCATATATGTTTTTATATATTAAGTATTTTTTATGGTTGTGCTGTCAGTTCAGTGGCTGTAATTCATTGATGATTAAAACATCCTAAAAAATCAATCAATTGATCTAATCCTAACTCATTCATCGGCTTCAATTAACTTCTTCAGCACTTTAGGTGTGTCTAGTACATCCAAAGTCTGCTGCTGTGGCAATCATCATGAGCTTGCTTCAGTTTTGTGCCACAGGCACAGGGAACTTCCGTAAAAGTGATTTGGGTGGCTGTAGAGCCTTCCGATTACTTTTATGTAATTTGTGGGTATCCTTCCCCCTGCAGGGCCAGGCCTCCTACTCCATGATTCCTTGGCTCTCCAGCTTCTCCCATGAGCCTGGAACCACATCAAACAGGATGTTGGGCTAGAAGACATTGGGGAAATTTGTTCCCTGATCTCCCTTGCTGAGTGTGAACCCAGAAATGGGGTTCCAAAATCCCAGCTGCAAAGCCAGGTGTGCAACAGATCAAGCAAGCACGGCATTATTCATATGTGTATGTAAATGCACATGGGCACAAAAATGACTGCACTACATATATATCACCAGACATGCCGGAATGGGAGCAATAATTCTAGGTCCCTCATTTATAGCCAACTCTAAACTAATGACCTGTAAAGGCATTTAAAGTGTGACATATCTGATACCTGATCTTTTACTTAAATTGTTCCTATGTGCACTAAAATTGGTTTTAGTGTTATAGTGAAAATATAGATTTAATAAAAGTTGTGCAAATATTGTGGAACAAATGAAAATTTCAACTGCCATCTTTTTAGCCTACAGGACCTCTGCATTCAGAAAATATATAATATTTGGGGAGTTTTAAGCAATTTTATAGCCTATATTCAGATTTTAATGTGTGTGAAAAATTAAGCATTTGCTCCAAGGGGAAGTGGTTAAATCCCTAGCATACAACTTAACTAAGCAGTTAATCTAATATTATCCTAACATATTGGCTTATATATTTTTTTAAACATATATTATTTTATAAACTTTATTTTTGTTCTATTCTTTAATAAGTTCACCAGTGTACTAATGACATGTGATTCACAGAGCATTAAAAGCTTTCTAAGGTGAGAGAATAGCAGGAGCTGTTTACGTACATAATCTCTCTTCCTGATTGAAATTTCACAAAGAACCATCTTAAAAGACAGACAAGAATGAAGAGAGAGAGGTCAGATGAGTGTTTGCTCTGCATTATTCAATTGCATGTTTAAATTGGAATTTCAGCTATGTAACTGTATAGAACACACTTGGCTTTTTCAGTAAAGTAGGTGAACATAACCTGCAAAAGATGTGAAAATAAGCCTAGAGTGAAAAGGAGCCTAGAGTTTCATCTGCTTTCCAAAACAAAAGAATGTTACAATGTAATCTTTGAAATTTACCTGACATAAATACTTAAACATTTTGATTTTTAGTCCTGACCAATGTCACCAGGGAGCATTTAAAAGCATACTTCAAAATTGTAGATCATACATTTGTTATGCTTGAAATTTGCAATAATCACTGGCAGATATATTTTTATTATATATTTATTATTTCATAGCAGTTAGTGGATCCCAGATGATTTTCTTGGTTTACCTTGATTCTTTTTGTGCTGAGATGTTATTAATACTCAGTATAAACCTGGAGCACATTTATGTCAAGAGCCTAATCATTTAAAATTTTTGTACAAAAGTATTAGTCTCAGCTCTACAGGTGAGAGCATTAAGAAAAAAAACCCATACTTTCTGGCTTGGTAATTGATGTACACATTTTGTGCATGTTTCAGCAAAGCACATCTATATAAGACTGCTTATCTGTAATTTTTGCCTGTAATCCCAAAGAAACATTATGTTAAATATTCTGCTACATGTACAGAATGTGTTTCTCACTGAGGAATTTGCAGCCCACTGACATTATCAAATGCAATGACATTTCAAATATTTGCAGTACTCCACAGGTAATAACTCAGTAAAGGTGAACCATTGATGTCTCACTTTTTGGCACAGTATGGAACCTAGGCCTATAAACTAACAGCTGCTATAATCAGTTCAAAAGGCAGTTAACTGGCAACTGTGCCAATGTCACAGTTCTCCGAACAGCTGTCATTGTGAAGTGGTTAGAAAAAATATGAATTAAACCTAATACAATATGTCTCTAATTATTTATACTATGACACAGAGCTAGTTCCCCTTGATAAACTGGGCAACAAACAACCAGTATCATACCACATAATTAAATAGTTAGAGTTAATTAGGTTGAAAAGAAAGGCAATAGTTCTTCAGTTTGAGCTTACAAAAAGCACCTTAAAGTCTGACAACCTAAATTATCAAAAAAACCTCTTTATAAGGTTTTAAAGGAAAATTGTTACCTTTAAATCCTATTAATAGCTTATTAAGTGACCACACTTTTCCCTACTACAGTTAAGAAGTCCTTCTGTTCATCGAAAAGCATCAGTGTGGTAGATGATCATTTTGCTGCCATGGGCACATGTGTATGCAGCAGATTTTGGTTGTCTCTTTGTGCTTCCCTTCCTCTCCCATTCTAAGTGCTGGTGTGCGTATATCCAGGAGAGTGATGTGAAGTGTTAGTGGATACTATTTGTGTTTAAAAGTAGATTTTATTGGGTGTGTTCAAGAAGCTCTTCTGCCTATTGTAGTATTTCTGCTTCCAATCTGCACCAGGACAGGTAACATCCCTCTGCACATCCTCTTCAAGCCTCCCAGGTATAAGAAAAGGGAGCCATAAGTACACCTCTGTCTATGACTGTATCCTGGCCCACCACTACCCTCCCTAGGCTTGTGGTGTATTATACTAACCTATCAACTCAGACTAATAAGTGACATTTCTGCTATAATGACAGCAGTTAGAACCTGAAAAACAATTCTGACTTCAAAGATTGATTATCTACAAACAGATCTGAGGCTGATATGGAGAGACCTCAACAAAATGAGGACCCACTCATCAGCAGCAAATGATTACGTGGGGCTGTGAAAGACACCTCCAGAGAATACACACCTATGCTTGAAATACTTTTTGTTAAGGTTAAGTCTCTGGAATCTAGAGCAGAGGACGTTGAGAAGAGAAACAGATACGGCAATCATGGGTCCACTGAGCTGTTGAACAGGGGCCCTTTTTCTACCATGGCCATCTCAAACTTTTTTACAGTTGACCCCCCCTCCTGTATTCCAGACCAATATTGCGTACTGCTGTCCCGGCCATGCACTTTTATCCTAAAATTACAGAAAGAGACACTATGCTTTGAAGTAAAACTCAAGGGTGAGCTCCATCATGAGCTCATGATATACCCCAACTACTCTACTGATTTCTTGAATTACATAGTTCACTTTCATTATGGGATGTTTTGACTGAACTATTAAAATTATAAAACCTTAGATCAAAATATTGTGTGTTATACACTTTCTCCTGTATAGTAATTTCATTTGATATGTATAGTTTCTTGCACATTGTTATTTGTATAATTTGCATGATTTAAAGGGATAGCGCAGTGTTTTTTTACAAGTTTTTATGTATACCTTATATCAAGATATTTGATAGCTGGGTAAAGAAAATCCGGAATCCGTTGCACTTGTCAATCTTTATTCATTATAGATAAAATCTATATCACAGACAGTGTCAGGGACAAAATTGTTAACGTGTTTCAGGCTAAAAACTAGTGCTTATTCATAACCACTGAATAACACAAACAATTACACCACATAAATATCCTGTGTGTGATTAGGGTCTGCACTCGCCTGCAACCCAGAACAGTCCTCCCAAGCAAAACATTAGTACGGGAGGAACACAGGTCACATGGGGTTGCATCCCAATCACACACACAACATAAACACCACAATAAAAATTGTACTATCAAAATTAAATGTATTAAAACCAACAACTTGTGTGACACTGCATCCAGAAATTGTATATTTCATACCAAGAAACACTGAACCTATCCTGCAGATCCTAATGTTTATACACTGTTCAAAAAGTTAAAGAAATTATTTTTAATCAAAGTATAGCATCAAGTCAATTAAACTTCTGGGATATTGATGTACTAGATGGGTAACAATGAGATGACCCCTAAAACAGGATTGGTTTTACAGGTGGAGTGCACTGACATTTTTTTCCCTACTCATCTATTCTGACTGTTTTTAAATAGTTTTGCATTTGACTAGGGTCAGCGTCACTATTGGTAGCATGAGGCAATACCTGGACCCTACAGAGGTTGCACAGGCAGTCCAACTCCTCCAGGATTGCACATCAATACGTGCCATTGCCAGAAGGTTTGCGGTGTCTCTCAGCACAGTCTCAAGAGCATGGAGGAGATTCAAGGAGAAGGGCAGTTACTCTAGGAGAGCTGGACAGGGCCGTGGAAGGTCCTAACCCATCAGCAGGTCTGGTATCTGCTCCTTTGTGCAAGGTGGAACAGGATGACCACTGCCAGAGCCCTACAAAATGACATCCAGCAGGCCATTGGTGTAATTGCCTCTGATCAAACAATCAGAAACAGACTTCATGAGGGTGGCCTGAGGGCCTAACATCCTCTAGTGGGCCCTGTGCTCACTGCCCGGCATCATAGACCTCAACTGACATTTGCCATTAAACACCAGAATTGGCAGGTCCACCATTGGTGCCCTGTGCTTTTCACAGATGAGAGCAGGTTCACTCTGAGCACATTTGACATACGTGAAAGGATCTGAAGAAGCCTTGGAAAACGTTTTGCTGCCTGCAACATTGCTCAGCATGACAGTTTTCATGGTGGGTCAGTGATGGTCTGGGGAGGCATATCAATGGAGGGACCTCTACACAAACCTCTACAGGCTAGGCAATGGCACCCTGACTGCTATTAGGTATCGGGATAAAATCCTTGTACCCATTGTCAGACCCTACACTGGGGCAGTGGGTCCTGGATTCTTCCTTTTGTTGCATGACAATGCCCGGCCTCATGTGGCGAGAGTATTGCAGGCAGTTCCTAGAAGATGAAGGAATTAATACCATTGAATGGCCCCCACGCTTGTCTGACCTAAATCCAATAGAACACCTCTGGGATATCATATTTTTGTCCATCCGACACCACCAGGTTGCACCTCAGACTGTCCAGGAGCTGAATGATTCCCTGATCCAGATCTTGGAGGAAATACCCCAGGACACATCCATCCTCTCATTAGGTGCATGCCCTGACATTTTCAGACATGCATACAAGCACGTGGGGGCCATACAAACTACTGAGTACCATTTTGAGTTACTGCAATGAAATTTCAGCAAAATGGACTAGCCTGCTGCATCATTTTTCACTTTGATTTTTGGGATGTCTTTAAATTCAGTCTTCTGTAGGTTGAAAATTTTAATTTCAATCAAACGATGGGGCATCCTTATGTTCCTAACACATTACCCAGTCCTTATCAATATAGATATCCAGCATGATATTATTCCCCATTGAGATGTGTTTTCAAAGTGTTCTGTTAATTTTTTTGAGCAGTGTATATACAGTACATGTGTCAATATACAAATATATGTAGCTATAGGAATATGGACACCCCCTTTTATAAAAGTGACTACTAGTGTATTACACCAGAAACCAATGCTGTACCCTCCAAGATGAATATTATAAACTCACAAGTGCATACAGTATATAGATGAAGTATGATAATCTGAACACATTCTCTGAACAGCGATCAAGAAATCCCAATCCTGGAGATCTAATCCAATATAAAGACAATTTACTGGGGGGTGTGCAAAAGTCCTATCTAGGGCCACCTATCACAATCTATTCACTATGAATTGCCTGTACCAATCTCTACTATTCATTCATAAAAATGGGTCAAAATTCCAGCCTTCCGGGATTCTTGTTTTTTTTTTTTTAAGAGTTGTGTTTATTGAAATCGTACAAAAGTATAACAAGGCAAGGTAGATAAGAACAGGCAAACGTAAGGCAGTCAGTATAAATACAATTCACATGGAATTCCAACGCTAAATATCATATGGAGTCAACTGAACCTCCTTAACAAAAAAAAAGGGGGGGGGGAAGGGGGGGAAGGGGAAAAGGTAAGAATAGAGAAACCCCCGAGAGGGGGTGAAGGAGAGGAAGAGAAATAAAAAAAAAAGGGGGTGCGGGGGAGGAGTAGAAAAAGAGAGGCAAAGAAGAAAAGCAAATCATAAACATAAACAATAACCAAGCAAGTACACAGTACAAACTAAGTAAGGCCCTGAGCCTCCAGCCAAACCAGTCCATATTTTATCAAATTTAGCTGGACAATTACGGCTCATATAAGTAAGTTTGTACAACTGCCGATTTCCATTCCAAGACTGTCGGCGGAGCCGACTGATTCCAATTCAGCAGAATTTCTCTCCTAGCATAGTAAAACGCATAGAAGACAAGCAGTCTATTATGTTTAGACATCTCCACCAGGTCCAAAAGGCCTAGCAACATAATCAGGGGATCCACGGGGATAGACAATTTACTAACAGCGTTAACAGTATCCAGTACCCCGATCCAGAAGGCGAGAAGCTTGGAACATTCCCAGAACATATGGAGAAACGTGCCCACCTCTGCATCACAACAAAGACATGTGGCTGATCTATCAGGATATATCACAGCCAAACGCATCGGGGTGTAATATACTCTATGGTTAAATTCAAGCTGTATGAAGTGGTCCCTGGCCAAGATCATGGTAGGGAGGCACTGTAGAAGACAATCCTCCCAGTCATCCTCTGATAACGAAGGGAGGTCATTGTGCCATTTATTAAAGAGCACCTGCATTCTAGGGGTAGAGAGTGGCTTCAACAGGGAATGTAGAGCAGATAAAGGCTTAGGCAAATCCTCCAGTAACAGCACAGAAGGTGGAGAGAGAAATTGAGCAGCCACCGCATGACACAATTGTAAAAATCGGAAAAATATTCGGTTGGGCAGGCCATAATTACATTTGAGTTCATAAAACAAAAGCAGGATGCTGCTAGCCCTCATATGGTGCAACATTTTTATACCACGGGGTGAGGGATCGTATGCAAATGTGGGAGGGCAGGGTTACTCCAGAGTGGTGTGTGAGGGGAGTACACATTATTCACCCGAGATTGAGCTCCAGCCTGACTCCACACCCTAAGGGGCCTCAGCATAGGAAGAGTGGTGGCAAAGTTGGACTACGGACCTCTATGAATTAGGTTATGAAGTTCAGCATACAAACCCAGTATTGCCACCTCCAGGATCACCACAGCATTATCCCGGGAAAGCTACCATTGTACCATGACCAGTACAGCCGCCCAATAATATAGAAGCAGTTTAGGAAGTGCCAGGCCACTGCGATCGATAGGCAAGTGCAGCGTGGATCAGGAAAGTCTAGGGGCCCTTCCAGCCCAAATAAACCCAGAGGCAATGCCATCAACTCAACAGAAAAAAAATTGCAGGATCTGCACTGGTGTATGCTTAAAAAAATAGATAAACTTAGGTAGGAATATCATTTTTAAAAGATTAACCCGGCTGATGGTGCTAATCGGAAGGGAAGACCACGCAGTACATTTAGTCTGCAACTGTTGGACAAGAGGGTAAAGATTGTCCACTAGAAACTTCTTCAAGTCATGTTGCACTGTTACACCCAAATACTTAAAGCAAGAGACCAATTTAATAGTGGCAAAGGAAATGTCAGGTAAGGGCCCTGATGCAAGAAGAAACAGTATGGACTTCTCCCAATTAATGCGGAACTTCCTAAGTGATCAGTAAGACTCAGTGCCTCCCTAAGAGATGAATTACAGTCCCTCAAATATAGGAGCGTGTCATCTGCATAGAGGGAAATCCTATCCTCCCAGTCACCCACAGATAGGCCATGTAAAGAATCAGAAGAGCGGATTAGGCAGGCTATGGGCTCAATCGCCAGGGCAAACAAGCCCCGAAAAAGTGGACAGCCTTGCCGAGTGCCCTTGTGGAGAGCAAAAGTGGGGGAGAGGATATTGTTACTACGTACTCTCGCAAATGGCACACTGTAAAGGTACCTAAGCCACGAAATGAAATGAGGGCCAAGTCCAAAGCGATGCAGTGTTTCCCATAAATATTCCCACTCAACTGAATCAAAGGTCTTCTCAGCATTCAAGGACAGCACCACCCCAGGGTCATCTCTATCGTGAGCCGCAGAAATATGGGTGAGTAGTCTCCGTATGTTAATGTTCGTACCCTTACACTGCATAAAACCCGTCTGACAATGATGCACCACCGCAGAGATAACCGAACCCAGTCTCCCAGCCAGCACCTTGGCGAGTACCTTCGCATCAGTATTCATGAGGGAAATTGGCTGGTAGGAGGAGCATTGATTTGGGTCTTTCCCAGGTTTCAAAATCACCACAATCACTGCCTGAAGCACATCAGAGGGCAGAATTCCTTTCTCTAGGAGTGTGTTAAAAAGCATTTGAAATCGGGGAGCCATTTGCTCAATGAACGTTTTATAGAATTCAATTGGGAAGCCATCCGGGAACTGCATTTTTCCCGATTGAAGAGCGCCAATCATCTGCTGGATCTCCTCCAGGGAAATCGGTGCCTCCAAGCGCTCCCTCTGGAGTGCAGAGAGATGGCAGGTCCAGATAACGGGACAAATCCAGTGGTGTAAAGGCAGCTCTGGAGGAATACAAATTGGCATAATAGTCAGCAAACAGCTGGTTAATGGAAAGTGTACTAAGAATCCTGGAACTGTCTTCGGCCTGTATAAGAGCAATATTGGAATGGGCAGATTATTACCTAGCCAACCAAGCCAGGAGGCAACCCGCTTTATCCCCTGTTCAAAAATACATTGTTTTAATGCAGCATAGCCTTCCGAGAGGCCTCAGTGCGAAGCAACAAGGTGTCCCTAATAGCCAGCTGTAAATTGTGATGACTAACAGGATCTGGATTGAGCACATAATTAGATTCAGCTGCCTGCACCCTTCGGTCCACCAAGTCCACATCTGCTGCCTAACCTGCAGACCCCCTATCAGGGTCCAATATTGGACCTCCCAGGTAGAAGTAGGCACAGTAGTATTCTCATTAGAGTTCCAATAAAGCTCCAATGCCTTCCCTATAGGGGGTTCTACATCAGGATCAGTGATCCAATACTGGGATAACATCCAGACCTTTTCCCCTGGGGCATCAGCAATACGTAATGTAAGAAGGAGTGGAGCATGGTCAGAAATCCCTCATGGTAGAATGGAAATCTCCCGAACCTTCGCAAAAAGTGTAGGTGTGACATAACAAAGGTCAATGCTAGACAAAGTTTTATGTGATGCTAACTGACAAGTGTATGCCCTGGTCTCAGGATTTTTCCACCTCCATACATTTGTGAACTGATAAAGCTCTTCCCACTTTGCCAACTCCGAATATAATTTATCAACACTAGGGTCCGGCGTAAGATAAAAATCACCAGCAAGAGGAACATGGGATATGGCATAGGAGACCAGGAGTGGAGTCAAGGTAGCCAACGAACACGCGGAAGCTGGAGGCGGAAGATAGAGCCCAACAATTACCATTTCAAAACAGTTAATCATCGCATGGATTATAACATATTTACCCTCGGGGTCCAGCTTGAGATGAAAGAGAGTGAACAGCAACGACTTGGGATTTTTTCTTTTAAATGGAAAATCCAATGTACCTCACGTTTGCACAGTAGTCTAAAGGGGTCCCCCTTCTCTTGGAAGCTATTACCTTCTCAATGGCCTGTAGATGAACCGCCATAGTATTACCACCATGTTTCTCATTAAAATATCTTGCTATGTTTGTGTCATGTTTTTTGATCGTATCATATATAGGATCGATTAGCCGATCTCGTAGTTGCCTAGTAGTACGTCCCACTTATTGCACAGCGCATTTAGCACATGTAATTAAATAGACCACATTATGTGTATTACAGATTAAAAAAGATTTAATATTATACTCCTTATCACTACTAGTGAACTTAAATTTATCATGCTGTATAATCCTGGGACAGCATGGGCACTCATTGACTCCACATTTGAAATTGCCCCTAAAGGACAACCAATAAGTGGGACCCTTTTTAGTGCTGGAGAAACAATTGGGAGACAAATATTGGCTCACGGCAGGAGCCCTCCTGGAGACCACCCTAACCCAACTACCCAAAACATTGGCATGTGCCTCATCCTTGCATAAAATCGGAATACATTGTTCAACGATATTTATCATCTTTGAAAATTTTAGGCTATAAGGAGTGGAAAACACTGGAATATCATGTTCCTTCCCCTTTCACTTTTTATCTCTGAACAAAGATGATCTAGGTGTGGTTTCCACAATGTCATGGGCTCTCTGTAGATCAACTTGGGAGTACCCATGTTGTAGAAGCCGGTGACTCATAGTTTAGGATTCATGTGTGAAATTCTCTTCAGCTGAACATATACGGTGAAGCCTAAGAAGCTGTGCTACTGTTATACCTCTAATAGTATATCTTGGATGACCCGAATCCACCCTTGCCAATGTATTACCCGACAAAGGTTTCCTGCATAGGCTCATGTCCATTCTCCCATTACATTGTGTTAACCATACTTCCAAGAAAGGGATAGTGTTCCCATTCCTGCATCCTGTAACTTTTAGATTCCAGTTATTATCATTAAGATATGAAATGAATTCTTCCAACACAAAATGGGTATCCTTGATCACAAAGATCACATTTTCAATATAGCGACAAAAAATCTAATCTGGGAACAGTATGGGTTTATCCCCATAGATGAAGGTCCTCTCCCACCACCCCATATATAATTTTGTGAGAGAGGGAGAAACTCTCGCACTCGTGGACACACCTCATCTTTGATGAAAAAAATTGATAATCGAACTGAAAAAAATGATCTGTAAGCAAATAGCCTATACTGTCTAGAATAAACTCTTTTTGGGTACATGTGAGGTCGCTATATTTGTCTAGATAGAAATTAACTGCCTCCAATCCCAATGTATGTAGAATAAAAGAATAAAGACTAGCCACATCACATGTAACCCAAATGTAATTTGTTTCCCATTCAAAATCCACCAATAGGCTCAACATTTTTGGGAGGATTTTTCTGGGTTGCAGGTAAGGGCGGCACCTTAATCAAACACGGGATATTTATGTGGTGTAGTTGTTTGTGTTATTCAGTGGTTATGAATAAGTGCTAGTTTTTAGCCTGAAACGCATTAAGCTTTTTGTCCCTGACTGTGATATGGATTTTATCTATAACGAATAAAAATTGAAGAGTGCTGCAGATTCCGGATTTTCTTTACCTTGCAGTTTCACAGATGAGCTGTGCATGCACACTCTCTCTAATGGTCAGTGGATGATCCATGCTACTCACCTGGAACGGCTTTGCTGTGTATATTTTTGATATTTGATATCGATTGAAGTTAGTTTATTGCACTAAGCAAGGAATTCTGTGTGGTTTAACATGAACTCATGATATACTTCAAATACTTAATTGATACTCAGCATCCGCATTATTCTTTGATGCAGTCAGATTCAGGCTGTGAGCTAAGAACATCACAGATAGCATGGTGCTTCCAGCTAACCTTGGGGTCCAAGATGGAGTGAAGACGCTCTTTATTCACTGATCTTGAAGCTGTTTCTACATGATTAGATTTAGTGGGCTACTCATAACCCTGCCTTGTGATATCTAACTTTCCCAGTTTCACTGTTGCGGCCTGCCCTCATGGATATCCTAAATCATAACTTTCAACTTGCTCCCCTTCCTTCCTCATGGGAGTTTAAGTACCCACTATCTGGCATCCTTGGCTGTGAAGCTAGAATCTTCATTTGTTAGCCACCAAGACCCGGCTACATAAACTGTCCCCCGCCAATATGTCTCCCAAATTTGCTAAAAAATACTTCTTTATGAAACCCAGCTCATACAGTATATGAGCAGGGGGAGAAAAAAAGGCAGACTTCTTGCAAGGTTACTCAGTAGCCAAACAAATTGCCAAGATATATGGTCTGCATAAGCAGCCAAATACTGGACTTATTGAGCAATTCTCTCACATTTACCAGATACTATACTTGCCTACTGCATCCTATACCCCAAATGAACTAGGGGCCTACATATATACTGTCGCGCCACTTAGTTTTTCCCCAACATGGTGAGATAGACTGAATGCCGGTATTTCCTCTTATCTCCTTATCTACCTCTTAGATGTTGATGCAAAAATACTAACAGAGGTTCTGGCAAAGAGGCTCGCTTGTTTGATCCCTCATCCAGGGTAAGGGCACTGATCTAAATATTCACTGCTAAACGACATTAATATCAACATCAGAGTAATTGCCTCTTTAGATTCCAAGAAGGCTTTCAGTTCAGAGAGTGGCCATACCTTTACATGGTCTTAGCTAAATTTGGCTTTTACATGGACACAACTACAGTATTCTGACCTTAAGGCCCATGTGTTTGGCAACTCTCTGCCCCCTTTAACTTTCACAGTGGCACGAGACAGGGTTGTCCCCTCTCCCCAGACCTGTTTGTCCTAGTTATGGAGGCTCTTGCAACTCATATCTATCTTACCCTGGAATTCCGAGGTCTAAGGGTGGGTCCTTTGGAAGACAAACTGATGCTATATGCAGAAGATACCTGCACAATGGTCAGTCTTCCTTCGAGTCTGGTGTAAGGAGCCTGATAGCTTTGGACAGTACTTGGGCATTAGGATATATTTTTATATGCTGTACCATCTTTATAAACATGCTCAATTATTGGCAGGATGTTCTCCTCTCCAATGGGTGCAACAATTTCAGCACTTAGGAATTGTAATCTCTCTAGACATTATATCCTTCATAGATCTTAATAATAACCCAATTGTTAATCCGCTCATCTCCAAGCGTCAGGCATGGTCCTCTTTACCTCTGTCAGTGGTTGGCAGAATGAAGTTTATCAAAATGATATTCCTACCCACAGTTACCTATATTGTCACGTATAGTGGAACACTGACCATGAGAGCATGGCAAGGTATGGGTGCCTGTTAACACCCACAGAGATCACTGGACTGATCACAGACACTTTGCTGAAAAGATGCCAGGAACAGAGCAGCTGGTGGCAGACACTGCTAATTTGGCACCAGCCTTGGTGACAAGAGTGCGCCAATTTTAAGTGCACATGCGCATGCCTATGCATATGTTTGTGCAGTTTCCATTCTGCACATGCGCATATGTATGTGCAGAGAAACTTCACTTGTGCTTTGATCAAGCCTTTTCTGGCATATATAGTTCATGATTTGGATTCCTCTGTGTATCTTTCAGAAAATATTTCTTTCATATCAACCTTTAATTGGGTGGTAAGCCCCCTGGAATAGTTCTTGTTACTTTAAAACTATCAATGACTGGAACAGATTTGACACAAGCTAATATGCAATATTACTACTTGGTAATGGTTATTATTACCTGGTGGTTTACCCTGCTTGCTGACCTTCCAGCAGTAGATCTAGGGCAACCGTTTTAAGCTCTCCACAAGCCTGACAATCTTTAGTATGTAAGGGACATTAAGCATCCCATGAAAACTACACTAAACGCCTGGTATACAGTTCTGAACTGGTCTTGCATGCCTAATTCATGATCTCCTCACACCTTCTCTGGGTTAATCTCAATCTCCAACACCTGAGCAAAATACCATACACCAAATCTGGTCTACACTGGACATTACCATGCTTGGCCAAATCTACCAAGCAGGGTACCTTTGACTTCTTTTAAAAGAATAGCGCCCACTGTAAACCCTGTTAAGGAGACAGGACCTTAGTAAATCCCCCTCCTCCATTAATACCCTGCTGACAACATTACATAGTTCCAAATCCAATACCCTATTCTATAAATGGAAACATTTTGTCCCTACTCTTACAGAGAAGTTTTGGAAAGATACCATGGTACAATATATCAAACTGATGATCTCTGCTAAAGACCATTTTTTTCAAATGAAAGTTCTACATAGGATTTACTAAACCCAAAGAGATTGCATCATATCCACCATACTGTTTCCCCTATCTGTAACAAATGTCAAACTGAGGTAGACACTTTTTATCACATGGTGTGGAGTTGTCCTCAGATCCGGCATTATTGGCATCAGGTGGTAGCTAGACAAACAACAGTATCAGATTTATCCCTGATGTTGGACCCACAGGTCTTCGTACTGGGCATTCCAGATAATCTTACACCCACTAAAATATGTTACATTCATAATTTTCTTTGCATCCTACTAAACTATTCAAAAAATACTAGTTAAGTGGAAACTCCCATCTCCCCCTCCTATGAGGAATGCCATATTACTATCCAAAATGTTCTGCCATGTACCAACTAGAGTTACCCTGCATAAAGTCAGTTTTTAAACATCTATGTTCATCACACTTTCTACTTTCCTATGTGGGACTCTGGGAACAGGACCTTATACACTTAATAATACCTCTCAAGAACTGGAGTAAAGCCTAGTCCAGAACAGCAAAATGTTCAGTACCACTATACATGAGTCTGCTTACAATATCCTCTTTTATTTGCAGTAGGTGCCAACATGGATGTTGAAAGTGATCATGTTCTATAATTACAGATGTTTTAGGGGCTGAAAGGGGCATCCACCAATTTGGTGGACTTGCCCAAAACTGATCTCTTTTTGGTCCCAAATTTTTAGCCTCATTCACGTTCTGTTTTTTTGTACCAGTTCCAAAGGACTCTGGAATTGTACTTTTGTACCATCCAGTTTTAGACCCTACAGTTGCTTAACAAAAGCTTGATGCTTTCCTTTTTATATTGACTAAGCAATTGATTTCCAAAGCATCGAAAAAAACTAGAGTTCTTCTACTGTAGTAGAAGTTGAAATACACATAAATATGCTGCTTGCTAATGAGACTTTTTTCAGTATTGTCATTTCCAGCTATGATTTGTGAGAAGTGTGCGAACCTTGACTCCAATATGCACTTCCGTTCCTGGAGCCATCTACTCTTAGCTATTTATGAACACCCCTTTCTTATATTTAGCTCTAAGCACCAAGGGGATTACCCACCGGTCCCTCTCTGCCTTCCTCCTCCTCTCTGCTTCCTAACCCTTCTTTCTGTTTTTGTCCATCTTCTTTTAACTCCCTTCCCAAATTTTTTTTTTTATATTCCTAATCTGTACCTTCAGCCAAGAGCCATATCTCTTGCTAGCTGCAAAGGAAGGCATCTTATCATGAAAAGCTTGATCACAATGTATGGATTTCTGATATGACCTGGACTGCCCTCTCTTTCTGGCTCTCCCACATACTTTTAGTGAATCACATTACTGTTTCTGTGCAGCACCTGTGCAGGAAACTGTCTCGCTATTCCCTGTTTTGAAAAATGTATAAAAATATTACAACCGAAAAGTAGATTTTATAAAAACATAATTACATAAAATTGAGTTTTCTTTATATCTCCATGGGATATCATTATAGTGGTAATTTGCATATTACCCTATTTAATGCATAAAAAACATAGACAATAGACAAGTTATAAAAGAAGATCAATGTTTTCTTGGCTGATAGGTGGCAAGTCAGATCTTTCTATTTATTCTTCAAGAAATATCAGTGCCATTTTTTTTTTTTAAATATTTATTAATTTTTCATGTTATTACAAAAATTCCACAAGAAGAGACACAATACATATAAATACTCAATACATTTCTACTTTGCCCCTTCTATTTTACCTCTTTTCTTTCCCTACCCTCCCAGCCCACCTTTACCCCCCTTCCCCCCTCCCTCCCCTCTGCAAGATCTCCAATCTCTCAAGGCCCAATAACTTTAAATAACTTCCTAGTTTAAAGTTTTCTATATTTCTCTTTCAATCCTGATTTTTCCCATTTTTCCCATCGCAAATAGTATAGATCCAACCTGTCTTCCTGAATATAATAAGATTTTTCCATTCTACTAATCTGGTTTACCCTATTGATCCAATCCTCCTCCGTCGGCACCTCCGTCTTCCACCAAAACTTGGGAATCAACCCTTTTGCAGCACTTAAGTAGTACCATACGCCTGATTCTTTATATTTATTTACGGTTGTCTCAACATTATGTAGGAGACACATGGTTGGGTCTAGCCCTATGTCATTTCCAGTTATTATTTCTAGAGATGAGCGAATCGAACATGACGAAGTGGAATTCGTTCCGAAGATTTGGAAAAATTCTATTCGCGACGAATCCGAAGATTAGCAAAATTCGGATGCACGAATCGAATTTTCCCAAAAATGGCGGCGACATGTGTGGCGACTGAGAAAATGGACAGAGAAGATGGGGCGGGGATCTCTGGGAAGGCGCGCAGACAAGGCGCGCTGACCCATAATGCATTCATGACATGTGATCGCATTAGCCAATCAGCAGCCAGCCAGCATTGTGTAATGGTGGAGCTATAAATCGCGGCCATCTTAGAATTCTCCATTAGCCTCCGGTCATTCAAGAGAGACAGACCTGTGTGTATTAAGGGACAGAGTTAGGGCCACAGAGACTTTAGGGCCACAGAATCGTTACTCAGGGCCACAGAATCGTTACTCAGGGACACAGAATCATTACTTAGGGCCACAGCTATCAAAGAATCGAAAATTTAAAGTGACATACACCCTTTTTTTTTTTGGTGGCTGTCGTGCACAGTTGGTGCTGCAGTTTGCCGATTGTGCAAAATAAACTGACTTTCTGCTTCACAACCACTATTGTACGTTCAAAGAGTTAAATCCATTTACACGCCGGCTGGCGGTAATATTTTTTGGGTGATTAGTGCATTCCAGTGACACAAACGTACAGTTTCCAGCCAACGGCAAGCTGCAATTGACCGATTGTGTACAATAAACTGACTTTCTGCTTCACAACCACTATTGTACGTTCAAAGAGTTAGATCCATTTACACGCCGGGTGGCGGTAATATTTTTTGGGTGATTAGTGCATTCCAGTGACATAAACGTACAGTTTCCAGCCAACGGCAAGCTGCAATTGACCGATTGTGCTAAATAAACTGACTTTCTGCTTCACAACCACTATTGTACGTTCAAAGAGTTAAATCCATTTACACGCCGGCTGGCGGTAATATTTTTTGGGTGATTAGTGCACTCCAGTGACAGAAACGTACAGTTTCCAGCCAACGGCAAGCTGCAATTGACCAATTGTGTACAATAAACTGACTTTCTGCTTCACAACCACTATTGTACGTTCAAAGAGTTAGATCCATTTACACGCCGGGTGGCGGTAATATTTTTTGGGTGATTAGTGCATTCCAGTGACATAAACGTACAGTTTCCAGCCAACGGCAAGCTGCAATTGACCGATTGTGCTAAATAAACTGACTTTCTGCTTCACAACCACTATTGTACGTTCAAAGAGTTAAATCCATTTACACGCCGGCTGGCGGTAATATTTTTTGGGTGATTAGTACATTCCAGTGACATAAACGTACAGTTTACAGCCAACGGCAAGCTGCAATTGACCGATTGTGTACAATAAACTGACTTTCTGCTTCACAACCACTATTGTACGTTCAAAGAGTTAAATCCATATACACGCCGGGTGGCGGTAATATTTTTTGGGTGATTAGTGCATTCCAGTGACATAAACGTACAGTTTCCAGCCAACGGCAAGCTGCAATTGACCGATTGTGCTAAATAAACTGACTTTCTGCTTCACAACCACTATTGTACGTTCAAAGAGTTAGATCCATTTACACGCCGGGTGGCGGTAATATTTTTTGGGTGATTAATGCATTCCAGTGACATAAACGTACAGTTTCCAGCCAACGGCAAGCTGCAATTGACCGATTGTGCTAAATAAACTGACTTTCTGCTTCACAACCACTATTGTACGTTCAAAGAGTTAGATCCATTTACACGCCGGCTGGCGGTAATATTTTTTGGGTGATTAGTGCATTCCAGTGACATAAACGTACAGTTTCCAGCCAACGGCAAGCTGCAATTGACCGATTGTGCTAAATAAACTGACTTTCTGCTTCACAACCACTATTGTACGTTCAAAGAGTTAAATCCATTTACACGCCGGCTGGCGGTAATATTTTTTGGGTGATTAGTGCATTCCAGTGACACAAACGTACAGTTTCCAGCCAACGGCAAGCTGCAATTGACCGATTGTGTACAATAAACTGACTTTCTGCTTCACAACCACTATTGTACGTTCAAAGAGTTAGATCCATTTACACGCCGGCTGGCGGTAATATTTTTTGGGTGATTAGTGCATTCCAGTGACATACACGTAGAGTTTACAGCCAACGGCAAGCTGCAATTGACCGATTGTGCTAAATAAACTGACTTTCTGCTTCACAACCACTATTGTACGTTCAAAGAGTTAAATCCGGTTTTATTTTTGGGGTGCTTATTGAATTAAAGAGTATGTCAGACAACACGCAGAGGAGTGGCAGAGGAGGCAATGTTTCAGGAGCGAGCAGACGTGGCAGCAGAGGAAGGGGTCGAGGCAGCACTAGTCGCAGCCAGAGGCCAGTGCTCCCGGGGTCATCCAGCGGTCGTGTCTCCACCGACAACCCTGCCGTCATCGATTGGTTGACTCGGTCGTCTTCCTCTTCCCAGGTCACCTCTGACACCTACAGCCAACGGTCGGTGGGTACGTCAGACACAACCGTTAGTTGGCATGGCCCGGGAGCAAGCCCACTGAAATCACGTGTCCTCGACCTGCCCCTGTCCTTTGGTGTTCCCTCACCAAGCGAAGTATCGCATGCTGTGGGCTCAGCCCCACTGTACAGTGAGGAAGAGCTAACAGAGGGCGGTCAGGAACGGGGGGAGACATCCGCCTCTTCAGCAGCCAGGCGAAGAAGTACTGGCGAGGAGAGTGGCTCGGTAGCCGGTCTAGAGACAGGTCTGTCTCCTGACCCACACGCAGCCGAGGGGGCTAGTAGTGAGGCGGAGACCCTAATTGATGATGATGAGGCTGATCGCACTTGGCAGCCTCGTCGTCATCAGGCTATTGCTTCCGCATCATCAGGAGAAGAGGGTGCCAGCTTGCCAGCGAGCAAAACAGTCGGTGGGTTGCCCAGGAGGCAGCAGGGTCGCAGCAGTGTCAGTGGAGCCAAATGGCCACGGAGTAGAGCACCAGCTCCACTGCAGCCTACCACCACGGCCAGTAGTGGTGCCGGTGTGCACGGAGGAAGTAGCAGTCAGCCAGTGAGGAGTAGCGGGGGCAAAGTTTCCTACTCGGCGGTGTGGCAATTTTTCGTCAAGCCGCCCGAGGAAGTAAACGTAGCCGTATGTCGACTATGTGGCCAGAAAGTCAAGCGTGGCCAGGGGGCCAATGTTGGGACTACAGCGTTGCGTCAGCATATGCAGCGTCGCCATTTGGTGGCCTGGGAAAACCGTGATAAAGATACGGCGGTTCTGCCTGCCCCAGCCCCCGCTCCATCACCCGCTCTGTTACTTGCTCCGTCACCCGACGTCAATCGCCCTCTATCAGCCAGTCAAGGCTCCAACACCTCTGCTGAGGGGAGTTGTCGCTCGTTGGCATCTTCCGCTCGTTCAGATGCTCCTTCTCCTGCTACTCCTCTTCACGGATTCCGTCAGCAGTCTTTCTTGGAATCCGTTTCCAAGAGACAACAGTTTGCGAGCACGCACCCGACGGTGCAGAAGCTGAACGTCCTCCTGTCCAAGTTGCTGGTGCTGCAGTCCCTCCCTTTCCAAGTGGTGGACTCAGCACCTATCCGAGAAATGATGGCTTGTGCCGAGCCGCGGTGGAGAGTGCCAAGCTGGCATTTCTTCGCCAAAAAGGCAGTGCCAGCCCTGCATTCACATGTAGAAGAGATGGTGGGCCAGTCTTTGAGCATGTCGGTCTCTGCCAAAGTGCACGGCAGCACCGACGTGTGGAGCTGTAACTACGGTCAGGGACAGTACATGTCATTTACGGCCCACTGGGTGAACGTGGTGCCGGCACAGCCGCACCAGCAACTTGGACAGGTCACGCCGCTTTTGCCTCCATGTTTGCACGTCCTTGGTCCAGCAAAGATGTCCGCCTCTACCACCTCTTCTTCCGCCGTGTCCTCAGCCGCCACCCCCGTGCCAAGTCCCATTACCCGACCGGCATATCACATGTGCAGGGCGCAACGGTGTCACGCTGTGCTGCACCTGGTATGCCTTGGCGAACGTAGTCACACAGGGGAGGAACTTCTGAGTGTAATGAACAGAGAAATCGACAGATGGCTGTCTCCGCGCAAACTGAAAATCGGAACCATGTTGACCGACAACGGAAAGAACATGGTGTCTGCTCTGCGTCAAGGAAGGTTGTGCCATGCGCCATGCATGGCTCACGTGTTCAATCTGGTTGTCAAGCGGTTCCTAAAATCCACCATCCCACTGCAAGACATCCTTAAAATGTCACGTAAACTTTGCATGCATTTCAGCCATTCCTACACCGCAAAGCACACCCTCCTTGAGCTGCAGCGGCAGAACGGAATTCCACAGCATCGCCTGATCTGCGACGTTGCAACAAGGTGGAATTCAACCCTACATATGTTAGACCGCCTTTACGAACAGCGAAAGGCCATCACCGATTTCCTGATGTTACAAGCGGATAAAGGTACTCCCCTGTGTAACTTAGATGTCAGCCATTGGCAGCTCATGCGTGACACCTGCCGCTTGCTCAGGCCCTTTGAGGAGGCCACGCTATTCGTGAGTCGGCAGGACTATGGGATGAACGACGTCATTCCTCTGTTGCACGTCCTGGAACAATTGCTGTTAACAATGGCTAGTCAGGGTGCGGTAGACGTGGCGCACAGATCTCAACGCCACATGACCCCTGTGGGGGCAGGACAGGAAGAAGAGGAGGAGGTAGAGGAGGACATTGGTGCTCAGGAATTATTGAGTGAAATGGGTGGTTTTTCCACTCAGCGGACAGGAGTGGAGGAGCAGGAGCATCTGGTAGAGGAGTAGGAGGAGACAGAGGACCCAGACGCACCATGGCAGTATGCTGTGAAGATGGAGGCAGGGAGTCCCTCGCATTCCTTGGCACAAATGGCCCACAATGTCTCCTCACACTGCTGGTGGGTTCCATTTTGTCAAAGGGTGCTGTATGGCCTCCCATTGCTGCTGCCTCCACCGCCACACTGTGGCTCCACACTCTGGTTTTGGCCCCGTGACTGCCCAAATGAGTGAAGTGTGCGGTGATTCTAAGATCGACGGCACTCATCTGCATGTCATACTGACTGACAGTATTATTTCTCTTCCCCAGCAGACTCCAAGGGCATTTAAATTAAAGGTACAGTGTTCTGCACTAATATAAAGGCTCTCTGAAGCCTAGAAACACCCTTTTTATAAGTTAAATTCGCAGCGAATATATTCGGCTCGAAGCAAATTTATTCCGCGAATTCGGCGAATCAGCCGAACCGAATTTTTGAATAATTCACTCATCTCTAATTATTTCTATTGATTTAACTATTGTCTTCCAGAAAACCTGAATTTTTGGACATTGCCACCATATATGAAACGCCGTGCCCTCCTCCCCACATCCTCTCCAACACATTTTTGAATTCTCCCCCGTCATCCTGTGCTCAGTGCTCGGTGTAATATGCCATCGTGTCAGACATTTATAATTAATCTCAACGTCTCTCATACTAACACTCTCGTGAACTAATCTAAATATCTTATTCTGTTGATCTTCATCTATCACCACCTCCATATCTCTTTCCCAATTTGTTATAAAAATTAACTTTGTGTCTGTGTCTAATTCTGTGAGTATTCTATAAATTTTTGTAACACCATGTTTCCCATCTCTATGTGTTTCTAATAGCCTTTCAAACATATTCCACTCCTTTTTTAATCTCAAGGGCTTTGGGAGATTTCCAATAAAACATTTTAATTGGTGATATTTCCACTCATCTATTTTAGTAAACATATCTCCTCCCCTCTCTTTTAATTCTTTAAATGTTCTCAATTCCCCCTCTACCAATACGTCTCTCAGTTGGATATCTTCCTTTTTAAACCATCTCCCTGATATCTCATCTTTTCCTGGAGGGAAGAACTCCGTGTTTGCAAGAGGCATTAATATAGAGTTGAATTCCCATTTCATGTGTTTGTGTAAATTATCCCATGTCCTTAAAACGTTTAAAGTGAAGGTGCTTGTGCTTTCTTTAATTCTTCTATAATGTGCAGGAACCCATATCATCTTACTCAAATTAATTCCACTCAGTTCATTTTCTATTTTTACCCAACCTTTCCCCTTGTGGTTAAAAGTCCAATCATAGATTCTTGCTAAAATTACTGCTTTGTAATATCTCTTGACATCAGGTAGTCCCATCCCCCCTTTCTCTTTAGTCCTACTCAGTGTTTCATATGATATTCTTGGTTTTTTATTCCTCCATATATATCTTGTTATCATTCTTCTCATTATCTTAAAAAATGCCTCTGGGAGTTTTATTGGAATCATTTGAAATCTATAGAGTATTTTAGGTATAATTACCATTTTAACTAGATTTATACGTCCTAACCATGATGGATTTCCTCCTTCTAATCTTTTTAGTTCGTCCTTAATCTCATTTATCAGGGAAATATAGTTTAATCTATACAGTTGTTTACATGAGGTAGCAAGTTTTATTCCCAGGTATTTTATATCTTTTTCTCTCCATATAAAGGGGAATTCTTTTTGTAGCTTCTCTTTTTCGCTCTTTGGTATATTGATGTTCAAAATCTCTGTTTTTGTTGGGTTAATTTTTAGATTTGATAGTTCACCATATTCCTTCAGGGTCTTCATTATACTTGGTAGTGTTATTCGGGGGTTGCCTACATAAAACAATAGATCGTCCGCAAAGGCCGCTACTTTATGTTCTATATTTTCTATCTGGATTCCCTTTACCGCTCCGCTATTCCTTATTATTGATAACAGGGGTTCCAATGTCAAAAGGTACAGCAAGGGGGACAATGGACAGCCTTGTCTTGTTCCATTGGACATCCCAATGGATTCCGACCTCTCCCCGTTTACCGTGATGATTGCGGTGGGCTCCCTATATAATTTACCTATCCACTCACGCATTCTCTCTCCAATCCCCAACACTTCCAAGTTGTCCATCATAAAGCCCCAGTCCACTCTATCAAACGCCTTTTCGGCATCAGTTGACAAGAGCACCACCGGGGCTTTTCCTTTTCTACTTTTCTGGATAAGCATCAAAGTTCTCAACCCATTGTCTCTACCCTCTCTCCCCGGGACAAACCCCACCTGATCTCTATGGATCCATTCGGGCATTAGATCTTTTAGCCTGTTTGCCAAGACCTTTGCGTACAACTTGGTATCAGTGTTTAATAATGAAATTGGTCTATAACTAGAGCACTGAGAAGGATCTTTTCCCTCCTTATGAATGAGAACGACATGGGCCTGAAGGGATTCCCTCCTCCCCTCCATCCCCCCTCCCAAGTCATTCATATACTTCTTTAACTTTGGTATCAGTACTTCACAAAATTTTTTATAGTACTTAACTGTATAACCATCCGGGTCTGGGTTTTTCCCTCCCCCTGTACTTCTTAATGCTACTTCTATTTCTTCCAGGGAAATTTCCGCATCTAAGGAATTCTATTGTGCTTCACTAAGCTTTGGCAATCCAGCATTTTTTAAATATATCTTCCTTTTTTCGTTAATACCTTCTCTGGTTTCTTTTGGTGAACCTTGATGACTGATGTTATACAACTTTCTATAATACTCCGTGAATACTTTAATGATTTCTTTAGTTGAGTGGACCAACTCCCCCTTAGGGCTTTTTATCTTTTCTATATAATTCCTGTTTTTCTTTTTATTCAGGGCTCTCATTAAATATTTTCCTGGTCTATCTCCCCATCTATATCTTTCACTTAATACTTTGTTATATACCCTTCTCCTCTCCTCTTCCATCAATCTCTCTAATTCGTCTTTTTTATCCATTAACTTCTGTCTTGTTTCTATTGTTATTTTCTTCTTATGTATCTGCTCCAAATCCAGGATTTCCTTTAAGAGTCCACTAACCCTCTCTCTTCTTTCTTTTTTCTTCCTTGCTCCCATCGCAATCAAAATTCCTCTTATATATACCTTATGACTTTCCCATACTGTAGCTGTCGTTACTTCCTCTGTCTCATTCTCCTTGAAAAATACCTTAATCTCTTCCCTGATCTTCTGCACAATATCTTCATCCAAGAGAAGAGCCTCGTTTAACCTCCATCCTAAACCTCCCGTCCACCTTTTTCCCCATCCTATTTTCATTATGACAGGGGCATGATCCGAGAAAGTTCTTGTCTCTATTTCTATTTTAACCAGCATTTCAATGAGTTGATGATCTATTAGAATGTAATCCAGTCTCGAGTATATCTCATGTGCATTAGAGAAGAAGGTATAGTCTCTGTCTTTCATATGCATCATTCTCCAGGTGTCCACCAGTTGGTACTCGTGGATCACCTTCTTCAAAGCTCTCAGAGACCTACCCCCCTCTCTCCGCACAATGGAGGTTGCATCCTTTTGTGGGTCCATACAAAAATTAAAATCTCCTGCTATTATCAAACGCCCTTTTTTAAAATCTATCAATTTTTTCAACAAACCCTTCAAAAAGATCTCCGGTTTCTTGTTGGGGCAATATATATTGGCTAGTGTACACTCAATTCCCTGTAGTTTACCTTTCAAGAACAGGAATCTCCCCTCCGGGTCAGTCTTTCTATCTTCCAACTCAAATCTCATATTCTTTGCCAATCCTATTGCCACCCCCTTTGCTCTTTTAATTGGAGAGTCAGCATAATACCATGTTGGATAATATTTGGATTTTAATTTCACATTTGATTCTATCTCAAAATGTGTCTCCTGTAAAAATACCACTGACGTTGCCCTGTGGTGTAACTCTTTAAACAACTTAAATCTTTTCCCAGGACAGTTCAACCCATTCACATTATATGTTATAAACTGTATTTCTTCCATCTTTCTTGATTCTGTCTATCTCTCTTCTGATTCGTCTCTTCCTATTAGGCCCCCCTACTATCTTGCAGCATATCAACCCAACCTCCCCTCCCTCGGCTCCCTCCCGCCCAACCCCCATCTTCCACCCCCCACCCTCTCTTCTTTTTCCCCTACCCATTTTTAGGCTTATAAACTGCCTACAAATCATTTGTGGATCTGATTCCACCTTTTGATTTAAAATTTAGGGCGTAAGCTCCGCCCATGTACGGCTCACCTCTCCTCCGACCCCCCCCCAGGTCCCCTCTCTCTATCAGCCAGGCTCAGGAAGTATCTTTACTTCTCTCCTAACCGGAGCTTCCCAGAGGGCCTCAACTTTCCGGGGGGGGGGGGAGACCAGGGGCGAGAGAGAGAGAGAGAGAGAGAGAGGGAGGGAGAAAGAAAAAACAAAAAAAACAAACATATTTTCTACCTAATTCTCCCTCCCTTCCCTCCCCGGCCCCAGAGCCTCCCCCCCCTTCCCCTGACCCGCTGCCAGTCCTCTTTTCTTGTGTTCTCTGTATCTCCTTTATCCTCTTCTTCCCACCCAACAATCTCCATTCTTTGCAAGTCTAGTCTATCACAAAAATCCCTTAGTTCCTCCGGGAATCTCAAGTAAGCTGTGGCCCCGTTTTTCCAGCCAATTAGAGTTGCTGAGGTACCCCATCTATACTGCACATTCTGTCTTCTCATTTGCTCCAGCAGGGGTCTCAGGGATCTCCTTCTCCTTAGGGTCTCTGCTGTTAAGTCCGCATAAATTTGGATAGTCCAATCTCCATACTTAATTGATGATCTTCCCTTAGTTTTCTTCCAAATCTCATCTTTGGCCCCAAATTTTTGGAACTGGACAATTATGTCTCTCGGCCTGTCCTTCTCAGTAGCCTGTTTGAACTTTCCTATTCTGAACACTCCGTCTAACTTGATCCCATCTGTATCAGGTCTGTCTCTTATGGAGTTCAGAATTTTTTTAACTAGATCATATAGCGTTTCGCCTTTTGCAGTCTCTGGGATTCCTCGTACTCTAAGATTACACCTTCTTTCTTTATGTTCTTGAGCTTCCATCCTATAGGTCAATTTTTTTCTGAGAGATTACCAAATGGGTTATTTTTTTCCTTGGATTATCTATGTTTTGGGCCTGGATTTTGACTTTCTCCTATGATTCTTCTATTCTTGTTAGCAGATGCCCTAAATCCTTTCGTATGGCTGTCAATTCATGTTTTATCATTTTTTCCAAATTTTGAAACATTTCTATCATCACCTTCTTATTTGGTACTTGTAGTTCACCATCAGATTCTTTTTTTTCCCGAGCCATCTACTATTTGTTGGCTACAACTGCTATTCATGCCCAATGATAATCTAGGACTGCTTCCTAGACTAATGTCCATTTCCCCTTTTGCGCTTGCGCCTTGGGCCCTTTCTGGCGTAATATTTCCATATGATGTAAATTTCTTTATTGTTCCTGTTTGGGACCCTTTGAGCCCTGCTCCCTTGGAACCTTTATTCTTCATATTCTCAAGATGGGATTTTACCGCTTCTTTATGATTTATGGACCAGACAGGCTTGCTGTTTTTCCTATGTGTTTTTACTCTCCTAAGACACCTGGGCCTCCTCTCTTCTTCTCTTCCAACCCCTGGGAATCCTCCCCTCTCCTCTTTCACCCCTTGGTCTCCTGTGTCTCTCAAGGGTCCACAACACAATAAGCCCCCAGCAGCACTCACTCACCCTTCCCAGGTCGGTGACTCCAGGCTTGTGGCACCAGGATTATGTGGAGGGCCTTCACTGCTGCACAGTCCTGGAGGGGGGATTCCTCTGGGTTTCCATACTTTATTTCATTTTGATTCGTCCCAGGGAAGCAGGATGGATCTCTTGATATTCATGGGTCTCCCTGACCCAGGATCAGACAGTCAGCCAGTGGGTGCTTGCAACAGTGGACCAACGGCTCCCTGTCACATCAGGAAGCTGGCCGGCCGCCTCTTTCCCCCAGTGATGCTCCGCGGCAGGTCACGTGCTCAGCAGCGTCTCCTCTCCTCTCAGCCGCACGGATCTCCCACTCATACTGCGCCGGGGGATCCGGCGTGACCCTGCAGCCTCAGATCAGCTCCCATCTCCGGCTCTCCGGGTTCGCCTTCCACCCCGTCCAGACTCCGGTGAGTCTACTCCTATTGAGGGTAACTGGGTGGGTCGGGGAGCGGGACCCAGCAAGGAGCTAGAGCCGCTCGCTCCCCACAGCCGCCATGTTCAGGCTCCTCCCCCCCGAAATATCAGTGCCATTGATCTCTGACACTTTCTGGTGTATCTGTTATCATGTTTCTAGTTGCAATCTGTGGTTCTTCTTGCCAGTCAGTAGAGTCCTTTAGAAAACAGTAGTGCTGTAGTTGCTGGGAGGAACCTCAGCACCTGGCAGGATTTTAAATTATGGGTGATGCTTCAATAAAAATTTAATATTAATGATATGTTTCATGATTCGCTCAGCTGTTTTCAAAAAGTCATTAGGAATGAACCAAAAACCTAGAGCTAAAAATCAAAATAGAAAGGATGAATTTTATTAATGTTCCATTTGCATTCAATCGACCAACAAGTGGGAGAGGCAAACAGAGGAGAAGTAAACTGGCTGAAACACTGACAAAACCTTGCTAAAGCTGGCCATACATGGATCTAAATGAAGCTGCTTCAGATGGGGCCAAACACATTTAGATTCATGTATGTGTAGGGAGGTTGTACAGAAGTCGATCCATCTGTTCAACTGCACTGTTAGATTTCCTCCTTTTGATCAGCACTGCATGCTATAGCCTGCAACACTGATCAGTGTATTTTGACAGAGGAGAGTCTTCTCCGGTGTCAGAATACAATGACACTGCAGGGAGAACTCCCCCATCCACACATTTCGGGTCAACCTGCTGGTTAAATGAAAAAAACTGATCCATCTATGGGCTTCCTTACTGTGTATTGTAAGCTTCATATGAGTGTGTAATGCAAGAAATGGGTGCATCCATCTCCTGTTCAGTAATACTGAGGTGGAATTGTGAGTGTGTTGATGCTTCTCATCATGTCTATCAATGAACTAACATATGGGCAGGGTGAACAGAGGGGGAGAAAGTAAGAGCTAGTTTCCTCAGGTGCATTAAACTCTGGGTCTTGTAGAGCACAGAACAGTACTACCTGTGTACTCATTTCTCCACAGGAACCTGGATGGTCAGTTAGTGATGATGGCAGCAGCCACCATTTTGGTTGATTTTAAGAACAGAGCTGGCTTAGGCAAAATTTTAAGCAGGACCATAGATGGATCAGATCTGCCTGATTCAACAGGGACTGGCTGAGATTCAATCCATGTATGGGCAGGCTGGTTGTGCTGAAGTCTCTCTATCTATTGGCTTCAATACAACCGGACTGTCAATTTTTTTTTACTGCAATTACTGCTGGCAGCCAATGCCGCTAGCAGTGACCATTATTTGAGGATGGGGGAATCGAGTGATTTTCTTTCCTGTAACCTGTGGTTGTATGTAAGAAATCACATCATCTATGGCTTGGCTTACTTTATGTGGAAATAAGTGTAGTATAGCTGATTTAATAGGTGTACTAGCCTCACAACAGTTCTGATTTTTAAAACAAAGGTGTCGATGTCTTTTACAGTTTGGGATAGTGTGAAAATGGTTAATAACTAAAGGTTTGTTTGCTCTCTGTGTTCAAATTGGAAAAAAATCTCTTTACTTCTTGTCTGGTGAAAGGGAAAAACCCTCTCCATTATAATAGAGCTTTTGTCAGCTTTTTATTGTTGTGCTTGTCTTTACTGATATATTTTCCTTTGTGTCTTATCATGGAAACAAGTGGCCAATGAAAAAAACCCTGTAAAAATATGTTTTGGCTGAATTTCTAATACCTTAGGCACAATACTCTACATTGGTCCTTTATTAAATCCCTTATTGGAGTTTAGATCATTCACTTTTAGTATTCAAATGATGCCTTACTACAACATCATATGTATATATTTATCTATAGTATATAATATATATATATATATATATATATATATATATATATATATATATATATATATATTATTTTTTTATTTTTTTTGTTTAATGTGATGATTTTGTAACCTATTTTAAAAACTATTTGAATTTATAAGCTGAATATATTTTTGCTGTCACTGAAATTGTGTTGTACATGACAGGTTAATTGTGATGATCCTTATCAACATACTTACACGTCCCATCTGTTTGCACTGAAAATTTATGCTTCATTTTTAGTAGAAGAAAACTGTCAGATCCAGCACAGAAGAATAATGCATAGGAGATTTGGAAAGAGTATGTAGCTGGATAAGGAAGTTGGCTTTTGACAAGGAGTCTATCAGCATGGAAACAGGTGGTGATGTCCTGCTGCTACAATACCACAGGGCATGTTTGTTGTGACCACTGGCAACAAGAGAAATATTTTATCAATTAGAAAATTAACCAACCCTGGGACAACTGAATATTAAATACAGACTGGTAGGAAAACACTAGTTTATAAATACACTATAAACAGCATGTGACAGTAATTAAAGCTCAACTCCAGGATTTCACACACTTTCTAAAATGTGGTAGATTACTAAAAGTTAATTCCAATGTGATGCATTCCATCTCTTTCATTGTCAATTTACATTTTTACTGAGTTCTAGTATTAGAGCTTGGATGCTGGACCTTCTGGTCTCCTACAGCTGCAGAGTCATATGCAGCCACTCTGCCCACCCTTCCCCTCCTATGTCCTGGTCACAGAGCACTTTGCATTATGTGAACCCATTCACACAATACAAAGCCTTCTGTGAATAGACAGTGGAGGGAAGGGCAGGCACAGCTGCTGTGTGTGAGAATGCAGCATCTCAACTGTTCGAGTGCTGGGAGTATCTTAATACCTATACTCCCAGTGCTAAATAAATCCGTTAGTTGTATATAAAAGTGTCTTGCACTTGTTGAACTTAAGACAAAGTAAGCCAGCACATTTTAGAATGTGACTGAATTCCTGTAGTTCAGCAACGCCTAAAATTACAATGGTCAAATAAAGTGAAGGTAGTTTCCCAATTGGTAAACTGTGTTTTGTCTACCATCTATGTTGATAATATGGGTGAAATGTCAGTTTCTGTTTATTTCCTTTCTCAGAGTGAAGGTAACATTTCCTAACATTTGTTTCTAAGAGTGAATAGCCTTAAAGGGTAACTCCACTATTGTGGGAAAAAAATAGCAAAAAAAAAGCCATATATAATTGCGACACAAGTCATATTGTAAATGAATGTTATTAAAGTGGAGTTCCAGCTGAACAAAAAAAAAAGTCAGCAGCTACAAAAACTGCCACATGTCCCAGAAGACTACAGGGAGGAAGGAGGAAGACAACTTCTGCTTCCGATCGCCTAGGCGATCACAGCAGAAGAGTGGGTACGTGTCAAATTCGGGTACCCGCTCCCCAAAGGTGCCAATCCTTAATGGGGAGTGGGGGACAAAGCATTAAAGTGGAACTTCCCCTTTTGGGTGGAGCTCCGCTTTAACATGTTCCTGCCCGGCCTATAGCAGATTGACTGCCGGGTAGTCCTTTTCTTTCTGTCACTGGGCGTCATATGATGTCCTGTGCATCGCAGCGTGCACGCACGCCCCCGGGACGTTACTATCAGGCTGTGTTTCTCAGACACAGCGCTTCCCCGCTGAAGGCAAAGAGCCAATTAAATTGGCTTTTTACCACGTGATTGGCTGTGACCTGTCACAGCCGATCATAAATATAAACACATAGCGGTCACTCACTGTGGCTATCTTCTCCTCACACACATATCTTATGTGAGGAGGAGAACCTAGGAACAGTGAGTTTTTCAAACCCTTTCTCAACTGTGCACCATACTGCCCCTAACAAAAAGAGTCCCGGTCAGTGCCACCAGTGGGTCTGTCAGATCAGCCCATCATTGGATCTGTCAGATCAGTCCATCAGTGGATCTGTCAGTGGAGCTATTAATGGACCCATCAGTGGATTTGTCATTGCTGCCATCAGTCAGTCTGTCAGCACCACCATCAGTGGATCTTTGAGTGCCGCCATCAGTGGATCTGTCAGTGCAGCCCATCAGTGCATCTGTAAGTGCAGCCCATCAGTACACAGTCCATCAGTGGATCTGTCAGTGCCACCATCAGTATACTTGTCAGTGAACCTGTCAATGCAGTCCATTAGTTCATCCATCAGTGTACCTGTCCCCACAGCCATCAGTGCACCCTAAGCAGTGTACTTGTCACAGAGTTGATACAACTGCCGCCCATCAGCAGTGTACCCATCACAGCCATCCATCAGCAGTTTACCCCTCATACAGCCACAATCACCAGAGCCGCATTGTCAAAAAAAATTTTACTAGTGAGGAGGAGCTCGAAATCCTCAGCATGTCGGATGAGAGCAGCAGGGAGTTCTCACCATCCGATTTCAATTCGGAATACGAGTCAGTAGAAAGTAATGGGTCGGTGACCAAATTGGAGGAGGAAGCAGTCCCTCCTAAAAGGATACGGTGCTCTAAACAGCAGACAACAAGGAGCAGCACCATAACCCCAATGGTCAATCAGCAGACACCAATGGTGCTAGACCCCAGGATGAAAGGCCCAGTACCAGCACTGGAGCATCCCACTAGACCCCAAGAATTAGGGCCCAAACATATCTTCCTGATACCCTGGCAAACCCTTTATGGCTGCCTTCCAGCTCAGGATCAGCTTCATTCCCCCCTTTCACCACACAGCTAGGCATGCAGACCAATACTGAAAAATTTTCTGAAACTGATTTTTTAAATTTGTTTTTCCCTGTTGATTTATTGCAATACATTGTGGACCAAACAAACCTTTTTGCTCAACAGTATATTAATAACAATCCCAGTACATCCTATGCCTGTCCTTTTCTATGGAGATGTCTCACAGTGGAGGAGTTAACATTGTTTTTGGGCCTTACGTTTAACATGAGGCTTAAAAAAACATGAATTGCATACCTAGTGGTCCACCAAACCCATCCATCATTCTGCTGCTATGAACTGATCACACGATTCCTACATTTCAATGACAACTCACAGTGCCCTTCCCCGAGATCATTATAGCAAAACATTTTACTTTTCAAGGATCAAGATAAAGTCAAGGAAGACAAAAGTACACTCACATAGATGTAGCTTGCATCAGGTAGGAAGCATATAACAAGGTAGAATCCAATGTGCACAATGTACATCATATATCAAGGTAGAATCCAATGTACAAGGTGTTCTGCATGAAAAAAGCGCTAGTAGGTATTCAAAAATGGCGCCACGCCGGAAGTACGTCACCCGTGAATGCCGTCAACGCGTTGCATCACGTGACCTCTTGACTTCATCAGGACATTATGATTGGTTGACCGCACTTCTTTATAAAACCATGATCCGCACCAATCAAGAGTGTTGGGCGGTGCTCCAGCGGCCATTTTTGAATACCTACTAGTGCTTTTTTCATGCAGAACACCTTGTACATTGGATTCTACCTTGATATATGCTTCCTACCTGATGCAAGCTACATCTATGTGAGTGCACTTTTGTCTTCCTTGACTTTATATACCATTAAACAGTAATACACTATGGAGATTGTGTTCTCTCTCTGTTTTATGGGCATATGATTTTTATGAGAGTGCTAAGCTGCCTGTTTACTGGTCCAGTGGATCTATGAATTAGTGATTGCCTGCTGACATTGTCTGGATTTTAGAGCGGTCGCTTTGAGGATCCAGAGGAGAGTTTATTTGCTTTGTGGCCCTGAAGTGGAGGTGAGAGGTCATTGCAGACATTTTTTTGGGGTTCACATTGAGGGTGTGCTGACATCCACATCGTGCATAAACCGGAAGATCACTACACTGATTTATGGACTATTTTGTCACTTAATTATTTAACTGTGGTGTGTGTCTCACTAAGTGTGTTTTTTATCTGATCCCTCATTAGGGATTCACATTTGTGTGGATTAATATAAGTGTCATATCAAGACACTTGGGGGTCACGATTATTATATCCCCATGTGGATTGGGGTCATTTTTTGTGATCATTAATAGGTCTGGTCCTTTAGACCTTTTTTATCTGTTTTATATTGTCTGTGTTCATATATTGTTTATTACCGATGATTATTTTTCCGCCATATTGTTTTGGTCCTGAGGACACCACCCTTGGACTTGGGTGAGTCGGCATACTCATTGTATATATTAAGTTGTAATTTAATTTGCAGGGGATCCCATTTTAGTTTTTTGTGATATCAGCCTGAAAAACTGACAGGTGGACTTGATTGGACCCTTTAGGGTTGGTTTACTGAAACTGAAGGTTGATAATTTATGATAATTTATTCTGGCCATTGAAATGAATTAACGCTCAAGCGCTAAACACATCTAGCGTTTAGACGCGTTTAACCACGTCAATCGTTTTTTCTGCCAAAGCGCTGCTGCTCCTGGATGAACTGACCCTGGGGTTTTTTTTCCGCTGGTAAACGCTACTGCTAATAAAAGCTTCTAAACGTCTGTGTGTGCATGGACACATAGGATAACATAGAGTGCCATTTGGAAGCAGTAAAAAAAAAAATGCCTGACACCCCTAAAAGTGACTGCAAAAATATCCTGTGTGCATGAGGCCTTAGTGTTAGGCTATTTTCTTTATTGTTTTATTGTTCATAAAACTATTTTCTTAGGAACATTACATTCACCCTGTGAAAGACAACAAGTAGAATTTGACATTTCTCATAGCAAACCTTATGGGTTTTATTTGTGAGTTTTACGTGAATGCTTAGACATGGACACTGCATTTTTTGTTCAGATAGACCCTCGAGTGTGGTAAAATCTCTGTAAACAGCCTCAGACAGTAATAGAAATCTTCCAGAGGTTCTAATTCTTCCAAACTCTATTAAGAGGGTTTGTTTTTTTTTTTCTTGCTGGATGTACACTTTAAGGTGGCCATTATAGCTAGGTCATTAGGACTAGGTACCCTTTCTGGAATCCATGGTGCTGAATCTCTTGGCATTCTGTCTAAGTGTTCTACTACACTTCTCAAAAAAATGAAAGGAATACTTTGAAAACATACTAGATCTCCATGGGGAAAAGTATCATGCTGGATAGCTATAATAATATGAACTGGGTAATGTATTAGGAATGTAAGGATGCCCCATTGTTTGATGGAAATGAAAATGATCAACCTGCAGAGGGCAGAATTCAAAGACACCCCGAAAATCAAAGTGAAAAAATGATGCAGCAGGCTAGTCCATTTTGCTGAAATTTCACTGCAGAAATTCAAAATGGTACTCAGTAGTTTGTATGGCCCCCATGTGCTTGTATGCATGCCTGACAATGTCAGGGCATGCTCCTAATGAGACGACAGATGGTGTCCTTGGGTATTTCCTCCCAGGATATCACTGAGCTCCTGGACAGTCTGAGGTGCAACCTGGGGGTGTCGGATGGACCAAAATATGATATCCCAGAGGTGCTTTATTGGATTTAGGTCAGGCGATATTGTGGGGGCCATTCAATGGTATCAATTCCTTCATCCCCTAGGAACTGCCTGCATACTCTCGCCACATGAGGCTGGGCAATATCGTGCATCAGGAGGAACCCAGAACCCACTGCACCAGCGTAGGGTCTGACAATGGGTCCAAGGATTTCATCCCAATACCTAATGGCAGTCAGGGTGCCATTGTCTAGCTGAGGTCTGTGCGTCCCTGCATGGATATGTCTCCCCAGACCATCACTGACCCACCACCAAAACGGTCATGCTGAATGATGTTACAGGCAGCATAACATTCTCCACTGCTTCTCCAGACCCTTTCACGTCTGTCACATGTGCTCAGGGTGAACCTGCTCTCATTTGTGAATGACAGGGCACCAGTGGCGGACCTGCCAATTCTGGTGTTCAATGGCAAATGCCTACCAAGCTCTATGGTGCTGGGCAGTGATCACAGGACCCACTCAGGCCACCCTCATGAAGTCTGTTTCTGATTGTTTGGTCATTGACATTCACACCAGTGGCCTGCTGGAGGTCATTTTGTAGGGCTCTGGAAGTGCTCATCCTGTTCCTCCTTGCACAAATGAGCAGATACCAGTCCTGCCGATAGGTTAAGGACCTTCTATGGCCCTGTCAAGCTCTCCTAGAGTAACTGCCTGTCTCCTGGAATCTCTTCCATGCTCTTGAGATTGTGCTGGGAAACAGCAAACCTTTTGGCAATGGAAGATATTTATGTGCCATCCTGGAGAAGTTGGACTACCTTGTGCAACCTCTGTAGGGTCCAGGTATCGCCTCATTCTACCAGTAGTGACACTGACCCTAGCCAAATGCAAAATTATTGAAAATCAGTCAAAAAAGATGAGTAGGTAAATAAATGTCAGTGGCCTCCACCTGTAAAACCATTCCTGTTTTGGGGGTCGTCTGATTCTTGCCCATCTAGTGCACCTGTTGTTAATTTCATTAACACCAAAGCAGCTGAAACGTGAGTAACAAAACCCTCTGCTACTTAACTGACCAGATCAATATCCGAGGAGTTTAATTGACTTGATGCTATACTTTGATTAAAAAGTGTTCCTTTAATTTAATTTTTTTGAGCAGTGTATATTGTCTGTACAAGGTCAGGTTAACTGTCCCTTGACTCTGTTTGACTGATTATCCCTTGTGTGAATTTTTTACCTTGTCTCATCTGACTTTCTGCCTGGTTTCTGATTTCTGACTTCTCTTTGACTTTGCATGTCTCCTGTTGTTTTAACTGCAGGCTCCTTAGTACCCACTGTTGTGCGTTGCCCCTTGTTTCCAAATTTCATCAACAGTGATTAGCATAACCTTGCTAAGAGGAGAAGCCAGAAGAGGAGTTAAAGAGAGTGGAGAGCAAAAACGTAGGAGGTGAAAATAGAAAGCCATAATAAGATGTATAGGAAGGAACAGCGAGAAATACATTTTAAAACTCATAGGCATTCTATAGGGTTGAATGGGCATTCAAAAATGGATATGTTTATAAGCTAAATTCTGATATCTAGATGTTAACTAAAGTAAACTGTTATGAAATGTAATGGCTCTCATTTGACTATTGGCATGTTATGTAAATTGCTAACAAATAAAATGAATATTGTATGAAAATGAATAATTTGTGCTCCAGAGGTCTCATGAACATTATGAAATCCAGGACTAAAATCCTGATTAAGCAGGTACTCCTATACAAAGCAGAAATTAGGGCACTTACTAAACAAATTGAAGTACAGTATAGCTTGAGAAGTTTGAGAGGAAAAAATATGCCGAAGTTAGGGACCTTGCAATTGTTTATTGACTTTGTGAAATTCAAAAAACTGTGTAGCTTCAGGTTGGTGGGTTATACAATTTGATTAGATGTAGATGGTCTATAAAGTTTATGACATGACTCTGGATTAAGACATTAAAAAGAAATACCTAACTGATGTGGAGATGGGCCAAGGAGATGGGCCAAGGTTAGGATACAGAAGTTGGAAGCCAACTCACAAAAAAAAAAAGCTCTTATATAGGAGTTTGAAAGTCACTCTGAGTTGCAGCACTAATGAATAAACTGAGGGTTGCTGTTATGATGTGTATTTTATATATGGAACAGGACTACCAGTTACACATTATTTTTATTAGCATTAATGGAGTTGTTTAAAATATTTTCTTGTTCTTTTTTAAAAAATGAGTCAAAATCGTCACTTCTGCTATGTCACAACTGTTCATTTAATCTAACAATTATGAATCTGAACAGAATCTCATAATGACTCGTCCCTTGAAAAGAGTATCTCTCTGGGAAATGCTATGCTAAACACTTGAGCAGGATGCACACATAATTATTTTGTTAGGCAAAAAGTACTATAAAAATGTTGGCTGCAGCAGCCAATCATAATTATTTTTTCATAACTCTAACACCAGTAAAATTCAACAGCTTCCTATTTTATACTGCAATTTGAACATTCTAATGTTTTTTTCATTAAATATGTCTGACTGTAAGCCTTTATTTGTGTACAGCAAGGGGGTATTGGTGCTTTTTTTATGCATGATTATCATTAACAGTTTAACAATATTTGTCACTCCATTGCTCTTGAATTAACAGTCTAATTTTAGTAGAGTAAGAAGACTGCCGTGTAACTTTCCTCTCCAGTTATCATAAGCATCACATCAATCTTTTCTGATCTAATTAGCAAATTGATGTGGTTTGGTAAACTGAGATGTTATAGAAACAACAGATGATTGTTTAAAATTCTGATTAAATCTAAAAGGAACAGCTATTTTGTCTCAGATTAAATATTTATTATGTCTGATCCACATGCTGTTTTGATGATACTGAGTAAGGTCACTTAGTCTAATAAATCTATTTTCTAATCATTTTAGAATCAATGTCTTAATGTAGAATATTAAGGATGTGGTAAATACTTCTTTTAGATACTTTCCAACATTTAACTGGATGATAAATAAAAAATCTAAAAAGCTTTTGCCGATAAGTAATCCTTTGTGGACTGGCATTTTGTTATTGTTACTAAAGTTTAACCTTACTTGCGACCCATTCCAACTTCTCTTAACCCATTTGTTCTTTTTTTTAATTGGGTACGTTTTATTAAGGTTTTTTCCATTTTTTTTTTCAAAAGAAAAATAAACATACAGTGGGGAAAATAAATATTTGATCCCCTGCAGATTTTGTAAGTTTGCCCACTTACAAAGAAATGAAGGGTCTATAATATTTATTTTAGATGTATTTGAAATGATAGAGACAGAATATCAACCAAAAATCCAGAAAAAAACACATAATACAAATGTTATTTATTGAATTGCAGTTCAGTGAGTAAAATAAGTATTTGATCCCCTACCAGTCAACAATAATTCTGGCTTCCACAGACTGGCTATGTGCTCATGTGGTACACAGATCAGTCCTGTCAATTTAAGAAGGTGCTCCTAATGACAACTTGTTATGGGTATAAAAGACACCTGTCCACAGAATCTCTTTCTTCCATTCAAACCTTACCATCATTATAGGCAAGACCAAAGAGCTGTCAAAGGATGTCAGGGACAAGACTCTAGACCTGCACAAGGCTGGAATGGGCTACAAGACCATCAGCAAGATGCTTGGTGAGAAGGAGACAACAATTGGAGCGATTATTCGCAAATCGAAGAAATACAAAATAACCATCAATCACCCTCGGTCTGGAGCTCCATGCAAGATTTCGCCTCATGGGGTAAGGATAATCATAAGAAAAGTCAGTCATCAGCCCAGAATTACATGGGAGGAGCTTGTCAATGATCTCATGGCACTTGGGACCACAGTCAACAAACCATTGCTAACACAATACGCAGCCATGGATTGAAATCCTGCAGCGCCCGCAAGGTCTCCATCCTCTAGAAAGCACATGTACAGGCCCATCTGAAGTTTCCCAATGAACATGTAAATTATTTGGAGAAGGATTGGGATAAAGTGCTGTGGTCAGATAAGACCAAAATTGAGCTTTTTGGCATTAACTCGATTCCCCGTGTTTGAAGTTACAAAAATGCGAACTATGACCCTAAGAACACCATCCCTACAGTCAAACAGGAGGTGGAAACATTATGTTTTAGGGCTGTTTCTCTGCTAAAGGTACAGGCCGACTTTGCCACATTGAGGGGCCAATGGACAGGGCCATGTATTGTAAAATCTTGGATAAGAACCTTCTTCCCTCAGCCAGAACACTGAAGATGGGTTGTGGATGGGTCTTCCAGCATGACAATGACCCAAAACATACCGCCAAGGCAATAAAGGAGTAGCCCAAGAAGAAGCACATTAAGGTCGTAAGTGGCCTAGCCAGTCTCCAAACCTATATCCTATAGAAAATTAATGGAGGGAGCTGAAACTTCGAATTGCCAAGCAACAGCCAAGAAACCTTAGGGATTTTGAGAAGATCTGTGGACCAAAATCCCTCCTGAGATGTGTGCAAACCTGGTAACCAGAACTACAAGAAAAGTACTAAGTCATGTTTTGCTTGGGGATCAAATGCTTATTTTACTCACTGAACTTCAACTCAATTTATAACATTTTTATCATGTTTTTTCTGAACTTTTGGTTGACATTCTGTCTATATCATTTAAAATACATTTATGATAAAAATGATAGACCCTTCATTTCTTTGTAAGTGGGCAAACTTACAAAATCTGCAGTGGATCGAATAATTATTTTCCTCACTGTAGGTACATAAACAACAATAATTAAAGATTCACAATGCTTTCAAGTTTACAAGCAAGCAAATAGTCAAAATACATTGGCCCACACTTGTAATAATCACAGGACCCTAAGCATAGGGAGTTGAAGGGTAAGAAGTAAAAGAACATCTGGCACACTACCTTTCCAGCAAAGTATATAATACAGAGCAACTGCATACCTCTTAAAATCAAGGAGAAATTAAGGACAAGGCAAAAGTTGATTCAGTGGTTTCTAACCAATTAGATAATTTTTTTTACTCTACTTCCCTTTACAAAACTTTCAATCTACTAGAATATATTAATAATGATACTTCATATGGCAAACTACATGGCAAATTACAAAGCTGACTTGGCTACTGGATGTACAACAATATTTCTCACCCAGGCTAAATAGCCTTCATCTCCATTTCTTTATCAGTGTGTTTTTTGGTCTTGTTTATTAACCTTTCACTTTTTATTCATGGCTGACTAGATATGCTTTGAGCTTTTAAAGCGTGTCTAAACTCAACAAAATTGAATACTGTATATTGCAGCTTACCAAACTTTAGATGTGAAGGCTGCTATGGTTTACTTTTATAAGATTTTTTTTCCCTATTATTTGCACCTGGTGACCTGGCCAGTAATACAATCCCATGCATGGGTGGCTACACTCACTCCTCCATTGTCTCTATGGAGAAGCAACATAACCACTCCTAGACAACATTGTCATCCTGTGTAGAAGGTAATGGTAGATGGACTGGTAGGTTTTGATGGACTTTACCCTGACTGAAACAATTAAAATGTGAAATTCCATTAAAGGCAAAACGTTTTTAATTTTGGATTGAGGAAGAGAGGGTTATAACCCCTATCACTGGGGAGATTTCCATTCCTGTCCCAAAGCCAAAACAGGAAGTGAAAGGAAATCACTCCAAAGTGAGGGAATCCCTGGTTGCCACCAGGGTCAGCAGATCTAGTGTTCCCATTGGAAGAATTCCCTATTATTCCTGTACTGGTGACAACTCATGATTTTATGATTTTTCCTTAATTTTCAATTTTGGTGATAATGGTAAACAGGATAAATAGAAAGGGTGAATCTCCCTAAAGGGAGTGCAGCCAGCAATAAAAACCAGGCAGGAGTTCTAAACATCTAAACCAACAAAAAAGCCCAAAAGATGGGCACAGTGGTTACATATGGTGGCAAAACTTTGGGACTGGAAAAACAAGTACAAGACATGAGTTCTAATATTTTCAAAATACCATCATTTTATTCACTCAAAAAGTTGTTGTTTTAGCTGTATAGTTTTGGTTACGGTGACAACGTGTAATTGAGGTGGAGATGTATACTAATATATCCCTTTAAATAAACCCCAAGTGTCTCTTTAAGTAAGGAGTTCTAAACATGTTTCTTTCTATTCTAAACTATGAAAAAAACATTTTTCCTTTAGTTATATTTTAAATCCTAACTTCAGGTAACGCCTTTTTAAAGACCTAGGGAGACTGATAGTAGTTTTGTGTTTCTTCCGTTTGCGAATGATTGCACCAACTGTTGTCACCTTCTCACCAAGCTGCTTGGCGATAGTTTGATAGCCCAGAACAGCCTTGTGTATGTCTACAATCTTGTCGCTGACATCCTTGGACAGCTCTTTGGTATTTGCCATGGTGGAGAGTTTGGAATCTTATTGTTTGATTGCTCCTGTGGACAGGTGTCTTTTATACAGGTAACAAAATGAGATTAGCAGCACTCCCTTTAAAAGACTGCTTCTAATCTCAGCTTGTTACTTGTATGAAAGACACCTGGTAACCAGAAATCCTGCTGAATGGTAGGGGATAAAATACTTATTTCCCCCATGAGCATGTAAATCAGTGCATAATTTGTTAGACATGCATTTCTGTTGAACTTTTTGTTGCTGTCTCTCAGTGTTACAATACACCTAACATTCGATTTTTAGACTGATCATTTCTTTGTGAGTGGGCAAACATTCAAAATCAGCAGGGGATCAAATACTTATTTCCTTCACTGTATATACGTGATTTTGCATTTTTAGATGGGGGCGCGCTGACACAGCCCCCTAGTAAAACACTCCCAGCACACAGTTAACCCTTTGACCACCCCTCATGTTAACCTCTTCCTGCCCAATGCCATTAGTACAGTGCTTTTTTGTAGCACCGATTACTGTATTGGTGTCACTGGGGATGTCAGTGACACCAAGTCAGTTCCCCCCAGTGTCAGAATGTCTGCTGCAGTCCCTCTATAAGTCGCTGATCACCGCCATTACTAGTATAAAAAAAATGCCAGTATCTATACCTCCATTTGTAAACACTAAAACTTTCACGTAAACCATTTAATTTACATGTATTGGGATTTTGTTTAGCAAAGACGTAGCAGAATACATTTTGGTCTAAATTTATGACGAAATTTGATTTTTTACATTTTTTTAATGGACATGTTTAACAAGAAAAGTAAAAAAATATTGTTTTTTTTTCTCAAAATTGTCGGTATTTTTTTTTTAATAACGCAAAAAAATAAAAACGCACAGGCGATCAAATACCACCAAAAGAAAGTTCACTTCATGGGGAAAAAAGGACATAAATTTCACTTGAGTGCAGCATTGCATGACCACGCAATTGTCAGTTACAGTAACAATATGCACATTTTACTTTTTTTTTTTTTTTTATTATTTTTATGATAGGTCTACTTTAAGGTCTTAAATAAATTCCAATGGGACTCTGTAATATTTTATTGGGCATCACTAAATTACACTAATGACTATACCCATACATGGGAACTTCTGGTGTAATCATTTACGATTTTTGCAAACATAACTGCAAAATCAATTTCTTACAGCCAGCTGTTAAGTGTTCATGTCATGTACCATGATTAACACAAACCTTTCAGGCATTCACACAATATAGCTACCACAATAAAACTTTATTGCTTTTAGTACCTGACCGAGAACATTTGCCCATGCATTCTATTATTGCCATGAAATATACAGCTTGCAAGACCATGCAGCGCAATCCAGACTAGTGGAAAGCACAATTTCTCCCTTGCTGTAGCCTGGTGCTAGTTTATAACTCATGCGTCCCTCTGAGCATTGGTAACTATATGATAAATGATCCCCTAACCCTATTTCACACCACATTGCAATTAAAAAATGTCTATATTTCCTGGAATTCTTGCCCAGCCCCAGGCACAAAATCTGCTATCTCATAAAAGCAAATTGTGGTTCTCTAATAGCAAAACAGGTGACAACCATGATATAAGTGTGTGTGATGCTATTAAAAACTGGCGTTTGACTCTGCTTTCCTGCAAAGGCCCACCTCAAATGTCAATATAATTTCCATGATTGTTTTTTCTTGTTTACTGTCAGATATTATTAAAAGTCAAGGAAAAACCTCCTTAGTATAAAAACTTGATTCATTTTAGAACAGCTGTGAAAAAACTACAAAGATGTGCTTTTATCCATGTAAGATGATGCAGACTGAAATAAATAGGCTAACAATGCTGTCTATTGCTAAAAATGACAGATTCATGGCTGAAAGCAGAGAGAACACAGAAATTTATATTTTTTTCAGGTACATCATTTAATAAATGCTTACAGCCCAACTCCAGCTCTCCCTTTTCTGTTCCTTCCAGTCCTGCATCCCATAAAGTGTACCACACACCTCATCTTTTAATTTGAATGTACCTTTATCTAGGTGTCTTTGGTCTGGGCTCATGACAACATAGGTCCTTTTCCTCATTTTCTTTCTCCAGCAACAGAGGGTCCTGAATACTTTAGAGAACGGGCATGACGTAATGATGTTGTGAGACTCTCTGCAGCATTCTCCAGTGAGCCAAGGGACAGCCCAGAGAAGAAGTGTGTATTGCAGCCTGAATTGTTTTGCAGGTAGGCTTAAAGCCAAAGAATCAGTATAGAAGCCAGACACCTAGCATAGACCAAGAGGGGTCAACAAGATATGTATTTTTCTAAGTACAGGATGTCTTGTAACCCTTTCCCACCCATTCCTTTAAATGTTGGCTTTATGTCAGCTGGGTGAGAAGGACCAGCTGATCACTTGACCACAATCACCATTGCTGATCCTGTTGAAAGCCAATCATTAATAAAGATTGAAATCTGTCTTTGACAGCTTGGTCTGTTAGTCATAAAAAATAGCAACCATTGTGCTTGAACTGAGAGTTTTCTCAACACAGAAAGCTCTGCTGCCTTTGGATGCATATGTGCACTATTTGGGCAATAAAGCCCACCCTCTTTGCCATCACACATATGCAATACATGGGTGGCATGACGTCAACCACTTCCAGCCAGCCTTTCCTGGCCCTTTAAGAGGTTTCAGACTCCGGGAGACGGAGATGAGCATTTCAGTCATGTGACCACTGTTATTGGCTTTCACAGCAGTCACATGATCGGAAAGCTGCTGCACGCAAGTGACGGCAACTGTGTTGGGAGTTCACAGGGCACACACTTTGTTTACATTTTGGTACACATATATGCAGCCTCTTATGCACCGACAACAAGAATATATGGTATAGCAGAAGGCAGGGATTTTTTTTATGCTGGAACTTGCTGGAACTCAGATCCACCACCTCTGTCTTAGTCTCTCTGCTCCCTGCTGAGCACTATCACTTGTAAACACAGGGGTCCTGCTTCTTCCACATGTCTTACAAAAGTAAGACATGTGGAATATGGTGGAGCTTTTAAAGAGAGGGGAATGATGGGAGTAGCAGAGTGGGAGGGAGTTGCCTACAGAGGTCAGAGCTGAAGAGGGGTGATAGTGAGATGTGGATGGGGGGATGCAGAGGTAAGCAGCTGTAGAAGAAGGCTGAACTCTGCAGTCTGTGGGTAGCGCACCCCTGAACTCTGCACTCTGTATGCAGTGAACTGCTGATCTCTGCACTTTGTATGTAGCACATCCCTGAACTCTCCACTCTTTGTGTAGCACACCCCTGAACTCTGCACCCCAGATTCAGTACACACCTGAACTCTGCACTTTGCACGTAGCACACCCCTGAACTCTGCACTCTGTGTGTAAACTCCTTCCTCCCCAAATCCTGTATGTAATGCACTCCTGGTATTTAGTACCCTACTGCTGTTAGGAAAACGTGACTGCACCCGCAGTTTCATGTGGTGTGGAGGGTGTGTGTGTCGGGCGGTAATTTTTGGGAGGGTCGTGGTTGAGTTCCTGCACCTATTTTCTGAGAAAAAAAGCCTTGGCATGAGGTGATGTAACCTTAAGTTACTCAGTGGTTCCTCTTCTATAATTAACATCTAGATCTTGTTGTCAGAAAAAGGATTGCAAGAAATGCATTGGGGTTAAGTTACTAAAGTAACTAAGGCTGCTCACCTAGCAAAATGAAGTGGAAAGTGTATGCAAAATGTTGTAATGTTATATATTAGTAAATAAAGTAAACATTTGTTTCACTTTGAATACCCAAACATGTGAAAAGAAAATGAGAAAATAGGATTTTTGCTAGCACATATTTGAGTATTCAAAGTGAACAGAGCTTCACTCTTTCAAGGGGCAAGGAGGGGATAAATTCAATTGCTGACTACTGCCTCAAAAGTGTCACCATTTTTATGCTAGGGCTGTCAAGAACATCTCCAGGGACACTGCCCCAACCAGAGAAAGTTGTTAAACTAGTATACCTCTGTGGCATATACTGTATATCAGTAACATTAGGTTTTAAGTTAAAGTGTTACTAAACCCAGAACCCTACATCCATTATATCTGGTCTCCCATACTACACAGAACATGGAAATGCAATTATTTTAGTAAATGTAAACTGCTAAATACCTTTTCTCATCAGTAGTTAGAGCAGTCTTGTGACTTCTATCTCTGTCCAGCCCAGTTCTAGCTAGAACTTGTAGGAGGAGTTTTCTTTCTGCTCTAGGACTATGCAGAACCCCTGACCTCTGTCTGGACAGTGCTGATTGGCCCTGTGCTGATCACATGCACTCTCCCAAGAAAAAAAAAAACTCTCTAGCAATATATAACAAACTGAGCATGTGTATGCCTATGGTTCAGTCTGGAGATAAGTGATGGTCACTTGAAAAAGGGGAGGAACAGAGAAGAAAGGATCAAACAGCCTTTTTACACAATGCAGAGGTTAACCCATTACGTTTTACAGTGAATATAACAAGCATGTTTTACTGCATATACAGACTGATTTTACTGTTCTGGGTTTAGTAACACTTTAAAATCAGCAGCCTCTATAAATCAAATTTAACATGAAAAACTAGTCAGTGTGTAAAACATGCAACTGATCTGCAGAACTGATCAATGGGTTACTGTGCACACATGCAACATCTAAAAACTCAGCAGGGAGCACAGCAACAGAATATAGCCAGACACCTCAGCACCAATAATGTGAAAGCACATCTTTTCTGAACTCCAGGTACATATTCTGTATAAGCCCTGTGCTCAGAGAAAAGGGACAGAATATACTTAACAGTTTGATCCTGTGCCAGACATGAAGAAACTCATGACCAAAGGGCTTTACTAGAGATAGACTGGAAGGAGCTTAGAACTGCTTGGACATTCTGTGACTGTGTATGCTATGACTGGGATTACTGGGACTTGTAGTTCTTTAAACTGTGAGCTAGCTGCTATCTGGACACCAGGATTTTTCTTTTTTCCTCTCTGTAAATTCTTTGCTGTTTGTATCTTATCTCACAGAGATACAGACAGGACGCACAGGACTTCACCCCTTCTGCCCATCTTGATCCAAAAACCTGCTCCTGATGCCACTCTGTTTCTCTCGTCCTCTGGATCTATTTCCTCAAAGCTCATCCAGTTAGCTGCCCAGGGCAGTCAGATGGCTCTAGTGTGAGTGCTTTAATTCTTGTGTTGTGCCCCAGCTGTACTTTAGTACCCTGTTATGTCTGTGGATTCTCTGTGGATTGCTATCCTGTGAATTGCTGCCCTGTAATTTCTGCCCCGTCATCTGCTGTCCCAAGATTGCTGCCCTGTGAACCTTTGCCCTGTGATTACTGCCTGATACCTTTGTCATGCCCTAGATTGAGCTCTGTGCCCAACACTTGCCCCTATGATGTTTTGTCCTAACTGCATTTATGCTTATTGACCCTTTGCTGTGCCTGGATTGGCATACTGAGGCTCTGGACTGGTATGGTATGCAATGCTGCAACCCTGTAATTCTGCTGGGTGCCTCCCAGTGTGCTGGGGTGTTACTATATGGACATACTCTGTGTTGCTTCAACCTATTTTCATCCTGTGATTCTCCCTGGCTGTGCCAAACCACTATTTCACTCCACTCCTGGATACCAAAACCCCCTCAATAAAAACCCCACATGTCAGATTCAAAGTGATTTGTCTCTATGTTCTCTCTCTAGCTGTGGTCCTAGTTCAAAACAAATTGGTTAGAAGCAGTGGGACAAGAAAAGGGAGATTTCAGATGAGTGTCTGTACAGCATAGACAAAGATGGATTCCCACAATATTGTAATTAGTCTGCAGTCAGCCCACAAGGACAGAGAGTTGGGTTTTGGCTACAAGAAACATACCAAAGAACAGTTGGTCATGAAGCTGGGAAAAGCTGGCACGGGGCATTGAAATTGTCCACTACCCGTAGAAGATGTGTCATAGCTCCTTGGTCCTGCCAGTAGGAGCTTATGGTCTATGTGCTACGAGGAAGAAATGGCCAAACTTGGACCCAAAGTCACCTTTGATGACAATTGGGAGGCTATCTGAAAGGCCCAAAAGAGGCAGTAAAGATTGGGAATCTGTAAATCACAGTGACGCTGCTCCTGTGTCAGGGAAGATGAGGAAGGGTTTTCTAAGACTTTAAGCACCAATGTAAGCTGCTGTAGGCTGTACCCACCATGTGCAGTACTTGGGCTGCTACATGGAGATGCCGCTCAACAGAATAGAGGACCCTGTTATAAAAAGAAGCAAAACTATAACAATATCAAAGTGGCAATGTTGGACTACAACACAGTCTTTCCCAATTCCAGAGCATCTCTTGTCTCTGCATACTGATTTGATGACCAGTTAGGTATGTGGACTGTGTGGGTGCAATGTACTTTGGCCAGACATAGAACTGTGCTACATTTACCAGTATCCAGCACACAGAGCACTTCTGTAATGGTATGTTTTTGTGTTCGATTGTATTTGACTGCACTAAGGGTATACATAGCCTAGCTAGTTATGTTTTGAGGAATGTGACTCTGGAGGTTGTTTCTGCACAGGGAAAGTGAACTTTCCCTATTAGAAAGTGTATATATGTATGTGGTTTATATCACTCCTTGCTGTCTGTCACCTTGAAAAAGAGGTCCACCATGGACCCAAAATGTCAATGCTATCACCTGTGATCTCATAGGACTGAATTCTTGTAGCTGTTCAGGAGCGATTTGTCTATCATAATTAATTATAAGCCAGGTATTTGTATGGATAAGCTAGCTTTTGGCAACATGGCATGAAAGGTCTGGACTTATGGTGGTATTTTGACAATGTTATCATTCTATTGATGGTGAAGGTAGTGGTAGTTTTTTCTCCTCCTATATATAATTATTGCTATTTTTGTATTCTACTTAAATAAATTGAAACTAAGTTATGCCAGATGAGTTCAAGTTAAAAATCTCTTATGTGTGACCATGTCTTAGGGTTATAGTAGTCTGGTGCTGCTTTATAGGAATGTCTCTGTCATAGATACAATATTTGGGAATACCAGCAGGAGAGTAAGGAAGTCCATAGCAGGGTGCCAACCCACTATGATCTAGCTGATAATGACCCAGTAGGTGGACAACCAATTGGAGATCAATCTCCACCTATAAGGATGGACAGCTGTCTACAAATATCTTAAAAAACATAGCTACAGTACAATCGATGACAGTCTTCATCAGATAGTGAAATACACCAAACACTTGAAATCCACACAATATCTTGGCTGTATGCATAAAGCTGTGGCAATACAATAAGATGCAGTAGACTTGATAGAAGTGTTTAAGGCAGTCAAAAAGGATTATTGACTTTCCCTAGCCCCAAAGTGTGTCTTATAAATGGAAGGATAAGGCCCTCTTCAGTCAGTCATTTCGATCAGGACCACCTGTCAGTTTTTTAGACTGACCTCATGGGAAAATCCATTCATCCCTATGGACAGGCGGTTGTAAACACAGTTTAGGCAGAGCAGAGAGTAGTCGGATGTAAATGGACAGGTTTACTCCTGGCCGCCCATACAGCAGAGTAGGCTCTTTCCCTGTCTGCTCTGCAGAAACTGAGTGGACCCCCACTGTTTCGATCAACAAGGGAGCTATAAGCGATCCCCTGCTGATCAGAATGGAATCCACCCTGTATGAAAGGGGCCTTAAAGGCGCACACAAGAGGAAGAGGAAATTACCTCACAAGAGGGAAAAAGGAAATACAGAAAATACCATGTAATACCAACAACAATCACAAGCTGGTAGCATAATAAAAACCAATTAATCGGAAAACAACACAGGCTGTATATACAAATACAAGACCCTGTTTCATATACTGTGGAGGCAGCACAAATCTCTGCCCTTTCCAAGCTTACATGCTTTACATACATGCCTGTTTGTGGTCAATAATACAGTTCTTTATTGATGTGCTTTATCTATAAGAGCAATCTTAGCTTTTTCCAGGCACTCTATTTAGATGAATCTGGAGTATATGAAATACATAGATGTTTTAATTATCTCTACCAGACTTGCAAAGTATTAAACTTAAGAGACCTAGATGAATAGGTAAATGTATCTGCATTTTGCTACAGGGTATTTATTGTTGACAGATCCAAAAGTGATGCATGGACAAATAAATAACAGTTTTGTTGCTAAGGTCATTTCTTTGATTTTTACATCTTTAATAGTGATAATGTGAGATTAAATCTTTGCAGGTCAAGCAAAGTGCATACAAAGAAATGATAAACCAAATGTAAATATTGCAAGAAGTGCTAGTTCATGACATGTATCCAACAATGAGAAGCTAAACACAATTTAAGGCTAGCAGTAATTTATGTGTATGTGAAATTACTCTGAACTTATACCATCTATATGCTGACCTATGCATGGCCTAGGGCTGATCAGTAGCCTACTGTTCATATTCACCATACTGTAAAAGACATCTTGAAACCTGAATTCATTTTGTAGATTATGTTACTATATCTCAATCTGCTTTGGATAATTCCATTTTGTGTGCCTTCTGGCTTGCTGCAATATTGCACTGGTTGGCTGCCCTTTGCAGCTAGGGAAGTTGATTATGGTCATACATCAACTTCCTACTAAAGGATGTCAACTGAATTTAGCTTTTAATATGTATCTGTCATCATACAAATTTACTTTTGCAGTAGGTTTTGTTGAATGTTGATAACTCTACCTGATTACAAATACTGTTTTAAAATACTCTACTCCCTGTAAATAATAATAATAAAAAAACTTTAATCTTACACTTGTGGATACTTTATTAAACTCCAAAGAAGGAAAAATAAGTGTGCAGCTATTATAAGCTCAAGAAAAATGACTTCAAAGCTTTTACATGTTTTAGCTGTGTATTGGCATAGCAAAATAATTATGCAGAAAATGTAAAGTTGTATTATTCCCAACAGCAAACATTTTTATATTGCAGCTTCCCTATTCTTAGATATATTAGTTTTCTTCTTCAATATATTACATTTTTGGTTTTGGGTTTAATACCGCTTTAAAAGTTTTGAATTGTTGATCATTTAGCGAATCCATGCATTTTTATAACATAATATTTTATATGTATAATGTTACCTTATTGTTACATCATTTAGTGCACACATGACATCAAACGTAAATTTCAAAGGACAGATATTCCAATTGTTTATATTAAAGTGTTAATAAACCTAGGAACTTGCATTCACTATATTTGGTCTCCCACAGTAAACAGAACATGGAAATGCACTTATTTTAGTAAATATATACTGCTAGTGACTTCAATCAGTGTCCAGCAGAGCACTGATTAAAGATTGTAGGATTAGATTGTCCTATGAGGCTGCATAACCCCTAATCCTCTGTCTGGAAAGCACTGATTGGCCCTGTGCTCATTTCATGCACTCTCACAAGAAAAAAAACTCTCTAGCAATACACACCAAACTGAGCATGCACAGCTTGCCAAGTCAGGAAATGAACTGGGGACAGTAGAAGAAGGGGAGAATTAGAGAAGACAGGATCAATCATCCTTTTTACACAATGTGGAGAATTAACCCCTTAGGTTCCACAGTGAGTATAACAAGCATGCTTTACTGCATATACAGACCGAGTTTATTGTTGTGAGTTTAGTAACACTTTAATACAAAAGAAACACCAGGAATACCAGAAAATGTGCTGCACATATAGCTACTCATTTCTATTCAGAACAATAAAAACGATGGTTGGAACCCAGTGAGCTGTGAGAGGAAACACTTCAACCTAATTCCACCTACATTTATTATATAAACAAAGCTATAGCTGGTGCTGACATGAATGGAACAGCACTAGGTGCATACTGTATGTGACGTCATGCACAAACAAAATTATTAAAACATTATTTGCATTACCAATTTCTTTCATTCTCCTGTTTTGAAGCAGTACTTCTTTGCAAAGAGTGCAAGGTTCAGGAGTATATGCAGCACAGTGGTCAGGTGTATGCTGTTCACAAACTGCTGTGGTCAGGAGTAAAAAACAAAGGATGTGCAGGAGTCAGAGGTTTGTAACTCAAATAATGAATCAGGAGATTGCAAAATTCACCCTGCAAGCAATAGTCTCCCCACTTATTTTCCTTCTCAGCTGCCCCCCCCCCTCTACCCCTCGGTACTTTTACTGTGAACACCAGCACTGACTGTTGCTGAAAACATCATCTGCTGACAGATAAGTCTGCCTAGGAGCATTTTTGAGTCCATTTAACATTCTACCTTCTCACCCAGCCCTGATGAAGGGGAACTGTGTGTCCCCTGAAATTCATTGGCTGTTTTTTACCCTGTTTGTTGTTAAATAGTTACATAGTTAGTCTGGCTGAAAAAAGACAATAGTCCATCCAGTTCAACAATTAAAAAAATAAAAAAAAAGTTATAATCCTACACCCACAGTTGATCCAGAGAAAGGCAAAAAATCCAGCAAAGCATGATCCAATTTGCTCCTGCAGAGGCAATCAGGTATTTCCTGGATCAACTTTACCTATAAATGTTAGTAACCAGTTATATTCTGTGTATCCAAGAAAGAATCCAGGCCTTTTTTAAAGCAATCCACTTAGCTGGCCAGAACCAACTCCTGAGGGAGTCTTACTGTATTTGGAGATTTAATTTATTTTCATCCAGATGTAAAGTGTGCCTCTTTGTCCTGTGTGATGTCCTCATGGTGAATAACTCTACACTGAGAATAAATTCAGTTCCTCTAATCTTTCCTCGTAGCTGAGCTCCACCATGCCTCTTATCAGTTAGGTTGCCCTTCTCTGTACTTAATCCAGTTCCCCAATGTTCTTTTTGTGAGTTGGTGCCCAAAATTTAACTGCATATTCCAGATTAGGTATCACTAATGATTTGTACAGGGGTAAAATGATATCTCTTTCTCTGGAGTCTATACCTCTTTTAATACAAAAGAGGATTTTGCTCGCTTTAGAAAGGCATTGCATGCCATTATTAAGCTTGTGATCTACCAGAACTCCCAGATCCTTCTCCACCATTGATTCCCCCAGTTGTACTCCCCCTAGTATGTATGATGCATGCATATTCTTAGCCCCCAAGTGCATAACCTTACATTTATCAACATTAAACCTCATTTGCCACAGAGTTGCCCAATTAAACAGTTCATCAAGCTCGGCTTGTAAGTTGGAGACATCCTGTAGAGTCATTATTCAACTGCACAGCTTGGTGTCATCTGCAAAGACTGAAATAGTATTTTTAATTCCAGACCCTATATCGTTTATAAATATATTAAAAAGTAAGGGTCCCAACACTGAACTTTGGGGTACACCACTAACAACCCGAGACCATTCAGAATATGAATCATTAACCACTACTCTCTGAATACGATCTTTTAGCCAGTTTTCTATCCATTTACATACAGATTTCTTTTAAGCCTGTCGACTTTACCTTAGACAGTAGCCGTGTGTGGGGAACTGTGTCAAATGCTTTTGCAAAATCCAAGTATACCACGTCCACCGCCACCCCTCTGTCCAAGGTTTTGCTCACCTTCTCATAAAAAGAAATCAGATTTCTTTGACAACTTCTGTCTTTCATAGATCCATGCGGTCTGTTGCTTAAAATAGTTTTTTTCCAGCAAGAACTCATCTACTGTATGTGGTCTTGTATTAAACTCTCCAATATCTTCCCAATTATAGAAGTTAAACTAACAGATCTATAATTACTTGGTAAAGATTTTGACCCCTTTTTAAATATAGACACCACACTGACCTTACGCCAATCCAGTGGTACTATGCCAGTCATTAAAGAGTCCCTAAAAATTAGAAACAATGGCTTTGAAATGACAGAGTTCAATTTTTTAAGGACCCATGAGTGTATGCCATCTGGTCCAGGTGCTTTATTCACCTTTATTCTGTCTAAATATTTCTGGATCATATCAATTGTTATTCAATGTGGATCATCTGGAGCTGTGTCAATACCATGCCCATCATGGACAAGAGCTCCCCCATGCTCCTTTATATACAATAGCTGAAGAAGGTATTTAATACATTTGCCTTCTCTGTCCCCAATCATCCACTCTAGATTATTTTGAAAAGTACCTACATGTTCGGACCTGACCTTTTTACTATTAACATCTTTGAAGAATTTTTGGGGGTTTGACCTGCTATCTTGGTTGTAACCAGTTGAAAATAAAAGACTTTGGATGCCTAGGGATTTTTCATTTTGCTGTTTCCTTGTCTGTTCAACTTTCTTTTTCCTGTAGTCAACTGTTAGGTATCCTTTGGCTTTGACCTTTACCCTAGTATACATCTTTTTGTTAACCACCTTTACTCTTGGTCTAAAATGTTTTTTCCTGTTCAGGTAAGTGTGGTTTCACCTGTTTACTTATAGTGCATGATTGGCTGTGCTCTTCATCGTTAACTTAGGCTCACCATTCTTTCAGGTAGCAGTTTACCCTTAGTGTAATTTATCTGTGCTGGTCTGGAACGTGAGGTAGTGTCCTTTCATTGGTTGTATCAATTTCCATATTTGCTTTTGCCATTTTTTATCTATCCTTCCTTTAGGTGTTGTCTCCTTCAGATACTCCTGATAATAGTTTCACATCTGTTGGCTCTCTCAGTGGCTGTTGCCTATCCCTCATTTGGACTGCTTTTGAATGTCCTAAATGTCTAAGAACTACTACAATCCTGTGTTCTTCATGGACGGTAAGGAAAATAAGATTTCTCACTTACCATAAAATATTTTGGTGAAGTCCATTGAGAGGCATAAGTCCCTTCCGTCTGTGTTATTGGCCTCATGTACTGTTTGCTCAATTACAGCAATGATATCAATACTTTGCTTTGTATATAAAATATTATTTAAAGGGTATGTCAGTGCAAAAAATATTCAGTACTTGTTCAGTAAATCTCTACAATACATGCAAATTCCCCTATGTTCCTTTAAACATGCTGCGTGTACAGAAAATTATCTCTTGATCTGACAAATATTCAGTGGGGGAGATTTACTAAAATTGGTGATTTTAGAAGCTGATTGGTTACTATGCACAGCTGTATCACATTCTGTGTGCACTCATTTTAGTAAATCTCACCCATGGTGTTCCTAAATTCCTCTTTGGATTGACAATAAAATGCCTTCTGTTACACTAAAATCCTAACCAGGTTTGTAGCACTGCCTTAAAGTCTACATAATTATTCCTATCCCCCCATCCATCTCTGTCTTACTCCAAATTAATTCACTGAATTCTTTCCCAGAAAAATTGCTGTTGCCTCTACTCCCAAAAGCCTTTTCACACAATGTATGCAAGCAAAGGGTTCTTAAGAGATGTTGTTTTATGGTCAATAGGAACTATGCCATCAGAGGCCACTGCTGTGAGAAATTTATAAACCTGGTGATAACATTAGAGTCATAAAAAGTAATTTTAAAAAAGTAGTTAAAGCTATTGCATACTACAGGAAAAGGATAAAAGAAAAAAAATTATTTTGACAATGCTTTAGAGGGGAAGAGGGATATGCAATGTTTTGGGGGCTAAACTTACGTAAGGCCTATACATGTACCTTACAGCTCACTTGCCATATAAAATATGGAGGGCATCGCCCCATTACCACTTTTGCCCACTGTCCTGATTCCAGCTGTAGCCCCTGCTAAGATCCTGTGAAAATGTTCACTTTCCTTGCCCCCATCCCATGTGACAGTGCTTGTGCTGGTTGACTATACGTTCAGGCAGTGAGGCATTGCATTCTGTGGGGGTTCAAATAATATTTTTTAAACAATACACATTAACAGGTAAGCTGCCTTTAGTAAATTTTGGTATGAGATCATGGCCTAACCAAAAGTCAAATGTATTATGTATTATATCAAAGATAATATAGTAGCCTGTGTTTTCATGGTACTGCCTCTGAGCAGCATTCAGCAGATGTTTAATTTACAAACCATGCAATTATTACAGCTCTTGCAAACAAATAAGATCAGATTAGTCACACATGCACATCAACTTTATGATTACCATTACTTTTATGATGTGACATAAATATTCACGATTTTGAAAAACTACACTTTTGCTACCCAAAAGCCTCAAAGTGATACTTATCTACTATACCCTCTCTGAAAATAATGTGTGACTTTCTTTACAACTATTAGTTAACATCACCAGTGGGAGGGGATCAACTAATATGAGCAATTAAAGGTAAATCCACTTAAACAATAATAATTTAAACAATGCTATTTTAGGGAGGTAAAGTATGGAGAGTGCTATGTCACAACTCAGTAATGTAACATTCACTTTCAAATTAATCTGACATCTCCCAATAATCACAGTGCTGGTGCCTTGTGTCAGAAAGAAACTGAATGAGGAATAGGGCTGTAAGCTGTGCAAAGATACAGTCTTCTTAACAAAGTTATAATGTACCCACTCTGCTGGGCTGAATTAGTTATTAGCCGCTTGAGCTCCAGAAGGTTTTACCTCCTTCATGACCAGGCCACTTTTTGCTGTTTAGCACTGTACTTTAACTGGTAATTGGGTGGTCATGCAATGCTGTACTCAAAATAAATTTATATTCTTTTTTTACACAGAGTTTTCTTTTGGTGTTATTTGATCCCCACTGGGGTTTTAATATATAAATGTAAAAAGACCAACTAATTTAAAAAAAACAATAGTTTTTACTTTCTATAAAACATATCCAATAATAAAATTTTCCAAAAATCAAATTTCTTTATAAATTTAGGACAAATGTATCCTGCTACATGTCTTTGGTTAAAAAAAATCCCAAATAAGTGTATATTAATTGGTTTGTGTGAAAGTTAAAGCATCTACAAAATATGGCATATATACTGGAATTTTTATTTATTTAACTTTTATACTAGTAATGGCGGTGATCAGCAACTTACAGTGGGACTGTGCTGAGGGCAATCTGACACTAACTAACACTGGGTGGGAGATAGACTGACACTGACATCACCAGTGATGCCAATACAGTGATCAGTGAAAATAATATACATTGCCGTTGTACTAATGACAGTGGCTTGGAAGGGGTTAACATCTCAGTGTAATCAAGGGGTTAAGTGTGTGTCTAACAAGTGTTATTGTGTGTAATATGTGCTGCTTTTTATTAAAGCAGGGAGAAGAAACAGAGATCATTCTGTCTGTACAAAGCCCTATGTGTTTGTCAACACAGGGCTCTGGGCTGTGATTGGACACAGCCAATCAGCAGGTCTTAGCTAGGAATCATTGACTGGGACCTGCTGGCAAAATCCTATTGTGATTGGGTCTGCAGAAGGGGGAGTGGACGCGCCATGAATGTGGAAGCAGGGAGCGACGTACAGGTACGGCGCTGTGCCCGTAGGAGCCTCCTATCCACAGCACAATGTGAGAGGGCAGTCTTGAAGTGGTTAAAGATGGAAAGTTTTACCAAATGGCTTAAAAGCAGCATCCTGTTCCTTGCAACCTGCAGAAAAAAGTGCAATACATATCAATCACCAGTCTTTTAACACTGAAGTCCCTTTCAGCAGAGAATGGCCCCCGTTTAAATTCAGCTTTAAACAGTTTGCACAGTTCTGGTTTTTTTTGGTATGTATATATGCAGCCTCTCAGCATTAAGGCCCACCCGCCAAGAGGTTGCATATATGTGTGTAGCTGGCGTCAAGGACTTAATTGAACAAGTTGAGGTTAGAAACAGATTGGCTACCATGCACAGCTGCAACAAATTCTAAGTGCACCAGTTTTAGTAAATCACTCCCATTTCATCTTCTCCTCTTTTCTTCTATTCTTCTTCTTAATATTCTATTTCTTCTTCTCCTGCAAAATCTATTTCTTCTATTACTTCTTTTTCTTCATAGTTAATTTATTGTCAAATCGGCCAGAAGAATGGCCGATTTGACCATAAATTACTGCGAAAATCGGCCGATCTAACAAATTGTCCCAGGATTTTCCAGCTTGGACGATTTTCAAAATCTCCTAAAATTAAGAAAAACGGCTGACATTTTTCCCCACTAACGGTACGAATATCAGCCGATAATTCGGCAAGAAAATTGGAAATCTACGGCCGCCTATACTTTGCTTGCAAACATACCTACAAAGATTTGTCCTTGATAAGACTACAACATGCCTATCATTTAAGACATATAATTGTCACAGTAGTGCAGTCAGTAATTCTTAGGAATAAAATATAAAACCACCATTTACTCAGTTATTTTTTTCCCAGAATACCAACACTAGGTCAGCTGGCCTTGAGGGAGACATTCTGAAATTTTCAAATACCTGACTGCTTCCTATTATGTATTCTTTGCAGTGACAGAAGCATGTTGATATCATCATACAGCATGGAGGCACAGGGTGCTGATGGACAAAACTCTGATAGACCACTGCAAAAGAGGAAAGTGCTGCTTCGCCACAATAAAATAATCGCACCAATACTGATGAAGAAACCTATCTGATAGATCACATGTTTGCAGTTGATTAAGCTGATTCCCCTGAGGTGGGCTCTCCCACATGTATTAGCATCAGCCAGTCATCAGGTAAAATTAATGTGCACCTCATATAAAGGTGGTAGAGCGCAGGAATGGCTACTGTTTCATCTACGGAATGAGAAAATGGAAAATGGAAAAGTAGTTAGCGTGTACCTCTTCAGGTGTAGTAGATTTTATAAAACCAAATAAAATATTCACATATACTTAGTGTTAAAGGCACTGTCCACTTTTCATTAACTATTTCATGTTACCACAACCACCCAGGATTCGACCAGGCACAGACAGGAGAACATTGAGAATGATGACACAATAGATAAAGGTGAAGGATGGTTTTTTGCTTCCTTTTTCTCTTGGATCTCATTACTACTATAATCAGTCATAACAATTTTGCTTTGTAGTTGGCGCACACTATGATCATCAGAATTTGAGCAACCACCACACCAGAGCTATACGTATGGCATGACATAAAAGTGACAGCAGTGAAATAATTCTTCAGTTTTCTTTGTCTTATCAACATGATTGACCTATATGTGAAGCAATGGCAGGATTTCTGTACAAAGAAAATATTTATAACATGTGTACATACACTCTTTTGCCTCTGTTCACATTTCATATGTAAGAACAGAAACAATCCCCACATATCTTCTAACATTCTGCTAAAACTTTGTAACAGTACTGCTTGGCCCTTGAAGATGGGGACACTCCCCGAAAGCTTGTCCTCAAAATTGTATGTTACTGCAAATAGAAAAAGTATCACGGACAGTACTGAAAATTGTTTCTGTCGCAAGTGCACTAATACGGCTACAATCACCTCAAGTATATGTAAGAACAGAATGCCTTTGACTAGAATAAAAAAATAAAATGTTTTATATCAGCCAAAGATTGTAGCAATGAATTCACTGCATTGAAACTTTTTTGAAATAACGTTTAGAATAATTGTTTTCCACTAAGGTTTTGTTACATTTGCTATGAGCATATACTTACATCACCCTCCTACTCTACAGAAGTTTTCATAAACATCCTCTCGCAAGTTTTATATGTGCAATATTTTAGTGCATATCAGTAACCCACATGGTATTCTTTTATTATCAATATTAGTCATGATAGATAGCTATTTAGGCATTTCTCTATCCCTATGTCTTCAGGCACTACATCAACCCACGCAGTGGCAGCAAAATGATAAGCTGTTAACAGAACGGCAAATCACAATTGAAAAGGGAAGTTTGGCATAACAGCACAGCTTTTCTGTGTGTTCTAAATGCTTATCCCATGAGGAGCTGCTAAAGGTGCAATCTTATCATGTTTTCTGACAAAGCTCAATAAAGTTCTTGAAGCTCAGAAAGAACCATTAATCTTCTATAGCTTTTCTTCCAACAATTTATCTTCAAAGGCTTCAAGCAGAGTTAAGTTTGCAGAAAGATTAACAAGCTCTAAGTATTAAATTAACAAACAGACCAGAAAATTTGATTTGCATAAATATTAATCTATATTTATCCTTACAAATGCAAGAGAGTTGCAGGGGAAGAAAAATAAGTTATTTTATATATGAGCAGTTTCAGTCAGGAACTGTGAAAAAAAATATGTTAATTCAAGGGCAAAAAACATAAACGTAGTTCAAGTCTAGTATTATAGTAATGCAGGAAATTCATCTATGAGAAAGCCTCATGTCACTCAGTTAAGTGCTAGACCTACCTTTAATACAGAAAAGTGAGTTCATGCCATCTCTTTTTTTTCTATCCCTAGTTTTAATTCCCTTATGTTCCAGAATGGTTTGGACCTGCTCAAATGCGATTTCACCACCTAATCAATTTTAAATGGGAAATGTTATTAAAGATGAGCTTTTCTATACAATTTTAAATAAATTACATTTGCAAAGAATATGTTCACAGCATTCCGCCAGGCATTTTAGTGTTGTGTATTATGAGAGAAATGAAAATGGACTTAGATATAAAAATGAAGGAGTAACATTTCCATTTTCTGTATGCTTTGTAGTCTATAACTTCGAAAAATAACATTTATAGAAAATGTGATTAGTTATTGAAATGTTACTTATACATCATCAACCTTTTGTAAATTTCATTAATTAAATAATATCAGTGCTAGGAAGAATTATAATGTAATATTGTTTGCTTTAGGCCTGGCGAATCCATGATAAACAGAAACACATAAAGCTAAATTGAAAATGGTCAAGAAAAAGCCAGGAATAAAAATTGGATCATTACATTTAGTCAAAGTTCAAGAATTCAGTTGGTTGAGGTAGAGCAGTAAAATTAATATATTAAAAATTGTGAGTGAAGGTGAAAGAGGAAGTGTAGCTCTTATATTTTAGCATGCATTTTTGTTCTTACCTAAAGCACTAAACAAAAGAGGCACTTGTATAGCTCTGTCAATTTACACAGCGTTTTACATAAATTGTACATTCATATCAGTCTCTAACCCTCATGGGGGGTACAATCTAAGTGGTTGCAATGATGAACTGTACCTATAAAACTTGTCTGATAAATATAATTTTTTGTTAAATGTAAGCAGTGTCTACCTGTTAGGAGACCAGGTCCAAAGCCAAAATCAGGTGGACTGCTAGCCTGTAAAGTTATACTTTCTATATACAATAAAAGATCTTTGCAAAGATTGAACAGATTACAGAATACTCAGCAATTTAGGTAATATTGGATAGTCAATCAAAGATACAAAGCTAAAAAAATGCATTCTAGGTAGCATATGTAAGGTAATTTTAAGTGGCCAATAATTCCTGTGCATGGTATAAGAAATTTTAAATGAAGAAAAAATTACAATGAAGACATGACAGTGGAGAGGATTGGAATTATAACTCCGTGTTAAGGCGAATTAGCATGAAGAAAATGAGCTACAATTGTTCTGTGTATATATTAGGGTATATCCCAATTCCTAATTTTAAAAGAACCAATAAAGGAGAGGAAGGTGTGAAATACCAGTAACATCTACTATTAGACCTACATATTGAGTCCAAGAAACTCTAAATGCTTTTGCAGATCCAAATTACATGAGGTGTGTTTGCTATTTGTCCATATACTCTCAAGCAAAACAGTGAATTACAGTCTGTCAGCTTTAATTTGAGGGTATTTACATCCAAATCAGGTGAATGGTGTAGAAATTACAACAGTTTGCATATGTTAAGGGACCAAAAGTAATGGGACAGAATAATAATCATAAATCAAACTTTCACTTTTTAATACTTGGTTGCAAATCCTTTGCAGTCAATTACAGCCTGAAGTCCGGAATGCATGGACATCACCAGACGCTGGGTTTCATCCCTGGTGATGCTCTGCCAGGCCTCTACTGCAACTGTCTTCAGTTCCTGCTTGTTCTTGGGGCATTTTCCCTTCAGTTTTGTCTTCAGCAAGTGAAATGCATGCTCAATCGGATTCAGGTCAGGTGATTGACTTGGCCATTGCATAACATGCCACTTCTTTCCCTTAAAAAACTCTTTGGTTGCTTTTGCAGTCTGCTTTGGGTCATTGTCCATCTGCACTGTGAAGCGGCGTCCAATAAGTTCTGAAGCATTTGGCTGAATATGAGCAGATAATATTGCCCGAAACACTTCAGAATTCATCCTGCTGCTTTTGTCAGCAGTCACATCATCAATAAATACAAGAGAACCAGTTCCATTGGCAGCCATACATGCCCACACCATGACACTACCACCACCATGCTTTACTGATGAGGTGGTATGCTTAGGATCATGAGCAGTTTCTTTCCTTCTCCATACTCTTCTCTTCCCATCACTCTTGTACAAGTTGATCTTGGTCTCATCTGTCCATAGGATGTTGTTCCAGAACTGTGAAGGCTTTTTTAGATGTCGTTTGGCAAACTCTAATCTGGCCTTCCTGTTTTTGAGGCTCATCAATGGTTTACATCTTGTGGTGAACCCTCTATATTCACTCTGGTGAAGTCTTCTCTTGATTGTTGACTTTGACACACATACACCTACCTCCTGGAGAGTGTTCTTGATCTGGCCAACTGTTGTGAAGGGTGTTTTCTTCACCAGGGAAAGAATTCTTTGGTCATCCACCACAGTTGTGGTCTTCCAGGTCTTTTGGTGTTGCTGAGCTCACCGATGCGTTCCTTCATTTTAAGAATGTTCCAAACAGTTGTTTTGGCCACACCTAATGTATTTGCTATCTCTCTGATGGGTTTGTTTTGTTTTTTCAGCCTAATGATGGCTTGCTTCACTGATAGTGACAGCTCTTGGGATCTCAGCTTGAGAGTTGACAGCAACAGATTCCAAATGCAAATAGCACACTTGAACTCTGGACCTTTTATCTGCTCATTGTAATTGGGATAATGAGGGAATAACACACACCTGGCCATGGAACATCTGAGAAGCCAATTGTCCCATTACTTTTGGTCCCTTAACAAGTGGGAGACACATATGTGAACTGTTGTAATTCCTACAGCGTTCACATGATTTAGATGTAAATACCCTCAAATTAAAGCTGACAGTCTGCAGTTAAAGCACATCTTGTTCGTTTCATTTCAAATCCATTGTGGTGGTGTATAGAGCCAAAATTGTTAGAATTGTGTCGATGTCCCAATATTTATGGACCTGACTGTAGTTAGGTAAAAAGGTGGACAAATGAGCAAGGGTAAGATACCATCTGGTCATATCTAGGATTTTGTTGATTAGTTTAGGTCAAAAAATACGCCCAAGCTCATACTGCTGCAGTAATAACAATGTGTTCATGACTTGTGTATTTTGTGTTCAGTTTTGCTGCTAGTATTCCTTTGGGATATAAATTTGTTCAGTGGTATTCGATTGTGTATAGGTTTACAGTAGGTGTGTAACAGTGAAGATGCATAGTAGTAGTCTCTAACTACCGAGGATATTATGCTACTTTTAGAAGTTGAGTAAGGGTTGTTTGGGAATATCTGCGGTGCTTCCCTTTTCAAGTAAATCATTTAAGTGTTTCTTGCAAATAAAAAAAATGTGGAAAGTAAATAAGCAGTGTGCAAAAATAATAAACATTCAAGGAGTCCCACCGTTAAATGTGGTAAACCAAACAACCCAAGACAGGTCAAATTTACTAATAAATACAGTAGCAAAAAAACTATTTCTCCAGATTACCGCTAGCAATTCTGGCATGCACAGCTAGCTGATACCTCTCTCCCTGCTTGCCAAGCATCGTAACGTCAAAGCCTCTCACTTACGTGTTACGCCACCGGGTCATGTGGCTTCATCAAGGGGAATGAAGGAAACTGTAATTTCAATGCCTCTGTTGTGAACTTTTTTGTAGGTAAATTTCTTCACAAGGTCCATAGCTACAGAGGTGAACAAGAGCTTATTTTAAAGTGCTTTTTAAAGCTAAATCTAAAACCTATAAATGTGCTTCATTTGGGAACATGTTCCTTGTAACTACCCTATAACTCCCAATTTTGTTATACCCATTGACTAAATTGTGTGACATTGTAAAAAATGTTGATAAGCTGAACATACCTCAGTTTGCATTGGAGTATATTCAGCAACCTTTACCTATGTTCAGATGCCAAATTGAACCCCATTGAAATCAATAAAAAAACATATTTTAGAAATTTGTAACAGTCAATTTCTAGGCTACTAGGTAAGGGATTGTAAAACAAAGAGCATGGAGAGCTGAGCAGTGCCCTGTAGGACATGCACCAAGCAAGCGAAAATGTAACAAAAAATTCTGTTTGTTAAGTAACAGATTCCTAAAAATAAGAAAACATAGAAACACACTTTATTAAGTCCTTCATTAACCACTTGCCATTAGGGTCAGTTCTGACGTTTCTCTCACAAATGTACAATTGAGTACTGTCCATGATACTTTTTTTATTTGCACTAACATACAAATTGTATGTTAGTGCAAATAAAAAAATTATCACGGACAGTACTCAATTGTTCCTGTCGCAAATGCACTAATACGGCTACAATCACCTCAAGCATCATTCTCATAAATGTAAAAATTTGTATTTTTTTTGCTAGAAATTTACTTAGAACCCCCAAACAATATATCTTTTCTGAAAGCAAAGTTCAGGGAGAATAAAATTGTGGGTGTTGCAATTTTCTGTATCACATAATATTTGTACAGCCGTTTATCAAACACAAATTTTCCAGAAAAAATACACTTTAATGAATTTTAGTGCAAACAAACATAATTTTTTGGTAAAATATAAAAGATGATGTTATGCCAAGTAAACAAATACAAATGCTTGTTTTTGTCTAGGGACTCTGCTGTCATCCTGTACAATGCAGGACCAGGCCTGTCCACAACCCAGAGTGTCAGAGGAAACCAGAGAATGCAGGCTACCAGAGGAGTGATGGATTGAGAAAGTAAAACTGTTTTTAATGGTACCCTAGACAAAACTAATATTTAACTTTAGCTTTTCCCTGGAGTTCAGTTTTCAGCAAAATCTTTGTCCATTAAAATCACCAAAACTAGTTTTCAACCCCAAAGTTCATGTCCCTGAAGCCCCCCAGTTTTTAAAGTTTCCATCGCCAAAAGTCTAATGAATTAAAATCCTCAAACTTCAACCCCCTGAACTAAAGCCCCTGTAATATTGCAGCTTATTAGTCCTTAGATTCTTTTGTTGTTTTTGTTTATCATGTGTTGAACTTATAAGTAGCACACTTGTGTCCTATGGTGGCAATATTCATTCACCAATGATAAAGCACATCCCCAACTCTTCTTTTTCAAAACAAACAGGGAAGGTGTTTTGCAGTCCACAGAGAAAGCGAGGGATGGTGTTAACTGATATCAGTCTGTACAGGTTGAGAGTACAGGAAGTTACCCCCTCACAATTTTTCTGTAAGGATCAACATGTATTTTTTGAGTTTATTAAGTAGATAAATATAAAATTGAAAGTATTTTGTTTTAGCACACCAAATGGTGGTAAAAGAGAGAAGTTCATTGTTAGGGTTTAGATACATTTTAAAGGCCTCTTAACTAAGGCTGGCCATACATTATACAATTTTCTTGAGGTAAAATCCCAAACACTTTCAATTTGTATGAAATCAGACAGGCCCTTGCACTACATAATTGAAGGTACATCTAAAGGAAATTGAATAAGAAAATTATATAATGTATGGCCAGTTTAAAGCCTCTAACTTACCGCCCTCTAACCTACAGCCCCAAACTCTAAAGCTCTAAAGCCCTAACTAAAAACTAAAGCCTCTGAACTTTATAGTTTCCAAGCCATAAAACTTCCCTAACTACAGCCCCCAAACCTCAAACTCTTAGGCCTCCAAAACAAAAACCCCCTTGACTCTTGACTAAGCTTAATTCCCTAAATGTAACCTCTTAATCCTTAACCTCCTCTAACTAACCCCTCTGACCTTAATCTTCTAATTTTGACCTCCCACCCTAATCCTTACTTCCTAAATGTAACCACATAAGCTTACATCCATTTTTTCTAGCCTCCCTAAGCCCAGGGCCTCAAAATCTTTACTACTAAATGCATAACATTTGTGGTCAGTAGAGATGACCTCCCTACATCATGCATAATAGCAGTATAACTACTGCTATTATACACGACAGCTTCCCATTGCCCTGCATTATCAGAGCAGGCACCTCTGAGTCCTTAAGAACTAGTGACATCACCAAAATCATTAACTTACATGTCCGGCAATCCCTGGCTATACAGTATAAGCATGATCCCAGTGACGTCATTGACCATATTTGATGATGTCCAAATATAGGGAATGATATCATCAGTAGGACCCACAACCTGTGTATAACAGCTGTCATCCACTGGATTTCCTTATGGCGGTTGACAAGCAAATGAGCAGGACATGTCTCTGCAGCAGAACTTTTTTTGGCAGGTCATCTCCCTTTGAACATCCTAAATGACATGGATCTTCATCAGTGGATAATGTTTTCTGACCAGCTAGACTGCATAATTAAGGTACTGGCATGGACTTTTAGAGGGACCTCACATTTTTTTTTTGTGGAGTCCCTATTAAAATCTGAACCAGACTTAAAGGGTCTGGAATGCGTTTTGGGGGGATTCTACATTTTTTTTCATTCTTGCCGTAGGATGTACTATGGCAAGACTGTACTTTTTACCTAAAAGAAGCAATGTAATGTGAGATGCAGCAGTGATCTTTGTGAGACATAATTAACATACATAGTCCAAGCCTTCTTTTTGGACCTCAGGATTTAATGAATATGTCACTTTGAGGTAGGATATTAACTCTTCAGTATACTCCAGTGTACATCAACTATTGGTTCTTTTTCAGCACATGCTACAAAAAATTACATATATTGTGGTGAACTATGGCCAATTCCCTCCTCCACTTTGGTGAGAGAAGGAGGTGCACTTTCTTATCTTGGCAATGGGCACTGGATGACCATGTCCCTGTATTGTCTGTTACTATAAAATATCCTACATACTTTGCAAAACTGCCTCTGTGTGTGGTACCAGCTAGACAAACATTTTTAAATGCAGACTGTGGAAGGAGTTTGTGACAGCTGCCTGGTAAGAAAGGCAGCTATCAAAGGATGGCAATATTATTCAAAATACACATACAGTATACTTTATTATATATGTAACTCAGGCCTCTGGTTTTTTTTTTTTTTAAAGAAAATTTATTAGTTTTAACAATATACAACCACAGAGAAATGATTATGCAGTTATGACACCCATGTGACATCAATTCTGGTCAGGGAGATAATATTGCGGCAAATAAACATACCATGCCCTTAGTGCGATGTTAGCAGTTAGGAAAGGGCATTGATAAAATACTGAGGTGGGAGAAGAGGGGTTTGTGTGTAGAGAAGGGAAAAAAAAATAATTTCCAGCAGAGATTATGCAGTCCGAACTTAATCTGACGATGATGTAATTTGCCAGTAAATGGTGTTGAGTAATGGGGATGTACATAGATGTCATCAGTGTACCACCCATACCGTGTCCAAAATACAGTACAGAGAAGAATATCTGAGGAATCAGGTGGTGGGTGTAAGTGGTAGTGGTAACAAGAGGTTAGAAAAGAAAAGGGGAATGAATAGAAAGGGGGGAGTTTGTGAACAAATGAAATGATCAGCGTCGGAGAGAGTATTGTGAAATGACGATAAGATGGTATGGCATCTGGAGTCAGTAAACACACGGGAGTAGAGAAGATTGTACTCGAAGGCGTAGATATAATATAGAGAGATAGGAGACCAAGAGACCGAGTTATGAAAAGAGCAAAAAGATAAAAATCAGAGAATTGTTTTTAGAAAGTGGCAATGAGAAATTGGAGAGTAGTAATTATGAATTAAGTAAGTAATTATTTACTACTTATTTATTAAATATGTGTTACGGGTTCCACCATGGGTGATGTGATGAGAAGAAAGTGTCACTTCCATCTGGCTAATGAGGGTCTATGGTGTGGGGACAATGTTGAATTTGTAGAAAAACATAAGTCGATAAAATAGTTAGGGAGTCAAGATATAGATGAGATGAGGACAGAAAGAGAGTGAATGAGAAACGAAGAGAAGATCAATAGCAATTAAACAATTAACCAATGCACATGACCCTCTGTTTTTAATTAGAAAGATATAAAACAGACCTTTATTTCTGGCAAGAAACTGAGTGCCAAGGAACGTTGTACATAATTGTACACTAGGTCAATTACCCTTTCATTGTAACTCACTCACTGCCAATTTTTCTTACTTCTTTAACCTTGTGGAAATATAAGTACCACATGACAAATATGGCTATAGAGTACACAGGATATAATAAGCAGCATTTTTCAACAATTTTTTAATACCTATAATAGACCACAGTTGGAAATAGTTGACAGACTTGTATGCTACAAGAGATAAGGTGCTAGCTTGCACTAATTGTCAGATTGTAAGAAAGTTGATCATTTCTGGTCATGAATGATGACTTGTAGGTAACAGATAAAGCTTCCAGAATTGTTTCCATTACTTATATCAAATATTCTGCAAGGAAGGTTTAAAACTTATATGTTACTCAGCAGTAAAGCAGTAGTACCAGAAAAAACAAGTTCATATGAGGTCCAGTTAAAAGCCTTACAGCCCATTGAAGAAAAGAACAAAAAGCAAGATCGTGTCACAGTGCCACCTATTTGACAGATGGCATGAATGAATAATAGAATCTCTGTTGCTATTCCCTGTTCGCCAGTGTTAACATGATAAATTACTAATCATGAATTAATCAAAAAACCTTCACTTTAGCCTCACTTATTGTGCCATTTGCTAGAAAGGATATTTAATTAATGTAATTAGTTCTCACTGGCACAAGACTGTCACAATACAAGTGAGAAACCAATATCTCAATCCATGTATATACTAGCTATTGACTTTGGCATCAGTTCATCATAAAAATTGATCTGTAAAATGGAAAGACTTGATAACCAATCACACTTTAGTTTTCATTCTGTTTCTTTCTTTTGAATCAAGCCAAGAAATAACTCAATCTCTTTAATGTAATTTATGTATTTTTTTGGCTGTCAGTAAACCTTTTTTATTTCAGTGGTATTAATGTTTTCATTTGATCAGCCATGATGATAACAGACTAGTGAGATTTATTTTGTAGTGCATGTGCAGTATACTGTATGCTCTAAAATTGTGCCTATGCAAGGTAATAACAGTGCTATTGTATGCAATAAACAGAAATGGTGAATTTGTAGTAGCGAATGTCCTAAAATTACTTTTAAAAATAAAGACTTATACGCAACACCAGGCAGATATAAGGACAACACCTGAGTATGTCTTTGTATAAGCCTCTTGTATTGCCTGTACAGCAGCACTTAGACTGTGAGAGGAAGGAACAGCACTAGGAGCCAGTGAGCATTTGATAACAAGGAAAAAGAGGCCAGAGAGAGCAGAGAGATGAATTTATCCGTCTTCTGCTGCTCGTTAGACTGTACAGACAGAAGGCCAGGGAAAAGAAGATGACCTGTCTATATTGCCTAACTGGAAAAGTCACTAACTTGCCTCTGCTGTGTAAACCCTATGACCAGCAAGGAATTACAAATCAGGAGACAAGCGAGCCAACTCCCAATTATGTAGTTAAGTTATACTTGTGTTCCTGGTGTTCAGCTTTAAAAAGGATCTCCAGCTTTCCTTAAATACCCACATTCCACAGAAAATTATGAAGATACACTCTACCTTCAAAAATATACAAGGAGGACTTTATAACTATTGGTCAAACAGAATAGGAGCAGTTCTTTCTCTTTGTGGAATTTTGAGAACGCTCACATGGAAGAAAAATATATTTTGAAATATATTGAATATGGCCAAAATTGTAGTATTTTAAATATATGGCAATATATTTGGGAAGAATATTTTTAAAATATATTTCAAATATATTTTTCTTCCATATGGGCATTTTGCTACAATAAAATATTTAGCAACCTAGTGGACTTATCAGACCCAAAAAGTCCTTGTCAAAATGAAACAGTAAAACTCCCTGTGTCCTGTACAACATTGTACAAATTATGGCACTTGCCTCCACTATAGTACTGACAGCACTGATATGTATGCTAATACATCAACTTTGTGCTTGATTAGCCTTGTAGACAAATATAGATTGGTGTACCTTAAGTGCAAAGGTGGTTCTAATTTCTAGATTTCCAGTGTCAAGGAACAAATGGTGTCTAAGTTGCATGTTCCATTCAATGCAGTGATTTTTAGTCTTGTAGTGTCTAGTCTTGCAGTGATTTTTAGTTTTATTTTGGTGCTATTTTAATTTTAAAAATGTATACTTTTATTTACAAAAGGCAATTAGGCTTTTTATTTTGCAAGAGAAGTTGCACTTTGCAAAGGAATTTGCCCCAGAGCTTAATGAATGAGGTGGAGCTCTGCTAACATTCATCATTCAGTTATGTGCAAGCAAAAATTATTTTGTTTTATGTTCCTTGCTTGCGATTGAGCATTCTTTGCAAAGTGAAACATCATCTCATTCATTCAGCTCCAGGAAAAATTCCTTTGCAAAGTGAAACTCCTCTTGCAATGTGAACAGTGTGTTAGCCTTAACATTGTTTCAAGAAGCTTAGCACTTAATCATGAAAGACATGTTTTTACAGGACTTGCACTGAATCTATACAATTACTGTTTCCCAAATGGTAAATCTTGAAATATAAAGCATACTGTTAGGATATCATTATATTTGGCAGTCCTAGAACAGCCTGTTGCTAACATTATTACAAAAGTGTTAAAAATAGATCTTTCACTTGGAGATTAAAGGCTCAGTCATAACCTTCTTGGCAGTGGTTCAGTTACCAATTCTCAGGTGTAATTGTGTACAGTTTGTTACCTAAGGAGATTTTATATACACAGGTTTCAATTCTAGTGAACCACGCTATGCATCTAAAAGCAGTCTCATCTAAATGTAGATTTTTGTGCTCTGTGTATATCATTTAGTCAGTTTTTCTCATAAAAATACCAGCTGGAGAGGATTTCTGAGACTCATTTTTGCACATTAAAGAATTCTTATTTTGTTTGTTTTATCAAGTAGAGCAATAAGCAAGAAAATTCGAATTCTAGTCTTGATGGAAGTGCCATTTATGATTTTATCGGTGCAGTTTCCTTCTCCCCTGCCTATACAATTTACTGTGCTGAGTAACTGAAAGCATTCCACTTTACAGTGCTTCACTGGAAAATTACATAAGTTTATCTCTGTCACTTAAGCTAAAAAATAAAGCAGTGCAAAGTTAGAACTAATGCTGTCCTTATGCTACAAGTACAGCAAATATGCAATGTAACCACAAAATCAAAAAACATTCATCAAAGTTTGGGGATGTTTATTACTTTCTCCAAAAGTAAAGTAATATGTATTCATATAAAAAACATGTTTATAGGTATTAAAAAAAAGCATGAGTATGAAAACTAAGGCAGTTGCACTCACTTTCCCCAGAGGTTAATGAATGTGGTAAAGCTTCACTTTGTAAAAAAAAATACTCAATCAGCTGCAAGGAACACGCACACGATTGGATGGGCAAGGTCGTAGTTATTTTTTTTCCTTGGGGGGGGTGTCTCTCTCTCAAATTCTAAGGCATCATTTACACTTGTGTTGGGGGAGGTGGTAAAAACATGTAGCAGCAGAGTGAAGCCATGAAGCTCTGAAATGCAGCACGGCGAAAATGATCCCCGTCATGTTCAGTGGGCAGTACCACCTGCTGAATGCAACCCATTCAGTTGAATAGAAGCACCCTGCAAGAACCCAGTGCAGCACCAGTGAAATTAGCCCTAAGCCCTGATTCACACTGGATGCGACTTGGCATCTGATTTGCATGCCCTGAGACTTGCAAATTGCATGCCAATTTGCACCCTATTGTCCACAATTGGAGCGGTCATATCAGTGTGGTTCCGACTTGGTAGTGATTTCAGCATTAACAAGAGGAATCCTGCACAAATTCAAGTTTTTATTACTTACACTTGAGACATGCTATTCAGTCTTAAAACGGAGTTCCACCTGGAAAAAAAAAAGTCAGCAGCTACAAAAACTGTAGCTGCTGACTTTTAAAATACAGACACTTACCTGTCCCTTGGTCCAGCGGTGTCATCACCATTGCTGGTTTCACTGGCAGTCTTCTCTCCCTGGCGCTGGCATCTTCAGTGTGGGCACCCAGCTGTGACAGCTTGCGGCTTCACAGCCAAGTGCTCACTGCGCATGCGTGAGAAGCGCTGCACTTTGTGAATGGCCCCATAGTCTTTTGGGACCTGTCCCAGAAGACTACGGGGAGGGAGGAGGGGAGGACAACTTCAGCTTGCATTCACCTAGGTGATTGCAGCAGAAGTGGGAGCAGGTACCTGTCAAATTTTGGTACCCCCTCCCCCCTGCTCCCCAAAGGTGCCAATCCTTAATGAGGAGCAGGGGACAAAGGCTTAAAGCGGAAATTCCCCTTTTGGGTGGAGCTCCGCTTTAAGCTAAGATCACCCCTCTAGTCTACCATAAGATGCCTGTACTGAAAATCATGGTTAGGTGTAAAGATAGCTCTGGATGGATCAAAATTTGGCCAGTTCAGTAGAGACCAGCCAAATTTCCATCCCTGTGTGGCCGCTTCTACTCAGACCAGTTTGTATTTGTGTTTTGAGTTTTTTTTATCTATTCTGCTGGCTGAATGAAAAAAAAAGATCCATCTATGGCCAATCCTAGGAGTTATTAAATACCTGTTTGCAAGAACCTTGAGAATCATTCTATCACAAGTGGGTAAGCCAACTTGAAGAGACCAGTGGAAAGAATTTTTGAAAGGAGTTCCACTGGTCTCACAGCTCCATCCTCTCTCAAAGATTGACACTTCTTTTTATCATACATATGTCAGCATCTGCTGCCCTCTGCTGTCCGAATTTGTAAATGCCTGTAAATCTATTATGACTGCACTTCCTGTTCCTGGGTTGTTGGCTTTGAATCACCAGAAGGAGGCAGTAGAGTAGTGTAAAACCCACTCTTCCACTTTGTGGTTGTGGTTCTCTTATGTACTTACAGGTTTAGTGCAATATCCTTTTTTGGGAGAGCCATTTCTCCTAACACCCCCCAAAAGAGTGCCACACATGGTATGTACAGTACAAATGGGGTACAAATGGGTATGAGAACCAAGGTCTGCTATTCTACATACCGCCAAAATCCAGGGGATCTGAAAGACTTACCTTGGACATGTCTCAAACTGTATACATGGTTGGATAATTGTCGTCCAATTTCTAATTACGGTATTTAAAGTTTATCTTAATTGTGATCTCTTGAGCTGCTGTTACACCTTTCTCTAATGAAGACACTAAACTGGAATTGGCATGAGCAGAGCATTCCTTCTGGTTAGGCAATGGATCACATGGAATTGGGTTTCACTCACTCCCCCATCTCTGCAGTAATAGTTTAAGAGTGTTGCTCACACCCTAAGGCTGGCCATACACTATACAATTTTCTTATAATTTCTGCCCAATTTCCTTTAGACTTACCTTTATCTATGTAGTGCAAGGCCTGCCTAATCAGATACAATTGAAAGTGTTGTTCACGTTTAACCTCATATTATATGGTTTTTGGTAAATCTAAAGCAAAAATCTCAAGAAAATTGTATAATGTATGGCCAGCCTAAGACTAGAGAGACTCGCCTACACAGAGGTACAATATTTAATTCGAAAAACCTTGGGGTTGGGAGGCTAGGCAAACCAAGTTAACGCCCCTGCATTTAATAAAGAATGAAAATATCTAGTGATGTAAGAACAAGTCATCCACTCCACATTTACTGGATGTATCATTTCCTTTTATGCACAACCATAAGTGGAGTTGTAAAGGTTCTGCAGTCATGTTTTAGAATTCCCTTAAAAATGCTGATGTTCACCAGAGAATATTACTTTTTTTAGTAGACATTTATAAAATTAATCAATAAGATGTGATTTTAAAAAGTCAAAAGATTGTGAGCTTTTTTGCCAAGTCAGAAAAATAATTCCACATTCTGTCATAGTCTGTGAACACTAGAGCATAGTCACTGTGATTGCTCAATGATCCAAGTCTGAGATTGTAATGTAGATTGCAGTTTTTGCAGATTGCAGCTTGAAGTTTAAAAACAGAGATGACAGTAAGCAAATTAAGAACAGCTGTTTGCTCAAGTAACAAACTAAAGCAAAACCAAACACCCATCTTAAGCAATGGTGCAAAATGATCAGTTTCAAAATTGTAAGTGTGCCAGCACTTTAGCCAAATATCAGACAAAATTAATATGTATAAAAACCTGTGTGCTGCTATTTTTGCATCTAAATATAAATAAACATGAAACAAGCTGCTTATACCTTCTAACATTCCCACATGTGTTAAAGCCAACCTCGATTTAAACAAACAATGGTGTAGCACTATATAAAATTAACTAATCAATAACACTAACACACCAATCTTATATAACAAAAATAAAATAAATAAAAATTAAAACATGTTTTTGAAAAAAGTCCCAAGTGCATCTGTGTCTCTTGTATCATTATACTCCATGTGCTGTTCACATTTCATCCAAAGTGTCCACTAATCCACTCCTGCACCTTAACTACTTCACTGCCACCAGTTGTGCTCCAACCTGGTTTATATGACTCACGTAAAAAGGTCAAAATTGTCTCAAGTCCACTTTAACTTGAATCCTGCATAGATTAAACATACTGCAAATGGAATCCTGTATGCTCTACAGATCTTGACAGCGGTCCTCTATAAGTGGGAACTCAAATATTCAGTGATTTGCAGCATTAGCAACCGCTCAGCAAATTGCAGCACCAGGCTCCTTTAGTCTCCACGCACACGGGGCGTTTTGATAACGCTGGTACCGTTAGCTGTGTAAAGTCACGTTAAAAATGTGAGTTTTTCAGCTTTTTTAAACAATTTTGCATTAGCGTTTAGCTGTGTTTTCCTGCATTTTCCATGTTTGCGGTTTATAGCGTCTTTAGCGTTTTTTTGACCAAAAAAAAATATTTTTTTAGTAAAAAAAAATCCAAAAACGCCAGTTTGCGGCAGTTTAAAGCGTTTTACTGTGTTTTGCAATGTTTTTCAGTGTTCAAGCATTTTTATAGCTAAAAAACTCCTCTAGAAACCCACTTATCCTGGGTTTTTTTCTAGCCAAAAACCGTCCCAGCCAAAAAACGCTGATTACAGTTTATGTGTCCATGAACACATAGGATAACATGCTGGGGGGTTTACTGGCTGCAGAAAAAAATGTCAAAAGCCAAAAACAGCCGCTGTAAAAACTTCCAGTGTTCATGAGGACTTCGGGATCCTTTGAAGAAATCAAATTCAGGAAGTGCAGTATCTAGTATAGCTGTCTGCAGCTGAATTTTGTTTTTCATTGATGCTTGTATATGCACTTGATATCGTGAAGGTGAAAAGGTGAAACACTATGGGTTGTTTGCTTTTTTTTCTTGATGCTGCATTGTGGAGGAAAGGAGCACAGATGGCATAGCCAGTAGAGCATACAGAACTCCATTTAAAGGGGCCTGGTGCTGCAATTTGCTGAGGGTGCTGTAAACCACTGAATATATGAGCTTCCCTTTAAACAGGACCACTGTCAAGATTTGTAGAGCATACAGGATTCCATTTAAAGGGACTTGAGCCTATTTTGACCTTGCATTTTTATGTGGGTCATATAAACCAGGTAAGACGTGGCGGTGAAGAACTTAAGGTGGAAGAGAGGACACATTTTATGAAATGCAGAAATACAGATACTGAAATACGGCTACTGATGTACTTGGGACTTTTTCAAAAACTTTTTGGGATATTAGATTAATGTGTTACTGCTAAGTTAATGTTTTAACTACTTGCCCTCCTGAAGATTTACCCCCCTTCCTGACCAGGCCTCTTTTTGCCACTCGGCGCTGCACTAATTCAACTGATAATTGAGCGGCCATGCAATGCTGCACCCAAACGAAATTTATGTCCTTTTTTCACACAAATAGAGCTTTCTTTTGGTGGTATTTGATCACCTGTGCGCTTTTTATTTTTCACGCTATAAACAAAAAAAGACCAAATATTTTGAAGAAAAACAATATTTTTTACTTTCAGCTATAAATATATATATAGTAAACTCAAAGTTAGTTATAAATTTAGGCCAAAATGTATTCTGCTACATGTTTTTGGTAATAAAATAAGTGTATATTGATTGCTTTGGGTGAAAGTTATAGTGTCTACAAACTATGGTATAGATACTGCAATGTACGCCATTTTTTTGATATACAGCGCTGCGCTAGTTTAACTGACAATTGCGTGGTCATGCAATATGGTACATAAATTAAATTTATGTCCTTTTTTTCACACAAATAGAGCTTTCTTTTGGTGGTATTTGATCACCTGTGCACTTTTTATTTTTGGCGCTATAACCAGAAAAACTTTTGAAGAAAAAATGTTTTTTGAAAAAAACAATATTTTCTCATTTCGATCATAAAATATATCCAAAAAAACTAAAATTTCGTCATAAATTTAGGCCAAAATGTATTCTGCTACATGTTTTTGGTTACAAAAATCCCAGTAAGTGTATATTGATTGCTTTGTGTGAAAGTTACAGCGTCTCCAAACTATGGTATAGATAATGGAATTTACACAGCATTTACTTTCTGACTGCCCATCACATTTCTTGAAGTGCTAAAATACCAGGATAGTACAAACACCCTCAAATGACCCCTTTACGCAAAGTAGACACCCTAAGTTATCTGCTGAGAGGCATATTGAGCTCATGGAAGATTTATTTTTTTTCCAAAAGTTTTTGGAAAGTGACAAAAACATTTTTTTTTTTTACACAAAGTTGTCATTTAAATGATTTATTTCTAGCACAAGCCATGGCTATATGTGGAATTACACCCCAAAATACATTCTGCTACTTCTACCGAGTATGGGGATACCACGTGTGTGAGACTTTTTGGGAGCCTAGCCTCATACAGGAGCCTGAAATCCAGTGACCACTTTGAAAGCCTGAAGGTGCGTAACTTCCTCATTACACTTCCTCACTACCTATCACAGTTTTGAAGGCCCTGACATGCCAGGATAGCACCAACCCCCCCCCCAATGACCCCTTTCTGGAAAGTAGACACCCCAAGGAATTTAAAAAGAGGCATGGTGAGTATTTTGCAGATCTCATTTTTTCTCACAAGGTTTTGAAATATAAAAAAAGAATAGAAAAAATATGTTTTTTTTCTTCATTTTCCAAAAACTTGTGGCAACAAATGAGATCTGCAAAATACTTACCGTGCTTTTTATCAAATTCCTTGGGGTGTCTACTTTCCAAAACGGGGTCATTTGGGGGGGGGGGTTAGGTGCTATCCTGGCATTTCAGGGCCTCCGAAACTGTGATAGGTAGTCTGGAAGTGTAATAAGGAAATATAGCCCTTTAAAAGCCTGAAGGTGCTTATTGGATTTTGGGGTCCTGTACTTGGCTAGACTGCCAAAACGTCTCTCACATGTGGTACCCCCATTCTCAGCAAATAGTTTGGGGTGTCTACTTTCCAGAAAGGGGTCATTTTGGGGGGTGGGGGCATTCCATGCCCAGCATTAGAAGTTTATGCCACACATCACTCACTCTTCTAACCACCTGAAGACCAAGCCTTTTCTGACACTTTTTGTTCACATGAAAAAAATCTGTAGTTTTTGCTAGGAAATTAATTTAAACCCCAAAACATTATATATTTTTTTAAAGCAGACACCCTAGTGAATAAAATGGTGGGTACTATAATTTTTTATGGCACCAAGTACTCACGCAGTGATTTGTTAACAGCAAATAAAAAAGAAAAAAACACTTTTTTTACTTTTAATGCACAAAAACACAGTATATTGGCCAATTACTTGGTAAAATATAAAAGATGATGGTATGCCGAGTAAATAGACACCAAACATGACATGCTTTAAAACTGCGCATGCCCCGTGCAATGGCGACAAACTGCAGACATTTTTATTATCCATAGGCAACATTTTAAAAGCCTTTAAAAGCTACCATTTTAGATTTACAGAGATGGTCTACTGTTAGAATTACTGCCCTTGATCTGACGTTCACGGCAATACCTCACATGCATGGTGCAACCGCTGTTTACATACCAGCACAGGGTTAAGGCTTGTGCACACAGGTGTGCATGCATGGGAGGGGCAATTTTTTTTTTTGTTATTTTTTTATTTTATTTTTTTTTACATTGTACCTTTCATTTTTTTTTTATCACTTTTAATGCTATCACAGGGAATGCAAATATCCCCTATAATTTCAATGGGCATTGTCATATATTCTTTTTTGAGAAATCTGGGGTCTATCAGACTCTGGATATCTCCTCTGCTCTTACATTATCTAATCAAACCAAAATCGGTGTGATCAGATGCTTTCCCAATTTACAAATGGAGCTGTTTATATCCTGCAAAACTGAAGTGATGAAATGCTTGTAGCTTCCGAATTCTTAGACTATAGAGATGATTGGCACCATTCTGGTCTCCAATCAGCTCTATGGTCAGCTGGCAGAAACACCAACATTCTCAGGTCCCCCCGATGGCACAAGACTGCCTGAGAAGGCCGTGGAAGGCAGCGAGGGAGGGGGGGCAACTTCTCCCACAGCTTGTAATAGCAATCCTGCAGCTAATTAGCCACTAGGATTGCTTTTACATGAAAGCCAATCGCCGGCTGAAAAAAAACATACCAGGATGATGCCTGCAGCTGTAGGCATCATCCTGGTATAGCCATTCAAAGTCCAGTGATGTACTAGTACGTTGCTGGTCCTTGTTGGGTATATATACTGTTCTTTTTTTTTTTGTATGCAGCCTGTGGACTGAATGAAAAAATGAGAAGAAATCTCTGCCAGAAAAAGTGTGTGGTATGGCCACCATTAGAATATACCACCCTGCATCCACCCACTTCTAATGGTGGGCACACATTAGGTCACACTTTGCCACAAGCGCCAGTTCCAAGATTGAACAAATGTCTAAATAGTGGCACGCTTGAATAAAAATTGTCCACGTATAAGTGGTACCCCATATGGAAAAAGGATGACACCAAGTCCCAAACTATCTTGCCACTGCTCCCCATGTAGTCTGGGCATCCGGGTGGCTCCACGTGACTATCTTTTCCCTCGTAAATCCAAAACTTATATGTATAGCCTGTTGTCCTCTCACAGGTCTTCTCCATCTTGACCCCATATCTGGCACGCTTGCAGGGGAGAAATTGTTTGAATGCAAGGCGGCCAGAAAAATTAATGAGGGACTCATCAATGCAGATGTTTTGCTGGGGAGTATAGACATCTGCAAATTTTGGTTAAGGTGATTTGCAAGGGGCTGAATTTTGTGGAGCCGGTCAAATTCAGGGTTACCCCGAGGATGACAGAGTGTATTGTCGTTGAAATGCATAAAACACATTATACTCTCATATCTATGCCTGGCCATGGCAGCAGAGAACACGGGCATATGATGAATCGGGTCTGCGGACCAATACAACCGCAATTCATTTTTTAGTAATGGCCATGTTGAGGGTTAGGCCCAAAAAAAATGTAAATTCGAAAACCATAATGAATTTCCATGCGAATGGTCTGGCAAGGTCTGAATTTGGGTTGGCGGTGATAAATTGTTGTGCATATAAATTGCTTTGGTCCACAATCAACGCATACAGATATTCCGTGAAAAACAGCTCCAAAAATCAAGGAGGTATGTAAAAGACCAGGATGTACTAGACTGCTGGTACTCGCCAGTTCACCAAAAGGTAGAGCGGCACTAGTACTGGCACTCTGCTGCATATGAGAGTCATCAAAATTTACCGGCAAGTGCTAACAGAGATCAGGCCTGATCCTGGAAACACTGTGGTTTTGTGTGCAATGTATCATGGCTCTTATTCCTTCTGATGATGTACGTGTGATACGAAACGCGCGTCAAGGAGTAGCCCTTGTTAGCCGTGACGCTAAACCGCCGGATCATAGGAGGTCCGGCGGCCACTCTTCTATACCAGCTGGCATTCCTTTTTTGCTCCACATCGAGCATTTAATTCCTCAGGACCACCAGGCGATTACTCCAAAACTCAGAGATATATCCAGCTGATCCTGTTTGGAACCTGTATGCCAGTAGGAATCCCCAGATGGGTCATCTTTCATCATAGAACCATCTTTTGGAGTTTCCTTTCATCCACAGTCGGAGTGATCTTTGGTGTATGAGACACAAACGCACATTTAAATTGTGCTTCCGGTGAGTGCGCAATTCATTCATTTCTTCTGCACATTGCCGGACTACATGCATTACAAAGATCTCATCGGGATACACTCATCTGTGTTTCTTTGATGATTGGACTATATTGTGCATTTATATTGTGCGTTTTGTATTGTGAAGTGATAATTGTTGGAGTTCATGTCATTCCTTCTCCTCCTCCTGTTTCCAACTCATGGGAGGATCACTTATAGTGTGTTTGGTCACATATAATGCATATGGTCCACATTTGCTGACATTTAAGTAAGGGATATTGTACCATCTTCAATACTGGTACAGTCATATAACATCAAGCGCTGCACTATTTATCTTATATATCAAGTGACATTGACCTACTGACACTGCACTTGCTGGGGGAGAAGGGGGGGGGGTAAGCGTAGGGGCTAAACACAGGTGCTGACAGGTGCCGGGACTGATCGCGCTAACGCTGCATTTTTGGGAATGCTATACTAATGTGAACGCTGTTGAGGTTAGACGCTGATTGGTTACCATGTACAGCTGTACCAAATTCTGAGTGCACCAGTTTTAGTAAATCTACCCCATAGCGTGGACAGGCCGTAACAGTCAAATGTGCTGTGAACATTTGGAGAGGTCTGATCCCTAACATCAGTGCTCTACTCAAATTCTATGAGTACTGATAGGAAATCAGTAGGACATTGCCATGTCACTGCAAATGCTATACAGTGATTGAACACATGAAATTAAGGGCTAGGTTACTTTACGAAATATATTTTGTTGGAAACAAATATAGTGACCATTTTTGTAGTCATAAAAAGCCGATAGGGTTAAAACATGAAAAGTGAAGGCAGAAAAAGACTGAGTGGTCCATCGAGTCTGCCCTTTTTTTTTTAAATTTCATTAAAATAATTTTCATAGATATGTGCTTGTCCCAAGCATGTTTCAAGCCATTTACTGTTGACTGGCTTACTACTTCTGCTGGAAGTTTATTCTAAGGATACTACTCTTTCAGTAAAATAATACTTTCGGTTATTAGTTTTTAACTTTTCTCCACTCAGTTTGAGGTCATGTCCCCATGTTCTTGATTTTGGTTTCATATCGAAAATACTGCCCACCTGCACTTTATTCACCCCCTTGATGTATTTAAAGGTTTTGATCATGTCTCCACTTTTTCTTCTTTCCTCCAGACTTTACATATTAAGTTCATGAAATTGCTCTTGATATGTTTTGTCTCTGGACTCGTTCTATCTTATCAACTTCCGTTTGTATTTGAGGTCTCCAGAACTGAATACAATATTCTAAATGACCTCCTTCCTCCTGCTGGTGATTGCTGTAGTGATGCATCCTAGAATTCTATTCGCTTTCCCCTGCCTGGTCACACTGTTTGCTCATTTTGCAATCATTTGAAATAAGTACCCCAAATCCTTTTCCTCTGCTGGCCAACACTTTACCCCCAATGCTGTACTATCCCAAGAGATTTTTTCCTAGATGCATTATTTTACATTTAGAAACATTGAACTGACGTTTTCCAGCAATGCCAAATCATGTCCTATGTTACAGACACCTCAAGGGATATTAACCCTATTACACACCTTTGTATCATCAGCAAAGAACATACCTTATCCAACTTTAGATATATCACTTACTAAAAGATTAAATAGAACAGGACCTAGTACAGAGCCCTGGGGAACACCACTAGTGACTGGCCTCTGTTCTGAGTGAACCATATTTACAACCACACTCTGGTATCTATCCTTATGTCAACTGCATATCCACTGACCCACCCAAGCTTGTACAACTTTTGTATTAGATCATTCTGTGAAACTGTATCAAATACCTTGCTGAAATCAAGATACTGTATGCTATGTCCACAGCACTGCCCTGGTCCAAATTGTTGGTAATATAGTTAAAAAATTCCATCAGATTTGTCTGACATGACCTGCCCTCAGTAAAGCCCTGCTGCTTTGGGTCCAGTAAGTTGTGTGTTCTTCTTTTCAGGAGTGATTACACTAACTTGACTACAACCGATGTTAAACTCACTGGCCTTTAATTGCCAGATTCTACCTTGCTGCCCTTCTTGTGGTTAGGTACATTATTTGCTGTCCTCCAGTTATAGGGAACTTCTCTTGTTAGAAGAGATTGATTAAAAAGATCCATTAATGGTCCAAGAACTATACCTCAAAGTTCTCTTAGAACTCTGGGATGAATACCATCTGGGCCCATTGCTTTATTAAGTTTCAAGGATAATGATAAGGTTTGGGTTCATACTTGAGTTGGGTTTGTAGAGAATGCTGCTTGTCTGCAGTTTCCTCAATAGCAAACCTATAATTTTGCTCACCAAAGTTCCAAAAGAAAATCCCTCACAGTGGCGGGGGAGTGTGGCTGGCAGTGGAGGTGTATGACCGCAACATAACAGAGCTCTGGAGCAGTGAGTATCCCTGCAGTGACTAGAGGCAACACACAGCTTACCTGAGAGTACAGACAGAGACGGGAGAGAGCGGTGAGCTGGATGATCGCTATTGGAAAGCGGAAAAACAGAGAAGCTCCCAGCAAACTGAGCAAGTTTCACAGTCCGGCTGGGTCTCCCTTGAAGCAAAATGGTGCTGACTCCTCCTCGCACTGCAGCACAGGACGGCAAACTACTAAGACTAAGGATGAGGGGAGCGGACACATGGAACTGCAAGCACACAGCAATGTCACTTCCCAAGCCCTTGCCCTGTTAAGCAGAGGAGGAAAATATTGGATTATAATGAACATGTGAGTGACTTTATTGATGATGATTCAAAGGCTAACAAACAACTCATACAGTGATAAGCTGAATGATTTTCCCACTTCAGGCCAACCTATATTAGATACAACAATCAAAGATGATCAGAGATATTGTTATCTCTAAGAGGTGCTCTTCAGCACCTATGAGATCCTAAACTGAGATCCATAGACTGCCTAAACCACCACATATACCAGAAAAACTACCTTAAGATGTTATAGCTAAAATACATTTCTTCCATTTGAAAGATCAATTGATGCAACACTCTCCCCAACCGGATCCCTATGTGGGCATTATTCTTTACTCCGATCTCTCCCAAATCACCATTTTGGCAAGGAAAAATCTAAACTCTATAACCAAAATCCTCCACAACCATAATATAGTTTATAAATGGGGTTTCCTTATTAAACTACTCATTTAGCAGAACAACACCTCTTACTCAGTTTCTATAATGGAGTATGGCCTGAAGATGCCTAAATCCTGGAATTTCTTGCCTGACGCTAAAGGTAAATATTTAGAAAAATGATCACCTGGAAAAATCCCTGCGCAATGGCACTCTAATAATGGTTAATGCAGTTTTCTCTTACCAGAAGGAATATTTGTCCTATGCAAGCTATCGCCTCCTCAACTTTGTTGCTTCATTACTTAACTTGATTCTCGTCCGCTCTATAGCAGAAATACTGCTACAGGGTGACATGGGTGCACAATGTGATTTATCAGGTCTGGGTAGGGGGTGCGCACGCTCTACCCTTCGCTGTCATTTGGCTGTCAATCACCGAGTTCCGGCTGGTGATTACTTGCTGGCACTCAGTGATCTCTGAGTATTACCGATGGGGGAGAGAACTGTATGCAAACAAATACAGTTCTCTCCCCTGTCAGCTCCTGCACACTGCTTTGTATGACTCTGCATAACACAGCCATACAAAGCAGTGTGCTTACAGTTGAAAGCACACACACAGCACACTGTGAAACAGCACAAAGCACATAACCCTTTTATCACCCCACGTGTTAATCCCTTCTTGCCCAGTGCCTTTAATACAGTGTCAGTGCTTTTTATTAGCACTGATCATTGTATTGGTGTCAATGGGGATGTCAGTGACACCAAGTCAGTTCCCCCCAGTGTCAGAATGCCCGCCGCAGTCCCGCTATAAGTCGCTGATCACCGCCATTACTAGTGAAAAAAAAACATTTTTAACCACCTCCCTTCCGGCCGTTGTATATAAACAGCCGGACGGTGGCACTGCAGGGTTTACGGCCTCCCCGCACCCTGCTTGTGCGCGCTCCCTGGGAGCGTGCAGCACTGCGATCCGGTGCCCGCTGTGTCCTCCGTGAAACACCGATCGTCGGACTGGACCTCTATACGAGGTCCCAATCATGTGATCGCTGATTGGCCAATCAGCGATCACATGCAAAGTAGTGAAATCTGTGAATGATCACAGAGGTCACATGGTACAAGGCTATTCACAATAGCCTTGTACCATGTGACAAGCTGTGACCAATCACAGCTCACTCAGTAGTTCTCAATGGCTGCAAGAATGCAGACAGAGAGAAAGAGAAATGATTGCTTTTACATCCTATATGGGTGTAAAAAAAAAACCTTCATCACCCCCCACAAGTAGTACAGTGTCACCATGGTGACACTATACTGCTAGGGTGACCGTACGTAAAAACAAAAAAAAAATTATAATATAAAAAAATAAAATAAAAATGTAAAAAAAAGTTTAAAAATTGTAATTTTTGGTTATAAACTAATTTGGCTCTTTTTTTTTTTTTTTACTAAAAAGATAACGGAATACATTTTGGCCAGGATTTATGACGAAATATTATTTATTTGCAAAATTTTATAAGAAAAACACTTTTTTTCAAAATTTTTGGACTTTTTCATTTACATAGCAAAAAAAAATAAAAATCCCAGCGGTGAATAAATACCACCAAAATAAAGTTTTATTTGTCTCAAAAAAATGGTAAAAAATTCATATGGGTACAGTGTTGCATGACCGCGCAATTGTCATTCAAAGTGTGATAGCGCTGAAAGCTGAAAATTGCCCTAGACAGGCAGGGGGTAAAAGTGTCCAGACAGGAAGTGGTTAAATTTCACTATATATACCGCCATCTGTAAACGCTATAACTTTCACGTAAACCAATTACTTTACACGTATTGGGATTTTTTTTTTAGCAAAGACATGCAGCAGAATACATTTTGCCCTAAATTTATGATGAAGTTTTATTTTTTTATTTTTTTATTGGATACGGTAAATGGCAAGAAGTCAATAATATTGTTTTTTTCTAAAAATTGTCGGTCTTTTTTTTTGTTTATAGCGCAAAAAATAAAAAACACACAGGCAATCAAATATCACCAAAAGAAAGCTTTATTTCTGGGAAAAAAAGGACGTAAATTTAATTTGGGTGTAGCATTGCATGACTGCACAATTGCACCATAAACGCAAAAAATGTCCTGGTCAGGAAGGGGTAAATCCTCTGGAGGGCAGTTTTATATCACAGGTACTCCATTACACAGGGAGCCTCAAGCTCTGAAGGCTGCTAACTTTTTCTTTTTTCCTTTTCCCCATGATACAAGTGCACATCATTATGCACACTGGAGTTGCCCCGCAACTCAATCTTTTTTATTGTTCACTTATATTTTTTTGTTAAGTTTATTTCACTTTTCTATCTACTAACGAGATCATTATTTTCTACCTCCGGGGTTGGTATTATTCTAAAAGGCTCATTGGCTTTAAATGGCTTATGCTTCCCATTGGGAAAGCTACTTCCTGATCTCAACTTATTTTTCTCCATATAATGAGACTTAAACTTCTGTCAATGAATGTTAATGGGCTTAATAGCCCATACAAAACGAAAGCTCTATAGACTGATGCTATAAAATTAGATTGTGACATCATCTGTGTCCAAGAAGCGCACTTTTCTAAAGATAAACCACCCAAATTTACACATCACAAATTTCCAAGGTCGATATGTGATATTAGTAGCTGTAGTTGATAATATAACCTACACCATTGCCAATATATATTCTCCAAATGAGCAACCTCACCATTTTATTAAGAAGATTTTAATAAAAGTTTGTAAACTTCAAACAGGTTACACTATCATCTGTGGAGACTTTATCGCTCCTGGGACCACACTATGGACACTACCAAGAAAAACTACGCCTCCGGGAAAGACGTAAAAATCTTTTTCTGCCAAGAGGACGTGCATGATCCTTGGAGGTGTCTCCACTCCACTGAAAAGGATTATAGATTTTTCTCAAATGTACATAAGACTTATTCAAGGATTGATTACTTCATTACAAACAAAGCTCTTTTGCAAAAAATAGTTGAAGCTCGAATTCACAACACAACATGGTCTGACCATGCACCAATAACACTAACAATAGCGACTGGAAAACAATACTCTAATACAACTATATGGAATAATAATACCTATATTCTCGCTCAAAGGAAACATTTGTCTGTAATGAAAGAAAGAATAAAATAATTGTTTTTGCTTAATGATAACAACTCTACGACAAGGCCTACCCTATGCTATTCCCACAAAGCATTAGTAGACTAATACAGATATCTGCAAAGGACAAAAAAAGGAGATCAAGTAATACAGAAAACTTAATGAAGAATATAACTAAACTGGAAGAGAGTCATAAACTTACCCCCCAAAATCCTGTTCAACTTAATAGTAAAAGAAATGATCAGAGAACTATGCTGATTGCAGAGCAAGATACCGTATTTTTCGCTCCATAAGACGCACCTGACCATAAGACGCACCTATGTTTTAGAGGCAGAAAACAGGGGAAAAAAAAATTCTGAACTAATGGACTGCAGACATAGTACAGGAGATGACCAGAGACTGTGGACAGCACAGGGATGACCAGTGCGCATGAGCGAGAAGCACTTGCGCTTTGTGATTGGTCCGGCGGCTTCTGGGATCTGTCATGTGTCCCAGGTACCGCCTTACCATTCACAAAAAGCACCGCTTCTTGCGCATGCGCACTTGGCACCCGGCTGTCAAGTCCAGCGCCCACACTACAGAAGCTGGGAAGACAGCGCGCCACTGGATAGAGGAACAGGTAAGGTCAATGAACAACTCCGCGGAAGTAAGAGCGGGTACCTGTCAAATTCAGGTACCCACTCCCCACCTCCCCAAAGGTCAGCAGTCATCTCCATAAGGTTCCGCTGCAGAGCTGAGCAGCCAGCCCAGTATTCTGACACGGCGGCAGTGGAAATACCAGACCGGACTCTCCATATTCGCTCCATAAGACGCACTGACATTTTCCCCCCTTTTTTTGGAAAATACGGTAAGTACTTTAAAAAATTGAAACTTAACTATTATTCTCAGAATAATAGAGCAGGGAAACTATTAGTCTCCCAATTACATCATCACCAAAATAAAAATAAAATTAATAAATTAATCCATCATAAAACTAGTAAAGTTATACAGTTGCATGAAAAAGTATGTGAACCCCCTGGGATTACGTGGAGTTTTGCATGAATTGGGCATAAAATGTGCTCTGAACCTCATCTAAGTCACAATAGAAGAACACAGTCTGCTGAACATAATACTACACAAACATTAGATGTTGCCATGGTTTAATTGCACATAACATGTAAACATTCACAGCGCAGGGAGGAAAAAGTATGTGAGGCCCTAGCTTAATGACTTCTCCCAGGGCTAATTGTAGCCAGGAGTGAGCCAACCTTGACTCCAATCAGTGTGATGATATTGGATGTGTTGCTGACAGCTGTCCTGCCCTTAAAAAACACACACCTGTTTTGGGTTTACTGGTTTCAAGAAGCACTGTCTGATGTGAACCATGCCTCGCAGAAAAGAGCTCTCAGAAGGCCTACGATCAAGAATTGTTGACTTGCATGAAGCTGGAAAGGGTTAAAAAAGTATCTCCACAAGCCTTGATGTTCATGTGTCCACGGTAAGACAGACTGTCTACAAATGGAGAAAGTTTAGCACTGTTGCTACTCTCCCTAGGCGTGGTCGTCCTGTAAAAATGACTGCAAGAGCACAGCGCAGAATGCTGCATGAGGTAAAGAAGAATCCCAGAGTGTCAGCTAAAGACCTACAGAAATCTCTGGCACATGCTAACATTTTTGTTGACACATCTACAATAAGGAAAACATTAAACAAGAAAGGAGTACATGGGAGGACACCACGGAGGAAGCCATTGCTGTCCAAAAAGAATATTGCAGCACGTTTGACGTTTGCAAAAGAGCACCTGGATGTTCCACAGCACTACTGGCAAAATATACTGTGGACAGATGAAACCAAGATTGAGTTGTTTGGGAAGAACACACAACACTATGTGTGGAGAAAAAAAGGCACAGTACACACACCAACATCAAAACCTCATCCCCACTGTAAAACATGGCAGAGGGAGCACCATGGTTTGGGGCTGCTTTGCTGCCTCAGGGCCTGGACGGATTGCTGTCATTGATGGGAAAATGAATTCCAGAGTTTATCAAGACATTTTGCAGGAAAACATACGACCATCTGTCTGCCAACTGAAGCTCCGCAGAGGATGGGTGATGCAACAGGACAATGACCCAAAGCATACAAGTAATTCAACAAAACAATGGCTGCAACAGCACAGAATACGCCTTCTGGAGTGGCCCAGTCAGAGTCCTGACCTCAACCCAATTGAAATGCTGTGGCATGACCTTTAGAGAGCAATTCACACCAGACATCCCAAGAATATTGCTACACTGAAACAGTTTTGTGAAGAGGAGTGGTCCAAAATTACTCCAGATCGTTGTGCAGGTCTGATCTGCAACTACAGGAAATGTTTGGTTGAGGTTATTGCTGCCAAAGGAGGATCAACCAGTTATTAAGTCCAAAGGTTCACATACTTATCCTCCCTGCACTGTGAATGTTTACATGTTATGTGCAATTAAACCATGGCAACATCTAATGTTTGTGTAGTAATATGTTCAGCAGACTGTGTTCTTCTGTTGTTGTGACTTAGATGACGTTCAGAGGACATTTTATGGCCAATTCATGCAAAACTCCACGTAATCCCGAGGGGTTCACATACTTTTTCTTGCAACTATTTACAGTATAATCCACAAGACATACAACTGATACATTCTCGGAATACTATGAACTTCTATATAATTTGAATAAAGATAAGAACACTCTTCAACCGCTACAAACATTATAGTGGAATTCTTAGATAAAATTACCCTTTCAAAAATGTACCCTTCTACTGTACAATTAATTATTAAACCAATTACAAAGGAGGAAACCCTTAAAGTTATCAAGTCCCTCCTAAATAAAAAAGTACCAGGAAGTGATGGCCTGTCAGCTGAATATTACAAAGCATTTGTGGATGTTTTAACTCCTTACCTCACTGATTTGTTTAATCACGTCTAGTAATAATAATTTTCCAAAAGAAATGTTAGAGGTCTTAACAATTATTATCCCCAAGCCTGGGAAAAACACCACTTCCCCTTCTAACTATAGACCAACATCACTTCTAAACTGTGACCTTAAAATTTATGCAAATATTCTGGCTCTACTCCTAATGGAACTAACCCCATTTCTTATAGGTCCAGATCAGATTGATTTTACAAAAGTTCATCAAACACCAGAGAGAACTAGACGGAAGATCAATATGATCCAACATGTAAACAATCCATTGAGGTTACATTTCAGAAACTTTAAAAAAATTTGGCTTCAAAGGATTTATTCATAAGGCTATAATGTCCTAATTTACACAACCCTCAGCTAAGGTTTATACATTAGGAATGATATCCAGAAGTTTTAATTTAACAAATGGGACCAGACAAGGTTGCTCTCTATCACCCATAATCTTCTCACTGGCTTGCAGAAGCTATTCGCTCCAATAAGGATATCAAAGGTATTAAAGTAGGTAAAACTGAACATAAACTAGGACTATTTGCTGATGATATAAGCCTAGCATTTTCTGAGCTGGATACCTCCCTAAGAGTGGTACAAAAAAATTTAGAAACCTTTGGGAGAGCATCCTATTACAAATTAACCATAATAAATGAATTAACCATGAATATACCTTCTACATCATGTGATAACTTGAGGAAAGAATTTAGATTTAATTGGGATGAACCTTCTATACCATACTTAGGAATACAATTTTCTTTTCCTCCTGCTAAAATATCCGAAACTAACTACCCTAAATCAACAGAACAAATTAATAAAAATTTCCAATGCATTCAAAAACACAACTTTCCTGGGTTGGGAAAATAGCAGCATTTATAATGCAAACATTACCCAAAATCCTTTACTATTTCCGCTCTCTCCCAATACCAGTACCCTTTACATTTTTCATTCAAATCAACTCTAAGTTAAAAAATCTGATCTGGAATGGCAAGAAACCCAGTGTAGTATTTTCCTTGTTACCATCTAACAAAGCTGACGGAGGTTAAAAGTATGGGTTAATATTAAAAGGGAAGTTACTATGGGAATGCTATAGCATTTATCTTATTGCCTAAGGTAGCTATACCCAAATTCCTTACTATAAAATCAACTTTGCTTGGAAACATATACTATCTAAATCTGAGTTTTTGGGAGAACGAATAACCATTCCTATCCCTTTAAGAGCAATAGAATACAGTAAATCTTGCTTAATAGCGTGAAAATGGATATCTCAAGGATTCCATCACTATAAAAAATTATTTTTATGTCATAAGCATAAAGTGAGTAGAATTTAAGAAAGTACGAACGGTTGAGAGAGTTCAGTTTTGATAAACCATTAGAAATCCCATCTTAAATATGGCAATATTTAACCGGTTCCCGCCCAGACTATGGCCAGATGGCGGCCGGGCGAGCACCTCGTCCCTCCGGGTGGACACCATATGGCATCCTTTTAGGCATGCGCAGTTTGCCTGCCAGCATAGCTGTGCAGCGGCGCAATCTGTCGCCGGCTGTGTACCTCGGACCTTGTGAGTTGCCCTACATTTGGTTTTAATAAAACATTGGTGTTCTACACTTACAGGTACTTTTCCTTTGTTCTTACTCCCTGTGTGCCATAGAGCCTGTTTCAGCTCCTGGATCAGCTTGCTCTAGTGATGGGCCGATAAGGACTCTTAATTTGAGTTACAATTAAAATTCTATTAAGAGGGACAGTAGCTTTTGCGCCTACCATCCTTTCTTTATATATCACAGAGGACATTGTCTAATTTTCCCTGTTACTGTAGCCCCATGTCTGGATACACACATAATTATAATATCAGCTTACCCTTGTTACATTTTTCTAGCAGTTGTACATGCTTGCAGACTTATTATCTCAACATAGATGAACACCTACATGTGAATTGATCTCAAGATTCACCATACCCTGTTGACAGACCTGTACCTCCCAACATTTGACTTGAGAATGGAGGACACAGTAGGGAGATGGTGACCTGCATCATGTGTAGCATGTCGTGTGGTTAAATGATGCTAAATGTTGGGTGTGGCTTTATAGTCTGATTAGAAACAACAAATAAATACAACCTTACAATCTTTAGCAGTAAAGTGGTGTGCACAGCACACCATGCCAAACAGTGGGTGTGGTCAGATTGCGTTAACATTTGGAGGGTCTTAAAGGGCATAGTTAAAAAAAACTTGAATAACAGACATGTATAACACTCAGCACAATGATTAAAAAAGAAGCTCCTTCCATTAAATATGCTTTTCAGCGTACCTTACAGAAGAACTTCATAGACCCCTTACATCAGTGCCCCCTTACATCAGTGTTCCCCTTTATATCAGTATCCCCTGTTACATCAGAGCCCCCTTTACATCAGTGCCCCCCTTAAATCATCAACCCCTCTTACATCAGTTTTCCCTTACACAGCAAAGTCCCCCCCCCACATCATAGTCCCCCTATATATCAGTTTTCCCTCTTACATCAGAGTATTTCTTACATCAATGACTCATCTTGCATCAATGTCCCCCATTACATTAGTGCCTGGGAAGCGGGGAGGGGGGGATGTGATGTTACTGGTTGTGGTTGTAAGGATGCCAGTGGTCCTAGCACCCAAGGATGGTGGGGGGGAGGATGTTCAGATTTTTAGAGTACTCATCTAGGCAGTGCATAGTGGCCACACAGGATGTATCTTTCAGGAATTCTTCTTTAAACTCTTACAATTAAAACATGCATATTTCCCTGCTCATTTTATTTCTTTCTTTATCATACATTGTAATGTGCAGGCAAAACTATTTTTGTAAAGCCAAGAAATGCTTTTTAAGTAAAGGCTTGGATTACCAGTCTTACCACCTACTACTGTGAATGCTGCTTGGGGGATTCGGCAATTGTTCTGAAAAAAAAAACAACTTTGCTCTTTGTTACAAACAGTCTTTAGATGCCAGTTCTCTATGGTCTGTCTATAAACATTTCTGCTTCAAAATTTCATCCTTTTCCTTTTGTGGTGGAAAGAATAGTATTTCACACCAGGATACATTTTTCTATACTATGGCCACCTTTGTATTTTATGTGGAATAAAAATTCTTCTTCATTTCATTTTTGATACCACTGGAAAATAGCTTCCTTCAATATTGTCAGCATAGTTTAAGCATTTATATTACATGTGTTTCACAAATGCAATCATCTATCAGCTTGTTATATTTTTAGTCTACCATCTTTAATGGAAACTCAGAGTAAAAAATGACTACTTTGTCCTAGTAGCAGAACCAGATGCAAAATATGCAATTAAGCATACTGTCAATACTATGACATTTGTTATATTTCAGTATGAAGAATGCCCTTGATGCTAGAGAGAAAACAGAGCATAACATATTACATTTAGAAAAATAATCATATTTTTACTTTTTTTTCTAAACTATTAATAACCTTTAAATATGACAGCCATGGATGAGATAAATTTCTGTTCTCACACTCACATGAAATTCCTTGAGTTGTACATTCTATTTTATCTAAAATAGACAGATAGATAGATAGATAGATAGATAGATAGATAGATAGATAGATAGATAGATAGATAGATAAATAGATAGATAATTTGGAGTATTGATCCAAGCGTACTTAACATGCCCAATGTATTCTGACAAACTACTCATGACTAAGAGTGCATAGGTGAAGTTATGCCATTTTTTCCCTGGATTAGTGCTATTACTGTACCTTTGTATGTTAATATTCAGTTATATGCTGTGCTTTAGAAATGTATCCAGCTGTTCTTTAAAACAATCAACTGAGCTAGCCAGAACTAATTTCTGGGGAAGTCTATTTCACATTTTCACAGCTCTTAATGTGTAGAAGCATTTTCTTATGTGGTGGTCTTTGCACCAAGTTCACTATATGTACCGTCTATGTGATTGTACATAGTAATCATATTTCCTCTTAATCACCTCTTCTCAAGGGAGAATAAATTCAACTCAGCTAATCTTTCCTCATCAAAGACAAGCAAATGGCACAAGACATGAGCTTCACATTCATAAACTGGTTAACAAGGAAAAAGAGGGAAAAACAGAAACAAATAAACAAGCTGTAGGTGAGTCCAAAAGTCTGTATCTTGCTCCAAACAACACCAGCAGCTGCTCCTCATAAGAGTGAAGTGACCTTCGTACTTGTCCATGTGGTCTGCAGTATGTTGGGTGGACTATATAGTGGGCAATGGGGGTGAGAATGGGCGAGCACATCGCCAACACCAAAAAAGGATTTTAAGGACATCATTTTTTCAAACCTTATTCTTTGCAGCATACCAAGAATCCCTCCTATTTACAATTATTGGGCATTGATACATTTTTCCCTATTGGCGGAGAAGTAATGCCAGATGGGTCATCTCTCAAGGAAAAACACAATGGATTTTCAAATTGAAAGCTTATTCTCCATGGGGCCTAAATGTTGACTGGGACATCATCTGTTTTATTAATAACAGCTGAGTCCCAGTTATAATGCATACATATTTTTAATTGTATATATATATCCTATATTCACTGGCCGCGATAGCCACGAATAGGATACTACTGCCTTTTGTACAATTTTTATGAATTTACAGTATTTTTATCTGGTGCAGTGTTGGCACAGGACTGCTGTGTTCACCTACTGAAGGAATTTTCACTGCATCAGGATTTTTTTCACATATTGTTTCATTGAGCACTTTGCACTATATTATATTATTTATTTCTCATTATGAATATATGTTTATTATTGTACTAAGCACAGGGATATTTGATTGATCATTTAAAGGGGCAGCAAAATGTTTTATGCTATTTAATATTCCAGACATTATAACAGTAAAAAATAAAATAGATGGGTGTACACAAAACTTGTATAGAGAGATTCCTCCTGTGCTTATATGGAGTGGTACCTATAAACTAAAGCAGCTGACACTCAAAACTGATACCTTAACAGTGACAAACTCCAAGTAATAATTTAGTGCAGCGCTAAAACAATAATAATATCAATAAATTAACCAAACAATGCAAAAATAAACAACACAATTATTGAGTGATATAAATAAAAAAACTCTACAAATAAAGTGCTCCAAAAAAGTGTTCACAAAAAGTGTAAGCTGAGGTCATATAATTGGCCTCAAATACGTGCAACCATTCACGCTATAAATGTGAGAAACATCACATATAAAGTAATTATAAACTAATTAAACAAACCCCTGTTCATATAATATAAATACCCTGTGTAAAAGGGGATAACACTCTAAGTGAATAGGGTTGAAGTGACCAATCCAACCTAGTCCATGAATCATCAAAATAGTGCTCCAAACAGCAATAACTCATGCAGAGTGATAATAGTAATGATGTATGTGAAGGTGTCAGCACACTTATCCTCCATGGCTAAATTGCCCCCTCACCTCCACTCAGCGACCCAATGGGCCACTATGCCTTCAGGATTACTCCTAGATCCTTCTCCAATAATGACTGGTATCTGTAGTACTCCACCTGTAGTCCCTCTATCAGGTTGGAAATAAGATACTCCAGGCCTTCCAGGATAGATATATCAGCTAGATATGCCCCTCACCATAAACCATGGTGAGAATAAAAAAGATCCTCCATAGTGTAGTAATTTGGATAAATTAAACTCTTATTAAATGATAAAATGCTCACTTACTTGTTAAAATCTGGTGCAATCACAGTTTAAACCTCATGGCTGGGTGTTCTGCATGGGTTAGGATTAATTTGGGTGTTCCAAGATGGCGTCTGCGCCGGATGTATATCACCGCGTACCGGAAGCTGCATCACGGCGTACCTACGCGTTGCGTCACTAGACCACGTGACTTCATCAGGGTGTCACCATTGGTGCGCAGCTTTCCTATTTATAGGGAACCTGGTTGATGGTAATGCGGATGGGAATCACCTGCGATCTAATTCCTATAGACGGCAGCCATTTTAATGTAGTCCTAACCCACAAAAATGCTACCAATTCACCAGGGAGGCCATTAGTGAATGGTATTCAATCAGTATTAGCAAGGATGGGACAATATGTAGATGAGTTTCTACAACCAGTAGTTAAACAAACAAAATCGTATTTGAGAGATACCAAACACTTAATACAACAGCTGGACGTGTTTAAAGGAGGATCAGAGATTTATCTGGCGAGTGCAGATGTTGCTTCTTTATATACCATTATTGGACATGAGGATGCAATGAAATCAGTCAGTTGGAGTCTTAGACAATATAGCAATTTGACATGGACCCAAAGGAAATATTTATTGGAGTGTTTGGAATTCTGTCTCAGTCATAACTATTTTTGGCATAGCAATACTTATTATAGGCAAATTAAAGGAGTCGCAATGGGAGCTAGGTTTGCACCAAGTGTCGCAAACTTATTTATGGCCCATTGGGAGGATAAAGTAGCCTATCAAAATTACCCGGAGGAATTGAATCTGTATAAAAGATTCATTGATGACGTTATTATTATTTGGGAGGGTAATTTAACTACCTTATTGGCCTTTCTCAATAAATTAAATTTTAATAATGTGAATAATAATTTTATATGGGAATATGACAATTAAGAGATAAATTTTTTGGATCCGAATATTAGAATTGATAATGGGAAATTTTTAACTAAAACATTTTTGAAAACGTTAGATAGAAATGGATATATCCTTTGGGAAGTTGCCATTATCCACCCTGGCTATTTAATATTCCCAAAGGTCAATTTGTTAGAGTAAGACGAAATTGTTCTTTAACCATTTCAATACCGTGCAATTTTACACCTTCCTGCCCAGGCCATTTTTCAGGTTTCAGCGCTCTCACGCTTTGAATGACAATTGCGCGGTCATACAACACTGTACCCAAACTAAAATTTTATCATTTTCTTCACACAACTAGAGCTTTCTTTTGGTGGTATTTAATCACCGCTGGGGTTTTTATTTTTTGCTAAATTAACAAAAAAAGACCAAAAATTTTGGGAAAAAAAACACATTTTTCTTTGTTTCTGTTATAAAAGTTTACAAATAAATAATTGTTCTTCATAAATTTAGGCCAAGATGTATTCTGCTACATGTCTTTGGTGAAAATAACCCAAATTAGGATGTATTATTTAGTTTGTAGGAAAGTTATAGAGTTCACAAACTATGGTATAGATCTGAATATTGATCAATCCTGAAGTACTGACGGCCAATCTAATTTCTTGAGGTCCAAGAATGTCAGAATAGTACAGATATCCCCAAATGACCCCTTTTTGCAGAGTAGACAGTCTGACGTACTTCATAAGAGGCATGGCGAGTTTTTTGAAAATGAAAAAATTAAAAAAATTATTTTCACTATTTTTTTTTTTACATACTGTCACCAGTGCAGTACAGCGTCATCATATAACTGGAATGGCGGTGAACAGGGACACTGACTGGTGACAGTATGAAAAAAAATATATATATTTTTTTATTTTTTTATTATTTTTAATTTTTTATTACATTTTTTTTATTTTTTTAAGATTTTTTTTCATATTTTACTATGACCAAAGTAGTACAATGTTACCATAGTAACATTGTACTACTTTGGGGAAGTGATCAGTATTTTTTTTTTTTTACACAATTTGCTTATAGCAAAGAATTACTTTGCTATAAGCAAGCATTTACCTGAATGAAATCGATTCATTCAGCTTTTTTTTTTTTTTTTTTTTGTGCTTAGCTGTGATTTGGTCACAGCTAATCAGGACATGTGCATGTGATTAGCTGTGACCATTCACAGCTAGGCACTAGTATACAATGGATGGCATGAATGAAGCCATCCATTGTATACAACTGTCATGTGACCTGCTGTGATTGGTCACATGGTACCAGCAACGGGAGCCGGTACTCGAATCTGTCATCGGCCGTGTCCGAGGTACATGGCCGGTGACAGATCGCGCTGCTGCGCCGCACTGCATTAGCGCAAACTGCGCATGTGCGGGAGCACGCCAAATGGCATGCACCCGGAATGCAGGAACACATTTGAAGCCGCCAAACGGCCATTGGCCGGGCGGCCAATGGTTAAAGATGGATTACCTTGAACAGGTGAAAAAATTAGAAACGCGTTTTACGGATAAAGGATATTTACAGGAAACGATCGATCAGAGAATTGAAGAAATAGGGAATATGGATAGGGCAGTTCTTCTTGAAGATAAAAATAAAGCAGATAATTTTGGTGAGCAATTATCTATTGTGTTAGATTTTAATATCCATTCTAAGAAAGTAGAGAAAATGTTAAAGTCAGATCCTATTTTAAATAATATTTTATCTGAGAATCCTTGGTTTATTTATAGAATGGCCCCCACTATAAGATCAAGGATAGTGAAAAATGTATTAGACCCTCCAATAAAAAATAAAATTGTTACGTTTCTGGATGAAAAGGGTTTTTTTCCATGTAGAAATTGTTATACATGTCTAGCTACAAGAGGACAGAATATTAAACGGAAAAAGTTTGTTGTGAATACCACTGGGCAAGAATATGAAATTAAAGATTTAATCTACTGTAGGACGGAGGGAGTGGTTTATTGTCTGGAATGTGAATGTGACCTCCAATACATAGGAAGAACAAAGAGGTCACTATGGAAAAGGTTAAGGGAACATATACAAAACATCAGAAAAGGATTCCCAAAACATAGTGTATCGAAACATTTTGCAATACACCATAATAAAAATCCCTCAACGTTGAAATTTTGGGGTATAGAGAAATATAAGAGAAAAGAGGCAGCAATAAAATTAGATCTCTTATTAACTCTGAATCTAGATGGATTTGCCATATGGGTACACTGATCCCTAGGGGGTTGAATGTAGAGTTCAACCTGAATTGCTTTATTAGTGATTTTTAATTACCATTTTTTATCTGGCTGTTTTTTATATATGTTATATTTTTAATACAGATTTGGTCTATTTAATAATTTAAATTTTTTTTTTTGTTTTTATGAATATTTACTTAGTGATCTGTCATGTATTTGATTATTAGTAGTTTTATAAGGTTGTAAATGTATGGGTATACTGCATGAGTGGGTTATTGAGAATCCCTAAGAATTAATATATATACTGTATATTATCTAATATTTCTGTGTTTATATTGGGTCACATCTTAATATAATATAAAATATTCTTGGTAAGGTCACTGTTAGTATTAATAATTCATAAGTAGGGTATAGCATGTTTTTATATACTTTAATTTAGCTGCCCTATCTATTCAGTACAGTATATATAATATATTAGTTTTAATAATAGTAAAGATTTCACAATATAATATTCATTTTAGTTAGGAAATATTAGTATTTATATTAGTAATTGAGGGTTTTGTCACTATTGTTAATGGTGATTAGTCACTTAGGTGAATGGGGTAAATATATATGTTTTTACCTCCATTAATATGGCTGCCGTAACTTCATTATATCTGTAATATTGGTAGTAGTCTTATTACTTTTTTAAGCTTTTGGAACATGGCCGACGGAGGTAACACTACATTAAAATGGCCGCCATCTATAGGAATTAGATCGCAGGTGATTCCCATCCGCATTACCGTCAACCAGGTTCCCTATAAATAGGAAAGCTGCGCACCAATGGTGACACCCTGATGAAGTCACGTGGTCTAGTGACGCAACACATAGGTACGCCGTGACGCAGCTTCCGGTACACGGTGACATATATTCGGCACGGACGCCGTCTTTGAACACCCAAATTAATCCTAACCCATGCAGTACACCCAGCCATGAGGTTTAAACTGTGATTGCACCAGATTTTAACAAGTAAATGGGCATTTTATCATTTAATAAAAGAGTTTAATTTATCCAAATTACTACACTATGGAGGATCTTTTTCTTTCTCACCATGGTTTATGGTAAGGTGCATATCTAGCTGATATATCTATCCTGGAAGGCCTGGAGTATCTTATTTCCAACCTGAGAGAGGGACTACAGGTGGAGTACTACAGATGCCAGTCATTATTGGAGAAGGATCTAGGAGTGATCCTGAAGGCGTAGTGGCCCATTGGGTCGCTGAGTGGAGGTGAGGGGGCAATTTAGCCATGGAGGATAAGTGTGCTGACACCTTCACAGACATCATCACTATTATCACTCTGCGTGAGTTATTGCTGTTTGGAGCACTATTTTGATGATTCTTTTAGACTTTTAGAGATTTTTTTGCTTGATTATTTACAGGTTGGATTGGTCACTTCAACACTATTCACTTAGAGTGTTATCCCCTTTTACACAGGAGATTTATATTATATGAATAGTGGTTTGTTTAATTAGTTTATAATTATTTTATATGTGATGTTTCTCACATTTATAGCGTGAATGGTTGCACATATTTGAGGCCAATTATATGACCTCAGCTTACACTTTTTGTGAACACTTTTTTGGAGCACTTCATGCACTTTATTTATATCACTCAATAATTGTGTTGTTTATTTTTGCCTGTTTTGGTTAATTTATTGATATTATTATTGTTTTAGCGCTGCGCTAAATTATTATTTGTACACAAAACATATCAGTCTTTACATACACACCATCTACCAATAAAGAAATAACTCATTTGGGAGAGATTCAATGTACTTTAGTATATTCTATAAAGGGATGGTTCTATTTAAAACTCCTGGGGAGTGTAACTGTAGCTCTTTATAGAGAATATATGAACAGAGAGAACGTAGAAAAGAAAGAAAAGGCTGGGGTAGAGTGGGAACAACTATACTCAGAGGAAAAGGAAAAGAACAAGAGAGTAAGAGAAATTATGCTAGGAAGGAAAAATAAAAATAAAAGTGCTCCTTACTCCACATTTGGTGGTCTTGTCCTGAGATTAAACTATTTTGTTTATGATATGATCTCAGAGCTTCAACATATGGAAGTCCCTGCTCATCTTTATCAGACGTCCCTAACAAAGCACATAATTAGTGCGGCCAGACTGTGCATACCGATACACTGGAGATCAAAACACATCCCCTTCATGAGAGGCTTGATAAAATTACCCATATTGCTGAGATAGAAGAACTGATCCACATTTCACAAGACAAACATTGTAAGTTTACTAACACCTGGACATACTGGATGCATTTCCAGTCCTTGACCACATACAGCAACCTCACCACTAATATACAGTGCGAGAGGTGAAACTTGTTATCTGAAAGATATAGATAACCTCCTAAAGTTAGTGCCTACGGTTTTTTGAAAGACCAGACCAGGGATTGGAGTATGGGTCTATTGGTGACATAGTCCCTCATCCCCAGTCTGAGTTTGACAACTTCCTTATCCCAATGCTGCCATGCCTCCCCCCAACTGGTTTTTCGCTTTGTTGCTGGGAGATTTAACCTTTTTTCTCCTCCTCTTTCTTAAATGTTCTCTCCACCTTCCTCACCTTCCTCACTGCTCCCATCAAGCCCTCCAGCCCCCCCCCCCTTCCATTTTTTCCTTCTCCCTATTGAACTACTCTTTCTATACATAGGGTGGATGCCCGTGAAGTCACTTCCTGCACCTTATCAGTCATCTTGTCCACAATTATCTTCTCCAGTATAAATGCAGATTGCCCATGCAAAAGATTTAAAAAACTGTCCATAGTGTAGTAATTTCCAATATAAAAGACAATGTATTTAATCCCAAACGCACTTACAAACTAAATTATATAAAAACACATTCAAACCACTTCTGACATGTGTGGTTATGTCACTTCAGGTGTCTGGCGTCACCACTGACACATCCAAGGATGGATCATTTACGCATTCAAATTCTTTCAAACATTGTTAGAGAATGAGCCTAGTTATGTTTGGGTGGAATACAATTGTGATGGATTTGAAGATATATCTACCAGAGTTTCTAAGTCGGACTTAGATAAGTAGTAACCCTGGTGAAAAAAGGTGCCAGCAAGAAGAGGAGACTGATTTTTTCAGAAATTGGAGAATACTGGAGTGTTGCCATGTGCAAAAGTTTGCATTCCCAATCAGGAAGGTAAAGAGGACTCCTCTGGGTGGAAAACAAAGGGGGTTTACAACAAGTGTAAAAAAATTGTAAAGAGACTCCTATTAAAGGATATTTTCAACTAGAGTTGCAGACCGATGGAGTGACATCATGTACCAGCTTGGCCAAGCTATGAGTGGTGTCTATGTGTGGACTTGCAGCTAAGCTATTTCTGATTTGCAGGGAAGTGGTGACATATACATTTATTATATTATTATTATTATTATTATTATACATTATATACATTTGTTTTCATGCTACATGATGAATGCATTTATGTGAGTGGCTGTTTTTAAACGTGTTATATTTTAAATGGAGAGCATTTACTGTAGATGTGGCTTTATTATCATTTTGAGGAGCACTGTACCATACTGAGTAACTTTGGGATTCATGTGGAGGAGGTTTGGAGCATTATCAGGATTTCCCATTAAAGGTGGAGATGTGGAGAGACTTCCTTCTGTGATATATTAAAATGCATCTTATAAACTTGAGGTCAATTTTTACAGTGAGCAGACTCACAATTATTTATGAGGCGTTGTCAGAAGAAGTTAACCCATTTTTTACTAGTGGACTTATTACCACACAGTACATTATTTATTAAAGATAAAATACTTTGCACGTTTGCTTCACCGATGTACTATTGATTCACTATTTCCACTATTTTATGAACATTTTTGGTAATGTATTCTTTTATGAAGTTCTTTTTTAACAAATTAATTTACTGGTGTGATAGGCAGGATTATTTAGGGTATTAAAACTGCACAATATTTCATATAATTACAAGAATACCAAAGTGCAATTGTGCATACAATATCAAACCATATTATTATAGAGAAAATAGATAATGTGAGCTCAATATATGCAATAACCAAAAAATATAAAAATAACATTACAAATAAGGTTGTGCCAAAACACCATACTCAACTTTAAAAATTAAATAAATAAAAAATAAACCTAGAAGAGTACATATCCGTACAGATGGACAAATGTGTGTAGGGACAATAATAAGCTAGATGCCTAAATATGTCAAAAACACACAAACCTAAAAGGTATATGCGATATACCCCAGTACTCCACTCTCAAATAGAAAAAACATAAAAATGTATATGCGTACAGATGGACCAATGTACATATGGGCAAAAGTTAAATGAACTAGCATAAATATTGCAAACAAAGTTGAAGATGAATAAAGCAACCAAATGTGCAAAATGTCCGTACAGATGAATAAATATCCTGGTGAACAGTCTAAAATCAAGATGGAAAATCCCAAAAGGAAAGGAGACACACTTCAAAGTGTAAGATAGAGAGCATTCAGTGCTGCAGGAATAGAGGGTGCCAGGAAATCACACCACCCACATGTAAGATGAACTCTTTACCAAGGACACATAGAGATCCCACACACAGATCATGAAGTGCCTTGCTGTCCCACAGCACAAAATATTCAGACACACTGCTCCATCTGGATATGATCCTGTATAAGTGTGCTCAGCACAGAGGAGTTAAAAAACAGGAAGGGACCACCATAGTGCAGTATGTTAAAACGAAGGGTTAAAACTATGTACTTACAATAAAAAGACAATCACAAGCAGTGAAAAAAGTGATTATGAGGATTAAGAACAAAAACATTATCAAAACATGAACAAAAAAAAAATTAATAAAAGCAAAAAATACATAGATATCCATAGATATCAATGAGAGCCCAAAAAAAAGGGTGACATTTTGTGGTAAAAAAACAAATGAGATATCTTCATATTATCATATGCCTCAGGATCTCCAAACTGAGACTGCATTTTCACATATTAATTCTGGACATAAAACCAGTCAAAAAATACCAATAAAACAGTCAACTTGCACACACGGAACCCATGGCTTGGTGGGTGTGGTGGAGTGATCCCCTGGTGGAAAGTGAATCTACCTGTAAAGGTTTACTATTTGAAGAGTACCAGTATCCCATATGGATTATGTTCAAAAGAGCATTTTGACTTCTATTGATCTAAGAGTCATGGTCAGTGGTGGAACACTAAGAAGAGGTGATGTTGATTGAAAATTCTCAAGGGAGTTGCACAAGTTATTTAATTTATTTGGACTTTATTCATTGTTTTTGTTCACTTTGTATTGTTTATGTAATTTTTAATTTATCCTGAATTAGCACAGAACATGGCATACAGTATTGTACAAACACAGGGAATATACCTACACTAATAAATAGTTAAAACAACGAAAACATTTTAAAGGTTGCAATGCCTTTAATGGAATTTCATATTTTTAATGTTACCCCTTGAGCATTATTAAAAATCACTGCTTCCCACCAAAAATAATTTTTAAAAATGGGGTTTTGATTTGGGACATGTCCCCCATGCCCTCTATTTGACATCTACCTTTCCTTTTAGCCTAGAAAATGGACATTATTGGTTTTTAAAATTCAGCTCCCCTTGATTTCAATGGGTCTGAAATTCAGTAAAGTTCACAAATACTGTCTCAAACCAAACACAGTGGTCTCATCCCTAATATTGAGTGGCTGAAGGAACTTGCCCTCTGTTAACCAACCTTGTCACTGTAGAAAACAACAACCTACAGTATGTTCATTAACGGTTTCTTTCTGTGCTCACTCCTGGAAGGCTTCTCACCTATGACTGCCAGTAAGTGTTTTAAACCCATTCCTTCACACACCTTTTCTTGGCCAGCAAGGCTATCAGGACTAATCACAGCTCCAAGCAGGGCTAGCACAACTTCCATACTCTTCCAAAGTTGATACATCACATGTAATACTTGCAGGATTCAACATGCTTACTCTAAAGCTTTACTAAAATGCTAAAGAAAACACTGTCTGTGTGTCATTGTTAAAACGTTGATCTGTGCTAATGACAGCACCTTACATAACTGGCCTTACAAATGTATGTGAAGGGTTCGGCATATCTCATCTCAATGAAAACTGATTAGAATTAACCACTATCAGAGTAACGAAGTCTGTGATTGACAGACTAAATTGGAGAGTCAAAGTTTGAATCAAATTGATTGCACACACACATGCTTTTTTCCAAACACTTATAAATTACATCTAAAGGGCTCAAACTTATGTTTAGGGTTTTATGATAAATAAGCGAAATTAACTAGTTAATCAGATTATGCAAAAGTCATTAAAGCACTTTCAAATTGCCAGAAATGGTTAAATCTTTTTATTATGCTTTTTAAGTAGTGGAGTGTCATACCATGTTAGGCACTGATTAATGCAGTGAAATTGGAGTTTAAGCAATATTCTTTATTGGCTAACTTAAATTATAAGAGATGCAGGCAGTAAAGATTCCTTCTTCAGGCTTTCTACATGTATAAAGCCTGGAGAAGGGATCTAAGTTATCTCAAAAGCTTGCATCTTTAACCAGTTCCTCCTGGGTGGGACTTTCACCATTCTGGGTGGATGTCATATGACATCCTCCCAGAACGAGCCTCACTGCAGCACAATGTGTCACCCGATAGACACAGCAGATAATCGATCGGTGTACCGGCCGCTGCTGGTACAATGTGATCACTGTGACCAATTACAGCAGACCACAAGACAATTGTACACAGTGAATGTCTTTCATTCGTGCTATCCATTGTGTACTATTGTCTTGATCTCTGTGATTGGTCACATGATACAGACAGGGCCAATCGCAGCCCATCTGTATCATGTAATTAGCTGTGGCCATTCACAGCTAACAACAATAGTAAACACTGAATGAATCAACTTCATTCTGTAAAAATGGTTGCTTATAACAATGATATTCACTGGTATAAGCAATCATAATGTGTAAAAAAAAATAAAAATCCTGATCACTTCCCGAGAGTAGTACAATGTTACTATGGTAACATTATATTGCTCTAGTCACAGTGTGTTAAAATAAATTGTCAAAAAAATAATAAAAAAGAAAACAATTAAAAAAAAAGAAAAAAGTTATAATTTTTTTTTAATAGTGTCACCAGTGTCCCTGATCACCATCACAAAAGTTATATGATGCTGCAATGCACTGGTGACAGTATGTAAAAAAACCATTGTGAAAAAAACTATTTTTAAAAATGTCTTCATTTTCCAAAGAATTGTGACAAATTACAACATCAAAAAAATCACCATGCCTCTTACTAAATACCTTGGACTGTCTACTTCCCAAAAAGGGGGTATTTGTGGGGTATTTGTACTGTCCTTGCGTTTTTGGGCCTCAAGAATTGATATATTGAGGCTTAATAGATTTTCAGATACTGTGTATACAATATTTTGTAGACTATATACATATTCAGATATACTGTGTATACAATATTTTCCACAGACTAAATAATATTCACTGATTTGGGTTATTTTCATCAAAGAAATGTAGCAGAATACAGTTTGGCCTACATTTATGAAGAAAGATTATTTATTTTTGTGTATTTAGCAAAAAAAAAAAAAAAACAGTGGTGATTATATACCACCAAAAGAAAGCTCTACTTGTGTGGAAAAAATTATAAAAACGTAATATGGTCAAAGTGTAAAAAGCTGAAAATTGGCCTGGACAGAAAGGGGTGAAGTGGTAACAACTTCAGTTAGCCAATAAAGGATATCATTTAAAATCTGAACTTTGTATGCTGTTTAAAATAATACCCTGCTCCTGTTTCACATCACAAGTTGACAAATAGACAAAAAATTAATAAAAATTTATTTTTCATTTGATTTACACAATTTTAAATCTATTTTTAAAACATTTTTTATGTTACAGTGGCAACTGGAGACTGCAGATTTGTTTGCAAAAAAACTGGTGTGATTCCCAAGATGGGCTGTCATGATCACATGGTCAGGAACTAATGCTATTGGTCTGCTGCCTGCCAGCACCACTGCTGGTGTAGCCTTGCACAATCATGAATGAGAACTGTTTAGGGCCATGTTGGTACATTGTATGCACTAAGCAGTAATCCCAAGGCTTGGCACAGGAAGAGCTTGCAAAACACTTTCACATTTTTCATCTCTGCCAATCCCTTGGGGTTACTCACTGCTGAAGTGTGCTTAAAGTATGTCAAGTCGCACTAAATAATATGACCACTTGCTTAGCAATTGGGTCATGGAATGCCACAAGAAAGAGAGCATCAATAAGTGCCTTGAATGTGGTCCATGTTGACATTGTTTCAAGTAATTTTAAAAAGTCTGGATAACATTTACTGTATACTGTATAATAACATGATTTTGGGTAGCAATGCACGCCTCATTTGTTTGTATAGAAAAGCATCCTCTGTTGATGTAAAACTGCTAATTTTAAGTTGTATATGCAAATGTAGATGAGAACAAACTTCCATCATATCATTTCAATGACATATTGCATAACGAATTATATTAATGAGGTACTTTTGTTAATTTAATTTACTATATAATACCCATATAATAATTTAACTTGTAAAGTTGGGCAAATAATCTCTTTAGAATATAGCATTATATATTTGCACAATTGTTCACAGATGTGTCTAATCAACTATGGAAATACCGATGGTACACATTTTTGTAATTCCAGATGGGTTTTGCTGAGCAAAAAGCAAGGTTGCATATTAGATGTATAAACTATGAATTCTTATACTGTACCGCGCTCCAATGTTATCAACCTTTTGTGATTGACCTTTTTTGATTGTGTGAATTTCTTAATATACCACCTATAATCCAATCATTACTTACTTCTATGGTGCTTAAATATACAATTAACATAAATTAATTTATAAATGTGAATTAAAAAATGATATGTGATTATAACAAATATCAAAAAAATTAATGAAAAAATTGGAAAAATTGGAATGTCAATTCTATGTGAATAAAATTAATAAAAAAAAAAAAAAATTAATAAAACATTAATAAAAAATATGGGAATGTCAATTATTTTCTTTGAATTTGAGATGGTGTTGTTATTCAATTTAGTTTATGTGATAAGTCTGTGTTGGCAGCTTAAACCTCTCCCTCTTGTCTCCTCTCCTCTCTCCTCAGCTCAGCCTTCTCAATTGTGCTTTCTTCACTGGCTGCTTTGTTTATTCCTCCATATACGGAACATGCAGAGAAGGGAAAAGAAACATAGTGTCTTATCCGGGATATAAGTGATTTATTGCTCTTTGATCTCCCACTCACATTGTGTAAATGTAAATAACGCTTTGCATACAATGTATCCAGATCATGCTTCAGACAGCCTGGCTGATGTGTTTGTTCTCAGTAAATATACTCGCCGTTCCTCTGTGGATGCGTGATAACGTCACCGCCCCTCCCCTACACGTTACGCTACAGGGACTCGTAGCTTCCTCTGGGGGATGTGGATTTGCATTCCATCATTCACAGAGGCTATTTATATCCTGCCGGCTCCATTTTTGCTGTGATTTGTTAAATATTCGTTACCTCTCCATTGCTTTGGAGTCCAGACTATATCTCAATATTATTCATTGTATATATACAAAGTGCGCATCATCATCCTTCGGCTGTATACTTAATGCTTACATCCACACCCCTCACAATCTGGATTGCAATCTTATATTTGATCATCTTTCCACAAAGTTTTTTAATATCTAAAATTTAACTTAAATATATTATTTACCATACTTTATTAATTAAGACTTTTAATTCTTAAAAATATATATATACACACCCTACACTCAATTTAAATTTAATATGAAATAAATTTAAATAAATAAAATTACATATATATGTATAAAAAATAGAAAGTATAAAATTTATTGAAAATTTACTTATAATTCAAAATAAACAAAATTAAAATATATAAAATAAAATAAAATAAAAATAAATATATATAATGAAATAATGCAAAAAAAATAAAATAAAAAAAAATATATATATATATATATATAAATATCAATAAAAATATCAATAAAATCGAAAAAAAAAAAAAAAATATAAGAGTAAAATAAAAAATAAATAAATAAAAATTAAAAATGTTTATCTAAAATTCTTTAAGTTTAATATTCTGCGGACTTAATAGCTTAAATACTACTTTGAAATTCTAGTATATGCTATTGTATGCTTAATGTCTTTATCATTAATCCTTCTATTTTCCCCTTTATTATGTTCTATATTTAATAATCGCTCAAGAAACAAGCTAAATCAAATTCCTTGTTTAATCCCAACGGATGCAAGGAATTCATTTGATATATCCACTGGGATTCTTTCTTACTTATTTCTCTAATGAGATTATCTCCTCTCCAGTGTGCCTTATGCTTCTCTATTCCCCAAAATTCTAGGCCTTCTGTTTTTTGTTCATGGTATAGTTTGAAATGTAATGATACATTATGGTATTTATAACCTTTTGAAATGTTCCGAACATGCTCCTTTATTCTCTCTTTTAGCCTGCGTTTTGTTCTTCCTATATAAATTTTATTGCACGGACATTTCAATGCATATACTACCCCCTTGGTGTCACATGATATGAATTGTTTTATCTTAAATGTTTTACCATTTATCAAATTAGTGAAATGCATTCTTTTTCTGGGGTTATTTTTTGTTCTGATACAACTATAACATCTTCCACACTTATAAAATCCAATTTCCTGAAAAAAAGTAAGTGTATTTTGTTTAGGTGGATTTAATACGTTCTTCACTATCTTGTCTCTGATATTGGGGGCTTTTTTATAAATAAATCTTGGATTTTCAGGGATACTGTCTTTTAAATCTTTATCTAGCTTTAATATATCCCAATGTTTATTTATTATTCTTTGCACATCTTTATATTGCTTATTGTACGGCATTATAATAGTCATAACATTGTCCATACTATTGTTATTCTGACTTTTTGTTAGTAGTTTGTTTCTATCTAGTACTCCTACCCTTTCTCTTTCTTCTACTATATATTCTTTTTTGTACCCTTTATTAATAAATCTCTTTATAAGGATGTCACTCTGTTCCTGGTAATCAATATCATGTGTACAATTTCGTCTCAGTCTCATAAACTGCCCTCTGGGTATGTTCTTTATCCATGCTTTATGATGGCAACTATGGGTGGGTATATATGAATTTCTGTCTGTATTTTTAAAGTAATTTTTTGTAGAGATTTTTGATCCCTCTTTCACTAGCCATATATCCAAAAAATTAATGGTTTTATCGCTGCTATTCCAGCTAAGTGATATATTATGATTATTATTATTTAATTCCTTATAGAATTGCGCTAGTGACGTTTCATTACCTTTCCATACTAGAATTATGTCATCTATATATCTATAGTATGCTATGAGTTCTTGTTTGTGATTATTAAATATTGTATCCTCCTCCCATTGCGCCATATATAAATTTGCTATGCTGGGGGCAAAACGTGCCCCCATCGCTACTCCCTTGGTTTGCTGATAATACTTATTGTTATACCAGAAGAAGTTATGTTTGAGACAGAATATTAGGCACTTAATAAGGTATTTTTTCTGCTTTTTATTCAAATCAGAATACTTTTCTAATGCCCACTTTGCTGCTTCAATAGCCCCATCATGGTCTATATTTGTGTACAATGAGGTGACATCCGCTGTACTTAATATGCTATCATCAGTGAGTGTTAGATTTTGCATTAATTGAATTATATGCCTGGTATCTTTCAGGTATGCCTTCGTTTGTACCACTAATGGTTGTAAATATTGATCTATATATTCTCCCATCCTTGCCGTTAAAGAATCTATCCCATTTATTATAGGTCTAATTGGGGGATTCACTGGATTTTTATGGATCTTAGGTACTGAGTATATTACGGGTAGTTTGCATACTGTTGGTACTAAATACTTAGTTTCTTTTTCATTCAATATATGCTTTTTATTACCATAATTTACTATCTTTATTAGCTCTTTTTTATACTCTTTATTTGGATTATTCTTAAGTTCTTGATATGTGATCTCATCTTTTAACATATCCTCCATAGATTGTTCATAAAATGTTTTGGACAGTATGACTATACCTCCCCCCTTATCTGCCGGCCTAATAACTATGTTTTTTCTCTCCTTAAGGCTTTTAATTCCTCTCTCAAGGTTATAGTTGTATTTGTGCTTCTGTATGTTCAATTGTTCTAAATCTTTTGTTACTAGTTTTTTGAATGTTGTTATGTATGTGTTATCGCTAGATTTGGGATTGAAAACCGATTTGTTTTTAAGATCGCTATGTTGATACTTTGATATTTTGGCCTCTTGATTATATTCTATCGGATTTTGAGCGTAATATTTTTTAATGTTTAATTTTCTTATAAATTTCTGTAAGCTTATGTACATTTCAAATTTGTTCAATCCTTTATTAGGAGCATACTTCAAGCCCTGATCTAATGCGTATATTTCTTCTTGTTTTAAGGGTGTTCCACTTAGATTAAAGATGCCTTCCCCTTTTAATCTCTCCTTCTCTTTTTGTTTGTGTTTTCTTCCTCCTCTATTTCCCCTCTTTCTACAGTGTTTTGATTTGCTTCTGCTAGATTTTGATTCCACTCTAAAAAAGGGTTTGGTAAGGGCGTGTATGATTCCTCTGATTCTAATGGGGAATACCTATTTTGTGTAGGAACTTTGAATAATTGTGATGTATTTCTTATCTGGTTATTATTTACATATTCTGATGTATATGTGTTTGTGTTGTCATTCCTGTATTCACTTCTGTAATTTGGCCCATAATTTCTACCTTGATTGTAATAATTTTGGCCTTGGTGGTAGTAATTTTGGTGCCCTCTGTGATTATAACCTCTATTTCTATTTCTGTAGTATGGTCTACCTCTTGGCTGTTGATATGGTGGTGGGCCTCTGTTTTGATAATAATATGGTGTTTGGCCCCTATAATCATTATTCGGATGTTGTGTATAACTCTTATTATTGTTATATTCTTCTCTCACCTGTTGTGATATGGGTGGTTTTTTTGATATTTGTGGTGGTGGGACCATTTGTTCTTGTTGCTGCACCTGTATCTTTTTTGGTTGTATTTTAGGTGTATGTTGACGTGCTTCTTTAGATGAATTGTTGGCAAAATTAATGGTTTTTTTATTTGTCAATTTATTATTCTTTTGATTCTTAGCTGGAGTACTGTCTGTCGATTTCAATCCTTCTGTCATATCTGGTTGTTGCCATTTATATATTTGTTTCAAATTGTATTCTTGCGTTACTTTTTGGTATTTTTTCTTTTTTCTATTCTGGATCTCCAAGTCTTTATTCTTCACATTTTTTCCTAATTCTGTCATGTATTTGTTAAAGTCTGGATGTTCTTTATGTGTTTCCACTTTCTCTTTATATTCCTTTAACATATTTTCTATCTTACGCATTTTTCTCTGCCTTCTTTTTATCAGGAATAATATCAGTTCCATACTCTTCTCACTAAAGAAGTTGAACCACTCTATCACATCATCTTCCTCTAGCAACCCATCAGCTATGGGTATGTCCCATCTGAGTTTTTTAGGTATAATTTTTTCTTTCAAATATTTTTCTAAGGTTGTCATATCCCACCATACATTTAATTTCTTCTCCATAATTTATTTAGGAAAATCACACATATTATGGAGAATATTACACACAGATTAAGGGCCTGGCAGCAGCAATGGGAGGCCCGTAATCTGCCAGCACCCTATGACAAAATGGAACCCACCAACAGTGTAAGGAGACCTGAAAGTGGCACATGGCAGAGTCTGGCGATGAAGTCAGCAGCAATGGGAGGCCGTACAGGGACCCATGAGAGACTCTGGACCTGGCAGCAGCAAGAGGAGGCGGTACAGGGGCCCATGGCAGAGTGGCGAAGCGTAAGCAGCTTAAATTGAAGGCCATACAGAGGCCTATGTTAAAAATAATAACATGTTTGGGGCATGATTTATGGCGGATTTAGTCAGTTGTGTCAGGAACTGGTGGTTTGAAATCCAGACTAATCCACGCCTGATTCATTTTCACAAACGTGAGTCTCTCCACACTTTGGGTGGACAGTCGTGTCCTCCGCGGAGTTACAATACCTCCTGCCGCACTAAACACGCGCTCCGATGCCACGCTACTGGCCGGGCATGACAGCCTTTCAAGGGCAAATTCAGCTAGTTGGGGCCAAAGGTCAAGTTTCATTGCCCAGTAATCAAGGGGATTGTCTACCTCGGTTGGCAGGGTGCTGTCCAAGTAGGCCCAAGCCTGTTGTTTGAGGTCCTGCTCCAGGTCCACCTGATGCTGCTGCTGCTGCGGCTGGTTAGTAGTTTCCTCACTGCGCTGGTGAAGAAAGCTACTCATCATCGACTGCAGACTGAGGCAGCCGCTGCTGGTGGAGCTGCCACTGCTCCTACCACCCCACCCCTCCCCTGCTGCCATGGCAGCGGAACGCGAGCGCACAGGGCCCACAGTGTCTGAGGATGGACGTTGGCGCAGAAAGGCAGAGACCAACTGACTACATAGGTGGTTTTTATAGTACGTTATTTTGGCCTCCCTCTCAGCAGGTGTGAAAAAGGCCACCATTTTTGAACGGTAGCGAGGGTCCAACAAGGTGGACAGCCAAAAGTCACCCCTCTGTCTGATGGTTATTATTCGGCTGTCGCTACGCAAGCAACCGAGTGTCAGGGCTCCCAGGTGTGACCAGAGATGTGTGACTGACGCAGGGAAACGCAGACTTCAGATATGTGATAAACAATATAATTTATTACCACTAACAGTACAAACATAAACGCAGTGCAATACTAAAACATAATACGGTGCAAACAAACCAAACCAAACCACCCACAGATAACAGTATATACAAGCAAGCGTCGTCAGGCAGGCCGGGTCAATATCAATAGGGCAGGTAGGTACAGGGGGAGCAAGCGGAGAATGGTCGGGGTCACAGGCCAGGTTCAGCAGGTAGCAAGCAGCATAGTACAGAGGGTCAGGCAGAGAGATGATCCGGGTCACAAGCCAGGGATCAGAACAGGTAGCAAGCAGCGTAGTACAGAGGGTCAGACAGAGGGATGGTCAGGGTCACAAGCCAGGATCAGAGCAGGAGAAGTCAGCAAAGGAACAGAAACAGGATGCAGGACAGATACAGGGCCCAGGACAAACACAACACCAAGGCAGAGTCTGTGGGTCTGGCCATCCCTTAAATACCCCAGAGTAATCAGTTCCAGGTGTTAGCTGGCTGAAAGGTTGAGTCTCTGATTGCTGGGAGCACCCGCTGGCCAGCCCTGGTACTGCAGATCAAAAGGCAGGTGAGTCCCACCATTGCTGGCCAGTCCATTCCTAACACCGAGCATGCTATGGGCCATTTGTGCCAAGGAATGCGAGGGACTCCCTGCCTCCATCTCCACAGCATACTGCCACGGTGCGTCTGGGTCCTCTGTCTCCTCCTCCTCCTCCTCTACCAGATGCTCCTGCTCCTCCACTCCTGTCCGCTGAGTGGAAAAACCACCCATTTCACTCAATAATTCCTGAGCACCAATGTCCTCCTCTACCTCCTCCTCTTCTTCCTGTCCTGCCCCCACAGGGGTCATGTGGCGTTGAGATCTGTGCGCCACGTCTACCGCACCCTGACCAGCCATTGTTAACAGCATTTGTTCCAGGACGTGCAACAGAGGAATGACGTCGTTCATCCCATAGTCCTGCCGACTCACGAATAGCGTGGCCTCCTCAAAGGGCCTGAGCAAGCGGCAGGTGTCACGCATGAGCTGCCAATGGCTGACATCGAAGTTACACAGGGGAGTACCTTTATCCGCTTGTAACATCAGGAAATCGGTGATGGCCTTTCGCTGTTCGTAAAGGCGGTCTAACATGTGTAGAGTTGAATTCCACCTTGTTGCAACGTCGCAGATCAGGCGATGCTGTGGAATTACGTTCTGCCGCTGCAGCTCAAGGAGGGTGTGCTTTGCGGTGTAGGAATGGCTGAAATGCATGCAAACCAGATTGAACACGTGAGCCATGCATGGCGCATGGCACAACCTTCCTTGACGCAGAGCAGACACCATGTTCTTTCCGTTGTCGGTCAACATGGTTCCGATTTTCAGTTTGCGCGGAGACAGCCATCTGTCGATTTCTCTGTTCATTACACTCAGAAGTTCCTCCCCTGTGTGACTACGTTCGCCAAGGCATACCAGGTGCAGCACAGCGTGACACCGTTGCGCCCTGCACATGTGATATGCCGGTCGGGTAATGGGACTTGGCACGGGGGTGGCGGCTGAGGACACGGCGGAAGAAGAGGTGGTAGAGGCGGACATCTTTGCTGGACCAAGGACGTGCAAACGTGGAGGCAAAAGCGGCGTGACCTGTCCAAGTTGCTGGTGCGGCTGTGCCGGCACCACGTTCACCCAGTGGGCCGTAAATGACATGTACTGTCCCTGACCGTAGTTACAGCTCCACACGTCGGCGCTGCCGTGCACTTTGGCAGAGACCGACATGCTCAAAGACTGGCCCACCATCTCTTCTACATGTGAATGCAGGGCTGGCACTGCCTTTTTGGCGAAGAAATGCCGGCTTGGCACTCTCCACCGCGGCGCGGCACAAGCCATCATTTCTCGGAAAGGTGCTGAGTCCACCACTTGGAAAGGGAGGGACTGCAGCACCAGCAACTTGGACAGGAGGACGTTCAGCTTCTGCACCGTCGGGTGCGTGCTCGCAAACTGTTGTCTCTTGGAAACGGATTCCAAGAAAGACTGCTGACGGAATCCGTGAAGAGGAGTAGCAGGAGAAGGAGCATCTGAACGAGCAGAAGATGCCAACGAGCGACAACTCCCCTCAGCAGAGGTGTTGGAGCCTTGACTGGCTGATAGAGGGCGATTGACGTCGGGTGACGGAGCAAGTAACGGAGCGGGTGATGGAGCGGGGGCTGGGGCAGGCAGAACCGCCGTATCTTTATCACGGTTTTCCCAGGCCACCAAATGGCGACGCTGCATATGCTGCCGCAACGCTGTAGTCCCAACATGGGCCCCCTGGCCACGCTTGACTTTCTGGCCACATAGTCGACATACGGCTACGTTTACTTCCTCGGGCGGCTTGACGAAAAATTGCCACACCGCCGAGTAGGAAACTTTGCCCCCGCTACTCCTCACTGGCTGACTGCTACTTCCTCCGTGCACACCGGCACTACTACTGGCCGTGGTGGTAGGCTGCAGTGGAGCTGGTGCTCTACTCCGTGGCCGTTTGCCTCCACTGACACTGCTGCGACCCTGCTGCCTCCTGGGCAACCCACCGACTGTTTTGCTCGCTGCCAAGCTGGCACCCTCTTCTCCTGATGATGACGAGGCTGCCAAGTGCGATCAGCCTCATCATCATCAATTAGGTTCTCCGCCTCACTACTAGCCCCCTCGGCTGCGTGTGGGTCAGGAGACAGACCTGTCTCTAGACCGGCTACCGAGCCACTCTCCTCGCCAGTACTTCTTCGCCTGGCTGCTGAAGAGGCGGATGTCTCCCCCCGTTCCTGACCGCCCTCTGTTAGCTCTTCCTCACTGTACAGTGGGGCTGAGCCCACAGCATGCGATACTTCGCTTGGTGAGGGAACACCAAAGGACAGGGGCAGGTAGAGGACACGTGATTTCAGTGGGCTTGCTCCCGGGCCATGCCAACTAACGGTTGTGTCTGACGTACCCACCGACCGTTGGCTGTAGGTGTCAGAGGTGACCTGGGAAGAGGAAGACGACCGAGCCAACCAATCGATGACGGCAGGGTTGTCGGTGGAGACACGACCGCTGGATGACACCGGGAGCACTGGCCTCTGGCTGTGACTAGTGCTGCCTCGACCCCTTCCTCTGCTGCCACGTCTGCTCGCTCCTAAAACATTGCCTCCTCTGCCACTCCTCTGCGTGTTGTCTGACATACTCTTTAATTCAACGATTCTGTGTCCCTCAGTAACAATTCTGTGTCTGTCCCTGAGTAACAATTCTGTGTCCCTGAGTAACAATTCTGTGTCCCTCAGTAACAATTCTGTGTCCCTCAGTAACAATTCTGTGTCCCTGAGTAACAATTCTGTGTCCCTCAGTAACAATTCTGTGTCCCTCAGTAACAATTCTGTGTCCCTCAGTAACAATTCTGTGTCCCTCAGTAACAATTCTGTGTCTGTCCCTGAGTAACAATTCTGTGTCCCTCAGTAACAATTCTGTGTCCCTCAGTAACAATTCTGTGTCCCTCAGTAACAATTCTGTGTCTGTCCCTGAGTAACAATTCTGTGTCCCTGAGTAACAATTCTGTGTCCCTCAGTAACAATTCTGTGTCCCTCAGTAACAATTCTGTGTCCCTGAGTAACAATTCTGTGTCCCTGAGTAACAATTCTGTGTCCCTCAGTAACAATTCTGTGTCCCTCAGTAACAATTCTGTGTCTGTCCCTGAGTAACAATTCTGTGTCCCTCAGTAACAATTCTGTGTCCCTCAGTAACAATTCTGTGTCTGTCCCTGAGTAACAATTCTGTGTCCCTGAGTAACAATTCTGTGTCCCTCAGTAACAATTCTGTGTCCCTCAGTAACAATTCTGTGTCCCTGAGTAACAATTCTGTGTCCCTCAGTAACAATTCTGTGTCCCTCAGTAACAATTCTGTGTCCCTCAGTAACAATTCTGTGTCTGTCCCTGAGTAACAATTCTGTGTCCCTCAGTAACAATTCTGTGTCCCTCAGTAACAATTCTGTGTCCCTGAGTAACAATTCTGTGTCCCTCAGTAACAATTCTGTGTCTGTCCCTGAGTAACAATTCTGTGTCCCTGAGTAACAATTCTGTGTCCCTCAGTAACAATTCTGTGTCCCTCAGTAACAATTCTGTGTCCCTCAGTAACAATTCTGTGTCCCTCAGTAACAATTCTGTGTCCCTCAGTAACAATTCTGTGTCTGTCCCTGAGTAACAATTCTGTGTCCCTCAGTAACAATTCTGTGTCCCTCAGTAACAATTCTGTGTCTGTCCCTGAGTAACAATTCTGTGTCCCTGAGTAACAATTCTGTGTCCCTGAGTAACAATTCTGTGTCCCTCAGTAACAATTCTGTGTCCCTCAGTAACAATTCTGTGTCCCTCAGTAACAATTCTGTGTCCCTCAGTAACAATTCTGTGTCTGTCCCTGAGTAACAATTCTGTGTCCCTGAGTAACAATTCTGTGTCCCTCAGTAACAATTCTGTGTCCCTCAGTAACAATTCTGTGTCTGTCCCTGAGTAACAATTCTGTGTCCCTGAGTAACAATTCTGTGTCCCTGAGTAACAATTCTGTGTCCCTGAGTAACAATTCTGTGTCCCTCAGTAACAATTCTGTGTCCCTCAGTAACAATTCTGTGTCTGTCCCTGAGTAACAATTCTGTGTCCCTCAGTAACAATTCTGTGTCCCTCAGTAACAATTCTGTGTCTGTCCCTGAGTAACAATTCTGTGTCCCTGAGTAACAATTCTGTGTCCCCGAGTAACAATTCTGTGTCCCTCAGTTACAATTCTGTGTCTGTCCCTGAGTAACAATTCTGTGTCCCTGAGTAACAATTCTGTGTCCCTGAGTAACAATTCTGTGTCCCTCAGTAACAATTCTGTGTCCCTCAGTAACAATTCTGTGTCCCTCAGTAACAATTCTGTGTCCCTCAGTAACAATTCTGTGTCTGTCCCTGAGTAACAATTCTGTGTCCCTCAGTAACAATTCTGTGTCCCTCAGTAACAATTCTGTGTCTGTCCCTGAGTAACAATTCTGTGTCCCTGAGTAACAATTCTGTGTCCCTCAGTAACAATTCTGTGTCCCTCAGTAACAATTCTGTGTCCCTCAGTAACAATTCTGTGTCCCTCAGTAACAATTCTGTGTCCCTCAGTAACAATTCTGTGTCTGTCCCTGAGTAACAATTCTGTGTCCCTCAGTAACAATTCTGTGTCCCTCAGTAACAATTCTGTGTCCCTGAGTAACAATTCTGTGTCCCTCAGTAACAATTCTGTGTCTGTCCCTGAGTAACAATTCTGTGTCCCTGAGTAACAATTCTGTGTCCCTCAGTAACAATTCTGTGTCCCTCAGTAACAATTCTGTGTCCCTCAGTAACAATTCTGTGTCCCTCAGTAACAATTCTGTGTCCCTCAGTAACAATTCTGTGTCTGTCCCTGAGTAACAATTCTGTGTCCCTCAGTAACAATTCTGTGTCCCTCAGTAACAATTCTGTGTCTGTCCCTGAGTAACAATTCTGTGTCCCTGAGTAACAATTCTGTGTCCCTGAGTAACAATTCTGTGTCCCTCAGTAACAATTCTGTGTCCCTCAGTAACAATTCTGTGTCCCTCAGTAACAATTCTGTGTCCCTCAGTAACAATTCTGTGTCTGTCCCTGAGTAACAATTCTGTGTCCCTGAGTAACAATTCTGTGTCCCTCAGTAACAATTCTGTGTCCCTCAGTAACAATTCTGTGTCTGTCCCTGAGTAACAATTCTGTGTCCCTGAGTAACAATTCTGTGTCCCTGAGTAACAATTCTGTGTCCCTCAGTAACAATTCTGTGTCCCTCAGTAACAATTCTGTGTCCCTCAGTAACAATTCTGTGTCTGTCCCTGAGTAACAATTCTGTGTCCCTCAGTAACAATTCTGTGTCCCTCAGTAACAATTCTGTGTCTGTCCCTGAGTAACAATTCTGTGTCCCTGAGTAACAATTCTGTGTCCCCGAGTAACAATTCTGTGTCCCTCAGTTACAATTCTGTGTCTGTCCCTGAGTAACAATTCTGTGTCCCTGAGTAACAATTCTGTGTCCCTGAGTAACAATTCTGTGTCCCTCAGTAACAATTCTGTGTCCCTCAGTAACAATTCTGTGTCCCTCAGTAACAATTCTGTGTCCCTCAGTAACAATTCTGTGTCCCTCAGTAACAATTCTGTGTCTGTCCCTGAGTAACAATTCTGTGTCCCTCAGTAACAATTCTGTGTCCCTCAGTAACAATTCTGTGTCTGTCCCTGAGTAACAATTCTGTGTCCCTGAGTAACAATTCTGTGTCCCTCAGTAACAATTCTGTGTCCCTCAGTAACAATTCTGTGTCCCTCAGTAACAATTCTGTGTCCCTCAGTAACAATTCTGTGTCCCTCAGTAACAATTCTGTGTCCCTCAGTAACAATTCTGTGTCTGTCCCTGAGTAACAATTCTGTGTCCCTGAGTAACAATTCTGTGTCCCTCAGTAACAATTCTGTGTCCCTCAGTAACAATTCTGTGTCTGTCCCTGAGTAACAATTCTGTGTCCCTGAGTAACAATTCTGTGTCCCTGAGTAACAATTCTGTGTCCCTCAGTAACAATTCTGTGTCCCTCAGTAACAATTCTGTGTCCCTCAGTAACAATTCTGTGTCTGTCCCTGAGTAACAATTCTGTGTCCCTCAGTAACAATTCTGTGTCCCTCAGTAACAATTCTGTGTCTGTCCCTGAGTAACAATTCTGTGTCCCTGAGTAACAATTCTGTGTCCCCGAGTAACAATTCTGTGTCCCTCAGTTACAATTCTGTGTCTGTCCCTGAGTAACAATTCTGTGTCCCTGAGTAACAATTCTGTGTCCCTGAGTAACAATTCTGTGTCCCTCAGTAACAATTCTGTGTCCCTCAGTAACAATTCTGTGTCCCTCAGTAACAATTCTGTGTCTGTCCCTCAGTAACAATTCTGTGTCTGTCCCTGAGTAACAATTCTGTGTCTGTCCCTGAGTAACAATTCTGTGTCTGTCCCTGAGTAACAATTCTGTGTCTGTCCCTCAGTAACAATTCCGGGTCCCTCAGTAACAATTCTGTGTCCCTCAGTAACAATTCTGTGTCCCTCAGTAACAATTCTGTGTCCCTCAGTAACAATTCTGTGTCTGTCCCTCAGTAACAATTCTGTGTCTGTCCCTCAGTAACAATTCTGTGTCTGTCCCTGAGTAACAATTCTGTGTCCCTAAGTAACGGTTCTGTGTCCCTAATTAACGGTTCTGTGTCCCTAAGTAACGATTGTGTGTCCCTAAGTAACGGTTCTGTGTCCCTAAGTAACGGTTCTGTGTCCCTAAGTAATGATTCTGTGGCCCTAACTCTGTCCCTCAATACAGACAGGTGGTCTGTCTCTCTTGAATGACTGGAGGCTAATGTAGAATTCTAAAATGGCCGCAATTTATAGCTCGACCATTACACAGTGCTGGCTGGCTGCTGATTGGCTAATGCGATCACATGTCATGAATGAATGCATTATGGGTCAGCGCGCCTTGTCTGCGCGCCTTCCCAGAGATCCCCGCTCCGTCGCCGCACATGTCGCCGCCATTTTTGGAAAAATTTCCTAATATTCGAAACGAATTCCACTTCGCCAAGTTCGATTCGCTCATCTCTAGTCAGAATAGTAACAATTCAATAAGCCTCTTCACAGTGCAAATATACTACCAAAAACCAAAATGCCTTATCATAAGGGTAAAAGGGCCCATTAAATTTCTCTGACTCACCATAGATAAAGGTGTGGATATTCTAAACTAAACACATAGCATACAAGAAGGAAGCAGTTGACAAAAGCAAACTGCAAAAATATCAGTATCTAAGTCCAAAGCAGAGTAAAGAACACATCAAAATAGATGCATATTATGATCACAGTGATCCTCTGAAGAATAGGCTTGAGACATGGTGGACACACAGTAAATCAGGCAATAACAGTGTACTTAAAAACAAAATCAGAAGTCCAATGCATTCACTTGGCTGAATAGTTGAGAAACAATGGAAGGCTAGGAAACCGATAAAAGTAAACTTTCTGGGAGAAGAATAGCTTCTTCAATATACATATAATGGCGGCAGAGCTGCAGAGATTCATGAAGAGTACATTTCCATTATGATCAAGATATTTAGTCTTCATAGTGGGATGATTTTTGCAGTTTGCCCTTGTCAACTGCTTCCTTTTCATATGCAAATATACTACCACACTGCTTTTACAACTATGCATATAATCCAAAAACAACTGTTCTCTTAATAGTATAATTACAAACATCTATCTATACAGTCAGGTCCATAAATATTGGGACATCGTCACAATTCTAACATTTTTGGCTCTATACACCACCACAATGGATTTGAAATGAAACAAACAAGATGTGCTTTAACTGCAGACTGTCAGCTTTAATTTGAGGGTAATTACATCTAAATCAGGTGAACGGTGTAGGAATTACAACAGTTTGCATATGTGCCTCCCACTTGTTAAGGGACCAAAAATAATGGGACAGAATAATAATCATAAATCAAACTTTCACTTTTTAATACTTGGTTGCAAATCCTTTGCAGTCAATTACAGCCTGAAGTCTGGAACGCATAGACATCACCAGACGCTGGGTTTCATCCCTGGGGATGCTCTGCAAGGCCTCTACTGCAACTGCCTTCAGTTCCTGCTTGTTCTTGGGGCATTTTCCCTTCAGTTTTGTCTTCAGCAAGTGAAATGAATGCTCAATCGGGTTCAGGTCAGGTGATTGATTTGGCCATTGCATGACATTCCACTTCTTTCCCTTAAAAATCCTTTGGTTGCTTTTGCAGTATGCTTTGGGTCATTGTCCATCTGCACTGTGAAGCGGCATCCAATGATTTGTGAAGCATTTGGCTGAATATGAGCAGATAATATTGCCCGAAACACTTCAGAATTGATCCTGCTGAAGCCTTCTCTTGATTGTTGACTTTGACACACATACACCTACCTCCTGGAGAGTGTTTTTGATCTGGCCAACTGTTGTGAAGGGTGTTTTCTTCACCAGGGAAAGAATTCTTCGGTCATCCACCACAGTTGTTTTCCGTGGTCTTCTGGGTCTTTTGGTGTTGCTGAGCTCACCTCTGCGTTCCTTCTTTTTAAGAATGTTCCAAACAGTTGTTTTGGTCACGCCTAATGTTTTTGCGCTCTCTGATGGGTTTGTTTTGTTTTTTCAGCCTAATGATGGCTTGCTTCACTGATAGTGACAGCTCTTTGGATCTCATCTTGAGAGTTGACAGCAACAGATTCCAAATGCAAATAGCACACTTGAAATGAACTCTGGACCTTTTATCTGCTCATTGTAATTGGGATAATGAGGGAATAACACACACCTGGCCATGGAACAGCTGAGAAGCCAATTGTCCCATTACTTTTGGTCCCTTAACAAGTGGGATGCACATATGCAAACTGTTGTAATTCCTACACCGTTCACCTGATTTGGATGTAAATACCCTCAAATTAAAGCTGACAGTCTGCAGTTAAAGCACACCATGTTCCTTTCATTTCAAATCCATTGTGGTGGTGTATAGAGCCAAAAATGTTAGAATTGTGTTGATGTCCCAATATTTATGGACCTGACTGTATATATATATATATACACACACACACACACACACACTGTGCATACCCATAGGCAATATATGTGAATGTACTATCCAATATTGAGGATTCAGCTAATTGTAGTGCACACTGAAAGGAAGCACACTGTAATTGCTCACATACACCAGTGCTCTCAATCCTTTGCTAACAAAATAGTTACAACTTTAAACAAAAAACCTGATACAGTAGATATTACTATGTACATATCAGAGGCGGACTGACAATTCATGGGGCCCCCAGGCAATAGGGGATCATGGGGCCCCTGTGTCCTTGCCCAAACTTAAAAAAGCCTATGAAAAAGGTACCAGGGGCATCTCATGGGGTTCCCTACTGACCCCGGGCCCTCGGGCAGTAAACGAGTTTCCAAATGGTCAGTCCGCCCCTGGTACATATATAAGTTTAGAGATTGTGACAAGCAGCATAGTCTAGATGCAGGGAAGACCAAGAATGTAGCTCATCATTCACTGTATTAAAAGCGGGAAACAAATTCAGAACACAGCAGAGTCTATGCTGTGTCTTGCTGCTAAACATTGAGTAGTGTAGCCTCAATCTCACTTCCTTGTTTCCTGGACTCAGAGAAACCCCGTACAAATCCTCCCAATTCTACGCTATCATAGCTGTTAAAAGCTATAATAAAAAACAAGCAAATCTTATAAATATACTGTATTTAAAAAGTCTAATAAATATGTAGCAATGCCTCACTGTGCTTTTATTAAATTAAAAAAATGTTACAAAACTACTCAAGTGTAGTTGTAAAAGAATGAGCATAAAAGAGGGTGGCTCCCTTCAGTGGTGCCTTTAGGCAACTGGACTGATCATGATTGTGCTTTCCTAATACCCAACACATTTCAATGGATTGACCATCATCATCAGGGGGAGAGAGCACAAGCACACTACTTCCTTTTAAAGCAGAGCTCCACAAAAACTGTACCTGCTGACTTTTAAAATACAGCCACTTACCTGTTGCTTGGTCCCGCAGTGTGTCCCCTGCAGCCCGTTTCACCGGCCGTCCTGTATTCCAGGAGGCTGGCATCTTCAGTGTGGACACCCGGCTGTGATAGCTTGCAACTTCACAGCTGGGTACCCATTGTGCATGTGTGAGTAGCGCTGTGCTTCATGAATGGTCCTGTAGTCTTCTTGGACCTGTCACGTGTCCCAAAAGACTACGGGGAGGGAAAAAGGGAGGACACCTTCCGCTTCCGATGACCTAGGCAATTGGACTGGAAGTGGGAGCGGGTACCTGTCAAATTCGGGTACCCGCTCCCCCCCACCCCCCAAAGGTGGCAATCCTTAATGGGGAGTGGGGGAAGCAGTCCTTAAAGCGAAACTTCCCCTTTTGAGTGGAGCTCCGCTGTAAGATCTCTCTTGTTGCTGATTTTAAGTGCAGAGGAGATATCTGGGGTCTAAAAGATCCCAGATGTCTCAGTAAACAGGACCTGTCACTGCTTATGCTATCACAAGTGATGTTGTTACAAAAATGTAAATAGTGTAAAAAAATGTAAATAAAAAAAATAATAATATAAAAAAGCACCCCCCGCTCATGCACAAAGGTGAATGCACATGCTGGCCCCACATGCATATGTAAACAATGATCACAGCACACATGTGAGGTATCAACATGAATGCTATAGTGAGAGCAATAATTCTAGCACCAGACCTCCGGTGTAATTATTATTATTATTATTATTATTATACAGGACTTATATAGCGCCAACAGTTTGCTCAGTGCTTTACATTATGGAGGGAGACAGTACACTAACAATACAGTTCAATACTAGAGGGATTAGAGGGCCCTGCTCCTTGGAGCTTACAATCTAGGAGGTAGGGGATAGTGGTACAAGAGGTAATTAGCTGTGCGGGATGGAGTGGTTGGGGGAGTAGGGGATTCCAGTAGTTAGCCGGGGTCAGGGTAGGCTTCCCTGAAGAGATGAGTTTTCAGAGTGCGCCTAAAAGTGAGCAGAGTAGGCGATAGCCTGATAGCTTGGGGTAGGGAGTTCCAGAGGATGGGTGAAGCCCGTGAGAAATCCTGGAGACAAGCATGGGAGGAGGAGACAAGGGAGCTAGAGAGTAGGAGGTCTTGCGAGGAGCGGAGAGTACAGTTTGGGTGGTATTTAGAAACAAGGTCGGTGATGTAGTTAGGGGCAGTGTTATGAACGGCTTTATACGTCAGTGTTAGTGTTTTGAATTTTATCCGCTGGGCAGTTGGAAGCCAGTGGAGGGATTGGCAGAGAGGTGTGGCAGATACAGAGCGGTTAGTAAGGTGAGTGAGTCTGGCAGCAGCATTCATGATGGACTGGAGTGGGGATAGCCTGCGATGAGGTAGGCCAGTGAGGAGGGAGTTACAGTAGTCAAGGCATGATATAATAAGGGAGTGGATGAGCTGCTTAGTGGTTTCCGAGGTTAGGAACGGTTGTATCTTGGAGATGTTGCGGAGGTGAAGTCTACATGAGTTTGTCAGTGATCGGACCTGGGGCTGAAAGGACAGATTGGAGTCTAGGATTACACCTAGTACCCTGGCGTGAGGGGTGGGACTGATGGTAGTGTTGTTGATCTTGATGGAGAAGTCAGGGGAGGGGCACGGGCTGGGGGGAATACTAGAAGCTCAGTTTTAGAAAGGTTGAGTTTGAGGAAGTGGAATGACATCCAGTCCGATATGTCACTTAGTAGGCTGGTGATGTGATTGGAGAATGTAAGTTGCCTATGGAGATTTTGAAGTACCACAGTTTGTCACCATTCCACGGGTTTACACAATTTTAAAGCAGGACATACTAGGTATCAATTTACTTGGCATAACATCATCTTATATATTTATATATTTTCATATATATCTTATATATATATATATATATATATATATATATATAAATAAATTTGGCATTATATTGTGTTTTTGTTCATAAAAATTTGTTATTGTGTAGTTTTTCCAAAACATTTACATTTGAAAACCCTTTGCGCAAATAACTTGTAACAAAAAAATTGCAACACCCACCATATTTTCTCTAGAGCCTCTGCTTAATAATTTATATAATTGCTATCAATTTTCTAGCAAATGAAAAAATTTAGATGTTTACATGTATGAGAGATGAGTCAGAATTGGCCTGGTATTGAGGTGGTTAAGAAGAGAACTCTATGTAAGTGTCTGGTAAGAGCTGTTTTCCAAATAACAACAGATTTTTTTTCTGAATGTTTTCTTTGTCTGTGTAAAAGTGCTAACTCGATGTAATTAGTAGAGCTAGGAAGAACATTAGCCATGCCGGGATCCCTGTCTGTGTCTGAATTAAATTTACAAAATGCCCTCAAAAGATTAATCATGTTGATGGAAAAACGGAGAATTAAGATCATTTTAAATTTTGTTAAGCTTAGCCTCAATATGTGTTTTTTTAATGTTTTAGATAATCTGCAAAAGGTCACCATATGTAAATGATAAGGCTGATGAAATAAAAGCAATAAGATGAAGCAACAAACTGTTGTTTTTTGACCTTTTAAATATGTCATGGATAGTATAGTAAATCTAGTTATCAGCACTGATGCCTCACCTAGAATAGTAATGTTTAAATGTTCAAAGAAAGAACTCTGATATAATCAGGGCCTAATTTCAAGTGTATGTCTTCCAGAATCTCTTTTCGTGGTACTCTCAATATCCCTGAGGCCACATAGTTTATATATTTTTTGTATTCTGCATACTATATTTTTTCTATTTTTTTTGTTAGAGAAGTACATAAAAGTACATAAAATGTGATTAAATAACAAAACAAAGGAAAGCCTATCAACCCTGTGGATTTTACCTCTAGTCTCTGACCTTTATGTGTTTTTCACGATTCCAAAATGAGAAATACCTGCTAACGATGTTTGGATTTTGGATGTTTAACCAACAGATCATATAACTGTATAAAAAATATTTCAGGAAGAAATATCAGGTAGGTTTTATAATCCATAAACGTTTAACCACCTCTAATCTGGGCCTAGTCTGACATTTCTCTCATACATTTAAAATCAGCCTTTTTTTTTGTTGCTAGAACATTACTTAGAAGAACTATGCATTATATATTTTTAAGCAGAGGTCCTGAAAAATAAAATGGTTGTTTTTGCAATATTTGATGTTGCACAATATTTGCGTAGCAGTTCATCAAACACGAATTTTCAGGAAAAATACTGTTTCATGAATTTTAATGAATACAAACAAAATACAATACCTGACTTTTTGTTAAAATATGAAAGATGGTATTACACTGAGTAAATAGATACCTAACATATCAATATCTAACACATCATGCATTAAAACTGTGCAATCCCTTAGAATGGCAACAAACTATAATACATTAAATTAGGTAACATTTTTAAAGTCTTTACTTGCTACCAGTTTGGAGTTAATCAGGAGGTCTGGTGCTAGAAGTATCGCTCTCAATCTGACATTCATGGTGATACCTCACATGTGTGGTGAGATCACCATTTACATATAAGTGCGGGACCTACCTGCACATTTTGCGTTCAAATGTCTTTCTTTCTCAAACATTTTTCTTAGTTTCTGTTATAAAATTTTGCAAATAAGTAATTTTTCTCCTTCATTGATGTTTGCTGATGAGGCTGCACTGATGGGCAGGACCGCTGCTAGAAATCATGGGGTCTTGTACAGCCTACCTGACAGGGCCTCTTTAACCCCACCCCTGGCCCTGCCCTTAACCACAACCCTGGCCCCACCCCTCACCCCACATTAAAACAAAATGCAGCTTTGTCTTCAAGTGCATGCAGTAGAAGGGGGAGGAATTACAAATCCAAATGTAAATGAGGCCTAAGGCTACAGGGCTTTTTTTTCTCATATAATGGGTGCAGGAAATCTATCATACCCCCATTGCACCACTCACCATTAACATCATCAACAAAACCCCCCTTAGTGTGCTACATACAGAATGCAGAGTTCAGGAGTGTGCTACCTACAGAGTGCAGGGTTCAGCTGTTGATTATGCACAAAGTGCAGAATTCAGGGGCTATGTGCAGAGTGCAGGGTTTAGGATTGGGCGACATAAAGGATTGTACTATGTACAGAGTGCAGGGTTCAGGATTGTGCTGCATACAGGAATGTGCTACGTACAAAGTGCAGGGTTCATGATTGTGCTAGTAGTACAGAGAACAGGGTTCAGGATTGTGCTACATACAGGATTGTGCTATGTACAGAGTGCAGGGTTCAGGATTGTGCTGCATACAGGAATGTGCTACGTACAAAGTGCAGGGTTCATGATTGTGCTAGTAGTACAGAGAACAGCGTTCAGGATTGTGCTACATACAGGATTGTGCTATGTACAGAGTGCAGGGTTCAGGATTGTGCTACGTACAGCCTGCAGGGTTCAGCTGTTTATTATGCACAAATCGCAGAATTCAGGGGCGCGCTATGTGCAGAGTGCAGGGTTCAGGATTGGGCTACATATAGGATTGTACTATGTACAGAGTGCAGGGTTCAGGATTGTGCTACATACAGGATTGTGCTATGTACAGAGTGCAGGATTCAGGATTGTGCTACGTACAGCGTGCAGGGTTCAGAATTGTGCTGCGTACAGAATTGTGCTACGTACAGCGTGCAAGGTTCAGAATTGTACTACATACAGGATTGTGCTACGTACAGAGTACAGGGTTCAGGCTTGTGCTGCATACAGGATTGTGCTATGTACAGAGTACAGGGTTCAGGATTGTGCTACATACAGAATTGTGCTTTGTACAGAGTACAGGGTTAAGGATTGTGCTACATACAGAGAGCAGAGTTCAGGATTGTGCTACATACAGAGTACAGGGTTCACATATAGGTACCACTGATAGGCAGAACTGATGGGCGGCACTGATGGATGCCACTGATGGGCACTGATAGGTGGCACTGATGGGCACTGGTAGGCAGCACTGATGGGCACTGATAGGTGGCACTGATGGGAACTGATATGTGGCACTGATGGACAATGATTGTCAGCACTGATGGGCACTGATAGGCACTGTCGGGGCTGCACTGGTAATCATGGCACTGATGTTCAGTGCCCTGGTTATCAGTGTAAATGTCCCCTGTTACACTTGCCGGTTACAGGCTCTCCTCTCCTCACACTGTGCCAGCTCTGAGGAAAGGAAACGCTGATAACTGGCAAGTGTGTTTACACTGTGATCATCTGTGATTAGACATAGCTGATCACAGAGCATGTTGGGTGCGCGCTGCAGCGGGTGCAGAGGGGGGGCGTGGTTCTGGGAGGACATTAATGGATGCCGTCCCAGAAATGGATGACCGCGCATACGGGCGCTCCTGTCACTAATGCTGGCTCCAAAAGGGCTATTTAAACTGGCTGCAGTAGTTGTCCCATTGTGGTATGGTCTTTTTCCTGCTCGTGTTCCCTGATTCCTGTGATTGTCTCCTGATACCGAACCAGCCTGTTCCTGATCACCGCTTGATTGCTTCCTGCCCTGACGTCTGGCTTGTCTTGGATTATTATTCTGTCTCTTCTCCTGTCTGATTGATCTTCCATTGCTGACCTGGCCTGTGACCTGACTACTCTTCCTCCTGCCGCTGTAAGCCTGATCTGCCTGACCGAAACCGGCTCATCTGACCCTGCATCCTCAGCACGCAGCTCTCGAGTATACATCCATCCAGCATGGCTACATCAGAACCCTGCTCCCTGTCTACAACTCATCAGCTGTTACTGGACTGATCACAGGCACTCATACCCCACCGTGCCCCTGCGACCGCTGTCTCACCATCAGCGCTTCTTGAGCCGGAGTTGTACAGGAGGCCTGCCTCTTCACGTCAGGCTCACTATCCAGGTACGTGACAACAACATTGCATGACAGCATAATTGTCAGTTAAAATAACCCAGCGCCAGGATCAGGCAGGAAGCAGACAGGATGCAGGTACAGGGGCTCATGGGAAACATACACCAAGGCACTGACTGCAGGTCTGGCCATTCCTTAAATACACCTCCTGCAAACAGCTTCAGGTGATGGCTGATTGCAGGAGTGAGCTTCTGGTTGCTGAGAGCACCCTCTGGATAGCCCTGGTATTGCAGCCCACATGGCAGATGAGTCCCACCACTAATGGGGAGTCCATTCCTGACAGAAAGCCTCAAAAGGTAATTGCAAAAGAAGTTGAATGTTCCCAAAGTGCTGTATCAAAGCACATTAACAGAAAGTTATGTGTTAGGGAAAAATGTGGAAGAAAAAGGTGCACAAGCAGCAGGGATGACCGCAGCCTGGAGAGGATTGTCAGGAAAAGGCCATTCAAAAGTGTTCGGGACTTTCACAAGGAGTGGACTGAGGCTGGAGTCAGTGCATCAAGAGCCACCACACACAAACGGATCCTGGACATGGGCTTCAAATGGCGTATTCCTCTTGTCAAGCCGCTCCTGAACAACAAACAACGCCAGAAGCGTCTTACCTGGGCTAAAGAAATACAGACCTGGTCTGTTGCTCAGTGGTCCAAAGTCCCCTTTTCTGATGAGAGCAACTTTTGCATCTCATTGGGAAACCAAAGACCCAGAGTATGGAGGAAGAATGGAGAGGCACACACTGCAAGCTGCTTGAAGTCCAGTGTGAAGTTTCCACAGTCTGTGTTGATTTGGAGAGCCATGTCATCTGCTGGTGTTGGTCCACTGTACTTCATTAAGTCCAAGGTCAATGCAGCCGTCTACCAGGAGATTTTGGAGACTTCATGCTTCCTTCCACAGACGAGCTTTATGGGGATGCGGACTTCATTTTCCAGCAGGACTTGGCACCTGCCCACACTGCCAAAAGCAACAAAACCTGGTTCAATGACCGTGGGATTACTGTGCTTGACTGGCCAGCAAACTCGCCTGATCTGAACTTCATAGAGAATCTATGGGGCATTGCCAAGAGGAAGATGAGAGACATGAGACTGAACAATGCAGAAAAGCTGAAGGCCGCTATTGAAGTATCCTGGTCTTCCATAACACCTCAGCAGTGCCACAGGCTGATAGCTTCCATGCCACGCCGCATTGAGGCAGTAATTGCTGCAAAAGGGGCCCAAACCAAGTACTGAGTACATATGCATGCTTATACTTTTCAGAGGTCTGATATTGTTCTATGTGCAATCCTTGTTTTATTGATTGCATGTAATATTCTAATTTTCTGAGATTGTGGATTTGGGGTTTTCATGAGCTGTAAGCCATAATCATCACAATTTTGACAACTCACAGCTTGAACTATCTTGCTATGCATGTAATGAGTCTATCTCATATATTAGTTTCACCTTTTAAGTTGCATTACTGAAATAAATGAACTTTTGCATGATATTCAAATTTTTCGAGTTTCACCGAGTTTCACCTGTGTGTGTATATATATATACACACAAATATTCTACCAAATAAAACCTTAACTATTCTTGATAAAAAAAAAAAATACCAGGTTATTGTAGACTACAAACTCTAAAAGGTATAAGGTGAAGAACTTAGAAATCTTTCACAAAAAATAAAAAATGCCCTGGGGACTACAGGAGATTAAGAGAGAAAAAAAGACCTGGGACTCAAGTGGTTAAGTAACACTTTACCTTTCTAATAAACAAATCTAAAACTAAAGCTTTTTTTTCATATGCCTGTGGGGAACAGCATCAAGGTGGGGGGATGAGTATTGCAGTTAAAGCTGGATTTTTTTTAGTTTTTTATTATGTTGGGCTACTTATTAAAATAAAATACTGAACTGAAATTGAACTTTAATTTCTGCATGTCTGCTTCCCAATTTTGTTGTTCTTACAACTATAACACTCTCTTAGATTTTTCAATTTACCTGTTATTTGCCTGCTGCTGGGTCTGAAGATTGTATGGGATTAATGTTTATCTCTTCTTAAACCAAGAATTGATTTTTTTTCATGTATTTATGTTATTTAAGTATTTCTTAATTACTTTAGTGGCATATACATCAGGCTTTGCCATTTTCATTCAAAGACATTCAAAGACTAGAAAATAAGTGGGAAAAAATCTAACCAGAACATTGTTTGTTATGCTCACTGGTTTTAAACTGACTATGTTGTGCAATAATAAGCAGGAAGTGTTTTTATATATACTATCCTGGATTATTTATTTAGAGAGAATGTTAAAAACAAATAAGGGGATGTATAACACAACCAAATCAAATCCCAGCTTCAATTTCCTATTTGAGCTATTAAGAAAATTATAAATAACATTTGGTTGGTTGGTGTGATTTGTAAAACTTAGCACATTGTGTGCATATTGCATTTATTTCCCTAGATCATTTAATAAATTCAATGGTAAAGGAAAAGTATTAGAGTTACCAAATCAGTTCCCAGCTTCAATATTCTATTCTGTCCGTGAAAAAGTAATATTTTGTTGGTTGGAACCAAACCAGATACATGCTTGTATTTTCATTTAATTTGTTTTTAAAAGATGAACCCTAATATAAACATTTTTTAAGAAATTAATTTGCATTACACATTAATCCTCAACTCTAGAACCTGTAAATGGTCATGTTTCCAAGACTTCCCTCAAATGGAGCAACTCCAAGGCAATGCTCAGCTAAGATATGAGATGAAAAAAAGAAAATTTCACATTTCCATTTTTTGTTCAGTTTCCTTTAACATATAAAAATTATACAAAAATAACCCCTGAAAAAAATTCTGCACTGGGGAAAAATGAATTATGATAAAGCTGCCAACACACAATTTGTGATACCAAATGTCTAAAATAAACAGTGTAGCACTATATCCTTCCTTCAGTCAATTTATGTAATACCTAATGACAACATAATGAAATAAAACCATAAAATAATAAAAAGTGGTAATGGAATGAATATAAATCAATAGAGCATGCTATGAAAAGTGATGACCAAATTCATACGTTCCAAAGTGCAATTAGTGCATTTAATCAATTTATCAATCAAATTATCAAATAATAAGACAAGCCCCGTTCATAATAAAAATAAATAATAATAAAAACACTTTTATATCAGATAATTAATAGAAAAAGTTCTGGAATAAAAGTCCAAAACCATATAATTCTTCTAGTAAGAAATCACCTTCCAACGTCAATACATCATTAACTTGTGCATTCAAGGTTTAAAATATAAGTCTCTTAACAAACAGTGGACCATTCAAAAATAAAATGGTCAGTAGTGCTTTTATGTGCTTCCAACAACTAAGGAAATATCATCCACCATCTAGGGCACGTCACCACCACTGCATTAAGTGTTAACAACGGAGTGTAGCATGTGCTCTGTAGGTGATACAGCCTTTTAGTATAATGCGTCCTGCAGCTGAAGGTCAAATGTGAGGATCTATCTGAAGGGGCTTTAAAATGGCAGGAAGTAGCCCTGAAGCAGGTGGGAACTTCAAAACCCAGACAGCTGCACAGCCATGGTGTCACCCTTGATGTCACACTTGATGCCCTACATTTAGCAGGGCATCAATCCCAAATTCCAGTTACACCACTCACTCAAAGAGCCTATTTATGTGTCCACAAAGCAGAGTCTGCATTTGGGGAGCAACAGGTGGTCAACAACAGGTTTATTGCAGCCAGGTAAGGTTCATTTCTTTTCCTCTTCACCTTATAAGACAAAGCAGCTCCCCTTACCTGGCTGCAATAAAGTTGTGGCTGACCACCTGTTGCTCCCTAAGTGCAGCCCCTGCTTTACGGACACTTAAATAGGCTCTTTGTGTGGGAGTTGTAGCTGGAATTTAGGATTGATGCCCACCTTAATGCATGGCTGTTCCCAAGGGTGACACCATGGCTGTCCTGCTGTCTGGGTTTTTAATCTCCTGTCTGCTCCAGAGGTCCAATGACTGTGTCAGGGTGCAGCCAGGTAAGGAGAACTGCTTGGTCTTATGAGGCAGGCTACCATGCACAACTGCTCTACATTTTGCACACTTTACTAATTCAACCCCATTGTGTGGTTACTAATAACAAAAAAGCTTTACTTGCATAGATTCATGCAATTCATTGCATGTTGCTATTGCATATGTAAGCAAGTGTGATGTGTGAGGTATTAGTATTTTGAGAACACAAATGTTTGTGAACTATGACAGTGCAACCTTTTATTTTTTCTTTGCTATTTTTTTAGGCATACTCCAAAGGCAAAAGACTTCCAAACTGTGGAGTCTTGAAAAAGTCAAAATCTGACTTTTTATTGGACTGAACATTGTTTGCATTATATGAACAATATGATTCAAACTCTATACATATTTTAAAATGATCTTATTTTTTCATATAAGAATAAAATAAAATAAGTAAAGGAGCCCTGTGTAAAGGCAGAGGGTTTTTTTCTTAGTACTTTAACTCTTGACAGAACATTTGCAGAATAAGGGCACTTAGATGAACACAGAAGACCATCATGTTTTTTTTTCCATTATTTGTAAATATATTGGTAAGAGAAATTGAGTAATATTTGTAAAGATATTATTTCAAAATGGCTGTTTTTTAAAGTTTTTCTGTGCTGTGGCAAATATAGAAGAAATATTTTGGGATCTCCTGAGGAAATGGCATATTGCCACAAAATGCATAGGGTCAGCATGGTCTGCCCTTGTTCACTCTGGTAACAGGTTGTCTTTTGCCACTATAAATACCTATGTTGTTATGTTGTTTACTAATATTCTAAATTTACTAATATTAAAAATTGTCTACTAATATTCGTGTGATTTATACTTTTGCTTTCATGCACATAACATATACTATGTATTATTTATCAATAATACAAATTGTTGGCAATGCCACTACATTTTTGCTTCCGCCTTTTAATATAATTTTTCACACTCTTAGCACTTCCCTTATTCTTCATAATTGGATTAGTGTATTTCTCCAAAATCTACAAGTCAGTGACAAAATGATTAGATTTAAATAACGTGTCTGTGGTTCTGTGATGGAAAAGTTACAAAAACACAGATCAAATTGAAATACCCTTGAAAAAAAACACAGGCAGTTTCAAACACACAGCAGAGCTGTAAATTCCATTTAAACATTTTAGTTTAAGCACCTTTGATAGAACACAAACCCTTAAGAGGTATCTCTTAATTAAGAGCATTCTAATAGTTGTCATAAATGGTCCTAAAACAGTCTACAAGCAATGCATTTTCATACATCTCCAGCTCTGAACTGTATACATTGGAAATCCCCCCCCCCCCCCCGTAATAATTATCAGACAATCATTTTGCCTAAAATGTCACACTAATTATGGCATATATGTAACATGTAGAACTAATCCACAAGTCCATTCCTAAGAGATGAGTGGAGTTTAGCACAACTGGCAATTGATTTTTGTTCAAAATGTATAATGCAGATATGGGTCATAGCCAATGGAGGAGCATCCTTCCACTTCAACACATTTCACAGAATATATCTGCTTCCTCAGGACAGAATAATCCATGCATATGAGGCAACCAATAAAAAGGAATAGCCATTACCTTGGGGGACTTAGGGGCAAGAGGACAGCAGACCTGGAGAGAAAAACCTTATGATCCACTTTGTATGATCCTAGCACCATTGATTAACAGCAGCCCAACAATTACCCCAGTCAATATAGTAAATATGTCCCACAGTGTGGAGCCACAAACTCCCTGCTGTCTGAAACTCATGGCTGCTGTTATTCAATGGTGATAGGATGCTATAAAGTATGTAGATCATAAGGGTGCATCCATTTTGTTTCCTCCTTGACTATTACCCTGTAAATCCAAAGGAGAAAAGGTAATTTTCTATCTTGCTGATTTTTCTAACAATGCATCCTACTGTTAGGATATGTCAAATGTTATTGTTAGTGAGATCCCATCTGATTTAGCTGGCTTTTATGCATTCGTTTTTCTGGCTATTTTGATTGGGAAGCAATGCCTTGCATTCTTTGATGACAAGATCTAGAAATTGATAGGGGTGAATTCCTGCTTTCTTTATTGAGGGCTGCTGTCCTCTTGCCCCTGTGTCTACCCAGGCAGTGTCTATACCATTATATTGTTTGTCGCACATGCATTGATTATTACGTAACGATTTATCAGTGTGACACTGTTCTATCCTGAGAGAGAAGATATGTTCTGAGAAATGTGTCAAAGTGGAAGGATGCTCTGCCATTGGCAGTTACAACTGCCAATAATGTAATACATTATAGTATTACATTTGCAACAAAATAGAATGGACTTGTTTCATTTCACATGTACATATATGCTGTAGTTGTGTGTGGTATTTTAGGATCAAATGATCCATTAGCTTTCAAAATATGGTAGCAATAAAATAATTGTATTTTTAAATGAGTTTCTCTAGTGTACTGTCACAAGTTAGTCTGCAGCCTCCTGTTGCTTTGTATTATCTCCTTGCTGTTTGTGTTTCCTTCACATGTGTGTCTCTCTCTGCTCACCTATGGGCGTCGTCTGCTTTCCCTGGGTTTTTTGTTCTTCCCTTTCATCACTTCCTGGCCCGCCTCCTTGTCTCCCTGTCTATTTAAGGCATGCTCAGTCTGTCCCACATTGCCTAAGCAACGTTTGTTGTCTGTGCTCCCCAGTGTTCTTCCAAGTATCCGGTCTAGTGTTTCTGTGTACCGACCCCGGCTTTGTCCCTGACTTCTCTCCTATATCGTCCACCTGTGTACCGACCCCGACTTCATTCCTGACCTTGATTGTCTTCCGCCTGTCCCGACTTCGGCTTGTCTTCTGGATCTCCTAGTCTACTCCCATTGCACCCTGCTCCCACTAGCGGTCTCTTCTACCACAGCTGGGTGTACCTGGGGGCCACGACCTGGTTCCAGCCTGCTCCAAGTCCATCCCCTTCATCAGGGGCTCTGGTGAACAAGCAGGCTGGGGCTTAGACTCCGCGCCCTGGGGAACCCCAAGCTGTGGATTAGGAGCTCACTACCACAGGTGCTGACATGTTACTTGTAAAGTCTGCATTAGTAGGGAGATTGGTTGTCTCTCAATTCCACACATAATTCATAATTCCAGCCATGATAAAATTACATTTTTTTAAGTAATGAATAGGCTCTTGCAATTCTGTGTTTCCTTGCTTCCACAGTGTCAACTTTTGCTGAATCCAACTGGATTGTACTGGTTGAAAGTAAGATGTGATGGTGGCAAAGCACATGCATAGTAGCTAGGCAGCAAAGAGTGTCTGGGGCTTCTGTGTCTCCACCAACTAGGTGGTTCTGAGCCAGGTTTTGAAAATAATTTTGATTGCAGACTCATTATTTTTGCATCAGAAAATAGCTACTAGTATAAATATTTTTTGTTTGCCATTGCTCTGATATGTTAAATGTTCATCTTACCACAAGTGTGAAAGCTCAACATTCTGGTGCATGGTCATTTGCTTGAGGCAACCTCTTGAGGCACCTGTTGCTGTGCGTAATTAACAGAGGCTGCCATTACTGTATTATTTTTGTAACAGCGTGCTTCAGCTGTTATGCTGCTTAGGTATCACTGCTGTTTAATTAGTTATCTAACAAATATAAAACTAACTTCAATCAAAATCAGCATCCATATTTTTCTCATGACAGAGCCACTTGGATCAATCTGGACTGCCAGCGTACACCTGTCAGCTTTTAGTACGTTTTTTCCAGACAAGTAATATGTTCCATATATATATCAGCCCCCACAATCTAGGGTATCAGTGCTTTAAACACAAACATTTTGGACTGATTTCTGCCAGCAACAAGGGTACATTCAATACATTGTTATTAATATTACTGTTTTGTTTATTATACGTTTCCTTTTTGTTTGTGTAAACTGAAGGGAAGAATGCATTAAATACAGCTGCCTTCTCCCCAGCATTTGTCAGCAGTTTTCGCTGTTTGTTTTTTTATGGGGTACATATGCTCTGTCCTAACCTTTATACTATTAATATACAGTATTTGAAGCATTTCGTTTTTACTTTTTTTCAGCAATATGTTTCTAACAATGTATTCTAGCTGCACTAATCACACTCTTGCATCTTATTGCATTCTTTGTAGTTTTGTACTGCCAGTGGTGACCCTCAGGTCTTATGTTATAGGATAGTTTTATCAAACATAAGGACAGTTTTTTCTCATTTTATGCCTTTTTTCCTTAGTAATTAATGACCCAGGTTTAACCTTTGTTCTTTTATATTTGTTTCCCAGTGGAATGGACTGCCAAATGCCATTGTTTAATATGTCCTTAAAACACTCCCACTTTTCCTCAGTGTCCTTTGTTACAAGAATTTGGTCCAATTTAGTGTCATGACAGACCAATATCATCCTAGCCTATATTGAAATCATGGCAGTCTCCCTGAGAGGCCTGTTAGCATATTCATGATGCTTGAAACATAGGTGTGTTACTGCCTTTAGCTCCTGCAGGAAGCAATCTCGGTGTCCTCTGCATGAGCTGGTTAAATTGTGGGTGCAAGGCACTAAGGTTATCAAAGGTTTGCATAAACACCTTGTCATGCTCTGGATAGTTTTGGAGGAGAGCAGCAACCTGCCCATCCCTTTTTTTCTATGTGGGCAATGAATATTGGCTTCTCTGTTCAGCCAGAGTCTGTTATGGATATTCCCAAAATTTCCTATGCTATCCAAATGTTTGTGCAGGCGAGATCAAGGGTCAGTTTGACTCTTTTGTTCTTTTTGTTTACAATAAACTAAAGTTTACTTTGAATAATCACTTTCTTTTATGTCACAATAGGAGTATTTATGCATTATGTGGTATGTTCCCTGGCCATTCATGTTTTCTGGTGAATGGGGTTGACCGAATCATTGAGACCCCCAAATTCACATTTCTCAAACCCAACCCTAGTGCCCCAAGCCTAGTATGCCAATTTGAAGATCCCAAGCATAGCGTGGAATGTATATGGGGGTCTTTTTGTTTCTGTCCTTTTTTAAGGGTTACTTTCATGGGAGAAAAATTGCAAATAAAAAATAATATAGCATACACAATTGTGACACAAGCCACATTGGAATTAAACGTTACTGAAATTACCTTACCTTTCCAATCTGCAGCACTGCAAATTTCTGTAAAATTCACTGCAATATAGCAACCTTGAGGTTGTTCTGTATACAGTTGGAGTAAAGAAAAACTCCTAAATATTTCATTTCCTACTTGTTGGACCCCTGATTTCCCCAGAAATATGCACTGAGATAAAAGCCAGGCATCCTCTGCAACGAAAAAAAAAAAAAATCAGTTTTAGTGAGATGCTCATAAAGGGTTAATCACTTTTAATGGGTTGCAGACAAAGCCGCCCTTTTCATTAGATCCCTGCAAATGCATAAGCTGATCAATAATGAAAGCAACACTCCCACTCAGATTCAGTCACCAAAAAGACATAGAAAAGCAAACAAATTTTACTTCAGAGTGCAAACAGGTAGGACTCTGCATCAAAGTTAAAATCCTTACATTGTGCATAGATCACCCAGAGAGGATTGTTTTTATCAACAAAAGTGTTATTGGAAATATAGTATGATGTTGTCAAAAAAGGCATGATGAGCTGGACAGTGCCATGGGCACATGTATATGTATATACCAAACAAATAAAAAACAGACTGTTTTCAAGGAGAAGGCTGTCTCATTTAGCTTCAGGTTCAACATTATACAAAAAATCTAGTAAAGAGATGTCTTTAAACAAAAAAAGAGAGAGAGAGAGGGAAGCATAAAATGAAACCAAGTGGATGCCCCCCCCCCCCACATTTCAAATCAGATTCCTATCCAGAAAAACAATATGGGTGGCTAGGAGATGAAGGCATATGAGAGTGCAGTTACCCCCTTTCTTGTACCATGTACTATAAGCCACATACTGTACCTGTTACCATGTTCAGTAGTCAGGGGCATCATTCCCACATCTTGTACCCCGAAAGGAATGAGGGGATCTGCAGGGGTAACTTATTATAATCTGGAATGTAAGTGAATTAACTGCTGCATGTCCATCTTCTCTTTCTACAGGCTATCTATAATTCAGGCTAACGTTCTTTCAGGTCACATTCAAATGCAAATACAATTGAAGTTAAAAAATACATTGATGAATGGGCTTTAAGATTTTTCTTAAAAAATGTATGCCTCCTAAAGACCTGAGCTAAACCTTTGTACCTTTTTTACAAAGGAGTCTATTCTTTAATGTTTTGTTTGTTATTTTAAAAAAATCTATAGATGTTGAGTAAAAGTTGTATGAGTTGTATGAGTCTTGGTTAAAAACATTTTTGAATAGACTCTAAAGAATGCATTTACATTCTCTTTCCCATTTGAGCAAAGAAAGAAAATCATCCACAAATAATTATGATGATTATGATGATTATACACGTATTTGTGCAATTTTAAAACATAATTATTTAGATGGCCCACAATGCACAGCGTTACTAGTGTGAAATGATAGAATTATGGTACCACATGGTAATGAGGCCAACGGTATTTATCTATTCCTCTGATTTAGTTTACTAAAATGACAAACAAGAGTAAATCACATTTGAACAATTAGAAATTATAGCAGAATTGCAGCACGAAATAGCAGACAGTAAAATAAAATACAGAGACTGCAAGAGGTTGATACCAGGCCAAAATTATGAAACTGCTCTGCTTGCATTTAAAAAATACATTTAATTATGTATTAATGATTATAAATCTGCATTAATTTGTGTGTTTTATCTGCCAAGAGGTCAACTTTAGGTTGTGGGAGGGGAGCTGATATGTCATTCAGCATATTAGGTAGAAAAACAGCTCTGACCAAAATACCTTGTCATCGATGCACTGGAGGAAAGTAATAACCAGTTCTAGCTAATAGTTATTCCACCAACCCCCCCTCTCACTCCCACATACATACACACACAGAATCATTTTTTTTTCTCCAAAGTGGAAATCAGTATGATTGTATGTGACATTGTTACACAATATTAAATAAAAAAAGGTCCAATTTAATTGCCCTGCACTAAGATTCCTTGCAAACTAAGATCATCTTCAACTCTCTTTCCCAGTGACATTGAAACTGTTACTTCAATTAACATAATGTAATACTGGAAAGAATTAAGTCATTAAAGTCTCATTAGAATAAAATAGCTGCTTATAAAATTGTCTTGGCAAAATCATTATGTTCAGGGTTGCTAATACACTATTGTGAATAAAAATGTCACTGTTTTGCCTGTGGTGCAGATAGATCACCCTGCCAGAGGTACAACAGATTTTATATAGTCTTTTTACAATGATGTCTGTAGATTACATGCAAGAATCCTACTTAGAGGTTATTTCATACTTTCCATGTGCTTATCAAGCTGCTCATTCTGATCTTTGCACCATTTTCTTTTTCTTTGCAAAATGTTTTTATGTACTATGTTCACTGAAACTTTAATGTTTCAGCCAACCACAATCTACAATGCAGCCAAGCGTAGCTGTGCCCATTGTGCCTATTGTATCTCAAAATCACAGATGAGCTCTTTAAAGATTAGTGCAGCTGAACACTAGGCAGAATAATACTTCTACATCTTCATTTCTATGTGAAAAATGTCATTTGATTCAGGCTGAATAGTGGAAAAGAAGACATAAAAACAGAAATGCAATATGTTCATCTTCTATCATTCATAGCTACAGGTTAAATCTTTTAGTCTGCTATTCTCATAGGAAATTATGCATAGCAGACCCAGTGGTTCATTTTTATTTTATTCATGCTAAAATTATTGGTTGCAATGATTTAATGAAGAGCAAGGAGATATAGATATTTGGCAGCTCTTCTTGAGACTGCATTGCATGCTTTGGCTGTGATGCTTTTTTTTTTTCTTTATTGTGAGACAAAGAGCAATGATGCTGTAAAAAGCAAGCCACAAAACCCAATCAGATGTTTCTATAATATATTCATATGAGTAAGGACTATATCTGATTGGGTTATACGGATCACTGCATATTATCCTATTATCACCCTACTATGTATATTGTTTTATTGAATGAGCTTGGACATGGTGCTTACTTTATTAGAGCACTTTAAAATTATAGTAATTACCAGATATTTACCATCAAGAGTTTTTTTCCTCCCTGAATTCATCAAAATACACATTCAAAAAATATACTTCACATGCACCATCATTTCCTAACATGCTTTGTACTTACATGAAGAAGGAAAATGCATGCTCCTCAACTTGGCCAGTCTCAATGCTTTCTGAAGGTGTAGGTTCTGTTTTGGTTTGAATCTAAAAGAAGTCACTTTAAACAAAGAGAACATAGCATGAAAAGTATTATTATTATACAGGATTTATATAGCGCCAACAGTTTGCTCAGCGCTTTACAATATAACGGGAGACAATACAGTAACAATACAGTTCAATACAAGAGGGATTTGAGGGCCCTGCTCCTTGGAGCTTACAATCTAGGGGGGGGGCTATGGTACAAAAGGTAGTAACTGTGGGGGATGGACTTGTTGGAAGAGTAGAAGATTCCAGTATTAGCTGAGGGCAGGATAGGCTTCCCTGAAGAGATAGGTTTTCAGAGATCGCCTAAAAGTGAGTAGGCGATAGTCTGATAAATTGGGGTAGAGAGTTCCAGAGGACGGGGGAAGCTCTGGAGAAGTCCTGGAGACAAGCATGGGAGGAGGAGACAAAGGAGCTAGAGAGTAGGAGGTGTTGCGAGGAGTGGAGAGTATGGTTTGGGTGATATTTAGAGACAAGATCGGTGATGTAATTTGGGGCAGAGTTATAAATGGCTTTATACGTTATTGTTAGTGTTTTGAATTTTATCCGTTGGGCAATGGGAAACCAGTGGAGGGATTGGCAGAGAGGGGTGGCAGATACAGAATGGTTAGTAAGGTGGATGAGTCTGGCAGCAGCATTCATGATAGACTGAAGAGGGGATAGCCTGCGATCAGGTAGGCCAATGAGGAGGGAGTTACAATAGTCAAGGCGAGATATAACAAGGGAGTGAATAAGTTTCTTAGTGGTTTCCGAGGTTAGGAACGGTAGTTTTCTTGGAGATGTTGCGGAGGTGAAGTCTACAAGATTTGGACAGTGATTGGATTTGAGGATGAAAGGACAGATGGGGGTCTAGGATTACACCTAGTACCCTGGCATGAGGGAAGGGGAATGATGATTGTGTTATTGATCTTGATGGAGAAGTCAGGGGAGGGGGCATGGGCTAGAGGGAATACTAAGAGCTCAGTTTTGGAAAGATTGAGTTTGAGGAAGTGGAGTGACATCCATGCCGATATGTCACTTAGTAGGTTAGTAATGCGAGTGGAGACTGAAGGGGTGAGGTGAGGGGTAGAAAGATAGATTTGTGTGTCATCAGCATAGAGATGGTACTTAAAGCCGTGGGCGTTTATCAAGTGACCAAGGGAGGAAGTGTAGATGGAGAACAGAAGGGGTCCAAGGACAGAACCTTGAGGGACCCCTACAGAAAGAGGGAGTGAAGAGGAGGAGGCAGCGTTAAAGGTAACACTGAAGGAGCGCTGCAATAGGTAGGAGGAGAACCAGGAGACAGCAGAGTCTCGGAGGCCAAGAGAGTGGAGTTTTTTGAGGAGGAGGGGATGGTCAACCGTATCAAAAGCCGCAGAGAGGTCAAGTAGTAAGAGTACGGACGAGTAGCCATTAGTTTTAGCAGTTAGTAGATCATTAGTGAGTTTTAGTAGGGCAGTTTCAGTGGAGTGTAGAGAGCGAAAGTCAGACTGTAAAGGGTCAAGAAGGTTGTTGTCGGTGAGGTGGGTGCTCAAGCAATTGTAGACTAAGAATTCTAGGCGTTTAGAGGTAAATGGCAGCAGGGAGATGGGTCTTAAGTTGTTCAGGTTGGTGGGGTCCAGGGAGGGCTTTTTAAGTATGGGAGTGATGTGCGCATGCTTTAGAGGTGAGGGGAAGGCACCATTAGAGAGGGAAAGATTGAAGATGTGAGTGAGGGAGCATAGGATGGAAGAAGAGGGTGACCGTAGTAGTTGTGAGGGGGCAGGATCCAGGGGGCAGGTAGTGAGACGGGCTTCTGAGAAAACCTTAGTGACCTCTTCAGTAGTAGCGAGGTCAAAAGAGGAAAGTGTTGAGGGAGGTTTAGTATAAGGTATGCTAAATGGGATGGATGTCTGTGCAGTGACGATACCCCTACGAATTGCGTCAATCTTGTTTTTGAAATGATTTGCAATCTCGTGAGCAGTGAGTGAGGTACTGGGTGGTGGTGGAGAAAGTAGAGAGTTAAAAGTAGAGAAGAGACGACGAGGACTGGATGACAAGGTGTTAATAAGAGTGACAAAGTAGGCTGTTTGGCAGCATGAAGGGAGGAATTATATGTTAAGAAAGCAGATTTATATCGGGTGAATGCTTGGTGGGATTTGGTTTTACGACACAATCGCTCCAGCGCACGACTATGTCGTTTAAGATTTCTGGTGTGGTGAGTCTGCCAAGGTTTTAACGGTCGGGGCCTGATGCTTCGTGTTGTTAAAAGATGTTAATGTGGATGAAAGCGAACTGTTATAGACAGCAGTGGCCAGGTCAGGACAGTACAGGGAAGAGATTCTGTCATAGAGTTGGTCAGCTGCAGAGTGGAAAGGAGCAGGGTTCAAGTTGTGAAGGTTTCTGCGGGTAATTGTTTGCTGCTTGGAGGGATAGGTGTTTGAAGACGAGGAGACTGTGAAGGTGATGAGATTGTGATCAGAGAGAGGAAAGGGGGTGTTTGTGAGATTGTAGGGAGTGCAAATATGGGAGAAAACAAGGTCTAATGTATTCCCATCAGAGTGAGCGGAGGACTGTATACACTGTGCTAATGCAAAAGATGAGGTTATGTTGAATAGTTGGGATGTAGCCGGGTTGCTGACATTAATAGGGAAGTTAAATCTCTGATAATGATAGTGGGTAGTTCAGAGGAGAGAAAGTAGGGTAGCCAGGCGCAGAAATCATCAAGAAAGTGGGAAACCGGTCCAGGAGGCCGATAGATCACCGCAATCATCAGAGAAATGGGAGAAAACAGCCGGATGCAGTGAGTCTCGAAAGAAGAGAAGGATAGAGAGGGAGGGTTAGGGAGGACTTGAAAGGTGCTCAGTGGGGATAGAAGCAAACCAACCCCACCACCTTTCCGACCACTGGGTCTGAGTGAGTGGGTCCAGATGAGGCCTCCATAGGAAAGTGCTGCGGGGGAAGCAGAATCTGCTGCTTGGAGCCAGGTTTTTGTAATTGCTAGTAGGTTAAGGGAGCGGGAGACAAAAAGGTCATGGACAGAGGTGAGCATATTACAGACAAAGCAGGTATTCCAGAGTGCACATGAAAAAAGGAGGGTGGTTTTTGGGAGCACGGGGACCGATATTAGATTGAGGGGATTGACGCTATTCCTGGAAGAAAGAGGATGCCTGGAGTGGGGGTGAAATAGTGGAGGACCAGGGTTTTGGGAGATATCCCCAGAGGTTAGGAGAAGAAGAAGGGTGAGGAAAGTAATATGGGAGCGGGATGTACATGAGCGCACATGCCTTCCAGTCTTGGTGTTTGGGTCAGCAGGAGAGTGAAGTATCAGCAGGAGGTGATGAGAGCAGTAGTAGTGAGATGGTAGCAGTGAGGGTGAGATATACAAGTTTTGGGGTGGAGCAGAGGGATAAAGAAGTGAGATTTTGGGAGCGCAGGATCGTAATATGAAAAGGAGGAGTAGAGGGGACATATTAAAAGGTACACGGAGTGGGATTCAGACTCGTAAGAGAGGTTTCCCAGGGTGTTTGCTTGCAGTCTGTACAGCATGCAGTAGAGTTTTTTGCTGTTGTAGATCTACAGTTACCTGCACACAGTAATTATTGATCTGAAACAAGACCCATAGAAAGCACAATGCTAGAAATCACTGAACCAAAAAGAAAAGCATGTTCATGCAACTCATTCAAACTGTTTATCATAAAGTATGTGTTTGTACTAAACTGATTTGAGCATAAACTTTTATGACATTTTTATGACAACTTAAAGCAACCCAGATGCAGCTGGAATCAACTTATTGGGGTTGATTTACTAAAGGCAAATAGGCTATGTGCAACTGCTCTTGCAATTTGCAGTCTATTTGCCTTTAATAAATCAACCGCAATGAGTAACTCAAGAGACACCAAAGCAAATAAGAAGCAAGTGAAAGTAACTTAGCAGCACCTAAGATCTTATTTCACATTATTTGTTTCTGAGTCTGATGAAGTCACGTGTTAAGCGTGACGATACGCGTTGGCGGTGACGCACTTCCGGTTGGATGCCTTATTTATTTACATTGGACACCCATGCAAGTACATCTGATCTGAGGTTTGATTTACATGTGATGTACAAGATGATTTTAAATGTGAGCATATTCGATATGTGATACTTTGTTTGGTGAATAAATAGTTTTACACTATGCAAGCATTCACTTATATTTTCTAAGGGATCAAGTGGCTGCAGCCACCTTATGTGCCTGAAGAGGAGATCTGATGCCCTGTGAGCCTGTGCTTGAATCTGTACATGAGGGGAGGTCAGTGTGGAGAGCTGTGGAGGATTACCTACTATTAAGTGTCCATGTGTTAGTGATCCTGAAGGCCTTTTGACCCTGTGCAGGTCTCAAGAGGGAGGTGAGCGGGCAATTCAGCCATTTTTGGATATCTCTGCAGATTTATCAGCACCTTTTTTTTTTTCTTCTTCTTCAAGAATTGCTGTGGACTTTATATATGTTTTTTTGTATATTGTCAGGTGTTTTACACCTCACAGGACATTTATTCATGTTTGTTTGCATGATCAGTTCTTAGTTTATGCGTTTATTGGGATGCACGTGTGTTTTGTGTTATATGGTGGGAACTGATTTTTAGTTCCGGTGGGAGGTTTTTTAGCACATTGAGTCCTGTTGTGACTTACTTGTTTGATTTGGAGCACTATTGGATCCCATTGGATTACTTGGGGCACCATTTATGTTATTTGGTCCTTTTAGGACCTCGTATTGACACTTGTCACACGTGATTATTTATGAGTTTTTTGGCACTATTTAATATTGTGTGTTTATGTTATTTGTGTCACTTATTTTGCACTGTTTCACTTATTCATTTATGTGTGAAGAATTTTTATGGTAGTAGCGCTGCATCATATGTGTTTCATTTTAGAAGATGAGTTGTGACCTTGCGGTAACAATATTCATACAATATTTCAGATACTGTATGTAAAAGTACAAATATATCTTGAAAACACACAGGCATCCATACACAAGTTTATGATTCGTTTTCTGAGTCATTATTGCCAATTGCACTACTATTAGTTTATTAATTTATTTTAATTGCTATAATTACTTTTTTGTGTTTGTTTGTTGACTATCATTACAAAAAGAACAGGACATACAAAATAAATATCAATTTTAGCCAACATTGACATACAGTTTTTTTTAAAACAGAGTAACTAATGTAAATCATTTTTCATAAGCTAATACTACAAAATTATAACATCAAGCCAGCATCTAATAAGGGTCAGAGATTTTTCTTCCATCTAAAATGTGACATCTGCAGTATTAATCTATGTGAAGCAGTAGTCAATGTCTGCATATAGATGGAGCGGTGTGTGTTGATAAATAATTTACAGACCCCAGAAGGCCTTGTAAATCCTGACAAGTGGCGTTGACTCCTAAGTCATTACTATGTGAATAAATAAACAAATTTCTCTTTGTGCACGGTAATCATTGTACCGGTGGCTAAAGCATGACAAAATAGCATGTATCCTTGAAGTTTATTTATAATGTAATCTAGTAAATCTCACATTACAAATAGAATTATAATCCTGTTTATGTAATTAAAGGAATACTAATATGTTTACAGTTTTAAGTGTCATGGTATGAGCTTCAAGTGAGTTTCATTTGTTACTAATACTTACATTAGCCCAAAGTTTAAGAAATATTTTTTTTTTTCACAGACAGATTATTGTATTCATTTATTTGCATGACAAATTGTAGTGTTGGTTGCACATTGTGCCTTTGGCTACTTACTGTACAATGCTTGTAGTGACAGGTGGCTGCCAATATGTTCCGTGACAAACAATGTACACAGCAATTTCCTAATAATGAATGGAACAAGGCATTTGTGTGGAAATCCATTACTTCATTATTAGACGGCGTGGCTTGTAGCGGTTTACTTTCAATAGATGTATCATATATCTTGTATCATATATCATGTATATAATTCACATCGCTTTATTCCCTCTGTAACCATAAGCTACCCACAGCACACAAATGTATCCAACCTTACTTACCATATGTTAAGGAATATTATTATTATACATTAATTATATAGCACCAACAGTTTGCACAGTGATTTAGAAAATGGAGGGAGACAGTACAATTACAATACAATTCAATACACAAGGAATCAAAGGACCCTGCTCATTAGAGCTTACAATCTAAAAGGAAGGGTCAAGTGATACAAAAGGTAATAACTTTGGGGAATGAGCTGATGGAGAAAATAAAAATATAGTTTCTTTAGTTAGAGGTGAGCTAGATATCTCTGAAGAAATGTTTTTTGGAGATCACCTAAAGGTTGCCAGAGTAGCAGATATTTGGATGGATTGAAGTAAGCAGTTCCAGAGGAGGAGAGAGGTGGCAAGACAGCTAGAAAGTAGTAGGTTTTCTTTTTTTTTTATAGGAGGGATTGTACATCTTTCTTTTTAAAGGCAACATTGTCTGTAAATGTAAATTATTATGTATTATAATACTTTTTCAAATATTAGAAACTAAAGTCAAAAAATCTCCAAATCATGATGATTCTCAGTCTGCTCATAGCTGGACAAAAATGTGTCCTTTTTTGCTAAATTGTGACTATGTAAGACTTGAAAATTAGTTATGTTCCATGTATTTATTCTTAAGTTGTCAGACTTTGCTCAGTTTGCCATGTTTCAAGATCAAACCAGATGACTGGTTTGTCAAATCACTTGATTACACAAAGTACACTGATTTTGAGCTTCCATACTGAATAGGAATATTTGTCTTGAAGTTTTTGAAAAATTAAGTATACTTCAGATGGCAATACGCATTTAGTGTTAATAACTATTCCTTAAATGCACAATAGAGTAGCATAACTTCTTATCCAAATCCTATTACTTAGTACATATTCCTACATATTCCTACAATTCTAATGTTTCAACACTTGTTTCAACACTGTAACATTAATAACTAAACGTAAGTCTTAAATATGCCCCTAAGCTTAGTGATTAGAGTATTTTGGTAGAATTATAATTATATTGAAATAATAAAGTAGTTGTTTGTTACATAGCAAACTCATCCAAGCACTAGCAGATCACCCCACATTATTGTAGAGCATCTCAGTCAACTTAAAACTTGCCAATAATAATTAACTGCTATGTTGGTTGCCTATGGCCTGCCCCCCCTATATCCCCCACTTTACTATTGATCAGTGAGATCTCTTATTAAAGTGATGGGCCGCTAATGTAGCACAGAGGATGTAAAGGGGTGAAGTAGAACCAACTACTGTAGTACCATGCCCAACATTTGTGTAACAAAGTGCCCTAGATTTTGGAGGGCCATAAGTTTTAATCTTACACCTTCAACCCCAATTAAATGTATGCTTCTCCCCCTTGTCCTCTGAACCCATAACCCCAAAACCTTTCCCTTAACCTAACTTTCAACCTTTTAACTTACCTAACACAACCATTATTAACCTTAGCAATAACCTTCAACTCCCAAACTTTATTTATCTTAATGTTCATAATTTAATGCAAAGTAAAGTGTTAATTTGCATACAAATAAATCTTGCACCAAAGCCAATTTACTCCATATTCTCCATAAACAACAACCAAGAAACCGAAAGGTTGTACTGAATGTCTGTGCCAGATGCACGTTATTGGTATCATGCTATCCGCAAAAAATGCCAAAACAAATATGTCAAATACAAATACACCTCAAAACCATCTGCCTGCACTATCGTTACTTATTATAAGGAGATTGGCCTAGTACTTCACAATTCTGTAAATAAAAACAAGCTAGATATTTTCAGCCACAAAACTATATACATTCTAGAATGTGCTGTACAGTATGTTCTTAAATTAAAATATTGGCATCATTATATTTTATTTGAGCAGAACATAGAATGCTTAAAAAACAAACTCTATGCAGTAGTCATAATTTACAATTTATATCTCCAAATTTTTTTTATTTGGCAAAACTTGTTTTGCAAAATTCTGATTAAAAAATCTAAATATATGTAAAAAAAAAGTATAATGTAAGAGGTCCATATTTTTAGGAAGAGCACAAATGCACATATCAATATTTTATCCTATGACATATTTTATTGTCATGTTTACTGTTCTGAGCATAACATTTGTGACATTAATGTTTTGCTTATCAAGCTTTTGTCCAGGTACATTAATATTGAATATTCCCCATGCCATCCAACAGGAGGCTAATTTGCATAAAACATGAGAAGCAGCTTTGTGCAGATGTGATTTTCTCAGAAATATGAGCATTATTATGAAGAACAGAACTGATACTATATATCAATTTAATGTGAAATCATGCATTTTTTTTACACAAAAAGACAGAAAATGTTTAGGTTTGCTGCCTAAAATGTCAAATGTATGCAGAGCAAGGTGGGCAACAATACTTTGAAATCTAAAATAGCAAAATGTAATATTTGTATTCACTTTAAAATATCCACTAGCCTAATAATAAAATATATAAGTATATATAGAACTGTTTGTTCTAAATTATAATTATATGCATACTTGATTTTTGTGTATGTATAACCACATATTTCACATTAAAATAGGTTAGGTTTTTTTCAGTCCTTCACTTGAGATCTGTCATAGAGAAATCATGCACTTGGAAAGTGTAAATATCTCTTACACACTCACATAGTGGGTTTATTTACAAAAACAAATGTTTACTTTCCAAATTAAATTTCCTTAGCTTAGTGAATGTAGTGAACATTCCCATTTTAAAATAATGCCCAATCACATGTAAGAAAAAAAAACAATATTTTTGCTTGCATATGAATGGATGATGGAAGTTAAGCATAGCTTAAGCTCATTCACTAACCTGAGGAGAAATTCCCTAGAAATGTGACAATTCCCTTGCAAAGTGAAGAGACTTTAGTAAACTAACCCGACAGAATCACCAAAAAATCACTAGACTTACTGTAGGTGAGAAGCCCAAATCACAAGCTGATTCTGACAAAAATATTGAATTAGGGCTCATTTATACTGCAGCTGATAAACTCACGGTTATGAGCTGTTCAACTACTTTTTTCAGCAGCCCCTGAACTCACCCTTATGTTTTCCTATGTGTCCATGTACACATCTTCGTTTACAGTTGTTTATAGGCATTTGAGTTTACAGTTGTTTTTTTGAACGCAGAAAACTTGTGTTCAGCAGTCGATTTTATCAGCGTTTCAAATGCAAAATGCTTGTAAAAGCGGCTAAATGCGGCAAATCGTGTTCACAAGCATTTGCTTTTGAATATTTTTTTTTATCTCTTCCAGTTCCTGATGCTGTTCAGAGCCTTTTTTTCATCATGAAAAATGCATGCAAAGTGTTTTCAATGGACAAAACACTGAAAACAGGATGTTCCTACCAAGCTTGTCACACTTTGTAATTACCAATTCACACCTCAGTCCTCTCCCACCCTTGGAAACATATATTAATGCTCATTCACACCTCATATTCCTCATGAAGACCCCCTGCCATTTGGCCTTAATGACTCACTCCACTAGACACCTTTCCCACCCTTGGAAACAAAAGAAATGTTAATGAGCAACTCACACCTAAGCTAATCTCAACACATACTGCTGTCTCTGTTTCTAGTTTTTGTATTTCTCTGAAACAGTCTGAAATAGTTAATAATTTACCACTTTTCAGTCATTCTGGGCATTTGGGAGGTTCTTCTGCTGACAAGACTCCCGCTTCTGACACAAACCATAACAGATGTGGATCTCAATTTGACATATGCTTTAGACAGGCAATGTCCAGGGATGTCAAACATACCTGTATCCCTGACTACAGAAAGAAGACCCTATTGCTGCTCCTTGGATATGTGACGGTAGCAGAAGTTGCCGATCATCAGAAAGAGTCTCTGCCTCAAGCCCTCGGATTTCATAGATAAAGTCACATGAGTGCTATGAACACAAGGGAAAGTGTATTTATAATGTTTTGCTTTCACTTGTATTGATGTGATGTGCCTATTTTTAAAACTGCATATATTTTAATCAAAGATTTTACATAGTTGAAACATCCCAAACATATAGCACATTTTCACACCTGCTTTTTTCACTTACTACAGATATCCATGGTGCCTGTTCAAAAAGCCCATCTATTCTCACCATCAAAGGAGGCTAATAAATAGGAGTCACACATCAATATCTGCTCCTCCAATGACTTTTATTGAAATGACAGTTAAAAATTGCATCTATAATATCCCTGTCCAGGGACCACCCTATATTGACACTCTTCATCATTAATGGCTTGATTTCAAGGATAGGAGTGGCCAGGGAAGAGGATTGACTTATATGCTTCATCATTAAACCAGCTTGGCCTCCCAGCACTTCATAAACAATTGCACATGTGTTGCTTACTTTCATTTAAAAAAAAATTCTCAAGGCAGATTTTTTGGCTCTTGGTTCCTTCTGATTTTCTTTTTTTCTTTTGCTATATCTCTGCTTATTTATATTTGATTTTGATTTGCTGTGTTCCACTTAGACTGTATAGATAATATTTTACCTAATATTCTAATGTATTTGGATATGATTCAATGTTGGCAAATGTATTACTTTTTTACTTATTTTAAGGTAGTTTAGGCTCACTAGAAGATTTATCCCTTCTGAAACTATGTGATAAACAGCTCTGTTCACTTAATGCACTCTGTTCTTCTCAAGAAATTGTTGAAGCCATGAAATTTTTTGGCTTCCTCTACTGCTCCTGGCCCAGATGGCTTCACTATGATGTATAACGAAAAACTTGCCCAGATTTTAGCTCCTAATTTGGCCACCCTTGTTTTTTATATAAATGTATTTTTATTGAAAATTGGACAATAGCAATACACCAAAGGCACATTGAAAAAATATATAAAGCAATAGGCATACAATACAATAGAAGCAGTGTTAAGATGTTGTACAGAGGGTTGACAAGATTAAAACTTGTCATCATAAAATATTGTAACATTTTGAGACAATGACATTTAACCAGAGAAACAAGGCAGAGGTCATTCAGTGAAATAAAATAGTCCAAGTCTTCAGTGTGCCTAACTAAAAAGGAGAAAAGAGGCAATGCCCCGGTTTTAGAAGTATTTATCTTATAGCCTGATAAGACACCAAATTATTGGATGGTGCAATGGAGTATCGGTAGGGTGGTGTGAGGATCTGCAAGGGTTTGAAGTATATCGTCAGCGAATAAGGAAAGCTTAAATTCACAGTTTTGGCTACCCTTTTTAATTTTGTTCTAAAGACAATAACTTCCTTCCAGAAATGTTGATTGCAGACATGTCCCTTCTCCCGAAGCCTGATAAGGACCATTCCATCCCCCAAAACTTCCCCATATATACTGTACATTATTAATAACAATTTAAAAATATATGGGAGGATGCTAGCTAACAGGTTGGCATCAGTTATAACATTGTTCATTGCACCTGATTAGACAGGCTTATCCCAGCCAGACAACTTACTGATAATGTTAGACTAATGGCTAACATCATTAAGGATACCAACCTGTTTCCCCATCAGGCCTGATTGTTAAGCCTTGATGTCCATAAAGCCTTAAATAATGTCACTTGATCATACCTGTCCCACATTTTGCTGAAATTTGGGTTCCGGGTTCTTTTCATGACCGGAGTTCAAACCCCCTATTTCTTTTCTCAAATTATAATTAAATTGCCTGGTTGTATTCATTGGGCCATGACTCTAGGCAGGGGTGTCTTCTCTTCCCACTTGTATGTGCTCTGGCAACTGAGCTCCTTTCCAGTGACATTAGGGAAAATATACTACTCTAAGGGTTCTGAAGAATTTAAACTCTTTTTTTTATGCTGAAAAAGTTTTTTTGCTTTTGATGGAACCCCTCACTTCCTTGCCTAACTCGCTGTCTACTCTGGAAATTTTCCAGGATCTATCCACACCTGCAGTTAATATGTCTAAATGCTGAGCCATCTCGATAAATTTGACTTGTTGATCTCCTCTTTGGCTGCGCAATTTCATTTCAATGGTGTAATACATCTTTCTATTATATGGGTGTTTATCTTACAGCTTCATTTAGTTCCATTTACAGTGTCAATAACCCCCTATCTTTCAGAAAATTAGAAATCTTATTAAACTGTAGTCTTCCTGGGTAGGATCACAGCCTTTAAAATGTCCGTTTTACCCAAATTACTTTTTCTTTTTTTAGAGCTTTACCTGTTTACATTCCTATATTCAGTATTGATGCCCTTCAATCCAAATTGAATAGCTTTATTGAGAAAAGGGAAGATACCTAGACGCAATAGGTCCCTCATAAAAAGACCCCCAATCCACTGGGAGTTTAGAAGTGTCTACTTTGTTGCACTACTGTCTGTCCACCAGATTATCCCAACTGGCCCAATGGCATATCTCTGCTAATTCAGTCTCCTTGATTTGTTTTGAACACATTTCATGTCTTATTATCTCCCTGGTATGTTGTGGTCAAAATCAATTCACCCCTATATTTTTAAATAACTCAATTAAGTTATCTTTTCATTCTCATATTTTATGAACCCACTTTAGTTATACTTACTGGTTATCCTTTCTCACCCCTCCCCTGGCTTCTTATTTGGGTGATCATAGTTTTCCACCAGCTTTTAAGTCGAGAAACTGCTTTCATCACTGGATTCATTTGAAGCTTACGACCCTCGGAGCCTTTCAAGAGGAGCAAGGGCTCTCTCCTTTCAACTCTTTGGGACAAATTTCACCTTGCTCTCCTTGAATTGATACAGATATCTTCAAATTAAACATTTTTACCACACCCAATATGCTCTTCATCTGTCCAGACCGTAGACTACCTTTGAGCAGCTCTGTATGGTAGGTCCTAGGGGCCAGGGAGTAGTTTCATCTTTATATCAATATATGAATGGCTTATCTCTTCCTGATAGGTCCTCCCCAATGTCTCTCTGGGAATCAGACCTGGGAATATCTCTTTTGAAGATTGGCTGGATATGCTAGCAAATCTTTACGAAAGTCCTAAATTGGTGTTAGTCTATGAGACAGTGTTAAAAATTCTGGTACATGACACACACTCAGATTTACTCTTTTATCCCTTCTGTCTCTCTTATCTGTTTTAGGAGCTGCTCTGAACTCCGTTTAATATTGCACATTTTTTGGAGCTGTAACCCCTTTCGGCAACAGATTGCCTCTAAAACAACTTGGATTGTTGGCTTCCCTATTACTTTACCAAACCCAGATGTGCTTCTTTTACACTTCAATCCCTGATGTTTCCCATCTCTGTGAGCATCTATTACACACAATTTTCAATGCTGCACAATGGGTTATTGCTTGAACTGGTGCTCTTCCATTATCCCCTGTGCTCAGGTGCTGAGAACGATGGAGGATATCAAACTTATGGAATGTATTTATCACACCTTTTTTTATTCCATGCAAATTTCTCACAATAAGTGAAATTATTAGACTGTTTATTAATAGACACTCACCAGTGAATTTTTATCCTCTTGACTTTTACCAGTGGTCCCATTTTATGCAGGCAATTATTATTCTTTTGGTTATTGGCCGGACCATTATAAATGCAGTTATACTATTGACAGCTCAATAAAAGTCCTTGGAAGGGATAGGTTGGTGAAAGATTTCACATACACATTAATGAAACAAAAAAATCATCCATATACTTCAGCCATAGAGAGTCATGGCTGAGGTACAATGGTTAGTTATACACAAAGCTTTCTTCAACTTCTACCATAAATAAATGAGCACATTGTTGATGATCTTCTTACCATCTGCATGTTGGCAAAATGTATAAAGGCTAGATACATCAATTGTGTATATACAGTTGTGGCCAAAATTATTCAACCCCCACTGAAATTGAGTGTTTTGGCCAGTTTGACATTGCTTTTGATCATTCAGTCATCTTGCTTACATTTACATTAAAGAGGCACTTGTAGGTCAGACAAATATAACATAACAGTTATAATGAAATAACCACAAATGTCTTTTCTGTGCTCACAGCATTATCAGTTTTATTCAACCCCCAAGTGACATTCAATCTTAGTACTTAGTACAGCATCCTTTTACAGTTATAACAGCTTTTAAACGTGAAGCATAGCTTGACACAAGTGTCTTGCAGCGATCTACGGGTATCTTCGCCCATTCTTCATGGGCAAAGGCCTCCAGTTCAGTCACATTCTTAGGCTTGCGCACTGCAACTGCTTTCTTTAAGTCCCACCAGAGGTTCTCAATCGGATTTAAGTCTGGTGACTGCGATGGCCACTCCAAAATGTTCCAGCCTTTCCTCTGCAACCATGCTCTAGTGGACTTGGAGGTATGCTTGGGATCATTGTCCTGTTGAAAGGTCCAACGTCTCCCAAGCCTCAGGTGTGTGACGGACTGCATCACGTTTCCATCCAATATCTCCTGGTACTGAAGAGAATTCATGGTACCTTGCACACGCTGAAGCTTCCCTGTACCTGCAGAAGCAAAACAGCCCCAAAGCATGATTGACCCTCCACCATGCTTCACAGTAGGCAAGGTGTTCTTTTCATCATAGGCCTTGTTCTTCCTCCTCCAAACATAGCGTTGATCCATGGGCCCAAACAGTTCTAATTTTGTTTCATCAGTCCACAGAACACTATCCCACAACTTTTGTGGTTTGTCCACATGGCTTTTGGCATACTGCAGTCGACTCTTCTTATTCTTTGGAGACAGCAAGGGGGTACGCCTGGGAGTTCTGGCACGGAGGCCTTCATTACGCAGTGTGCGTCTTATTGTCTGGGCTGAAACTTCTGTACCCACATCTGACAAATCTTTTCTCAGTTCCTCAGCAGTCACACGGGGACTTCTCTCCACTCTACGCTTCAGGTAGCGCACAGCAGTCGAAGTCAGCATCTTCTTTCTGCCACGACCAGGTAGCGTTTCAACAGTGCCCTTTGCCTTGAATTTGCGAATGATGCTTCCTAAGGTGTCTCTTGGTATGTTTAACATCTTTGCAATCTTCTTATAGCCATTGCCCTTCCTGTGAAGAGAAATCACCTCTTCTCTTGTCTTCCTGGACCATTCTCTTGCCTTCACCATGTTTGTAACCACACCAGTAAATGTCTAGAAGGAGCTGAGTATCACAGTCATTTTAAAGCTGCCTAATTGGTGCTTATTATGCTTGATTGCTGCTCGGTGACATCCACAGGTGTTTTCAATACCTGATGGAAAGCACCTGTATGAACCTCTGTTCTTCAGAGTGGTAGTCTTTAAGGGGTTGAATAATTGTGGCAATGAAGAAACCACATAAGAACCATTTACTACTGTATTACATAAACAATTGATGTCATTTTAGTTGCATTTGGGTAGTTACAACGTCCTTGTAGGATTTGATTCTGAATACAATTCCAAATGTACACTATAGTCCCTAAACCCCTTTACAGCATTGGGGGTTGAATAATTTTGGCCACAACTGTATGCTAATCTTCAGTAAGTTCTCCCATAACGTTTATGTCTGAGTAAAATAAAAGTAAAATAAATATATGCAGTACCTCACTGCAATACATGCACATTTCCCAATGTTCTATCCCTGAAAGACTCTGAAAGTACAGAATAATATACACTGATCTGCCAGAAATGCAATCAGCGTGCCTTAGTCCTAACCAACACCATTTTTGTGTATTGATTGTTCTCATACCTGCCAAGTTTTCTTTTGCTAAACTGCTTAGACCCCCCTCCCCCTCCCCGACACACACACACTCTTCCATCATCTTCCAGGTTGCCAACCTTCCGAAGTGAAATTTACTGACACGACACAAAAATTACTGACAGAGCCAAACTTTTACTGGCATTTCAAAAAGTTAGCAAAATTAGGAATACTTAAGCTACCAATATGCAGCTAATTTTCGTAAGATATAACGAAAGGCAAAAAAGATATTTCTCCTTTTATATGATGATCAGGTTAATATAAGCCAGCAGTTTTGTTACCTGTGTCCAATTGGAGAGATCCCCCTTTCATTTTAGTTCCATAGCCACCACAAAAAGTGAGGGGAAATCCCAGGTAGTTACAAGGATCACAAAAGTAGAGGCCCACTCTATTCCTTTCATGGAATTGCTCTTATGTTTGGTGATATTGGTAAACAGGCCAAATAGAGGGTGAATCTTCTCAACTGGGGCACAGAGATATCAATGAACAACTGACATTTCAGTTATCATCTACTAAAGTGACAGTAATGCATTCATATGTAGCACACCCTTGGGTGATGCTTGGCTAGATATATAGGTTCAGCTCCCACCTGAATCTGGTGACACCTCCGATTATACCCAGAACACTCCGACACTCTGAGAATATTTTTTATGGGTTTTATTGAAGAAGACAAACCCTGAAAAAGAACTAGCTGATTTAACACAGGTAATGTACATAAAACACAAATACCACTTTGCATATAACAGTAAGAAATCACTCTTCACTCGCCAAAGACTCCAAAAACTGACTAGTATCACACTGATTATGGTGGCATATGAGAGTGACATTGACACATGAAACAATACCTGTTAATGAGGTTAAGCAGCTTATTGACATTTGTTATAGTAGTACTATCTAGAGCAGAAATATCCTACCTAACCACTGGACAGTGGGATGAAACATAAAGTTTCTCAACGTTGGGGCCCTTTAATCAATGGAAGAGCGCTCACTCTCTGCGTGGGAGAGTATTGGTAATCCAGTGGTAGCAGGGTAGCAGTCTCCTTTAAGCAGAATCTTCCAGTGAACATTGCAATAGGAGAAAACAGCACTTCAACAAAGTCTTTACCATACAGTTGAATCCTGATGTATTAACACTTACTCAGTATATTTAAAACAGCAAGCTTCCGTGGGGACTTGGAACTAAACACACTCTTCAGCCACAGCACAAGTTTTGAAGAGACAAACCAGTAATATACAGAGACAGAGTTCTCTCATCAATCAGCAGCAGAAATAGCTAATTCTGAGCAGCTTGGGCTTTCCAAGATCTGTGTCACTCTAAGAATTAGAAAGCAGGCTTTCTCATGACCATTCTCCAGAGATAAACAGCAAATGCAGAGACACATGCACTTGAGTGGCTGTAATCCCGAGTGTCAGGCAGGACAATCCTTAGTTTTCACACTGTTCTCCTGCAACAATTTCTCTGCTATACACTCCCAGCCTAGTGAGTGAGTGAGTGAGACTCTGTGACTTCACACCAGGAGTCCTTGCTCCATCGGTCCCCTGAAAATGTCTGCCTCTCCACATGTGCTTCTTGTTCCTTTTTCCTCTCTCCCTTCCTCCACAGCCAATCATAAGTTCAGCTGCAATAGTGCTGCTATGGGTGGATCCTTCTTAGCTGTAGCAACCACCAATCAGAGCACAGTCCTGCTTTTCCTGTCACTCACAAAGAGGGAAAAGAAAAAAAATGCTTTGCAACTGCTGTTTAAAATTTAAAGCAACCAGCACATCTCTTCACATAGAATACCAAGAAAGTACTTGCAGCAGTGTTCAGTGGAGCAGGTGTCCCCATGTAAAGGTTTCCCCTCACCACCTGTTCCTGACAATGGCAAAATTTTGAGAAATTGGTCACTTTCTGCTACTGTGACAATTGTAACATAGAAAAGGGTGAACCTTCCTAGCATGGTGACAGCTCCGCTTCCAACAACTGAAGCAAAATAAAGCAAAATTAGCCTTTGTAGGTAAAAGATACATAGACAAACCCTTAAGTCTGGATTGGCAGTAACCCCAATATTTTCACAACTTAAACTGTAATTTTCTGTGTTTTAAACTATTTAAAATGATATCACAGTAAAAAGATATAGTTCATTTTGTGCAAAATTGTCACAATGTCACATGAAGAAGAAATCAAACATGTACATGCTTATGCAGCCAGTGGTATTCCTACACCACCACTTCACCTTTATCTTTATACATTTTACCAGCAGCAGAAGAAACACACAGTGGTTTACATTTAGGCTTTGATAAAGTTTCAACCTTGTAGTCATACATTATGATATCAACATGTTCAAGCAGAATAATTCTTCCTGGGCCCCTCTTTACTGACAGCAATCCTGCCAGCATTGGAGTAGAAAATGTGTTCCTAAGATCATTACCATAACAGATGAGAACACAGGTTCTACCTCAGCTGTCCCACAGGAAAGAGAAAGCATATTTTTTGCACATTTTACCAGATGTTGGAATTTAGGTACTTTCAGAATGTTCTAATGGATAATACAGCTTTGTCCTACCGTGTGCCAATAAGAATCATATGTTTCAGTATCAGCAACATCACTGAAATCTGTCATTTCGGTATTCAGTATGCAGCGCATCAACATCAGATGGGGGATCAATTTGTGGAAAATGCTTTGCAAATTCAATAATGTCTCCAGATTAAGCAGTAGACCTGTTTAAAGGTTTTAGTAAAGCTAACAGCTGAATGCTCCTGTTTGCAATGGGCAATCATTTTTTTAATGTCAGCTACTGCTCTTGTGTAAAATGTTGTTGTGTGGACCATGAACTGTTGAAAAGCTGACAAATCATCTACTATAGACACATTTCCTTCGTTTGGTAGCCAATGAAAATACTGACTGTTGATTTGATGTTTGCACTATTAGTGTGGTCAAAGGCAATACGTGCATCATTTTCAAGTGAAACCAACAGGTTCAGCTTGATAAAGTGGCCCATAAAATGTTTAAGCAGTTGGCAGTAGTTGAAGCTCAAGTCAGGTAACATAGGAGAGTTGCTCTGGAAAATTTGATTGAATTGGATGAAATTTGGCAGAACTGCTTGAAGAAACAAAGTAAAAGTAGCACTTAGTGATAGCATCCTGTAGCTTGACACTTATTCTGGACATAGTTACCAAACTGTCTGCCTCATCACTTGACTGAAAGCAACTTAACAGGGCAACATATTTATTCAGAATGTGGTTGACACAGTCTAGTTAACTTGTCTAGTTGCAGTAATAGACTTGTGTTTGTAACTTGCAGTATGACTACAGACATCGCAAACTCCACTATGTGCTATGCTGAACTATTTATTACCCCACAGACACTTTGCGTTATTTTGATTCATCATCTGCTGATAACCAGTATTGGAACTGCAGATCTGTAAGCCTGAGCCTAAAACAGAACAATGCCTAAATTTCTTATGTTTTTTTAGCAGGAGGGGGTGCCCCTTCCAGAAGGTCCATATGTAAAGTGGAACTGCCCTGCACACAGTGTAACCTAAAACGCACCTAAAACTGTTTTATGTTACCAACATCAGCTATTAAAGCTGTCAAAAATCAAAAAGCCCTTTAAAATATTTTCACACTTCTGAGGGAAATCTACAGCTGAAACACCCCTTGCTGTTAATTTCAGTAACTTGTAGATATAACCCATTGCCTTGTGTGCTACGGATTCCTGTGTGACAAACGTTAGGAAAGCTATAGCTGTTAATGAAAACTGATCTTTTGGAACTAAATGAAAATGGTATGAAAACATATTAGCTGCACCTAGAGATACATCATGCGTAAAGATTGGTGTGGACTCTTGGAGGAGGGTGTTTAAAAGAGAAAGAAAGAAGAACATTCATATTGTCTGTGTTATCTTGACTTATACAGTAGGCTGCAAAGACAAAATGTGTGTGGTGTATTAGCATAGAACATCAGGTTGTCTAATCTGAGGGTGGTAGTGGCTTTAGAGCTATACAGCTGGTTTCTCAATATGTTGTTGACTGTTTTCTAGGGTAGAAAAATAAATTCACATTGCTGTGATCTGATTGACAGTCCCCAACACATATAAACAAAAGAAGATAACTCAAAAAGCTTTCAAACTTGACATACAGTATTTGCCAAAACACAGGGTTCCAATCAGAGGGAGTTGGAGGCAATGCCAGTGGCTGGTCAATAGCAGTGGCATGATTGTGAGTCCAGGTGAACCTAACAACAGGGAGGGAGAAGGAGAAAACCAAACATGAGACTATAGTAGATACTTTATTGAAAAAGCACACAGCAAAAAATGGTGTATTTGATAGCCTTATGATATAACTGTATAATTGGAGGAGTTGCAGCAGACAGGGAGCACTTTTGCTTGTAGTAGACAGACAGCTGACCTTGTGTGCAATTCACTTAATCCAAGGAGGGCAGCAGGCAATGTGTTGGCAGCAGTGGAAACACAGGCTGGTTAATAGTAATGTCATGATTGTGAGTCCAGGAGAAACAAGAGGGAGAAAGGAGAAAAGCATGCTAGTATAGCTGTCAGTGTCCCCACAGACTGCACCATTGCATTCAATCATATTGCCTCAGAGTAGACTTCTCCATTGTATTAATTTATTATTGCCCCCAGTAGACTGCTACATTGCATGTACTCATAAATGCTCCTAGAGAGTAGACTGCTCCATCCATTGACCATTGCATTCATCTAGTATTTCCCCCAGTAGACTGCTCCTTTGCATGTATTTATAATTGCCCCCAGTAGACTGCTCCATCCATTGACCAATGCCTCTACATACATACCAAATTTAGAGATAAGGTGAATCTTCTAGCAAATTTGGTGTGGGTATTCTGGGTAGCAACAGCAGGCACACTGAGGCACAGGCAGGCATCGCCAGGCAGGAAGACAGAGAGAGGTAAAAGGTGGAGCAGAAAGCAGAGGTAGGCAGGAAGGCAGGCAGGCAGCATTTGCTTGACCAAGAGACCAGATGAGGTACGTCCTTCCCCCCGGAAGAACTTGAAGGGCTGATTACTCTTCTTGAGATAATACAGGAAATGTGCACAAGACACATGGCAGTTCTGAATTTCTGATATGGTCAGAAAGCATTTTTGCACTTTTATTGCTGTATTTAACAGACCCAAAGGGAGCAAATAATTGAAGTTCATCATTGAGGCTTACATACACTTCATAGTGGTTCTAAAGCACCTAAACATTGTATTAAGGTAAACAATATTTAGGTAGCAGTATTACCTCCTCATTACCACCCCCCATATACTTACCTGAGTCTCCACTCAATCCAGTGCTGTGCCATTGGCTCCTGATGGTGTCTATAAAATCCTGTCATTTGGGAGTGGGGAGGGTGGGGTCAAGCCATGCTCTGCGTGTCTATTGATGTAGGCAGCACGGCTCAGGAATGAGTCTTTAGGTGTGACCCCATAGCAAGCAGCTTGCTATGGGAAAACAATCAGAAGAGGAAGAGCTAGGAGCACTGATGGGGGACCCAAGAATAGGAGGTTTGGGGCCACCCTGTGCAATTCCATTGCAAAAAGCAAGTATGTATATCACTGTTATTTTTGTTTTAATTATACTTTACATTCACCTTAAGGTGGTTTATAAAATCCATAATGTCCAGTATTTAATGCTGACTACCTTGGGCTACACTATGACTGTCAGAAGTTGCCATAGCATTGGACAGACTAGAATCACCTTTGTGAGCACGCTTTTCTTTTACTAAACATAACTTCAACTGCAATTAAAATTTTCTTTGGTTTGTAAACATTTGATAAATGGTATGGAAAGGATACTTTTTAATCATAGAGTTTTCAATGAAGTGGTTGTAAACCCAGAAAAAAAAATTAAACTGACCATTTTAGCTAACTCAGAAAAGTAGCACAACTCATTTGAGCACAATCTGGCAGGGAAACAAGCATCATGTAATCTGTAATCCTCCCTGTTTTTCTATGTGAATGAAACCAGACACATACCATAAAAAGGTGTCATCATGCCTCCTCTCCTTTGATTGACAGACATGCAAAGGAGACTCATGCACAAGCATGAGTGACAGGATCATGACTCCTGCTGCCTCAGCCTGAGTGGTTGTAAACCTCATTCACATTTTTCAAACACATGCACCATTTCATAGTTTGTTTAATAAAAATCCAAAGCGCTGTATTTATACCTCTGTATTCTCATCCCTAAGCCTTTTACAACTCTCCGAAAATCTCTGGTCCATGGGCGTCAGAGTCTTGACATTACTGGCCCCACCTCCCAGCTGTACACACCACCTCTCAGTGGGGAGTGATGTGTGCACACACTTCCAGCACCAGAGTTGGGAGGGGGGGGGCCAGTTATGTCACGACTCCGCCTCCCGAGCTCCGGCCCGTAGACTTCGCCATGAACTGAAGATCTTCAGAGAGCCGTGGCAGACTTAGAGATGAAAATCTAGAGGTAAACATACAGCACTTTGAATTGTCATTGAACAAAATCTGAAATGGTGCATGTGTTGGAGAAAAATGCATATGAGGTTTACAACCACTTTACTTATCTTTTATCTATACATCCTTAAAAAAGCTGATAGGAGATAATGTAAGTATAAAACAAAACAAATTAATTACATACAGGTATTTCTACTAGAATATTCTGTGTATACAGCAATCTGTATATGTATCTAAAATGTGTTTTATTCACCATCTGCAGAAAACTAAAAAATATAAAACCATAAAGAATTTAAGCTGTTCAGCTCTTACAACCTTCTGATGGATGAAGCACCATCTCAACATTTTATCTCTATTTCAAAAATTTCAGCTTTCATCTGAACTGAAAAAGTAGATATCAAAAGTTATTTTAATATGAGACCATAGGCAGAACCCAAACGTAACTAATAAAAGACAATACAAAGAAATGAATTGAAAATTGCCATTGCTCTTTATTATTGATTTAACTGTAGATGATAAAGCAAATAATTAAATAATTTTCATATTATATGAACCCTGAAAACTTAAAAAAACGCTATTAAGGCTCCATGCACATTAGAGGTTTTTCATTTAGTTTAAAAAATGAAGAAAAAAACAGACAAAAAAAGCTGGTAATTTTTTTAGTTTTTAGTAGTATTTTAGTAGCATTTAGGAGCATCAGCTTTTTATTAGCATCTTTACAGTACATGTAGAAAAAAAAGCTAGCGTTTTAGTAGTAATTAGTAGTGTTTGGAAGCATTTAGCTTTTTTTGGCTGGAAAAACACTTCAAAAAATCTACAAAAACAAATGTTTTTCCTGCTCCTAGATGCTGAAGCTCAAAACACACTAATGGCCTAAAGTAGTGTGCATGGACACAAAAGATATCACTATTTAGCTTCTAGGAGCAGAACAATATGCTGATAACAGCTTCTAGGTGCTTTAAAAATGCGAGCGTGCATGGAGCCTAAATTCAAAACCAAGAAGGTAATATTTTGCAGCTTACCAATCATTAGATGTGGTGGCTGCATTAGTTTTCTTTATTTTAACTTTTTTTCCCCTCTGTTTTCACCTGGTGATCTGGCCATTAACACACTTTCTGTATTAGAATGCCCCAACTCTGGATGAAGGAATACAGATGCACCTTTGGATAGCAGCATTTTTAATCTGGGGGGAGGGGAGTGTTAGATGGACTGACACACACTAACAAACTGAAGCTGAGCTCCAGATCACAATTTATAAATAGTTATAGCAACTCTTTTTTTTCTTTTGGGATAAATGTTTTACATAACTGACCAAAAGATGATCATTATCAGCACCCTCTCAGTGATAAATGGTTTGTCCCACCCCTGTAATCTTACATCTGCAAGAAAGCTTGCTCTTTTGAAAAAACAAACGTACTGGCCAGAAGACCAGATGAAAATAAAGGAAAGAAATCTAAGAATTGGTAAGCTGCAACATAATAACTGTTTGCTTTTGGGTTTACTTCTGTTTTAATCAATACTTGTAACAAGTACTAACATTACATTTAGGCTCCATGCACATGGGGCATTTTAATAATGCTGGTAACATTAGCTGTGCAAAGTCATGTTAAAAAAGTGAGTTTTTCAGCGTTTTATAGCATTTTTGCATTAGCGTTTAGCGGCATTTTTTCACGTTTGCATTTTTAGTGTTTAGTGGCTTTTTTACCCCCCCCCCCAATTTTTTTTTTACTTTCCGGTTTGCCATGTTTTACCACATTTTGCTGTGTTTTTCAGCGTTAGAGCATTTTTACAGCTAAAAAACTCCTCTAGAGACCCACTAGTTCTGGGTTTTTTTCCAGCCAAAAAACACCCCTGCCAGAAAATGCTGATTACAGTCTATGTGCACATGGACACATAGGATAACATGCTGGGGGGTTTACTGGCTGTAGAAAAAACACACCAAAAGCCCAAAACAGCAGTTGTAAAAATGTCCAGTGTGCATGAGGACTTAAGCAAAAAAATTCAACTCAGCCATTATAGTTTAGGCTTCCATAACACTAACAATGACCACCGTCCCAAATGCCAGACTCAACTAAAAAGAACTTGGCACCCTACATGCACCACAGCCAATTAAATGCAATATTGCAGGTCCAGGTTTAAGATATTCAAAGCAATATATGACAGATGAATATTATCCAATCTGTAAACACCAGATGAACCCCCTTCAAAATCAACATGGCAAAAGGATAAGCCTGTGATCAAAGGCATAAATGTAGTAATTGCCCTAATAATATGCTCCTTTATTTTTTCAGGGTGCCTAAATTCAGGCACAGCCAACCACTATAAAGGGGAAACTATTTCTGAAAGCACCAAAGTAGCAGTAGGCAACACAAGGTGTAAATAGCATGAACCATACTTAAATGAGAAGTAGGCCCCCCCCCTTTTATACTTACCTAGGTAGATGCAGTATCAAGTGGGAAGTCAGCTATCACTGATCACCGAGTTCTCCTCTCTGCTCTGAGCAGAGTGGTGACTGTCAGTCACTGCTTTCTGTTTTGCCCCCCTAGTGACACTGGAGTGCTGGGCCGTGGAGGGGGAGGGAGCTGCTGGCTCAGGCTCTCAGCAATTCACTGAGAGGCTGGGACAGCTATCATTTCAGACTCTGGGCTGGATCCCGACTTTGAAGTCCAAAAGGTACCAAAGGTTGAAATGATTAATGAGCAGAACCAAGTTAACACCATAAACTCATTTGGAAACTCTGTAGTTAACCCAAAAAAATGAAAGATTTTCCACTATCCATACCTGGTAGTTGAAACTAGTAATAATTAACGATTTTAATTAGGTCAAACATAAGGTTGTTAACACTTAAACCTCCAACTACCTAAATGTTTAATAACAGTTTTAGGCAGACCCAAGCAAGCTGCTTCTGTCACCAATTTTATACAAAATAAATGGGATGTGATCTTGAAATTTTGGAAAGTAAGAGCAGTTAAACATTAAGTATGGCCACAAACGGATGTCTAGTAGGAGGAAAGTCACTCTGATTGATAAGACAATGCTTATTAAATGATAGAGGCATTTCTAAAAATTGTTTAGTTATTAGAAAGGATCAAATAAGAGGCCAAAAGGGACACATCCTATGACCCCCTACTGAGATGAACAGCTTTACTATTAAGTATATTCTAAGTAAAATCAAATTTGGAACCTTAATACCCATTCTGGGAAGGAATTCAGAAAGGTGAAAAGCACAGAAAAAAAGGACACATGAAGCAGCAAGGTCTCATAATGACTAAAACAAATTGCATCAGCTATCCCATAAATCTGAGGTAAGATAACAGGTAACCAGGAATCAACAGCAAAATGTGTTTTACGTTATATCTATATAAAGCCTGTTTAACAGAAAACATTTGTAAAAGAAGGGGTGTTTTTAAATTTAGGGAAAAAAGAAATTCCTAGCGATATTTTAATAATATGAGAGTAAAAAAATCCCCAAAACATTAGACTATTAAGGAACACCAAGGATTCTGAGAAACATGGTGGACCAGAACTATGTCATAAAGAAGGCATGCAAGAAAGACCACGCAGCCTGATGATTGTCCCACATAGAACGTGCTTCTGAAACTTATATAGCACTCTGGATAGGACTTAAATTTTGTCCTTGTCAGTCATAACAAAAAAAAAACAATGAAAGTCAGTGCAGGTTTTGGGCTACACTGACCTTTCAGATGCCAAAAGAACTCTGAATTTATGACAAATCATTTGAAATTTACCAAATAAATATAGACAGCCATGGGAATTTGCTGCCCTAATGAAAAAATGTCTACATAATGCACTAGATTATTAGAACTAGATTAAAAACTAAATACCCATTATAAAAATGTAGAAAGCAAGACAAAAAACATCCCATTTGTAGACATTTGTCATGAAAATACTTATGTTTAAAAACAACCCTAATGAACCAAATGCTGGAGGGTGAATTGGCAATAACTGGAATGCCACGTTTATGCCTTAAACAAAAATGCACATCTACCAAACTGGCTTATGTTGTTGAAGTCATCATGAAATGAAGAATATGAAACAGACCATAACAAATGGTCAATACCATCATTAAGAGAAAATCCTTTGCGATAGGACAAATGGTGTAAAAGTCTAAAAGAATTTAGTTACATAGTTAGTCTGGCTGAAAAAAAGACAAAAGTCCATCCAGTTCAACCATAGAAAAAAAAAAGTTATAATTCTATACCCACAGTTGATCCAGAGGAAGGCAACAAAACTCCTGCTGGGAACAAAGTTCTTTCCTGATCCCCCGAGAGGCAATATTCCCTGGATCAACTTTACCTATAAATGTTAGCATCCAGTTATATTCTGTGTATCTAAGAAAGAATCCAGGCCTTTTTTGAAGCAATCCACTGAGCTGGCCAGAACCAACTCTTGAGGGAGTCTATCTCACTGTAAAGAAACCTTTCCGTGTTTGGTTTCTTCAGCATGCTGGAACAAACAGCTACAGGTTCAGGTTTTTTTACACATCGTTATAATTTTGGGTGAGTCGGCTTCATCTCAAGTGGTTGTTTGTTACTGTCACCACGTGATAGGGCAGTAGCTATGGATGGTTCCTTGGCATAATTTTTATCTTTTTTTTACCCATCACACTAGCGTAAAGGCAAAACACTTGCAATGAATTGCTAAACATGTGAGGAGTGTTTCTGCATTTATCATCATTAATTTTGTCCAGCACTTTTTTATCAAGTATTTTATCCTTAGCCAAAGGGAACAAAGAAAGGATATCAATATATTCCTCATTCCATTTTCTTCCTTTAAAGGAAATACTTAATAGGAATCCAAGGGGGATAATTCACAAGATAAAGCCTCTTTAAAACAGCTTTCTTGTACAGAAGAAGGGAGAGCAGGGACTGACAAAGATTTTGATGGTGTAGGAGTGTGGACCACATCAATTTGAGAGGTAGAAATAGTGTTGTTAAGATTAGGCTGCAGACATTTTTTTAACCCCCCCCCCCCCATCAGTCAGATCTAGCAGATGTAGAAGGAATGTTAGATTTAATTTCTCAGCTAATGCAGAGAATGGGTGAGCAAATTAAAATAATTGTAATCACAAAAACTGGAACAGAAGAAAAGCCTGAAGACAAAGCATTTGGTACCAACTCCTTGATTCCTAAGCACTGCTGTATCCAAGATTCCCCATCAACCTCTCTAGCTCACACCATTAGCTTGCAGAAGAGAGCTTTTATGGTTAGTATAGAGGGAATAGAGACCATCAGATGCTTTTGTGTCAGATAGCTTTCATTGTTCTGACTTAATGATGCATTTCTCTTTCTGTCATTGGTCCTTGGAGACTCATGACAAAGATTTTACCTAACATCAATGAGCAACTAATCACCACATGCAAAAAGAGCTAATGCAGGTAAATACTATTTACATTGAAATGTCTGAATCAAAAGGCCATTGAATTTGCTCTCCCGATCTTATATTATTCTTACTGTACATAGTTACATAGTTAGTTTGGCTGACAAAAGTTCATCCAGTTCAACCATAAAAAAAAAGTTATAATCCTACACCCATAGTTGATCCAGAGGAAGGCAAAAAACCCAGCAAAGCATAATCCAATTTCCTCCTGCAGGGGACAAAATTCCTTCCCCCGAGAGGCAATCAGATATTCCCTGGATCAAGTTTACCTATAAATAGTAACCAGTTATGTTCTGTGTAGCCAAGAAAGAATCCAGGCTTTTTTAAAGCAATCCACTGAGCTGGCCAGAACCAACTCTTGAGGGAGTCTATTCCACATTTTCACAGCTCTTACTGTGAAGAAACCTGTAAGAGATTTCCGGCAAGAAGAATCGCGATTGGGAATGTGCATAGGAATTCCCGCAGAAGAATTGCCGGTTGTGAACATGCGCACAGGAACCCGCGATCGCGCACATGCTCCCGCACGTGCAGACGGCCCATTTAAGGAGTGCCTCTGCTCAGGTTCAGTGCTGACTGGTCTTCAGCTCCCCCCCCCGTGTCCTGCTTGTTCCTGTACGATTCCTCCATTACCAACCCGGCTTGTTCCTGACCCGACTTCGATTACTCTCCTGCTACCGGTCCCTGACTTTGGCTCTGCTCCTGACTTTGGCTTTTCCTTCTGATTCTGTACCACGTTGCCCGACTGTTGATGATCCTGGCTATCCTATGACCCTGTTCCAGTCTCTTGTCCTTGCTACCTACCTTGCTTTGCTGCACGTCTGGCAATCCACAGAACCTGCTCTGTCTGTTATTACGGTGCCTAAATCAGAGGTCATCATCTGCAAGATCTGCAAATAACAACCACTGGAGCTCTTGTCCCCCTGGTCCCTAGACTCCCTCTGTTCCAACCTCAGCAGGGTCAGGGCTAGTGATACAAGTGAGGCCAACCTCATCAATTCAGTCTCCCATCAGGTACGTGACAAAACCTTTCCGTGTTTGGAGATTACATTTCCTTTCCTCCAGACGTAAAGAGTGTCCCCTTGTCCTCTGTGATTACCTCAGGGTGAATAACTCTACATCAAGTTCACTATATAAACCACTGATTTATTTATACATGTTGATCATATCCCCCCTTAATCACCTCTTCCCAAGAGAGAATAAATTCATTTCCTCTAATCTTTCCTTTTAGCTGAGCTCCTCCATGCCTCTTATCAGTTAGGTCGCCCTTCTCTGTACTTTCTCAAGTTCCCCAATGTTTCATTTGTGAATTGGTGCCAAAAATTGAACTGCATATTCCAGATGAGGTGTTACTAATGATTTGTACAGGGGTAAATTATATCTCTCTGTCTAGAGTCTATACCTCTTTTAATACAAGAGAGGATTTTGCTCGCTTTTGAAACCGCAGCTTGGCATTGCTGCCATTATTAAGCTTGTGATCTACCAGAAGTCCTAGATCCTTCTCCACCATTGATTCCCCCAGTTGTACCACCCTAGTATGTATGATGCATGCATATCCTTAGCCCCCAAGTGCATAATCTTACATTTATCAACATTAAACCTCATTTGCCACATAGTTGCCCAATTAAACAGTGCATTGAGGTTGGCTTGTAAATTGGAGTTATCCTGTAAGGACGTTATTCCACTGCACAGCTTGGTGTCATCTGCAAAAACTGAAATGGGGTTTTTAATTCCAGACCATATATCATTTATGCATATATTTAAAAGTAAGGGTCCCAACACTGAACCTTGGGGTACACCACTGACAACCCTAGAACATTCAGAGTATGAATCATTAACCACTACTTTCTGAATACGATCTTTTAGCCAGTTTTCTATCCATTTTCAGACAGATTTTTCCAAGCCTGTAGACTTTACCTTACACATTAGCCGTGTATGGGGAACTGTGTCAACCGCTTTTTCAAAATCCAAGTATACCACGTCCACCGCCACCCCTCTGTCCAAGGTTTTGCTCACCTCCTCATAAAAAGAAATCAGATTTCTTGACAACTTCTGTCTTTCATGAATCCATGCTGTCTGTTGCTTAAAATTTTTTTTTTCCAGCAAGAACTGATCTATGTCCATCTCCAGTATCTTTCAAACTATAGAAGTTAAACTAACAGGTCTGTAATTACTTGGTAAAGATTTTGACCCCTTTTTAAATATTGGCAGCACATTGGATTTATGCCAGTCCAGTGGTACTATTCCAGTCATTAAAGTGTTCCTAAAAATTAAAAACCAATCTTCCAATCATTATGATTAAAATGGTATGCCATCGAGCTCCTCAGTAGCCAATATAATCTACATAGGACATACCTTTAATTGCATTGCAGTTGTGTCCTTTCAAATGACTCTTCATTTTAGTTCTTTCTCTACTTGTCTTAAGATCTCAACATTATCTGTTGCATCTCATAAATAATTCAGCAAATGACTTATTTTGCAAGAGTACAACTTTATTAATCTGCCAAAATTTCTTCTTACAAATGCTTATCACATAACTGTCAGAAGTTACAGCCATGTGGATAGTTCAATAGCCATAAAACGAAGTGTTCATAAAGCTTCCTCAACTGTACCTCTGAGATTACTTCAAGAAGGCTTTTCCTGTAATTGTGGTAGTTTGACAGGTGGCATAAAGCTATTTAAACTTGTTTTAAAAGCTGATATTGTGCATTGATGATTTATGAAGGTTGGATGACAAGGTATACAAATCATTTTGTAATTTAAAACAATTATGCCATACGAGATACAACTTTGACTGAATTATAACTTTTAGTTTGAAAGAAAACTTTGTCATTCACCAGATTTTTAAGGCTTGCTATTATGACTGCAACCTAAATAATATGGATGAATAAATGTTCTTTAATTTGGAATTGTCTTTCGTGTTTTTTGTTATTTGTCTTAACAAATAGTGACATGCTAATGCTCTTGGAATGGCTCTGTGTTTTCTGTATTGAAATTGCAATGCATGGCAACAGTTGACGAAAGATCAAATGGTCTATTTTCCCCCCCAAAAACTTGAGTTGGAAGCAATAAAACGGCCATTGAATTTCTATCATTTCCCTACTCTAATACAAGATAGAACATTAAGTGGGAATAACTCTCTCTAATAGGGCCATAGATAGCAATAAGCAGATGTTGCAATACTTTATCACATTATACAATTATATGTTAAAAAAAGAGTTTGGTATGAAGTTGTTTATCCATTTCAATACCAGCCTGTAAAACCCTTTCATTACCCATTCAGTTTTCATCAATTTGATAGTTTGGCCGAAAAATAACTCAGCCATTCAAGTTTGCATTCAGAAGACGTTTATATCATTTTTGAGACAGATAGCCATTTCTTCCAATGGTGTTTAAATTATACTGTCAAAATGAAAAAAATTCCTTTACTTTCTGTTACAAATTATAGCAAAAAAAATACCACAAAATGACTGCTTTTAGAAAGGTAAACACCCCAAGGTGATCTCAATTTGTCGTGCAATTTTATGGAAATGAAGAAAAATGGTAATATTGGAGGGGGGTAAACATGGAGCTTAGTTCAAAGACATTAATAGGTGCACTTTTTTAGTGACATTTATAAATGGAACTCATGAAATAGATGTCCACTACTCTGCCATTTTTTGTACAATATGCCAATAGTAAAGTGGTTAAATCCATATAATAGTCATATTAGACTGGAGACAAAATCTGTGTGTAATGCTTAATGCAGATGATTTAGGGAAAGAAAAGTTAAATATGTACACCTAAATAGTTCACAATTTTCAGTTGCTAAATTTTTACTTAGTTTTATGCACTTTAGAAACTGAACAGTCTTGTGAAAAGTCTAACTTTATGCATAAGTTTCTTATATGGATCAGAAAAGAGCTGATGTCTCTGTCAAGTTTCAATTGCTATCAGTGTCCCTGTTAGGGAGATTTCCCCTTAATTCCTTTTAGGACAGGAAGTCATTATAAATCTCTTCATTGGGGACACAAATAAAAACCAAAACACTATATATTTATATATAATGGGGAAGGGTTGGGGACAGGAAAAAAATATTTCCAATGGCATCACAGACAAAAATTAATTAATTTTTAGAGTTAGATTAAGATCAAATTTCAGTGATTAAGAATATAGAGAGCTAAGGGTTAACTTGGTTCTAAAGGATGTGTTCTTTTTTTTTTACCTTAATGCGTTCTCTGCATGCAGCCCACCCTCCTTATACTTACCTGAGGCTGATTGTGATCTAGTGATATGTATGAGAGTAGAGACTCTCTTGGCTCTCTCCCTCCTCTGTGGCTCAAACACAGCAGTGGGAGCCTTTGGCTCCTGCTTCTGTCCATCACAGCCAGTGAGGAGGCAGATGCATGCAGGGCCAATCCATGCTCTGTGTATCTATGGACACATAGAGCTGGCTCAGGAGCAAGCAGGTTTGGATGCCCCCATAGCAAGTGGCTTGCTATGAGGGCAGTCAGAAGGAGAGAGGAGCCAGGGGCTAGACCATGATTAGCCACTGCTCCTGTGCCAGTCTATCAAAATTTCCCATTAATAAAGCACTTTCCTTTATTGTTCTCATCCTTTTCATTCATTGACAGATTTGTAAATACATAAATGGTACAGAATGTTTGGCAATAGAACCTTAAAGTGTTATTAAACCCACAACAGTAAATCAGTCTGTATATGCACTAAAGCATGTTTGATATACTCACTGTGGAACCTAAGGGATTAATCATCTGCATTGTGTAAAAGGGCTGCTTGATTCTGACTTCTCTGATCCTCCCCTTATTCCAGTGCCACCTTCTTATCTCTTGATAAGACATATCATGTGGAAACACTCTGTACATGTTAAGTTTGGTGTGTATTGCTAAAGAGGTCTTTTTTTCTTGGGAGAGTGCATGTGATCAGCACAGGGCCAATGAGCATTGTCCAGACAGAGGTCAGGGGTTCTGCATCCTCCTAGAGAAGAAAGAAAACTCCTCCTACAAGCTTTAACCAGTGCTCTGCTGAACACATAGCAGTTTATATTTACTAAAATAATTGCATTTCTATGTAGTGTGTACTGTGGGAGACCAGATATAGTGAATGCACGGTCCTGGGTTTAGTAACACTTTAATATTTCATGTTTACATGAGTAAAATAGTTAGACTCCTTCTGCTGCAGATATTTTGGGTTGAAAAGGAGAGTGAGTGGTGAAAAGGCAGGATGGGAAATTTTACTACCAGAGTCCCAAAGAAATATAAGAATCCAGTAGGTGACTTATCTTACAAGAACACATTCATCTATGAAATATCAGCCCAGTAAAAGGCTAATCTATAGACTAGTAGTAGTAGACTGCCTGTCTTTACATCTCTCATTCATCAAAACACATGTGTAAACTGACATTCCCACTACCACGCTATATGTGCTGAACTGTATACAGTTGAACTGTAATTGAGGATACAGTAGCAATTTAAGCAGATTTACCATATATCTGAGATTCATAAACCAACAAAAAGAATGACAGCCCCAATAGCTCGGTATTGCACATGTCTGCACAACTAAAAGGATGCATGGTATTCTACTATTTTGATTATGCCTCTGCTTACATACAGTCAGATCCATGCAAAACATTTTCTTAATGGTTCACTTCTAGCTTCATTTTTTAGAAGGAATCACATGTCAGTACAAGTTTGTATTTTCCCTAGTATATAATCCTTATAAGTTGTCTGGTAAGACTGTTCCATTACTTTGAAGCTATTTCAACTTTTAATATAATATAGGCAATTCAAGTTTTAAAAAATTTCATTCCTCGTTCAACAGATGTAAAAGTATTAGGATCTGGACCACAGCAGAATAAATAAAAATATAATTTAATATTTATCACTTAAAATGCATTATAAACAAGTAGCAAAATGCCAAAATAGATATACTGGGACCCCAGCAAAGATTAGCAGAAGTCTACAATATAGATCAAACTTTGAAAGTATAACAGTAGAGAAAACACCAATAATGGGAAATAAAGAGTCACAGCGTCATATAATGCAATAAGATACCATAACTGCTCTACAAAATATTTTGCATCTAGGTTGGTATCAAGCATTATTTCTCCTGCTTAACAAAAGATGGAACATATCCCAACATCCCCACATAATGTTTGTCAGATAAATGGTTAGCAAAGATGATCACTTGCAGATATTGTGTTGTCTGTGCGCATGACCAAATGTGTTTAATAAAAGGTACATTTCAATTTTTAATATAGTTTATTTAAATCTGTAAACTTGCTACTGATTACTTATAGTCAACATATGCTATTTTTGACGTGTAAAACTGCAAGATATACATTTGAATGTATTAGGAGATTGAGCTAGTCATTTGTCCTTAATGCCACTCACTTCTCAAGAGATGATCAGTCAATTCCATTTATCATTCTAATTAGGAGGCATGTTGCCAGTCCAATCAGGCTCAATTACTTAGGGCCTCATTAGTGAAATGCATTGTGTTGCAGTCTCTTTCAATGAACAAGGTCACTTATAGAACATAAAGTAGTAAGCCAGCAAGTGCATTAGACCTTAGAGAGGTATACCTAAAATCTAGAAAACCTTTGGCTTAACTTGAAAGGAATCCCCACATGTACAGTCAACATTTCCAGTCATCCATTACTCCACAGTATATGATCATTTGCAATTAATATTAAAAACCTCTTTAGAAAGGTTTATGGGACAGGATATTTTAGACATTGACTTTACAGTTTGATATATGCGCTGTTCACAGAACAATACGTTACAGCATAAATACTTGACCAGATTGAGGTTGCTGGCACAAGCTGTGTTCATATTAAAAAAGAACAAAGCTGTTATTCTTGCTCAGCTTAAAATCTAAGGAAAGTGTGTGAACACAATATATATGTAGACAGATTAAAGTTTAAGAAGACTTAATTCAGATGGTATGGGGTCATTGAAGAAAGACTATAATTTGACAAACAACTTTAACTTTGCATATAATCTCTAGAACATGTGCTGCTATAATTCAATTCTAACATGGTGATGGACATTACATTTTCATAGAAATTCTTCTTTTGCCTTTTCTATACTATTATACTTCTGGCAATAAGCTTTTCTGATGCTTCTTTCTGTGTAAAGCTACTTATACCAATGAGATGACTGCAATGGGATCCACTTATATTGTGATTGGATTGGCAGAAATCTCATATTTATTGAAGCGGTCCAAGCTGACCACAGTTTGGAAGATTTGTCTTTACAACAGTCCCTCTGCAATAAATGTAGCCCCCCCCCCCAATAAAAAAAATCAAACAGAATACTGTGGTCCAGCAAAGCAGTTGTGTTTATTTGTGTTTCTGGATTCACAAATGGGCTGGGGTGCATGATGGCGATTGAATCATGCATTCATACTTCCGCCTGGCAGTACTAGGGTCATTGGTTCGAATCCCAGTCACGGCACCACCTGCCTGGAGTTTGCATGTTCTCCCTGTGCCTGCGTGGGTTTCCTCCGGGTACTCCGGTTTCCTCCCACACTCCAAAGACATGCTGGTAGGTTAATTGGCTCCTGTATAAATTGGCCCTAGTATGTGTATGTATGAATGTGAGTTAGGCACCTTAGATTGTACGCCCCTTGAGGGTTAGGGACTGATGTGAATGTACAATATATATATATGTGTAAAGCGCGGCATAAATTGACGGCGCTATATAAGTACCTGAAATAAATAAAATAAATCCATATTCTGGTCTGTTATCTTATAGATGAATGCATGGATTTTTAGGCAATTCTCTTCTAGCTTGCATCTATATTACTGATGATTTTTTTATAATGCATATTTTCAGTAGCTTATTGATCATACATTTGCAAAACCAAACTGACATTTTTTTTAGGAGTCCTAACATGAACTAACTGTTGAAAAACACCTGGGCACAAGGCATGCAGAATTCTAGTTTTTACAGATGACACAACAGAACATTTGTGTAAATGTTAATATGTCACTCTAAACTCAAATTAGACTAATAAATAATTATTGGATCTTATGTTCCTTCCCCCCCCCCCCCCATTGTTTAGTGCTAGTTACTATAGGCCTAGCTGGACCCTCCCTGTCACTCTCAATGTTCTCTCAGTTTTATAGCAGACACAGGGGTCAGAAAGCTATTATCTTCGTACTCTTCAAAAGACCAGAAAAAACATCCGTTGCATTGTACTTTGTGAAGTAAAAACTGCTTTTGATTCAACTTCTGTTTCTTATTTAGTTGTCTGCAGAGGTGGACTGACAACTCATGGGGCCCCCGGGCAATAGGGGATCATGGGGCCCCTGTGTCCTTGCCCAAACGCAAAAAAGCCTATGAAAAAGGTACCAGGGGCATATCATGGGGCCCCTTACTGACCCCGGGCCCTTGGGCAGTGCCCGAGTTTCCAAATGGTCATCCCTGCCCCTGATTGTCTGTGATTTCTGCTGAATCAGCAAGTGACCATGCTCTCTGGACAGATCAAGATTTATGGAGGTATATCAGAGCATAAAGTGTCAATTGAGACATAACAGTGAGAAAGCCCTTTAAACCCATGACCTGTATCTGATCCTGTGATAACAGTAGGTCCCATGGCACAGAGCTGCAGGGGAAGGCTTCCTGACAGATTCCTGCCAGCTGAGCTTTGCACTGGTCTGAACTCTAAATTAGGTTATGATGTGAGGTAGCAGCATATATAATCAATAGTAAGCTACTGGTCCTGCTAACCTTAGGTCTAAAGATGTATGCAAGGGCTAGGAGTAGTATCAAAAAAGGTGTCTGTGACCACTGAACCATTAGTATTTAGATCAGTGCTGCCCAATTAGATTTAAGAAAACATTACCCCCTTAGGACTTTAATGCAGCTGACAAAACATCACACAAGTATTTGTAAAAAAATTAATATATGCTTGATTGTACAAAAATATATTTAAAAAATAAAATCATATTGATAACTCTGATAAGCAGTTCTAATGATATAATCCCTTAAAGGGTTAAAGTAACACAACATTCCCCGAAAGCCCCTACATGTTTCAATCATTCCAATTTATGATACTACTCAGAGACATGAAACGAAAGGGATCTCTAAACAAACCCATTGAAAAATAATAATAAACTATTATAGTACCATCAATAGCAATTAAATTATCTCAATTTTCATTCTTACCAAACATCAACTGAACAGCTAATATATACTAAAGCAGTCCTAAAAACAATGGCATTCAACACAGAATTACATATTCCGACAGCTAATGGTGTAAGCAGTCTGGAGATACACAGGTGATCATATGGACGTCTCAAATTATTGGCAGCAAAGGAAGAAACTAGCCCGCCCTCATATATATTCTATGAATTTGCTGTATGAAAAAATCATTAAGTATTAGAAAAGAGGGGGCACGTTTAGAGTGACAATCTTAAATATATCTGCAAGTAGTATACTGACCATGCATTGGGTGGAACAAGGAAACCCAGGCATTCCTCTTCCATATTGGTAAGGGAATGGATGGTATAATCTCCATTTAGTTAGAGATACCCTCAATCACTTCATCTATAATTCAAACTCATACAAAGCCTTATAAGTTTAATTATGGCCAGAGAAAAAGATAAGTCTATATATAGGCACTAACCAGTACACTGTATTAATGAATACATACCACTATCTCTGGAAGTGAGAAATGCACAAACCCAGACCCCTGGGCGGATGTCAATAAATGCCCCTTTCACTTATCCACCTAACATGGTAAGAATACATGCAAAAAAATAGGGAAAATAGGTCACTCAGTCTCCCCTATTTTAAACATTAAACAGCCATGATATGTAACAACATGGGAGCTATCTATGCTTACCACATTTTTATTGGTATTCCAGGGATTCCTGTCTCCATCAACACAAGCCAACAATGGACTGCAATCAAGTCTCCAATATATATTCATCTCATTAGGGGACAATCAATCCCACCTGTGCTGCCAATCAGAGATGTTGCAGCTGACACCACCATATGACGCAAAATGGCATCCGCCATGTGGCCACCCTGGCATCCATGAGGGAGGAAACCTTCCTCGGCATCCTCCGCTGTCCCCACTGCAAACGCATGACGTCATGCCAGCACCCAGCGTAAGTCTGTAACAGACCCACGTCAGGCGCAGTAGTCAAAACGTACAGGAGACAGTCCTAGGATGTTACCGGCATGCAGGATCGACCCCTGCAGGCACCGCAACATAGAGTAGCCCTTCAGTTCATTCAGCAAAGGCTCTAGGGCAAATGCAAGGATTTAATGCATAGCTCTCCCCCCATGCCAGGTGACCAACAGGGAACTCACTCATCCTACCCAATGCCGCCTTGAAGTCCATTTAGAACAGACAAATATAAATACGAATATGAATATGCATATGAACACAATAACATGAATCAGTAGGACAATATATTTTTTTACATTATAGAATACAAATTGCATGTCTGCAATATACACAATACATATACAACAACTTAGTGCACATCCTCTAAATTTGTATATTTCCTTCAGGTTACAGTTGCATGAGTGCTTATACATGAGCGAAATGCCTACTAATCAGAAAGTAAAAATCTGTTCTGTCTATCCTAAATTGTATGCCTTCTAAGGAAGACAAAGAGATATTGCCTTGTGATAATTCTCCTCCCACTCCTTTTTTAAATCTTCACTTATCTTTTCCAAGTTAGGGAAAATCTCTATTCTTAAGCCCAGAGGGTTCTTTTTCTCCTTGCTATACTATTCGAAAGAACTAATGTGCGAGAAAAGTTCTGACTTCTCTTCCAAGTGTTTTTCCCCAGCTTTAGAAATAAAGAAAAAATCCCAGCCTCTGTTTTTCTTGAAATAGTGGAGTGTGCACTTTACAAAAATCATATCAAGACATCAAAAAAAGACAAGATACTCCAAGGGGGAAACATGTGGAGTGGGTAACACTGAAATATACAATGAAAGAGGGTTGAGTATCTAGCTGCTCATCACCATTATTAAATTCAAGAAAAAATTACCCCCTTGAGACTTTAATGCAGCTGACAAAACATCACACAAGTATTTATATAAAAATTAATATATGCTTTATTGTACAAAAATACACTAAAAATACATTGCCCAGTTACAGCACTGAAATTAATTTAGTAATGTTAGAGTGGTGACCTCAGAGTGTTGTGGGGGCATATGATCTGGTAAGTAAACATACCATTTATTTAGGGTGAGCTTTAACAGCACTGCCACAGACTATCAATTCAGGGAGAAGTTAACAGCACTACCACTGACCACCAGTGAAGAGAGGGGGTTAAGAGCACTGCCGTTAATATAAGAAGGATTAACAGCACTGTAAATGACCATCGATTCAGGTAAGCGGTTAACAGCACTGCCACTGACCACCAATGCAGGGAAGGGGTTAACAGCACTTCCACTGACCACCAATGCAGGTGAGAGGTTAATAGCACTATCACCTACCATTATTGCAGGGAAGGGCTTTCTAGCATTGACCATTGGTGCAGTGAGGGGGTTAACAACACTACCACTGCCCATCAATGCAGGGGAGAGGTTAATAGCACTATCACCTACCATTATTGCAGGGAAGGGCTTTCTAGCATTGACCATTGGTGCAGGGAAGGGGTTAACAACACTACCACTGCCCATCAATGCAGGGGAGAGGTTAATAGCACTATCACCTACCATTATTGCAGGGAAGGGCTTTCTAGCATTGACCATTGGTGCAGTGAGTGGGTTAACAACACTACCACTGCCCATCAATGCAAGGGGGTTAATATGCAAAAAGGTAAAAGTGAGCGCTAAGATAAGCTGCTGTACACCGAAAAGGTACCAAAGAACCTCTTTAAACCAAACTGACAACAAAGGCGCAGCGCTGAAATTCCAATGACGATCTAATATAGAAAGACAATATACTGAGAAAATGGTATGCAGCAGTAGGACCACAATTAAACAGTCCTTATGAGCATCTAATCCTACTTGTAATGGAAAGATAACTAAAGTGACAGCAGTGCATACATGTATTCAAAAGTGACTACTTAGTGCCAAAGTCTGTATAATATATATAAAACGTAGATAAGGTGAATGATCCACTATGTGTCTTCTGGTGATCGAATGTCTGAATTATACACTCACCGGATGCATAATTCCAATATGCATATAGAAACATGTCTTATCTCCATGGTTCAGTAGAATCCTCTAATGGGCACGTCTATCATCTCTGGGCTTCCCTCTGGGCACCTCTATCCTCTTATGGGGTTCCCTCTGGATCATTCGATAGGATACTGCACCTCTGGACTCCCTTTCCTGAAGACTCTGTGGGTGGTGGACTCAACAAGAGTCCCAAGAAAGGATGGCAGAATAGTATGATATCGTTTTGACAGGTAATTTATTGATCCATTGTAGACATAGACATAATAGGTAAAAACAACTGACCATGAAAACTCATGCGCATGAGCAATAGCCCGCACCCTTAATACACATTCAATCTCCATATGCAAGATTAATAAGAATATGTATATATATCTCAAATGCAAGGGGGTTACTAGCACTACCATTGATCATCAATGCAGGCAAGGAATTAACAGCACTGCCACTGACCATCAATCAGGGAGGGTTAGCAGTGTTGCCACTTACCCCCAATGTGGGGCTATTACTGTGGTCACTGCACCAGTCCTGGGAATTATTATTGAAATCACTGGCAACTGTGCACGGGGTTGTTATTATTGTGGTCAATGACACCAATACTGTGGAGTATTGCATACACTGACAACAGTGCTGGGAAATAGAATTGGGGCAACTGATAACAATGCTGGGAAGTATTACTACTGCCACTGACACCACCAATGGTGCTTTTTTTCTTTGACTTTCTTTCAGTGCATGCAAAAATTGCATTTTTCCTACTTCTCTTTAGTGTGTGTAAAAAAATATATATTTTTCGAAAGGTTGCCTAATTTGATGCAGTGTACTTCAATGCACAAAAATAAGCTACTATTGTGCGGCCCTATGAAAGTGTCAGTAGCTGCCACTGCGATTCTTTATATGTTGAAAGTTGATAACCACTGTGCTTAACCAGTGTGCCTAAGATGGTTCAGTGCAGCATAAAGACTTATTCTGAAAACAGTATGTTACAGGGTTTTTTTTTGGAGCAGGGCAGAAAGTTAAGAAATAATTACACTAGTTATGGCCACATTTTGAATTAAGCACAGCAGGCACATTATCTATACAATAGATGCAGGTCTCAGTAGAGTAGCAGAGGTCACCTTTTTTTTTTGTTTCTGTCACACTACATGCTACTGTCACAGAATGATAGGCGGAACACAGATTTAACTGTATAACACCAAAGAGAGAGAGGAAGGAACCATCACCGGTACCCACACTACTGTTGTCCAAATCCCTCAGTAGTTATGCATGTATAGTGTATGTAAAGCCAACACCTGTTTAGTTTTTAGATTGACATTAGAGTGGAGAAGGGTTAGAAAACCTGTCAAGTTTAAACTGTTATCTGGGGTTCCATAGCCCTTTCTCTGTCACCAATGTATGTCATAAGTCAGGAGAGCAAGGGGTACAGCACTGGATGGAGATCTGGCTCTGGTAAGTATTCAGGGGGCCTGGGGGAGATGAACATGAAACGTGCAGAGAATACATTAAGTAAAAAAAAAACGTACAATCACATTAATTCCTATTACACAGGATGAGATAATCAGACAAAAAAATACTGCTTTCTAAGTGATCCTCCGATAACCTGATTATTAGTACACAGCTTTTGAGAGCAAATCACGACAGTTCATGTGAAGTTATCTGAAGAGACAAGCACAAAAAAATCTTCTTGTACGGTGAAAGAACAAACAATTTTCATTTAATCAGTACAGTATTTGTCCATAAAAATCAAGCGTCCAAGACCACGCATGGTTAGAGATGGAAGAATACATTACAACACAAGTTGTATTCTGTCTAATGAGAATTTTTTTTATCTCTAGTAATCTGTCCATTTTTGATATGAGACTAAGACAGACTACAACTTTGTATGCAAAGTAATGCATTGTATTGCAATGTATTCTTTCGTCTCTTACCATGCATGGTCTTGGTGGTTTGATTTTTCCGAACAAATACTGCACTGATTAAGCAAAAATTATTCATTCTGTTACCGTACAAGTAAATGTTTTTGTGCTTGTCCCTTTGGATAATTTCATATGAATTGCCGTGATTGGCTCTCAAAAAGCTGTATACTAACAATCAGGTTATTGGACGATCGCTTTGAATGTGGTATTTTTTTGTCTGATTATCTCATCGTGTGTATTAGGCATTAAAGTGGTTGTAAGTTTTTTTTGTACCTTAACCACTTTAAGTCAGGACAGTTTCACCCCCTTCCTGTCCAGGCCAATTTTCAGCTTTCAGCGTTATCACACTTTGAATGACAATTGCACAGTCATGCAAAACTGTACCCATATGAATATTTTAGTATTTTTTTGAGACAGATAAAATTTTATTTTGGCGGTATTTATTCACCACTGGGATTTTTATTTTTTTTGCTATATAAATGAAAATGTCCAAAAATTTTGAAAAAAGTGTTTTTCTTATAAAATTTTGCAAATAAATAATCTTTCTTCATAAATCTTGGCCACGATTTATTCAGCTATCTTTTTAGTTATTAAAAATAACCAAAATTAGTTTATAACCAAAAAATTATAATTTAAAAATACATTTTTACATTTTTATTTTATTTTTCTATATTATTATTTGTTTTTTTAACATACTGTCACCCTAGCAGTACAGTGTCACCATAGTGACACTGTACTACTTGTGGGCGGTGATGAAGATTTTTTTTTTTTTTACACCGATTGCTTTTACACCCATAAAGGCGGTAAAAGCAATCATTTCTCTTTCTCTCTGGCTGCATTCTTGCAGCCATTGAGAAATACTGTGAGAGCTGTGATTGGTCACAGCTTGTCACATGGTACAAGGCTGTTGTGAATAACCTTGTACTATATGACCTCTGTGATCATTCACAGATTTCACAAGTAGTAAGCAGTAGTAAGTAATAGTTACTGCTCACACAATAACCCCCTCAACACTTTTCTCCCTTGACCTCACTACCACCAAAGAGGTCACTAAGATTTTCTCAGAAGCCCGCCTCACCACCTGCCCCCTGGACCCTGTCCCCTCACAACTCTTGTGGTCACCCTCTTCTTCCATCCTATGCTCCCTCACTCACATCTCATGCCATTGGCTCCCACTGCTGTCAATTACAGCCAGTGAGGAGCGAGCAGAGGGCAAGGCCGAGTCACAGCTTTATGTATCTTATGGATGCATAGAGCGTGGCTCGGGAGCACACACCAGTGTACCCATAGAAAGACACTTGCTATTCGGGGCACTGGTCAAGAGGGAGGAGACAGGAGCAACAGCGGGGATCAGAGAAGAGGAGGATCAAGGCTGCTCTGTACAAAACCACAGGTAAGTATAATGTGTTTGTTATTTTAAAAATAAATAAATATGAACCTTTAATATCACTTTTAGGTGGACAAAAGATGGAGGAGGTTGTATATTTATTTCTTAAAAATGTATTTGATTATCTACTTAAGATGACTTCCGATGACACTTCCGATTCACATCCATGCCACTTACAGTTCACATCTATGACATCACTACATTGCAGGTGTGAAACACAGGAGTTTTGTGGGAGATAGAGGAGGCTGGTAGTCTGTCCTCCTCTTTCTCCTGTGGCAGACATACAGGAGAGACGTGGCCTATGAACTGGTGGGGGTGAATTGAGAAACATCTTCTGAAGTTCATCTTTGGCAGCAGATACTCTATTCGAGGGACTCCGTAACATCAAAATTGGTACTATTTTGCCTTTACATCTACCCCTTTTTCAGTTTACCCAGACATGTTATGTCCATATTTTGTTTTTTAAGATGTATAGGAAGTCTTATCTCTATTTTATTACAAATGAGAAATAAAATATTTTTTAAATATGTCAAGTTTGTTTTTGTGTGATCAACACACCTAAATAAAAACAAAAACCTTTTCTTTGGGTATGTTTCTGCATTAAGCCATGGTGTAGCAATGTGATATTTCTTTCAAGCACATTAATTAAAAAAAAAAAGAGGGTGCAATACATTGTGTAGTACTTTTAAAAAACATGTATTAGGTATTGCCCTCAAAATGCATCAGCTTGTTTGTCTGTTAGCGAGGCTACAGCAGAGGACTTTTGCTATGATATCTAAGCACTGATGTTCTTATTCTATAATTGCTCCTTTCAGATTGTTCTACCTTCATTATAAAAAATTTGGAAATATTGTTCCTGTTTTGGGTTTTAGTAAATCGATTGAATTGGTGCATGTATGGTCAGCACAAGGCAACAAATGTGCTACTGTTGTCAAGTCACCCAGGAAACTTGGAAGGTACCCAGTATTTTGAGGTGATCTCGCAGGCTCCTGGAAACTTGCTAGAATCTCCCAGTTCTCTGCTATATCTTCCATCCTGCAGTATGTATCCAGGCCACATCTATTCCCATCGCTTGCGTACTATTATTATAATGCTTGCAGTGCCGCTGGGCTATAAAGTGGGCAGGGCTGGATATTATAGACCTAACAAAATAACTGCACTCTGGGCAGTAGGAGCAGAGTGCTGCTGCTGATAATGCCAGTACTCGTCCATGTCCATCCCTAGTAAAGTCTTTGCACCCTTAACCACTTGCCTACTGGGCACTTTTACCCTCTTTCTGCCCAGTGCAATTTTAAGCTTTCAGCACTGTTGCATATTGAATGACAATTGTGCAGCCATGCAAAACTGCACCCATATGAAATTTGTATATTTTTTTCACACAAATAGAGCTTTCTTTTGGTGGTATTTAATCACTGGGTGTTTGTTTTTTTGCACTATAAACGAAAATAAACGAAAATTTTGAAAAAACATTTTTTTCTTTGCTTCTATTATAAAATTTTGCAAACAGGTAATTTTTCTCCTTCACTGATAGGCAGCACTGATAGGCACTGATGAGACGGCACTGATAGGCAACATTCCTGGGCACTTATAGACTGCACACTGATGAGGCGGCACTGATGAGGTGGCACTGGTGGGCATTGATGAGGAGGCACTGAAGGGCACTGACTGGCGGCACTGTCTGATGCCACTGACTGCTGTCACTGATAGGTGGTGCTGACTGGTGGCACTGATGGGCACAGATTACCAGCACTGATGGGCACAGATTTTTGGCACTAATGTGCACTGATGGGCAGCACTGATGTGCACTGATGGGAAGCACTGATGGGCAGCACTGTTGGGCACTTTTGGTTCTGCACTGATAATCAGGGCATCAGTGCCCTGATTATCAGTGTAGACTTCTCCTTTCACAGTTGCAAGTTATCAGCAGTACTTTCCTCATGCTGTGACAGCGTGAGGAAAGTGCTGCTGATAACAAGCAAGGGTATTTACATGGTGATCAGCTGTGGTGAAAGACCGCTGTGACTGGCCCTATACCATGTCATGTGATCATCTGTGTCCAAAGGACACAGCAATCACAGAGAATGCCGGGTGCATTCCACTGGGGATTTGTGGGTGGAGCATTTTGGGAGGCAGGGGCAGACTGACAATTTGGAAACTCAGGCACTGCTCGAGGGCTGGGGTCAGTAGGGGGCCCCATGAGATGCCCCTGGTACCTTTTTCATAGGCTTTTTTGAGTTTGGGCAAGGACACAGTAGCCCCATGATCCCCTATTGCCCGGGGACCCCATGAGTTGTCAGTCCGCCCCTGCTGGGAGGATGTCATATGATGTCCTCCCAAAACTGGACAACCATGCTGTAGCAGTTATTCAGCTATAGTGCAGTCAAAAAGAGGTTAACATTGGTGGTAGTGTGCAGTGTCAAAGATGCAAATTGATTTTGGGCAAGCTTCAGCTTGCTACCCTTTGCTGAAATTCATTAGCTGAGCAGAAACAGCCCATGAAGCCTGTAATAAAATGACTATACTACTGCTACTATATAGCAAGTTTTAAGTTGTATAGCTTATTATTTGCAGATTCAGGGAATGTATTTTTAAATATTTTTAATAAATATGGATGTATTATTTGTGGATTTGTGGAATATACCTATATATTTAATAATTGAGGATTTGTGGAATATATGTTCCTTACTTACTGTGAACTGTCTGTTTAAGGTCTCCAATAATACTTTTTAGTATAACACTTTTTTCTAAATTGTAAGATTGCCTTCTATAAATACATTAACTGTGGATATTTATTTATTTATGTATTTACTGTGAAGATGTAGAAAAGTTATGGGGTTTATTATCATAGATTTTTTTGCAATGGACATCTGTATTTATTCACTGTGGTTATGTTTCTATATGTAGATTTATTATTTGTACACTTGTTCAATGTACTGTATGTTTCTTGTTTACTGTGAACCAGATAACTGAGATCTCCAATGATGCTAATGAGTATTATCACAATTGATATTATAAGGGTTGTTTTAAAGACTTAATTGTGGACATGTATTTGTTTATGTAGATATTTTATGGAGTTTATTAATATAGATTATGTGTTATGAACTATTACATTTATTAAAAATGGATGTGTTTATAATTGTAGATGTATTCAATGTGGATTTGTGGAAAGTGTTTTTATTAATTGTGGCTATATTAACCACGTCCAGACCGGACACTTTTACCCCCTTCCTGACCAGGGCAATTTTCAGCTTTCAGCGCTATCACACTTTAAATGACAATTGCGCGGTCATGCAACACTGTACCCAAATGAATTTTTTACCATTTTTTTGAGACAGATAAAGCTTTATTTTGGTGGTATTTATTCACCGCTGGGATTTTTATTTTTTTTGCTATGTAAATTGAAAAGTCCCAAAATTTTGAAAAAAAGTGTTTTTTTAATAACATTTTGCAAATAAATAATATTTCATCATAAATCTTGGCCAAAATTTATTCCGTTATCTTTTTAGTAAAAAAAAAAAAATTCTAATTAGTTTATAACCAAAAATTATAATTTTTAAACTTTTTTTTTACATTTTTATTTTATTTTTTTATATTATTATTATTTTTTTTTTTTTTACATACTGTCACCCTAGCAGTACAGTGTCATCATGGTCACACTGTACTACTTGTGGGGGGTGATGAAGATTTTTTTATTTTTTTTTTACACTGATTGCTTTTACACCCATATAGGATGTAAAAGCAAACATTTCTCTTTCTCTCTGTGTGCATTCTTGCACTCATTGAGAAGTACTGAGTGAGCTGTGATTGGTCACAGCTTGTCACATGGTACAAGGCTGTTGTGTATAGCCTTGTACCATGTGACCTCTGTGATCATTCACAGATTTCACACGTAGTAAGCAATGATGTCACAAGTGACATCTTGCTTACTACTTTGCATGTGATCACTGATTGGCCAATCAGTGATCACATGATTGGGACCTCGTACAGAGGTCCCGTCCGACGATCGGTGTTTCACTGTGTCCGGAGGACACAGCGGGCACCGGATCGCGGTGCTGCGCGCTCCCAGGGAGCACGCACAAGCAGGGTGCGGGGAGGCCGTTTATAAACGGCCACCTGACCCTGCAGTGCCACCGTCCATCCGTTTATATGCAACGGCCGGTCAGGAAGTGGTTAAGGTTCCGCGCAGACTGGCTTAAAAAAACATTGCTTCTAGAGGAGGTTTGTGTTTTGCCTGTAGAAGCAGCTTAATGTTATCCTATGTGTCCATGCACATAGGATGTTTAGAGACATATTTTAAGCTCAGTGTTTAGAGGCAGGAAATAAAAACCTTCTGGTTTGCATTTTTGAGAGCAGTTTCCTGGCAGAACAAAAACGCAGACGGCTCCTAAACTCTGCTAAAAGCTCCTAAACACTCCTAAACTGCTGCACAAAAATGTTCTGTATGAGTTTTTTTTTTTACCAAGGGAACTGCCATTATTTAAAGCCCAGTGTGCATGAACCCTAATTATGGATTTGTGCAATATATTTTATTAATTGTGGATTTGTGGAATGTACGGTTTGTTTATTATTTACTGTGAACAATCTGTCTGAGGTCTGCAATAATACTATCAATTATATTATAACATTTTGTATTGCAATCTTGGACATTTATATTTATTCACGGTTGATGTGTTTCTAGCAGTGTCAGTATGGTATTTTTGTGTCTTTATGGACATCCTTTTGTTGGTATCAGTGCAGTACTGATTGTGTTATGGACCAGCTGTTTGTAGCGGTATAGACTGAAGTGCTTATCCTGTCATGAAGAAGTTATTACAAAAATTGTGTGATTGGGGAAAGCTTTGTATAGGGATTGGATTGTTTATATGGTAAAATGAGTTTCTTGGAAAGTCACACTCCTTTATAAATTAGCCTGGCCCCTTTTTAAATTAGCTCCACTGCTACTTGACCACCCTGGTAAACTTCTCCTTAGGTTGACATATTTTTCTTCCCCTAGACAAAATAAACATTAAGGCTAGGTTCCCATTGAATCTGTGAGAGTTTATTCAGTTTTCAAATGTGATTTAAGGAGCACCTGCAGGACCCACACATACATTACACAAAATTGCTATCTGCAGCCTCAAGCATAAGGATGGAAGCATTTCAAGGAGTGTGAAAGGCTTACTTTTCTGCACTTACAGTGAAGAAGAGGGTCAGCATGGGCCAACACAGAGTAGGGGAAAGTGTAGCCTGCAACTTCATTCTGACTCTGTGAATTCCACCCGCCATCTCCAGCTGTATCACTGAGCAGATATGTTGTAGGTGTCTCTGTCCCAGATGTTGAAATGTAAGACAAAATATGCACCTATCCACCCCTATGCCTAGAATATAGATGCCCCCATTCCAACTGGTCTCCCTTTCTATGATTTTGTGATCTGGGCTGCAAAACAGTGGCTGTTTTTTTTGTCCAGAAGGCCATCCCTGCCCTCCACCATCATGTGGAAGCTATCTTCTCCATGTTACTGGACTATGGGGTCAGAACTAGGGGTCCATATGACCACAGACAAGTGGTCCAATAAGCATGTGCATCTCCCTCATAGTCCACTGAGTAATTTCTGTTACACAGGAAGGAGGGATGCAAGATGGGAGCTTCCAGGAGAGGGTTTCAACCTGCCCAAACAACAAGAGAGATAGAGATGAGGACTACTAAGTGAGGCTTTCAAGCCATTCTCAGTACACAGTGCCCAGGGCTGTCTGCTGCCAGTAGCCATAGACAGTGCCTAAATTATATGGTGGTAGATTACGTGGGGTCAAGAGGAAATGTTAATGCTCAGAATGGACCATACAATGTCCTGTCACTGTTATCATTTGGCCAGCCCCTGCACAGTACGTACAGACGGACAGTTTTAGTCCCTGGCATTTTTCTGTCAGATGATGGAAGTGCATCCAGGTCTCGGCGCCATCACTCATCTTCCAAATTCAGATGCCACAGGTCTCCTTCCAGCTCCAGGCGTCATAGGAGAATCTCTCGTTCCTCCTCCATGCATCGCGTTAAGAGGCACTCCGGCTGCTCTAATAGGAAAACTTGCTGGGGTGCGATTCTCAGGTTCCTGACAACAGGTCATTATGTCACTCCTGCTTTATACGGGCAACCAGCGAGAAAGAAAGTGCAAACCAACAGGTAGTGGCTTTGGTCAAACGAGTCATTCAAGAGTAGTCACGCCCGCAACCCATTGGTCATGGTGTGCTCCCCTCCCAAAGATCCCCAAGAGGGATTGGAGCCTTCACACCCTAGCCACCTCTTAGCCAGAGCCTCAGACAGTGAGGCAGAGAGTGAGGATCCATGTGTGGGCTTCGATTTTGCTTTGGTCTCACCCTTAGTCAAAGCAGTCCAAGAGGCCCTGAAGTGTGAAGAAGCCATACAGTCTTCCCCTAAACACAGGAAATTCTTCAAATATCTAAGGAAGGATTGTCCAAACTTTCTGTTCCTGGAGGAACTCGGGGAATTTTTCACCGAGGAGTGGAGCAATGCCGATAAGAGGACCTCCTTGCTGAATAAAGCAGCCAAGCTTTATTCATTCAAATCAGAGGACGGCAAACATTTAGAATTGGCTCCTCTGGTGGATGTGACCTTGATGAGGCTAGCCAAGCACATTACCCTCCCTCTTGAGGATTCAGTGTCCTTCAAGGACAACCTGGAAAGGATAATCTATTCCGATAACATGGATGTGGCCCTTTAGAGGAGTTCCAGAAGAGGTGGCCAGGAATTCAGCTATCCGAGAGCTGAGGGTGGCATCTGCCTTTCTGGGGGAAGCCTTGATTGACCTTACCCATCTGCTTGCTCAGGTTATGCTGTCCTCGGTGATAGCCAACCGTGCATTGTGGCTTCGGCCCTGGTTGGTCAACCCGGCCTCTAAGCAGGCAGGGTGCAAGATCCCCTTCGAGGGTTCTTCCCTGTTTGGGAACAAATTGGACAGAGCTATAGCCTGGGCTATGGGCGGGAGGTCTGGTTTCCTGCCCCAGGATCGGCGTCTGCTATGAGGGTTCAGCCCAGAAGTCAAAGCTCAGAATGAGCCAGGGACGCGCGCCTCTTCAAGCCAGGCCATGAATTCAAGAGAAGTTGGAGGAGAAGCCGGTCATTTTTTCAGAAATCCTCCAAGGTCTTGACCTCTGGAGGTCATTAGGCCACAAAGTCCTTTTGAGATTGGGCCCTCTCATGCAGGCCACATGGGGGCATGCCTTCACCACTTTCGGCATGTCTGGACGTCTTCAATCTTAGATGCCTGGGCTGTCAGCATGGTATCATTAGGGCATGCTTGGGCATTCAAGAGCCCTCCTCACCCCTACGGTCCTTCCACATTCCGAAGAAAGGAGGGAAATCTTGCTCTCCTATGTGGACTCTCTGCTGCCGCAGGGTGCTGTTGTGCCGTTTCCGGAGGGCAAAGAATTTCAGGGCATGTACTGGCCCCTCTTTTTGGCGCAGAAGAGAAACAGGGCCTGGAGGCCGGTTATAGACCTCCCCCATCTAAACCACTTTATCAGGAAGTCAAAATTCAAAATGGAGATGCTGTTCACAATTCAACAAGCAATTCAACCAGGTGACTGGCTCCTATCTATAGATCTGAAGGATGGCAACTTTCATGTGGACTTTCATTGCAAGAGATTTTCAGACATTCCTCTGGTTCGCTGTGGACTATCGGCATCTCCAGTTTGTGTGTCTCCCCTTTGGGCTTTCAATGTCGCCTTGGGTGTTTTCAAAAGTCTTGTTGGTGATCGTGGCCCTGATCAGAACCAGAGGCATTCGCCTGCAACACTACCTAGATGACCTGCTACTACTCTCCCAGGAGAGAGAAAAGTTCTACAGCACAGGGCCCACGTGATCTCGACCCTTCTTGAGTTCAGGTAGTTGCTGAATATGGAGAAGAGCCAGTTGGAGCCCATGTAGTCTCTAATATGCTTTGGGGCTCATTTCAACATGATTGGCGCCACCATCTCCCAGCCCATGGAGAAGTTTCCAGTGATCTGGAGCCGAATACTACCTGCCTTGTCTTTCTCACACCTTCAGGCCCTCCAATGCCTGAAGATCATTGGCACCATGGTGTCCACAGCGTGATTGTGAAGTGGGCACAGTGAAGAATGCGAACCTTCCAGAAGGGCTTTCTTCAACAGTGGAATCCAGGCAACATGGGCCAGGTCATTTACATATCTCAGTCCATGAAGGAGAGCCTTCCTTGGTGGCTGCAGCAGAAGAACCTGCTCAATTGCCATTCAGTTGGCCCCATCTCCTGGGTCACAATCACCTCAGATGCCAGCAGCTCTGGATGGGGTGCTCTCTGCCAGTCAGAGATAGCTCAGGGCAGATGGAGCTTTCCTTCCCACAGGTTGGGGTCAAATGTCCTGGAATTACGAGTGGTGCTCTGTGCTCCACGAGCCTTCCAGCATCTAACACAGGGGAAATCCGTCTTCCTGAGGTCCGACAATATGATGGCAGTGTCCTACATAAGGGGACCCACAGCCTGTCCCTCTTGTGAGAGGTAGAGCTAATCATGGCTTGGGCTCAGAGAAATCTGTTCAACATATCGGCAGTATATGTCCCCGGAGTCCAGAACTCGCAAGCGGACTTCCTATCCAGGGTTTAATTGGACAATGAGTAGTCTCTCAACACAGAAGTTTTCAAGTGAATTCTGACTCTCAGGATCAATCTAGAGGTGGATCCTTTAGTAATCCGAGGGTTCAGCATATCCTGGGATTCCTGCAGTCAGGCCTGGACCTGCGCCTGTTAGTCAGCACCCTCAGGGTTCAAGTATCAGCCATCTCGGCCTTCACTGGACTATCATGGGCCAACCACTCTCTGGTTCGGCAATTCTTCAAAGGGTAAGTAAGGTTGAGGCCCCAGAGGAAACCGAGGTTCCCAAAATGGGACCTGCCACTTGTCCTTGACTTCTTCTCTGGAGGCACGCCAGAATCAGCTGGGCAACCCATAGTGATGTAGCTATCCATCAAGGCAGCCTTTCTGGTTGGCGATTACATCAGCAAAAAAAGTCTTAGAAATCAGGAACCTTGGCTGTAAAGAACAGTTTTTGACATTCTTCCCGGATCAAGTGGTCCTCATCCCTATGCTAGGTTCTAATCCTAAAGTGACCTCGGTCTTTCATGAGAACCAAGAGAATGTCCTGCCAACATTTAGAGCCTTGGGAGTCGATGATGCCCCACGCCTGGACTTAGGTGAGACCTTAAGGCTATACTTGCGGGTCACAGCGTCCTTCCGTAGGTCAGACAGTCCATTCATCCTTTTCCATGGGAACAGTAAAAGAGACTGTACATCTCCCAGGTCAATCGTGGCCTGGATCATCCAGGCCATCCAAATGGCCTACAGAGCTAAGGGCTTGGTGCCTCCAGATTTGGTGACCACATAATCAACCAGAAGTGTGGCTATGTCCTGGGCAGCTTCCTCACCTCTGAGATGATCTGCAGTGCGGCCTCATGGTCCTCAATCAACACTTTTATGGCTCATTACTGTATAGAGCCTGCCTCCTTATCCTGTGTTAATTTTGGCTTGAAAGTCCTGTCAGATGATGTGGCAAATTAAAGTCTATGTTTGAGTAACTGCCCACCTGTGTGTATATCGAGTTATTTATGTATACGTATGCTGCCATGGAGTCTGTCAGGAAAATGGAAAATTTCTTATCAAATACTTACAGTAGTTTTCCTTTCCTGATGAATTCCATGGCAGCAGGAATACCCTCCCAATGCTATGAGTAGGCTAGTTATGGAACACGGCCTCAGGCGAGGAGTAAACATTTATGGGAGTGGGGTCCTATAGGAGAAGAGAAAGTGGGACTAACGCATACGAATGCTGCCATGGAGTCCATCAGGAAAGGAAAATTACAGTAAGTATATGATAGGAAATTTTCAATTTTTTTAGTCTGTATCTGAAAAAAATAGTCTAATTTAACATCTATGTATGAAATTTGCCTGTCTTTCCTCCGAAAAAACAATCTGTTAAAATAGGATCAAAAGTTGTGGTGCAAGTCTGTGTTTTTTTCTTTTTTCAATTTAAAATAAAATAGATACAATCTGCTTGCTGTGTTCCTCAGAATAAATAGCCTGTCCCAAAAAGGCTTAAAAGCAATGGCGCAATCTGTTAAAAATTTCAGTCATCCTTCAATCTTGTATAAAGACACTTATATTTTATTTCCGGATACAATGTGCTTTTTCTCCCCTTCAGAAAAAGTGACCTATTCAATTAAAGTGTACAAGATGTGCAGCTCTGTAAATTTTTTCTGTTTTCAATTAAAAATAAAAGATGTATTATGCCTGGTCAATCTCTTGGAAATTGTAGCCTGTTTAGAAAGGCTTAAAGTGTATCTAAACCGCAAAACAAACATGTAATGTATTGCAGCATACACATCCTTAAAAGTAGTTGCTACATACCTTTTTTTAGGCTTTTCCTATATATTTTCACCTAATGATCTGGCCATTAACACTTCTTGTCTGAGGGTGTCTCCACTCAGGATGGTAGAGTAACAGAGACACCTTTGGACTTTGTATATAGCCCACACTCTGTTTCCCCTGATGTTGTAATCTTCCTTTTTAAGTGTTCTTGCATGGCAAGGCCACTTACTGTTATCTCACATATATATTCTTATTATTATAGCCAAATTTACCACCCTAACTCCTCCCACAGTTTTTACACTACATAGACAGTAATATACCGAAAAGTGTGGATTGTTCCCGTGTGCTATTACTTTGTGGAACGTTTCGCCGAATGGTTCAAGAAATATCTGCGTTTTTTGGTGAAATTGGTCCCATAGGAATGAATGGTGGAATGTTCAAAACTAGAGTGGGAGCTGACAAAAACTAGAGTGTGAGCTAAAAAATCAGGATATGATTTCTAAACTGCCATCACTCCCTCATTTTCAAACCCACCTACACAAATCTTATATCTAAACGTTCAGCTATACCTGCTGCCACTAAAAATGTCCACGGCTAAGCCATAGTCCTGTTAGTTTTCACAATATGACGATTTGTTTGCAACTCACGCCGCCCATTGACATTCATTGAAACTCCACTCTAGCCACCTCAAATTTGAAGGGCAATTTCTAAACTGCGACTGTGCCTTCATTTTTAATATTTCAGAGACATACTATGCATCGAAATGTAGGTCTGGGTCTTGCAATTCTCACAATATAAAGCTCTTCGGTGTAGGATTTATAATTTTTAAACCAGAACCGTTTGAATATGACAACCGCCAGTGAAGTGAGCAAGTTGGAGCAGTTTGTTTTTAACCGCTCTTCTCTGCCCCTGCTGTAGAGTGAATTGCCATAGGAACCCAGGTGTGTGAGCAGGCAGCAGAGTGACAAAAGCTAGAGCGAGAGTTGTACACTACTGGTGGAGGCAAGAAAACTTCACACAATTTCCCCAGAAATTGTAGCTTTTCTAGTTTCCCTTATTATTGTTCTTATACTTGCTCATATTGTAGTTTCTTCTTTTTCCATTTATTTCCAAGACCACAAAGATGTTAAAATGAGACCACAGCTGAATTACACTCCCACAAAGTATTATCTGATCTGTTGTCACTGGCTAGACCGGTGAAATATTTTGGAACAATGGAAATTTTCAATAACTGTGTCTAATCACCTCAATACCAAAATGTTACAACCCCTTACTTTTCAGGCCATTTTTTAGCTTTTAGTGCTATGAAGTTCAAAAATCCTGTTTTCTTTTTTGTTTATTAAGCAATACAGGATTCATATATTCAGATACAACAAGAACATGCAAAATCAGTCCCACTGCAGCAGTAAAAAAAACCTTAAAAGGTTCATAGAACTGAACAGTAAAACCAGGGACAGCCCACAACTCAAATAGTTGCCTAAAGGAGCTTATGGCTGAAGCTGCCATTAAATGAAGTTTGAATGTCCAGACCTAGAAGAGTGCATCTTGACATGAAAGGATGAAACCTCAGCCTTTAACCTTTTACTGCCTGTCATGCTAAAACTGTATCAGGATATTAAAATAAGCAGCTTACTCTAAGGCACTGGTGTGCTTCAGTTTGAGTGCAGCACAATTGTATCCGGTTTTTAGGTGCACTCCCATTGAATTCTAGTAGATCATGTGTTTTCTGAAAGTGCATCAGAGATGCAGCATGAAGGAATTTCATGTTCTTTCATGAACATACACAGTCTAATGGAATTCAAAGGGAGCACATCTAAAACTGTGTGTAAAATGTACATGAATTGTGCTGCACCCAAACTGCAGCACACTGGTGTAAACCATGCCTTAAAATCTGGAGTTTATAATTTTTCGCTTACAACTCTTGTTGTAAGTCTGTAAAATGCCCCCCAAACCATGCATTTTTTGAAAGCATAAGACCAGTAAAATAATAGGTCACGTGATAGTTGTACAAATGTTTCAATCAAACAGATACTGTAGTTTTAATAAAAATTACTCTAAAATCATTAATGCACAAAGAACAACATATTACTACTAAATATTACTTACTACTAAATATAAAAAAAACTGTATTCAGTTAATAAATTATTATTTGACATTTTAAATTATGCTTTTTTGTGAAATGGCGAAAATCGAACAAATGTAAAACTGCAAATAAGCAACTAATGCTATACTGTAAATCTGGAGGTTGGCTTACAACAAAGGCAACAAGTAAGCCACCCCTTACATTTATGAGTTTCCTTGATGCAGCGGATTCCTATCCCACCTCCCATCAATGTACAACCAAAGCCTTTCTCATAATCTGAGGATCTAGGCATCAGTGAAATAATCAGGAAGACTAATTTACCGCCCTATCCTATCATTATTACACTGTTAACACTTGCCTGAGTTACGTAAATCGTCAACAATTTCATTGGTGGCACTCCAATGGCATTTTGAGACAATCACTCACTACTTACTATCCACTCATAACGTTCCCCCAACTACAAAAAAAAAAATCACAAATACAATTATTTTGTTATTCTGAGTTGCTACACTATCTCCATACCCCTGATTCCCTGGCAATTATACCAACCTTCCTTCCAAGCACTTGGAACTATGAACTTGTCCAGCTATCTTCATGGCCACCAAGCAAACCTCAATTAAGTAAAACACAGAGTAATGGGTACAATGGCAAATGAAAAGACAGCAATATTGACAGATTCCCACAATAAATTTCTGAAAATCTGGCAACCATGGGTTACTTACTGTGGTCCACAGACTTCAAACTGGCGGTCCTCCAGCTGTTGCCAAACTACAAGTCCCATGAGGCATTGCAAGATTGACAGTTACAAGCATGACTCCCAAAGGTAGAGGCATGAAAAGACTTGTAATTTCTCAGCAGCTGTAGGGCCGCTAGTTTGACACCCCTGTTCTAACCCAACTTTAAACCTATCTGAATTATGCACACTGGCTCTTCCTTTTTTTCTTCTATATCTTGTTTTCTTTTATTATCTTACTTTTTTGTTCTTCCCATCTCTTGTATCCCATTTTAGTGGGTCTCTATTATACAACGTACCCTGTAATCTGAAACAATGATGCAGGTGTTTTAGTGAGTTCATAAGTATTAATAAAACTTTTGACTGAAATCTGCTGAAGAAACAATATTTATGGAAGTTGATCTCCTATGCCACACTGTGTTCAGTGGTTCATCCTACCAACCTCCACATCAGCAACATTGTAGTAATGTTGAGGTCAGTGGGAGGAACCACTAACCATCACTCCCAGACATATAGCAAACTTAAATTGAAGATTTCCCTTAAAGGGAGCTCCATTCAGCAGTGTGCAGCAGGAAAGATGAGTATTTTCTGTCTTTTTTGCAGTTAGATCATTTTGGACATTTTTTCTGACTTCTTCATTTTAACCACTTCCCGACCATGCTACAGCCAAAATATGGCCACAGCGCGGTCGGCTAGTTCTGGGAGGGGGTCCATGGACGTCCTCCCAGGACCACCCCCTACAATGCGTGATCTGTGATCACTGTGTCCTTTTAACACAGCTGATTACGTGTCCAAGTAAAGAGCCAATCAGAGTTGCCTTTTACTATGTGAACAGATGTGTCCAATCACAGCTAATCACAGTATAAATAGGAAATGCTGGTTATCAGCAGTCCTCTTCCCACGCTAACAGTACACGATGAGAGGAGAGCAGGTAAGTGGCAGTTCTCATAGTGACATCTACACTGTTCATTAGGCACTGATCATCAGTGCTCTGATCATCAGTGTAGCCCCATCAGTGCAGCCAATTGTGCCCATCTGCGCTGGCTTTCAGTGCCCATCAGTGCTGCCTATCAGTGCCCATCAGAGCCGCATATCAGTGCCTCCTCATCAGCGCCCATCAGTGCCGCCTATCAGTGCTCATCAGTGAGCATATTAGTGCAGCCTCATCAGTGCCCATCAGTGCAGCCTATCAGTGCACACCAGTGCAGCTTCATCAGCGCACATCAGTGAAAGAGAGAAATCACTTATTTACAAAACTTTATAATAGAAACTACAAAAATTTTTTTTCAAAATGTTTAGCAAAAAATAAAAATCTCAGTGGTCATTAAATAATGTCAAAAGAAAAGTCTATTTTTCTAAAAGAAAATTATAAAAATGTAGTTGGAGTACAACGTTGCATGACCGAACAATTGTCATTAAAAGCGCAACAGTTCTGAAAGCTGGGCAAAAAAGGGGGGTAAAAGTGCCCAGTAGGCAAGAGGTTAAGGGACTACATTAAAAATGGTTATGTTATGTGTATGCAGTGCACTCTGCATTTATGCATTTGTCAGCAATACTACTGGTTCTTTTTTCTTTCAAAACTGTAAATAAACTAATTCCAAGCCCCTCTCTAGATCTGAATGATAGAATGGGATTAATTGCTAATTTGCTGCTCATTCATAAAAATTGTTGGATATCTTTTTTTATTTTAAGTATATCCCTGTGAGCTTAATCTCATGACAATAATCCCTCAAAAATCACACCAAGATCTTCTGCAGTAGCATGAACCGGAGCTTCTGTGGAAGATTTTTGGAACATCTAAGGCTTAAAACTGCTTGCGTAATCTTAGCCTTAGTTAGCATGAAAACAGCATTCTTTCAAAGTATGGTGACAAGTAAAAGCTGACTAAAACTTCAACTGTGCTGAGGTTACACTAATCCTGATAAGTTGGTATTTACATCTGCAGGCTGAAATATAGGATTATACATGTACAGTATATTAGTATGCATGGGGATGTAAAAAAAAGTACTTGCCCATTTCAAATGCCAAGACAACCCAACCTCCTATAAAATCTTTTTCAAAGAGCTCTATTGTACTTTGTGACATTTAGCTGAAGCATAGCATAGTGATTTAAATAATGTATAGCACAGCAAAAGTTATGAAAGAAACCATAGGCAAAAATCATATTCAGTTTTCCACATTTATACTGAATCTCTTTATAATGTCATGATCATGAAATACCAGCTACAAATGAAATTATTTTAGACAAATGATAAAATCAAGTGCTGTTCACTTATTGTATTGGTCATGCCATTTGCTTTACCTATTTTATGCAGCAATTGCTTCATTAAAAAGTTAGTGAGAATGCTACCAAAATTTGTCAAAACAATTTATAACAAAGGTTTCGTCATTTTTAATATTCATAAAATAAAAAATCAGAAATAGAAATGTAATTTGTGACCTTTCAGGGTTTACTGACTTACTAAGCACCCTGCATTATATAGAGGGCTATTTAACCATCAATGTGCATTGGGAAATGGATAGTTTATTTGTTTAAAAAACATAAAAATATTACCTCATTTTGTGACTCTGGCATAACCTATGTTTAAAAATAAGATAAGAAGAATACCTGATACTGCCCTTACAGGACAAATAATACATTTTTGAGGGGACCACCCAGTAAAGGGCAACATTTATTGATATATTATATTGCAAGAATGCCAAGGGATGCGTGAACACCAAACCTGGCTCACTTTCCAGCTGTATTTAGATGGACTAAATGATGAGTAATGTACCTAGAATATTGTGAAGGCAGCAATCTCGGATCCCATTGCTGGCACATAAATGTGATGGTAGCAATATCAGATCCACCAGAGGATGACAAATTTACACACTCACACTTCCCTACAAACTGCAAGCTAACATGGCCAGCAGCCATGGTGTCGTAAAATGTATAGAACATGTCACATTTGGCGGGTGGAAGAGAATGAGACTGTGCCGCAATGAGGCATGCTGCATTTGGTTGTGGTGTGGTGTAGTTCAGGCAGGAGTTCAGGCATAGTGCCTCTGAGCCACCACTCAACCAACTCTGAAAAGTGATCCAGATAGTTTTTAGAGGTGTGTTAAGACCCAGGGTGCATGTAGGGAAGCCTAAACACCAGCAGACTGCCAGTTTCACTGGGTTGGTTAACTCTTAAACCTTTCCAAACACAAACAGTAGCTGCCACGACATATGTTATGGATTTTAAGTGAAATGCCCACTAGATACAGCACCAGCTGTAGCAATGCTGACCTTTAGGAAACATCTGTGACCCTCTTTGCTATGCCAGACAGAAATGTAAGAGTTTTAATAAGGTTACCTTTCAAAGTTCTTTCATTTCTCTTTTAGAGAATTTAGCCTCACAATTAAAAAATTTCAAAAAAAATAATTTAATGAAAAGAAAAAATTATGCAAGAAAATACTTACGGAAAAGATTTTTAAAAGACATAGCAACAGTAAAATAAATCATATTAAAAGTGAAATGTACCAGTAAGTCCAATCTGGTATCAAAGCCACTGGCCTAGATAATAACTCCTAAAATGTTATAATTCTGATGAAAGTGAGAGCCCCAGCTGCTTTAACAACAGTTTTTCTGGACCCTCTAGATGGTGTCACCAAGCCACTACTGCTGCAATTGTCCACTTCCTCCTCCTTTCACTGACCTCCCTTCTGGGTAACACAACGGACCACGCACTACACTCAAACTCTTATCTTGCGCCACTGGGGAGGATGGAAACAAACTGTTATAGTGGATAAGAGCTAACTGTTTCATCATATAAACCATAATGATAACAGAAATCACCCAAATGGACCGGATCAAAAATGTACATACCCTGGAATGTTTGGCCTTGGTACAGACAGACAAGGTGACACACACGGGTTAAAATGCCAATTAGAGGTTAATGTCCCACATCTGTTGCTTTTTAAATTGCAGTTAGTGTCAGTGTATAAATAGTCAATGAGTTTGTTAGCTCTTATGTGGAAGCACTGACTAGGCTAGATACTGAGCCATGGGGCACAGAAAAAACTATCAAAAGTCCTGCGTAACAAGGTAATGGAGCTTTATAAAGATGGAATAGGACATAAAAAGATGTCCAAAGCCTTGAATATGCCAATCAGTACTGTTAAATCACCTATTAAGAAGTGGAAAGTTTGGGGATCTCTTAATACCAAGCTAAGGTCGGGTAGACCAAGAAAGATAGCAGCCACAACTGCCAGAAGAATTGTTTGCGATACAAAGGGAAACCCATAGGTAAACACAAGAAAAATACAGGCTGCTCTGGAAAAAGACAGTGTAGTTTTTTTGAAGGAGCACAATATGACGACACTTCAAAAAAAATTAGCTGCATGGTTGAGATGCCAGAAAGAAGTCTTTACTGTATCAATGACACAAAAAGGCCTGGTTGGGCATGTCAAGGTGTTGTAAGGCATATTGTAACTGGGATTTTTTGTGGCATTGGTACAGTAAAAGCTTCTTTCTGGCACCCCAACCAAACAGATCAATTTTGTTCAAGTATCACCGTATTGTACTCCTTAAAAACAACCACACCATCTTTTTCCAGAGCAGCCTGTTTTTCTTTTGATGTTGCCTGTGGGTTTTTCTTTGAATCCCAGACAATTCTTCTGTCAGTTGTGGCTGCAATCTTTCTTGGCCTACCTGACCTTAGCTTGGTATTAAGAGATCCCCGAACTTTCCACTTCTTAATAGGTGATTTAACAGTACTGATTGGCATATTCAAGGCTTTGGACATCTTTTTATGTCCAAAGCCTGATTTATGTCTGTGAGTGAAAGCCTGTGTGGAAATTGCAAACTGACTGGCTGTGCAGGACCATAGGGAGGCCCAAACTCAACAGTAACCCCTAAGGGGGTAGTGCTACAATTAGGATACAGTTACATACAACGAAGACAACACAAGACCACAATAACAAATGGAAACAAGACACAAAGATGCAATAAAATAGCAATAGCAGCAATTAGTACCAAATAAAACTAAATTAAAACTATACTCTAATAAACCATCCATCCTATTAAAATACTACATAGAATAACTAACACAGATTGAACAATAATATAAAATAAAGCTTCCAAACTCTCAGACTTGTATGTCACACCAAGCCTGATACTGGCTCCCCTCCCCTGACAGAGAAAACTCAGGAGGTGCAACACTTTCCAAGCACACTCCTCTCCAGAGAACAGATCTCCAGGTCTCCTCTTCTTCTCCAGGAACTAGGATCTTCCTCCACCCAGAGCCTTCTGTCTATGGATCTAGAATAGTCTTGGTATGTTCACAGTGCAGTGTCATTCTCTGGATATATGGCCATGTGTATATCACCAAGAGGAAGCAATCACAGGATTTCCAGCAAAAGGACACATGAGAGTTATTTACCCTTAAATGAACAATCGCATATTCACCAAAATAATAGTAGGTCATATGTTTGAGGTGAACTGCTATATGATGGAGGAAGACATATCACGTGGTGGCTGTAACTATCATAGAAGAGTGTGAGAACACTATAAGACATATATGTTTGGACATTTGTGGCACTCTACTTGCAACGTGAAATAGTGGATTCAAAGAGAAATTCACTTATGTATGTACTGCACGTGGAATTTCACTTATTAAGGGATATTCTATGAAGATTACAGTATAGATTTAATTTATGTGAATGTGTAATGGTTTTGCAGCTCTGAGTTATATATTCATTTGTTATCACATTTCGGTGTTGGGAGTGGAACATTATATAGACTCTAGCAGCAGCAGCATATATAATATATTTTTTATATATATATAATTTTTATACATAGATCGTAATATTGTTTTAGCTGCACATGAGTAACATTGCACTTTTTGTGGTTGAAGAGATATGAATCTGTAAGTCTTTCCAAAATCTATTGGAGAGCAAGCACGACCTCAATGCATGTCATGAATTCATTGTATTCACATTCATGCCTGCAATCAGGAGAATGATCAGGGTAGATATGAACCAGTTTAACACGGGTATAATACCCCTGTTGAATATTTTCTGAGCAAATTCCCAATCAGATTATTATTTAGAGGATCTTATTGGGTTCTGCAACGCTGAGTGACATTGTTTTTGAGAAATTGTGAAATGAAAAAGATCCTCCCAGTAGGTCATGAGTGAGGATTTGCCCTGAGGGTTTGGGTTATTTAATAGCTTGTAAATATGTGAGATACCTTTTTGGCATGTGCCTGGCTGTTGAAGACCCTTACTAAATCCAACATAAGGACATTATTAGATCAGGAGGTTTTATTTAGAGCATGTCTCAATATGAAGATATTTTTAAAGGTCATTACGAGTGACAGGAAACCTAGAGCATATGGCTTGAAAGGAATAGAGAGTAGAGTCTTTATAAAGGTTTTCAGCACTTTTAATACTGGCTAGTGTCCATTGGCATAAAGACAGATCAGAATAGAGGAGTTCTAGTAATGTAAGCGATATGTACTTTATGAGAAGCCTGGGTATCCAAGCAATTTTTTTAACATTAGTGTGATAGCTGTTTAATGTTGAAATGAGCACAACTTTCCAAAATACAAATCAAAAGTGATCAAAGCATGAGAATCTATCCAGACATAAAAGACAGTTGCAGAAAGAGGAGAGCCACTTGAAACACAAACAACACAGTACGTGGCCTATGAAATTACCAAGAATTTTGCTTCACCTCTCTGGCACAAGCAACATTTCTTCTTAAATCCTCATACATACAGTACAATGATGCAGTTGACGTGCTGTCCTGGCACACTATGGCTATTAATGGCGGTGCATATTGGTAGTGCATATTGCCATAGCAATTTACAAGGATCTCTTATTCTTGTATTAGCCAAAGTAAAATTAGCTTGTGTCTGCATGCACTATTGTTACTGTTCAACATTCAATGGTTTACAGTACATATACTATTAGGACGCCTTAGGGAGATGAGCTTGGGACATTAAATTATTATATTTTTAATTTTTTCCACTATGCTAAAATAATTTTAGGGAAATTATATTTTATAAATAGTTGTTATAATTTGTATTTGCTGAACATTTCTATTTTTTTAAGGTTTTGCAAACCCATCATGGCAAGGTGTTTTCACTTTTGTGTAGAAGTTATATACATTACTCTACTGTATCCTTATATTCACCATTATCTGGTTTGATGACATAGAGGAGAACATAAATCCAGGATGGTGTCCAGAATCTAAACTTTTATGACAATCTTATCTGTTTGAGATGTGGATTTAGTAAAGTGGCTCTGTCACTCTTGGTACTTTCCAGGTTAATAGTGTAATCGTCTATATCCCTTACAAGAAATGACAACAAAATGGCAGTTAAAAATGGTTTATGCCCACCTTACTACATTGTGTTTGCAGCTCATAGACAGCTATTACCATGTGATTTAGGACCAACAGCGCACCCTCAGCTTTGTTTTCTATAAAGGTCGATAGTTGTTTATGTTTCCTTTGGCCAAACCATACTAATTTGTCCTCTTCAGGTATGTACAGTATGTTTTCACTTTATGCTACTAAATATAGGCTTCATCCTTCTGTAAAGTAATGAAAAATCTGTCATCTTCACTTCATACTTTGCCATTTGAATAGTATGGGCTGTCTGTGACTTATGTAAGTATGTTTGAGTTATACCCTTTAAAACATTTTCTCTATCTTTGCATGTTTGCATAATGTTGCTATTTCTCCCATATGAAACCTGCTTCAAATTTCCCAGAGTATTTATGACGTTGTATTATATCTTGTTGCAGTGTTATGTTATATATATTTTTTTTAATTGATTTATTTCTGTGGATAGACTATATTTTTTTTTCATTCTCATGAAATATAGATCGGTGTCTTAAACTTATACACTCTATAATATCCTGCGAGATAACACTAAAAAAAGTCCCACTTTCACCCTTGAAAGTATAAATCAATAATAATAACCCTTTTTAGTGTCCATCAAATTATGTGAAAAAAAAAACCAAAACAAAATAAACTCCATAAATCTTTCCCCAGTTCCTGTTTAAACTTGCCATATGATTCCAATAATTGCCGTGTACCTCAAAACAAAGAAAACTCAATAGTGTATTATCCTCAAAAAATTAATTAATAAATTCATAAATAATCACTCAACAATTCAAAAAAAGTCATTATTTTCGTGCACAAAAACACACAAAACATGAAAACACTTGTGATAGTGAAACACTCCGTGTAATATTTATATATATATACGCTTCTCCGTGAACACTCAGTGTGCACATCTAAGTGGCTGAATCACATACCCTAACCCTAATAAATAATTAGCCAGCCTTATAAGAATATAGAACTCCAGAGAGGGATATAGATCAACCGGAACCACATGGATACCTTCTGATCCCTCAATGCTTACTCCAATACTCTCTCCGCCTTATGCTCCAAAGCATTCATAGAGAGAAATAGACAAAATAAAAGTGCAGTGCTACAAACAATGTCCTTATAGCAATTTAAAATGGAAAAATATGATTGTCCAATGCAGAAATATCAGAATTGGTAAACAGTTCAATTTATGAGGAACTTCCAGAAAAACATTAGTGTAATCCAATCCAATACCAAGGGGTAGATAGATTGCCCGCTTACCAGAAGCGCAATCTCAATGCGCATGTACAGGTCTCATGTAGCCGAGGTCTCATGTAGGCGCTGCTTAGTAGTACCCAGATGGTCCGTCAGTGATAAGGCTGTACTGGTCTGGTCGGATCACACTGCTCCTTGGGTCCACACAGAGAGCCTAAAAATGCTGGGGCTCTGATTGGAGAAAACACCGACTACAATGCCGGCTTTGTACTGCCAATGAGTCCCCATACCTCAGCCCCAGCATTTTTAGGCTCTCTGTGTGGACCCAAGGAGTAGCGTGACATTACTACATTCCTGCCCAGTGACATTAGTACAGTGTCAGTGCTTTTTATTAGCACTGATCAATGTATTGGTGTCACTGGGGATGTCAGTGACACCAAGTCAGTTCCCCCCAGGGTCAGAATGCCCGCCGCAGTCTTGCTATAAGTTGCTGATCACGGCCATTACTAATAAAAATTTAAAAAAAATCCCAGTATATATACCGCCATTTGTAAACACAATAACTTTCAAGTAAACCAATTAATTTACGTGTATTGGATTTTTTTTTTAGCAAAAACATGTAGCAGAATACATTTTGGCCTAAATTTATGACGAAATTTGATTTTTAAACTTTTTTCACTGGACATATTTAATAGCAAAAAGGCAAAATATTGTCTATTTCTCAAAAAATGCACAGGCGGTCAAAAACCACTGAAAGAAAGCTCGATTTGTGGGAAAAAAGGATATAAATTTCATATGGATGCAGTGTTGCATGACCGCGCAAATGTCAGTTAAAGTAACACAGTGCCGTAACGCCGTAAAAATGGCCTGGTCAGGAAGGGGGGTAAATCCTCTGGAGGCCAAGTGTTTAAACAGTGACAGCATCTGACAGAATGCCATTACTACTTGGCCAACAACTTTCCATCCAGCTCCTTTGATTTTTCAAACCAAGTTTTTTGGCATCCATGACTTGAATTTCAGGTGACGCATCAGTAATCAGACTAAATTAGAGCCGCGTATGGCCAACTTACACTTAACCTTTCACCTTAACACTTAAAGTATATCTAAAGGCTTTTGTGTGGCAGTATAAACAGGTATCAATCCAGTTTTTGTGTGATGCTGGAGCCTCTTAGTAAAAATGTAAGTAAAAAAAAAAACTCCTTCATTGAGTCTCACTTCCCCTCCCAGACACTACGGCTCATAGTGAGAGAGACTCAGCAGCACAGTCATTTCTGCCAAACCAAATAGCAGTGGGCAGGGTTAGGTGGTCAGCTGCTAATTGGCAAGCTACTGATTTATGAATTAGCAGTTCCAAAGATAATACTCCTTTTCCCATAAACATATTCTTACATATTCTTATTGCACTGTAGTAGACATAAAACCCCTGCAGTGCTGCATTATCTGTCCTGCATGGAACTTGTAGAATACAGTCCTACACAGATTAAAGGATTCACATCAACTTTAGGGAAACATTTAGTTCACTCTTATGGTTAGAAATGAGCTTCGGGTTTGTGTCGACAATGAGTTCAACCTAAAGCCAGTTTGCAAACTATTACTAAATGACAGCTTCCCACCCACCAGCTGGTTTCTCATCGTAGCCAAGCCAAATGTTAAATTCCCAGATTTATTTGAAATGTTATATATATTATCGAATAAGTAAATTGCTGCATGTTAGAATTCACTGTTTATTATTTCAGATTAAAGAGAATCAATCTATTAAGGTGAATCTGCTTCGAAAATAAAATTTCTCAGTATCCCATTTCCTTTCTGGGTGGATATACAGCAATTAAAATGAACATTTTACCAAAATTGCTCTATCTATTTAAGGCCTTACCATTGCAATCCCCAAATCATTCATTTGGGGCAAACTTCAGGAGAAGATTAAAAATTAATTAGGCTCAATAAACACTTTACATTTTCTAGACATATTAAGTACAAGTCACAATCCACAGGAGGCCTTGGTTTAACTAATTTCTGGCTATAGTATCTGGCTTCCAGTTTTTCTCAATTGGCTCTGTTGCGGTATTTTTCAACTCCGGTACAGATACCTGGACCCATGTTAGTCAGTGATACCCAATTCAAGAGATGATGTTTAGCTACATAGAGATCAGACAGACTAAAGTATAATGAGTAAACCATTCAGACGTAATCAGAATTTGGCACACTCTAAGTTTAATTATACAGATTAATGTATATCATGTAGGTTGTGTCTGGATATAATATTGATCAACCAAAGAATAATATGTTTACAGCTAGCATTGAGTTAATTGTCTTGTGATCATGGCTCATCAAAAGTTATCATAAGAGGATGTTTATTTCTTATGGCTTGAAACATAAATCATAAGTTTTGGTAAGTCATCAAAATAATTTTTGCAATATGCCAAGTGTACATGTAAAGGAAAAAAATCAAGCATAGGTTATAATTCATTTAATGAAGCTATTTTGTCCCTAAACAGACATCTGATTTTGCCACCTTAGCTCAGTGGAATCATGTAAACGCCAAGGTGCCTTGGATCAAATTTGCTAAGGGATCCAAACACCGTTTTCACCTTCCTGGAATTTAATGGTCTTCTATATCATGGGTGTCCATCCTGCAGACCTCCAGCTGTTGCAGAACTTCAAGACCCATAAGGCATTGCAAGGCTGACAGTTGCAGGCATGACTCCCAAAGGCAGAGGCATGATGGGGTTGTAATTCCACAACAGCTGAAGGGCCGTAGGTTAGACACCCATGTTCTATATCATATAACACTGTAGCCTCGCTTAATGTTTTTGGTAGCCCAGTCGCCTCGGCCCTGGTCCTCATATACTGTAATTTTGCTTAGCCTCCTCCATCCCCTTCAGATCTTGCTCCTAGGTGATCCAGCCTTCCTTTCTGCTTTTCCTGCTGTTGGAAATTTCAATTGGTTGCAAACAAATTGACTACCCTTTCATCTCTCCAAGATGGCTCAACATTTATCTTCTTTGATCATCTTTCCACTGTATGAACATACCCCAGCAGGAACATCTTCAATAACTACAAATTAAAGACTTTTATGCCTCTTGTTATGCACTCACCCCTTCCTCTCCACCAACACTATATGAACGAATTTGCAGTGGCTCCCCAGAGGAAAGGAATTGATCTCTGATTTATAAAGCTGCTTTCTTAGCTGCCTTTTCCCTGAATTCCTTGCATATATGAGTAGATGGGAAACAGAATGTGGCTCTCACTTCAACCCTGAAGACTGGGTAGACATGCTAGATAATTTGTGTAAATGCAATAAATCACTAACTATCAGACAAACTGCATTTAAGCTCTTCCCCAGATTATTATTATTATTATTATTATACAGTATTTATAAAGCGCCAATAGTTCGCTCAGCGCTGTACATTACAAAAGGGAGACAGAACATGTGACAGAACAATACCAATACAATGCAAAACATGAGGGGATCAAGGGCCCTGCTCTTTCGAGCTTACAATCTAGGAGGGAGGGGATAGTGGTACAGGAGGAGATGGTACTATACTCCGGTTAAGCTTCATGCTATCTTTCCTTATGCATAAGATCTATGTTTAGGGGGTGTCCATCCAGGTGCTCTCTTATTCATATTTTCTTGTATTTCTTGGGGCAAAATGCAACCAGTATGATATAACATTTCGGATATTGCCTCAAACATTTTAGGTCAAATCCTACAATTAACTCTTCCAATGTGCTTTTTATTGGCACCCATTCCAGGGGTTTTGCGCCATGAGGAAAAATGCATCCACACGATATGCATTGCTACTCTTTTTGACATAACCTTACACTGGAAATCTTGATACACTTTGACATAACCTTACACTGGAAGTGTTGACCGACACTATCCTGGTAATGGAAAGAATTTTCTATAGTTGTTTCTGCTGTGATCCTTTTTTAATGCATAAAGGGGATAAATTTACTTTATTTATACTGCTTTGTCACTTTTATGTAATTCGGATCCATTTGATCTCAACTTTATCTGGTGCTTATGACTTTCAGATACTTTGTTCTCTGCTTCATTCTAACATTGATATTGAATCTTATTGTGCTTCATCATTGGTATGATAATGTAAACTTCGTTTTCATGTTGTTCTTTTATGGAGTGTTATGACCTTGTTGTTCCTTTATTGTAATGCGCATAACATTTGTAAATAAAATAGTTTGTAAACAAAAATAAATAAAATTTCTCAAAAATGTACCCCTTGCAAAAAAGCATAGTACCTCTTCCACCACCCATGCCACTGATCTCTTGATGTATTGAAGAGCTGTAAAAAAGTTTAGCCTCCTATACTTCTAGGAGTGTAGAGTTACTGCTCCCCCCACTTAATGGTTCAATCTACAGGCCATTATGTCATTACTGTGTTCTGTAGTGACACAGGGGATGCCTAGAGGAACCACTGACCAATGCGATAGACCAGAAATGCAGCACTTTTATAAGTGTCAGTTTTAAAAATTTCTCAAGCAGTAGTTTCACTTAAGCTGAGATTATTTTCCCAGGTGGTGGGAGGTGGTAGCAATTGGCTATATTTTTAAGCACTTTTATTTTAAAGTAATTTTAAAGTAGTTGTAAACCCTAACTGAATGACATCTAATTTGATAAGGCACCATGTGTTATAAACAATTTATATTTTGAATAAAATTCTTATTTTCAGTATTTTTAATCCTTTTTTCCATCTTTGTGTTGCTGATTTCCTGCAGTTTCTTTGCTGCCACTGCCTTTCCACAAGCACTCAATTTACTGAATTGAGTTTATAATGAAAGCTGCAGATTTAAAAATCTTGAAAATGACTTTGCAATTACATTAACATGTTAAAGCGTATCTGAGATTTTAGTGATTGAGTTAACATATACTGTACTCTAACTGTACACAGATGCCAGAACCAGTTAGTTTCCATGTATATCCATTAAGAAGGGTACTTCTTAGTTAGAAATTGCAGAAAAACTGCATAGAAACACAGAAAAGAGAATGATAACTCAATCCTATGCTGCAGTACTAAAACGAGTTTAATACATTGCAGTTTATCCAGAATGACATATCTAGGTTTAATAAAGATAGATGTTTTAGAAGTCATATCCCAAAGCCACAGCTAATGCCTGTGATTGCTTTTGGAGGATATGAAAGAAAGTACATAATTATACTGGTATAGATGCATGGTACAACAAAATTGTTTCCTTTATGGTAATGTAAAATGCAGAAGACCGTAACAGTCTCAGCTCTGGGTTTAATCGTCATGCCATTAGAGAGCTATTATCTACTTTGCAAATGTTAGCAATCCTGGCACTTAATACAAAACTAGGAAACTTACAAGGACTTAAATAACTTTTCCTGAGAATTAATTCCTGTTAGCGTTGATGATTGGAAGTCGTGCTGGGGTGCTGTAACTGTAAAGCTGTAAAAATATCACTGCTATATCGTCAATTTTATATTTATGATTTGCTCTGAGAAATGCTGTATAATTTCAAGATGTTACAGATAAACTTACTGGCAATATCCTCGCCATATATTTTCACATCTGAAACATAATGATCTCATCATTTCAGTTTTATTTTTACCAAGAAAATTTTGAAATGATAAATATCTGGACATTAACTGATTTGCATGTTTTCTATATATACAACTGAATGCTAATATAATTTCACTTGTAAATATTTGGAAATTCTGCAACAGCTCAATTATATTGCTGACAGCATCAGTGAAAGAGCAAATCTTGAGAAGCAGTCATAAAATGCAAACATCTTCACACTATACTAACCAACTGAAGCAAATGACTGCTTAAAAACAAATATTGAAACACCAGATGCAATATTAATAATAAAAGTATGTATAGTTTTTAAAGGGGAATAACTTTTTACAGTCTGTGTTAGTTATCCCAATTAACTGCTTCCCGACCACCCTATAGCAGAACTACTGCTACAGGGTGGCAGGGCTGTGAAAAATCACGTATATATATAGGTGATTCTGTATTTCCGGGCCCTACCTGCGCTTTTTATTAGCACTGATCACTGTATTAGTGTCACTTGGGATATCAGTGACAGTTAGTCAGTTCTCCCCCAGTGTCAGAATGCCCACCGCAGACCCGCAGTCCCGCTATAAGTCGCTGATCACCACCATTACTAGTATAAAGAAAAAAAATTCCAGTATATATACCGCCATTTGTAGACTCTATAACTTTCACGTAAACCAATTAATTTACACATATTGAGATTTTTTTTTTAGCAAAGACACATAGCAGAATACATTTTGACCTAAACTTATAACGAAATTAGATTTTTAAAAAATTTTTACTGGACGTGTTTAATAGTAAAAAGTAAAAATATAGTTTTTTTTCTCAAAATCTGTGTTTTTATGTTTATGGTGCAAAAAACAATGCACAGATGATCAAATACCACCAAAAGAAAGCTCCATTTGTGGGAAAAAAGGGACATAAACTTCATTTGGGTGCAGTGTTGCATGACCGCACAATTGTCAGTAAAAGTAACGCAGCGCCGCATCGCAAAAAATGGCCTGGTCAGGAAGGGGGTAAATCCTTTGGAGGGCAAGTGGTTAAAGTGATTAGCTTAAAGGAAACATTTCCTTTGTTCATGCAGGGCCATATAGCAGGTTCACTTAGTTGTCCCCCTCCTGGGCATTACCTTTACTTGCTCCCTTATTAGTCTGTTCTACCACCAGGACTAGGGAGCAATAGGCCTTTGTAAGCTCCAAACTGGCTTGTTGAGTCTTCCAAAAGACCTTAGACTTCTTTCCCATTCAATATGACATTGCTGAGCCAATTAAGAAGTAGCAGAGCTGTCATATAGGAGAAGGGGAGATTTACATGCTCACCCATAACTGGAAGTCCTGAGCATTTAATTTTGTGTGGAGCAAAGAATAGGTGAGTCTATGCCACACTGTTAGATGGATGGTCAGGGTAGAACAGTGAAATTTTACTTATCTCCTCACTATAAGGCAACTATACAATCAATATGTATTGATGTTTTGAAAACTCTGCTTATGTGTGTACAGAAGCATTCATATTTGCTTTTTAAATATTTAAGCATTGCTCCCTACTTAGTAGTACTGAACACTGCTTTACTGCTTCTCTCTTGATGCACAAGTCCAAGGTCAAATATGAGCTGACTGAAAGCAATAGAAACTCTAAAAGTCAAACTAATTATAGCTCAAAAGTTGTAAAGCAAGCACCATTTTAAATCTGGATATGAAATACACAAATGAAAATATGGAATCATCAAGAACACTAATAGTGGAAATCCATAACAAAATTTACTTTCAGGTTAATGTTACAGTAATAATCTAAAATGTGGATAGTTTCCATTTATGCTTTTTTTAAAATATCAAACAAACATTATAAATAGTTTAAAGTCATGCATTGTTTGCAATTTTCTCCTGCTGTGTCGCAGAATACAAGAATAGTAAATGGGTTAAAGCTGTTTATGAAATAAATATGCTCTGACTGGGTCTAATTTCAGGATTTACTAAATAGGCATACTTCCATTCATGTAGCAGAAGCATAATGCACCTTCTTCACACATTAATATGTATCCCACTAGTTTATTGGCTAGTGAAAAGTTCAGGCAAGTGAAGGCAGGATTACCTACATCTAGATAGTTTATTGAAAGGATCCCAACACATCTGACAACTCAATGTTCATAAATCTCACAATGTTCTTCAGGCTTTTGCTTTTCACAGTAAGACACATGGCATACCAATACACTAATCCTTGTATTTTAGGAGTTTTGGACCAACACTCAGCTATAGGTCATCCACTACTTGCTCATTTAAGACCTTTCCACTTCTCTTTGGATTGATGAGTGCCCAAATCCCACGTACAGAAGATTATCTTGCTGCATAATCCTCAACTGGCTTCTTCACGGGAGATTCATTGACAACTGCCTTTTAAGTCTTCCCTGAGGGCACTCTACACAGCCTGCTCACATAATTACACTCTGTCCATGGAAATGTTTTGGTATCTAACTTTATTCAGAGAAAGTATATTTATTAGTTCTATATTGGCATGAGGTAAGAGTCTTTGATATCCACTGCATACTTCTATGTTTCAAAAACATTTTTAGTACTTAATCCAGGCATTTTGTACTTTTGCAAAAAGCAGCACTCTGTAACAATTATGTAGCTAAAAAGCTATACATTTCAATACCAAATTTGGTAAAAGCGATAACTTCTTTTTGAATACATTCTTTCACAAAGTCATAACTATTACCAACAGAAAATTCTTTTTTCATCAAAAAGAATGTAAATATTGGATAAAAATTATTGGATCAGTGGTCCAAGCACTTCTTTTTTATTGTATACCAGAACAATGTGCATTCCACAAAGATGTCCATGTGGACTGCACATTTAGATGGACTTAATTAAGCAATCAGACTGGCTCTGGCTCCGCATTCTGCTAGCAGTGGTCCAAGCACTTCTTTTTTTATTGTATACCAGAACAACATGCATTCCACAAAGATGTCCATGTGGACTGCACATTTAGATGGAAATAATTAAGCAATCAGACTGACTCTGGCTCTGCATACTGCTAGCAGCACTCTTTAAGTTCTTCATGACTGGATCCTAATGCTTCATAAATCCTAAAGCTGAGAACAAAAGGATGGTGTTTTCACAGGAACAAGATATCAAATAATCATGAGGCATATGTCAGGAGGAAAAAAAACACATATTCAGTACATCTCTGCATTAGCCCATTTTATGCTTTTTAACAACCTGCAAGTACAAAAAAATGCACTCCGCTCCTAATTTCCTATTGTGGACTGACAACACACAGTATTTTTTAACTGGATGGTGTCAGCTCTTCCATTTATATTTTGCTAAACCACTCAACCACTCTAATGTCTTCTTATATAAACAGCATAGGGACTAGTTGATTTGTAGTACAAGATAAGAACATAGAGGGCTAAATAACTATGTGAGATAACACATGCAGAGATCACAGGACATAGGACAACTCTGAATTACTGCCAGGATTAACAGGTATTTTTTTCACTTATAAAACAGGTGTAACAAAATACCTTCAATTGCATATTTAACAGACCAAAAGGGAACAAATAAGAAAAGTTTGTTGATGAATTCTAAATTGATAACCTGTAAAGGCTATTATAGCAACACCTATGAACATTTTTTAGATACCGCAGTTTGTCGCCATTTCTCACATGCATGCAATTTTGAGACTTGAGAGGTTTGGCATCTATTTACCCAACCTAACATCATCTTTTATATATTTTTAAAATTCATGTTACTGTATTTTCCCTGAAAGTTTGTGTTTGATAAACAGCTGTGCAAATATTGTGTGACATGAAAAGTTGCAACTGAAACCATTTTATTCTCCAGGGCCTCTTCTTTCAGAAAATATATAATGTCTGAGGGATCTAAGTAATTTTTTAGCATAAAATGCTGATTTAACATGTGTGTGAATGTAATGTAATTGGATAGCAAGTGGTTAATGTTGCTCTTAAAGTATTATTAAAATTGCTGCTGTGCTGTCCACTAAACAGAATTGAAAAAAAAATTAGTTTGCATTGGTACATGTTTCCAGGGCTGTGCCCAGCCCCCCATGCTATTTGTTTGTCAATCCCTTGCCAATTAGCCTATAAAATCGTCGTTACTGTTTTTTAACATTTGGCTCTCATCGACTTCAGAGAGGTTTGGCACCCTAACTTTTGTTCTGAAAAACTGCCTTGAACCAAACCCAGGTACGTTCAACTCATGACTACTTCTCACCAGGTATTTCTTCTCACAAAAAGCTAAAATACTTATCTGTTAGATTTCCTGATGGTTGCTGAAAGTTCTCTCGTGCCTGCTGCCCACCTTGAACTCTGTTTGGACCTCAACTATCCTTTTGCTTGCTGTCTGCTTTGCATGTTGCCTGGCTTGACCCTATCTTGGACACAAGATATGTCTTGATGTCTAGTGTTATATCTTAGGGACATTAATGTATAGGACATCACATTAATTGATATGCTTTATTACTACAGTATTCCTCAACATGACACCTGTGGTTCCTGCATGTCAAGCGATGATCTCATCCTACATATGGGTAGGACTTACTCTCCAAAACACAGCAAAGCATTTTCAGTTTTACCAATTTTGTATAAAGGTTTAACTATTGATAATTATTGTTTTAGAGCGGTATCCGTTCCCTGAGGAAGAATCCTCCACTAAAGTATTTGAAACGCGTTGGATATAGGCTGAATGCACTTGTAGTTCCCTCAACTGAGGTTTCAAGATGGAAATCTGCTTCAAGAGATACTGCTAACTTTCCAATGCAATGATTACTAATATTGTCAAGCAAATATGTTGTCAAGAATTGTTATATTTTATTATTTTATTTGGGGACATATGTACTGTGTCAAATAAAATGTCAATTTTTTTTTTTAATTGTTTGGTTCATATATTCTAAGGTTGCCTTAAAAATCCCACCAAATGTAAGGTACGAATATCTTTATTAGAAAAATAGGGATGATGTCAAGCACACCCTAGGTTACACCAAATTATTTTTTTACTTGCTAAAATTTTTGATACCAAGATGATGCCTGGTATAACCTCTAAAACCCAAAGACATCATATGACATCCTATGAGTTTAAAGTAGTTAAATGGTGCCCTACTGAAAAAGTCTGAGAACTGCTCTTCTAGCCTGTCATACACCTAGACATTTGCCATACCTGCTGCCTTCTCAATATAGCCACCCTTTTTCTGTGACCTCTTGATGGGGAAAACCCGAGGGCCATGATCTATCAGCAAAGAAAACTGGGACCACTAGGGTCTCAGCTCATCTACAGCATCAGAAACTCTGTTGAAGACCAAACTCACATTTAAACTTTGGATTTTGGGGAAGCCTGTTTCACAACAAGTTCCTCAGCTTCCTCCATTCAGCTTCACAGAAAGATCATACTTGATGAGGCAGAGGCAACTGGGCAAGCCCTATGCAGGCAGATGATCGGCCTCCATAGTCAGACTTGAACTGTGCAGGCAGCCAGGCACGGTCCTAATAGCATGCAACTTCTCTGGAAGACCCAGTTATTTTGGGAAGCCTCACATTGAATGTTAACAAACAAGTAAAAACTTGTGTTCTGAGCTGTTTTTTTGAAGAAGTGATGCTCAGCTATACCCTGTTATACAATCTTATAGAAACTGGGTCTATTAGCCACATTACCCTGTTTGAGCCTAAGAGGCTTTGCGGTAAATGTCTGTGCAGATAATCTGTTTTGTATTAGTCTGAAGGGTATGCATGCTCTTTGCCATCCTGTACCTCATTTGAATTATTGCCTTTACTTTTGCTCCTCTTTAGTGAATGTTACAGTTAATCCCTGTCTGACCATTTGGCCTATTCTCTAAAACAGTACTGGACCAGTCACCAAGCACTAATGCTGAAATATTAAGGAATAGGGGTTGAGTCAAAACCTTATCTATACCCAGAAGTCTTTCCAATTTCTTCACTCTTATAAGCTGAATAAAGTAATAGAGGAGCAAAACAATGATAAGTATTTGCTACTGGAAAGAGAGGCATACAAGCAGTAACATGAACTAAATTAACGTTTTACCCTAAAATTGATACCTTTCTAATGATTTTAACTGAGATGCATGCAAATGTGCTAACAAGCTACCAGAAGGAGGGAGCAGAGTAAGCAAAGGAATAATCTCATTAGACTACCAGTTATCAATAGAAAGTGGTGTCATACTCCTGACTATGTTGTGTGCCCGAGCTGTGTAAATCTCAGGACTTGATGGGTAGAAAAAATTAAAAATTCTTCAGGAGATAAAACAGTTTCCATACAGTAATGTGCAAAAATTTTAGGCATGTGTGAAGAAATGCTGTAAAATAAGAGTGCTTTCAAAAATATATAATTGTTTATTTTTTATCAATTTGCAAAATGCAAAGTGAGGGAAGAGAAGAAAAATGGACATAAAATCAATATTTGGTGTGACTATCCTTTGGTTTCAAACCTGCATCAATTATTACACTTGCTCAAAGTCAGGAATTTTGTAGGAATAGAGTCAGGTGTATGATTAACCAATTATACATAGCAGTTGCTAATGATAATCAATTTCATATATGGGTTGGAACACAGTCATTAACTGAAACATAAACAGCTGTGAAGAAGGCTTAAAACTCAGTGAGGAACAACCAAACTCTGCTACTAAGGTGTTGTTGTGGAGGACAGTTTCATGTTGCAGGTCATATGCAATGGCAAGACTGAGCACAGTAAGACACTCCAACACTGGACTCAACTGGTCTCGGCCGATTTAAGTGTGGAGTCTGTGCAGCTACTATGCCAACTCCTCCCCTCTTCCTGCCTAATCACAGAAGCATTTATATTGTGTGAACTCATTCACAAAATACAAAGGCTTCTGTGAATGACCAGCAGAGGGGAAGGGTAGCCATAGCTGTTCTCTGTGCTTCTCTCTTCTCTCACAGACTTGAGCGTTGAGTGTATGCTCTGGCAGAGCCATAACCCTGTCAGATATAAATAATAGGGATATGCCCACAATGTGGAAGGGAACTATTAAGATGTCAACTACTCAATGTGCCATGCTACATCAGATATAGGACTACTCCAAAAGCTCAATTTTCTAGTTATTGGAGCTGCCAGACGGACAGCACTGTGGAGCTGTGAGCATCCCGCTCTAAGTAACGGTGTTTAGCTTCTGTTTAAATTGGTTTGTGTGAGTGTGTGTTTTTACAATAAAAAAGGAGTTAAATAATTACATACAGAGAGCACTATTTTCTGTATTTTGTATCCATGTTCATGTACTTTGAAGTAGAGCAGGAGAAGAATCTTTGAACCAATTATTTAACGGATCCCTGCTGCTAAAAGGGAACATGCGCTATTAGACCGTTGTTACAAGAAGATCTGTATTATGAGGTGAGAGTCCATTTATAAGCCTTTGATGGTGGTGGAGATTCATATATACACACCAAGATCTGTTGTTCTTGGGAGATGGACTTTCACGAATCATCACATGGATTGATTACTGCGTGGACTTTTGTTTATACAGTATATGTTATATAGTTACATTTCTATTTTTACACAAATATGTTGTTGGACACAGGATTTATTTATATGTGGGTATATTTTGACAATTTTCACTTTTGAAACATTTTGAAGTGCAAATAGTTTTCTGTGTGCGCACATTACACTAATTCACAAATATTGGGTAAACGCAAAGGGATTTTGTGTGTTAATTAGCTTAACTCATGGGGTGCCTGCACTATTTACAAAGTTGCTGAATTAACCGCTTCCCCTCCACCCTGTAGCAGAAATACTGCTACAGGGCAGCAGGGGTGCACAAAATCACACACACACACACACACACACATATATGATTTTGCACTCCCAGGTAGGTGTTGCCATTCGCAGCCTCGACTGTCAATCACCGGGTCCTGGCCAGTGATTACCAAGTATCTCTGATGGGAGAGAGACCTGTATGTAAACAATATAGATCTCTCCCCTGTCAGCTCCTGTACACTGCTTTGTATGGCTCCATACAAAGCAGTGTGCTTACAATGAAGCACACACACAGCCCCCATAGTGAAACAGCACACAGCACACAGTTAACCCTTTGATTGCCCCAGAAGTTAACCTGTCACGGTGTGCCCCATGCCCCCACCCCCCGTGCCTGCTGTCTCTCTGCCTGTCCCTTCACCCCTCCCTCCCCCCATGCAGATTCCTCACATCCTATCACAGCCTACTTCAAAAGCTGTGCAGGATGGGAGGAAGTGGCCCGTGTGGTGCGGGTCGCACCTCTCCTGGCAATGTCACCGGAGAGTTGTGACCCCCCACCAGGAGACCTCCGGCACAGGCCACCAGGATGTCTCAGTGCGTCCCCCCCGGCGGGTGCAGTGCGGGCAAGAGGCTCCCGCGCTCTGCGCCCGCCCGAGACAAAGGCCATGCTCACGAGAGCGCGGACCGAGTCAGGGGGCATGCCTCGGCCCTGGGCCAGACATTGCCAGGGCAACTGGGAAGCGTCCTGCTCCGGCCTTAAGAAGGCCAGAGCGGGACCCAGCCCGTGTGTTCATCCCCCACTCAAAAAGAGGAGCACTTTGTGGGGTCTGAGCTGAGGCCAGACCCCACAGCCAAGACCCTGCTGAGTCCCCGTGAGCCTCCTGTTGTCCCCGGAAAGCTGAGCCCCATGAGGATCCCTGTCTGCTGACCGATTTGTCCCTGGAAAGTTGCCCCTGTCTGCTGACCGCTTTGTCTCTGGAAAGCTGAGCCCCGTGAGGATCCCTGTCCACTGACCGCTTTGTCCCTGGAAAGCTTTTCCTGTCTGCTGACCGCTTTGTCCCTGGAAAGCTGTCCCTGTCTGCTGACCGCTTTGTCACTGGAAAGCTTTTCCTGTCCGCTGGCCGCTGTTTGGAGGTCCAAGCTGAGGCTAGACCCCACAGCCCAGACCCCGCTGAGTGTCCGCTGATCGCTGTTCGTCCCTGAAAAGCGATCCCTGTCTGCTGACCGCTTTGTCCCGGGAAAGCTGTTCCTGCCTGCTGACCGCCTATCGTGAGTGTCCCTGGAACCTGCCTGCTGCTGGGTGTCTGCAAGCCGCCTATCGTGAGTGTCCCTGGAAGCTGCCTGCTGCTGAGTGTCTGCAAGCCGCCTACCGTGAGTGTCTCTACAAGCCATATGTTGCAGAGTGCCCTGAACTGCCCCTATTGTGTGCCCAGATTACCCTTGCCTGAACTGCCCCTATTGTGTGCCGGGACTAATACTTGCTCGGACTGCCTATTGCGTGTTTGGAGTATCGTAGCTACCTGGACTGCCCCCCTGAGTGGTTGGGCCATCGCTCCCCGAATCGCCCTAGCGTGGGTCGGATTATAACTGTTTGGACTCTTCCCCCCTTTTTTGGGTACCCGGACGCCACCTTCCTACCCTGAGTAAGTGCCTTCCATAGTTCAATAAAGCTTTGTGTGTTTACCATCTTCTTTGTGTGTTCTGTCCCGCCTACACTTCCGTCACATAAGCAGTGTACTTACAATGAAGCACACACACAGCCCCCATAGTGAAACAGCACACAGTTAACCCTTTGATCGTCCCAGATGGTAATCCCTTCCTGCCCAGTGCCATTAGTACAATGTCAGTGATTTTTATTAGCACTGATCACTGTATTGGTGTCACTGGGGATGTAGCAGAATACATTTTGGCCTAAATTTATGACAAAATTTGATTTTTTAAATTTTTTTTATTGGACATGTTTAATTGCAAAAAGTCAAAAATATTGTTTTTTTCTCAAAATTGTTGGTCTTTATTATTTATAGCACAAAAAGTAAAAAATGCACAGGCGATCAAATACCACCGAAAGAAAGCTCTATTTGTAGGAAAAAAGGATGTAAATTTAATATGGGTGCAGCATTGCATGACTGTGCGAATGTCAGCTAAACTAACGGAGCACCGTAATGCAAAAAATGGCCTGGTCAGGAAGGGGGGTAAATCCTCTGGAGGGCAAGTGGTTAATGCTATTCAGTTTTTGGTAAATGTTTCAGTAAAAACAAAGGCCTTGGTTGCATAGGTTTATAAATATGTGGAAAGGTTCTGCTGTACAATGCAGATCTTAATATAATTTAAACACCACCATACTTGGGATATATAAATACAGCATTACCACAGTACTGGCAATGAATGTCATGAACCTGTGGTAGTGAGCCCTTGTAGACCGCCAACTCGGGGTTCCCCATGGCGCAGAGTCTAAGCCCCAGCCTGCTTCTTTAACAGAGCCCCTGATGGTGGGGATGGACTTGCAGCAAGCTGGGACCAGGTCGCGGCCCCCAGGTACACCCAGCTGAGGATGAGGAGACCGCTCGCGGGAGCAGACTAGCCGAGATCAGAACAGGAGGAAAACAAGCACAGTCAGAGAACGAAGCCGGGGTCAGTACATGAGTAATCAATGCATGATACAGGAGATAGCAACACACAGGAGCTCAGACAACTAGGAAGTTGCTCAGGCAAAGTGGCCTACACTGAGCATGTCTATATAGGCAGGCAAACAAGGAGGCGGGCCAGGAAGTGATGCAAGGGAAGGAAATAAAACCCAGAGAACAGCAGGCGACGCCCATAGGTGAGCACAGACAAACACACATGTGAAAGGGACAGGAACAGCACTGCAGCAAGGAGGTAAGAATACACAAACAAGAAACTGCAGGCTAACTTGTGACAATACGATTATGGATCTGACTCTTCAAACCTTAACCAAATAATCATAACCCTCAATTATTGTGCAGCACTAAGCTCGCTCAATCCATCTCTGCTATCAGAATCCTGCCTGATTGCTTGGGGTATAGATGCTGGTTACTGGGTACAGTGATTTACCATATGTGGACTGATCATTCTATAATTGTTTATACTGTATCATCTGTCAACATCTTCCACTGTAGTGGCTTCTTGAAAAATATTTTATATGGACACACACTTTACTATGAAAGTACGTTTATCAATCAATTTAAAGTTCCAGTTACTAGCTTACAGATACCATTTTAATTGTTAGTGTAATTGTTCAAGAAGCGTTGTTGATAATACAACTGCCACATTAAACATGAAAAGCAAGATAATACATGCAGTAAATGAATGGCTTTCTGTTTGCTGTGAAGTGATGCTCAATTGAATTTTGGGATATTATGAAAGGAATTGATGAACTGTCATAATATTCATTGTTATACATACCAGGAAAGTAAATGACTCATGTAATAACAGCCAATAAAAGAAATACAACTGATAGCTATAATTTGTTTGTTGCAAGTCAGTTTTTCCCAGTTGCACCACCTAATTCTGCTTAATTTGTGCATTATGCTTAATCAACTACATAATAAACTGCAAAATGCAAAACTCAGCGTAATCATGATCCCTAAAAGAAAAAGGTTTTGTAAACAGATTTTTGAAAATACAATGCTTTATTCTTGGGCATTTGTCAATTTGATTTACTGAGAATGGGGGGGGGGGGGAGAAATCTAATTTCATGCCAAACATTTAAATATAGATCCCATTGTTTATGGTCACTGCACTCTTTGATTCAATGCCTAAAATTATTAAACCCTGCAAAATGGATCACAGGTGCTGATTTAAATGCTATTAAGAACCCCATGCATACAAGCATAATAATCAGACCAAGACATGGGCATCATAAGGCATTTATTTAGCTTGAAAATATTGTGATGGTTATTATGTGTCACCCAAAAGGTAACTTGCTAATGACAGTTGGTGCCTGCACTTTTAAAGGTCTGTGATGCCCAAAATTGGTAGGAAGGGCTCCTGAACTTGCAACACTGTGATTGGCTACACAGTGCTGACATGATCTTATCAGCTCCTGATTGTCAGTAGTCAACTGTTACAGTTCTGGGGTACCAATGGAGTGTACCCAAGAAAAAGACAGGGAGATATATATGTAGCAGCTAGGTGATAGGGCCCTGCCATTGCATATAAGAAAATAGCTTTCATAGAGGGGTGATGAACAAGGTAATAATGAATAAAACTCTTTCCACTTTTGCCTAACCATCCCAGCTCAGACTATCATCATACATAAACAATTAAATACATAAATAATTCCAACACAAAAATTCTGTGAATTAAATTTAAAATATATCACATGTGTGGATACCAGTGTCCTAAACAGAGCATCGCATGAAAAACAAAGAACTAGAAATGGCATAAAGGACAGATTTTTAAAAATCTACTTTGTTGAATCATACGGTATTAATCTCAACCTAAAAATATCCTTCTTTGTGATTAAAGAGAATCTAAGACAAATTCAAGACACTAGCAAAATAGTGAAGCTCAAAGTATCTTAGCATGAATGTTATACATTTTCATTGTGCAAATAGTCCATGCCATCATGCAACATGGACAAGCATACCACCACCTGAAATACTCCACAGGCAGATGAACATTAGTCATCATCATACATAATTTTAGAAAAACTGATAACACAGACAATGTCTATCCTGTTCAAACTGAATGATTACCTCCTATAGAAAAACCATGGCAATGAAATAAACGAAATTCAAAAATATGGTTGGGCTTCTACTCACAGGCATATCCTAAAAAAACAGGGTAGAACTCACAAACCCTGTTTTACAACCCTTTAAACCCTTGTTGCTTGATTACTCCATAACTCAAAAATTCTTATTGAGAGAGCAAGGGACCACTGCCACTGGAAAAATGTTACGTTGCGAAAAGGATTCCATTGGCATAAAATTGTCAAAATATACATAGCTACTAGAGAGTGGCCTGAGTGAGCTGTTTTTACCACTGGAGGACGTTGGTCCTAGTACGTGTATGTATACAAGTGAGATAGGAACCCTAGATTGTAGGCTCTTCAGGGCAGGGACTGATGTGGATGTAAGGTATGTAATGTGCTGTGTAAATTTTTATTACTTGTAATTTTCACTACTTGTAATAAATACATTTAGAAATAAATGAACAGTTCTGTCCTCGGAAATGTATGTTGGTAGATTATTTGATTTCTGTACATAGATTGATAAATGATTTAGAAATTACAGCTAATTAGGATTGGATACATAAAAAATGTTATACATCAGAAAACTTTTCCTTGAACTGCAAGTTTAAATTGACTCCCATTTAATCCCTTCATGCCACTGCCTCCTGGCCCTTTAAGAGCTTTTAAATGCTGGGAGGCAGAGGCTGGCATTTTGGAAAGCTCTTGATCGCTAGTATGCATTGGGAGCTTTCCGGTCCCTGCCGGTGTCTGTGCTGGGAGCACTCAGGGTGAGTGTGCTCAGTACAGAGAAGTGTTTACATAGAGCCTTATATAAGCCCACCTGCCAAGGGGCCACATATATCCACCACGTCAGTGGGAAGAGTTCAACATTCAGCATTAACATTTTAGTTACTAAATAAATGAACACAGTTCATCTTCAAAGTCATCTCTTTAGTGTTCCCTACCAAACAGGATGTGTAGCATGTGGTCAAGTATCTACAAAGGAAGACTTGTCCTTTTAATATGTTTTACTAGGAATGTAAAGTAGAACAAGCTTACAACTGCTCCCATTCACCTTCTAACACCTATACTAACTACCCCATAGAAGGTAGATGCTCATACTTACCTATTCTCAGAGCACTCTGGTTCGGTCACATGAATTCCACAGTGGCCTTCTTCAGGGAGGGGAGAGAGTGCAGACACTGGATAGAATGCCTGGGCAGTGAGGTGACCCATAGACTTAATATGGTCATCCGTTGTCAGCTGTCCTTCTTCTCCCCTGAAGCTGCTGCTGGGAGACTATCATGACACTGGACCTGAATGCTCAGAGAATTGGTAACTATAAACACCTTCCTTCTACAAGGTATTTACCATAGGAGTTGGAAGGTGGGTTTAGGCAGTTTTAGGCTTAGTTAGTCCTAGTCTGGACCTCTACTTTAAAGTCTTAAATGTGGCACATAATTACATTTACTTCTGAGATGAATAAACAAGATCTAGTTTGGGGGCTTTTATTCTATTAATGACCAAACCTTTGTCAAGGACACAGTTACTGAACCATCATATTGTAGCACTGAGTGGCTACTATACTTGAGGAAACACTAAACAAACTGTCTTCAGCACTCAGCACTCCCCTGGTGGCCTCAGTATGCTGAATACTAGGAGTAGAACACTACTAAGTAGAGATTGCCTTTTCGTACCAGAGTGCAATTTTTTATTTCAAGCACTTCCAGTCCAGGCCTGATTGGTAGAACATAGATTTCTCTGTACTATAGCCACCCGCACTAACCAGAACACACAGTCAGAAATCCTCTAGAACACGGGTGTCCAATCTGTGGTCTTCCAGCTGTTGTGGAACTACAAGACCAATGAAGCATTGTAAGGCTGACTGTTTCAAGCATTACTCCCAAAGGCATGATGGGACTTGTTGTTCTGCAACAGCTGGAAGGCCGCAGGTTGGACACCCATGCATGGCCAGAATGATATAGTTAAATGGACTTACCAAAGAAAAAAAATAACTGATCAGTTATTTTGCAGTATGTTCTCAATTCTTGTCAAAATAACTTTCTTTGAAGGACTTTCCTATGTTTTACATTTTCAGCTGGATAGAGGATTACAAAATAATCTGAAAATTGTTATAAAGACATGCAGTTTTGAGATAAAATGCACTAATTGACCGTAAAAAGAAAGCATAGAAATAGCTTTGTACAATGCAAGTTTCATTTAAAGTAATTTCTTTGCTATGTCTCATAGCTGCTGCATTGCTTTCATGAATATGGAATTGGCACATTAAAATTCATGAGTAGCTGTCAAAAGAATCAGGAAGACTCTGTTGGTCTGAAAAAAAACTGTGACACTGCATGCAAGGGACACCTAATAGAACTGAAGGAAGTTGTTTCTAAGTGCTATGTCATCCCCATCAAGTGAAAATAAGCTGTTTATCACAGCTAGGAGATTCTGCATGACAATATATATTTCATGGTGTTACTATCTCAGAATAATCACTGCCAAGACCATAAAGTTGATGGTAAAAGGCTCTCCGAGCTCCCATAGCCTTTGTATAATATTGTTTTTAGTGGTTCTGTCCAGACATAAAAATATCCCTTGTAGATACTATGTATGGTGCAGTTTGTACATACCTTGGTAACAAGCACAAGCACTTGCGTGTTTGTTTGTGTGTGTGTGTGTGTGGGGGGGGGGGGGGGGGCAAATGTTTGTGCATACCTTGTAAGCATTGCTTATCTTTTGGTAACAAGCACAAACATTTGTAGGGTGGGGTGGGGGTCAAATGTTTGTACATCTCTTGGTGACAAGCATTAGTGTGTGGGGGAGGAATCAAATATTTGTACATACCTTGTAAGCATTGCCTATCTCTTGGTGACAAATGCAAGCATTACTGGGGAGGGGCGGTCAAATGTGTGCACAATCCTACAAACCTTGTAAGCTTTGCTTATCACTTGGTGACATGCATTGCTTATCTCTTGGTGACAAACACATGCATTAGTGGGGAAGGTCAAATATTTGTACATACACTACATTGCCAAAAGTATTGAGACACCCCTCCAAATCAAAATCATTGGATTCATGTGTTCCAATCACCTCCATGGCCATGGGTGTATAAAATCAAGCACCTAGGCATGCAGACTACTTGTACAAACATTTGTGAAAGAATGAGTCACTCTCAGGAGCTCAGGGAATTCAAGCGTAGTACCATAATAGGTTGTCACCTGTGCAATAAGTCCATCTGTGAAATTTCCTTCCTACTAAATATTCCACGGTCAACTGTTAGTGGTATTATAACAATGTGGAAGCAACTGGGAACAACAGCAACTCAGACACCAAGTGGTAGGCCAAGTAAAATGACATAGCAGGGTCAGCGCATGCTGAAGCGCACAGTGCTAAGAAGTCGTCAACTTGTCTGCAGAGTCAACAGCTAAAGACCTCCAAACTTCATGTGGCCTCCAGATTAGCACAACAGTGCATAGACAGTTTTATGCAATGGGTCTCTATGGCCGAGCAGCTGCATCCAAGCCTTACATCGCCAAGTGCAATGCAAAGCGTCTGGTGCAGTGGTGTAAAGCACGCTGCCACTGGACTCTATAGCAGTGGAGATGTGTTCTCTGGAGTGTTGAATCACTCTTCACTGTCTGGCAATCTGATGGACGTGTCTGGATTTGCTGGTTGCCAGGAGGCTGGTACTTGCCTGATTGCATTGTGCCAAGTGTAAAGTTTAGTGGAGGAGGGATTATGGTGTGGGTTTGTATTTCAGGGGTTGGGCTTGACACCATAGTTACAGTGAAAGGAACTCTTAAGGTATCAGCATACCAAGACAATTTCATGCTCCCAATATTGTGAGAACAGTTTGGGGATGGTCCCTTCCTGTTCTAACATGACTGCTCACCGGTGCACAAAGCAAGGTTCATAAAGACATGGATGAGCAAGTTTGGGGTGAAGGAACTTGACTGGCCTGCACAGAGTCCTGACCTCAACCCGATAGAACATCTTTGAGAAGAATTAGAGCAGAGACTGCAAGCCAGGCCTTCTCATCTGGCCTCAGTGCCTGACATCACAAATGCACTTCTGGAAGAATGGTCAAACATTCCCATAGACACACTCCTAAATCTTGTTGACAGCCTTCCCAGAGGAGTTGAAGTTGTTATAGCTGTGAAGGGTGGGCCAACTCAATATTGAACCCTACGGACTAAGGCTGATATGCCACTTAAGCTCATGAGTAAAGGCAAGCATCCCAATGTTTTTGGCAATATAGAGTACCCTGTAAGCATTGCCTATCTCTTTGTGAAAAACACAGTCATTATTGGGGGGGGGGGGGGGGGTCAAATGTTTGTACATACCTTGTAAGCATTGTTCATCTCATGTTGACATGCACAAGCATTTGTGGGGAGGGAGGTCAAATATTTGTACATGACTTGTAAGCATTGCTTATCTCTTGTGACAAGCACAAGCATATGTGGGGGGAGGGAGGGAGGTCAAATGCTTAACATTGACTATCTCACAGTGGTCAATATGTTACCTTGTGGAAGGGACCATAAGAGCAAACACCTAAATACACAGTAATTTATGAATACTAAATGTGTATGTGACGGAGCGTAGGCAGGACAGAACACACAGAGTAGATGGTAAACGCACAAAGCTTTATTGAGGCAAACAGATGACAGTCACTGAATAGGGGAGTTTGCAGGGAGGGTGAATACGCCAGTCCAGGGCGACACGGAGGGACCAACACACTTAAAGTCCAACACTGAGAGCCAAGGGAGAGTCTATGTAGCAAGTAATCCAACAGGGAGTTTGGTGTGAGTCTCTGTAGCAAGTAATCCAACGGGGGGTTGGTGTGAGGTCAGCACAAGAACAGTTCAAGTGAAGCAGGCAGAGAGCATGTATTCACGGATCTCTGGTGTCTAGAAGACAGTCTTCCCCAGCTCTGGGAGACGGGGGGTCCTAGGCAGCCTTGGGTCTCTGCCAAGCCTGGCCATGAAAAGGTCCCAGCCGCAGCCCGGGCCCCTTCCGTCAGCTACACAACGGTGAATACCTTGGGAGCTCTGGCATCAGCTTCTTAAAACTGGTCGGACCCCCTAGTCACCTAGGCAACTGGGGGGTGGAGGTAGCGTGGCTCCAGCTTGTCTTAGGAATGCCTTTCATCTTTGCAGGAGGGGAGAGGGGCACGGATGAAAGACGGTAGAGAGAGCAGGGACAGAGCAAGGGGCTGAGAGGGGGGGGGGGCAGCTGTGACACTGTATGTTCCATTGGCTTTGTAAATTTGGTTGATTTAGCAGTACTGGCCTCTAGGTTAGTACTGTTTTAAAAAAAAAAAGAAAAGATTCATGAAGGTATAGAGGTAGCATACAAAATCAGAAACATGAAATTACAATAAACATATATAAATATTTGAAATGGGGTTCCCCCTTTAATTTTACTTCATGTTTAACAAAGTGATGAAAAACTTCTCTTTTGAGAACAGAAACTCAACATGAAGCTAGCGCCACGACTTTTGAATTCTTCTAGTTCTGATACACTCAAAGTACTGTGAATGTGTGCATAGTGTGACATTATTTCAGAGCAGACAACACACCAGCTATTAATTTATTTTTCAGTATAATAGGCAGTGAAAGAAATAGTAGTGTTTAGGAATGTAGAGTAGTAAGACAGCACAGGCAGGAATCAATCAAATAGGTACAATATGTAAGTCATTAAAATACATTTGCCTTCTTATTTAATGGTGTGAATCAGTCCCAAAATGACTCTACTCCACAAATAGTAAGAGGAATTAGGGTTTAGTTTTTTTGCATTTTTTTTGGAAGGGGCCAATGCTGTACTAGTCTCAGTTTTAACTTTTCATCATTAAATAAAGATTATGAAAACAGAAGGAGGAAGTACTTCTGTGATTGGGCCTCTTTCTTTTTTGCAGCTACTGGTAGTTTTAACTAGCAATGAAAATAGGTGTTATGATGATGGAGAACCCATTCTGAGGCAGCAGAATAATAATTAGCAAATCAAGAATGGGCAACTGACAGTGAAAGCCTATCTAATCATTATTTATTTTGATGGCTATCAACCTTTTTTACACTCCCTGGTAACAGTCTGGTGCATTTTTTGGAGACAGAAAGTGGCTCACATTAAGAGAAAGCAACATGCAAGAACTCCAGTGCTTAAAGAAGAGGAGAAGTTGTCAAGCAGAGAAGTTGTCATAGTAGATCACTTCAACAGAGAAACAGCAAGAGAGGATTTTAATTCTATTAAGAAAGAGGGCAGAAACAAAAAAATGACACAGGTTCTAAAATCGTCCTCACATTGCTACAGAATGTGGTTATATTGCTATCCAAAAAACATATATCATTACAATTATCATCATCTCCCAGATTTTCATACGACACTATACATTGAGAGACATATGATGTGTAGTAACAATTTAATATACTGACTAGCTTTAAATTGTTAACACTGCCCCTATCTACATTAAACATGAGAATGTATGAATAATTGCTTCATTTTGAAGTAATTAGAATTCTCTCTCATTACCAGCAGGGTGTCTAGATAATTATATTGTAAAATGAAATGTCTGTGTAAAGGCATTTTTTGTTCGTACAACAATTACATTGATGATTAATGTATATAAATGACAATATTCAATATAAATACAGAACAGCAAAAATTAACCATATCCATCACTAGTGACAGAACAAAAATGAGATGGAATAAATAATCACTGTTAAGGGGTCCCAGCACACAAAATTTAGTTTTGTAGCTTATTTTTATCTGCTATCTGCAATCTGCAGACTGTTCAAGGCCAAATATTATATTATGGACTGTGATTTATATTAACACTTCATCCGATTTGTGAACGTGATGGGAGAGTGGATTAAACCATCCACACAGTGCAACCTGATGGCGTTCCACCAAAGAACAACCTTGTTTTAATTTTCTTCCAAGCTTTCAAGGGCTCTTCTTTAGTAATAACACCATTGCATACCTATTTTACATAACAATAATAATAATCAAAGATAAAGAGTTACATATCTAGAGCTACATTGTTCAAATTTATCAATAAAAAATTACCTTTGAAAAGAAAATGTAGGTGCAGTCCTATTTAAATGCTCATAAAATAAACAATCATCGGTAATAAACAATATATGGACACAGACAATACAAAACAAATAAAAAAGGTCTAAAGAACCAGACCTATTAATGATCACAAAAAAATGTGCCCCCAATCCACATGGGGATATAATAATCGTGACTCCCAAGTGTCTTAATAAGACACCATATTAATCCACACAGATGTGAATCCCTAATAAGGGATCAGATAAACACACTAAGTGAGACACACATCACATTTAAATAATTCAGTGGCAAAACAGTCCATAAATCAGTGTAGTGATCTTCCAGTTCATGCACGATGTGGATGTCAGCACACCCTCAATGTGAACCCCAAAGAAATGGCTGCAATGGCCTCTCATCTTCACTTCATGACCCTGCAGGGCCACAAAGCAAATAAACTCTCCTCTGGATCCTCAAAGCAACCGCTCTAATACCCAGACTATGTCAGCAGGCAATCACTAATTCATAGATCCACTGGACCGGTCAACAGGCAGCTTAGCACACTCATAGAGATCATATGCCCATAAAATAGAGAGAGAACACAATCTCCATAGTGTATTACTGTTTAATGGCATACAAAATCAAGGAAGACAAAAGTGCACTCACATAGATGCAGCTTGCATCAGGTAGAAACCATATATCAAGGTAGAATCCAATGTGCACAATGTACATCATATATCAAGGTAGAATCCAATGTACAAGGTGTTCTGCATGAAAATAGCGCTAGTAAGTATTCAAAAATGGCACCACGCTGGAAGTACGTCACCCGTGAATGCCGTCGATGCGTTGCATCACGTGACCTTGTGACTTCATCAGGACATTATGATTGGTTGGCCGCACTTCCTTATAAAGCCGGGAGCCGCACCAATCAAGAGTGTTGGGTGGCGCTCCAGCTGCCATTTTCTTGTGGCACATAAACTAAGGACATTACATTGATCAATATGAAGGCTGGGAGCCGCACCAAATAAAGGTATTGAACGGCGCTCCTACTGCCAAATTATTGCAGTGCATCCTGGAATAATAACAATAAGTAAAGCGCAAATCAGTACCACTGATGAGCATCTATATGAATATAGAGGGAATGTTTATATCGCACATGCCCATATTAAACTAGTAGAAAACATATATAACATGCAGGACAAATATAAAAATAAAACAACCAAAATAATTCTTTATTAGATGAAAATAGAAATCTAATAAATAGGCACACAACCATAAATAAAAATATAAATAAGTACACATGGGTACTTGATATAAAATCATACTAAAATAAAATATTAAAATAACCAATCCTAAAAAATATCAAGCCATAATAGGAGACAAAATGTAAAAAGGAAGACAAAATGTAAAAAAGAATAAATAAGGGTGAAGGAAAATAAAAGCAAATATCAAAAAAATAAATAAAAAATATATAAAAACGCTAAAAAATACACAAGTATATAAAAATGTGTACAAATAAAAAACACTTTGTTAATGCGTAAACACTCACCATAAGAGACATGTTAATAAATAGATAAAACATTATCGATCACTAATGAAACAATTTAAATCGAACTCAATGTTAAGCCCCATAGTGGTATGCGTATCCATTAAAAAAATAAGTTAGGACTCCACCTGACTAAGAGATCTCACTTTATGACTACCTCTCCAGTGTTTCTGAAATCTAACCGCTCCCCAAAATTTCAAATCAGAGGGATCTTTATTATGGCACTGTAAAAAGTGTTTTGAAACACTGTTTGGGAAACCCTTTCTTAATATTACGAACATGATCTTTCAACCTAACCCACAGGGGTCATTTAGTCCTACCTACATATTGTAGGCCACAGCTACACTCAAGTACATAATCATCCCTCTCCATTCTGCATGATATAAAATCATTGATCTTAAAAGTTCTCTCATTACTCGTAGCTATAAATGAGAATTTTTTAGAATTCTGTCCTTTAGTAGCCTTGCAGGCGTAACAAGTCCTGCAAGGGAAGAACCCCTTCTGATCAAGGAAAGTGGGTTTATGATTATTGGTGGGCGGATCCAACACATTATGGACAAGCTTGGATCTTAAAGTAGGGGCCTTTCTATAGATAAATCTTGGGGCCAGAGGTAGCAATTTAGCAAGAGTGGGATCCGTCAAAAGGATAGGCCAATGTTTTCTAAAGACCTTTTCTATTTGTTTATAATTACTAGTAAAATTTAAACAAATGGCCATTTGATTGTCGAAACCTTCTTTTTTGGGTTTATCCATGAGAAAAATGCTTCTATCTGTATTACCTATTTCCTTAATCCTGTCCTTAATACTTTCTCTCGAATATCCTTTTACAATAAAACGTTCTTTCATAGTCTAGGCCTGTTCATAAAATTCTTCTACAGTAGTGCAATTTCTCCTGTCCATCCCAGATAATGATAACGTCAGCGATATATCTCTTATATAAAATTAATTGCAGTGGGGTCTGACTATAAACTGCCTACTCCTCCCAGTGGGCCATAAACAAATTGGCCACACTGGGAGCGAATCTTGCCCCCATAGCAACACCCTTAACTTGCATATAAAATTGTTTTATATGTTTTATGGGCATATGATCTCTATGAGAGTGCTAAGCTGCCTGTTGACGGTCCAGCGGATCTATGAATTAGTGATTGCCTGCTGACATTGTCTGGGTATTAGAGCGGTTGCTTTCAGGATCCAGAGGAGAGTTTATTTGCTTTGTGGCCCTGCAGGTTCATGAAGTGGAGGTGAGAGGCCATTGCAGCCATTTCTTTGGGGTTCACATTGAGGGTGTGCTGAGATCCACATCGTGCATGAACTGGAAGATCACTACACTGATTTATGGACTGTTTTGCCACTGAATTATTTAAATGTGATGTGTGTCTCACTTAGTGTGTTTATCCCTCATTAGGGATTCACATCTGTGTGGATTAACATAGTGTCCTATTAAGACACTTGGGGGTCACGATTATTATATCCCCATGTGGATTGAGGGCACATTTTTTTGTGATCATTAATAGGTCTGGTTCTTTAGACCTTTTTTATTTGTTTTATATTGTCTGTGTCCATATATTGTTTATTACCGATGATTGTTTATTTTTAGAGATGAGCGAATCGAACATGACGAAGTGGAATTCGTTCCGAAGATTTGGAAAAATTCTATTCGCGACGAATCCGAAGATTAGCAAACTTCGGATGCACGAATCAAATTTTCCCAAAAATGGCGGCGACATGTGTGGCGACGGAGAAAATGGACAGAGAAGATGGGGCGGGGATCTCTGGGAAGGCGCGCAGACAAGGCGCGCTGACCCATAATGCATTCATGACATGTGATCGCATTAGCCAATCAGCAGCCAGCCAGCACTGTGTAATGGTGGAGCTATAAATCGCGGACATCTTAGAATTCTCCATTAGCCTCCGGTCATTCAAGAGAGACAGACCTGTGTGTATTAAGGGACAGAGTTAGGGCCACAGAGACTTTAGGGCCACAGAATCGTTACTCAGGGACACAGAATCGTTACTCAGGGACACAGAATCGTTACTTAGGGCCACAGCTATCAAAGAATCCAAAATTTAAAGTGACATACACCCTTTTTTTTTTGGGTGGCTGTCGTGCACAGTTGGTGCTGCAGTTTGCCGATTGTGCAAAATAAACTGACTTTCTGCTTCACAACCACTATTGTACGTTCAAAGAGTTAAATCCATTTACACGCCGGCTGGCGGTAATATTTTTTGGGTGATTAGTGCATTCCAGTGACACAAATGTACAGTTTCCAGCCAACGGCAAGCTGCAATTGACCGATTGTGTACAATAAACTTACTTTCTGCTTCACAACCACTATTGTACGTTCAAAGAGTTAGATCCATTTACACGTCGGGTGGCGGTAATATTTTTTGGGTGATTAGTGCATTCCAGTGACATAAACGTACAGTTTCCAGCCAACGGCAAGCTGCAATTGACCGATTGTGCTAAATAAACTGACTTTCTGCTTCACAACCACTATTGTACGTTCAAAGAGTTAAATCCGTTTACACGCCGGCTGGCGGTAATATTTTTTGGGTGATTAGTGCACTCCAGTGACATAAACGTACAGTTTCCAGCCAACGGCAAGCTGCAATTGACCGATTGTGCTAAATAAACTGACTTTCTGCTTCACAACCACTATTGTACGTTCAAAGAGTTAGATCCATTTACACGCCGGGTGGCGGTAATATTTTTTGGGTGATTAGTGCATTCCAGTGACATAAACGTACAGTTTCCAGCCAACGGCAAGCTGCAATTGACCGATTGTGTACAATAAACTGACTTTCTGCTTCACAACCATTATTGTACGTTCAAAGAGTTAGATCCATTTACACGCCGGGTGGCGGTAATATTTTTTGGGTGATTAGTGCATTCCAGTGACATAAACGTACAGTTTCCAGCCAACGGCAAGCTGCAATTGACCGATTGTGCTAAATAAACTGACTTTCTGCTTCACAACCACTATTGTACGTTCAAAGAGTTAAATCCATTTACACGCCGGCTGGCGGTAATATTTTTTGGGCGATTAGTGCATCCCAGTGACATAAACGTACAGTTTCCAGCCAACGGCAAGCTGCAATTGACCGATTGTGCTAAATAAACTGACTTTCTGCTTCACAACCACTATTGTATGTTCAAAGAGTTAAATCCATTTACACGCCGGCTGGCGGTAATATTTTTTGGGTGATTAGTGCATTCCAGTGACCTAAACGTACAGTTTCCAGCCAACGGCAAGCTGCAATTGACCGATTGTGTACAATAAACTGACTTTCTGCTTCACAACCACTATTGTACGTTCAAAGAGTTAAATCCATATACACGCCGGGTGGCGGTAATATTTTTTGGGCGATTAGTGCATTCCAGTGACATAAACGTACAGTTTACAGCCAACGGCAAGCTGCAATTGACCGATTGTGCTAAATAAACTGACTTTCTGCTTCACAACCACTATTGTACGTTCAAAGAGTTAAATCCGGTTTTATTTTTGGGGTGCTTATTGAATTAAAGAGTATGTCAGACAACACGCAGAGGAGTGGCAGAGGAGGCAATGTTTCAGGAGCGAGCAGACGTGGCAGCAGAGGAAGGGGTCGAGGCAGCACTAGTCGCAGCCAGAGGCCAGTGCTCCCGGTGTCATCCAGCGGTCGTGTCTCCACCGACAACCCTGCCGTCATCGATTGGTTGACTCGGTCGTCTTCCTCTTCCCAGGTCACCTCTGACACCTACAGCCAACGGTCGGTGGGTACGTCAGACACAACCGTTAGTTGGCATGGCCCGGGAGCAAGCCCACTGAAATCACGTGTCCTCGACCTGCCCCTGTCCTTTGGTGTTCCCTCACCAAGCGAAGTATCGCATGCTGTGGGCTCAGCCCCACTGTACAGTGAGGAAGAGCTAACAGAGGGCGGTCAGGAACGGGGGGAGACATCCGCCTCTTCAGCAGCCAGGCGAAGAAGTACTGGCGAAGAGAGTGGCTCGGTAGCCGGTCTAGAGACAGGTCTGTCTCCTGACCCACACGCAGCCGAGGGGGCTAGTAGTGACGCGGAGACCCTAATTGATGATGATGAGGCTGATCGCACTTGGCAGCCTCGTCGTCATCAGGCTATTGCTTCCGCATCATCAGGAGAAGAGGGTGCCAGCTTGGCAGCGAGCAAAACAGTCGGTGGGTTGCCCAGGAGGCAGCAGGGTCGCAGCAGTGTCAGTGGAGCCAAACGGCCACGGAGTAGAGCACCAGCTCCACTGCAGCCTACCACCACGGCCAGTAGTGGCGCTGGTGTGCACGGAGGAAGTAGCAGTCAGCCAGTGAGGAGTAGCGGGGGCAAAGTTTCCTACTCGGCGGTGTGGCAATTTTTCGTCAAGCCGCCCGAGGAAGTAAACGTAGCCGTATGTCGACTATGTGGCCAGAAAGTCAAGCGTGGCCAGGGGGCCAATGTTGGGACTACAGTGTTGCGTCAGCATATGCAGCGTCGCCATTCGGTGGCCTGGGAAAACCGTGATAAAGATACGGCGGTTCTGCCTGCCCCAGCCCCCGCTCCATCACCCGCTCCGTTACTTGCTCCGTCACCCGACGTCAATCGCCCTCTATCAGCCAGTCAAGGCTCCAACACCTCTGCTGAGGGGAGTTGTCGCTCGTTGGCATCTTCCGCTCGTTCAGATGCTCCTTCTCCTGCTACTCCTCTTCACGGATTCCGTCAGCAGTCTTTCTTGGAATCCGTTTCCAAGAGACAACAGTTTGCGAGCACGCACCCGACGGTGCAGAAGCTGAACGTCCTCCTGTCCAAGTTGCTGGTGCTGCAGTCCCTCCCTTTCCAAGTGGTGGACTCAGCACCTTTCCGAGAAATGATGGCTTGTGCCGAGCCGCGGTGGAGAGTGCCAAGCCGGCATTTCTTCGCCAAAAAGGCAGTGCCAGCCCTGCATTCACATGTAGAAGAGATGGTGGGCCAGTCTTTGAGCATGTCGATCTCTGCCAAAGTGCACGGCAGCGCCGACGTGTGGAGCTGTAACTACGGTCAGGGACAGTACATGTCATTTACGGCCCACTGGGTGAACGTGGTGCTGGCACAGCCGCACCAGCAACTTGGACAGGTCACGCCGCTTTTGCCTCCACGTTTGCACGTCCTTGGTCCAGAAAAGATGTCCGCCTCTACCACCTCTTCTTCCGCCGTGTCCTCAGCCGCCACCCCCGTGCCAAGTCCCATTACCCGACCGGCATATCACATGTGCAGGGCGCAACGGTGTCACGCTGTGCTGCACCTGGTATGCCTTGGCGAACGTAGTCACACAGGGGAGGAACTTCTGAGTGTAATGAACAGAGAAATCGACAGATGGCTGTCTCCGCGCAAACTGAAAATCGGAACCATGTTGACCGACAACGGAAAGAACATGGTGTCTGCTCTGCGTCAAGGAAGGTTGTGCCATGCGCCATGCATGGCTCACGTGTTCAATCTGGTTGTCAAGCGGTTCCTAAAATCCACCATCCCACTGCAAGACATCCTTAAAATGTCACGTAAACTTTGCATGCATTTCAGCCATTCCTACACCGCAAAGCACACCCTCCTTGAGCTGCAGCGGCAGAACGGAATTCCACAGCATCGCCTGATCTGCGACGTTGCAACAAGGTGGAATTCAACCCTACATATGTTAGACCGCCTTTACGAACAGCGAAAGGCCATCACCGATTTCCTGATGTTACAAGCGGATAAAGGTACTCCCCTGTGTAACTTAGATGTCAGCCATTGATCTTCTTTGCACCCACGGCATCACCTCATAGAATCTCTGCATTGCATCTGCAATCACAACGCTGACTTCCCGGATCGCCACTCAGCCATTGGACTCTTGATAGTCGTCTCCCAACACTGCTGCTGGGGGGACTTTTTAACCTAGGCCTGTGTATGGCCTTCAATTGAAGCTGCTTCCGCTCCGCCACTCTGCCATTGGACTCTTGATAGTCGTCTCCCCACGCTGCTGCTGGGGGGAATTTTTAACATAGGCCTCTGTATGGCCTTTAATTGAAGCTGCTTACGCTCCGCCACTCTGCCATGGGCCTCTTGGGTATCCCAGAAGCTGCTCAGCGGGTCAGGGCAATAAAGCTCCCGGTTCGCAGGTTGTTCCGTCTTATGGATGGAAGTACGACGGTATATGATCTTCTTCGCACCCACGGCATTACTTCGTAGAATTTCTGCATTGCATCTGCAATCACAACGCTGACTTCCCGGATCGCCACTCAGCCATTGGACTCTTGATAGTCGTCTCCCCACACTGCTGCTGGGGGGACTTTTTAACCTAGGCCTGTGTATGGCCTTCAATTGAAGCTGCTTCCGCTCCGCCACTCTGCCATTGGACTCTTGATAGTCGTCTCCCCACACTGCTGCTGGGGGGACTTTTTAACATAGGCCTCTGTATGGCCTTCAATTTAAGCTGCTTACACTTCGCCACTCTGCCATGGGCCCCTGTACCGCCTCCTCTTGCTGCTGCCAGGTCCAGAGCGTGTCATGGGTCCCTGTACGGCCTCCCATTGCTGCTGACTTCATCGCCAGACTCTGCCATGTGCCACTTTCAGGTCTCCTTACACTGTTGGTGGGTTCCATTTTGTGATAGGGTGCTGTATGGCCTTCCATTGCTGCTGCCTCCACCGCCACCCTGCGCCATGTGCCTCTGTCGTCTGCTCACGCTGCTGACGGCTTCCGCTTTTTAACCTAGGCCTGTGTATGGCTTCAGAATAATGCTGCCTACACCGTAACCCTGCGCCATGTGCCTCTGTCGTCTGCTCACGCTGCTGCCAGGTCCATACTGATTCATGGCCCCCTGTACCGGCTCCTCATGAACGTGGTTCAGCGGGTTTGCATCACTTAACGGCAAATCGTTGACAAACGCTGGGACGTTCAGTGTTGTGCGCATTAAGCCAGACACCAAAGGGCAGCACAGACCTGTTATTACTCGCTCAAGCATGGCTGAACAAAACCAGTCTCTACCACAAATTGGACCCAGACCTGCCCAGGGTCTCGTAAGTAGATTGCACGGAGGAGTAGAGTTCGTTATTGGAATTAACTGTGAGGGACTTTTAAACCTAGGCCTGTGTATGGCCTTCAATTGAAGCTGCTTCTGCTCCGCCACTCTGCCATTGGACTCTTGATAGTCGTCTCCCCACGCTGCTGCTGGGGGGACTTTTTAACATAGGCCTCTGTATGGCCTTCAATTTTAGCTGCTTACGCTCCGCCACTCTGCCATGGGCCCCTGTACCGCCTCCTCATGCTGCTGCCAGGCCCGTAATCTGCCATGGGCCCCCGTACCGACTCCTCATGCTGCTGCCAGGCCCGTAATCTGTCATGGGCCCCTGTACCGCCTCCTCATGCTGCTGCCAGGTCCAGAGTGTGTCATGGGTCCCTGTACGGCCTCCCATTGCTGCTGTCTCCATCGCCACACTCTGCCATGTGCCACTTTCAGGTCTCCTCACACTGCTGGTGGGTTCCATTTTGTCATAGGGTGCTGTATGGCCTCCCATTGCTGCTGCCTCCACCGCCACACTGTGGCTCCACACTCTGGTTTTGGCCCCGTGACTGCCCAAATGAGTGAAGTGTGCGGTGATTCTAAGATCGACGGCACTCATCTGCATGTCATACTGACTGACAGTATTATTTCTCTTCCCCAGCAGACTCCAAGGGCATTTAAATTAAAGGTACAGTGTTCTGCACTAATATAAAGGCTCTCTGAAGCCTAGAAACACCCTTTTTATAAGTTAAATCCGCAGCGAATATATTCGGCTCGAAGCGAATTTATTCGGCGAATTCGGCGAATCAGCCGAACCGAATTTTTGAATAATTCGCTCATCTCTATTTATTTTATCACCGCTGCATCATTATTATGTTTATGTGACATTAGACCTATATGGTATAGGATGGGATGCTAGCTGCGTTCTAATAGCTACACATTGTTTTTTATCTTACATAAGAGAGCAGGAGGATCTTGTTTATCCTAATTAAATGCTCATACATTATTCCATAGAAAACCGGTAAGTACACATTGTACATGAAAACAGTTAGAACTTTCCTACCCTTCATCAAGTTCACAAACCATGAACCTAATGAAGGGTGGGGACTAGTGATTGGTCAAGCACTCCCCCGTTCGGTTCATAGTCAAACATTCAAACAGACTTAAAGTTCGACCATGAACTTCGAACAGGGCCAATTTAATGAGGGGTATCTTACCGCATCTGAGTAAGTGGTAAGATACTACTCAGCTACAAAAATACTGCATGAGTTATATTATTAAGTCATGCGGTATTTTAGTAGTGAAACATTCTTTAATGTTTCAGCTGTCAGTGGGGTTCCCCACTGACAGCTGAATGTCAAAAGAATTGTCAGCATTGTCCATCAATTCAAAATTAACAAGGGGGCCCCCATGCGAATGAGTATGCGGTACATGACATGGTACTGCTACCCATTCACAAAAAAGAAGTGTAGTAAAAAAATTACAGGAGACAGTCTTTGAAAAGTCCTTTATTAAAAACAAAAATAAAAAAATATCCCCTGAGGTAGATCCAATGTCAATCACGATGCCCGCCGCCAAAAAAATGCTCTCAACGCTGCGCCACAATGAAAGTTCTTAAATACTGTGATGACATCACAAGGAGGTGTGGTTATACTCACCCCTGGTGATGTCATCATGTGCTATGATTGTCCAAAGCATTGCAGCTGACATGGTCAGGTACATTGCTGCTGCCAATCACAATGCAGGGCACAGTGCATTGTGGGGCACGGCGGGCAAACGCCCTTACTGTTTGTGTGTTCGCCAAACACACGAATGGCAGATGTTCGAGCCGAACTTATGTTTGACTCAAACATCAAGCCCAACCCTAGTCTTTGGGGGGAAATAATATACATGAATTTAAGTTCGACTCAAACATGAAGCCCATCTCTAGCGGGGGCGACCGAAGACCCCAAATTTTCTTAATGCAATTTCTATGTACCATTTTCCAGTGGAATAATGGACGAATGGGAATTTAGAGAGTGCTGTGCTTTTTTTTTTTACATTAAGTAGCAGAGTGGAATCTGCTAGTGATTGACACCCTACCACAGTTCACATGCAACTCACCAGTCATGGTTTGAGTGTGTATGTCTGTGTGTGTGTGCGTCTGTGTGTTTGGGGTGGCATGGGGTGTGCATGATTGCTGTGCAATTGAGCCAATGCTGCAAAATGAGCCAGCTATCCTATACATTCAGCACAGCACAAATGCCAAAATTGAGGGAAAGGCAGACACAGTCACTTTACACGGAAGTTATAATAAGACATGGAGCATCCACAAGAGTGGCATAGGGTCAACATTATATAGGGAATTGAATCTCTGGCAGTTATGGAAGCAGAGAGACCAAAATACACTAAATCAGGTTACAATAAAACAGACTATGAAGGTCAATCAGCTATTGCATGAGGAGAGGAGGTCCACAATCCTAAATTTTATCAAAGGGAGTAGAGTGGCCTCTGTTTTAGTGTGTTAACTTATAGGAGGGGAGAACAGAGTTAATTTGAAATATCCACACACAGATCGTTAAAAGGTAAGGGGCCTTCCAATTAAATAAGACTCATTTTCTAGCATAAAATAGGTCCATAGGAAGATGTCCCCATCGATTATAATTAGCCCTAATCACACCCCTCCCCCCTCTATTCTTAGCTATTTTTGGCTAGTTTTTTTAACTGTCTTGCCCAACTTTAATTTTTATTTGCATTCTTTTTACTGTTGTATTTTAAAAATACACAAGAAAGTCAAATAATTTATCACATAACCATTTAAATAACTTTGCAGACTTTGTTCCAAAATACAAACATTTTGGACAAATCGCAAAATAAGATTTGTATTTCTGTTTGCCTTTAAAATATGTAAAAAATGTTGTTGCAAGAGTCAACTAAGTGCTTGAAATGGGGCTGAAGCACGGTGTTGTAATGTTTTAATATTTCTATGTGCAGTAACCTTCCTGTTCCTCCCACTATCCTTTAGCCATGATCTGCCTGCATAGCATAGAGACACCACAAAGATCCAGTGACTATGTCACTGGGACTAAAATATAGTATTTGGAGTAGCTGAACCAGAAAAGACAAAATATAAGCAGATTAAACTTTAGCTTCAAGCTTGTGACTGCAATCATTACTTTTTGATCTTTGGGATGTACATGTTTACTAAAATACTACTATCAGAAATGCTGGTTTAAGTCTACAAAACCCTATCCATGCAGTCCGTAAATAGACATTTTTTAGGAAAAAATAAAAAAGCCAGTTTCTTAGAAATAACCTTATCTGTGGCAACATTTTTCTTTAGTATGTGACTTATTAGGTAACAACATTACCAATGAAGTACAAAAAAAAGACGCCATCCCCAACCTGGGCTAAAAGACTCTGTCCGGTGAAGCTGCTGTGTAGATATTTTATTTCAGCTGTGAAAGTATTCAAAAGCTTCATGAATGGTTTAGAAGAATCTTTTACAGATTATGGCCATACTTACCTGCGATTAAGTTGTTGGAATGTCTACAGGTGGCACCTTCCAACTACAAATTGACCAATAGTTGCCCAAGTACTTGCAGCAACCTTGTAACAATCCATCACGGTCTTCCTCTATATCTTTACATTTGTAAAATACCAGAGTAGTGAAGCAGGAAATCAAGACTGGACTTTGCTAACCTGAAGGTAATGTACAGTAGTTTTTCAAATATTTTCTCTTTATTATGACCATGACTAGAATTACAGTGAAAATATGTTTTCTATTTTTAATTAGGGAGATATTAAATATATATTGCATTATCTTTTTAATCCAGCAGGAAGAGCTTCAGGTTGTTTTTTCACATTTTTTTAGCATCACTACCTCCATTGTTTAAAAAAAAAAAAAAATCTGTTGTTTTTCCACATTCAATAGCTTAAACTGAATTTGCACACATAATTTAATAATTTAAATTAGTGAACAATCCTGTTTTTCCCCCTGCCTACTCTCTAAACATGGTTGCTGGATTTACTTTAAAAAATTAAGACAGCATCTTGCATTCAGCCTTTTAATTAAATTACAATATACAGTATATTACCAAACTTTTTTTCAGGGTCTGGATCTGAGCTTAGGAGCTCTGCAGCCTACCTGTCTGATCCCTTGGACAATATTGCCTTGTATCTTGTTTCTGGTGAACTCTGCTCCTCCAATAAACTTCCCAGTTTAACCACCTCCCATCCGGCCATTGTATATAAACGGCCGGACGGTGGCAGTGCAGGGGCAGGTGGCCATTTATACACGGCCTCCCTGCCCCCTGCTTGTGTGCGCTCCATGGGAGCTTGCAGCACTGCGATCCGGTGCCCGCTGTGTCCTCCGGACACAGTGGAATACCGATCGTCATACGAGACCTCTGTGCGAGGTCCCGATCATGTGATCACTGATTGGCCAATCAGTGATCACATGCAGAGTAGTAAGCAAGATGTCACTTCTGACATCATTGCTTACTACATGTGAAATCTGTGAATGATCACAGAGGTCACATGGTACAAGGCTATTCACAACAGCCTTGTACCATGTGACAAGCTGTGACCAATCACAGCTCACACAGTATTTCTCAATGACTGCAAGAATGCAGCCAGAGAGAAGAAGAAATTATTGCTTTTACAGCCTTTATGTGTGTAAAAGCAATCAGTGTAAAAAAAAAAAAAATTGTCATCACCCCCCACAAGTAGTATAGTGTACCATGGTGACACTGTACTGCTAGGGTGACAGTATGTAAAAAAAAAAAACAAAAACAAACAGTGCACAGAAGTCGCCAACTGTCTGCAGAGTCAATAGCTAAGGACCTCCAAACTTCATGTGGCCTTCAGATTAACACAACAGTGCGTAGAGAGCTTCATGGAATGTGTTTTCATGGCAGATCAGCTGCATCTAACCCTTACATCACCAAGTTCAATGCAAAGCGTCGGATGCAATGGTGTAAAGCCACTGGACTCTAGAGCAGTAAAGATGTGTTCTCTGAAGTGAGGAATCACGTTTCTCTGTCTGGAAATCTGATGGACATGTCTGGGTTTGGCAGTTGCCAGGTGAATGGTACTTGCCTGACTGCATTGTGCCAAACAAAGTTTGGTGGAGGAGGGATTATGGTGTGGGGTTGTTTTTCAGCGGTTGGGCTTGGCCACTTAGTTCCAGTGAAGGGAACTCTTAAGGCATCAGCATATCAAGATATTTTGGAGAATTTCATGCTCCCAACTTTGTGAGAAGATCCATAAAGATATGGATGAGCGAGTTTCGGGTGGTGGAACTTGACTGGCCTGCACAGAGTCCTGACCGCAATCTAATAGAACACCTTTGGGATGAATTAGAGAAGAAACTGCGAGCCAGGCCTTCTCGTCCAACATCAATGCCTGACCTCACAAATGCGCTTCTGGAAGAATTGTCAAACATTCCCATAGACACACTCCTAAGCCTTGTGGTCAGACTTCCCAGAAGAGTTGAAGCTGTTATAGCTGCAAAGGATGGGTCAACTAAATAATGAAGCCTACGGAGTAAGACTGGGATGTCATTAAAGTTTATGTGCGTGTAAAGGCAGTCTTCCCAATCTGGGGCGGACTGACTCTCACGTACCTGATAGGAGACTGAATTGACGAGGTCGGCCTCACTTGTGTCACTAGCACTGACCCCGCTGAGGTTGGAACAGAGGGAGTCATGGGACCAGGGGGACAAGAGCACCTGAGGTGGTTGCTTGTGGCTCTTGCAGATGATGACCTGAGAAGGCAGTGTATCCTCTGATTTGAGTATTGTAATAGCAGACAGAGCAGGTTCTGGATAATGCCTGATGTGCAGCAGAGCAGGTAGGTAGCCAGGACACAGGACAGGAGCAGGGTCAAAGGAAGCCAAGGTCATCAACAATCGGGCAGCAAGGTACAGAATCAGTAGGAGAAGACAAAGTCAGGAGCAGAGTCGAAGTCAGGAACCAGGAGCAGGAGAGCAATAAGAGTCGGGTCAGGAACAAGCCCAGTCAGCACCAAAGGAATCACACAGGAACAGCAGGACACAGGGGGAAGCTGAAGACCAGTCAGCAGTGAATCATCATTGAGGTGCTCCTTAAATAGCCCGCTCAGCGCCGACAGGCGCGCCTGGGTCCTAGTGCCTGCCAGTTCCGTCATTGGTGACAGGCGCTCCTGGGTCCTAGTGCCCGCCTGCCTGTATGCCTTGTCGGGATCCTGCACCTGTGCAGATTCATGTGCTGCAGCGATCTTGTTGTTCCCTGACATTGCCCCCCCCTTATGGGCAGCCTCCGGATGCCCACTAGGGCTCGTTTGTCAGGATGACGACGGAGGTAGGCTTGAACTATCCGTGGGCCATGGACATTAGTGGACGATTCCCAGGAGTTATCCTCTGGTCCGTAACCCTTCCATTTGATGAGGAACTGGGTCTGTCCTTTCTTGTACTGCCGGCACAGTGGCCTCTACTGGTATTTCTGGAAGAAAGGTGGGGTGGTATCCGTAGTTAGTGAAAAACGGAGATTGCTTGGTAGTGGAATGGATGGAATTGTTATAGGAGAATTCCGCTAATGGAAGAAGCGAAGCCCAGTCGTCTTGCGAATACGAGAAGCATCGAAGGCATTGCTCCAGGAGTTTGATTTGTTCTCTCCATCTGTCCATTTGTTTGGGGATGGTAAGCAGATGAGAAGCGTAACCTGATCTCTAATGCCTCACACCGAGCTTTCCAGAATTTAGATGTGAACTGCACTCCCCGGTCAGATACAATATTCGGGGGGACACCATGTAATCTTACGATTTCTTTGATGAAAACGGAGGCAGTTTCTGTGGCCGATGGAGTCCCTTTCAAGGGGATGAAATGAGCCATCTTATACAGGCGATCAATCACTACGAAGATAGTGGTAAATCCTTCAGATGGTGGCAGTTCAACAATAAAGTCCATTGAGATCATGCTCCAAGGTTTTTCTGGTACGGGCAAGGACTCCAACAGGCCCCATGTCTTGGCTGTATCGGATTTATTTCTCAGGCAGACTGTGCAAGATCTCATGTAGTCTTGGCAATCCTTCACTGTGTTTGGCCACCAGAAAGCACGGGAAACCAATTCAGAGGTTTTGTGAATCCCAAAATGACCTGCTAGTGGATGGTCATGACATCTCTGGAGAAAAAGAGTCCGGAATTCTTCGGGCACGAAGATCTGCTCCTTGTGGAAATACAAGCCATCCTTTAATTGCAAGTGCATATTCATGGGAGGTGGGTGACTACTCATGGCTTCCTTTATCTGCGTAACAAGGTCCGTCTGATGGAGTAAGAAGTTTTTGGCAGGCAGAATTGTGTCGGGTTCAGACTGTGCAACTGGGTCGAGGAACATACGGGAGAGCGCATCAGGTTTGCCATTCTTGGATCCAGGACGGTATGTCAGATGGAAGGTGAAACGAGAGGAAAATAGTGCTCATCTAGCTTGTCGCGGCCTGAGGCGTTTCACCGTTTTCAGGTACTTAAGATTTTTATGGTCTGTGAAGATGAGAATGGGATGAACTGCACCTTCCAGTAAATAGCGCCATCCTTCCAATGTTGCCTTAATGGTGAGTAATTCTCTGCCTCCCACGTCATAGTTCCTTACGGAACACTCAATTTTCGAGAGAAAAATGCAACAGGGTGCAGAAAGGATTTGATTCCCTGTTTTTGGGATAATATGGCTCCAACTGCGTTCTCCGAAGTGTCAACTTCAAGGACAAAAGCGAGAGCAGGGTCCGGATGCTTCAGAATAGGTGCGGATGTGATCATAGTCTTTAATTGCTCGAAGGCTGTTTGAGCTTCGAGAGTCCATTTAATGGGAATATGCTGCCTGGTAAGCTGTGTTACTGGTGAGATAATTCCAGAGAAATTCTTGATAAATTTTCTATAAAAGTTAGCAAAACCAATAAAGCGCTGCACTGCTTTCCTGTCTCCTGGGATGGGCCATTCTAAGACGGAGGACACCTTTTGGGGGTCCATAGAGATGCCCTCATAAGAGATCACTAGCCCAAGGAACTGGATGGATTGCCTCTCAAAATCGCATTTCTCGGCTTTTCCGTACAAACGATGCTGGTGTAATCTATCCAGAGTCTTCTTTATGAGCTCCCGGTGGCTTTCGATGGTACTGGAAAAAAACAGAATGTCATGCAGAAAGACAATGAGGAAGAGATCCAGGTAGTCTTGAAAGATATCATTCACCAGGTCTTGGAAAGTTGCTGGTGCATTACAGAGGCCAAAGGGCATCACAAGATATTTAAAGTGTCCGAACCTAGTTCGGAAAGCCGTCTTCCACTCGTCACCCTCCCGAATTCTCACTAGATTGTAAGCGCCCCTGAGGTCCAGTTTTGTGAAGAACTTTGAAATAGTTCGGGGATCAACGGAAAGGGGTAACGATTCTTTACCGTTATCTTGTTTAAGTCTCGGTAATCAATACAGGGTCTGAGAGTATGGTCTCTCTTCGTGGTCCACGAAAAAGATACCGGCTCCTGCTGGTGATGTAGAAGGCTGAATAAAGCCTTTTTCCAAGCTCTCATTGATATATTCCAGGAGGACCTCTAATTCAGCCTCGGATAGGGGATAGATTCTGCCGAAAGGAATTTTGGCACAGGGCAGGAGGTCAATAGGACAATCGTTTGAGCAATGGAGAGGAAGGCAGTTGGCACTTTTCTTATTGAAGACGTCCAGATATTCATGGTATGCTGCAGGAACAAGTTTCATGGTCTCAGGGTCAGAGTGAATGCCGAGAAGAGGAGTTGCCTCAGTAGTCCTTTTGGGAGTACAGTGATTCAAACAATATTCTGAGGTGAAAGAGATTTCTCCGGACAACCAATTGATGGTTGGGTTGTGGGCTTTTAGCCAGGGCATGCCGAGAATGACTGGAAAAATCGGAGAGGCAATGATGTCTAAGCATAGGAATTCCTGGTGTCCCACAGTAGAGAAACAGAATATTGGCACGGTTTCCTGTGTCACAGGGCCAGAACTGATACCAGATCCATCAGCCAGGTGAACTGCAAGTCTCTGTGCTTTGTTACGGAGCGGAATCTGATTTTGCATAGCGAATTGTGCATCCATAAAGAAGCTACAGGCATCTGAGTCTATAATGGCTGCGACCCTGATTGTCCTTTCGGCCAGTTGTAGCTGCAGATGAAAAGAGAGATGTGCCCGACTTGCCCCTTGAGGGTGCATAATGTAGAAACAGTTGGGAGAGGATCTGTGGGATTTGGCCAGGCAGGTGGCCACAAAATGACCTGCATCACTGCAGTAGAGGCAGAGGTTGGACTTCTGCCGGCGAAGGCATTCCACTGCGGATAACTGCGGCCTCCAGAAGCTTCTCCTAGTGGAGTTGGTGGGTAATGCTGATGAAGCCACATTTGTAGGAGGTCCTAATTCAGAGCATATCAAAATCTTCCCATTGGACCTCTTGTTCTGCCTTTCCCGAATTCGGCGGTCAATCTGAATCGCCAGGTCTATCAGGCTCCTCAAGCTGGTTGGCACCCCCACTCGAGCCAGCTCATCCTTCAGATTTTAGGAAAGACCGAGACGGAACTGGAGAGCAGACTCATTCCATTGGGTATCAGGACACCAGATACGGAAATCAGTGACATAGTCTTCCACAGGTCTCTGGCCTTGTTGTAGCTTACTGAGCATGACTTCAGTAGTTTGGCGCCGGAAGGGATCATTATAGATTTGTGCCATCGCTGTAAAGAAGGAGTCCACAGAAGCTAAGGTAGGCCCAGGACTGGGGTTCATTTCTGAGGAGTGTGATAATGAATCCCACCTTAGTGTAAGGTGCCAAGAAGGTCCTGGGGAGCAGGGAAAAATATAACTCACAGGAGTTACAAAAAGTCCTGAACTTCCCGCGATCCCCTGTAAAGATCTCCGGCAGAGCAGAAGTTTCAAAGGTTATTCTGGTCTCTGTTTGCATGACCGCATCAAGGGTAGTATTGAGGTCTGTGTCTAAGAGGATATTAGAGTCGTTTGCAGTTTTCTCTCCAAGTGTTCAAAGTCTTTCTGTAACTCATGCATTACGCTGAACAAGGTAGTTACTGCTTGGCGAATGTCCCTCAGTTGTAAGGCCTCCCTTTCAGACTCCATCATGGCTGACTTCTACTGTCACGTACCTGATAGGAGACTGAATTGATGAGGTTGTTCTCACTTGTGTCACTAGCCTTGACCCCGCTGAGGTTGGAACAGAGGGAGTCTAGGGACCAGGGGTACAAGAGCGCCTGAGGTGGTTGCTTGTGGCTCTTGCAGATGATGGCCTGAGAAGGCAGTGTATCCTCTGATTTGAGTATTGTAATAGCAGACAGAGCAGGTTCTGGATAATGCCTGATCTGCAGCAGAGCAGGTAGGTAGCCAGGACACAGGACAGGAGCAGGGTCAAAGGAAGCCAAGGTCGTCAATAGTCGGGCAGCAAGGTACAGAATCAGTAGGAGAAGCCAAATTCAGAAGCAGAGCCGAAGTCAGGAACCAGGAGCAGGAGAGCAATCAGAGTCGGGTCAGGAACAAGCCAGGTCAGCACCAAAGGAATCACACAGGAACAGCAGGACACAGGGGGAAGCTGAAGACCAGTCAGCAGCGAAACATCATTGAGGTGCTCCTTAAATAGCCCGCCCAGTGCCGACAGGCCTGGGTCCTAGTGCCCGTCTGCCTGTATGCCTTGTCGGGATCCTGCGCCTGTGCAGATTCATGTGCTGCAGCGATCTTCTTGTTCCCTGACACTGACCATTTGAGCACTCAGGCACTGCCCGAGGGCCCGGGGTCAGTAGGGGGCCCCATGAGATGCCCCTTGTACCTTTCATTGGCTTTTTCATAGGTTTTTTTGGGTGTGGGCGAGGACACAGGTGCCCCATGATCCCCTATTGCCCGGGGGCCCAATGAGTTGTCAGTCCGCCCCTGTTCCCAATACTTTTGGCAATATAGTGTATTTCAGCTTTTCAGTCCTAAAATATGATTGCTGCATTAGTTTTCTTTTTCTCAGGTTTTTTTTTCTTTATTTTATCCTGGCCATTCTGCCAATAGCTCACATCCTGTTTTAGGGTCACAAGTTTATGTGCTTGTAAAGGCAGGCTTCCCAATACTTTTGGCAATATAGTGTATTTCAGATTTTCAGTCCTAAGATATGATTGCTGCATTAGTTTTCTTTTTCTCAGGTTTTTTTTTATTTTATCCTGGCCATTCTGCCAATAGCTCACATCCTGTTTTACGGTCACAAAGCTTACAAAATGTATTTATGGAAGAACAGCACTGTCACCCTAAGACAAAATCACAGACAGCTTTATTATTTACTTTTCTCCATAACATAAAGGGCTGGAGGGAATTCTGTAGTTTACAGATGCTAAATGGGCAGGGTTGATAACATTGCTATTGCTGCACACTACACAGAAAAATTCACGCAGAATAGGTTTTTGGCAGGAACAACAGGTATATTTTTTATACTATTAGTACCAGTGCTAGGATTGTAAAAAGTATATTTACAGGAAAAAAATTGTGTGAAAAGCCAATAAAATGTAAAAACTCACACAGCTGCTGTATTCCAACATGCCTTGCGGACATTTAGCTAAATCACCGATAGAATATATACAGCGCTGTGTGCACCCCTAATAAAAACTGTACTCAAAAAAATGTGCATTCAATGTCTGTGTGTCCACATATTATAATGTCCACATATTACTGAATAATCTTATGCAACAGTTCTCCACACATAGCCTCTATAAAGTGTTTCAATAGCATGTCCATGCAATTATTTCATGCAAATGATTCAATTGCATCAAATGGTTTAATTTTCATTTGCATGTAATAATTGCAAGAACACTCTATTGAAGAACTGTATTGCGGCTATGTGTGGAGGACTGTTGCACAAGATTATTCAATAATATGTGGACATTATAATGTGTGTACACAGAGACATTGAATTCACATTTTGTGAGTACCAGTATATGTTTTTTGTATTTATCGAATAGATATAGCATAAGATAAACATTTTTTAATGATATTTTAACAGACGAAAAGAGCGCAAATTCATTCACTTTAAGGATAACCATATAGGAATAGCTAAACTAGGCTTGTGTAATCATTTAAATTAAAAAGTACAAATTTAGCTGTAGCTGCACCAAATACTTTGGCTAAAAATATATTTTTAAGTCAGGGAGTAAGATTTACTAGTGTTATCTGTACAAAAAAAATTCCTTCATTAAAAATAACATTTACATTACAAATAGCTCTTACTAGTTTAGGCGATACTGCAAACTTTCTTTTGTGTGTCTGGCTCAAATAAGGTCTTTATTATAGTACCAAGTCAGCCATATTTAACTAAGTACTAGTACAAAAGCCAACAGCTCAGTAATGTTTTAAGGAGATCTGAATCACTTTAGTTGTATTTTTGGCAAACTTATTTCACTTTATCATCTTGGCATTTCATTACATTTTACGATCACAAAGTCAACTCTCCTGCAACAAAGCGAAACATGGTTCTTTGAAATAAATGTTGTCATTAACGAGCCATGCCAACCCCAGTGACAGATTTGCAGCTGTAATGAATAACACTTCCCGCAAAGTTCCCCTGTCTGACAGAAAAGCAGTGACATTACTGTAGAAAAAGACTTAGGATCTCAGAGATAGATTGACGCTGGTGAATAAGTAAACCCTTAGCTCTGACATGTGCACATCAGCCGCATAAAACACAGCACAGAGCGATTACCTGTGCTTTACAAGTTGTGCTTGTAGAAAAAAAACATGATTTATGAGTAAAATAAAATTTACACTTGATGTTTACAGTAGAATATTAAAAGGGGCTATGTCATGCCACAACATCCAATGTCATAGTCCAGTTCCTTGTTTGGCATTTAAGTGAACCTCTACTTGTAAAAGCCCTGGCTAAGAAAATGCAGGACAAAATACCTACTATCACCTTCATTAAACAGAACAGCCTCATATGGTTTACTTTCTGATTTAGATTCATTTTGTTATTGCCTTCAAGGCTAAACCACATCTGCCATATTCCTGTTCAGTGAGGGCCATAGCACCATGTCACATTAGCAATCCTGCCACTAGTGGCAACTTGCCAGTAGGAGGATCGATAAAGAGACCACTTACCGGTTAATGAAGAGCTGTTCCTTTCCTATCTAATATGCTGCAGAATCTCAACAATCAGAAAGGGAGCAGTGACAGACCAACTAATAGCAGATAAGCGGCACTGTTAACTACATAAATACAGTTAAGATGTTTATGCCATCCATTTCAAGAAACCAAACCAATATATGATTATGACACACCTTTATGTGGTTTCTGGTGTGTCTCTGCACCTTTGAGGAAGAAGTATGACCTTCAGGCATGCCTGCTTTTAATCTTTTCATTGGTGTGTATGTGTCAAAGTGGGAGCTCTGTTGGATTAGAGTTAGGGGCAACACTATATAGAGGGGACCTCACTATGCAGTATGTAAATATATGTAACTATCACCTCTGTTTTTAATCTCTGTTAGTGTTTAAGTGGTAGTGGCTATTTCTTTAGTTTGGATATACACTGCCACCATTGGCCATGCACCTTTCTATACCAACTTTGTGTGATGGCTCAGGACAGAATGTGGGATGTTGGGCTTTAATATCTGTCTGTGTTACCTGGGAGTTTCACTTAAATTGTTTGCCCCATTGACAGATTCTAACTCTCACACATTCTAGGTTAGCCTTTCCCAACAAGGGTTCCACAAAACTTTAGGGTTCCTTTAAAAATGGCTAGGGGTTCCTTGAGCAGTGATAGATGATCTGACACCTGAATGTGCATACACAGAAAACCATTCTGCAAAGTGGAATGTCAGGGCAGTAAGCACTAATACCAAAGTCAATAAGGGGAGCATTTTTCCCACTGGCTACCGATGTATGGGCCTATGTTGATGGGCTTTGGCTTTCATCAGATTGGTTTTCATTCTATAAAAATCTAAGAGATTTCAAAACCACCAACAAATTGTGAATGATTTCAGAAGAGTCTCAAGCTGACCTCAGACTGATGCCATTGATACAAGCCCAAAGCCCTTTGACTCAGATCCCAAGGGACATTCTTCTCGCTGACCAACAACTTAAGGAAGCTTGTGGGAAGGTGCAGTGTGGTGCTGTGGCACTGAAGATGCAGAGTCCAGTTGCAATAAAACTTGAAACTTGTACTAAAGAGAATGCCAAACTAAAAACACTTGGGGGGGTGAGAGAACGCCGCTTATGGAAAATACTCACAGTTCAGTTCAAATGCAAATATAGTGGGAAGAGATGAACTGACAACATCTGTGTCAGAGGGCAGAGTGCGGCATGGCCGGTCTAGACTCAACAGGGAGTTTTCTTTGCAGGATAGCGAGTCCCTAGCCTGTCCCTACTTATCTGAAACCTTTCCCTGGCACTAATTACTTTCCCTGTTAGATGGGGTCTCTCTCCTTACACTATTCACTTTGTAAATGTAAGCCAAAATCTGAAGGCAGGGACCTATAAAGGCTCTGCTGACAGAAGATGGCCACTAGGGGTCACCTGGATCAGTGTAGCCAACCAGAACACTGCTTCCATTACCCAGGAAACCATAAAGAAACCATGTTTCCCCTGATTTCCTCCCCAAGCAGAACACCACTCAGGTTGAATGTCACCTACAGTGGAGAAAACAGGCTGCACCTGCCTACAAGCTCTTCTCCCCTGACCACTAATTAAAGGGAACACTTCTCTCTGACAAACAATGTAATAGGGCAGATCTCTACTGACTAGCAATGTAAGGGGACATTGCTATTTTTGTCCATTCTTGTTCTTATTCATTTCATTAATATTGAAAATGCTTGTCAAATAAAATTGCATAAAAAAGTATCCACTCTGGGTGTCAAACAGGCTAGGTATGCCACGTATTTTATTATTTTAAATATTAATTTACTGTATCCATAACTTACTAAGTAGGCTATTTACTGTGAGCTGTAGATATAATATTTTTTTAGCGGGGCTTCTCAGAGATCTGGAAATTATTTCATGGGTCTCTTCATGGTAAAGAGTTTGAAACAAGTTGCCCAAACCAGAAAAAAAAGTTTTGACATGAGTTCCACTTTATGAATAAAGAAATTAACTTTGTTGGCTATACATTATTATTTTTTTTGGCTCTACAGAACTCCAAACTGGTAAACACTAATGTAATTATTGCATGAAGCACTCCTTAAAAGAAACAAAAATAACCAGAATCTTTTCTTTATCTAAAGATATAACAAAGTGCATGCAGTTCACAATGACAATGTAGTTTGTGAGTTGGCTCATCAATCAATACCTTTGAGTTGGTTACAAGGAACATGCATGGTATAACTGCAGTCAGCAACTCTGTATTTTTTTACACTGAAAACAACATCTCTGCTGCAAAATGACTTGCCCATTCATCAGCCTTATGTAGGAGATGACAGCCTTGAAATGGATAAAAAAAAAGTTACATCGACTGTACAGATATAACATTCAGTGAAAGAAACTGACCCCGTGGAAGTGTATTTGCATGCATGTATGTATACTAAAGTGTATCTAAATCCAAGAACAAAATTTACATTGTGCAGTTTACCAATCCTTAAATGTAGCAGCTTCATTAGTTTTCCTTTTTTTAAGGTTTTTTTTTCCCTGGTGATCCTGCCAGTAGCACAATTATTATTCCAAGGTCACAATACTCACTCACAGTGTGCTGCATCTATAACTACAGAACACCTCTCTGTCCAGTAGTCCACAGAACTGACATTGAGGAGAGTCTCATTATTGTTGTTTAAAGATATTTTGGTTATAGTATCACATCTATCTCTGCAATTTCTTTTTTTTATACATTTTTATATATTTTTTTTTAACAAGTGCTGCAGTTTTTGTATAATTAGAACATGTTAATTGGTCTTCTTGCTGACATCTGGCTTTCACATTTAGAGTTTGTTGATTATTTTTTCAATTTGGCATATATTTTGTGGTGTCATTATTAATCTACAGCACTGGGTAAGTTTTCAGCTCACTGGATATCTGTCAGGATGTATTTTTGGCATTTATGAAACAATAGTGCAGATTATTATCTACATAATTTCATGTAGGATAAATTCCATACAATATTCCAGCATATAAAACTTTAATTTAGTAACAAAAAATTTGCACGGAAAAAAATGCAGTAACAAAATGATCAGCAGCAAGGAAATAGTGCAAATCTGTCAATCTGTCACTCCAAAAAAAAAAAATGTCTATTTGTGCACAGGAATTATTAAACTAATTGTAATCAGTATAGGCAGAGGGAAGATCCTGAATGGCAGTACCCATACCAGTTTCGCATTTCCTGACACCAGGGAGGGACCCAGGTAGTGGGGAGTATACCTTGCTTCACAAGGTAGGAAAGGAATAAAAAACAGGCAGAATGGGATAGGGGTGGGAAAGCTGGGGGGCTAGGAGTGGGTGGGGGTCCATGTTTTTCCAGAAGATGCACTTAAAATGTATTATATTTAAATAATTGCAGATATATTTATTGGAGGTTATTTTAAAAGAAAAGTTCAGGAATTGAAAACATCAAACATACATACTCACCTAGGTTGATGCAGCATAGGTCTGACCAGTATCAATCCAGAGCCTGGAATGGCTGAATGACGTTAGCTGACAGAGGACATCCGCCCACTGTCAGCTGGAGTGCAACACAAAGACTACTCCTGTGACCCACAGGAGAATTACTTAAGGAGCAGCTTTAATAAACAGGAAAGACTAAAGCCGGCCATAGATGGATCTAATCTTAGCTGGTTCAGCAGGGTCCGGCCAACATTCAACACATCTATGGGCAAGCTGATTGTACCCTGGTTGATCCATCAATCAACTTCAGTACAACCATCATATTGGAATTTTATCATGTGATTATTGCCAGCAACAGGGATGGCTCCCCAACCTAAGGCAGCTCATAGATGAGTCAATGCTTTTTGTTTAACCAGTGGGTTAAATTAAAAAAAAAAAAAATTTACTTGATTCCCTCATCCACACATTCGAGATGGATGTGGGAATCCTCCCCGCAGAGCTATTGTATTCTGATAGTGGGAACACTTCTCTGCTGTCAGAATATACTGATCATCATTGCAGGCAATAGCCTGCAGTGCTGATTGAGGCGGAAAAATCTGACAAGGTGGTTGTACAGACATGTAGTCTCACATCCAAGCAAACAGTTGGTGTCAAGGACTGCTCATCTGTTCCCAGGCATACGTCTTTGGCACTTGTCAGCCTGTAATTGATTTGATCAGCTTCCTGTCCATGGCTGATTGCATACACCAGTTATCCCTGCCACAGAGAAACACTGACTCTTGGTGCTGTACAGCCCTAATCATCCACACAAATGAGAAGTACACCTTTCATCAAACTTCTAAATTACTGCATATGATATTTTGAGAATCCAGAAGGAAAAGTAGTGGTAAAAAAACACTCATTTGGTCTAACACAAAATAAGTTTTGGCTAACACTGGGTTTTAGTTATAAATATGTCATAATCTGCATGCACAGAATAACCTGATTAACAGATAGTATCAGTTGTGTAAATAAATAGTTATTAAGATTTAGTAACCTCAAATAATTCCCTTCCACTTTCTTTATCCACAATTTCATCACATAACACTGTATCAGAAATAAATAGAGCAGGTTACCACCATCCTGAAGACCAGTCCAGAAGACGTATTACTGGGTTACATAGGAGAGTAATGCATAATGGAATAAATACAATTTTCTTTCATATCAGAAAAGTTTCAAACACAAATATGTGCTTATACACTGGGTGATTCACAATGGCTCAGCTGTCAATCTCATCATAGTTTAAATGCCTCATAAAGCATCAGCTGTGAATATTGGAAAACATTCTGCATTGTTCAATTTGATTTACTTATATTCCAGAAGTATTAAACCAATTTCAACCTAGTTATTGTAAGCATGGAGTGAAATTGCCACTGATAACATGATTTTTCTTCCACTGTATGGAAATACAGAACCCCAGTAGTACTAATGGGGAAATATAAAGCAACAAAATGCAATAATAAGTAGCTCTTGAACCACACATATGGCTGGGTTAAAAATAACAGTCAAAATAAAAATATGTTGTATAAGCAACTGAGATTATTGTGATCGATCATTTCCTATGACAGCAACATTCTCATATATTTATAATATTATTTACCTAAGAGAATGCAGTCATTCATCATTGTAACAGGGGCTATAGATATAAACAGAGGTTAAGAGGTCTATATATTGCTAAAAGAAAAAAAGTACTAGTAATGTATAACAATCTGGACAATTGCAGCATACTGGTGCTACATTATTCTTTATCTTAACAGTTTACCTTCACTTTCTCCCCTTTTGTCCATAGCATAATCCATTATGCTTCATTTAAAATATCAACTGCATGTATCTCTCTAGCAATATTTTTATTAATCCAGACCATATTTTAAAGTCAGCATTTGTTCTGATAACTACAGTTTAATGTGTATGTAAACCCCAAAGTGGAACATTTACTGTAGAGTGGATCAGGGTTTCCTTTACCTGTGCATGGGGCTTGTTTTTCTAAGGTGACAATGATTGCTTAGCTGCTCTCAGTATGGTGGCACATTGTCACCCTTCTCATTATTTCTGTAGTAGGAATATGCAGTGCCAGTTGTGTCATTGTCACCCTGAAAATTCTGATCTTGACAGCCCTGTGCTGCTGAAAATTCTGTCCAACATTGATTTCCACACCCTTTGCCCAGCCCTGCCCAACAATGTTTTCCATGACAAGCAAACTAGAATTAATGATCCACTGATATTTCTCTTCTCCCACTTCCCTTACCCAGCAAAATAACTTGAGGTGATTGTAGCCGTATTAGTGCCTTTGCGACAGAAACAATTGAGTACTGACGTGATACTTTTTTTATTTGCACTAACATACAATTTTAAGGACAAGCTTTTGGGGTATGTCCCTTTCTTCAAGGTCCAGGCAGTACTACTACAAAGTTTTAGCCGAATGTTAGGAGAGATGTTGAAAGGGCCAGGAAAAAAAACCCAGAAAGAAACACACACAAACAGAGGTACACAGCAGTTAATGAAATTTTAAATCTAGTCAGGAAAGGAAAACTTTTTAACTAAGAATGATAATTCTATTTGACACAAGAGATAACGCCTTAATTTGGACATGGGATTCCTCACTCATTATCCCATGTCCAAATTAAGGAGTTATCTCTTGTGTCAAATAGAATTATCATTATCATTCTTAGTTCAAAAGATTTCCTTTCCTGACTAGATTTAAAATTTCCATTAACAACTAAAATATTGAGGTTTTCCATAGTGTGGTCTGGTGTCTTATGGAGGATCTTATGTTGGCGAAACAGGACAGAAGTTGCAAACAAGGATGAATTTGCACAGACATACCATCAAGGAACATAAAGAAGATGACTTTTGCACACCTGTGGGACACCATTTCGCACAACCAGACCACACTATGGAAGACCTCAATATTTTAGTTCTTAAAGGAAATTTCAAATCTATTCAGGAAAGGAAAACTTTTGAACTAAGAATGATAATTCTATTTGACACAAGAGATAATGGCCTTAATTTGGACATGGGATTCCTCACTCATTATCCAACAGTTTTACGACCCCCTCTGTGAGTGTTGTCTCCCCCCCCCCCCCCCCCAAGTCTTTGCTTTTGCTGTGTCTTATCTCTAGTCCATTTTTTAAAAATATTTAAAAATACATTCCCTGAATCTGCAAATAATAAGCTATACAACTTAAAACTTGCTATATAGTAGCAGTAGTATAGTAATTTTATTACAGGCTTCATGGGCTGTTTCTGCTCAGCTAATGAATTTCAGCAAACGGTAGCAAGCTGAAGCTTGCCCAAAATCAAATTGCATCTTTGACACTGCACACTACCACCAATGTTAACCTCTTTTTGACTGCGAATAACTGCTACAGCATGGTCTTCCAGTTTTGGGAGGACATCATATGACATCCTCCCAGCAGGGGTGGACTGCCAACTCATGGGGCCCCCGGGCAATAGGGGATCATGGAGCCCCTGTGTCCTTGCCCAAACTCAAAAAAGCCTATGAAAAAGGTACCAGGGGCATCTCATGGGGCTCCCTACTGACACCGGGCCCTCGAGCAGTGCCCGAGTTTCCAAATGGTCAGTCCGCCCTGCTCTAGTCTAATCCTAGTCTTTTAACCATTGCTGTGTACATCTGTTTGTGCGTGTTTCTCTCTTTCTGTTTTTTGTTTCCTCCCCCTTTCAACATCTCTCCTAACATTCTGCTAAAACTTTGTAGTAGTACTGCCTGGACCTTGAAGAAGGGAACATACCCCGGAAGCTTGCCCTCAAAATTGTATGTTAGTGCAAATAAAAAAAATATCATGTCAGTACTCAATTGTTAATTCCAGCAAAATGAAAAACAAAGATGTCACAAGGCGACTGCTGGTCAAACTATGAAATAAAGTTTTTAAAGCCTGTTCTTCTAATTGTTTTTTAAATTTTTTTACTATCTTTTATGCATTAAAGCAGAAATCCATGGAATTTTTATTTTTGTCCATGCAGTGGGGCTGTGTTAAATGCTCGTTAAATGCTCGTTTTTTTCTAGGGGAGAGGACATCAAAGATATACTCACTTGACCCGCCAATCCTCCCCTCACAATACTGGTTCTTTCGACTCCTGCCCCCGCCAGTCTTTTAAATGGACTGTTCCTGGTGTCAGCACACTCAATGCACGCTCCACAGACAGGAACAGTCCACTGCTGGACCATGGGGAAGCATGCTTTACTGTAGGATCGGTGGGTCAGGTATGAGCTTAGTCCTCATCCCTAGAAAAAACTAGCAGATGATCCATGCAATGGGGACACTGCATGGTAAACCCCCCCCCAAAAAATTCAAGTGGAGTTCTGCTTTAGGTCATCTAGAGACTAGTTGCAGGTAGGCTTACTGCACTCAAGTGTGGACATGGAGAAGGCGCTCACTAGTGCCCCCAAAAACGGGCTGAGGCTGGTGTTAAGGCAGCACTCCAACTTAAAAGTGGTTTCCCAATAAGAACACAAATAACTCCTTCATAATCCATGGCACCATTTTTCACTCATTACACTCTGTGCACTATGGGAAACATTTCCTCAATATCTTTGTAACCCTTCTCTCTGTATTATGCAGCATTTCTAAGCCAATACTGCTGTGCCTCCACTGGACTGCACCAGCCCAGTTACCCATCATCTCACTCTCAGCGACACTGATTTGTATATTTCACTTGAATACCAGGAAGCTTGACTCTTGTACAATACCATGCTTATTATCTCCTGAGGTCTCAATCCATCTTCCCATGACTTCCAGGCTGTGTCCCTAGGATGTTTAGTGCCATGTGTCTGACCCATTAGTGGGGTTCCAGTTGCTAGCAAAAGGAGCCTAAGAACACAACCAGGGCCCACTGTCACCTATGCCAAGTCATGCTGGCTGCTTGTGCACATTGACATGCACTGTAGTAATTGACAATGGCAATATAGCCTCCATTGAATACTGTAGCTATACTGCATGTTAGAATTATGTACTGCATCTTGGCTGACTTGTCTAGTCCCTTAATAAGCCATGTTCTTGTGATACGTTAAACCTGCGTGTACCCCTTTACAGTTGTCCTAAAGAGACTTCAGACCAGGCCAAATTAAAGAACAATAAATGTTCTTTTACTGAAGTTGTTTAAATATAACAAATGAATGGATCAAAAATGAAGTCTTCAATACACATTCCTGTTCATAATCTTCTAAGTGCACCTTGGTTATTTCCCTGGTGCTCCTTTATTAGTCCACTTGTGCCCTTGATTACCCCATGAGGTAGTCATACCTTACTAAGATGAGAAAATCCATTGCTCAAGCACAAGTCCATACCCTTGGAACCCTGACTGAGTTTTCACAAGGGGTGGTGAGGTGAACAATAATGGATTCTTAGCATTCTGTTCCTTGAATGGGTTGACCTGGAACCAAACCTCAGGCTGTCTTACTGACTTTAATGCCCCTGAGTGGTGGTTCCCTCCCTTTTCATGTGTTTGCTCCAACAAAAGGGCAATATCTCTCCAAGCCTGGGAAAACCTACCCAACAGAGTTAACCCTTACAACAACCCTTATAACACAAAAATATACTCACATATACCAACTGAAAAACGGGGGTGCTGGGGTGAGCTGCACCCCCAAGATTTCAGTTGTGCGTCCCCAGGCAACCCATGGATGTTGTGCATTAGAAGATATCTGCAGCAGCTGGCTGGCTCACAGAGCCCAGCCAGCACACTCTTCCCATGGACAGGCGGAGAGAAGGATCAATGTTCACTGCTTCCTCCATTCCCTCTCCTTATGTGTCTGCTCCTCCCACACTTCATTCCCTGCCCAGTGCTATGCCTGAGATGTGTGGGCGGGACATTTGAAGCACTGGAGCCGGCAACTACATAGTGGTTGCAAGATTGATTCCTCTGCCTGAGCCACCAGAGACCAAACTGGGATGAGTGAGCTGAACAGTGTACTGTGACTGAATGCTCCCCATCTCTCTTCCTTCGCTCCCCTCCTCCCCTTCTTTCTTCTCATGTTTGTGACTCCCGTGTTTTCACCTCAGACCTAGTATCCCTTTAGGGGCTTATTCACATGTGCTTTGGGCTCTGAACAGCTATCTGGATTAAGATCGCTTTTCAATGAGCATTTGGCAACTAGTGAGGAGGTTGATCCACCTCCTCATCACCTGCTTTAACCCCTACAACTCTACAATAACCACCTTGAACCACAATAACCACCTTGAACCACCTTGAACCACATTATTATTATTATTATACAGGATTTATATAGTGCCAACAGTTTGCTCAGCGCTTTACAATATAACGGGAGACAATACAGCAACAATACAAGAGGGATTTGAGGGCCCTCACATGCATTGCACACAGTTGTTGGGTGCTTGCAGACCAGCTCATTTCACTTGAATGGGTCATGTTCAGCAGTCACTGTGATCACAGAAAGCAACAGAGTAAATAATTCCTTCTGCAACCATGAAACAAATTATCACAGCGGTAGTATGTATACATCCCAACCCAGTGTTACAAACCCTTCATAAATTACAGATGGTTTGTAAAAAACAGACACTTTTCTCCTGTACATAAATGTCAGTGGACAGGAGAAAAGTGCCTGTAAAAAATCCCCTTGTTATGTCCTTGAACTGTGCATGCACAGTACCACATCCAGCCTATTGAGGAACTGCTGGGTTTGGCCTCAGGCAGTTGGGTGAGGCCGGGTGTGCACCTGTGCAGTGATATCATGGCGCTTATCAGGAGTGACTTATATTCACACACCACCACCATATGAGTTGAGGCTGAGCCTGGCAGTTCATTAATTGGCTTGATCTGTAACTGCCAATGTACACTTCAGAGCTGACAACAACTACTTTTAAAGCCTTTTCACACCAGCCCCTAATGTATGAAGCAGAGTTTTTCCACCAGCCATAAGACAGCTGAAAAAAAAGTTTTAAGGTTTGGTGTTAAGAGTTTGTATCTACGCAGAGCTAGAACATTAATACAATGTCATGCAACATTTAGCACATACATACGTGTTTGTAGCAAAATTATGAGACCCGGGGGGGTGTGCCCAGACCATGGAGCAGAGCAAGAAACTAAACTCCTGAGCTCTGTGCTTCTCAAGCTAAACCAAGGGCTTTTACTGTTCAGCCACAGACAACACACACATGATCAGGGGCAGGAAACACTTGGGACACAGCCAGGGGCAGACTGACCATTCGGGCACTCGGGCACTGCCCGAGGGCCCGGGGTCAGTAGGGGGCCCCATGAGTTGCCCCTGGTACCTTTCATAGGCTTTTTTGAGTGTGGTTTGAGTGTGGGTGAGAACACAGGGGCCCCATGGTCCTCTATTGCCAGAGAGCCCCATGAGCTGTCAGTCCGCCCCTGGATACAGCTGACCATCACAAACTGCTGGAATCCACAGGCTCTGCTTCCCTGTATTGTGTTACTCACAGCGCAGTCAAGGTGGCCCCCAGCCTCAATAATTAACACTAATTCCAGGAGCAGCAACACATGGTGGAGACAGACTCTGGCTCCCTGCAGGGAGCAGAGAAAATGCAGACAGCTTTTTCTTCCATACCCACTCCATGGCTTACCAGTGAGTACTTCCCCTCTGCCTCCGAATCTTCCAACCACTCTGGAACATAATCCTGGGCTGCAGACCCAGAACTCAAAGCCATAATCTATGCCCTGCTGACCAGGTAAGACCTGGATTCACTCCCCAAACAGCTTGGATTTGGAATCAGTGATGCAAAGGATTGAGGGAGCCTTGCAGAAGTAGCAGATGTCAGGAAAAAGGTTTCAAATCTTGTTGGCAGGGCTGTTATCAGCTTAACTGCTCTGGAAGAATCTTGCGCCACCCACCACTTTAACTCCATATTTTACTGCCTGCAAAATGCAGAAAATTGCAATAGGAGAAATAACATATGGACTAAGGGCCTTAGAGTAGCTACAGCTGCAGTGGATCCTAATACCACAATCCAGGCAATCTGTAACACTTTTCTGGACAAACCCCTTAAGGCTGATCTCAAGCTAGACAGGGTGCAACGCACCCTCCTGCTGAAAACTGAAACCTCATCTTCACCCAGGGACTTGTTATGCCGGATCCACTTTTATACCATTCAGAAAGAAGTACTATGCAAAACCTGGCAGAAGGAGCCCCTGGCCTTTGAAGGTGCACAAATCCAGATTTTGCCAGACCTTTTCTGCCACACTGTGCATAAGCAGGGTATGCTGCGCTCCCTTATTGGGAGTGATCTGCATGGTGGGGGCAATGTACAGATGTGAATACCCTTTTCACTTACTGATCAGCATGAAAATAGATCTTTCACTCCGCACACCCCATCTCGACTGCTAGATCTGTTCCAGTTCTTGCACCTGTCATGATACGTGATTGGCTGGAATGGCTTGAGGACAGCAAATATACACCTCTTAGTGCTTTTTTTCCTCCACATGCTCATCAGGTCAGACTGCAGGGTGTCTTTGCCTCCCATCAGCCACCCAGACCAGTGGATCCAGCACTCTAAATTTTGTGAGTGCTGAGGTTGCCCGCTGCCTCCCAAGCTACTTGGACATTTGCTAGGATTCATAATGTTTTAATAAATGTGTTTCCTTTATATGCCTTCTCCTAGACCATTGGTCTCTAAACTATGGCCTGAGGGCTGAATATGGTCCTTTGCTTGCTTTTATTTGGCACTTGGGGATACTGTTCCTCTCACGGACTCCAACAATGGGACATAATTTTTGTTACTGGCACATCCCACTGACACTAATGATGGGGGACTGTTCCTCACACTGACACCAACAATGGGGCACTATTCCTCCCAGAGACATCAAATATTGGGCACTATTCCTCCCAGTGACAGCAACGATGGGGAATTCTTCCTCCTAGTGACACCACCGATGGGGCACTATTCCTCCCAGTGACACCAACGATGGGGCACTATTCCTCCCCCTAGTGCCAAAGATGCACTGTTTACTCACACTTACACCAGGACAATGTCTACGCCCAATGGCCATAGTCTGGCCCCATAAAGTCTGAAGAACAGTAAACTGGACCTTTTTTAAGGAAGTTTGGAGACCCCTGTCCTAGACTATAAGAGGTTGTTTGGTTTTTAGTGCATCTCTCCTCTGGTGTCTGTTGCTGTGAGCCTTGGGTAGCCAGTGATCTAGGGCTCGCTACAAAGAGTACAGCTGCAGACTCAACCATATTTGTAGCCTAAATCTCAGTCCTGGCTATACAGTCTTTACTTCCTCCAGGCAACATATGGGAGATTACATGGCCCCTCACAGTCATCTGCCTCGTCCCCTTTTCTGAGAGGGTTTGGTTCCCGACGGCCACTAAATATGTTTTGACCTTGTGGATGACATCAGGGGAACACATTACCTAATTTTTCTATGTTTGTGTATGCATGTTGTCACCAGTTCAATATCTGTAGAAATTACCCCTCTACATTTGGCCTTAGTTGATGAACTATTGTACAGTATTCTATTGTCATGATTAGTGATATAGTGATGACAGCTCATGCTGCTCTACCATTGTGTGCGTGTGATGGAGAAGGGGATGATGATTTTTGGTCCAGACTCTCCCCGTTTCACATTATATGCCTCTGTTCACCATTGAGGTAAATGGTCTTAAATTTAAAGGTTTACCTTGGTTATGTTGTTGTGTATTAATATTTTGTGTTCACATAGCCCTTAGGCTGCCCTCAGGGATCTAAGGCTACAGTAATTCTCGTTTTTAGTTGTACCCCCACATAGGCTCCTCCCAATCCCATGGGGTTAGATAGGGAATGAACATAATATTTATCAGCTGAGTGGAATCGGCATATTTGTTTCCCATAATCTCCTCCTCAGTGTTACATAGTTACATAGTTAGTTTGGCTGAAAAAAGACAAAAGTCCATCCAGTTCAACCATTAGAATAAAAAAAGTTATAATCCTATACCCACAGTTGATCCAGAGGAAGGCAAAAAAAAAACCCAGCAAAGCATGATCCAATTTGCTCCTGAAGGGAAAAAAAATTCTTCCTGATCCCCCGAGAGGCAATTGGATATTCCCTGGATCAACTTTACCTATAAATGTTAGTATCCAATTATTTTCTGTGTATCTAAGAAAGAATCCAGGCCTTTTTTAAAGCAACCTATTGAGCTGGCCAGAACCAACTATTGAGGGACTCTTTTCCATATTTTCAGAGCTCTCACTGTGAAGAAACCTTTCCGTGTTTGGATTAAATTTATTTTTCCAGATGTAAAGAGTGCACCCTTGTCCTCTGTGATGACCTCAGGGTGAATAGCTCTACACCAAGTTCACTATATGAACCACTGATGTATTTATACATGTTGATCATATCCCCCCTTAATCTCCTCTTGTTAAGAGATAATACATTCAGTTCCTCTAATCTTTCCTCATAGCTGAGCTCCTCCATGCGTCTTATCAGTTTGGTTGCCCTTTTCTGTATTTTCTCCAGTTCCCCAATACTCTAATTGTGAATTGGTGCCCAACACTGAACTGCATATTCCAGATGAGGTCTTACTAATGATTTGTACAGGGGTAATATGATATCTCTCTTTCTGGAGTCTATACCTCTTTTAATACAAGAGAGGATTTTGCTCGCTTTAGAAACCACATCTTGGATTGCATGCCATTATTAAGATTATGATCTACCAGAACTCTCAGATCCTTCTCCAACATTGATCCCCCCAGTTGTACTCCCCCTAGTAATATGCATGCATATTCTTAGCCCCCAAGTGCATAACCTTACATTTATCAACATTAAACCTCAGTTGCCATATAGTTGCCCAATTAAACAGTGCATTGAGATCGGCTTGTAAGTTGGAAACATCCTTTAAGGATGTTATTTCACTGCAGAGCTTGGTGTCATCTGCAAAGACTGACTGAATGGTATTTTTAATCCCAGACCCTACATCATTTATAAATATATTAAAAAGTAAGGGTCCCAACACTGAACCTTGGGGTACACCACTGACAACCCTAGACCATTCAGAGTATGAATCATTAGCCACTACTCTTTGAATATGATCTTTTAGCCAGTTTTCTATCCATTTACATATGGATTTATCCAAGCCCGTAGACTTTACGTACACATTAGCCATATGTGGGGTACTGTGTCAAACGCTTTAGCAAAATCCAAGTAAGATTTTGCTCACCTACTCATAAAAGGAAATCAGATTTGTTTGAGAATTTCTGTCTTTCATGAATCCATGCTGTCAGTTGCTTAATATATTTTTTCCAGCAAGAACTCACCTATGTGGTCTTTTATTAAACTCTCTAGTATCTTCCCAACTGTGTGCAGTCTTTATATTTTTTATTGCTTTTTGTATCCCCCTCTCTCCCCCCTATCACCCTCCCTTGTGATGAAATCAGGCATGGACCCTGGTTCCATGTCATCAAAAAGGAACTCAATCAAGTTCACCTCATAAAATGCTAGAGGTCTTAAGGTACCTGAGAAGAGGTTCAACCACTGTCCCTCTCCTAATTCCAAGGCCAAGGGTGTGAGCATTTTGTTGGTCCAGTCTCTCCCATGGCAATCTTGTACACAGATAGGTAAGGGGCCAACTGGGGTGACTAGGGTGACTCTGGCAAATATTTACTTCCCAAACACTGATTATCTCCTCTCCCTTAACCGCCTCCCGCCCGCCATATAGTCTAATGACGGACACAAGGCCGTTCTCTCATTCTGGGAGGACGTCATATGATGTCCTCCCATTATTGCGGCTCCGGGAGCGCGCAGCACGGCGATCGGCAGTGCGCTGTGTCCCTCGGACACAGCGGATCACCGATCCACGGAAAGAGCCGAAGATATCAGCTCGGTCATGTGATCAGCTGTGTCCAATCACAGCTGATCGCATGTAAACAGGGAAATGCTGGTTATCAACATTTCTCTCCTCACGAGCTGTCAGGGGACATGCTGGCTTTACCTGCATAAGGACCGTCCATAGTACATTTACTGCTGCAGGGTGGCCCCTGTGTGCAAAATCACGTATATATACACGTGATTCGCGCTCCCGCAGTCTTCGCGTGCTGGGGGGGCGCGCCCCGACTTGATCTCCGAGGGATCAGTCATCTGATTTAGGCCAGTGATGTCCAGCCCAAGTCGGATGATTGATTCCTGTCCTATCCTGTCCTGTGTTGACAGTTACACAGGACAGGAAGTGATGAAATCTTCTCTCTCTGGGCACATTCTGTCCCAGAGACAGAAGAATCAACATAAACTGTGAGTAAAAGCACTACACAATTACAGTTAGAACACATTTAACACCTTGATCGCACCCCCCCCCCAATTAACACCTTCACTGCCCTGTCACCAGTGTCATTAGTACAATGTATAGATTTTTTGCTGATCACTGTATTAGTGTCGCTGGCGACTTAAGATAGCGCTAGCATCAATTAGCGTCAGCTAGCGCCCCTCCCAGATATCGTCAGATTGCCCGTTAGTACACCAGTAATCACATTTAACCCCTTGATTGCCAGGAACACACTCACATACACAATAAACCTCCACTGATAGTATAGTGTCTGAATGGATCAATATCTTTGATCAGAACTATACCAGTGTTCACAATAGTATAGTGTCCCCAAAAATGCAGTTTTAGCAGGATCAGCCCCAGCACCTGCCAGCACCTGCGTTTATACCCTATGCTTAACACCCTCCCCCCCTTCTCCCCCAGCAAGTGCAGTGTCAGTAGATCACTGTTACTTGATACATTGCACACAAAACTGCAGGGTTAGCAAGATCAGACCTGATCTCTGCTAGCACTAGCAGATACATTTTTTGTAGCGGTTCAAGCAGTCCCTGAGAGCCAGGTGCCTTTTTTCCCATGAGTCACACTAGGTACCTATAAATTTAGTGGACAAAATGTCCAGTGAAAGGTACACTTGTGAAGAGGCCTACAGGATTCTGAGTATGTCAGATGAGAACGAAGGGAAAGTCTCACTGATAGAATCTGGGTCAGAATACGAACCTGTAGAGAGCAACGGCACCCTGACAGATAGCTCAAACAATGGAGTAGAGGTCCCTGCTAAGATCAGGCGTACCCAACCCCATTCCCAGGTTGCTGAGTTTTTACAGTTGCATGATGATTCTCATATGCAGCAGAGTGCCAGTACTAGTGCTGCTCTACCTTTTGGTGAAATGGAGAGCACCAGCAGCCCAGTACATCTTGGTCTTTTACATACCAGCCCAGCAGTATCACTTAGTGATGTAGCGAGTTCTATAAGCGCAGTGCAAGTTGGTGCGGTGGCTAGCACAAGTAGTGTCCTGCAGCAACCAAGAATTGAAACACAGGCCAATAGGGCCCATAGTGTCCTTCTGGATGTGCTTGCAAATACAGATTGGCAGCCCACAAATTCTGCAGTACCATACTTCCCCCATTCACTGATCAACCCGGAATGCTGGTGGTAACTGCAAATTTAATTACTCCCCTTGATTTTTTGGAGCTGTTTTTCGTTTAAGATCTGTATGGATTGATTGTGGATCAAAGCAATTTATTTGCACAATTTATTGCCACCAACCCAAATTCAAACCTTGCCAGACCATTTGCTTAGAAACCTATTACGGTTTCTGAATTTAATGTTTGTTTAGGCCTAACCCTCAACATGGACATTACTAAAAAAAAATGAATTGCAGTTGTATTGGTCCATGGACCCAGTTCATCATATGCCCATGTTCTCTCCTGCCATGGCCAGGCATAGATATGAGAATATAATTGGATTTATGCAGTTCAGTGATAACACACTCTGTCATCCTCGGAGTGACCCTGAATATGACTGGCTCCACAAAATTCAGCCCCTCATAAATCACCTTAACCAGAAATTTGCAGATGTGTATACTCCCCAGCAAAACACCAGCGTTGATGAGTCCCTCATAAATTTTTCTAGCTGCCTTGCATTCAAACAATTTCTCCCCAGCAAGTGTGCTAGATATGGGGTCAAAATGTATAAGACCTGTGAGAGGGCAATAGGCTATATGTGTAATTTTTGGATTTACGAGGGAAAAGATAGTCACGTGGACCCCCCCGGATGCCCAGACTGCATGGGGAGCAATGACAAGATAGTTTGGGACTTGGTGTCACCCTTTTTTCATATGGGGTACCAATTATATATGGGCAATCTTGGAATTGGCACATGTGGCACAGTGCGACCTAATCACCGGGGCTTCCCCCAACTGCTTTTAAATACCCGTCTTAAAAGGGGGAGAAAGCCTGCTTGAAAAATTATGAATTGCTTGCAGTGAAGTGGAAGGACAAACGGGATATTTTCGTCTTGTCTTTTATTCATGCAGACACGACCATCATCCAAATTTCCATGGCAGCTGGTGTTGTAGAGATGCCCCTCTGTGTCCATGACTATAACCTTAACATGGGAGGGGTGGACTCCAACGACCAGATGATGAAGCCGTACTTAGTTTCTCATTAAGCCAGATGCTGGTACAAAAAAGTATCTGTATATTTATTTCAATTGGCTCTGTACAACGCTTGTGTGCTTTACAAAGCAACTGACATAAGTGGATCCTTCCTAAAATTCCATATTGAGATCCTCACGGCCCTTTTGTATCCAGAAAGTGCTGTCAAACTTTCGACCCCGATGCAGTGAGCCGGCTGCATGAGAGTCCTGATACCATTCCTGGTACCCCAACCCAAAAGTCACCCCAAAAAATGTTGTGTCCCTCCTGTCCTGGTCAACCTGGTATCTGCCTAAAGGACTGCTTCTGTTGCTACCACACACTAGTGGAGTATTAGTATAGGGTACAGCATGGCACAGTCTAGGGCAGATATATACACAGGGTCTCAAAAGATGTTAGGTAGTCAGAAAACCGTATATCCCATTTTGAGAGACACTAACATTGGGAGGTTACAAAAAAGTAAAAAAAAAAAATAGTTGCCGTTTTATCGAGTTACTGTTTTATTGTTAACCATTGCTGTTTTCTTTGCAGTACTGCCATTCAGCTGCAACACCGATCTGTTTATTCTGACAGCAACAGGGTCTTGCTCTCAAAATATATGTTAGTGTGTGCAGCGCTGTTGGATGAGATTTTTTCATCCGCAGTTATAAAAAAGAATATATTTGCCGAAGCATGGGGGCCTGGGCTGGCCAGAGGGTGGATCGCCCCTATGCTGCGGCATATGTATTTTACAATATTTTTTGGCACAGAATTCAATAAAAAAGTTGTTTTATTGAGTTACTGTTTGTTGTTACCATTGCTGTTTTCTTTGCAGGAATTGCATTCAGTTGCAGCACTGATCTGTTAATTCTGACAGCAACATGGTCTTGCTCTCAGAATGAACGTCAATGTGTGCAGTGCTGTTGGATGAGATTTTTCATCCACAGCAAAAAAAAAACCTATATGCCCAAGCATGGGGGCCTGGGGTGGCCAGAGGGTGGATCGCTCCTATGCTTCGGTATATATATTTTACAATATTTTTTGGCACAGAATTCAATAAAAAAAAGTTGTTTTATTGAGTTACTGTTTTATTGTTACTGTTTTATTGTTAACCATTGCTGTTTTATTTGCAGGAATGACATTCAGCTGCAATACCAATCTGTTTATTCTGACAGCAACAGGGTCTTGCTCTCAGAATATATGTCAGTGTGTGCAGCGCTGTTGGATGAGATTTTTCATCTGCAGTTAAAAAAAAACATATATGCCCAAGCATGGCAGCCTGGGGTGGTCAGTGAGTGAATCACTCCTATGCTTCGGCAGGTATTTGAAAAACAAAAAAAATATATATATACTGGAATTTTTATTTTTATGTTTTTACTAGTAATGGCAGCGATTGGAGACTTTTTGTGGGACTGAGGAGGGCATTCTGACACTGGGGGCAACTGATTAACTGCCACTGACATCCCTAGTGACACTAATACAGTGATCAGTGCTAATAAAAAGCATTGACACTGTACTGACAGGAAGGGGTTAACATCTGGGGCAATCAAAGGGTTAAGAGTGTGCTGTGTGTGTTTTACTGTGTAGACAAGTTGCTTTGTATTGCTCTGTTGTGCAGAGCAATACAAAGCAGCCTGCTTGTGCTGACAGGGAAGAGATCTGTATTGTTTACCTACAGACCTCTCTCCTGTCAGCTCTGCCGACGATCACCAAGTCCCAACTGAGAATCGACGGCCAGAACCCGGTGATTGACATGCCGAGGAGCTAATAGTGGTGTGGGTCATGCACTCACTTGACCCCTACCCGGGAATACAAAATCACGTATATATATATATATATATATATATATATATACCCAATTTTGTGCATCCCTGCTGACCTGTAGCAGTACTTCTGCTATAGGGTGGTTGGGAATGGGTTGTCACTACTGATTTTTTCCATATTTTTTTTACTATATGTAAAGTTGGGGAGCAATAAAAACCTTTTTTTTTACCACCCCTAACCAATACCTTCTGTAACTGTAGAGGCAGCGGTTGGGAGTACACATGGCTATGAGGGTTTGCTTCACCATTGTGGCAGAGATTGCACCCTCTGTCACCTTTGGCAGATGTAGTTCCCACATAATGTGATCCAATGAAGTAATTGAAGGCATTTGTGCAGGATTTAATGGGTAAAGAAGGTGGAGACAAGGTAATACAACACCTGTTCACCACCTTCTCACCATCTGTCAAATGTTCTCTAAAAAGCAATCCAAAAAGAGATCACTCTCCAGAGAGCAATGCACATGTGAATGAGGCCTTATGGTGACACTGGGACTGGTGTGGTGGTGATCAGAGACACAGTGATTGACTGCACTATTAGGGCTTCTTCACTCATGGAGGGAGCTGGAGGGGGCAGTAAAACCTTGCTGTTAAGCCACGGTTTTACAGCCCCATCCCAACCACTACCCATTTTAGCTGCAGAGGCAATCGTTGGGGGGTTACACATGCCCCAGTTGTGATGCTTTGCAGCTGCAGATGAAATTATACCCCTGTTGCTTTAGAATGCTAGGACTGATGTGGTGGTGACTGGGGACACTGACTGGCTGCATTGGTCTGGTGACATTGTACTGCTGTGGCAGTAATCAGATAAAATGGCAGGCTGCACTGACATGCAGTTATATCAAAGCAGTCTGCCAGTGTTTTTTTTTTAACATTGTCACCAGAACAGTGCATTGACACTATGGTGACATTATACTGCTATGGCTAGTGATCAGAGACACTGGCTACTGCACTGGCACACAGTGTCATCAGTACAGCACCCAGTGTCTCTGATCAATAGTTAGATCTTTAAAAACTCACTGTTCCTGACCAAATAGAATTGAAAAACTTTTTTTTGCACTTGTACATTTTTTCCCATGACAATGCTCGCCCCAGTGCTCTTTGTTGACAACCCTTTGCTTATTAGCCCAGAAAATTGGTATTTTTGATTTGACACATTTGGCTGCCATTGATTTCAGTGTGGTTCAGGTTCAGCATCAAACTTCTTTGAAGTTCACTGAACCTTGCTTGAACTGAACGCAGGGCAGTTTGGCTCATCCCTTTTCAAGAGTAACCTTAAAAAGTATTATTTTATTGAACAAGTAACAGACGAATGATGCAAATTTCCAGCAAAGGTAGTCAGCAGTAAGTGAATTAAACATTTTCTATAAACATAGATATATTCTCAGGCAAGTGCTAAAATAGCAGGCCTGATGGAACATTTGGTCTTTTTCTGCCACCAGTCTTCAATGTTTCTATGGTTGCCATGAATTTCTGCGTATAATTGTTGCTTTTTCACTCCCTTTCTAAGTTGTTCAGATTGAATGTGGACGGAAAAAATTCCACTTAGTATTTAATAAAGTAAACTTTTTTCAGAGGAAGTTTTTCGTTTTCCACATGTCTGCACTTAAGATAGCATAGGAAAAAACACCCACTTAGTTATTGTCAAATTAGATTCACTTTAGCAGCATATTATCATTCATTGGTTTGCTTGAACTGTTAGCCCTGGAGATGACTAAGATAAATAACCAGCATAAATGGGTTCTTGAAAAGGTACAGGCAAGCATTCAATGACAAATATTCCGCCTCTGAGTGATAGAGTTTACTGGGCAAATTAAATCTTCTAAGTGATGAAAGAAATAACCCGTGACATTGGTGATAGAGAAATTAAATTAAACTCACTAATGGCAGGTCAGCATGGACTGAAAGGGACTAATGGAAGTGATTGCATGATAAGCAGACCCTCACATTTCAGTGACAAGTCTATTGCTGAAAGATCATTGAAGACATCTATTCAAGTGGCAAGCAAGTCATTTGCTTGTTATTCCCATCTACTGCAAATGCAGTTTGCCTCTGTGACTGCAGCCAGACTGTACTTGGCATCCCTTCTTATTGTGCATTGCAAGGCATTGCATATATACTGTGTTTCCATGAACAAAACAAAAAGGAAAGATATTTGTTGAGATGATGTACCTATTGCTTGCATTTCTTAGTACTTAGTCACCTAGAAAAAGCTTAGAGCTGTGTGCAGCAATGAGATTGCAAACAATAATAATAATTAGCAATGCAGGATTAAAGAGCTTTTATGAAAATCTGTGTTTCTGCTCTTACAGTTGTTAGCTTAAAGCCTAGAAGGCCTTTGTGCCAATGTACATACAACTATTACAATAAGCTTGCAGTGCTGGTCCTTGAAGCCCCTAAAGCCTCTTACACACACGTGAGAATATCAGATGAATGATCTGTCCTTTTTTTAATGCTAGTCCCATATCAACAATGAAGAAGTATTGTATTTTCAAATTAAAACTGTACTGATTGAATGAAAATCGTACAATCTCGTATCTACAAGAAAAAATTCTGTGTTTGTCCCTTCGGATAATTTTGTATGATTTTCTGATCGTGTGTATGAGGTTTAACATTGTACTCTTTCCATTTGTCACCACATACTCACAGTCCAGCAATTGATCGTTGTTTCCTTACACAGGTTACTAATTAAAGCAGCTTTACCTTGCCTGGTAGCAGGGAAAACAGGCACTGGTGCCAGTTCTTGAGTAGGAATTAGGCAGAACCCAGACAGTTCACCCATTTGTATCTCTGGCTGCTCCTTGTAGCACTCCCACTGCTAAAGGGCAGCCTCTTGTAAATAGCAGCTCCATGGCCGGCTTCTGTTTTGAAACTAACTTGCCAGGCATCCTGGGTGACAGCATTGACCAAACATGGTCACTAAAATATATCCCCTACAACAATGGTATCCAATAAATCAGCGACTAATATTTAATTTATTACAGTATACAGCACCAGTTTATGCAACACTGTACATATATATTTGTACATTCACATTAGTTCCTGCCCCCAAGGAGCTTAAAATCTAAGGCCCCTAACTCACATTCATGCATACTAGGGCCAATTTAGACAGGATCAAATTAATCTACCAGCATGCCTTTGGAGTGTTGGAGGAAAACTCCAGGCAGGTAGTGTCATGGTTGTGATTCGGACAGACAACCCTGATGCTACTAGGTGGAAGTGCTAACCACTAAGTCACTGTGCTGCCCCTACATTATAGCAACCCTTATCATTTAAAAAGGAGCTGTGATTAAAAAACTGTATAATGTTATATCCACATACACAACTAGAGTTGAAATACAAATATTTGCTATAAAATAGTATACAACATTGCAAGATCCACAATTTATCTGTGTAACTGTGTTTTCATTTGACACATAAAAAATGTACTTGGAAAGGGATCTAACACCTTTACCAGGTAAATTCCATATTAACACCATCACCTTCAGAAAGCCTCTCTCCAGACTAGGACTTAAAAGTGAAAATGCACATCTGACATTTATAATTTGATCTACAAAGCTCTCATAGGAAAAAATACCTGGATAGGAATAGCTAATTATTTCATAAAATATCTTTTTTCTATTATTTCAACTCCATCTGCATAAATTCTGTCAATATGGGAAGGATTTATATATAAAACACAATCCAACAGTGTAATACTGCTTTAATAAAAGATATGAATACAAATATATAGTTGTGCTTACAGTATATTACATAGGTGCACCAAGCACTATGATAAACCGCATAGAAATACTGTTATCCACATAGGATCCCACCAGAACACTAAAGCCCTGCGGGTGTTGAGCTCTAGTAGCAGTGAATCCCAACCTTGTCCTTAAACCCAGGGCAGGTGCCCAGAACCAGCACGATGACTTTACCAGCTAAACCTTGTTCTTAGCAAGGTTAGGTAGCAATGCTTGTTAATGTAATTCGATGAAATGAATGAAGCATTTCATCGGGTGAACTAAATGGCCAGATTTGTCCTATTAGCCTGCCCTAATCTCTGGCTACCGCTGCAAATACCTTTGCCAAAGTCATTTATTTACATTGCAATAAAAAATGAAAACAACATTCCTTGATGTAAATCCAACATTTATCACTTTCAGCAATGCAGATCAACACGATGAACTGCTCCCCTACTGCGATGATCTATCCGCTGCAATACCACAGCAAAATGATGAAATTCCAATATATAGCCTGTGCGTTATAGCTTATGTGTGTACGTTAAAGGTACTTTCAAATGTTTTTTGTTATTTTAACCATGTATTAGCATAGTTATATGCCATGTGTTGTTTGTTTGCCTTACATTGTCATGGTGGGCTCACATTTTGTTACTGCAATTTGTAGAATTATGTCTGATCAATCACCATGCATTGCTTCAGATAGCTTGTCACTGTATCAAAGGGAAAAGACAACTTCTTGTTCCGGATCACACAGCATCCTCATCACCCCCTCTGTGTTGCATCATAAATGTGGGAGTGCTAATAGCATGAAACATATCACTTCCAAACTGCAAATGAGCTCTCTGTGTCTATGAATACTGTGTGTGTCAGATCTAACTACTGTGTATCTCTCACCTGCACTAGTGATAGACTGAGAAACCCAGGGATTGTGGGATATGTAGTTACTTCACAGGAAGTGTCAGCTCTCACATTACAGACAGAGGTTTCAACTCAAACTTATTTTGTTTCAACACAAACTTAACCACTTCTGCGCCACGCAGAAATACTGCTACAGGGTGGCACGGGTGCGCAAAATCAATTATATATACATGATTTTGCAGTTCCAGGTAGTGGGAGAATGCATGCCCTACCCACGCTGCCATTCACGGTCTCGGCTGTTAATCACCAGATCCCAGCTGGTGATTCCCCTTCCGGCACCCGGTGATCGTCAAGCATCACTGACGGGGAGAGACCTGTGTATAAACAACACAGATCTCTTCCCTGTCACCTCCTGCACACTACTTTGTATGGCTCTGCATAGCAGAGCCATACAAAGCAGTGTGCTTACAGTGTAAAGCAAACACACAGCACACTGAAAAACAGCACATAGCACACAGGTAACCCTTTGATCGCCCCACATGTTAACCCCTTCCTGCCTTCCTGCCCAGTGCCATTAGTACAATGTCAGTGCTTTTTATTAGCACTGATCACAGTATTAGTCAGGGGCGGACTGACCATTTTGAAACTCGGGCACTGCCCAAGGGCCTGGGGTCAGTAGGGGGCCCCATGAGATGCCCTTGGTACCTTTTTCATAGGCTTTTTTGAGTTTGGGCAAGGACACAGGGGCCCCATGATCCCCTATTGCCCAGGGGCCCCATGAGTTGTCAGTCTGCCCCTGGTATTAGTGTCACTAAATCAGTTCCCCCCAGTGTCAGAAGGCCCACTGCAGTCCTGTAGTCACCCTATAAGTTGCTGATCTCCACCATTACTAGTAAAAAAATGTAAAATATTTTTAAATTCCAGTATATACAGTATACCGCCATTTGTAAACACTATAGCTTTCACGTAAACCAATTAATTTACACATATTTGGATTATTTTTTGCAAAGACATGTAGCAGGATGCATTTTGGCCTAAATTTATGACGAAATTTGATATTTAAAAATTTTTACTGGATATGTGTATTAGCAAAAAATTAAAAAAATATGTTTTTTTCAAAATTGTCAGTCTTTTTTTATTTACAGTGCAAAAAATAAAAAATGCAGAGGCGATCATATACCATAGAAAGCAATTTCTATTTGTGGGGAAAAAAAGGATGTTTATTCATTTAGGTGCAGCGCTGCAATTGTCAGTTAAAGTAACGCAGCGCCATATCACAAAAAATGGCCTGGTAAGGAAGGGGGGTAAATCCGTTGGAGGGTAAACTGCTGACATATGAATGTGGAGATTTACTATACTATAGGCTGTGCATACAGAGAAATAAATAACACATGACCGATGCACATCCTATGCAGGTCAAAACCACAAGGTGCAGGTAAGCATATTTCTTTTATATATTTCCAGTGTGATAAGTAAATTGTAGATATAACAAAAAAATATGAATAAATGTAACAATATATAGAAAACTAAATGCAAAACTTACATTGCATTGGGGCTCAGTATAAGATTTACATTGCACTGGTGTTCAGTGAAAAACCCACTCTGCTGGTTCTTGTACAAAATTGTACAGCACTTTTCACCATGTTTATATATAGTCAATTATGATACAAATCCTGAAGACTAGAGATGAGCGAAGAAATGAAAAATTCGATTCGACTGATTCGGCGAATTCGTGGACAATATTCGATTCGAGTCGAATAAATTCGCTGTGAATTTAACTTAAAAAAGGGTGTTTCTAGGCTTCAGAGAGACTTAATATTAGTGCAGAACACTGTACCTTTAATTTAAATGCCCTTGGAGTCTGCTGGGGAAGAGAAATAATACTGTCTGTCAGTATGACATGCAGATGAGTGCCGTCGATCTTAGAATCACTGCACACTTCACTCCTTTGGCCAGTCACGGGGCCAAAACCAGTGTTTGGAGCCACAGTGTGGCGGTGGAGGCAGCAGCAATGGGAGGCCATACAGCAACCTATGACAAAATGGAAACCAGCAGGAGCGTGAGGAGACCTGAAAGTGGCACATGGCAGAGTGGGAGCAATGGGAGGCGGTACAGGGACCCAGGTCACACTGTGGGCCCAGCAGCAGCGTGACCAGGCGGTACGGGGGCCCATGGCCGATATGGGGCTTGGTGGCACCTATGGAAGGCCTGTAATCTGCCAGCGACCTATGACAAAATGGACAACCGCAGGAGTGTGAGGAGATTTCAAAGTGGCACATGGCAGAGTGGAAGCAATGGGAGGCCGTACAGGGACCCAGGTCACACTGTGGGACCAGCATCAGCGTGAACAGGCGGTACGGGGGCCCATGGCCGATTTGACCTCATTCATCCCATAGTCCTGCCGACTCACGAATAGCGTGGCCTCCTCAAAGGGCCTGAGCAAGCGCAGGTGTCACACATGAGCTGACAATGGCTGACATCTAAGTTACACAGGGAGTACCTTTATCCGCTTTTAACATCAGGAAATCTGTGATGGCCTTTAGCTGTTCGTAAAGGCGGTCTAACATATGTAGGGTTGAATTACACCTTGTTGCAACGTCACAGCATGAGGAGTCGGTACGGGGGCCCATGGCAGATTACATGTCTGGCAGCAGCAATGGGAGGCCCGTAATCTGCCAGCACCCTATGTCAAAAAATTTAACACACCAGCAGTGTGAAGAGACCTGAAAGTGGCACATGGCAGCAGAGTGTGGCGATGGAGACAGCAGCAATGGGAGGCCGTACAGGGACCCATGAGAGACTCTGGACTTGGCAGCAGCATGAGGAGGCGGTATATAGGGGCCCATGGCAGATTAGGGGCCTGGCAGCAGCTATGTGAGGCCCGTAATCTGCCTGCACCCTATGTCAAAAAATTAAACACACCAGCAGTGTGAAGAGACCTGAAAGTGGCACATGGCAGCAGAGTGTGGCGATGGAGACAGCAGCAATGGGAGGCCGTACAGGGACCCATGAGAGACTCTAGACTTGGCAGCAGCATGAGGAGGCGGTATATAGGGGCCCATGGCAGATTAGGGGCCTGGCAGCAGCTATGTGAGGCCCGTAATCTGCCTGCACCCTATGTCAAAAAATTAAACACACCAGCAGTGTGAAGAGACCTGAAAGTGGCACATGGCAGCAGAGTGTGGCGATGGAGACAGCAGCAATGGGAGGCCGTACAGGGACCCATGAGAGACTCTAGACTTGGCAGCAGCATGAGGAGGCGGTATATAGGGGCCCATGGCAGATTAGGGGCCTGGCAGCAGCTATGTGAGGCCCGTAAACTGCCTGCACCCTATGTCAAAAAATTTAACACACCAGCAGTGTGAAGAGACCTGAAAGTGGCACATGGCAGCAGAGTGTGGCGATGGAGACAGCAGCAATGGGAGGCCGTACAGGGACCCATGAGAGACTCTGGACTTGGCAGCAGCATGAGGAGGCGGTATATAGGGGCCCATGGCAGATTAGGGGCCTGGCAGCAGCTATGTGAGGCCCGTAATCTGCCTGCACCCTATGTCAAAAAATTAAACACACCAGCAGTGTGAAGAGACCTGAAAGTGGCACATGGCAGCAGAGTGTGGCGATGGAGACAGCAGCAATGGGAGGCCGTACAGGGACCCATGAGAGACTCTAGACTTGGCAGCAGCATGAGGAGGCGGTATATAGGGGCCCATGGCAGATTAGGGGCCTGGCAGCAGCTATGTGAGGCCCGTAATCTGCCTGCACCCTATGTCAAAAAATTAAACACACCAGCAGTGTGAAGAGACCTGAAAGTGGCACATGGCAGCAGAGTGTGGCGATGGAGACAGCAGCAATGGGAGGCCGTACAGGGACCCATGAGAGACTCTGGACTTGGCAGCAGCATGAGGAGGCGGTATATAGGGGCCCATGGCAGATTAGGGGCCTGGCAGCAGCTATGTGAGGCCCGTAATCTGCCTGCACCCTATGTCAAAAAATTAAACACACCAGCAGTGTGAAGAGACCTGAAAGTGGCACATGGCAGCAGAGTGTGGCGATGGAGACAGCAACAATGGGAGGCCGTACAGGGACCCATGAGAGACTCTGGACTTGGCAGCAGCATGAGGAGGCGGTATATAGGGGCCCATGGCAGATTAGGGGCCTGGCAGCAGCTATGTGAGGCCCGTAATCTGCCTGCACCCTATGTCAAAAAATTAAACACACCAGCAGTGTGAAGAGACCTGAAAGTGGCACATGGCAGAGTGTGGCGATGGAGACAGCAGCAATGGGAGGCCGTACAGGGACCCATGACAGACTCTAGACTTGGCAGCAGCATGAGGAGGCGGTATATAGGGGCCCATGGCAGATTAGGGGCCTGGCAGCAGCTATGTGAGGCCCGTAATCTGCCTGCACCCTATGTCAAAAAATTAAACACACCAGCAGTGTGAAGAGACCTGAAAGTGGCACATGGCAGCAGAGTGTGGCGATGGAGACAGCAGCAATGGGAGGCCGTACAGGGACCCATGAGAGACTCTGGACTTGGCAGCAGCATGAGGAGGCGGTATATAGGGGCCCATGGCAGATTAGGGGCCTGGCAGCAGCTATGTGAGGCCCGTAATCTGCCTGCACCCTATGTCAAAAAATTAAACACACCAGCAGTGTGAAGAGACCTGAAAGTGGCACATGGCAGCAGAGTGTGGCGATGGAGACAGCAGCAATGGGAGGCCGTACAGGGACCCATGAGAGACTCTGGACTTGGCAGCAGCATGAGGAGGCGGTATATAGGGGCCCATGGCAGATTAGGGGCCTGGCAGCAGCTATGTGAGGCCCGTAATCTGCCTGCACCCTATGTCAAAAAATTAAACACACCAGCAGTGTGAAGAGACCTGAAAGTGGCACATGGCAGCAGAGTGTGGCGATGGAGACAGCAGCAATGGGAGGCCGTACAGGGACCCATGAGAGACTCTGGACTTGGCAGCAGCATGAGGAGGCGGTATATAGGGGCCCATGGCAGATTAGGGGCCTGGCAGCAGCTATGTGAGGCCCGTAATCTGCCTGCACCCTATGTCAAAAAATTAAACACACCAGCAGTGTGAAGAGACCTGAAAGTGGCACATGGCAGCAGAGTGTGGCGATGGAGACAGCAGCAATGGGAGGCCGTACAGGGACCCATGAGAGACTCTAGACTTGGCAGCAGCATGAGGAGGCGGTATATAGGGGCCCATGGCAGATTAGGGGCCTGGCAGCAGCTATGTGAGGCCCGTAATCTGCCTGCACCCTATGTCAAAAAATTTAACACACCAGCAGTGTGAAGAGACCTGAAAGTGGCACATGGCAGCAGAGTGTGGCGATGGAGACAGCAGCAATGGGAGGCCGTACAGGGACCCATGAGAGACTCTGGACTTGGCAGCAGCATGAGGAGGCGGTATATAGGGGCCCATGGCAGATTAGGGGCCTGGCAGCAGCTATGTGAGGCCCGTAATCTGCCTGCACCCTATGTCAAAAAATTTAACACACCAGCAGTGTGAAGAGACCTGAAAGTGGCACATGGCAGCAGAGTGTGGCGATGGAGACAGCAGCAATGGGAGGCCGTACAGGGACCCATGAGAGACTCTGGACTTGGCAGCAGCATGAGGAGGCGGTATATAGGGGCCCATGGCAGATTAGGGGCCTGGCAGCAGCTATGTGAGGCCCGTTATCTTGCAGCACCCTATGTCAAAAAATTAAACACACCAGCAGTGTGAAGAGACCTGAAAGTGGCACATGGCAGCAGAGTGTGGCGATGGAGACAGCAGCAATGGGAGGCCGTACAGGGACCCATGAGAGACTCTAGACTTGGCAGCAGCATGAGGAGGCGGTATATAGGGGCCCATGGCAGATTAGGGGCCTGGCAGCAGCTATGTGAGGCCCGTAATCTGCCTGCACCCTATGTCAAAAAATTAAACACACCAGCAGTGTGAAGAGACCTGAAAGTGGCACACGGCAGCAGAGTGTGGCGATGGAGACAGCAGCAATGGGAGGCCGTACAGGGACCCATGAGAGACTCTGGACTTGGCAGCAGCATGAGGAGGCGGTATATAGGGGCCCATGGCAGATTAGGGGCCTGGCAGCAGCTATGTGAGGCCCGTTATTTTGCAGCACCCTATGTCAAAAAATTAAACACACCAGCAGTGTGAAGAGACCTGAAAGTGGCACATGGCAGCAGAGTGTGGCGATGGAGACAGCAGCAATGGGAGGCCGTACAGGGACCCATGAGAGACTCTAGACTTGGCAGCAGCATGAGGAGGCGGTATATAGGGGCCCATGGCAGATTAGGGGCCTGGCAGCAGCTATGTGAGGCCCGTAATCTGCCTGCACCCTATGTCAAAAAATTAAACACACCAGCAGTGTGAAGAGACCTGAAAGTGGCACATGGCAGCAGAGTGTGGCGATGGAGACAGCAGCAATGGGAGGCCGTACAGGGACCCATGAGAGACTCTGGACTTGGCAGCAGCATGAGGAGGCGGTATATAGGGGCCCATGGCAGATTAGGGGCCTGGCAGCAGCTATGTGAGGCCCGTAATCTGCCTGCACCCTATGTCAAAAAATTTAACACACCAGCAGTGTGAAGAGACCTGAAAGTGGCACATGGCAGCAGAGTGTGGCGATGGAGACAGCAGCAATGGGAGGCCGTACAGGGACCCATGAGAGACTCTGGACCTAGCAGCAGCATGAGGAGGCGGTATATAGGGGCCTATGGCAGATTAGGGGCCTGGCAGCAGCTATAGGAGGCCCGTAATCTGCCAGCACCCTATGTCAAAAAATTAAACACACCAGCAGTGTGAGGAGACCTGAAAGTGGCACATGTTTGAGGCATGATTCATGGCGGATTTAGTCAGTTGTGTCAGGAACTGGTGGTTTGAAATCCAGACTAATCCACGCCTGATTCATTTTCACAAACGTGAGTCTCTCCACACTTTGGGTGGACAGTCGTGTCCTCCGCGGAGTTACAATACCTCCTGCCGCACTAAACACGCGCTCCGATGCCACGCTACTGGCCGGGCATGACAGCCTTTCAAGGGCAAATTCAGCTAGTTGGGGCCAAAGGTCAAGTTTCGTTGCCCAGTAGTCAAGGGGATTGTCTACCTCGGTTGGCAGGGTGCTGTCCAAGTAGGCCCAAGCCTGTTGTTTGAGCTCCTGCTCCAGGTCCACCTGATGCTGCTGCTGCTGCTGCGGCTGGTTAGTAGTTTCCTCACTGCGCTGGTGAAGAAAGCTACTCATCATCGACTGCAGACTGAGGCAGCCACTGCTGGTGGAGCTGCCACTGCTCCTACCACCCCACCCCTCCCCTGCTGCCATGCCAGCGGAACGCGAGCGCACAGGGCCCACAGTGTCTGAGGATGGACGTTGGCGCACAAAGGCAGAGACCAACTGACTACATAGGTGGTTTTTATAGTACGTAATTTTGGCCTCCCTCTCAGCAGGTGTGAAAAAGGCCACCATTTTGGACCGGTAGCGAGGGTCCAACAAGGTGGACAGCCAAAAGTCATCCCTCTGTCTGATGGTTATTATTCGGCTGTCGCTACGCAAGCAACCGAGCATGCTATGGGCCATTTGTGCCAAGGAATGCGAGGGACTCCCTGCCTCCATCTCCACAGCATACTGCCACGGTGCGTCTGGGTCCTCTGTCTCCTCCTCCTCCTCCTCTACCAGATGCTCCTGCTCCTCCACTCCTGTCCGCTGAGTGGAAAAACCACCCATTTCACTCAATAATTCCTGAGCACAAATGTCCTCCTCTACCTCCTCCTCTTCTTCCTGTCCTGCCCCCACAGGGGTCATGTGGCGTTGAGATCTGTGCGCCACGTCTACCGCACCCTGACCAGCCATTGTTAACAGCATTTGTTCCAGGACGTGCAACAGAGGAATGACGTCGTTCATCCCATAGTCCTGCCGACTCACGAATAGCGTGGCCTCCTCAAAGGGCCTGAGCAAGCGGCAGGTGTCACGCATGAGCTGCCAATGGCTGACATCTAAGTTACACAGGGGAGTACCTTTATCCGCTTGTAACATCAGGAAATCGGTGATGGCCTTTCGCTGCTCGTAAAGGCGGTCTAACATGTGTAGGGTTGAATTCCACCTTGTTGCAACGTCGCAGATCAGGCGATGCTGTGGAATTCCGTTCTGCCGCTGCAGCTCAATGAGGGTGTTCTTTGCGGTGTAGGAATGGCTGAAATGCATGCACAGTTTACGTGACATTTTAAGGATGTCTTGCAGTGGGATGGTGGATTTTAGGAACCGCTTGACAACCAGATTGAACACGTGAGCCATGCATGGCGCATGGCACAACCTTCCTTGACGCAGAGCAGACACCATGTTCTTTCCGTTGTCAGTCAACATGGTTCCGATTTTTAGTTTGCGCGGAGACAGCCATCTGTCGATTTCTCTGTTCATTACACTCAGCAGTTCCTCCCCTGTGTGACTACGTTCGCCAAGGCATACCAGGTGCAGCACAGCGTGACACCGTTGCGCCCTGCACATGTGATATGCCGGTCGGGTAATGGGACTTGGCACGGGGGTGGCGGCTGAGGACACGGCGGAAAAAGAGGTGGTAGAGGCGGACATGCTTGCTGGACCAAGGACGTGCAAACGTGGAGGCAAAAGCGTCGTGACCTGTCCAAGTTGCTGGTGCGGCTGTGCCGGCACCACGTTCACCCAGTGGGCCGTAAATGACATGTACTGTCCCTGACCGTAGTTACAGCTCCACACGTCGGCGCTGCCGTGCACTTTGGCAGAGACCGACATGCTCAAAGACTGGCCCACCATCTCTTCTACATGTGAATGCAGGGCTGGCACTGCCTTTTGGGCAAAGAAATGACGGCTTGGCACTCTCCACCGCGGCGCGGCACAAGCCATCATTTCTCGGAAAGGTGCTGAGTCCACCAGTTGGAAAGGGAGGGACTGCAGCACCAGCAACTTGGACAGGAGGACGTTCAGCTTTTGCACCGTCGGGTGCGTGCTCGCAAACTGTTGTCTCTTGGATACGGATTCCAAGAAAGACTGTTGACGGAATCCGAGAAGAGGAGTAGCAGGAGAAGGAGCATCTGAACGAGCGGAAGATGCCAACGAGCGACAACTCCCCTCAGCAGAGGTGTTGGAGCCTTGACTGGCTGATAGAGGGCGATTGACGACGTCGGGTGACGGAGCAAGTAACGGAGCGGGTGATGGAGCGGGGGCTGGGGCAGGCAGAACCGCCGTATGTTTATCACGGTTTTCCCAGGCCACCGAATGGTGACGCTGCATATGCTGACGCAACGCTGTAGTCCCAACATGGGCCCCCTGGCCACGCTTGCATTTCTGGCCACATAGTCGACATACGGCTACGTTTACTTCCTCGGGCGGCTTGAGGAAAAATTGCCACACCACCGAGTAGGAAACTTTGCCCCCGCTACTCTTCACTGGCTGACTGCTACTTCCTCCGTGCGCACCGGCACCACTACTGGCCGTGGTGGTAGGCTGCAGTGGAGCTGGTGCTCTACTCCGTGGACGTTTGGCTCCACTGACACTGATGCGACCCTGCTGCTGTCTCCTGGGCAACCCACCGACTGTTTTGCTCGCTGCCAAGCTGCCACCCTCTTCTCCTGATGATGCGGAAGAAATTGCCTGATGACGACGAGGCTGCCAAGTGCGATCAACCTCCTCATCATCAAGTAGGGTCTCCGCCTCACTACTAGCCCCCTCGGCTGCGTCTGGGTCAGGAGACAGACCTGTCTCTAGACCGGCTACCGAGCCACTCTCCTCGCCAGTACTTGTTCGCTTGGCTGCTGAAAAGGCCGATGTCTCCCCCCGTTCCTGACCGCCCTCTGTTAGCTCTTCCTCACTGTACAGTGGGGCTGAGCCCACAGCATGCGATACTTCGCTTGGTGAGGGAACAGCAAAGGACAGGGGCAGGTAGAGGACACGTGATTTCAGTGGGCTTGCTCCCGGGCCATGCCAACTAACGGTTGTGTCTGACGTACCCACCGACCGTTGGCTGTAGGTGTCAGAGGTGACCTGGGAAGAGGAAGACGACCGAGCCAACCAATCAATGACGGCAGGGTTGTCGGTGGAGACACGACCGCTGGATGACACCGGGAGCACTGGCCTCTGGCTGCGAATACTGCTGCCTCGACCCCTTCCTCTGCTGCCACGTCTGCTCGCTCCTAAAACATTGCCTCCTCTGCCACTCCTCTGCATGTTGTCTGACATACTATTTAATTCAACGATTAGGTGTCCCTGAGTAACAATTCTCTGGCACTCAGTAACAATTCTGTCTGTCCCTGAGTATGAATTCTGTGGCCCTGAGTAACAATTCTGTGTCTGTGCGAGTAACAATTCTGTGTCTGTGCGAGTAACAATTCTGTGTCTGTGCAAGTAACAATTTTGTGTCTGTGCGAGTAACAATTCTCTGGCACTCAGTAACAATTCTGTCTGTCCCTGAGTAACAATTCTCTGGCACTCAGTAACAATTCTGTCTGTCCCTGAGTAACAATTCTCTGGCACTCAGTAACAATTCTGTCTGTCCCTGAGTATGAATTCTGTGGCCCTGAGTAACAATTCTGTGTCTGTGCGAGTAACAATTCTGTGTCTGTGCAAGTAACAATTTTGTGTCTGTGCGAGTAACAATTCTCTGGCACTCAGTAACAATTCTGTCTGTCCCTGAGTAACAATTCTCTGGCACTCAGTAACAATTCTGTCTGTCCCTGAGTATGAATTCTGTGGCCCTGAGTAACAATTCTGTGTCTGTGCGAGTAACAATTCTGTGTCTGTGCAAGTAACAATTTTGTGTCTGTGCGAGTAACAATTCTCTGGCACTCAGTAACAATTCTGTCTGTCCCTGAGTAACAATTCTCTGGCACTCAGTAACAATTCTGTCTGTCCCTGAGTAACAATTCTCTGGCACTCAGTAACAATTCTGTCTGTCCCTGAGTAACAATTCTCTGGCACTCAGTAACAATTCTGTCTGTCCCTGAGTAACAATTCTCTGGCACTCAGTAACAATTCTGTCTGTCCCTGAGTAACAATTCTCTGGCACTCAGTAACAATTCTGTCTGTCCCTGAGTATGAATTCTGTGGCCCTGAGTAACAATTCTGTGTCTGTGCGAGTAACAATTCTGTGTCTGTGCAAGTAACAATTTTGTGTCTGTGCGAGTAACAATTCTCTGGCACTCAGTAACAATTCTGTCTGTCCCTGAGTAACAATTCTCTGGCACTCAGTAACAATTCTGTCTGTCCCTGAGTATGAATTCTGTGGCCCTGAGTAACAATTCTGTGTCTGTGCGAGTAACAATTCTGTGTCTGTGCAAGTAACAATTTTGTGTCTGTGCGAGTAACAATTCTCTGGCACTCAGTAACAATTCTGTCTGTCCCTGAGTAACAATTCTCTGGCACTCAGTAACAATTCTGTCTGTCCCTGAGTAACAATTCTCTGGCACTCAGTAACAATTCTGTCTGTCCCTGAGTAACAATTCTCTGGCACTCAGTAACAATTCTGTCTGTCCCTGAGTAACAATTCTCTGGCACTCAGTAACAATTCTGTCTGTCCCTGAGTAACAATTCTCTGGCACTCAGTAACAATTCTGTCTGTCCCTGAGTATGAATTCTGTGGCCCTGAGTAACAATTCTGTGTCTGTGCGAGTAACAATTCTGTGTCTGTGCAAGTAACAATTTTGTGTCTGTGCGAGTAACAATTCTCTGGCACTCAGTAACAATTCTGTCTGTCCCTGAGTAACAATTCTCTGGCACTCAGTAACAATTCTGTCTGTCCCTGAGTAACAATTCTCTGGCACTCAGTAACAATTCTGTCTGTCCCTGAGTATGAATTCTGTGGCCCTGAGTAACAATTCTGTGTCTGTGCGAGTAACAATTCTGTGTCTGTGCAAGTAACAATTTTGTGTCTGTGCGAGTAACAATTCTCTGGCACTCAGTAACAATTCTGTCTGTCCCTGAGTAACAATTCTCTGGCACTCAGTAACAATTCTGTCTGTCCCTAAGTAACAATTCTCTGGCACTCAGTAACAATTCTGTCTGTCCCTGAGTATGAATTCTGTGGCCCTGAGTAACAATTCTGTGTCTGTGCGAGTAACAATTCTGTGTCTGTGCAAGTAACAATTTTGTGTCTGTGCGAGTAACAATTCTCTGGCACTCAGTAACAATTCTGTCTGTCCCTGAGTAACAATTCTCTGGCACTCAGTAACAATTCTGTCTGTCCCTGAGTAACAATTCTCTGGCACTCAGTAACAATTCTGTCTGTCCCTGAGTATGAATTCTGTGGCCCTGAGTAACAATTCTGTGTCTGTGCGAGTAACAATTCTGTGTCTGTGCAAGTAACAATTTTGTGTCTGTGCGAGTAACAATTCTCTGGCACTCAGTAACAATTCTGTCTGTCCCTGAGTAACAATTCTCTGGCACTCAGTAACAATTCTGTCTGTCCCTGAGTAACAATTCTCTGGCACTCAGTAACAATTCTGTCTGTCCCTGAGTATGAATTCTGTGGCCCTGAGTAACAATTCTGTGTCTGTGCGAGTAACAATTCTGTGTCTGTGCAAGTAACAATTTTGTGTCTGTGCGAGTAACAATTCTCTGGCACTCAGTAACAATTCTGTCTGTCCCTGAGTAACAATTCTCTGGCACTCAGTAACAATTCTGTCTGTCCCTGAGTAACAATTCTCTGGCACTCAGTAACAATTCTGTCTGTCCCTGAGTAACAATTCTCTGGCACTCAGTAACAATTCTGTGTCTGTGCGAGTAACAATTCTGTGTCTGTGCAAGTAACAATTTTGTGTCTGTGCGAGTAACAATTCTCTGGCACTCAGTAACAATTCTGTCTGTCCCTGAGTAACAATTCTCTGGCACTCAGTAACAATTCTGTCTGTCCCTGAGTAACAATTCTCTGGCACTCAGTAACAATTCTGTCTGTCCCTGAGTATGAATTCTGTGGCCCTGAGTAACAATTCTGTGTCTGTGCGAGTAACAATTCTGTGTCTGTGCAAGTAACAATTTTGTGTCTGTGCGAGTAACAATTCTCTGGCACTCAGTAACAATTCTGTCTGTCCCTGAGTAACAATTCTCTGGCACTCAGTAACAATTCTGTCTGTCCCTGAGTAACAATTCTCTGGCACTCAGTAACAATTCTGTCTGTCCCTGAGTATGAATTCTGTGGCCCTGAGTAACAATTCTGTGTCTGTGCGAGTAACAATTCTGTGTCTGTGCAAGTAACAATTTTGTGTCTGTGCGAGTAACAATTCTCTGGCACTCAGTAACAATTCTGTCTGTCCCTGAGTAACAATTCTCTGGCACTCAGTAACAATTCTGTCTGTCCCTGAGTAACAATTCTCTGGCACTCAGTAACAATTCTGTCTGTCCCTGAGTAACAATTCTCTGGCACTCAGTAACAATTCTGTCTGTCCCTGAGTATGATTTCTGTGGCCCTGAGTAACAATTCTGTCTGTGCGAGTAACAATTCTGTGTCTGTGCAAGTAACAATTTTGTGTCTGTGCGAGTAACAATTCTCTGGCACTCAGTAACAATTCTGTCTGTCCCTGAGTAACAATTCTCTGGCACTCAGTAACAATTCTGTCTGTCCCTGAGTAACAATTCTCTGGCACTCAGTAACAATTCTGTCTGTCCCTGAGTAACAATTCTCTGGCACTCAGTAACAATTCTGTCTGTCCCTGAGTAACAATTCTGTCTGTCCCTGAGAATGAATTCTGTGGCCCTGAGTAAGAATTCTCTGGCACTCAGTAACAATTCTGTCTGTCCCTGAGTAACAATTCTCTGGCACTCAGTAACAATTCTGTCTGTCCCTGAGTAAAAATTCTGTGGCCCTAATAACGTTTCTGTGGCCCTAAGTAACAATTCTCTGGCACTGAGTGAAAATTCTGTCTGTCCCTGAGTATGAATTCTGTGGCCCTAACTAGCGTTTCTTTGTCCCTAAATAACGATTCTGTGGCCCTCATTAACAAGTCTGTGTCCCTGAGTAATGGTTCTCTGTCCCTAAGTAACTTCTCTCTGTCCCCAATTCTCGTTTCTGTGGCCCTAACTCTGTCCCTGTCCCTAGTACAGAGCGGTCTGCCTCTGTTCAATGACTGCAGGCAAATGAAGATTTCCAAAATGGCCGCTATATATACCTCGACCATTACACAGTGCTGGCTGGCTGGCTGCTGATTGGCTGATGCGATCACATGTCGTTGAGGAATGCATTATGGGGCAGCGCGCCTTGTCTGCGCGCCTTCCCCGACATCCCCGCTCCGTCGCCGCACATGTCAGCCGCCATTTTCGGAAAAATTTCGATTCGCGCGTCCGAATTAGGCTGTTTATCGGATTCGGCACGAATCGAAATTTTTCCGATATTCGACTCGAATTCCACTTCGGATACTTCGATTCGCTCATCTCTACTGAAGACCATGCTTAAGTCAATAAAAAGATAATGATTTGACTGCTAATCATAAGTATTATAAAAAGAAATAATGACTTTTTTTTCATCCAGACTGAAAATTATGCATACAATAGCATGAGAGTGGCATGTAGCAACAGGAACACACATAGGCAGTTGTGATATAATCCATAATCCATATAGTTGAGGGATTTTTATTCATATAGCCAACTCAAACCAGAGTAGGAACTAAGAACTACTGGGCTGAGCTTTTGCAAATCCAACACAGATGAAAAAATGTAATGACCTTTACTCACATCCAGATTGAAACAAAGTTTTTCAGAATCCAGTATAGATCTCCTGTTAAACACATTCATGCTAACCTAATATACGTGAACAGCTCCTTTGGTCCAATGCTGCTCACATTGTGACTGCACCTCTCATCCTTCTGCACTCATTTATCAGGAATCTCACTCACCCTGGGCTGCTCAGTGACCTCAGGAGCTGGGACTCTAAGAGTACTATTAGGCTGATATCAATCCACCTGGTGATACTCAGTGAATCAGAATAGCTACAGGAGCAGCAGAAAAGCCACTGTTCGATGGATATACTGTAAATCAGTTGCAATGGTTACTAGTGACAAAACCCCTGGGGAGTTCTGCCAAATACTAATTGCGAAACCCTGTCCCATAATATGTTGCTAAATTTCTTTGCATACTGAAATTAAATTTTCTTGCCTTGATTTTTTTGTCCTTGTTCAATATTGTGCCTCAACTCTTTGTGTGTTACACTGAACATCACCTACCTCAACCTTTTTCATGGAACACAATCCTACTTTACAATACAGTACTTTGCTTTGGTTGCCTGTCTTTCTTCCAAGTTTTGCCAGTAGGACAAACCAAATAGCCACATCTTAGGAAAGCCATAGAACAAAACAAGAATCTCGTTGCTGGGGTCCTGGGTAAAGATCAGGTACCCCTTTCCACACCTCATAAAGCCAAGATGAACCCAGAGGGTAAAGCATGCAGATAAAATGTTTGTGCCTTCCTGAAAAGAAATGTGTTTAGCTGCACAGAATCATCAGTAAGGAAGAAAGCAATATAAAATGTGCAGTAGCCCAAAACAATCTTCAATCAATTCTCATTCTTATTCTTTATCAATAAAACATAAAATACAAATAGTCTCATTGGTTTATTGACATTTGTACATTGTCATTACACTTTTCATAGTTTTAAAAAACAAGACCATTTGCTCTTCACGTCATGGATTTATACACATGGAACAGACTAAAAACTACAAAATCTTACATTAAGGAAAAATGCAATAGAGGAATTAAAAAAAAACATAAAAATTAATACTCACCTAGGTGGATGCAGCATTGATCTGATGCTGCATCTGTCCCCTGTCACCTCTACACTGAGAACTGAGCAATCAAAGACCATGATCACTCAGTTCTTGGTCTTCAGTGAGCTGAGAACAGTGATTATCAGTCACTGTCTCTCTGCTCTGCCCCTTCAGCACTCACTGGAGTGCTGGGCTGTAGAGGAGACGAGAGCGGTTGACTCAGACTCTCAGCGGTTCACCTAAAGGTTAAGCTCAGCCAAGTGTCAATGTATATTAAATTCAATTAATTCAGTTTTGGAATGAATTTTGCTTTAAAAGAACAAGAAGTATTTAATAAATATTGTGTTTATGATAAAATTACACTTCCGTCAGCCATAAAAAAATTAGCATTCAAAGTTCACAGAATAAAGCCACAGACTATTGAGAGAGATGCTCCAATTTCATCCTAGCATCCTTCATCTTGTAAAAGTGACAACTTTATCTGCTATAGTGCTCTGACTGCTGATATCTTTGTTTCTCTGCCTGCAGAATTATTTCCAGATTCTGCCCACTGTGTTCTGTTGTTTTCAAAGCAGTGCAAAAACATAAAGGTAGAATGAAAGGATTTTATATCTTTAGAGCAGCTGTAAGGTTTCCTAGAATCATTAGATTACTGATTGAGTTTACTTGTTGCCTGGAATTTCTCTTTAAGCTGAATTTATATCAGTATCTGACTTAAAGAGTTGAAAACAGAATAAAAGTGTGCTTAAATGCTTTGCCTGTAAACACTTTTCCATGTCTTTGTAAAGCAAGTATATATCAAAGACATTAAATGGAAGAAAAAACCTCATGTAATATTGCAGAGCATTTCTATTTCCTTTTTTTCACAATCAATTTGCATTAGCTTTTGAGTAAGTACAAGTTAGTGTAGTCATCTGGAATATTATATTTGCATCCGAGCCACTACTTAGCACATTTTTGAAATACATCGGTGTGTGTTAAGGCGGCTATTGTACCAGATAATTCATGCTTGGTATTAATAATGCTTTGGTAAAACTGATTCAAAATTCCTCTGTGATGCCAAGAGGCAAAGGCTGTACTAAAGAGCATAGGAGATCAATGTTGGTCTACATTATTCTCCCGCTACAGAAAGAAGAGGACAATGAGCTGCAACATTTGCTTTCTAGATACAAAAAATGGTCTTGACCCTCCATAACTGCTCTTTTATCCTTACAATGTGCAAATGTTTTTAATGAAGCAATCAGGGCCATTTCAAAACTTTGTGGGGTTCAGGGCAAACATATCATGGATGGTTCATCATCCCAAGTTTGCATTACCCTAACAGGAAAACAAACACGCTAATGCTTAGTATAAAGACAGAGGAAAAGACAGTTATTGGCTTTGTTAAATTACAATTCCTAATATGCATGCTGGGATCGTAGTACCACAACAGTTTATATCTTTCTGTATTTATGGTATTATGGGCTATAAAAATGTACAAGGAAAAGGAATGATTTCTGTCATACATTGGTGTTCTAGTATTTTTAATGCATGTAGCAAATGTCCACTTTAGCAAATCTCAAATCTGGGCAACTTGGTACACAGACTTTTATGTAGAAGGACCATCTACCCCCCCCCCAGCTAGATTTTTTATTAAGATTTTAACCACACCTCCATTTAACATTATGCATGTACAGGGGGGTCTTATTGTTAAAATCAGTTCTAGACATTTTATAGACTAAGCCAAGCGATTGTCAAACAAATGGCATTAGGGGCTGGACACTGCCCTGGGGAACATGTACCAAAACAAAATATATAATATATTTTTTTTTAGTTTGGTGGGAGAAGAGATTTTATTTAGCTTAAGGTAAATGGCAAAACTCCTTTAGAAAACATGCCTGTGGATGCTATTGACCTCCCTGTGAAGTGGTGCATGATGTAAACAACCAAGTACAGCAAAACTAAAATTTGCAAAGCAAATAATGCAGCTTAAAATGCCAGCAATTGACAGCTTCAGCCATCTATTTCTGATTCTAAACAAAGTGATTGGGGATTCACTTCATCTACCCAAGTCCCTCATGCTAGGGTCTAGTATAGATGTTAATGTGAAAAAATGGCATGGGTTCCCTCTAAAAATACATACCAAATCCTTAACATTGATGAAGGGTCTGGTATGATGTCAAGGAGGACCCCACTCTAAAAAACAAAACAAATACAGTACAGGTTTTCCCCCAAAATCCATTCTGGATCCTTTGGGTCTGGTATGGATTTTAAGATGGAACTTCATACAGAAACAAGAATAAAAAGTGTGGGTTCCCCAAAAAAATCAACACCAGACCCTTGCAGGCAAGGAAAGGGACTTTCTGCTAGTCTTCTAAACCATGCTGCATTCCCTCAACATGGGGAATACCATGCCAGGTGTGTCAGAACTTCTATGAATATACATAAATGTATACAGTTGTGCTCAAAAGTTTACATACCCTGGCAGAAATTGTGAAATTTTGGCATTGATATTGAAAATATGACTGATCATGCCAAAAAATGCTCTTTTATTGAAGGATGATGATCATATGAAGCCATTTAGTATCAAATAGTTGTTTGGCTCCTTTTTAACCGTTTCCATACAGGGCACTTTCACCCCCTTCCTGCCCAGGCCATTTTTCAGGTTTCAGCACTCTCACACTTTGAATGACAATTGCGCAGTCATACAACATTGTACCCAAACTAAAATTTTTTCATTTTCTTCACACAACTAGAGCTTTCTGTTGGTGGTATTTAATCACCACTGGAGTTTTTATTTTTTGCTAAATTAACAAAAAAACACAAAAAGTTTGAAAATAAAACACGTTTTTCTTTGTTTCTGTTATAAAAGTTTACAAATAAATAATTGTTCTTCATAAATTTAGGCCAAGATGTATTCTGCTGCATGTCTTTGGTGAAAATAACCCAAATTAGGATGTATTTTTTACTTTGTAGGAAAGTTATAGAGTTCACAAACTATGGGATATATCTGAATATTGATAAATCCTGAAGTACTGACAGCCAATCTAATTTCTTGAGGTCCAAGAATGTCAGAACAGTACAGATATCCTCCAAATGACCCCTTCTTGCAGAGTAGACAGTCCGATGTACTTCATAAGAGGCATGGTGAGTTTTTTGACGTCGTATTTTTTTTGTCATAATTTTTTGGAAAATGAAAAAATAAAAAAAAATATTTTCACTATTTTTTTTACATACTGTCACCAGTGCAGTACAGCATCATCATGTAACTGGCATGGCGGTGATCAGGGACACTGACTGGTGACAGTATGAAAAAAAATATATATACATTTTTTTTTATTTGTTTTATTATTTTTTATTACATTTTTTTAAGACTTTTTTTCATATTTCACTATGACCAAAGTAGTACAATGTTACCATAGTAACATTGTGCTACTTTGGGGAAGTGATCAGTATTTTTTTTTTTTTATTTTACACAATTTGCTTATAGCAAAGAATTACTTTGCTATAAGCAAGCATTTACCTGAATGACATCGATTCATTCAGAGTTTTTTTTTGTGCTTAGCTGTGATTTGGCCACGGCTAATCACATGACACAGCTGGGCTGTGATTGGCCCAGCTTGTGCATGTGATCACTGTGACCATTCACAGCTAGACACACTAGTATACAATGGATGGCATGAATGAAGCCATCCATTGTATACAACTGTCATGTGACCTGTTGTGATTGGTCACAGCAGGTCACATGGTACCGGCTACGGGGCCGGTACTCAGATCTGTCATCGGCCGTGTGCGAGGTACACAGCCGGTGACAGATCATGCTGCTGAGTGGCTCTGCAGGCACGCAAACTGCGCATGCCCATAAGGACGCCATATGGCGTCCACCCGGAACGCTGAGAGATTTTGCCAGCCGCCAAACGGCCATTGGCCGGGCGGCAAGAGGTTAAATCATACTGATAACGGAAATCACCTAAATGGCCATGATCAAAAGTTTGCATACCCTGGAATGTTTGGCCTTGGTACAGACACACAAGGTGACACACACGGGTTAAAATGCCAATTAGAGGTTAATGTCCCACATCTGTGGCTTTTTAAATTGCAATTAGTGTCAGTGTACAAATAGTCAATGAGTTTGTTAGCTCTTACGTGGAAGCACTGACTAGGCTAGATACTGAGACATGGGGATCAGAAATGTCCTGCATAACAAGGTAATGGAACTTTATAAAGATGGAAAAGGACATAAAAAGATGTCCAAAGCCTTGAATATGCCAATCAGTACTGTTTAATCACCTATTAAGAAGTCGAAAGTTTGGGGATCTCTTGATACCAAGCTAAGGTCAGGTAGACCAAGAAAGATTGCAGCCACAACTGCCAGAAGAATTGTTCGGGATACAAAGGGAAACCCATAGGTAACCAAAAAAAAAATACAGGCTGCTCTGGAAAAAGACAGTGTGGTTATTTTGAAGGAGCACAATATGATGACAGTTGAACAAAAATTAGATGCATGGTCGAGGTGCCAGAAAGAAGCCTTTACTGCATCAATGACACAAAAATGCCTGGTTAGGCATGTCAAGGTGTTGTCATGCATATTGTAATCAGGCAATTTTTGTGGCATTGGTGCAGTAAAAGCTTCTTACTGGCACCTCGACCAAACAGCTAATTTTTGTTCAAGTATCACTGTATTGTACTCCTTAAAAACAACCACACCATCTTTTTCCAGAACAGCCTGTTTTTCTTTTGAGGTTGCCTGTGGGTTTTTCTTTGAATCCCAGACAATTCTTCTGTCAGTTATGGCTGCAATCTTTCTTGATCTACCTGACCTTGGCTTTGTATCAAGAGATCCCTGAACTTTCCACTTCTTAATAGGTGATTTAACAGTACTGATTGACATATTCAAGGTTTTGGACATCTTTATATGTCCTTTTCCATCTTTATAAAGTTCCATTACCTTGTTACGCAGTACGTTTGACAGTTATTTTCTGATCGCTATGGCTCAGTATCTAGCCTAGTCAGTGCTTCCACATAAGAGCTAACAAACTCATTGACTACTTGTACACTGACACTAATTGCAATTTTAAAAGCCACAGATGTGGGACATTAACCTCTAATTGGCATTTTAACCCGTGTGTGTCACCTTGTGTGTCTGTACCAAGGCCAAACATTCCAGGGTATGTAAACTTTTGATCACAGCCATTTGGGTGATTTCTGTTATCATTATGATTTAAAAGAGAGCCAAACAATTATTTGATAATAAATGGCTTCATATGATCATCATCCTTTAATAAAAGAGCATTTTTTGGCATGATCAGTCATATTTTCAATATCAATGCCAAAAGTTCACAATTTCTCCCAGGGCATGTACACTTTTGAGCACAACTGTATATAGATATATATATAGGATTACCACCACATACTGTAGACCTTATTAATGAAGTCTACTGTATAAACTCAGGCTGAACCCTTGAATAATTTGCTCTCTAACCCAGGGAACTCTAAGACTCTATAAAAATTGCCAAATTTGTTTAAACTTCAGAACATTGAGTGCATTTACATGTAAACATCAGTTTTCTTAGATTCTAAAGGGAATAGGACGTCTGGGCAAGGCGGAATTGTCTCATGGTTGCAAAGGCTCAACAATTTCACCAGTTTTTAGGATGAAAGGATAACAAAGACTCCATTCAAGCAACTCTTCCAGGTTTGCAAATAACAAATGTTCATTTACTCCTTTAACTGGCCATTTTTTTTAAGCAGGAAAGAGAAAAAGGAAAGAACAAACATTTTGAGACTGGTTACAAGACCGTTTAATCCAGAGGAGGAATAAATGTCAACTTAACTTTACTCTTGTATCAAACAAAACCGTGATATTGTTGAGTACAATGTTGGAAAGCATTCTCAAAGGGTGCCTTAGTGGTTCTATGTATAAAACATGATGCTACAGTATGTGATTATGAAATTATGCCATCTCTGTAGTTAGAAATTACATTTGAATACTGCTACACTAAATGTATAATGATCAAAAATTAGAAATCACCAGACTCTCTTAGGCATTCTATATATTTTTAGATATAATCACCTAGTCCAATAAAATATTAATTTGTCCAATAACAGATTATAAGATCCATTTCCACTGGAATACTGAAATGGTCATTTCTGTTCCCCTTATGAGTTAATACATAGGCAAACAGAAAGCTGATAATTAGACTGACCCATCAATTATAGAGAAGGTTACACCTTCTGGGACAGGTTTATTAAAGTTTTATGAATGTATTGTCTGCCACTCAATATAAATGGAAAGTCAGGTGACAAACAGGACACACACCATCAAACACAAGATCAGACTTATCATCACACATCACATAATCTAGAGTTTGCATCATCTGGAATTCTTCACCATCAGATCACATTATCTAGATATCCCATCATCTGACACTTCACTGAAGCCAGGACACACAGCTCCAGCCTAGTTAGATGCCATTTTGGGGAAGAAAAACACCACCTATTGGTTGGCAGCCATTGTAGGAGAATCTGGCCAATAGCCATTTTAAAGGGTAACTTTAGTCTCATACAGTATAAGTTACTGATTTTTCTATGTGCAATTATTTTATGCTAGCTAATTTGTTACCCCATTAGATATCCTAACACCCAAAATTTTGATTGTTTTAATTTTCTGAATTGGCATAATTTTAGATGAACTTCACCGGGTAATTTAACTGTAGTGGATCCACGGGTCAAGTTACTTAGATGCTATTAATATCTTCCAAATTTGATAAAAACAAGTTAGGATATATACAATATGAGAAAGTAAATATTTTGTTTAATCCAACAGATATACCAAGGCTTTAGCAATTCATTGTAAATTATAGTATCTGTGTCAACTTATTAATCAAACTGTTAGTGGTGTTTGTAAGTCACTTATTGTGAATAAAATGTAATTTATTTTCGATCCCCGAAGTCTATACCGATCAGTTGTTTTTTTTTTAGATTTCTGCTTGGCAAAATAACTAAAAATAATTAATTAAAGGATAAGTTCACCTTTTGGACAGAGATAATAAATGCACTTTTTTTGCAGGTAAAAAATGTGCATTTATTATTTTTGTCTACAGGAGTCTGAAAAGCATTGCTCCAGTGATCAGTAGATCACTGATGCCATGCAGGTCTCCTGCAGACCTGTCAGAATATCAGCTTGCTGTGTGGGATGTACGGTCAAGCAGATATACTGACAGGAAGCTTAAGTGAACTGCCATGGCACTCCACAGCGCCATGGTAGTTAATGGACAACTACAAGGTGACAGCCACTAAGGTTGTCAGGGTTTGTAGGCACTCATTCACAGAACTCTGTGAATGAGTGATGCAGCCATGTTAGCGGCACCCCACATGGCCATACTGTTTGCAAATCCAAGAGATAATATGGGGAATCTTCTCCCCGTACTATCTGTCAGAGGGGGGGGCGGTGGGCAGGGCTGCAGCTATGCGTAAAAACAGGTGGCTCATGTAACATGTTCCAAAGGTGAACTTATCCTTTAAGTCAGTTAAATGAGTTTTATAAATTATTTTTGTATTGGAGGCACTGTAGTTTGATCTGAATCTGATTTGGTTTGTCTGACTAAATTAATTGTTCAGGCATTCCCTGACAGGTGGCTGTGGGGGTCTGTGGGAGAGGGGCTTATCAAAATCTGGAAGACCCCCTTAACAATAAGAAGATACCTAGATACTTTCCTCTATGTGAATAAGTAAGGGAGACATAGTAACCCTACCTATTTATAAAAGTAAAAGTAAATAAATACACTTACACAGTTTTTGACCTTTTATTAAGTACATCTACTATCAATTCCCACAATCCTATATTTTATTAATGATGTAATTCAGGAAAACCTACCCCTTTGTTTATGTCAGCTGTCATCTGCAGGAGCTGCAATTCATGGGTGAGCAGTCATCGGGATTAAATGCGTCAGTGGTCAGCTGATTTTTTTCTTTTGAGGGTCTAGAGGGCAGTGTTTGTTATAATTAATTTTATTATTATTATTTCAGGTACTTATATAGTGCTGTCAATTGTACGCATCGCTTTACATATATATATTGCACATTCACATCAATCCTTAACCCTCAAGGGGCGTACAATCTAAGGTCCCTAACTCACATTCATACATACACATACTAGGGCCAATTTGGACAGGAATCAATTCACCTACCAGCATGCCTTTGGAGTGTGCAAGGAAACCGGAGTACCCGGAGGAAACCCAGGCAAGCACAGGGAGAACATGCAAACTCCATGCATGAGGTGCCATGGTTGGGAATCAAACCCATGACCCATTTAGTGCAAGGCCGACGTGCTAACAATTAAGCCACTGTGCCTCCCTAATTGATGTGAATCTGCATTACTGGATGGCGTGACTGGAAATGTATGTACATCATAGGACATTTTTAATTGATATTTTTAATAAAGAACGTAACAAACTGTGTGCTTTTTGTTACTGTTTACTTTTTTGTGAATGAGTAGGGGTACTATGTATTTTGTACTCATTTACATAGGGGTGCTTTTTGAGTGTTTTTTTTAAAAGAGGCTGCCAGATTTCCATAAGCCTCCTGCCTGCAGACCCTGGGAACTACTGGGCCAGGGTTGTGGGAAAGAGGCCCTTGGCTTCATCAACATGGGGATAAGATGCTATGCCTGAGTGCTGCACATTGTATGCTGTGTTGTACATTACATACTCCAAATTGTGTTGTAAAGTGTTCATTGCCTCAACAATTTGGCATCATAGGTAGGTTTACACAGAAACACATAGGCATTGGAAGAGTTTTTAAAAATTATATTTTGCCCTAAGGCTTATGTGTGTCTGAACGACTTACACTTGTGGCAAAAAAATTAGAGTATTTTGTGGGAACAAGCACAGTGGTAAATGTGTGTAGTGTATACTTTGAGTGGGCTTCTATAAACTATGTGCTATGTAGCTATGCCCATGTTTTGCTGCTGTGCACTGTGCATATTCCTTTTGCAGGCTGCCCCTCTTTTTGAAATGATAACAAGTCAGAATACATGACTGTAGATGTCAGAATACTTGAATGTACGGACAACTTAATTAGCAACATTTTTGGTCTTGTTACACATGATTAGCAAATGTTTTTTCTAACCTCAGAAACCTATCAGCACTGGGCTAATGTCAGCTAGGTCAAGGCTAAAAACAGTTCTGGGTCTGGAGTACCACCTGGACCAGTAGGTCCAGAGCAATTTTCCTTATTGTCTATATGATTAAAACATCTTTTGTTACATTGGCATTTAGCAAACGTTAAAGGCCCACTATAGCAAAAAATGTTGTATTCTGGTATTTGTATGTGGTTAAATGGTTCATGTGCCTTTGGTGATTTTTTCTCCACATTTACATGTAGACTAATCTTTACACCAAACGTAACTGCAACATGAATTAGGACAAACTATAACACTGCCAGTGAACTAATTGTGGTCACTTTTATCCATATAGTTTTATTTAGCAACAAAAATTGGATTTAGTTTTGAATTAACATTGGCAAAGGGCATAGTTATACAAATGTATTAACAAAATAGTGGAGTGGGGAAATATTCATTTGGTTTTAACCTTTTACATGTTACACCCATTTTTAGGGTGCAACATGTAACATGTTCCCGATCCTACAGCCTGGGGATCTTCTCCCTGCACCCACTGTCATTGTTTAAAAACAGTGTGGCCATGCGGGGCTCTGCCTACACAGCCATATCATTCATTTACAGAGTTCTGTGAATGAATGAACTACAAGCACCATCATCCTTTGCAGCTGACAGATTGTAGTTATCAATGTACTATCGGGGCGCTTTTGAGCTCTCTAGTAGTGCATTAATTCTTCCTGTCAATGAGTAACCGTCTGCCTTATGAGGTATAGGCAGACAGCTAGACTGACAGTCTGCAGGGGCCTGAGTGTGCACCCAAGATCTGCTGATTAGGGGTGAAATGCTTTACAGGCTCCTAAAATATATATATATATATATATACACATATACACATATAGATATATGCACATGTTTTTACCTGCAAAAAAAAGTGCTCTTTTTTTTTTTCTTTTTTAGAAAAGAGAACTTATCCTTTAAGAAAAAAATCCTTTGCTATAATTGATCAAAATGTTTTAGCCAGAGCTTGGCTTTAATTTGTTTCTTCTTACCTATAGTCCACAAACTATATGTCTGTCTGTCCAGAGCATGGAAACACTACAGTGATTTTTCTGCCAAAAGAGAGCGAAAAAAAAAAAAAGCATTTTCATCCTGTTAAAGAGGGTGTTTGGAAAAACAAAAACTTCAGTGTTACGCTACTGACATACTGTAGCATATGCATCATTTTAATTAAAATTTTGTCTGTATTTCTATTTTAAGTCCTTCTTAAGAAGACATTTATTTAATTTAATTTATCACTGGCTTTCCATCCAAATCCATGATTGGGGATTTTCAAAAATGTAACAAATTTATAAAGAAAAGTTCACATTTAAACTAACTGGACTCAAGAAAAGCATATCCTGCATCAAAACCCTTCAATGAGGTAAATAATGCTCTACTCTTGAAATTAATTTCACATATCTGAATAAATCTTAGTCATCAAATTTTTTTATTGGATTAACTCTATTCGGTGCATTAGCGCATGCACATTACCGCGTGTCATACTGGTGTTGATGTGCATTAAGGCAGACCATTTATTTTAATAAGCTGCCTAATGTACTAAAACTCATCAAAAAAGGTGCATGCACTATTTTTCTTATAATTCAGAACATCAGAATGCATGGTAGTGTGTTTATCTGCATTATGATGTGCTGTAACAGCAGTGTATTTGGTGCCGTTAGGAAAGAATGAATACAACTGCCAAGGACCTGCACTCAAAAAGTGCATTCTTTCATGCCTTGCCTTAACGTGATATTGAGTCCCACCTTATTAAGGGCTTGCTCAAAAGCCAGCTTACTAATCAGAATGATAGAGAGAAGTTCAGGAGCAAGGTATTCTGTACCTTATGAAGGGAGTGATGTTGGAAGATCTAAGAATGAGTGCATGTGTGATGTGGGGACATGAAACTGTGTGCTCCACTAAGGCTGCCCATAGATAAGTCTTTTTTTTTTTTTTTAGTTCAACCATGACTTGATTACCCCAACCACACATTCAAGGTGAATGGGGGAATCCTCCCCGCTGTGCTATTGTATTCTGACAGCGGGGAGTCTATACCCTGTAGCAATGATGAGTGGGTAAAACCCAACAAGGTGGCTATACAGTAAAAAAGCGGACCAGTAGATCAACTTCTATACAACCACCCTGTTTATCCATAGATCGAAATTCAGCTGGTCCCTGCTAAACCAGCTGAATTTTGGTCTATGCATGGTTGGCTTAAGGCTCTGGACTTACATTCATGACTCGAAATACTGTGGGAAGCACTTCAAAATGAAAAAATAATGTGAGTGTGCCATAATGTATTTGAAAACATCTAAATATATTGTCAATAATGGTTCCATTTAGTAGGCCATGGTATTTATCACATTGTTGTGTTGCATGTGCACAGGTGTATTAACCACTTGCTGACCTGGCACAGTAAATATATTGTGTCAGGGCGGCACATGCAGGCACAATCATGTACATGTACGTCATTGTGCCTGCTCCATGTTAGGAGCACGCAACGCGACCACTGGGGCACGCAGCACACCTCTCCTGCAACAGCTGTAGCCACCAGACACAATGGATCACAGTTACTGCTAAATGGTGACCAGGTATTATGCAATCGCTATGATTGGTCATAGTGATCACACAATACCAATGTAAATAACCTGTCATGAATGACTTTCCATTCATGAACCGTATGCTTACAGTTGTAATCTGTGATTGTCCCACAGCAATCACATGGTACCTGGCTACCTGCACCATGTGATTAGCTATAGTCAATCACATATCACAGCCAAAAGCAAGCTGTTCATGAATTTTTAACCCATTCATGACAGCTAAAACTATTGCTTAAACATCTTCACTTATAAATCTTCACTGTATAAGCAACATTGTAAAAAATACACTGGAAGGGACTAATGGGTGGGGTTCCCTTTAAAAGTCCTACCAGGAATAAAGGGCCTGGTATAGCTTTTAGGGGGAACCCAACGCACTTTTAATTTTTTTTTTTTACTGTGAGGTCCCTCCTAACCTTCCTACCAGACCTAAAGGGTCTAGAATGAATTGGGGGAGGGGCATGCAGTTTTGTTTTTTTTTTTATTATAAAAATATAATTTTGAAGAAAAAATGTCAGTCCTGCTGCAGCAGGTTCTATACATTGTACAGATATGCAACTAAGCAGGTAGTTCAAGGGAACCCCCCAGGCATGATATTTAAAGAATTTTTTTTTTACTTCAAGCAATGAAAAATGACTGCCCCTTTAAAAATTATACTTTTTGAATTTTTTTTCCCACTGATTTATGTCCATCAGGGCAGTGCCCGAGTCCCCATACCCCTTTTATGACCAATAACTTGCATATAAGCTTTCAAAATGGAAACTTCTGAATTTACAAGTTCGAGCCCCATAGACTTGCATTGAGTCTAAAGTCCGCAGTCAAACATTCGTTAGGTTCGAATGTTCGACCACGAACCAAACGCGGGGGTGTTTGACCCATCACTAATCATTAAATACAACCAAAAGAAAGCTCAGTTTCTGTGAAAAAACAATAAAAATGTCATTTGGGTACAGTGCTGCATGAATAGCAAAAAAAACCTGGTTCGGAAGGGGATAAAACCTTCCAAAGCTCAAGTGGTTAAAGGACTCTGATCTACACTGGATCTTTCTACCAGTAGCTGGAAGAAAAATATGGCATGACAAATGCTTGTTTTGGCAAGTAAGTATCTATGTTTTTGCGTGTTTACGGAAGTATGACCTTTAGAATCATAAGCTAAAAAAATGGATTTTACTGGCTAGGATTTTAATTTATTCTAGCCACTGGAATGAATTTACATGCATACAGGCATTTATATGTATTTATGCATCTATGTTCATAAATTATGCCAGTAAGCTGTTTTGAGCATTCTTTCAATGCCCCTGAATGCTACTCTAAAATCTGAATACAAACGTCACAATGTACCTGGACACATTTGCTGAAAAAAAAGTTGCATTCTGAGGCTTTAAAAACATGCAAAATGCCTCTAGAGTGTGATCAACTACCCTTGGTGATGCTGCCTATAAATGTTAATATCCTGATATATTTTGTGCATTTAGGAATGCATCAAGCTGTTTTTTAAAACAATTTACTGAGCTGGCCAGGACTAGTTCTTGAAAGAGTCTCTTCCACATTTTCACAGATCTTACTGTGAAGAAACCTTTCTGTATGTAGAGGTTAAATCATTTTTCCTGCAGACTTTAAGGGTGCCCCATTGTCATCTGTGATGATGAAATGAATAACTCAACACCAAGTTCAAGATATTGACCACTTATGTATTTATACACGTGATCATATTCCCCCTTAATCTTCTCTTCTCAAGAGATAATAAATTCAGTTCTGCTAATCTTACCTCATATCTGATCTCCATAATGCCATATCCTTTTCCTGACCTGGTGCCCAAAACTGAATTGCATATTTCAGATGTGGTCTTATTAATGCATTTTTATGGGACAAAATTATGTCTGTTATGTTGATAACTCTTTTAATAAGAGAAAGTATTTTGCTAGTTTTAGAAACTGCAGGCTGGGATTGAATGCTATTGTAACGCCACCCCTCTGGGGGCCACTGGAATTTGATGGTACCCAAAGGTTGCCCTGACCTTGCAAGCCTTCCAACACCTCTGACACCCTAGATTCAGACATAGTTCACAAAGATTCACACTTGCAATAATACCAAATTGTAATAAGGCAATTGCAAATTTAGATGTTTTCAAGTCAACTAACAAAGGCAAAAGATTGTTAATAAACTGTTTAATCTTGAAAGGATTTAGAGCACAGATATGCAATGAAGGTAAAACAAACAGCAACTATAAGTAGGCCTTAAAGAACCTATGACCCCAGGTATAAAAGTGGAAATAAGACTTTCCTGTGTCAATCATTTCCCATAAAGTCCTGATGCCACAGGTCCAGAAATATCAACACAGTTTATAATCAATATGTAAGTATTGAAGTAAACTATTTCTGAGTGTGAATCCCCCCCCCCCCCCCTCATAAACACTTAAAGCACAGTCCTTTAAGTGAAATTGTGAAGACAAGGGAAGAAAAGTCTTAGCAATGGAATGTGTCCAAAATCTTCAGCTAGCTTAATCAAGGTACAAAGGGATTGCTGTGCAATGGTAACCAGAAATAATGAATGGCATGTGCAAATGTTTCCTGTTACAAGCTTGGTGGTCTAAGGAAATGAAGTAAAGGTGGCTGCATGCAGTGTATTTTGGAAGACTTTACTTAGTGTGAGCTTCTGCCCACTCACCAATCCTGAAGATAATGAGGGATGGAGACGTCCTGAAACAGGCTCTTGAAGAATCCGTGTCCAGTGAGAGGTGCCAGAGCCTGGTCACAATGAGGTTCCCCTGGGCTTGTCACAGTGACAATGCAAGTGACTCTGGACAGTCTCTCGATCAGAAGAGGACTGGAAATGCATGGTCTGCTTGCAGGTATGTATCTCACATGCTAGAGATTCCCCTCACAGTCTAGGCCGCAAGACCTGCTCTAAATAAGCAGAGCGGCCGAGCCCCTCTGGGCTATATACAGTATATCATCTCTTAGTATTTCTCACTTCTTTTCAGTTAGCTAGACCTTGTAGTTTTCAGCAGCACTGGCTCCGTATAAAAAGACCCGTCTTCCCGGACTACATGTCTTACAATCCCCTGCTCTCAGTAGTGGTCCTCTTCTCAATGCTTCCAGGGCACAGTGTTACAATCAATAGGGTGAACACTAGAGGGAAACAACTCAAGGCAGTCTTTGTTAAGAATGTCCCGCGGTTGTGCGGGTGCACTAGCCAGCACTTGGCTACACTATTAATAATGCTATGATCTACCAGAACACCCAGATAATTCTCAGCCATTATTTTCCTTAATTGTGCTCCTCCTAGTATGTATGATGCAGTTTATGAGAGGGTTAAAAAAAGAGAACATGTGTGATAAACTTCATATCATGATTATCAAGACTTTAACCACTTGAGCTCCGGAAAATTGTACCCCCTTCATGACCAGGCCATTTGTTTTCTATTTAGGACTGTGCTGCTTTACCTGGTAATTGCGCAGTCATGTTACACTATACCTATACAAGATGTATATATTTTTTTCCACACAAATAGAGCTTTCTTCTGGTGGTATTTGATCACCGCTTGGTTTTTTTTTTTGTTTATATAGAAAAAAAAGCCTGAAAATTTTGAACAATAAAAACCCCAGTATGTTTTACTTTCTGCTACAAAACATATCCAATAAAAAAAATTAAATTAAAATTCAATTTTAACATAAATTTATAAATTTTGGCCAAAATGTATTCTTCTATGTGTAAAAATAAAAAATCCCAATAAGTGTATATTGATTGGTTTGAGTGAATGTTATAGCACCTACAAACTATGTTATATATACTGGAATTGTTTTTTTTTTTTACTGGTAATCAGTGACTTTTAATTTGACTGCTATAGTGTAGACACTAACTGACTTTAGGGGGGACTGACTGACATCACCAATTACATTAATACAGTGATCAGTGATACTATACACTGCCACTGTACTAATGACACTGACTGGAAAGGGGTTAACATATAGGACGATCAAGGGGTTAAATGTGTGCCTAACTATGTGTAAAGTGTGTTGCTTTTTCTAATAGATCCCTTAGTTTCTCATCCCTGCTTTGCAAGGATGTGAAACAGAGAGATTGTCACCTCTGTATACAGCTCTGTGGTGATTGCCTGGGACCTGAATCATTGGCCAGGACCCGCTGATGGGCTTCTGCTGTGTAAAATCACAGTGGGTGCTGGTGGGAAAGGGGGGGGAGTTGGGCATGCTTGTGATCTAAACCCAGAAGCAGGCAGCAACATATGTCTGCAGTGCATTGCAGTCCGCATGTGGTTAATAGCACATGGTGACATACTGTGCCTTCTTTTTAGTATGATAGTCTTACTAGCTGTGTAACAATGGGGCGTATTTATTAAGCAGTGAATGTGAAATTCAGTATATATCCACTGCAAGTAAGCCATCCTGGTGATTTTTTTTTTACAGGGAATGATCCTCCACCAGTGAATATCTGGTGAATGTACTATTTACTACTTTATAAATGTGTAACTGCAATCTTCCTCTTGAGACAATTATTGATAAGCCACTTGAAGTTGACTGTCATTTCTGGAAGGCAATTGGGGTTATTTACTAAAACTGCAGAGTGCAAAATCTTGTGCAGCTCTGCATTAAAACCAATCAGCTTCCAGGTTGTATTGCCAAAACGTAATTGAACAATATGAAATTTGAACCTGATTGGCTACCATGCACAGCTGCACCAGATTCTAAGTGCACCAGTTTTGGAAAATGTTCTCCACCGAATAATGCTTATAAATAAATAATAAAAGGTAAACATACAAGAACATTGCAAAGATTGTGAAAAACTGGGGCATCTTTGGGCACCCAGAAAAGAACATTGAGGCAGGGCATGTGGTCCTTTTATTCTAACAATAGAAGGGGCTTAAAGAGGCATGATTAAATAAAACCTGTTCTCTGTACACCTGGTTCACAAATGTCAGAGCCATTATCTACAAAATATGCATTAATTACATTGAAACCTCAGTACAATCATTTAAAAAAAGATAAACTCTTTGCATTATTCATATGCTTTTTGCACACAGGCTGCCGTAAAAAAAAACCTTCATTAAACTAGTCAGTGACTACATAGCAACCAGCAACTATACACTGTGTTCAGGAGTGTGTAATATATAATATAGCATGAAAAGTGTAGGGTAAGGAACGGGGCGGACTGACAACTCATGGGGCCCCCGGGCAAAAGGGGATCCTTGCCCACACTCAAAAAAAGCCTATAAAAAGGTACCAGGGGCATTTCATGGGGTCCCCTACTGACCCTGGGCCCTCGGGCAGTGCCTGAGTGCTCGAATGGTCAGTCCTCCCCTGGTAAGGAATATATAATGTACCTAAAATACAGGAGTATTCAATGTAAAACCTAGTGCATGTAGTGCAGGGTGTAGAAATGCATAAAACACAGAGTGAAGGGCTCAGATGTGATTTGATTCACAGAGTGCAGAGGTTTGCAATGCACAGAGCATAGGAGTCAGGAGTGTGTAATGCATTAAGTTCAGCAGTCAGGAGTGTGTGATGCACAGAGCTCAGGTGTATGTAAGGTGCAGAGTACAAGGGGAAGGAGCGTGTAAGCCACAGAGCGGTTCAGGGATCAGTAGTGTATAGGCACAGTGTACAGGTATTGGGAGTGCATAACACACAATAGGTTCAGGAGTGTGTGACTCCCAGATTGGAGGGGTCAAGAGGGAGTAACACATTGATCACAGAGAAGGAGTGTGCATAATACAAAGAGAGCATGAGTCAAGAATGCACAGAGAGTAGGGGTCAGGGGTGCACAAGGCACACATCACAGGGGTTGGGAGTATGTACCGCAAAGATTGCAGGGGTGAGAAGTGCATAGGGGACAGGATGCAAAGCAGTGAGTAATGCAGGAAGTGCAGGAATCAAGAGTGCATAGGTTGGGGGTATGTAATGATACATTGGTGGCAAGCAGAAAGAATGTCACCTTACAGTGGTGGTCACATTGTTACCCTTACATATAGATAAAAGTATCATAGGGCTCATCCTGCTGGCCTTACCAAATGCCACTGGATCCAGAACTATACAGGCACCATCAAATGGAAAGTCAGTCAGAAATAGCTCAAAGGACCCCTAGCAACATCTGGAGGAAACCTAGGGTTCCACAGAAGCTTGGTTGAAAATGGTTGCTTTAGCTCTTGATTCCTTTTTAAAAATGGAAATTGGTGACATTAGGTTTTTTTGTAGTTAAAGGTCATTGTGAAGGTCATTATAGTAGAAAGTACTTTCCAGCCTTTACAAAAAGATGATTTCTTGCATTAGGAGAATGTTCATGTACCCTTGTTAGTGAAAGGGACATCCTCGGTGTCAGGATCCTTCATGTAGCCTTACGTATAGAAAAAAGCAGATCAGTTTTACTGACATTTGAGCTCACAAACTGACACAGTCATGTGTCAACACATACATGCACGTGGATAAAGTATGTAATTCTGTACAGAGAGGCACATCTAGATTTTATGTTATATTTGCAAACTTTTCTTGAAATTAATACATTTGCAACAGTGTAACCAAAGGGAATAAAGTGCTGCATCCAGAAAAAGAGATTATGAAAGCTTGCTAGCAACCTGTTTAATGTGACAGTCTGCCTAGATGGAAGATCTGGTACTTTCAGCACAACACATACAAGAAACATACTCGAAAACCTGGACTTTGTGGAACATGTTTGTCTACTCTGAAGAGGGTAAAGCTTTTTTTTTATGTAAATCTCATGGGATGATGGGCATGGATGGCGCCTTCCCCTCTAAAAGGCCATTCCCTTCCTCTTTTTTCCCCCTCTTCTCTCTACCCTCCATTCCCCCTCCTTTTTGTTCTCTGCCCCTTCTCTTATTTCTCATCTCCCCCTTCTCCATTGCATGAAAACTGACAGTAGTTCCTCCTCTACCATGGATAGGCAGTTTATTTGCCCTCTTTGTAATCATCGTATAATTTTTACTCTATTAGGCTTATTTTTTTTTATTTCTAGACCTTTATGCCATATTAAACCATATTTGTGGAATGGAATTATTCCTGGCTATGATTGTGACTTTGTTTCATCATCTGGTCTATAAGGGTCAGGGACTCTGGTTTACCATTTTGGCTTGTAGCCATGTCCATCAGAAGCTTATTGTTGTATTTTGTACCATTGACTGTACCTCATTCATTTTTCACTGTTTGGATGTAATGGAAACTGCTTCCTTGTTAAATAAAGTTTTTTTTAAAAAAGTGACAGTCTGTATACCCATTAAGGGCCCATGCACACTAGAGAGATGCATTGCAGTGTATTTAATGACATTATTAACACATGTTGTGTTAAAGCAGACTATTTATTTGAATAGGTTGTCTACTCTAGTGCACAATCACAGACCGACAATCACTTCTGCAGCATTTACTCTAGTGCCCTACCTTGTGCTGTAATGCGTTATTGCATGTTTTGATGCACTGAAACAGTGAGTCATTGGGGTGCCACAATGAATAATACCACAGCGTACCAACACACGTAACATGCATTACCATGTATTAAATCTGCTTTTTACATCTTCAAACTAGAATTGAAGGTTTGGACGAGGGTGTGTGTCCATACGCACCAAACAAACACCTGATTAAAAATTAAGTTTTATTGAAATTAAATAAAAAATATGTATTGGCTATGACTCTATATAAATATATTCATAGGGCAAATAGAATATACTGGCTAGCATGTCCATCAATGATCAGAATATGAAAGTAATTATTATCACATCTCTGCATGACCATCCACATATATAACAACTCATGCAGGAAAGTGAAAAGAAGGTCTTTATCATGGAATAATTACCTCTATGGATGAAAGACTCCAAGAACTGAATGTTCATACCCGTTTGTGGGGTATAGAAATGCATATCAAATCTACACCACAATTAATATAAATGGTTCAAATTATTGGCCCTTTTGCTACCTCCAAGATATGTAGTTCCATAAAAGTATTTAGACTTGAACCAGAGGTTTAGTCTTTCTAATTCATGGATGGTACACTCATCCATGTGGGCATACCACTAGTGGACAAGTCCCATACATCATCATATCCAGTTCAGATCTGTTAATAGGGTATAAAGATGTACATCAAGCCTACCCCACATTTAGTATTATAGATGATTCAGATTTGAAATCTTTTTTCCATCTCCAAGATATCCAGTTCCAAGAGAGTATTCTACTTAGATATGAACCAAAGATCTAGTCTGTCTAATTCAGATATGTAATACGGGTACACTCATCCATGTGGCCATAATCACACTAATGGACAAGCCCCATACATCACCATATCCACACAAAAATATTTCTCACTATAGGAATCACTGTACATGCATCCACATATGCCGTGCTCTTTACCCCCCCAAAAAAACTGATTAGGAGAAAAGAACCACGTGTTCCCTTTAAAAATCAGAATCAAAAAGTGCTCCCAAAGAAAGCTTAATTGCCATGTGACTTTATTTTCATTTTTTTATGCTCACTTTAAATTTAATTTACTTCACACCTGACAAAGCGCTATTTAAGAGTGAAACGTGGGGTTTTCTTTGTTAACTTTCCTTTAGGAGCACTTTTTGAATTTGCTTAGTATTATTTCCATGAATGCAAAGCATTCTGAGTATATAAGGTGGAGAGCATGACATCACTTTCCTGTCTCTTCAGAGAATGCTTTGCATTCACTGAGAAAAAGCAAAGCGATCTCTGAATGGTACCCATGCAGAGCAGCCAACCTTCTATGTTCACAAAGCAACAGGGAAGCCGCTTGGCAAAGGAACAGGAAACTAGTGGAGATCACAGTAGTAGCAGTGCCCATTGCAGTGACCTCCAGTTTCCAGAGGGATCCCACAGGTATGTTGTTTAAATAGTTACACTGGTCCAAGCTTATACCATATCTGGATTTTTTCTTTAAAGCTTTGCAAATGCTTTGTAAAAGTTTGCTGTGCACACTTTTTTTATTTAGCAAACTAAAGTACATTTGAACACACAAGGCCCATGGGCCAAACCCAATCTGCCAGTTTATTTCATGTGGACCTCACACCTCTCCTGCAGCTATGGCACCCCATTTGTCTTTACCCCCACCTTTTCTCAGCAGTCGGCAGCAGAGAGGAGGACAGAACCCCTCTGCTTCTACATCCACAGAGAGGCTAATCTGTGCCCCCACCCCCATCTCAGCAGTCAGCGGCTCCACCTTTTTTGTAAGAGTAAGTCATACATTTTGAACTACAAAAATCTATTTTCCAGTGTACTCCCACTGATCATCAGTCAAAAATTCTACTTAAGCCAATCAATATTTAATTCAATGTTAGTGTCCCAAAGTAGTCTGTTATGCATTGTGAATGGGATCATTCTTTTGACAAGCACTGTCTATCATGTGATGGTAAAGCTTTCTCCTTCTATGACTGCATGGTCTCTGGTTTGATCTTATTTTAATACTCAAATAATCAAGTCATGATATATGACCATGTCATAGAAAAATCAGTAAAATATTAGTAAAATCAATATCTAATTTCAGAATATATTTTTCATAAATGGAAATAGATTCTTAAATGGTCAAAGGGTCTCAACATTTGTTCTGTATAATATGGTATATGCCGTAATTCATGTCTTTATTTTCGGCTTCTCCAGCAGAAATGGATAACCATTTTATAATACCATTATGAGGCAATTTAACCATATCATACTGATATAGATGTTGTGACCTTTTACCTAGCATTTTGCCCATCATGCTTATTATTTAAAAATGAACATTTTGTATTCTAATTTACACGTTATGCATGCAGAGTCTTTGTATTAGCAGTAAGCATGGTGTGTTTCTATGGCATGTGAAATGTATTCACACCAGTAAGTGAACTCTAGTATATCATTATTGTTGAGTCAAATGTACCTGGGTTCCATCCTTGAGACTTGGCCAAACTGCTCCGCAGTTGGAACCTAAATCCAAACACCATTAAAGTCAAGAGGAACTGAATCTTTAAAACAAGTTTTGATTATTTTCAAAGCTAATAAGCAAAGGATTGTCAAACAAAGGGCATTGGGAGCTGGGCACTGCCAAGGGGACATATACCAGTTCATTTTTTTGTTTGAATGACCATTTAGTGGCAAGATAGTCTTTTCAGTTGGCTTATATTGCATCATTTAAAATGCACAAATTCTTTGAATAACACGCTTGGGGGATGCCTTAAAGCTGTATGGGGTTGTACAGAACACTGTGATTCTCTGGGGCAGCATCAGGAACACTGTATTCTGGCAATACATTAATTGCATGTGTAATACTTTTGTTTACTCTTACATACAGCAGCAGCAACCCAGTATGACTGATTTGTACTAAAAAAGTCTTTATTCTAGGTATTTTTAGCAAGACAAATGATTTTTGAGTGGTGGAAGGAGCACACACAATAGATCTAAAATCTATTGAAAATTTTACACTTTAAACTAAATCCATCAACTTCATACCGATTGCAAAATAGTGGCAAAAAAGTTTCATAGCAAAACTATTAATTTTCTTTTCACTACCACAATGTGTTATAATTAATCAATTAATTAATTCATAATATGAAGTATATGGGGTATTTAAAATATTATTTAGTCCACATATCCTGGATGAACGACCTTTGATTCTTTTCCAGAGAATGTAGCATTTATTGAATCTCAGAAACAGATGACAAGTTCAACAGAGTACTGTATATACAATATACTACAATGGTAGGAAGACCTATGGGTCCCTTCAGAAAATGGCCTTTTATACAAGTTAATCAAGGATAAAGATACTCTATTTATCCAACATATACTTTATGGCCAGTCTATATATACACCCAAGTGTCTTCCAAGCGTTCATGAATCCATGTAAACTATACATTAGGACATTCCTTCTATCATCCTCTAGGCAGTTTCATCTTCCCCTTGATATACAAATTATTGCCAGTCACTAACACTGGAGGGTTTTCTGTTTGTCTTATCTGATTTATCACTTTGATGTCAGTTTGTGGGGCAACAAAAGAATTATCCAAAGAGGAGGAGCATTTGAATTAACATTTGCAGCTGAAGGTGACCTTATGCTAATCTGATCCTGGAGGAATGAGGAAGATGATTAAGACTTAGTTACCTACTCCAGCACTTTCTGCATGTGCTCTGGCTGTATAGCAAGCCCACTGCCAGACTAAAAATATAAGTGTAATAGGTCAAAGAGAATATCAAATGAAAAATGAGTTCAAAGTCTTTACTGATCAACATTAGAAGTGGCAAGGGAGCCCCTAGCCACTTTTACTTTGAATATGAGCAATAACTGTTGTTTAAAACATCCTCTGCATGAAAATCATTCTGCTTAGGAGTACTTTTGAGTCCATCTGATAAAGGGGATTGTGCCCCCCCCTCCAAACAAGTTGGGTATCTATTGTCCTGCTTGTTGTAACCAGTTGAACAACAAAAACTTTGAACTCCTAAAGATTTTTCACTTGTATGTCTCAATTTGAGTCAATGTTCTCTCCTGGGAGGAGGGGGGGGGGGTCATCTTTGTGGTGAACTGCCAAACACAGGCCAATTATGCTTAAGTATTGTTTTTGTCTTCATTTTGATGACCTGTGAAAAACAGTGTCCAGTGTTCCTCTACCACTACCTCTTAGTAAAGAAAAGCAGATGTGCTCTGCCTCTTGAAGAAGCACACCGCCCAACATTTTGGCCTGTGGATACAGCACCTGCTCCCTCTCTAATAGCTGCACATGAATAACCTCTGGCTCTCCCTTTAGGCCTTCCAGACATGATAGTAATGGGTAATCCCCTAGTTTTTTTGGACAGCTATGACAATAGCTGGAAAGGGAAGCGCTTTTCTTTACTTGACACTGTGGTTCTTTTGTAGACTAAACTTGACCACAATAGTGTAGCACTACCCTCTTGAGAGCCCATGGCATACCCCTGAGGATGTGCTGTCGCATGAAAAGCGTTGGGTGGAGCCTTCATTGCTGACGTCACACCGTCTTCTCCTGGGCAAGGAGCGTTGGCCATTTTGGTACCTGTTATTATTCTTTTCCACGTGGATTACTTTGCTATATGTACACCAACTTTTAACAAATAAATACTACACCCTTTGGCTCCTGTGGTTGAGCAATTTTCCCTAGATATAAAGAGACACGCACCTCCGGTACTGTGAGGATGCTGGATGAATAACCCTTAAAGCTGCTCCTCTACTCCTGCACCCAGATGTGACAGATTGTAACCAACGCTTGTGTACATCAAAGTTTTGGTGAGTGCACACCCATCAGAAGTGGTGGATTATCTTTAAAGATATATGCACTACTGCACTTTGGTCACAAGAATATATCGTTTCTAATTAAAAAAAAATTAGTTTTTACTTATATTTATCACTTTTATATATTTTGAAAAGATGTATGAGTATGTATGAATGTTAATTAGGGACCTTAGGTTGTAAGCTCCTTGAGGGCAAAGCACTGATGTGAATGTACAATATATATGTGTAAAGCGCTGAGTAAATTGACAGTACCTGTAATAAATAACTAAATAGTAAATTGTAGTTGACTTACAAATTATAGCTGAACTCAAGCTGACACTTTTAAGCAGTTACAGAAACAGTTTTTTTGGGTGGATAAAGATTTTACATAAATAAATAAAAGCTGACCATTGTAAGCACCTGTCAGTGGTAAATGGTTTGTCTCAACCCTCTAATTGACACTTTTGCTGAACAACTTGGTCTGGTAAAGGAAGTTGAAAAATAACAGATTTACTCGCCAGATCACCACAACATCACTTTAAAGCTGAACTTTAGGCAGAAAGAACAGACACATATCGAGTTTTTTAAGTGTAAGCGTTGTAAGAATCCTAATGTGTATCGGTCTCTCACAGTCACTGTACAGCAGGGTGAGAACGTGAGAGGAAGAAGCATTACAAGGAACCAGTCAGTTTATGTGTTGACAAGAAGCATGCTGATAGGAAGAGAAAACAGAGTGACGAGAATAGCTTGTCACTGTTCAGTTTTCACTTTCTAGTTAAAGAGAAGGCAGGTCCAGGATGACCGTGGCCTCAGAGGAAGGGGGATGAACAGTGCTGGCCATCAGACGGAAGACATCTAGTAGTAGAAAAAAAAGTGCTTCAATCTCTAGATTGCAGGTGAATATTGCAGCAAACACGTTTTTTTCATGTTATCTATTAATGGGTTATTAATTTTTATCTTTGGCTGGAATTCTGCTTTAATATGCATATCTGTATTTAATATAAAATATTACATTTTAATCCTTTAAAGTTTTTCACAGATGCTTCAAACTTTAGCACACGTTTTTTCCAAGTCAAATGTATTTTAAAGCTTTGACATTTTTACTTGTACTTTAATTAAAAATACAAGACAATCTCATTCTAAATTTAAAAATGACTAATGGTGCTAAAATGAATTGATGGTATTCTCATTCCTATAGGACCTATTATCTTAAAAAAAGCTATTGAAAGGATATATATTAACTTTTTGATGCATTATTAAAAAGTACTTTTGGAGGAGGTGTGGTTGGCAGTTTGAGAAATGGCTGCTCTTTAATATCTTTTCTTTTTATATGTGTCATTTGGCAAACTTTTGTAGCACATTAAAAGAAAAGCATATTGAGCTGTCACTTTTCCATCCACACATACAGTATGACTTAAGAAACAAGAATGCTAAAAACAGACAAAAAACATGAAATCTTACTTACCCCATACATGCTAAATATTACTATTAGTATAATTACTAGAGCTGGACATATCAAATATCTACTAGCTTAGGTCATGTGTTTATGGACTTTTGTTCTTCAACTGGATTTTTTACATTCCCATACAAGTCTATGGGAATTCAAAACATACTTGAAGCAGGTCAAATGCAACTGTCAATGAAATTTGAATGATTTCAGAAGTGCCTCAAACTGATGTCAACTGATGCCATCGACAAAAGCACAAAGCAAGTCAACACAAACACTGACTTAGACCCAGATCAAGACCCAAGAAAGCCAGAGTGCGGCAAGTTTTTCAAGTAAGATATCCAAAAGCTTTTTGGTAGTTTGTGCAGTGACTTTGTTGTTATTAAACATAAAGAGATGTAGCAATTACTGCACCATTGTGGTTAGGAAAGAAATAACACCTCTTGGCATTATTCTTTAGGTTCCTTTCACAAGGGGCAGACCCTGTTTAGATCAGCAGGGGATCTGTCTGCTGATCCCCTGTTGATCAGAGCAGAGTGGTGGATGACAGGTCTAGGTTCATACAGAGTGTTCTGTTCTATGGACGGCCATGAGTAAACAGACTCTGCTGTCTTTTTACACACAACTGCCCTTTGATCCAATCTACCTAGATGGAGGGGGACAGATTGGACCATTCATGTGAAAGGGGCTTTGTTGGTGTTTCTAAATGTGCACGTTGCAACACAGTCTGAAAAATCTGTTTCTCACGTATTAGGATGAAGTGTTTCTGTCAATCAGGCATTCAATACCCCACACAGACTGAGAAATGGAAAAAAAAAACAACAATATACATGAGTTTTAGGAAGAAGCTAAGTATAATAAAAAACTATTAGTGAAAAAGGAATTGGCATAACCCTGGGAAATGCCTGAGCAGCTGCACAATAAAACTGTAAATCACATAAGTGCAAGTAGGTGTTGTTACAATAATGGCACTCAAGGCCCAGTGCTTACGGCAGCAGGGTACGAAAAAGGACAACACCAAGCCTAAAAATGTACAAACTGTGTGTCATGTACCTGATTGGAAACTGACATAATGAGGTTGGCCTCTCTTGTATCTCCAGTCCAGGCACTACTGGAGGTGAATCAGATAATGCCAAGGGACAGGACGAACAAGAGCGCTGGCAGGTGTTGATAGCAAAGCTTGCAGCTGGAGGTGCTGGCTCATAGTGTCTTGCAGGACATTGGGTCTGGAACAGCAGCTTCATTAAATAGACCAACCTATGTTAAAGGGGCACTTCACATGTACTTCAGGTCCAGGAAGCGTGTCTTGTTAGAGCTCTCAGTAGGCTTGTGTTAAAAACACACAGCAATTGTTAAAGCAGATGTGAATGACAGCTAGGATAGGCATTCAGTGAAAATGTAGAGCCAAATTAGATACAGGAGCATGGTCACAGGGCCAGCCAAGGTCAGGAATCAGCAGGGAGCAAAGTACAGAAGCGTAAGCAGGATCAAAGTGATGAGCAGAGCTGAGGTCAGGAACAGGTGAGCAGAATTAAAGGAAGAATCCAGGATTAGGTCACAGGCAAGCCAGCTTAGCAATGGAAGTCATATACGGGACATAAGCAGGACACAGGATACAGCTGAAGACCAGTTAGCACTGACATTGGAACAAGGAATCCTTTAAATAGGCCATCTGTCTCCAACATTGATTGTGGTCAAGCATGCGTGTTTTTGCATATGATTACAAGCATTCCTTCATGCATGCGGGCACCTGATGACAGTTCTCCATGGAATACTATGCATATGCACATGTCTCCAAGCCAGCCTGCTCACAGGATTTCCCTGACACTGTGCTACTTTTTAAATATCTGCATAAATCAAGAGTTGAACCTGCAAGCAACAGACTAAACAAAATGTATTTTCCAGCATGCTTACCAACTAGCCAGCAAAAAAAAACCCCACTATCTAAACAAATTACACTGCCAAATCAGTCCCCCACATTGTGGACATGTAGCCTGGTCTGGTTCAGGAGGGGAGGGTGCATGCTCACCCCTCACCTTCTTGGCCTACCAGGCTAAGATAAAGGTCAGATAAAGGTCTGGTATGGATTTTGGGGGGACCTCATGCTTTTTTCATCCTTGTTCTGCTTTTTTCATCCTTGTTCTGTGTGTGGGCTTCCCGTTAAAAATTCATACTAGACCTCAAGGGAAATTGGGGGGACCCCAAGTGTTTTTTTTTGCATTGAGTCTTCGTAGACTCTCCTCATCAAGAAAAGGGTCTGGTATGTATTTTTGTGTGGGATGTCCCATTAAAATCTATAGCAGACCCAATAAAAAGAAGGTGCTACTGATTTTTTTAGGCCATGTGATGTTTGCACAAATGGCTATTTTCACTAAAAATACACTAAAATCATTATTAGTGGATACACACATGGCGAAATTTACAAAATTCTTGCTAAATTCCTACGAGATATAGAAGTTAAAACTGTATTTTGTTTGCACATAACAAGTATTTTAAAATTTTGAAGTGTGCCTTTTTGTGAAATGGTGAAAACTGAAGGTGTGCAAAACTGTAAATAAACACAATTTACTCTACAATTCTGAGGTTATCATGTTTCCCTTACAGCTTTCAAAGTTTGTAAAAGACCCCCCCCCCCCAAATAATATACTTTCTGAAAGTAAATGACCTATAGAATAAAAGAAATAAAGCTACTGATATTTTAGGCCCACAATAGTTGCGCAAATGTTCATCAAATCGCTATTTTCACAAAAAATACACTAAAATCAGTATTAATGGATACATACATGTCTAAATTTACAAAATTCCTGCTAAATTCCTATGAGATATAAAAGTTAAAGCTGTATGTTTTTATCAGATAACAAATAATTTCAAATTTTGAATTGAGCTTTTTTGAGAAATGGTGAAAACTGAAGGTGCACAAAACTGTAAATATGCACAATTTACTCCAAAAATATGAAGTTATAATTTTCCCCTTACAGCGTTCAGAGTTTGTAAAAGACCCCCAACAATATATTATCTGAAAGCAAAGGGCCAATAGAATAGCAAAAAGCTACTTTTTTTTACTGATTTTTTTAGGCCCCTCAATATTTACGCAATCTCATCAATGGGACTGCCTGCACAGGCCTTGCAGGGGCATCCACTGTAGTTTACCTGCGTGAATAAGACCTTATTATGATGTTGTGGGGGTTTTTTTAATTTGATTTATTTATTTTTTTTATTCATTTTAATTTTTAATATTTTGTGATTTGGGGGGAGAGGCGTGGTGAGATATCAGACGTCTAAGCAGACCCCTGATGTCTCTTTTTTGAGACAGAGAAAGGAACTGAAAACAGTCCCTTTCTCTGCACCTTGAGCTACACTGTACATGAATGCATGGGAGTCAGTATAAAGACGCCTATGCATCTGCAAATCTGCAGTATAGTAAAGAGTGTTAACTACTGATTGCTCACTATATCCATTCAAGGAAAGGAAGGAGGCTGGTAAACACATATATACCAGCCCCTTCTCCCCCCTCTCTTCATCCTGATGACAGCTTTCCACGTGTGCCCCATCAGAAGCTGCATTCGGCGGGAGGGGGAGGAGGGAGAGCTGGCCAGCAGGAGATAGATGTTGAAGGATTGTGGATCAGTAAAGCCCCAGGAGACAAATTACTGGAGCCCCAGGAGATCAGTGGAGCCCCATGGGAGAGATGGTAGAGCCAAGAGATCGGTAGAGCCACAAGGGAATTGGTGGAAAGAATTGGAGAGTGGGGGTGGCATTGCGGTGGTCAGATTGGGAGGAGAAAGTACATTTTTAAAAAGCTCTTGTGTCTGCAGGGTAGCCAGAGGAGATTGGGTTGGATCGTGGATGGGAGGAGGCTCAAGGCTGGAGACAGGAGAAGTAGGGTGGCAGTGGCAAAGTGGGGGGGGGGTTGTCACATTTTAGCTGAATAGCTCTGTTCAACGGCTTGTTAGCCACTAGTCAGAGCTATCTGTTTGTTCAACAGAGTCTACTGAACAGTTCTGTACAAGTTCATGGTCATTGAAGTAGCAGTGAGAAATGCAGGTTCGTATGGCGAGCTAGAAGCAGTGCTGTAGGTCAGTACGCTGTACGGACCTGGCAGTGAAAGAGTTAACTGGCAATCCCTCGGTCATGCAACACTGTACTCAAATTAAATTTATATAATTTTTTTTCACAAAAAAATAGAGCTTTCTGTTGGTGGTATCTAACCACCATTGGATTTAATATTTTTTGCTATATATAGTAATACGTTTTTCTTGCTTTCTATCGTAAAAATGTAGAAAATAAATAATATTTCTTCGTAAGTTTAGGTCAATACATAATCTGCTACATTTCTTTGGTAAAAATAACCCAAAACAGTGTATATTATTTAGTTTGTGTGAAGAGTCTACAAACTATTGTATATATATTTGAAAATTGATCAGTCCTGATGTAATGATGATCTATCTAATTTCTTAAGGCCCTAAATTGCCAGGACAGTACAAATACCCCCCCCCCCCTTCCCACCTCAATGATCCCTTTTGGGACACTAGACAGTCCAAGAGGCAATTCTTTTGAAAATGAAGAAATTAAAGTACAATTTGTTTTTTTAAACAATTTTTTTACATACTGTCGCCAGTGCAGTACAGCATCATTATATTATAGGTGTGGTAATCAGGGATACTGACTGGTGACAGCATACAAAAAAAATTCAAATAATGTTTTATTCACATTTTTAAACATTTTTCTTATTTTTAACTTTGTTTTTTGCATACTGTTATAGCATACTGTCATAGCAGTAGTTCAGTTTCACGATAGTGACACTGTACTACGCATACATCATTATTGCTTATAACAGTGATGATTACTGTTATTAGCAATAGTTTTAACTATCATGGATTAATGTTATTAATTGAAAAAGTTCCCCAGAAGATGAAAATGCCTTGCAATGGCTATTGGCATTTTAAAATCTCTCACTTCCCATCATTAGTGGTTGCTGGAATTTTTAATCCCCCTGAAATATTCCTACAACATTGGTGATCAATGGCACTATAAACCCCACCTTTAATGAATCCTTTTCTCTTACTGCAGTCATTCTGATCTGCTGCAGTCATTTCTGATCACCTATATCAATACCTTTCCTTCCCATTCATCCCGTGAGAGAGGAAGAGATGGGCACTTAAATTTAAACAGTAGTAGTAGTACTGTTTTCATTTGTGATCCCCGTGATTGGCCATCACAAGGCACAGAGCCACTCAGATTGGCTTTGTGCCATTTATGGCACATGATATTTTAAAGTGTCCTTTATGCTGCCTTGTTTACACTTGGTGCACACACAATGCCTACTATTCTACATTCTTTAGACAGTGAAGACCATTGCCTAAAGACTAGGACTTAAACTCAGGGCCATAGAGAAGGAGTGGGGCTCGGGTGTCATTAAGTGCATTTATGGGCTAACATTGGGGGGGAAGGGAGGACCTGTAAAGTAGTCTGTACAGGGCCCAGTGATTTCTAAAGATTATAAAGAGACAGTGTAGAATTTAAATCATCCTGCTTTCTTATTATAGGAAACGGATTCAACCAATTACCAAATTACTGAAAGGAAACATGCCAATTTCTGTTTACCTAATTTACAGTTGTGACCAAAATTATTCAACCCCCAATGCTGTAAAGGGGTTTAGGGACTATAGTGTACATTTGGAATTGTATTCAGAATCAAATCCTACAAGGACGTTGTAACTACCCAAATGCAACTAAAATGACATCAATTGTTTATGTAATACAGTAGTAAATGGTTCTTATGTGGTTTCTTCATTGCCACAATTATTCAACCCCTTAAAGACTACCACTCTGAAGAACAGAGGTTCATACAGGTGCTTTCCATCAGGTATTGAAAACACCTGTGGATGTCACCGAGCAGCAATCAAGCATAATAAGCACCAATTAGGCAGCTTTAAAATGACTGTGATACTCAGCTCCTTCTAGACATTTACTGGTGTGGTTACAAACATGGTGAAGGCAAGAGAATGGTCCAGGAAGACAAGAGAAGAGGTGATTTCTCTTCACAGGAAGGGCAATGGCTATAAGAAGATTGCAAAGATGTTAAACATACCAAGAGACACCTTAGGAAGCATCATTCGCAAATTCAAGGCAAAGGGCACTGTTGAAACGCTACCTGGTCGTGGCAGAAAGAAGATGCTGACTTCGACTGCTGTGCGCTACCTGAAGCGTAGAGTGGAGAGAAGTCCCCGTGTGACTGCTGAGGAACTGAGAAAAGATTTGTCAGATGTGGGTACAGAAGTTTCAGCCCAGACAATAAGACGCACACTGCGTAATGAAGGCCTCCGTGCCAGAACTCCCAGGCGTACCCCCTTGCTGTCTCCAAAGAATAAGAAGAGTCGACTGCAGTATGCCAAAAGCCATGTGGACAAACCACAAAAGTTGTGGGATAGTGTTCTGTGGACTGATGAAACAAAATTAGAACTGTTTGGGCCCATGGATCAACGCTATGTTTGGAGGAGGAAGAACAAGGCCTATGATGAAAAGAACACCTTGCCTACTGTGAAGCATGGTGGAGGGTCAATCATGCTTTGGGGCTGTTTTGCTTCTGCAGGTACAGGGAAGCTTCAGCGTGTGCAAGGTACCATGAATTCTCTTCAGTACCAGGAGATATTGGATGGAAACGTGATGCAGTCCGTCACACACCTGAGGCTTGGGAGACGTTGGACCTTTCAACAGGACAATGATCCCAAGCATACCTCCAAGTCCACTAGAGCATGGTTGCAGAGGAAAGGCTGGAACATTTTGGAGTGGCCATCGCAGTCACCAGACTTAAATCCGATTGAGAACCTCTGGTGGGACTTAAAGAAAGCAGTTGCAGTGCGCAAGCCTAAGAATGTGACTGAACTGGAGGCCTTTGCCCATGAAGAATGGGCGAAGATACCCGTAGATCGCTGCAAGACACTTGTGTCAAGCTATGCTTCACGTTTAAAAGCTGTTATAACTGTAAAAGGATGCTGTACTAAGTACTAAGATTGAATGTCACTTGGGGGTTGAATAAAACTGATAATGCTGTGAGCACAGAAAAGACATTTGTGGTTATTTCATTATAACTGTTATGTTATATTTGTCTGACCTACAAGTGCCTCTTTAATGTAAATGTAAGCAAGATGACTGAATGATCAAAAGCAATGTCAAACTGGCCAAAACACTCAATTTCAGTGGGGGTTGAATAATTTTGGTCACAACTGTATACTCACTTTTTTCAAGTAAACATGTTTTAAAATGCAAGGTTTTAAAAAGCAAAAAACACAAACTAAAAATGCATAGCTGTTATGTTTTGTGCTCTGAGAATGGAGTAATGGTTTAATTATTATGTTTTTCTATTAAACTAGTACTGGAGAGTTATTTTTTGTTTGGAATTGTCTGGGACACGGTCTTAAAATATTTTATTCTGTGAAGTTTAGATGCTGATCATTAAATAAAATTCTTTAATTACTACACAAAAAAGAAAACCTTTTGGCAAATCCACAATAATTAGCAAAATCATTGTGATTGTGCTTTGCATTTTAATTTGCCTGAGAAACCACAGGAACCTTTTTACTATGCCAAAGATCACAGATTAATTGCGTAACTGTTATTTTATTTTGAAACTATCAGTGGAGAAACTTGGTTGTGCTTAATTTAGACTTAAATATATTTGTAATTTTATCTAAAGCAGCATAAATGCTGACCAATAAATATGTTTTAATACGAGAAGGAAATACTTATACCAAAAGCAGCATAAAACCACAATCATGATGTATTGCTTGAAGGAAAAGTATAGTATTATAATTATTCTTTTTTTAGATGTATTTGCATTGAATTCATTATTGGAAAATTACATATGATGTGACACTGCAATAAATATATATTTTAATGTAGTTTTATAAATGCTTGTGGACTGCCACATTATTTAAGATCCATTGTGTAGTACCAAACAATATGTCTACCTAGCAAAAGGTATGATTTGAAGATTAAAAAGAAAAAAAAGCATTGAATGAAAATGAAAATTATCTGCGGCACTTCTGATCTGCTTATGTCCAAGGATGATAGATAATGAACATAAGAAGCAAACAATCTGTCTACCTGTGAAGGCTTTGTTCAGCATAGAGACTTCCATCAACCTTGGTCAGCTTCATTGATACCTATTTATTCTTGTACGCCGGTTTGTTTTTGATGACATGACTTCTCAAAATTGCTTGTAATACAGTGAACTTAATTAAAGTGGGAGCTGATGAATCTATAGGGCAAAATGGGAGAGTTTGCCACACTCTACTCCAAAAAACTTTTGTGGTAGATCTCCACCTTTAATGAATTTACCTCATGCAGGTCATATTTCATTAATAATAAACATGACAAATCTACCTACTCATAACTCTTTAAGGGATAGTTCACCTTCACCAAAGAAATGCCTATGCTGGTATGGGGCATCTGTGGTTAAAACCAAACAGTTTTTCTCTGACTAAAATTGAATAATGTCCTTGCTAAAAGGTGTAGGCCATTTACCACCACATGAAGCCTGGCTGGAGTACTCCCAGGATATTGCTAGGATGTTGCTAAGTGAGGCCTAGTTATAACTGCTCAGCCCACCATCAAAAGAGTGAGATTTTTCTCTGATTTAGACCCCCTCACATGCTCTCTCTCTCCCCTGTTGCAGTAGTTCTGAGCTCAGCATCTGAGAGCTCACTCCTGTGATGGAGGAGGTGAGCAGTAACATGTAATCCTCATGTAGCAATGTCCTGGGAATATCCCAGTCAGGCTTCATGAGGTATGTAAATGGCCTACACCTATACCAAGGGCACCATTCAACCTTAGTAAAAGCTGCCCAGTTTGTTTTTATCTACAGATACCCCTTACCTGCATAGGCAGTTCTTTGATAAGGTGAACTATCCCTTTAACTGTCATTTTTTGCCATCTTTTGCCTAAGATCTACCTAAGGTCCATTCACACCAGATGCAGTGGGACTGCGTGAACGGGTGTTCCAGCACAGTCCCATCGCATGACAAGGCAAAATACCTTGTCTACTGTGTGCCCGGTTCACACCACTAAGTTGCGGTGGTGTGCGGGCACGGTGCGCTGAAAAAGAGTAGCAGTACTTTTTTACAGAGCAGCGCAAAGAACCGCCATGTTCCGCACAATGGCCAATTAAACTTAATGAAATGTCTGTGTGACATTTCAATAAAGTTCATTTAAAGAGAAAGGAACAGTGTGGTATAGAGTGGTGATACTTGCCGGACCATATAGCAGACCAGACACTGCATTAAAAAGTGGTGGCTGGTGTGAATGAACCCTAAAATGTCAGCTAGTTTTAAATATTTTAGAATTTTGAAATATTGTCTGAATTTGGGGCTGTGCACCCACACCCACAAGGATGTCAAATTTGGAGCTGTAGCTGTGTCCGTGCAACCACTGCATCCCAATTGACCTGAAAGACACTATCTGCATGGGGGTGCTCATAAAACCTGTGCATTCTTGTGCAGATAAACTTGGCCCTTGCATGGGCGTATGTTGTAGTACACCCATGTGAACAAGACCATAGGCTGTGTAGCAAAGTTACATTTACGTCAAACATCTAATTTCTGTTCAGGTATGTGTTTGCTTATACACATTGAAGAATTAGTTTTTTTTTTACAAAGAATTTAGAATCAGAAAGCATATAAAGCAACACAAGCTATAACAAAGTCTGACCCATATAAAAGGTATTGCATCTAATGAGAAATGTCTAAACCTTCGCCATAAAATCTTCCTGGAGAAACTATCAAATGCTATTGGACTTCTATTTTTTAACAAGAGAGGCAAATTGAAAACAAAATCAAAGCGATTCTAATGGTAAATCAATACTCTGATAAGGAAATTTGTAACTCAGCCAGAAAAAATATCAAATAGGAAAAGTAATAATTAAACTATTATTAAATCCTCAAAGCAATAAAAAGATACATATTGTAGTAAACTATGTAATGTTATACGATTTTTAAAAAAGGGCAAAGATAACACTGTTCAACAGGTAAAAAGTTTTGGGCATAAAATTAGCTAATCTTACATAATTTTGGGGTGCTGAAAACAAAAATGACCCTAAAAAATGTTGATTGGCTCTAGTTTCCATGATATATTCACCCATCTAATGGCGTAAGCCATTCAAAATTATGATGCAACTTCAGCTGCATATTGCGCAATTGATACTGGTGACCAATAGAAAATTGCATGTATACTGAGATGATGCAATATTAGCCTTTAATTGCATCACTTCACTGCATAAAAGCTGCAGTATCTGTAGCTGATTGTAGTTCGACAGCGTCTTTACATTTTGTTTTATGCTTATATAGGCTACTCAGTAATGCCTCGAACTTGTATGAATAAAGCAGATAATTTCTGCTATATCTGCGGTGAAATAACTTTTATCTCACAAAAAAGGAGGATAACAGGAATGATTAAGAAAGCCTAAAACTTGTATTTTGGCTGCAAGATAGGAGACCAGGACAAGAGCTGGGCACCACATATATGCTGCAATTCTTGTGGGACGGCACTGGAGCAATGGTTGAATGGAAAAAAGGCATCTATGCCTTTCGCTGTGCCAATGATTTGGAGAGAGCCAACAGATCATGTTAGTAATTGTTACTTTTGTATGGTGTCTCCAATTGTAAAAGGGCTAAATAAGAAGAAAAAGTTATCTGTGCACTATCCAAATATTGGATCGGCAATACGTCTAGTTCCTCATGGAGAGGGGCTACCAATTCCTAAAGCACCAGAATCCTTCGTGGTTGAGTCAAGTGAGGAAGAACCTGAAGCGTGTAGTCATCAACCGTCAACCTCACATGACCCAGACTTTCTTCCATCCACACCCACTGAACCACACCTCATTACACAAGTGGAATTGAGCGATCTTATCAGAGACCTGGATCTTCCGAAGCACAAGGCAGAGCTTTTGGGGTCAAGACTACAACAGTGGAATCTCCTAGCAAGTGATGTTCGTACGTCTTTCTACCGTCATCGTCAGAAAGATCTGATCCCATTCTTCGTCCAGGAAGGTGATATTGCTGTATGTAACAATGTTCATGGTTTAATCTCAGCCATCGGCGTATGCTATGATCCCGATGAGTGGAGGCTGTTCATTGATGCTTCAAAGGCGAGTCTTAAAGCTGTTTTGCTCCATAATGGCAATCAGCTGCCGTCAGTTCCAGTTGCTTACGCAGTTTCAATGAAAGAAACGTATGAAAACTTGAAAGAGCTTTTAAGGTGCATCAACTATGATGAACATCAATGGTCGATTTGTGGTGACCTGAAGGTGATTGCTATCCTACTGGGACTTCAAGGTGGATATACTAAGTACTGCTGCTTCCTCTGTGAGTGGGACAGTCGTGCGAGAGAAATGCACTATGCCAAAAGAGACTGGCCATTACGCCAGTCATTGCAGCCTGGAGAAAAAAATGTTAACTATCCAGCACTTGTAGACAGCAATAAGATCTTATTACCTCCATTACACATCAAGTTGGGATTAATGAAAAACTTTGTTAAGGCAATGGACAAGAATAAAGCAGGTTTCAAGTACCTGATTAGCAAATTTCCAGCACTTAGTGCTGCAAAAATAAATGAAGGAGTCTTTGTTGGGCCACAGATTCGTAAACTTATTCATGATGATGAGTTTCTTTCTCTGCTGCGTGGAAAGGAAAAGGCTGCCTGGACAGCATTTGTATCAGTGACATCAAATTTTCTTGGAAACAATAAAACACCAGACTACAAGAAAGTGGTAGAAAAACTCATCCAAACTTACAGAAATCTGGGTTGCAACATGTTTCTAAAAATTCATTTTCTACATTCGCATCTGGATTTTTTCCCACCAAACTGTGGAGCAGTGAGTGATGAACACGGAGAGCGCTTCCATCAAGACATTGCAGCTATGGAAAGAAGATATCAAGGTAAATGGAGCCCATCAATGCTTGCTGACTATTGCTGGACAGTTGTAAGAGATAGCCCTTTCCTCGAATACAAGAGAAAAGCCAAGAGAAGCAAAACCGACACAAACTGAAGACAAAACTAGTGAGAATCCTAAGTATTAAAATGATTCAACTTAGCTTATGGCTATAATTTTTCTTGGTAATCCTATGCAATATATTTTGCCATTTAGGCTTTGTTATGTAGTCAATATCACTTGCTTTATATTTGTGGAAAGACATCTATCTATATAATTATTGTGCATTATGTAGTCATTACGCCTATAGTAGAAAACTTTCCGTTTACAGAAAAACTAGAGCCAATTGACAAATTTCATTGTTATACAGTTGTGACCAAAATTATTCAACCCCCACTGAAATTGAGTGTTTTGGCCAGTTTGACATTGCTTTTGATCATTCAGTCATCTTGCTTACATTTACATTAAAGAGGCACTTGTAGGTCAGACAAATATAACATAACAGTTATAATGAAATAACCACAAATGTCTTTTCTGTGCTCACAGCATTATCAGTTTTATTCAACCCCCAAGTGACATTCAATCTTAGTACTTAGTACAGCATCCTTTTACAGTTATAACAGCTTTTAAACGTGAAGCATAGCTTGACACAAGTGTCTTGCAGCGATCTACGGGTATCTTCGCCCATTCTTCATGGGCAAAGGCCTCCAGTTCAGTCACATTCTTAGGCTTGCGCACTGCAACTGCTTTCTTTAAGTCCCACCAGAGGTTCTCAATCGGATTTAAGTCTGGTGACTGCGATGGCCACTCCAAAATGTTCCAGCCTTTCCTCTGCAACCATGCTCTAGTGGACTTGGAGGTATGCTTGGGATCATTGTCCTGTTGAAAGGTCCAACGTCTCCCAAGCCTCAGGTGTGTGACGGACTGCATCACGTTTCCATCCAATATCTCCTGGTACTGAAGAGAATTCATGGTACCTTGCACACGCTGAAGCTTCCCTGTACCTGCAGAAGCAAAACAGCCCCAAAGCATGATTGACCCTCCACCATGCTTCACAGTAGGCAAGGTGTTCTTTTCATCATAGGCCTTGTTCTTCCTCCTCCAAACATAGCGTTGATCCATGGGCCCAAACAGTTCTAATTTTGTTTCATCAGTCCACAGAACACTATCCCACAACTTTTGTGGTTTGTCCACATGGCTTTTGGCATACTGCAGTCGACTCTTCTTATTCTTTGGAGACAGCAAGGGGGTACGCCTGGGAGTTCTGGCACGGAGGCCTTCATTACGCAGTGTGCGTCTTATTGTCTGGGCTGAAACTTCTGTACCCACATCTGACAAATCTTTTCTCAGTTCCTCAGCAGTCACACGGGGACTTCTCTCCACTCTACGCTTCAGGTAGCGCACAGCAGTCGAAGTCAGCATCTTCTTTCTGCCACGACCAGGTAGCGTTTCAACAGTGCCCTTTGCCTTGAATTTGCGAATGATGCTTCCTAAGGTGTCTCTTGGTATGTTTAACATCTTTGCAATCTTCTTATAGCCATTGCCCTTCCTGTGAAGAGAAATCACCTCTTCTCTTGTCTTCCTGGACCATTCTCTTGCCTTCACCATGTTTGTAACCACACCAGTAAATGTCTAGAAGGAGCTGAGTATCACAGTCATTTTAAAGCTGCCTAATTGGTGCTTATTATGCTTGATTGCTGCTCGGTGACATCCACAGGTGTTTTCAATACCTGATGGAAAGCACCTGTATGAACCTCTGTTCTTCAGAGTGGTAGTCTTTAAGGGGTTGAATAATTGTGGCAATGAAGAAACCACATAAGAACCATTTACTACTGTATTACATAAACAATTGATGTCATTTTAGTTGCATTTGGGTAGTTACAACGTCCTTGTAGGATTTGATTCTGAATACAATTCCAAATGTACACTATAGTCCCTAAACCCCTTTACAGCATTGGGGGTTGAATAATTTTGGTCACAACTGTATTTGAACTCAGAATGTGAAATTCATTAAGAAATGGATCCTTTTGTTTCCAAAACTGGCAAAAAATAAAAATTTGTTGAACAGTGTAATTATTAAAACATCTTTGACACTGAACTCTGCAAATTGCTAATACACAGTTGAAAAACACATTTGTGAACTGCCGTAAGCCCTGTACACATGGGCCGAATATTGGGCAAAATCAACTGATACAGTAGATACCGACTGACATTCAGCCCATGTGTACGGGTGCTTGTTTGATCTCACAGATGACTTCTGTCAAACGAGCTTGCTGGAAAACCAGCAGCCGATCAACATCTGATCAGTGCTCTCAGCCAATGGTTGTGAGCGCTCACTGGTGGGTTCTGCTGGGGGGCGGTCTCCCAGTCAGAACACAATAGCTCAGCGGGGAGATCGCTGTTCTAAAAATCACATTAGTACTGAGACCTCCTCATGAGCTTCTCAGTTTTTATTCATTCAGCCTATTGGGCTAAATGAAAGCAAAAACTTACCAAGTATACCAGGTTTTATCTGGCAGGGATTTTTAATTCTATCCAGCCATAAAGCTTTGCCAGACAGCAAAGCAAGGATGACACTACTTTCCCTGTTAAAGTCAAAGCAGTATTAAAGCAAAAACAAAAATTGTAATGTATTGCAGTTTACCAATCTTTAGACGTGATGACTGCTTTCGTTTTCTAATTGTAACTTTGTTTCTCTCTGTTATCACTTGGAGATCTGGCCAGAAACACACCTCCTGTATTAGAGTGCCCCCACGTTGGATGAAGAAGCACAGGGGGTAGAGGAATACTAGATTTAGGAACACCAATACATTTAAGCCAAACACCAGCTCACATTGCAGTTACACAGTTTTCTTTTGGGATGAAGGTTTTACATGAATAAGAAAAAACTGATCATTGTAAGCACTGCCTGTCAGTTGTAAATGGTTTGCCACAATATTCTAACTGCTACATTTGCAGTAAAGCTTGTTCTGTTGAAAAACAACAAACTTACTGGCTGGATCACCAGGTGAAAATAAAGGAAAGAAAACTTAAAAAAGAAAACTAATGTAGTCATCACATTCAAAAATTGGTAAGCTACAATATAATACATGTTTGCGTTTGTATTCAATAATGCTTTAACCACTTGCCTACCGGGCACTTCTACCCCCTTCATGCCCAGGCAAATTTTCAGCTTTCAGCACTGTCACACTTTTCAGTTTTCTTTTGGCGGTATTTAATTGCCGCTGGGTATTTTATTTTTTGCACTATAAAAAAAAAAAAAAAAGTTTTTCTTTGTTTCTATTATAACATTTTGCAAACAGGTAATTTTTCTCCTTCACCAGGGGCAGACTGACCATTTGGAAACTCGGGCACTGCCCGAGGGCCCGGGGTCAGTAGGGGGCCCCATGAGATGCCCCTGGTACCTTTTTTCATAGGCTTTTTTGGATTTGGGCAAGGACACAGGGGCCCCATGATCCCCTATTGCCTGGGGGCCCCATGACTTGTCAGTCCACCCCTGTCCTTCACTGACGTGCTTTGCTGAGGCTGCACTGATGCGCAGCACTGATGGGCACTGATACACAGCACTGATGGGCACTGATGAGGTGGAACAGATAGGCAGCACTTATGGTCACTTATAGGCTGCACTGCTGAGGTGGCACTGATGAGTCAGCACTGGTGGGCATTGATAAGGAGGCACTGATAATTCTGCACTGATGGGCAGCGCTGATTGGCAGCACTGCTGGGCATCACTGATGGGTGGCACTGAAGGGTGGCATTTCTGGGCACTGATGGGCACTAATGGGAGGCACTGCTGGGCAGCACTGCTGGGCACTGATCATCAGTGCCCTAATGATCAGTGCCTATCTGCTATGTGACGGTTGCCGGTTATAGACAGTACTTTCCTCATGCCGTGACAGCATGAGGAAAGTGCAGCCAATAACCGGCAACTGCATTTACCTGTGATCTGCTGATCACATGGTAAAAGGCTGTTGTGATTGGCCTTTTACCTCATCACGCGATCAGCTGTGTTCGTAGGACACAGAGATTATGGAGATCGCCAGGTGCGTGCCGCTGGGGTCGTGCGGGAGGGTGCGTTCTGGGAGGACCTCATATGATGCCCTCCCAGAACTGGACAACTGCACTGTAGCCATTATTCGGGAACACAGGAATGTCACCTCCCCACTCCTTAAAGCATATGTTATTACAAAACCTCCTTTTTGGTTTATGTTTTGGGATAGAATAATGAAAGGTTCAAATCACTGTCAGGTTTACAATTCTTTCTGTCTCCATTATAGATATGGTTTATAAGTAAACCTCTCTATTTTTCCTGCTGACTTTTACAAGAAAAGAAAGTGAGGGTATATCAAAAAAGTTGGCTTGTCTCCAGGACAGAGATAGAGAGGAAATTTTCCAATGGGACCAATTTGTTCATCTGACACCTGTCTAATGAGGACTTTGGAGAGATTGTTTTGTGGATTTGAGGTAAGACAAAATCTTTCTAATATGACACAAATGAAACAAAAATAACTGGGGTTTTGGGGTTTTAATCATAACAATAGTGTTTGATTAGTTTCTAGTGCTGCCCTTCCTAGTCTGAGTGCTGCACAGGTTATTGATGCTTATATCCAGATAGATTCAGTTACTTATGGCAGCTCTGTGTAAAAATCAATTTGCCAAGTTTGACTTTGTGGGGAGATAACTCAAGCACTATTTCTTATCCCAAGAAAGAGCCTGGTTTTGTGCACGAAGCAGAGGAGAGGGTTGCATGTCACCTAGGACTGAGAGGAGACAGGAGAATAAGTCCTCGTTGGGACGTTTTGATAACGCTGGTAACGTTAGCTGTGTGAAGTCGTTAAAATCGTGAGTTTTTCAGCTTTTTTCAGTATTTTTGCATTAGTGTTTAGGGATGTTTTGCAGCTTTTTCCCAGGTTTTGCCATGTTTGCGGTTTTTAGCAGTTTTTACCGCGTTTTACCACATTTTGCAGTGTTTTTCAGTGTTAGGGCATTTATTTTTACAGCTAAAAAACTCCTCTAGAAACCTACTAGTCCTGGATTTTGCTTCCAGCAAAAAAAGTCCCAGCCAAAAAACATTGATTACAGTCTATATGTGCATGAACACATAGGATAACATGTTGGGGGGTTTACTGGCTGTAGAAAAAAATGTCAAAAGCCAAAAACAGCAGCTGTAAAAACATCTAGTGTATATGAGAACTTAGGCTGGGGTTCACCCTGCTGTGTGGCTTCCATTAGCATGGGTCTAAATAAGGTAAGCCACAAAGCTCTCCTTCTGCCCTTTAGCTTTTTCGGCAGGCAGACCAGCCTCCCCTTTGTTCTTGAGCATGACCACTGCAGATGACGGATTGATGCTGGGCTGAAAAGGCTGTGTAGGCAGCGGTGAATGGGGGAGCTCCGGAATCAGCAGCCGCTCTCCACCATGGCTTAACCATGCCCCATTGCTTGCGATTTCGATGCAACTTGCTTGTGACTTTGAGGTTTTGCTTGACTTTGGCTTTGGCCAATGATAACAATACAGAATGTGATAATATTATTGAACTTACAAAACTCTCTGGAGATGCAAATAAATGAAATGAATGAGTAAGAATCAATTAACTGTTTTCATTATAATGTATTTCAGATTCATTGGAATTTGTTACTATTGTAATTCAACGATTCGGATATATCTGAATCTCTGAATAATGAAAATTTTGTCTGAATTTTAATTTGTAACAAAATGAATCACACATGTCTACAGATGACACATTGTTATATAGTGAACATATCGAGTTGTGATGTTACACTTTGAATAAGTGGGGTTTGTTATGTCACCACAGAGGTAACATTGGTCATTGGTTAAAAGTAGGAATTATATGTTTTGCTCTGCACCATTCTTTATTCAATACATACCTCCCCATGCTTCTTCATTTGAAGGGGCAGACCCTTTTGAAACCATATCTATATTTTCTCTTTTCTCCTTCAGTGTTCCTCTTTTTACTCTACTCATGTAGTGGCATACGTAAAATGTACTATTTATTTGGTAAGATATCTTTTACAGCACTAAACCTTTTCATTCCACCTTCAGATTATTACTGAATACACCAACATAAAAGAAAAATAATCAGGGCTTGTTTTCTCAGAGATTAGGTGTAGGAACTCAACCTCCCCACCTACAAGGGGGAGAGAGGGCCAGGTCTTTGCATCAAATTGTGAGTGGGGTCAAATTGCAGTGGAGCATTGTTACATACCAGGAGTTAAGGAGTGTGTTATGTACAGAGTGCAGAGTTGAGGTGTGCACTACATACAGAGTGCAGAGTTGAGGTGTGCACTACATACAGAGTGCAGAGTTGAGGTGTGCGGCACATACAGAGTGCAGAGTTCAGGAGAACACTACATATAGTGCAGGGTTTAGGAGTGCGCTACATACAGTGCAGGGTTGAAAACTGTGCTACTTACAGAGTACAGGACTGAAGAGTGCACCACAAAGAGAGTGCAGTGTTGAGGAGTGCACTACATACAGAGTGCAGGGTTGAGGGCTGCACTATGTGCAGAGTGAAGGGTTGAGGGGTGCACTACATACAGAATGCAGGATTAGGGGTGTGCTGTGTACAGAGTACAGGGTTGAAGAGTGTGCTACATACAGATTGCAGAGTTGAAGAGTTTACTACATACAGAGTGCAGAGTTGAGGAGTGTGCTACATACAAGGGTTGAGGTGTGCGCTACATACAAAGTGCAGGGTTGAGGGGTGCACTACATACAGAGTGCAAATTTGAAGGGTGCCCTGTGTAAAGAGTGCAGGGTTGAAGAGTGCATTACATACAGACTGCAGGATTGAAGAGTATGCTACGTATAGGGTGCAGGGTTGAGGGGTGCGCTGTGTACAGAGTGCAGGATTAAGGAGCACGCTACATACAGAGTGCAGAGTTGGGGAGTACACTTCATACAGAGTAAAGGGTTGAGGGGTATGCTGTGTACAGAGTGCAGGGTTGAAGAGTGCACTATATACAGAGTGGAAGGTTGTGCTACATACAGAGTGCAGAGTTGAAACATGCGCTACATACAGAGTGCAGGGTTGAGGGTTGTGTTGTGTACAGAGTTCAGGGTTAAGCGGTGTGCTATGTACAGGGTGGTGGGTTGAATTGTGCACTATATACAGAGTGCAGAGTTGAGGAGTGCACTGCTTACAAGGGTTGATGCTTGCGCTACGTACAGAGTGCAGGGTTGAGGGGTGCACTACATACAGAGTGCAAAGTTGAAGGGATTCTAAAGGCTCTTTTTTTTTTTTTTTATTAACAAACATGGTATACTTGCCTAGTGTGTGCAGTGGTTTTGCACAGAGCAGCCTGGATCCTCGTTTTCTCGGGTCCCCCCGCAGGCTTTCCTGGCCCCTCACGTCTGTCGGGTGCCGGCACAGCAAGACACTTGCTATAGGGGCACCCTTTGCTCCATGTGTCCATTCACAGAGCTCATCCCCCTTCCCCCAATTCCAGTACAAAGCTCATCCCCCTTCCCTTAATTTCAGTACAGAGCTCATCCACCTTCCCCCAATTCAAGTACAGAGATCATCCCCCTTCTCCCCTGTTCCAATACAGAGCTCTCCTCCTGCTGCTGCAGAAGAGCAGCTACAATTTATAACATGTACATGTAGGCTACTGGTGTGGGTTTCAAGAAGATCCTCTACCATGAAACCAGCAGATGTGTAGATTCCCTGCCCCCTCCCTCCTTTGCTCTTATATAGAAATGTGCAGTGCAGGGAAGGTTCTGAGCGGCCATCAAGAGAAGAGCGCTGTCATTTGTAGTAGCGTCAAGTGGTAGTAGTGAGCAGCAAGCGACAAGCACCGGAAGTGTCGGAATGGAGTTCTGCCACATTCTGACAGAAAATAAGTTCTGAAAACAATGAAGAATAAGGATAATTATTTTTCATGATTTTACGTATCTATAATACATATAATGTATATAGCCAGCAGTATTGTATAGTTTTGTATAGACTGGGAATGGTTAGAAGTCCTGACAGATTGTTATTGCTGTCTAGGAAGATTTGCTATCTCTATGTGTTCTGATAATGTGTGTTGCAATACAAAGTTAATTGCACCCACAAGGAGATCTACAGTGTGCTAATAAGGAGCAGATAATATATGCTGAAAAAATTGCAGTGCCTTTTTTGTGCTTTGAAAGGTTTTTACGGCCTATTCTTTTTAAATGAGCTGCCTAACACAATGCCTTTCAATGCACTAAAGCAATGCAGCCCACTGTGGTATTGTATGATGTACCCTAAATATTCTCCAATCTCAGAAAGATAGGAGTTATGGTATTTTACCAATACATCCCACTGATCCTTTATTGAAATAATTACCATTTATAAATACACTAAAATAAACGGACTAAAGAAATCACACAGGATGCAGTCTGTATGTGAATTAGAAAACCCATATCTTCCTAAGCATCAGTTCAGAAAGAAGGCAATGTTGTTTCTTCGTAGTGTCTAACACATTGCTGAAACTGTTTGAAGCTTTTAAAGTTCAAAATAAAATGAATGAAAAATAACCCTTAATATCAGCAGTCAGACAGGAGATTTGCTTTGGGCATTGTCAACATGTAAGACAAAGTGAAATATTTGCATGGCTAAAGCTGTTGAGCTGGAAATAATTCCCATTCATGATGAAATGATTAGTGATGTTTTCCTTTACTTTTAGTCTCAGATGTACATTGTCAGAGTTTTCAATTAAGCAACAGGAGGCAGTAACATTCACAACCTGTCTGGTTGGTTTAAAGTCCATCAAAGTGTGATAAGGGGTGACAGAGTGATATTATTTTTCTGGAATGGAACAGCAGTTGTGCATTGATCACCTCAGCATGGAGCGACTAATTTCATCTAGTCATTTAAATCCTTTGTAGAAATTAGTTATTTTTTTAGATTATATTATCAGCTGGAATAAATGGGCAATCTGCATGTCCTTAGGTAATAGGATACCTGTAGTGAACTGTATTAAGATGAATTATGCACACTGCCTTAGCTTTATTTAGTCCATATGCCTCCCTTTGAGCAGCATTAGCCATTTTCTCTTTCATTCTGTTTACTTGTTAATTCACTTGCATTGCAAACAATATTTTACAGTCCAATAGGCAGAATTACTTCATAAGGCTTATAAATTATTATTTAAAAGGGTTATGTGCTTTTAACTAGAAAATTAAAAAAAAGAAAAACTTTTCCACTTGTTGCACTAAGTTTCCAGACAAAATCTGTGAGAATCACACAGTTGACCAGCTCTGAATGCTTCTGCAGTCGCTTTTCTACACACGGCAACCAGCAGATTGATTCAGGCTTGACTGAAGAAAGACCTCAGTTGGTCTGTATAGGAAACTAAACTTAAATGCCAACTCCAGGAAAACTTAATATTATCCTTTGCAATGGGGCTGTACCTGTAATATCTCAATTTATCTAGGAAAGATATGCTCCCCCATTCCCCTGGCAGATGGTTCTTCCCCATGCTCCAGCAATGAACTGTCCCTCTGCATTATCACATCCAATGTAAGACTATGGACCTTGCTTTGGTCTTGATGATGTCCGGACCCTAGACCGCTGGAACATGTGGGAGAAGAAGCTGCGGGAACTGTTCTAGGTGATGGGAGGAGCAAAGGATCGCGTAAGTATATCTTTTTTTTTCATTCCCATGGACCAAAAAGAGCAATTAGCCCTTGCAGCCGGACTGCAAGGGATAATTTTTTTTAATTGTCCAGAGATAGGCTATAAAGTTTAAAAATTTGATAGCAGGTAGAGCTTTATGGCAAAAGAGACTTTGTCCTTTCCTGCTAAAATGTTTTTTCTAAATTGTACACTAACTGTTGCACATTAGGATGTAGGCAGGGAGTAGTATGGTTCTATTGTCACACATTGGGATCCTGAACAGATGTACAGGGACATTTCCCAATAGCCATTGCAGCATTCTACATGGTGACAATGGAGGTATTGTGTGTGGAAGAAAAACAGGTAGATTATCTGTATTAGTATACAGATAGAACCTCCGCTTTTGATGATGTCATGCGACAAAGTGCATAGGGCAGGGTTTGATAGCGCCATACAGTTGTGACCAAAATTATTCAACCCCCAATGCTGTAAAGGGGTTTAGGGACTATAGTGTACATTTGGAATTGTATTCAGAATCAAATCCTACAAGGACGTTGTAACTACCCAAATGCAACTAAAATGACATCAATTGTTTATGTAATACAGTAGTAAATGGTTCTTATGTGGTTTCTTCATTGCCACAATTATTCAACCCCTTAAAGACTACCACTCTGAAGAACAGAGGTTCATACAGGTGCTTTCCATCAGGTATTGAAAACACCTGTGGATGTCACCGAGCAGCAATCAAGCATAATAAGCACCAATTAGGCAGCTTTAAAATGACTGTGATACTCAGCTCCTTCTAGACATTTACTGGTGTGGTTACAAACATGGTGAAGGCAAGAGAATGGTCCAGGAAGACAAGAGAAGAGGTGATTTCTCTTCACAGGAAGGGCAATGGCTATAAGAAGATTGCAAAGATGTTAAACATACCAAGAGACACCTTAGGAAGCATCATTCGCAAATTCAAGGCAAAGGGCACTGTTGAAACGCTACCTGGTCGTGGCAGAAAGAAGATGCTGACTTCGACTGCTGTGCGCTACCTGAAGCGTAGAGTGGAGAGAAGTCCCCGTGTGACTGCTGAGGAACTGAGAAAAGATTTGTCAGATGTGGGTACAGAAGTTTCAGCCCAGACAATAAGACGCACACTGCGTAATGAAGGCCTCCGTGCCAGAACTCCCAGGCGTACCCCCTTGCTGTCTCCAAAGAATAAGAAGAGTCGACTGCAGTATGCCAAAAGCCATGTGGACAAACCACAAAAGTTGTGGGATAGTGTTCTGTGGACTGATGAAACAAAATTAGAACTGTTTGGGCCCATGGATCAACGCTATGTTTGGAGGAGGAAGAACAAGGCCTATGATGAAAAGAACACCTTGCCTACTGTGAAGCATGGTGGAGGGTCAATCATGCTTTGGGGCTGTTTTGCTTCTGCAGGTACAGGGAAGCTTCAGCGTGTGCAAGGTACCATGAATTCTCTTCAGTACCAGGAGATATTGGATGGAAACGTGATGCAGTCCGTCACACACCTGAGGCTTGGGAGACGTTGGACCTTTCAACAGGACAATGATCCCAAGCATACCTCCAAGTCCACTAGAGCATGGTTGCAGAGGAAAGGCTGGAACATTTTGGAGTGGCCATCGCAGTCACCAGACTTAAATCCGATTGAGAACCTCTGGTGGGACTTAAAGAAAGCAGTTGCAGTGCGCAAGCCTAAGAATGTGACTGAACTGGAGGCCTTTGCCCATGAAGAATGGGCGAAGATACCCGTAGATCGCTGCAAGACACTTGTGTCAAGCTATGCTTCACGTTTAAAAGCTGTTATAACTGTAAAAGGATGCTGTACTAAGTACTAAGATTGAATGTCACTTGGGGGTTGAATAAAACTGATAATGCTGTGAGCACAGAAAAGACATTTGTGGTTATTTCATTATAACTGTTATGTTATATTTGTCTGACCTACAAGTGCCTCTTTAATGTAAATGTAAGCAAGATGACTGAATGATCAAAAGCAATGTCAAACTGGCCAAAACACTCAATTTCAGTGGGGGTTGAATAATTTTGGTCACAACTGTATGTTCCTATGAGGGAGTACAGAGGAGTTGCAGTGTCTCAGGATTTTTTAAAGCAATATACATATGCTTACTGTACATGTAAGTGCAATTTTAACTGTTTTATATCCAATAAAAACAGTATTACGCTATGGAAGCTTTCTTCTGATTGTTTTTTATGGTGGTGTAGGAGTATTATAGATGGTTGTCAGGGCAGGAGCTGTGGAACGGACAGGCAGGCCTAGTGGCAGGGTCACACACTGACTGATGACAACCACCACCCACAGACCGGAGTCCCTCAGGGCGCGGAGTCTAAGTCCCAGGCTGCCCTTCACCAGGGCCCCTTATGGTGGGGATGGACTTGACGTAGCCAGGAACCAGGTCACGGCCCCCAAGACACCCCAGCTGCGGTAATGGCTGCTGCTAATGGCGTGTAGCTGGTAGGAACCAGATCAGACAATAGCGTAGTCGGGTAGGCCGGGTCGACAACAACGGGACAAACGGTACAGAACAGTAGACAAGAATAACAGGTCACAGGCCGGGTTCAGCAACGGGAGGTCAGATCAAAGGAAAATGAAGAGAATGGTCTAGTCAAAAGCCGTGTCAGATTCCAGGAGAGTCATGAGCGTATAAACAGAGCTGTTGCAACACTAACACACAAGACACGAATGCAAAGAGCACATGCGGACAACGGGCTTATATGTGATCAACCACACCCCTCTGGGGGATGGACCGCAGAGGCCTGAAGGCATAAAAGACTCCCACCATGCTCTGCAGAAAGCAAAGATTGATGCCAGCACATGGAGCAGCATAACCTCTGGGAAAAGGTAGGACCTTGACAATGGTCTGGAGAGCTTTTCATTTATGGAGTCCAAAACCAGTGGATAGTGGCTTCAGGAGTATACAGAAAGCTGATCAGTTTAGGGGTTTAGGGGTTTGCTGAAGTACCAAACACACAGTTTGACCTACCTATGCAGGTGGTCAACACCTTGTGGTGAGTGGGGCTCTGGAGGGGGAGCACTGAGTGGAGCACTTAACACAAGAACTTTATAGGTAAGAAGATTGGTCACTGAATCACATTGTATCACATTGAATGTTAATGTGGAAAGTGTATTACACTGGGACTTGAAAAATTGCATACAAGTGCACTGCATATATTTTTTAATATATAATGTTATTTATTCTTTCATTGAGATTGGCTCATATTGGGAGGATTAATGTCTATGGTTGTTTTAAAATGTGCACATAATTTAGCCCTGTATATTGTATTTAATATATGCACGGTTATACTGACATGCACACATCCCCCTATCCAGTCCTTGGGGAGGAGGGGTGTATATAAGGCACATTATGGTTTATATATGGTATTAGGCACATATCGATTTATCTATTTATTTTGTCCATTCATTTGTGGGGCACAATCACGATTGAAGTGTGGCATAGCCAGCACTAGTATTTATAGAATCACAGGTGGTAGCGCAGCATTTATATTATAAATTTATCTGTATTAGTAATGCCCCTTGCTTTACTCTTATACCCAACAGGGGGTATTTTTCCTAATGCATGCCATACTTCATACATGTTTTTTGTTCAACCAGCTGGTTGAACAAAAAAAAAATGTGCTGATTCCCCTGCCAACACAATCAGTGCTGATGGGGTGTCTTCCACACCGACAGAATACAATGATCATTGTTGCCAGCTATAGCAGAAGGCACTGATCATTTGAGAAAAACATGACAGGCTAGTTGTACACAAGTCGATCTAGCTAGCCCGTACATGGAAAGTCAGCCGGTCCCTGTTGAACTGATTGAATTTTGATCCACGTATGGTCAGCTTAAGTCAGTCATTAAACTATTAAAGCCAAAGCTAATCAGGCAAGTAGCATTTTCAGAAGGTCATCAATGGTAGCTTATATATTTTGCTCAACACAGGTTTCATTTTTAAGATATACATGTGAAAAAGTCGGTTAAATGTAAAAACAAAAAAATCAAAGTTAGTTCCAAAAACTTAGTTTTTATGTACTGTTTGTAATTAGATATGTACACGAGTGCATTTTTTATTCCTGTTGATCCTGTTAGGTAACTGTATCTATGTGCAAACAATAGGCTCTCTACATCCAACACCCACAAAGCAGCTGGTAGATAGAGACCATGTCATCTTTATTTAGGCTGATATTGTCATGGTAGATCTCAGAACAGAATTTTTGATTCACAGCAAGAAGAAAGCACGTTCTCTATTTAAAATATGTTTTGGTAATGCTGACATTTGCCATGTAAAATGTAATTTATATTGATAGGTCTACTTTAACAAGCATACCAGCTCAGATATACTGTAAATGCGATGCTAGGTACTTTTGAAATAGAATTGTTTACATCAGAATAGACTAATGGACATCATTTTGCAAAACCTGTTTGAAATTCAGCCTGCATCTCAATTTGCGGTTTAGTGTGCTGTTCCCATTTGTCCTTCAAAGCACAAGATAAATGAGATATGCTGAGCATATATTTAGTGTTCTACTGACAGGTCAATGCCCACTTCATTGATAGATCTCATAGCTGCCACTACCTGTCACAACTTCATTATACTATTTGACCTGTCTTTAATGCTATCCTTACTCATAAACATTTATGTAGTTTGTGCTAAACAGGTTGCTTTGAATTAACCTTACAGGAATCACTATTTTTTCAAAGATGTTTGTCATTAAAGGGTGTGGAAGCATTATATTTGTCTTTGTTTTTGAAGGCGCCAATAAAGAAAGAAAGTTGATTATCATTAGTAATATTATCTAAGGCTGGTATATGAGGCACATGAGCTCTTAATTCTTTGCTGAGCCTGGTGAAGCAGATGACAGATGGTTATTCAGTGCAAAGTACACCAATTAAATCTGCATCAAAATAAAAATAAATAAAGAAACTAAATAAAAATCCTAAACTTCTGAGTCAGTTGCCACTCTTTTCCTATGCTAAAATTTGCTTTGTAGGTTATTTTTTAAAGATTTGCATAGTGTGCGGCATTGCTGACATTTTATAGAATTCGGCAAAATATACACTCATTGGCCACTTTATTAGGTACACCTGTTCAATTGCTTGGTAACACAAATTGATAATCAGCCAACTCAATGCATTTAGGCATGAAGACGCAGTGAAAATGAATTGGTGAAGTTCAAACCGAACATCAGAATGGGAAAGAAAGGGGATTTAAGTGACTTTGAACGTGGCATGGTAGTTGGTACTGGTCTGAGTATTTCAAAAACTGCTGATCTACTTGGATTTTCAATCACAACCATTTCTAAGGTTTACAGAGAATGGTCCAAAAAAGAGAAAATATCCAGTGAGCGGCAGTTGTGTGGACGAAAACGCCTTGTTGATGTCAGAGATCAGAGGAGAATCGGCAGACTGGCTGCTGCAACATTCAGATGGTAGGATCAGAATTTGGTGTAGACAACATGAAAGCATGGATCCATCCTGCCTTGTATCAATGGTTTAGGCGGGTGGTGGCGGTGTAATGGTGTGGGGGATATTTTCTTAGCACTAGCAAAGTGTACCTAATAGAGGGGCAGGAGAGTGTAGTTTTTGGGGATTCTGAAAAAATATTTTAGGGGTCAAGAATTGCACAGGTTAGATCCTTTGTCTTATCTGATGGAAGAATAACTCCTATATGGGAAGTCTTAAAATATTGAAGCACTAAAAAGTTTTTAAAATATACTTAATAAATTATGAACTAGGGATGCCCATTTTTCATAGTTATTGTAACAAATTAAAGTCATCCTTGTAAAATGTCCAGTTTTTAGTTGGCAATTGACAAGGTCTTACCTACATGTGCACAAACATCCCCTCAGTCACTGTGACTATGCCTGCAAGTCTCTCTGCTCCTCTGGCTCAGGCTCCCAAACTGCCTGGGAGGCTGAACTGGGTTCCAGGCTATGTCTCTGCTCTTCATCTTCTCTCTGGGTCCTGGTTCCTGGGGTTTCTCAGGTGTAACCTGAATGTGGACACCAAGGGAACAGGGTGGATCTAAAGTGTAGATGTAGTGTGGTTGGCTGAGAAAACAGGATGCAGAGAATATAATCACAAACCTCCCATTCTGACCAGGGAACTCATTCTGCATTTGACAGCTGTTGGGCCAGCTGAGTATATATTTTCATTGCTAGTGTCTAGCTGCTGTGCCATGTTGGATCTCCTTACTCCCCGCTTTTCTATGTTCTAGCACAGGATTCTCCGAACTATGGCCCGCCAGGTGTTGAGGAACTGCAAGTCCCATGAGACCTTGCAAGACTCTAACAGCCACAGGCAAGAATCCCAGAGACAGAGGCATGATGGGTCTTGTAGTACTTCAACAGCTGGAGGGCCATAGTTTGGAGACCCCTGCCCTAGCACATATCTGTAAATATTCATCATGACATTTGGCACCCTAAAATGTCCAAGAAGGCACTACAATATTTTTTGAGTATTCCTACAATACATGGACAGTATGAGAAGTTATTCAGATTGGAAAATCTTTGTCAGGTTTTAATTGAAGTCTGTGCAGCCTTCACAGTGGTCTTCCTTAATTTCCTGTCTCTGTGGTCTGTAAGACAGGAAATAAGGGACAGCATTCCACATACAAACACTAATAATAAAATATTATCAGTAGAGAAGGGAAAGGTGTGTACCTTTGTCATGCACTGATTATTAATGATCACGGTAACAGCAATGTATGAAACTGTCATTCATAACAGTTGTGCTTAGTATTGTGATGCTGTGATTGGCCCACAGCTATCACATGGTACAGGGTGCTGTGATTGGACCAGGTACCATGTGATAACTGTGGTCTATTCACAGCACCACATACTAAGTGCAACTGTTATGAATGAAACTCATTCATAATGGTTGTGTTGGCACCAAAATCATGTGATTTCATAATGATCACGTGACATCCCAGCTGCTCAAAGTGGTTGCTTATCACGAGCTGCAAGTGGACACAGCTGGAGTGGCGTGTTGTGCACCCCTCGGCTGGATGACATACATGTACATTATCCAGCTTGCCCATGCCGCCTGCCCACAGTAAATATATGGGTGGCAACTTCTTAAACTGATCTAAGGGCAATATAAAAATTAAGTACAAGCAGCTTTTCTTAACCCCTTCCCGCCGACGCCTCCCGGCCCTTTAAGAGATTCAGACGCCGGGAGGCGGGGCGGTTGGGGCGTGGTTTAGGAATCATGTGACCGCCGTGATGACGCGTCACGGCAGTCACATGATCGGGAAAGGTCCCGTTCGAAAGAGCGGACCGGGACCTTTCTGTGAGTACCACACATGTGCTGGGAGCGCGCTCTCAGCACATATGTATTTAGTTACATGGACGCAAATGTGCGGCCGCTCGCTGTCTAGGCCCAGACGCCGGGAGGCCACACATTTGTGTGCGGCCGGCGCAAAGGGGTTAAACAAGTGGAAGGAACTTATAAAACAGGTTTCCAGGAGTTTAAATCTGGCACTGTCCAGCTTGGCTCCCGTGTTGAGTCAGCTCAACAAACTAAGACCACAGCTGTACTCCAATCTTTACATACTAGATTGGAGCAACAGGATTGAGGGATTGAGGTACTTTTATCTCAGCTTGATGACTATGAAAACAGGAGCCACAGGAAAAATCTTAGTATCCATGGGCTACCAGAGCCATTAAGGCTGTGAATTTAATTCCAACCTTACTTACTATTTTCACTAAAACCCTGGGCAAACCTCCTGTGCCGCCTATAGAAATTGAGCTCGCACATAGGGCACCGGGGCCAGTGAATGCGGATGTAAATAAACTGTAGGATGTGACATGCAAATTGCTGCGCTTAAAAAGGCTATCATGAGGGGAATGCACAGGAAGCCTTATTTGGAGTTTGATGGAGCTAAACTATACTTTTTTCAGGACTTGTCTCAGCGCACGCTTAAACCATATAAAACGCTCCACCCTCTCCTGAATGTCCTACGGAAGTCAGGAGCTATGTCCCACTAGGGCTTTCCTTTAAGGCTCACTGCCTCTAAAGTGTGTGTCACAGCCACCCTTCATGACAAGGATGACCTCCTGCATTTTCTGCAATCTCTTGACCTGTTGTAGGTGGATTTTCCTGATTAGAAGGGCTTATGTGCCTCTCCAAAGTACACACCAGGACTGGCCAGAACCACGCTGGAAATGGAAAAGAGTATGCAACCCTCTGGGATCACTAAACACAGAAGGAAAGAAAAAAGGCTGGAAATATACCCAGCATAAAACCTATGGGGTGGGCTGAAACCTTCTGACTCCCTTCTCAGGTTTGCACCTACTGTATGTGTCTTGACAGTGGTGAATCTGCAAGCTTACTTTCTAGGTTAAATAAACTTTTCCTAAACAGGAATAGACAGGACTACCACTATGATCCTTTACTACATTAGAGAATGGGAGATGGAATTAAGTTGTAGTTCACCCAAAAGCAGTAAAAATAAGATTACTGTGCTGGCCCATACCTCTCTGTTAATTCTAAGACTTAGGAGTCCTGTTCTAAATTTTTTATCAAGATGATATAGGGTTCTAGACAAACTGTCCCAAATATACCCAATGACACCTGGACACTACTGGAGAGGTTGTGGACAGAAAGGGACCGTCTTACACTTATGTTGGGAATGTCCCTTTTTTAGGCCCTTCTTGGTAGAATTCCATAATCTGATTATCAGGGTTACACAACAGCAGATAGTAGATGATCCTTCTTCTATGTTACTTCATGATACATGTATGTCAGTAGGACCTATAAAGGTCCATTGATACCTAGCCTCCTTAATGCTGGCAACTGCCGCATTCTGACCCGTTTGGAAATCTTAGGTAGTCCCTGTAGCAATTGTGCCCACAGAGATGGACGCGGACCTCCATTTTGTTAAGAATGTTCCATGTTGTCTCACCTCTCTCCCTCCCAAAGCAGGCTTTCTCCTCCAATAATCCCCCTCCCTCTCTGTTGAGTGACATATGGTCGGTGTGTGTTTGCAGAGATCACAGGCACCAAACTCAGTGGAAGAGCATCCTGGCTATAAAACCTCACTAGCTAGGTGCCTAGCTGTCTGTGAGCTGTGCAATATGGGATATCGTAAAAGCGTAAACCAAGCCCTTTACGGGAGTTCAAAGACATTCCAGAGAAGGCATAATACAAGACACCACATCCAACATCCATTTTCCCCTATGATTTCATATCTTGGAATATGAGAGACTTAAATAAAAACCAGGCATATCTTCAGATTGGTCACGTTAATACAAATCGTTTGGTATATTACATTCCCTAGATGAGATCAACAGGAAAGCAGAAAATAAAATCTCCTTAATCATCCCAGCAGGGATGTCATATTTCATATGTAGACCTTCGGCAGATGATCCTGCATATTATTCTACCCGTGGGTGGAATGTTACATGTACCTAGAAAAAGTTATGGGCCAAAATATAAGCTATGAGAGTTTCTGGTTATAACTTAGGTCTCCACCTACACTTCCCTCCCCAAAAGAGACGATTGGGTTACTACTCCAGGGTGACACCCTATGGATTTGCTAGAAAAGCTAGGCTGAGTTGAGCTGTGGGGAAGAGAGTTGAAGAATCTCCCTTTAATATTGAAACTAACAGTGGGAGATAAGGCATCCTTTTGGCTCTGAAACTTGGAAGCTGCTTAACCCAGGACATGTGGCAAGTACTTTAACCCTCTAATTTCTCCCTGTAATCTCTTTGCTGTGCTGTTGTTCTCTGTATATTTCTATATATATTGGCTACATCTTTTTCTGTAAATATTTTTATTGCACCCTTTTGACCTTTTAGTAATAAATCTTACTTTCTGAAAGTGTTGAACTGTTTCTAAAGCTTTTTAATGCAAACTACGAATTCCTGCTGCTGAAGAGCGCTACTGTGTGTGTTTAACCCTCTGTATAACCTGCCTGCAGTGACAGTAGTATACAGACGATTATTTCAACCATCATAGTGTTATTACTGATATTGCCGAGTTTCCTCTTTCTCTGTACAAAAAGGAGGTGGTGGCAGTGTGAAGGGTTAATTGTGTAATTAAGCTTACCCAGTAACAATCGCTCTCAGGCTGCCGATACATCGATTGTGGTCCAGTGAGCTGGAAAATCTTTGTGCAGGGGGCAGCTGGGCGTGGCAGTGTTACGCATGTGACATCGCGGTTTCAGATTGGGTAGTACTTCGGTCACGCGTTTGGTAAGAAGGGCTGGGGTCTGACGCCGTGATCGTCACAGTCCCTACAGTTACAGAATGGCTACTGAAGGTTCAAGAAATAAAGGACTATAAATATTGTAAACAATATGAATTCTGTGCAAAAGTCAGCAACACAAGTCTCTGTGTGAGGCACATATACCCAATAAACAGTGTTGAGATTCAGTGTTCATAAAGTGCTCTTTATTTTTTGTAACAGATATGCGCTCCTCTTGTGAACACTGCACTCACCAGATCTCTATGACCCCCATGGTCTTTAGCGCTTTAAGATTATATCTGCCCTCCAGCAGCTTTATCCAGATTCGATCCCCAGGACCATTTCTTCATAAAACTTTCCTCCAGTTTGTTTAGGTAAAGGGAGAGATACAAGAGACAGCCTCCAATTATGTAATTCCACATTTATTGGTAATGTAAAATGATTAAAATACACTTACTCCATAACAGTGCTGGTATATACACAAACTACAGTCCATTTAAGCCACTTGTTGGAGCCATCTGCTCTTTTTCTTAGACCAGAAATAAGAAAGCAGAAGTGACATGGTAAGCCCCGGATGGGGCTTACCACATCACTTCTGCTTTTTACTTCCTGCCTATGGAGATCAGGTGGCTCCAAAAAGTGGATTACATGCATTGTAGCTTGTGAATATACAATGTTTTTTTCTCAACAAACGTAGATTTACTCTTTAAAGTGTACCATTTTTTCTTTGAAAATGTCACTTTTGCTGTAGCACATCCTACAGCAAGACAGAAAAAAATGTGGGTAGCGTCCCCACCAAAATACATACCACACCCTCTAAGTCTAGTGTGGATTTTAATGGATTTTAATGGAGTATGTCAAACTAAAAACAAAAAGAAAAGTCTGAGGTCTCCCTACAAATCCATATCAGACCCTTATTCCAAGCATGCAGCCTGGCTGGCCAGAAGAGCAAGAAGGGAAGAGTGTGCTGCTTCTCCTTCTTGAACAATACCCGGCCACATGCTCTCAGCATGGGGGGGGGGGTAAAGCACATTGTTTCAATGTCGATGAGGGCAAGGATATCTTCCCCACAACCCCGGAAAGGGTTGTGGGGGATCTGTAGGCAGTGACCATACCAGCATCTGGAAGACCCTTTAATAATAAGGGGGCCTCCAAAAACCAGCCCCCCATGTAAATGGGTATGGGTTACATAGTACCTATACTAGTTCTTAAAATATTATTATTATAATACAGGATTTATACAGAGACAACAGTTTGTGCAAGAAAACTATGTATCCTCTAAATTTAGACATTCAAAAGTTTGACAGGTCTTTTATTAAAAAAATAAAACTCTCCACAAAAGTCCCTCATCAATCCTGATGGTATTCATAGTTGAATGACAGCTCCTCAAGCTGACATTAGCTATAAAATCAATAAAAAATCAATAGTTCTATAAAATCAATAGCTTCAATAGTGTGTTTGCAGGTGTAAGCACACATTCCACATTTAGAGTGGAAAGCTGTCATATATAGAAGAGGTAGAAATATTGCTTCTATACAGTATATGATTTTCAGCTCTCACTGAACAGAGGCTGAACAAACAAATGTTTGGGTATTGTCCCAATGCTAAACAGCCAAAGTTCAGTCTGAACCTAGGTTTGGACTGAACCGTCAGCTCATCCCTATTCCAAACCATGATTACCTCATTTGTCCCCTTTCTTGTATATAATATGTATAATTAGCATTTTTCTTTAGCAATTCCTCAGTCTGTGTAATTGGGGGCAGGACAGTGAGTTGTCCTTTGCCTATATAGTATGTACTTAGGAATATCCTTTTTTTCCCCATGTCATAACAGAGAGATATGTAGGTTTCTAGCTCCTAAAGTAAACTTTGGGAATTGATTTTGACTAATTAGTTGATTATCCTACATTCAACATTTCTACCGTGAGAGAAATACAAGGAATGCTATTGTTGTCCTCTCCTGGCTGCCATGTTAACACTATGGGATTAATGATTTCTCCACAGAGGAAAACTTCTAAAGTATGAAGTGAAGTGATATAAGGTAAAATAAGAGAGAAGTGAATCTAGAGCTGATATACTAAAAGCAAAATGAGCTGAAATTAGCATGAGTTTACCTTAAACAACTAATCATATTAAAAGAAAATCTAGATCATCATCTTCCCTGCACAGGATGAACATATGCTCATTTCAAGTTATCTAGCACATTAAAATTTCAGGCCAAGTTTTATTTTTTACTTCACCTCCTGTTATCTCATTTCAACTCACTTCACACCTTAGTGAATCAGGTCCCTGAACAAGTATGCAGATCAGAAGTTCTGAATTCACTGGCTGCATAATTGTTCTGGTTCAGTGACTCCAAAAACACTGAAGTCACAGACCGCCAACTGACATTTTCAGAAGGAGGTCAGCAAAGACAGTCTTGGTTTACTGGTTCATAACATTTGCATGCAGATCTGTAGAGAATCATGGAACAGAGATTTAGACAAATTACTGTATCCATTGTTGGAAACATTATTCATGCATTCTCCTGGAGTTGGCATAGACTTGATGGCACACAATAATATATTTATATACAGGTGAGGTGCACAGTAGTGGGGCTATCAATATGAAACAGTCTAAACTGTTCCAATAATAATATAAATGAAGCAAAGTGTGCAGCACTGAAATCTTCTTGCTGTTCATTCAACTAAGTAACTACAACATTGTTTCAACAAAGGGCAACCACACATGGCAACCATGTTGGCAGTGGCAAATGAGACAGGGACATCCAGGAACAGCCCAAGCATACTTGGACCTGGCTTGCACCTTTATGCAGCAAGACAGCAAACAAACACAGTTTTAATGCAGGAGGGTTTTGTACAGCAAGTCTATGAAACAAACAAAATGTGTGCTCATCCGAGCCACTAACTAAATTCAAGTCATTTACTGACTAACAAGGTCCATCTTAATGGGTTCTTCAAAACAAACAAGCAGCGCTTGTATTTGTTTAGTGTTCTGTCAGCATTCAGACTTTTCACCAGGTAATGGTCCTAGAAATGGAAGCTTTAGAACATCCAAAGCTGTATAAAGTCTTTGGGCTCCAGGACCCAGAACTGAACTAAGGATGTAGAACTAAGAGTCTGATCAAACAAAAAAGCCATACAGCATATGAACCAGAGATCACAGCAGAAGCGGTTCACTTTTAAGCACATTGTTTCTTAAACTATCTATGAATTTATCAGGAGTGAAAGTGAGAAAGTGAGGGAGATAAGTCACTGGTCTGACCTAACTTATCTTTAAAAATTGTGGAATTTATTATCAGGGGTTGTAGTACATGCCCATATTCCAGACTTATTTTGTCGGTGGCCTCATTCCCTTTAAAGGCAAAGCAACACATCAAGACAGCTAAAGGATTTTTTGGTTTCGCTGATATAGTAATCCTCAGTTTACAACTCTGCTTATGCCAGAAAGTAGCTTAAAATCAAATATGTTACTGGGAGCCCAGCACTTTTTCTGCTGACCTTATTTAACCGTTCTGTACAGATGATCACAGCAAGATTATAATATGAAACTGAAAATGACAGTTTTATAGGAAAAGTTTGGAACTGATTGATAGCTAAGGAAAACATAGAACACTTTTCATGTGAAAAATGAACACTCATGCTGATTTATGTTATTTTTTTGCATAGAAACATGTAGAAATGTAGCCATTTTTCCTCACAGTACCTCATCACACAGCTGTTTCATCTTACAAGAACAAAAAAGCCTAGTTGTTGTTATGTGGAGAGAAGCTTTATTTTTGCCTTAGTATGCCTTGGCCCAAATATGTCAGGTATGCATGCGAAGGGTAAAGATGACTTTCCTATTTCTAACATCCATGAATATGATCACTGTTAGAAAATTTCAATATAACATTTGCAACTTATGTGACATTTCAAAGAAATATCTATGATGACCTGTGATATACTTGGAAAGCATGGACACTTGTCAACTATGCAATAATTGTATACAGAGCCCCAGCCATCCCTTAGCTAAAAATAATAGTTCCCTTCCCTATCCCTATATTGCAAAGAGCCCTCAGATTCTTTCTCCTTTATATTGTTCAATGTCTTCATGAGTTCAGCTACATCAGCCTTTTTCCTGGTTCCATGTGCTATGACAATATTCCCTATGTAAGCTCCCTTCCATGTATAGCTGCTATATTCCAGCCCTCTTAGCAAATCCATGCCTACCAGGCCTCCTAAAGAACCATACAAAACCAATAAATACCCCTAATTGCATAGCCAATGATCCCACGTAATTTCATAGCCAAGTAACCCTCCTTATTCAATAGCAATATAACCCTATTCATTCCTCTACCAGGAATACCCTTCCAGCAACAGCTAAGTGCCCCCTCATTCTTCAGCCAGTTTACCCCCCCCCCCCATTTCATAGTTAGGTAACTCCTCATTCCCCAGCCAGAAAGCCCCATGCCACTCCACCGGCATGAAAGTTCTACACTGTTCCAGAGCTAGTCATCGTTCTCATTCCACAAACAGGAAGTATCATTATCTTTCAGCCTAGACTCCCCTTCCCACCATCTTTATTCCACAACCAGGAAAGCTGCCTCTTTCTGCAGCACATTTTCTCCTTCTTTAAAATAACTAGGAAGCATTCTAATTTAATTAGCAGCCAGGTACACCCTCCAATTCCACAATCAGATATCTCCATAGCTAGTCAACTCTCTCATTCTAAAACTAGTGACCCTCCTTATTTCACATCCATGCAACTCCCCTCACTCCCCAACCAGTCACATCCCTCACTCCACATCCATGAAATCCACCTCAACCCACAGCCAATCATACCCCACATTTCACTGCCAGAAAAAAAACCATTCACTCACACCACTATCTTCATATAATCCCCCTTCCTTCTCTTGCCAGAATATATTTTTAATTCCACAGCCAGGAAATCCATGAATTACACATCCAATACTCCTCATTCCAAAAGATTAACAGAATTTTACCCATCACACAGCTAGGAAAGAGCCTCATTTGACAGCTGGGGGAGACACCTATTCCACAGCCAGGTCCCCCTGGTTAATTTCCTCATTCCATTGCCAGAAACTCTGCATTCCACAGCCAAACAAGCCCTCTAAATTCAATTTTATTATTTCCCATTCACAGATTGTACACATATTTAAAAGCCAACACTCATTATTTAACACCAATATACATACCTGGTTCTACAGATAGTTGTCCTTTTTATTTAACAGTTATTACCTTTGTCATTAATAGACTCCAGCATTTTTTAATGCCCAACTTCAGCAAACCTGGAAATCCTCCCTGTGCCCACACTAGAAGGGTTATCTGCTTGTTTGGTCTATTGGAAAGTGAAATCACTTTAACTTACCTGATTCCCCACTTCCCCAGCAAATGGAAATCCCCATGCTCTGGCAGTGGATTGTCCCTTGATGTCATGTCATCACATCAGATTCAGGTCTAATGACCCTGCATTGGTCTTGATTAAATCAGGACCTTAGACCACCGGAACATGGGGAAGAGGATAGTGGGAGTACCAGTCTAGCAGCATGGAGGAGTGGGGGATTGAGTAAGTAGATCTTCTTTTCTATGTCCCCTAGATCTAAAGGAGCAGTCAGTCCTTGCAATGTGGATGCAGTCTCACTGCAAGGGATAATTTTTAAGGTTCCCAAAATTCGACTTTGGGAACTGCCATGTAGACCCCAATCATAACAGCCAACATCCTTACTCATTCAGTTCACAGCCAGCCAGTCCAACTACTTTGGCCTCTCTCTCATAAAGAGATATAACACTTTGCTGTGCACCAAAAAGATTACAGAACTGTTTTCAATGTACTTGCTTGTAGTTAGCTGATTATGTGATGACTGGTCTGTGATAGGATTGGCATCAGAGAGTTCATTTCAGTATGGCCTTGAGGGAGGCTAAGCCAAGTGTCAACATGGGGCAGACACAATGCACATGTATGCATCCTTCTGGCAGTGGAGAAGGTGAGGTACTGTACACCTCTTTCTATAGTGTTCCTGCTGGTGGGAAAACATTTTGGGGGAAGGAGTAGGATGGCGATGACCCCAAGTTAACTGCTTATCCTTCTCTTATAATAGAATGATGCATAGAGTGGACATATTCAGGTACACAAGCACGTGCTTGGCAAAGTGGGTGGGCAGGGAAACAAGCATTAAAGAAGATTTAGGAAACAATATAAACATAGAAAGTATGGCCCAAAAACCCACAGCACTAATCAAAAAATCCTGAGTGTCTGAAACTAGTAAGTATAAATGAAATATGTTGAATCCTGATTCCGTTATGATAGAAAGTTTAAGTTTGAAAGACAAAGAAATACATTACTTTATTATTCATATTCAGTTGTGTTCAAAATAATAGCAGTCAGATATCACTAACCTGATCAATCACTGTTTTTGGTAGAAATGATATTTCTACATGGCAAATAATTTACTAGCAGGTGTAGTAGAGTAATAGAAATCCAACAGACCCAACAGTCATGACGTGTATGCTGCTGATTCTGTGTAATTGAATCACTAATTGAAAGGGGCATGTTCAAAATAATAGCAGTGTGGAGTTCTATTAGTGAGGTCATTCATTCTTTGAAAAAGAGGTGGCAATTATTGCCCTTTTTTAAGGAAGGAAGGCAGCAAATGTTGTACATGCTGGTTACAGTGCATTTCTCTCTGAAATTCTGAGGAAAATCGGTCATCCCAGACATTGTTCAGAAAAACAGCGTACCTTGATTTAAAGTTGATTGGAGAGGGGAAAACATATAAAGAAGTGCAGAAAATGATAGGCTGCTCAGCTAAAATGATCGCAAATGCTTTAAAATGGCAACCAAAACCTGAAAGACGTGGAAGAAAGGAAAAAACTATCATTCGAATGGATAGAAGAATAGCTAAAATGGCAAGGACTCAGCCAACAATCAGCTCCAGGAAGATCAAAGAAGGTCTAAAGTTACCTGTGAGTACTGTTATAATTAGAAGACGCCTATGTGAAGCCAAGCTATCTGCAAGAAGCCCCCGCAAAGTCCCACTGTTGAAAAAAAGACATGTGCTGAAGAGGTTACAATTTTTCCAAATAGCACATTGACTGGCCTAAAGAGAAATGGCGCAACATTTTGTGGACTGATGAAAGTAAGTAGAGATGAGCGAATCGAACCAGGCGAACCGGAATTCGAGTCGAATTTCAGGAAATATTCGATTCGCGGCGAAACCGAAATTTTGCCTACTTCGGGTGCGCGAATCGAACATTTCTCGATCAGCCGGCAAAAGTGTCCCTGCAGTGAGCTCCGCTATTTCTGACAGTTCTCTGACAGAAGGAACACATGTTTAGCGGTTGAAACATTGTATCTATTAGTTTACATTTAGGATACAGATGTTTCAACCACTGTACATGTGAAGAAGCTGTGAGAGAACTGTCAGAAATAGAGGAACTCTGCACATACACTTTTTGCCGGCTTGGAATTATTCTTCTTTTCATCCTACTTCTCTTCTTCTTCTTCTTCTTCTTCATCCTCATCCTCATCCTCTTCTTCTGAGGATGAGGATGAGGATGAAGAAGAAGAAGAAGTAGGATGAAAAGAAGAATAATTCCAAGCCGGCAAAAAGTGTATGTGCAGAGTTCCTCTATTCTGCAGATACACTTAGAGGAGCTCTGCAGATACACTTAGAGGAGCTCTGCACATACACTTTTTGCCTGTTTGGAATTAATCTTATTTTCATCCTACTTCTTCTTCTTCATCTTCTTTATCCTCATCCTCAGAAGAAGAAGAAGAGGATGAAGAAGAAGAAGAAGAAGAAGAAGAAGAAGTAGGATGAAAATAAGAATAATTGCAAGCCGGCAAAAAGTGTATGTGCAGAGTTCCTCTATTCTGCAGATACACTTAGAGGAGCTCTGCAGATACACTTAGAGGAGCTCTGCACATATACTTTTTGCCGGCTTGGAATTAATCTTATTTTCATCCTACTTCTTCTTCTTCTTCTTCTTCTTCTTCATCCTCATCCTCATCCTCAGAAGAAGAAGAAGAGGATGAGGATGAAGAAGAAGAAGAAGTAGGATGAAAATAAGAATAATTCCAAGCCGGCAAAAAGTGTATGTGCAGAGCTCCTCTAAGTGTATCTGCAGAGCTCCTCTAAGTGTATCTGCAGAATAGAGGAACTCTGCACATACACTTTTTGCCGGAAACCGCTGTATGGAGGGAATGTCCCAGAACTGTCATAAATAGTCTATTTCTGACAGTTCTATGACATTCCCTCCATACAGCGGTTGAAACAGCTGTATGGAGTGAATGTCCCAGAACTGTCAGAAATAGACTATTTCTGACAGTTCTGGGACAATCACTCCATACAGCTGTTTCAACCGCTGTATGGAGGGAATGTCATGGAACTGTCAGAAATAGACTATTAATGACAGTTCTGGGACTGTCCTTCCATACAGCGGTTGAAACATTGTATGTATTTGTTTCCATAAATGGATCCATTTATGGAAACAAATACATACAATGTTTCAACCGCTGTATGGAAGGACAGTCCCAGAACTGTCATAAATAGTCTATTTCTGACAGTTCTGGGACATTCACTCCATACAGCTGTTTCAACCGCTGTATGGAGGGAATGTCATAGAACTGTCAGAAATAGACTATTAATGACAGTTCTGGGACTGTCCTTCCATACAGCGGTTGAAACATTGTATCTATTTGTTTCCATAAATGGATCCATTTATGGAAACAAATAGATACAATGTTTCAACCGCTGTATGGAAGGACAGTCCCAGAACTGTCATTAATAGTCTATTTCTGACAGTTCTATGACATTCCCTCCATACAGCGGTTGAAACAGCTGTATGGAGTGAATGTCCCAGAACTGTCAGAAATAGACTATTTATGACAGTTCTGGGACATTCACTCCATACAGCGGTTGAAACATTGTATCTATTTTTTTCCATAAATGACATTCTGCAGATACACTTAGAGGAGCGCTGCAGATACACTTTTTGCCGGCTTGGAATTATTCTTATTTTCATCCTACTTCTTCTTTTTCTTCTTATGAGGATGAGGATGAAGAAGAAGAAGTAGGATGAAAATAAGATTAATTCCAAGCCGGCAAAAAGTGTATCTGCAGCGCTCCTCTAAGTGTATTTGCAGAATGTCATTTATGGAAAAAAATAGATACAATGTTTCAACCGCTGTATGGAAGGACAGTCCCAGAACTGTCATAAATAGTCTGTTTCTGACAGTTCTGGGACATTCACTCCATACAGCTGTTTCAACCGCTGTATGGAGGGAATGTCATAGAACTGTCAGAAATAGACTATTAATGACAGTTCTGGGACTGTCCTTCCATACAGCGGTTGAAACATTGTATCTATTTGTTTCCATAAATGGATCCATTTATGGAAACAAATAGATACAATGTTTCAACCGCTGTATGGAAGGACAGTCCCAGAACTGTCATTAATAGTCTATTTCTGACAGTTCTATGACATTCCCTCCATACAGCGGTTGAAACAGCTGTATGGAGTGAATGTCCCAGAACTGTCAGAAATAGACTATTTATGACAGTTCTGGGACATTCACTCCATACAGCGGTTGAAACATTGTATCTATTTTTTCCATAAATGACATTCTGCAGATACACTTAGAGGAGCGCTGCAGATACACTTTTTGCCGGCTTGGAATTATTCTTATTTCATCCTACTTCTTCTTTTTCTTCTTATGAGGATGAGGATGAAGAAGAAGAAGTAGGATGAAAATAAGATTAATTCCAAGCCGGCAAAAAGTGTATCTGCAGCGCTCCTCTAAGTGTATTTGCAGAATGTCATTTATGGAAAAAAATAGATACAATGTTTCAACCGCTGTATGGAAGGACAGTCCCAGAACTGTCATAAATAGTCTGTTTCTGACAGTTCTGGGACATTCACTCCATACAGCTGTTTCAACCGCTGTATGGAGGGAATGTCATGGAACTGTCAGAAATAGACTATTAATGACAGTTCTGGGACTGTCCTTCCATACAGCGGTTGAAACATTGTATGTATTTGTTTCCATAAATGGATCCATTTATGGAAACAAATACATACAATGTTTCAACCGCTGTATGGAAGGACAGTCCCAGAACTGTCATTAATAGTCTATTTCTGACAGTTCCATG